>NC_087514.1:78457689-79770814 GCF_963921805.1 Phalacrocorax carbo | reverse complement strand
GGCTATGGTCCCACCACCATCACGCACCCTTGCACCGTCATACCCACAGAGCTGGCAGCAAGGGACCTGTGTGCCTTTCCTAGCTGTGTCATGAACTTCATCAACTCTTTGTCTACAAATCATGATGATCACACTCCCCGAATTCTCCTGGAGACAACGAATCTCACACTGAGAGGTCTTGGAGAGATCCTGGGCGAGTTTCCACCAGCAAACTGAGCACTCCTGCACCGGCAGCACGTGGCTTCACCGCCTTATCTATGACTTATTTAGAAGCTGCACCTGTTTCCAGGAAAGGCTGCACCACACCTCTCAGACTAAACACCCCAAGAGCCAATTTTCTTCTTGGTTGTTTGCGTGTGAGTGTCTAATATTTACAAGTAGATGAAGAAGCATCAAAGCACTTTGCATACCTGCCAACATCAAGGCTTTCACACATTCAGTTCGACCCTGCATCGCAGATTTCATCAGTGCTGTGAATCCAAACACGTTCCTCTTCTCAATATCAAGCCCAGGAAAATAGTTCAATAAATAGTTTGTAATGGTTATGTGCCCTTTAAAGAAATGAAAAAGCAGAGAAAAGATGTCACAGAGTTAAGATGCTCTCTCAAGGTTAAACCAAAAATTACTCCTGCAGATTTGATACCTGGAAAAAATGCAGATAACTAATAAGATCTCTTTTCTTCATACCCTCTTCCACTCATTGCAGTCATTAGCCTTAGGGTTAAGTGGCTCTGACCTGTGACCAGTGTTGGGCTAGGAGCCTGGAAACCTGGGTTCCCACCTTCTCTCAAGTTGCTCTCCTCTCTAAAAAGTCAATTTAAGGTAAGGGGATAATTGAAAACCAGAGATGGTCACTCTGAGGTTGCAAGGGGCCTCAGTTTCTTGACTCAGTTGAGTAGCACTGCAAAGGGAATTCCTACAGCTTATGGGAGGAGGACCCATCACCTGGGGGAAATGAATGCAAAGGTTCAGCTTTTTCAGTCCCCCAGTAAATGTGAGCCTTACTATAATGGTGCTTCATTAAAAAGTGACTACATGTGGTAGTTCCAGGCTGTGCCAGGCCTGATACAAGACAAAGAAATGTTTTGCAGAGAATCCCACATATTTATTTTTCCATTTGACAGTCTGAAGCCACTTGTCTACTCTCCAGCAACAAGAAAATGGGGCTGATGTTCAGTTTTGTTAGTAAGATAAATGACTTGAGTTCTGCTTCTAAAAGCAACTGTTGTTGCCATTCATGTGCCTTGTGTGCCAGCAGAACTGGTGTCAGCAAGGGTGTACTGAGTAGTTGAAGACATCTCTGGCTAAATGGTTGGAAGACCAATTAAAACATCAAGTCTTTATAATTGGACTATCTGAACAAGACAAGTATCTAGTGCCATTATGACTCATTCAAAACAGTTTTCCCTTCACTTGTCATTCATTTTATGATGCTTTGATGCTTTATAAAATAATGCAGTCTGTCAGGCAGCTGCAACAATTACAATTTAATTACTAGGAGCTGTAAAAATACTCTCTCATCTCACTCTGCAGTCCAGCTGAATACTCCGTGATGCATGTCATTCAAATTCATCTAGAAATGTTACTGAAGCAGATTATAATTCATACAGGAGAATTTTTAACATCTATAGTGTCACATCTGGTGCAGATTTCGTCAGCATTTGCTTTGTACCAACACAGCCCTGCATTCACTTGGAAAAGCAAGTTAAGAAAATCTTTACCAATTAATTTAAGATGTTTTCTGGTGTTACTCTTCATTTCCTAGAATTTGCTGGACTCTGCTACCTTGCTGCATAACTGGAAACTCTCCTGAAATCTGAGCAGGAGTAGAGATAGCGCAGATCAGCTTAGCAATGCCAGAGAAAACCGAATAAGGAGCTCCCTGAACCTTGCGCAGTCTGATGCAAATGAAATATAAAGATACGGCAAAGCGCAAGAAACTGAATAAAGCAAAAGTGAACTGGGTTCAAGGCAGGATCAAGTGACCCTGTCCTTCTTACTCAGTACAGAAGCCTCAGCTTCACTGACTTTATGGCATAAGATCAAATCCTAACAGGATACCGGTTACTAGAGGGAGACTCTTTGGCCCCAAATTTGCAGGACATGCTCTGTTTCACCGAAGTAGAGCGTGTGTCTTCATGAAGGTTTTGGAATAGCTGAAATACTGCTTTTTGACCATAAAAAACAGAGACAGGAACTGAAACAAGGAGAAATAATCAGATGGAAGATTTTTGAGCATTTATTACATTGCCAAAAGTACAGCTGATGTAAGAGACTTTTGCAAATCTAGGATGATCCTAAGAGTCAATCCTGAAAGACCTTGTTCAGCCAAAACTCTTCAGGGGACTACAGATGGCCTCAAATGAGATATTAAAAAACCCCCAGCAATAAAATAACAAAGAAAATGAATTGGTTTGTGATTCTCAGAAGTTTTGTGTCTCAGGGATTCCTGCAAACCACTTCAGTTTTAATCTGCAGGAGCTTCTGTCCTTTGAGGTTTGCATCAAATTTCAAGTTCAAACAGATACCAAATTCAAAGCAAAACTCAGAGCTGCCAAGTTTTTGTTCAAACCCTGTCATATGCTTTTGATTTAAGGCCATAAAGTTTGCTTCAGTTCTCCTCTGTCTGGGTGAACTAAAAGTGTCTATATAAATCGTAAACCAGGTGAGTTTTCCATGATCTAAAGTCTGCTATGAAAGCCGTACACAGCTTTAAAATAAATTAGCCTGGCCTCAGCCAGTTTGGTCATACTGAATTTGTATCAGGCTCTTGCTGTTTGTAAGCCAGATCTATCTTCTACTAGAACTGGCATGCGAAGGGTACATTTCTTCGCCTTGTGAGCCATATTTACAGATCAGCACAGATGTCTGTAGCAGCTTAATTCACTTAATTGCTGCCACAGAGGAAATGCATATAATGATGACAATATTACCTAATAATCTATGTAATGCAGGCAGAATGATAAGCTGCACAGTAAGGAAGACGCTCTGTCCTATAACATCACAATCTCAAATTCTACCTGCAAAAAGCCTGTGTTTGGTCAATGGGTGGTAAATGCTTTCTGACGGATGGGTGGAACCAAAGACACCCAGAACGTCTTATCCTCTGGATACTTTAGGTAGCTGTGTTCTCATGTCTCCCTTTAATAAGCAGAAACTGGGATAACCTGTCACTTTGTGTTCCCAGCTCTACAGCCTTGTCCCATACTGGTCCCTGTAACATAAAACATCTATACTTTGAGAGCAAATACGACTCTTTCTAAACACCAGTGAATGCCAGTTACCATACGCTGCCAGTGATGCAGCTATGTCCCCAGCCGCAGCAGGGAGGGCAGAACTCAGAAAAAGATTTTAATGCCATTTCCCTCCCTTTTCCCTTTTTTTGGAAACCACTCTCCTTCCTTCCTTTCTTTCATTTGTTATTTCAAACTCTTGTTTGCATCAATCTCACTTTTTTTTTTTTTTTGCATTGTCCTTGTACTGATGCTTAATGATTTTGCTTCTGCTTTAACAGCATCACCACCCATTTCTGGGCACCACCTGCTGCAGGCTGCAACAAATTTACGGTTTTGGAAGGCAAGATCTTTTTGAGAAGGGATGCCACATCTGCAAGAAATATTGAGAGAGCAAGTAAGCAGACCAATTTTCAAACCTGAAATTTACACACTAAGCAGAGTTATTTTTCTATACTCACATTTTTCTATACTCACAAGATTATTTAAAAAGTACTGCTTTTCACTGATCCCTCCAGCCTACCTTTCTCAGGACAACCCATGCAGAAAAACTTCAGCTTTAGACACTTTAAGGTAAGGATCTTAAATTATCAAAAGCAAATGGATATGAGAACTGAATTAACTCCTGAGGCTCTAGCTGGTCTTTAAAATGCTACTATTTAAATCAACCTGATGCTCAGATTTGAACATCACATCTGAGCGGTCATGAAACAACATAGACAGGTGTGGATTTTAAACTCCTCTAGCAAAAGTGAAGAGGCCCCCCTGTCATCTCCCTTCATACCTGTACCTAGTGTTACCGATGCAGCCTCTGAAACACACAGAATGACCCCTCAGGGCTGCGGCCTCTTTGCCATCCAGCTCCTCTTTGGTGTCTGGCCATACGTGATGGCCCACCTGGTCAGCGGGTCATAACTGAAATGGAAGCACTTTCTGAAACCTTCTGATATCACCTTACAATCAACTGAAATGTGGATTTGCTATTAGGTTCTCTACAGGAAAAACAATACTTCTGGTATAAATAACAGTGATCTCTTGGAATAATTTATTTGGAAAGAAAAATTTAATATTTCCATGGCTTAAGGGTAGAAAAAAAACCTAAATAAACCCTCCATTAAAGAAAAGCTCACATAAGCTTTGCTTTCAGTTCTTTATAATACACTCCTCAGTGTTACTTCTTAACATTCAGCAATAATTAAGTGGCATCTATTGCACCGTAGCTCCTCTGGTTGCAATATTAACCTCATGGTAATCTCTATTAACACTACAGCAGTGTCTTGTGATAATGAATTAAATAACTGGTGTCAACACTGTAGCTCAGGATTATCATAGGCAGGGGAAAACATCCAAGTTGTTAGGAGTTTGTATACGTTCTGCTGACTACAGACATTTCCACTTGCTTTGGGGATCAATAGCAAGTACTGGCAGAGACTGAGAAGTCAATGTCAGCCCCCTGGATTAATTCTGAGCTCATTATCATGAGTTATAAAGGCCATGAAGGAGTCAGTGTTAAAGTTAAACCTTTTGTAGTCCAAATTTCTATTAGGGCAGATAAATAAAGTAGGTTAGAGTTTGGGAGACTTCTCCACTTTCTTTGGAAAGCTACTATACCCATGACTTTGCTATGGAAGTGACAACTCTGGTCCCAATTCTTTCTTCCAGTATTCAAGACTTATCTCATAGTGGCTTCTTCAGCAGAGTTCACTTTTTGGTACAACACAAAGCAAAGTTTGGTATTACCTGCAAATGTCTAGTGGCAATATTACTCAATTAAAATCAAAACCTAACTGCTCCAGTCTTCAGACACGCTGAAGTGGACATGGGATGTCCATTGATGCTGCCTGACAGAAACTTGTTTCCTCCACGAAGCCAGAGAAGAACGGACAGGGTCCTGCAGGGAATACCCATGAACTCCCACGAACATCCCATATTCCTCACCAATGAGAATACCTGATAAAGAACAAGTATGCATTTCCTCATAAAGTGATTGCCTCTGAGGAGCACACCTGAGGGATTCAAAGAAAACCATGGATGCGGAGCCAGGCAGCCCTTGGAACAGCTTTTAGACCACAAAGGATGGCCCCCTTCATCAAATTTTTCCTGATTCACATGCTTCAGCATTTTGTTAACACTTGCAAGGGGAAACTACAGCTTCCCTTCAAGGTTAAAGCACAGTGTTACATTTTTAACAGAAGTAACTGACTGATTGCTTTTTAACCCTACACTTGAAACTAGTAACTCTTTTGGGAGCATCTCTTACATTTATGTAACCTGTTACACTTGTTTGCAGACTATTACCTTGCTGGGTGGGATAAAAGAAAACCTGGGGATAAACTCTGCTCTCACTCCAGTCTACATGAAGGTAAACATGGCCGATGTCAATATAATCAGTCTGTTATAAAAGCACCATTGGCAAACACTGATTCCTGCTGAGACTATAGAAATAGGGTTTTTTTGCTTTTAACTGTGGAGTGGTTGAAGCATGTTTTAGCAGCTAAGATATTTCTTAATGATGATACATCTTCCTACAGCCAGCAATTACTACAGACCCATGAGGTAGGTGCAACAAGCATGAGAAAAGAGAGGCTATGAGCACTGACAGAGCACATTATATGACTGCAATGTTGACTGGTTGCTTGCCAGAGCAAACATAGGAAAATAAACTTAAAGGAACAAAGTGTAGTACTGCACACTTGAGGCAAGATTTTCTTTATTTTTAAGCTGAAGTATTTAATGGTATCTACTAGAAATTTATAGCTTTTTTCTGTCTTAATACATTGGATAAATGTTACTGTAGATTAATTAGTTCAAAGAAAATAATGACAAACTTATTTGGGAGTGGGTTTTGCAGGATTATTTTATACAAACTAATTTATTTTAGGGCTTTGACAAAATCCTAAAAATAACAGCCACAACGCACACTCCACCTAAGACTCTGTATGTAAGAGGTGAAACAAAGAGCCTTACCTGCCTGTGCAGCTGTAATTAGAGCCGTGTTCCCTTCGTTGTCCTGCCAGTTCACATCAAGGTGAGGGCATTGTGCTAAGGCTATCACAATATCCACATAACCTTGGTAACAGGCAATGATAAGACCATTCTGTAAGTACAATATAAAGAGAGAGTTAGGTTTACCAGACTCAGAAAACTTCACCGAGGAAGCACACCAGTTTGCTTTTTTATTTAGGTTTTTTTTTTCAGAATGAAGAACTGAGAAGGTATCAGCATAACTAGTGATTAGCTCCAGGCACAATGTTCAGATCCCAAACACCACTTTTTATCTCTGCCCTTTGGCGAGTAACATTTGGTACTCCTCAGAAATACCTAAGAGAATAGGTATTACATTACGCTACTTGGAAAGTAACTGTTTATAAATGGCTTATGCTTGTATGACTATATAATCTAGATCCAAATGAGAATATATCAGATTTTATTATATAATAAAATGAACCCTGCAAGTAAGATGTACTGGACCTGATCTGAATATTAATTCTCTGTAAAACAACTATTTGTTCTCGGAAGGGGAAGTGGTAGGCAGGAGTTGTGTTCATATTGCCCGTTGCTATCTTTAAATACTTCAGGTTTCCCACTATAACCAGACCTTTTTATAATCATAAATAAAATAAAATTGCTTTTAGAGTTCCTGTTTAATGTGCTTTATAACAGCTGGAAGCTGTAAAACTTCCAGGAGGAAGCCAAGCCAGCAGGTAAACCTTATAACTCAGCTTGGTATCCAGCTAGCATTTCATTCCACAGTGGCCAACTGACAGCTTCCCTAAAATACATCAAAATACATTTGTCATTAATTAAATGGAACTACAGTATTTACTCCTGGCTGCTCACTCGACCACTAGGATTAAAACCATTATCTCTGGTCTTCAGGATTACTGGGGCAGCCCGGTGTTCATCTGCACGGGGCTGACGGGCGTAGAGGACGGCAGGTGCAGATAACTCAGTGCTCCCTGCGGTCCCTCTTCATTGCCGACACATGAATCAGTTTTCCTGAGCTCAGCATCAGTATCTGACTATTGAAAAGATAAGGGCAGAGACACAAATCTCAACCTCTCTTGTAACCCTGCCCGCCTAAAATGCACTCAGACATGCTCCAAGTTCATAACCACAAAAGACTAGGAAGAATGAGAACCCAGTTATGAAAAAAGAATGGCTTATCCTGACTCCTCCACCATTTTTCTAAACTGTTCTTGCATAAACACTCTTTATTTCTTTCCCCCATGGACACTTCTGAGACAGAGCCATTTGCCAAATGACAACAGCTGCGGTGTCTGATTTATTGTCATTATAACGAGTTAGTTAATATTTCAGTGTCCCATTTCATAGTTATTCTGGATAGTCCTTTTGGTTTCAGTGGCAAACAGCTTCATTGGGAAACAGAAGCAATGCCAACTCTTTGGGATGCTCGCAGGCTATGCACAGTATTTCTCAATTACATCTTTCGATAAAATTATTACTCTGATTTATTTTATTCTCAGGTCACTCTTGTCCTCAGTATGAAACAACACTCACCACCTCTTTATAAAGAGCATCTCCATTTCCTTGTGAAGCACCTGTAATACTTCAAACCATTCTACTGAAATTGTAGCAATTCTGCTTAAAGATATATAGATAGATATATAGGTGTGCATATATATGCACAGACATATATCCACATATGACCTGAAAGAGGTCAATAAAAAGTATGTACTCTCCTGGTGTGATTGTTCCAATTAATACAAGTTTTACTACAATGCAATCATTCTTAACATTAAAAAAAATTGTGTCAGTGTCCACTTGGCAGGGACTTGAGTATTATTTTAGTTCTTCCGTAATTTCATTTTTCACCTGATGTTCAGGATATAGGTCTTTACAATTCCATAAACTCTGCAGATTTAAAACACCACCCAATCAGTAAAAAAAAGCTCAATTACTAATGATAGCAGAAAGCTAAGTGTATGATAGGTTGGAGACCTAAAATTCTCGACTATAAGTAGGTAGAAAAAATTGGCATTTCTGAAGGCTGGTATTTCCAAAAAGCTGTAAGAATATCTTAAAGTAGTTTTCGTCTCTAATGGAAAAAAACTGATCCACTCAGTATCTGAAGGATATTTTCACAATATATTTTCTCAGGACATTTGTGTGTTCTAAAAGTATTTACCAGATACTTAAAAAAAAGTTCGTTTTTTGCTCTCTTTAAAAGAAAAACAAACTATAAAACAATAAAACAAACAATAACAAACAGCAAACATTAGCTCTTTTTGGTGAGAGGCTTTTGCATTGCAGTATTCAGGGAATTTTTTCCTACTTTTAGTGGGTACCTCCATCAGATAGACTGCTAAGGACAAGTCCAACACACACTGGCATTCTGATTTCAGCAGATGTGAGACACAAACAATCTCAGAATCAATCTCATTCACCGTTCTGAGTTTGCAGACCAGAAGGATTACCTAAGTATCAACATTTCCTAAAGTTTATTTTCCAAAGATGCTATCAAAGACTGCTTGCTTAAGGATGAGGAAAGGCAACGGAGAGTAGGAGCTTTCTGTGGGATTACATGATGCAGTAACACGGAAAATCATTTTTGGAGGATGGCTGTATGAATCTGAAGTGGTTCAGATAAGAGTGTGAGAAGCTGGTATCCGATGGAGCATGCCCAGCACTCCCTGGTTGAGAAGCAAAATGAGCAATTGCACAAGGACATAAAAACAAATCGTTTCACTGCCACGCAGTTCCCAGCACCGCCCAGGGCTGTAAAGCTGATGCAAGTGCTCTCTGGTTACCCTCACTGGTTATATGTTTCATCGGGAGGTGGGTGAGACAGATCGCTTGCTGAGGGACTGCCTTCCTCTGCAGAACTTTTGCAAATGTATCGGATATTGAAATGAGGTGCAGGAGGCTACAGCTTTAGAATGAAAATTGCAAAAAAGCACTGGATTCGACTGTTATTTCCCAAATCCTGGTTCAAGGATACCATGATAATTTGTGGTTTCAGGTTGCCTTTTTCTTTTCTTTTTTTTTCCTCTTTGCATCCATTTCTGGCACTGCCTTTATTCTGCTTGCTGGAAGTTAGTACAAGCTGATCAGCCAGGACACACAATCAATTGCAACATGAGTTATTAGACTGGAATCTTTACCTTCATACAGCAAAGAATACTATTATCCACAGCCATAATATATTACAAACTCTTTCAACAATCTCAATTAATAAATATAGCTGATACAAAATTGCTTTCAGCAAATTGCTTTTTGATGCAATCGGTAAAGCAGTAGCCTGTATCACAGCAGTCTGCAAAAAATGCAGCTGTGCACTGAATGTCTTTTTAAAAGATTAAAAACAAAGAAGTATAAATGAATTTTAGCTAGAAAATTTTAAGCCTAAATAATCTGGTTATCCTTAGAAAAGAGATGACATTTTATCTCGTTAGTGTTCTACCATCAAATATTTTGGTCCTCATATGAAGGGTCATGGTACAATTATGAAGTAGTCAGTATATGTGGAAAAAATTATATAATTTTTAAAAAATGAATCTTACTATTATTTTGTCAGTAAGATCAATTCTCAGACATATTCACTACATGTGGGATGCTTTAGGAGAAGGAATATTGGTAATTCTTAAATGCATGTCCTCCCCCTAAGATTTCAACCTTTCTCCTTCAACAGCATGCTTGTCCTTCTTTTCCCTTTCATATGTCCTCAACCACCACTTACTTTAAATCGTAATAAAAATTCAAACTATTCCCATTAATATACAGTAATAATCAATTATTAGAAGGAATAACTATACACATGTCACAGCATGCAAGCACAGTATCCCTACTTTTCAAGGACTGTTTCCTCAGCTAAGACCCGCTCTCTTCTCATCAGTGGCCAGGGCTGCTGCCCATCGTTGTCCCAGACCAATGAAACAGAACAGGCAAAAAAATATATGCTTTGATCCCCTGTGCAGAAGAGACCTTACACAAGAAAAGAAATTGATGCCTTTGGACTACAGGAAAAGGGATTTCTTCACTACAGGAGACTGGGGCTGCTGGCTTCTCTAAGGCTTGCAACAGATCCTATTTTTTTTTTTTCAAATATTGCATACAGACTCTGCTTTACAAACAAGAAACCATAAGTCATCCATCACATTAACTACGTTAACATTAACTACATTAACGAGACCTGGACAGGCTGGAGAGCTGGACCGAGGGGAACCTCATGAAATTCAACAAGAGCAAGTGCAAGGTCCTCCACCTGAGGAGGAACAACCCCATGCACGAGCACAGGCTGGGGGCTGACCTGCTGGAAAGCGTCTCTGTGGAGAAGGAGCTGGGAGTGCTGGTGGACAGCAAGTTGACCCTGAGCCAGCACTGTGCCCCTGTGGCCAAGAAAGCCAACGGTATCCTGGGCTGCATTAAAAGGAGTGTGGCCAGCAGATCAAGAGAGGTTATCCTCCCCCTCTACTCTGCCCTAGTGAGGCCACATCTTGGGCCCCCCAGTTGAAGAAGGATAGGGAAGTGCTTAAGCAAGTCCAGCAGAAAATCTACCAAGATGATCAGGGGACTGGAACATCTCCCTTGTAAGGAAAGGCTGGGTTTGTTCAGTCTGGAGAAGAGAAGATTGAGGGGGGATCTTATCAATATCAAGGGTGGGTGTCAAGAGGATGGGGCCAGACTCTTTTCAGTGGTGCCCCATGACAGGACCAGGGGCAATGGGCACAAGCTGGAACACAGGAAGTTCCACCTCAATAGGAGAAAAAACTTCTTTCCAGTGAGGGTGCCAGAGCAGGGGCACAG
The DNA here is from genome assembly GCF_963921805.1 of Phalacrocorax carbo. Classification (NCBI taxonomy): domain Eukaryota; kingdom Metazoa; phylum Chordata; class Aves; order Suliformes; family Phalacrocoracidae; genus Phalacrocorax; species Phalacrocorax carbo. The sequence goes on along the minus strand of NC_087514.1, from coordinate 79,759,814 downwards.
GCTGCCCAGGGAGGCTGTGGAGTCTCCTTCCCTGGAGACATTCAAAACCCACCTGGATGCATTCCTGTGCCCCCTGCTCTGGGTGTCCCTGCTCAAGCAGCGGGGTTGGACAAGATGGTCTCCACAGGTCCCTTCCAACCCCTGCCATTCTGCGATTCTGTGAACAGTTACTGTCAATTTTTCCACATAAGGGGGGGTTGAAGTTCAGCTCAGTAACAGAGTTTTTTCCCAAGTAGAAGCCATAATACTGCCAGGTATTGAGGGCTCTGTCTTTCCACCTTTTTTTTATATAACTAGCACAGTTTTGAAAGACCCCCCTTTGTTTTGAAGTGACAGAGCAAAATTAACAATACTTTATTTAGAAGATACGACAAAAGAGTCAGTCTGGGATAGATTACTTATTTTCCACATATTCTAAGTATTATGAATTTTCTTAATTTCATTCCAGAGTACAAAAATGGAAATTTAATGTGTGGGACCACCTGAAGTTAATCAGATGGTGCAACCCCTTCCTCAAGCAGTGTTTACAAAGTGTAAGAGTTTTATAGTGCTCTTCTGTAATCAGACTAAAAGTATGGTATTAAAATTCCCCAGAAAAGCATAAACTCAAAATGTGCACATTTGTAATAGAATAAAACAGTCTTGGGAAACTTTTGATTCCTTTTAAACTGATATTTCTTCATGTGCCTTTGATTTCATATAAGACTGGAAGAATGCTGCCATTATAAAAATAAACTCTGCTTTGCTTGCCTGTGTTGGCTAATGACATAACAATGTGTCTGATTAAGTGAGGTCATGGATATCTCAGGAGACAATTTTATAAATCAGATGTTATGACAAAATTACAGATGTAAGGCTATTTGTACAACAGATCATTACATATAACAGAGATCACAAGAAAAACTAGAGGATCAATAATGAACTCAAGCTGAACGGCAGAGCAAATCACATACAGCATGCAATTGTTTTAGCTTTAAAAAAAATCTCTTCAGGCAACTTATTTTCCATCAAGATGCTGAGAATAAAAATAGCTTATTATAGCTTTTCATCTACATTCCAGACAAAAATGGATCTGGCAAAAGACTAAATTGACATTACCTATTGCTTTTTATAAGCATCGTAATAAACAACTGTCCGGTTTGCTTTGTATGCACCTGTAAGTATTAATGACAATTTTGCAAGGTTGGTTTAACAGCAATGATTAAAACTGCATGTAATTGAATTAAATGAGATAATGATTCATTTTAATTCATAATCATATGCAGAGACAACTATGAAAATTATGTCTAAGTTAAAAGCATGTTATACAAACAATATTACGAGTAATAGAAATGAAAGAATAATAAAATATAAAGGAATAAAAAGTTGTATTTAAATGTTTTCTTGTTGACTTATGAAAATAATAACTCATATGTTTAATATTTTGTGCTATATGTAACTACTGTAACAGAACTATATATAACTATCACTATTACATAATTCATTATTGTACAAAGGAAAAAAACAAAAGGTCAAGTATTTCAAGATAGATCTCCCAAAATTATTTGAGGGAAATTCTCATCTCCACTAAAAACTCTGCAACTTTGTGAAACTTGGGTTAACAGAGATTCTAAATTTACATTGTAGTAAAAAGGAGCAAAATTTAGTGCTGAGCATCACTATCTGCTGTATACTAATTTATGCATAATGCACGAAACCTTCCAGTCTGCATAAATGAATCTGAGAAATTTTCATAAACAGCTTGAGCTTATACTATAATTGGTTTAGCTGGTTAGATCAAGGGTGACTGAGATGAGGTAATTATTCAGGTCATCAGTCCCATGAGAAGTGGTGTTTATGTGCTACAGAAATCCATCAAGCACACAAGCTTTAATATTATCTGCACAAAATAATTTAGGCTGACCTTTTTGAAAAGGGGGTGCAACAACTTAGTCACACACAAATTTATATTGGGAAAGCAACCAAAAAAGAGCCGAGAATTTAAACAAATTTTGTCCAACTGTTGCTCGCACAAAACCCCACATGCCTGGAGGGGAGTGTGGGGGGAGATGCTGATTTTGCTGGGGGAAGCGATCAGACAAGTGCAAAAGAGTATTTGAGCAGAAATGGAGCGGTGGCATGCAAAACACTCTGCCTCCTCTGCAGAGGAACACAGTAGCCTGAAGCAGAGTCTTGTATCCAAAACAAGCTTAAACGGCACTGCCCCTTCCAGTGCCTGAATATCGAAGGCACAAAATTGCCACCTTCACTTCGCAGCATTATGAACGCTCACAGATTCATTTCCCATCATGAATTGCACACTGCTAGCTAAAAACATGGGCCTATCCATGGACATGCAGATGATAACCCACCATTTTCCCCCTCCATTTCGTGGGACGTGCTTGACTTCACTTACTTCGTGAACACCTCTTGTACCTGTCAGGCCACATGTCTTTAAGAAAAGGTATAGCTTAGTATATGTATCATCTCTGCAGAAGTCCTTACTTAATCTATTCTAATCCAAATCCCTATGATCACCTCTAAAAATAGTCCCAGGAAAGTCCATTTTACTATGCCTGCAAAAGCTTGCATTACACAACAAAGCAAACTAGTGCCACTTGTGTAATAAATCAGACAACAAGAAAAGGTAGTAAAATTTGTGTGACTTTCCTTATTTACTAACATGTATGTTGCTTGAATCAGTTTCAGCATTACTAGTGATATAAGCAGCTGGCAGAAATCTCAGGAAGCTACTGTTAGGGGCCATAAGGGACACACGAGGGGCAGGTAAACGCATGCTGTGCAGCCAGAGGTGTTCCAGTGGGTGGGATATATACGAAACAAATTGTTTTATCATATGGCAATACTGAGAGACACTTATGAGGGATTAACCCATCCCTACTTTTTTTAATATCAAGCCACATAATAAAAGCAAATAATTCAATGGGAAATCAAAAACCCTTGAGGTGATGGGTATTTGGGAGTCATATACAGTTCCACAGGAGGCTGGAACATGTCCCCAGCTCCTGCACTGTCTGATGTCCTCTCCTAATGCCAGCCATCCAGGTGCCTCTTGACATGGCTCCCCTGACCAAAGCTGGGGGGAGAGGATGACTGAGAAGTCAGATGATTACATCTTCAACCCATGGGAAACCTGAAAACTGGAGCATTACACCAGAAGCCACAATCCTTTTTTCTCATTCCTGCAGGGAGCTCTCCTCATCTTCCCACGAGGGAAACCCTGGCTGAGACAACATCCAGTTGCTCAGGAGCCCTTCACCACATCCTGTCCCCCCAGGGATGCTCCAGGAGCCACAAAAGGCAGCTTCGCTCTCACACTCTGTCACCCACAGCATCTGCTGCCGCCTCTCGCCCCACGTGTGCCTCCCCCAAATCACGCTATGTCCAAAGGGCTGCTGAAGTAGAAGACATATTTTGACTGTACCGCCTGACCAACAGCTGATGCCCGCTGGCACCTCTCCCAGCCACTGGAGGGAAGGGCCACTTTGTTCCTTGCTGTATGACATCCTCTCGGCCACCCCTTTCGCTGCAGAAGGAGGCCAGAAGCGAAGGGCACTCAGGATTACATCTAGCAGTGGAAAGAGCCCTGCAAAAATTATGAGCTGAGGGACACTGTGTTGACTGAGTTGCAGGAGGCCTGGGCTGCATTGCCAGCTGTTTTACTGTGAGTTAAGATGACATTTGGTGATAACTTCTTAAAACAGTACTAACTGGATTTGTATTATCAGAAGAAAAATGTTTTCTTGTTCTTTCCCCTCTGCACCTCAGCTTGAAACAAAGAACTGAAGACCTGAACATGTGGACAAGAGCTAATAGCAACTATAACTAACTCAGGTGTATTTTAACACTGAGGCACTTGAGTCAGGAAATGTAATGCAATTCCACTGAAAAAAATATATATATTAAAAAATATATTTGATCAGGATATTAGCAGGTATACACGTTCGTGCTCAAGATAAATCTTGTTAAAATAAAGTATTGTTCTGCAGTAACACCCAGCAAGACTATATTAGGAACGTTCTCATCAGTGTTAAGTTTCATCAGGTAGGAGAAATGCCTTTAGTAGTGACAGCAGACTGTTGTGCAACAAAGCACTATATCAAATGAAGAAGTTTTTAAAGAAAGAGAGGAAACCAGGATCGTTTTTCTACAGCTGAAAACAGAAGTGATATGCGATGTAGCCAAATCAGTCCGAAGTTAAGCTTTGCAATGTATGTGAGATCTCTGGTCACAGCAGAAGTAAAGAATGTATAATTTTAGAAAAGGAATAAGTAAGGAATCTTTAAGTAAATACTGTTTAATAAAAATAACACATACTTAAAGTGAACTGACAGGTCACCTTATGGAGCTTATTGCCATTATCCATACATTAAAGGACATTATCTCTGGATTCAGTAATATGGGAAATCAGCCCAGGATACAATTTTCAGGGAGCAGTTCTCTGTTCTGCTTATGGGGTGCCTGACTGTAAAGGAAAAGAAATACTGTGGAAAGATGGTAGAGTAAGTACCACAATTTTTATAAGGTTAAATTTCACATTTTCACATTTATTTAGACTGTCATGTTAGGTACAACTACTAAGTAGTGATGTTCCCTGACAAATAATGTGGCCTTACTAATCCTAGGTTTCCTGTTTGTATAGCACATACTAATCAGTGTTAATACTGTCAAATGTTAGTGCTAAGTTTTTATAGTGTTGACAGTAATAGCACATGATATATGGCAGACAAATTTATACATCCCTCTTTGCTATGCCTTTTTTTTTTTTTTATATCTGTGCTAGACGCAGGTCACCCTTCTCTGGCTTAAAAGTAAGGGAAGAGGTATTTATAAGAAAAAAAGTGAGAGGTCTGACTTCACAAAACAATGTAAATGATGTGCTGAACTTTAATGAGGGGATTCTGATCCCAGAAGGCAGTTCTACCACAAATCCTGTGTCTGCCCGTTAAGGTGCTCTAAACATTAGCCACCCAAATCATTAACTGCAGAGGGCTGGAAGAGGCAATGTAACAGACTCCCACTTGACATCAAGATCCTGCCCCAGCGAACAGAGAGCTGATTTTAATTTCATTTCTTTGTCTTTCATTGGCTTGCTATGCCACATTTAGCAAGGCTTCAAAGGGCTGTAAAACATCCTGTGAACAAGGATAATGTATTTCTGGATCCTTAAATGAACAGCACATTATTAAGCTTTGCTTGGAACAGGTGTTTCCAGCTAGCAATAGATTTAAAACAGTGAAGTGCTGACTGCTTCCTCCTGCGAATATATGAGGCTGGGAGCTCCTGCTGCTCCAGCCAACTGCTGTAGAAAGCTGCAGTGGGTTTGGCAACCACTGAAAGAAAGAGAGTTTGTAATAAGGCTCAAACTATACCTTTCCTCGAAATAATGATACGGAAAATATTTTTGGAGAATCTCTTGATTGCCAGATTACTTCAAAATCCAATGTTACAATAATAGTCTTCCTATCAGTTATTTCACTGAAGGATATTTTTTATTCCAGAAAGGCAAAACTCCTAAGAGCTAAACAAAATGACAAAGGTGGATCATCTAACAGCATAATCCAAACCTGAGGTGTCTTCAGTCCAGTTCACTCTCTCACCTCGTAAGACCTTCAGGAACATTCAGAAATCAGCTTGGATCTGAACTCCAAGTCCTGGGCCTTAGAGACACTACTGTTAATTCTCTTCTGGTCTCTAAATATATACATATATTCACACACATTTAAGATAAAAAAGGAGAGTTTGCAACATTTTAAAAACATATTTTGTAGTGCGTTCGGAAGCCATGTGAACTGCATTTTGTGCACTGACATAACTGTCAAAAGTACTTCCTTTGGCTTTAAGAGATGCCATTCAACTCCTCTCTATGTGTTTAACAGATACATCTTCCCTTCTGTTATGTTCTGTCAGACACAGGCTGACTGTAACTTAGATCTGTTGCAAGAAGCTAAACACAGTGTTTGAATGCATAGTTTTTTCAGCAGACCTCTCCAAAAGTAATGATTCACAAAATCTTTGTAAACAATAAATTTCGATTTGACACTGGCTGAGAGGAAAATGCACAACCTTCTATTCCCTCATAATCTATCATTGTATGTAACCTGTCTCTTCTTTAAACATTCTAAAGGCCCCAGCATGTTTTCACTGTGGAGTTCTCTGAAGAGGCACGGCCAGTGATGAGCTTGCAAGCACCCTCTTGTGGCAATGAGCTCCTGTAGTTATATCAGGAAAGACCTTTCCAAGAAGTTTCAGTTCCTTTCCTCCATCTTCTGTAAATCTGTTTTGCTTTCTCTGAGTCTCCTGGTCATGGAATCACACCAGACCCAAACCTTGTAAAGAAAGAGCCCAGGAAGAGGTCTGTCCATCAGTGGTTAGTCTGCCACTGAAAAAAAAAAGGTCTCTTTCCTCAAAAGGAAAGCAACTTGATGAAACCCCACTAGGGTGAAAGCTCTTCTTTGCAGAGACCCTATACTCACCAAGAGGAGCAACTGCATATGCTTCTTGGGACACCAGAGATGGGGAACTGCCTACACACTACACATGACACTGCACAGTACCACACACAAAAATATCAGCCTATTTACTTACCCTTTGACCTAAAATAGCTGTAAGAGCAAAAAAGGCCCAGTCTCCATCTTAGTCTGACATCTGTCAGTAAGTTTCATAATCACATCAATGGAAAAGTAACACCCTCATTATCTCTTCTTCCCAACCTCCCCTGTGCTCTGGCTTTTGAATCTCATGACTTCCTTTTCTATACCGCTTCTAATAATAATTCTCCTTATTGATCTTGGATCTTCTAATAATAAGCCTTATTGATCTTGGAACTGACCTGAATGGACCAGGAAACTGTGGTAAACTTTCTCCCCCAGTGAAAACAAAGAGAGGGGAGGAAACCAGCTGTCCTTGTACAGCAGAAGGGCAAATGATTCTCAGGTGACAGAAATATATTAGTATTTAGGCTAGTAAGGGTTCACCTTACGTACTTCACTCTGGATGTGTTATCACATAGCAAGAGTCAGCATCCTCTTTTCAATCAAGAGGATAACATGGCAACAACAATCAGTAGTTGCTGTTCATGAAAACACAAGCTAAATACTGATATTCAGGAAGAAATATATGCTAAATATTATTGGCAGACATGAAGAAGGTTCTCCAGCTGGAACAGGTGTTATTATTTTATTTCTATCAAGCAAAGATGTGATGGGATCTCATTAGCTTGTCTCTTCAGACTATCATTGGCTAGTGCAAGTAGCAACGGTTTGTCAGATGTTAAAGCGTCCAGGTTCTTGAAAGCCCTTATTATGCTTTCCACAATGAAAGAGCTTCCTTTATCTAGGATATGCATCTGGTTTTACCTAGACTGGCTTTCATCTCAGTTATGCCCTTCCTGTTTTTTCTCCAGCTCCAACAAGGCAAAAGATTTCTTTGAGCATAAACATTTAAAAAGTATCCTGCTTCCCCTTAGAAAACAAATAAACTTTTTAAGCAATAGATGCATCCACGGTGAATTGATGGGAGGTGTCTATTTTTCACTCAGAGACCTAAAGTGGATGTTGGTTTGTATGGATTAGTGTCAACTCTTGTGACCCTAAAGGGTTGCAATCCTGTAATCTCACAGCGCCATGCAATGCAGCTACTGTGGAATACCACAGATGACCACGCTGGAGGCCAAACTCTGGGTTTTTGTAAGTATTACTCCTTGGATTTAGGCTTGTGAAGCTTGGACCTAAGTGCTACAGTTCCTGACTCTGTAAGAACTCTTTCACTCTTTCCCACCTATGTGCTGCCAATTACTAGCGCTCCAGAAATTGCACTGAAAAGTGGATCTCCACAAAGAGAGATGAGGCACTAATAACTGTAATTGTTTAAACACCAGCTTGGTAAATTAATACTTTCTGAATACTGGAGATTTTCAGTTCTGGGTGAAAACATTACCTTCAAAGGAAGTATGTAATTTTCAAGTAATGCATAGTGAACATTTTCAATTACAGCTGAACATGTGGATTACGCTTCAGATAGACTTTTCTCGGTTTTATGTAAGCATACTTCGATCAAGGGCAAAGAGGGTTGTGCTCTTGTGACTTACACCTGAGAGTACTCATGACTCCGTAATGTTCAAGGGTGGTTAGAGAGCAAGAACTAATTCCTGCTATAAAAAACATCAAACTACAGTTCTGTCTATTTTAGGAATAGTAACTAATAGGCTGCATATGTCCACTGGAGAGGAAATCCAGCATGCCTCAGAATTCCCATTAAGTAATGGTTACTTCCTCGATGTTTAGCATCACCCTGTGAAACGTGCATCTGTTTTAGCAAAAGACAGAATTACATTTTTGAAAGATCAGAGGATAGCACTTGGCCGTATCAGGAACACTGCTGCTACTGGCTTGCAAGTCACAGCAAGTAGCCTCACATTAATTTAGTGCCATGTTTAGGGAATGGGCTTATCCTCAGTGATGTGAGAGGGTCTGCCTGATTTTTTTTCTTTGGGAAAATACACACTGTTACATGGAATTAATCTGCTCAGGGGGGACCTTTTTTTCTTCTGGTAGCTTGCTATTTTTTGTAGATTCAACTTTTCAAAAATCCTGAAGATAGTTCTAAAGCAGCTTTATTTTTTTTTTTTAAGTGTGCATTCCCATTTTAAATTTCTCTCTTTTATTATCTCAGTTGGCTAAATAAGGATTTATCATCCACTGCAGCTGTAGCAGGTATCAGTGTGTGAGCAGACAGTTCAGCAAAGGTGAAAATCATAGTCAGAATATCCAAGTGAGGGGCAGTAGCATCACCATTGTATCTGTCTCAAGTCAACTACAGTACTGCAGTTTGAGTTTAATAAGCAAATGCAGCACACACTCGTAATGCTGTTACCCAGTGGCAAGAGCTGAGTGAGGCTCTACCTGGCATTGGTGCAGTCTTGCCTCTCACACAGAGCCTGTGACCACCCTGTTTATCTCAGCCTGAGTGTCTAGTTCCATGTAATAAAGGTGGAAAGGCATCTTCTGCCTCTGTGTTTGGAGCTAAGAATCTCATCTTCCAATGAGTACGGCCCACTCACCTAAACAACAGTGAAACGTAGGGAGGGGTTGAACACTAATACATCGTTGAATTTGAGGTAAAGAAGATAGAATTAAATATCTAAAAAAAAAAAGAGGGAGGACTAATTTCACATTTATATTAAAATGTCTGGAATTACTAGAGACTAGAGCCTTTGTAAAAAACTGCTAATTCATTAATACAATAGATCCACTTTATAGAACAGTGTCAGTCAAACCATCTATAAACTGTTCTTCTACCCCATAAAATTGGAGAATATTTGGGTAAACTGCAAAACAGGTTCTCCTGAGTCAGGATTCCAGGACTTCATATAAGCAATCTACTTTTTAATTTAAGGGCCTATGTCCATGAGAGAAACAGACATTTAAAACAGTTTCCTTAACAAAAGAACACCTTTTGCTGAGAAGAAACATGCTACAAAGAAAGCAGTATGTATCAAACACAGCTGATGGAGGTTTTTCAGAGCTGTTTGCAGTGAGCTTGACATGTCTCCGAGCCCCACAGCAGCCAAAGAATTACAACAGTCTGGCACGGAGTCTTTTGGTGCTTCAAGACACCACTTAACTGCAGGACAGCATTTTTGTTGATAGAAGCTCACTAATGAGAGCTGTATTTAAACATACCAAAGGACCTTTGAATGATGTTTCAGGTCCCTGGAGAAAAAAAAGGATATCCGGTTTATAGGGAATTTTCAATGTACAGTTGGAAACTACATCCTTAAAAAAAAAGGATTTTTCTTTGCTTAACTGGCTGCAAGCCATACAGCTTATAAAAGCAAATAAACATGTTCTTATGCCCAAAACTCATCACAAAAGCTGTCTAATCTCTCAGCTGAAGACCTGTAAATAAATACCTTTATATAAAAGGATACAGAAAAATATTGGCTACCTGACACATTCCATCTCAATTTGCGACAGCTATTACTGTTCACAAGAAGACTGTATCCTATGGCATTCAATGCTGGCCAAACATCATAGCAATTATTGGACTAGCACTTCCACATAACTAAGCATTTAGCTGCAGCCATATTATCCATGTCTTGAAAAAATTAGGAATTAGCAAATGGGCCCGCACATCCATCAGCTGTCTGTGTTGCTTTCCAGGATTTTCTGGTTTTCTGTTACAGGAGGATCCTTCCCATCAGCTCAGTATGGCAGCAGGCCACACAAGCTGTCATGGCTGATCTGTTGCTAGTAGAAAGCTCCATCTAGGTAAAAAGGCTGACGAGTTCAGAAAGCTGCAAGTGTACTTCTACTAAAGATATAAACAAAGGTATACCAACAACTGCAGAGATTCCTGTATGGTAAATGAGGACCTTTGATTGAAATAGACTTGGTTGCTTAGAGACACTTGTCCATTGAAATGGTATAGACAGTGTTCTTCATTTTTGTGGTGCCCAACTCCAAAGCACTGGAATTTGCTAAGTGATGGGAGCAAAGAAACACAATTACCTTGAAGAAATATTGCAAAGAAGATTCCATTAATATTTGTGCAATTTTTCTATTTCATAATGGTGAAGAGCATGATAGAGAAGGAAACTCTCCAACCATTGGATAAGTATAGGGTGGTTATCAGTAAACAGGAATAATAGTAATAAAAATAATAAAAAGCTGGGATTAAGAGGTATTTATGTATTTAAAAGGAAGCTAGTACATGTTGGTGTACCTAAATATTACATTAAAAATTTGGCATTTTGCTATTAGCAACATATGACATTCCTAATGTAAATTTTCAGCTGCGCAGCCTTATTACATACATTACACTAAACAAAAAAAAAAATTACACCTCCACCCCATAAATTAATAACAGTAATTTTTATAACATTAGCCCTTGTTCATTTAAAAATCACTCACAGGCCACACTTGTGGACAAATCAAGCAGTTTTGCAGGATGCTGAGGCAAAACCAGGAGACTGGTATTTTTAGAGTTGATTGATGATTAAATATACCCAATCACAATCAAGATGCTAAATTTTAAATATTTTATCTACAGCTTTTTGTCATTTGGCTTCTTTTTGTTTCAGCATAACTGAGTATACAGAGCACTAGCTGCCCTCCTTCAGCAGTAAGACCCTTAGAAGCACCCTTAAATCCATCTGTGCACAGTCAGAGAATAGTAAATCTCAGCAGCATTAAACCTCCCAGCTCCATGCAGAGCTCAAAAAACACCAATTTGGGAAAAAACAGAGCATCATATTATCTATGTCATCCTACTTGAAAACTTTCTTGTCATATCTGAAATAAGTATTCAGCATGTGCAAATTTTAGCGTCAGCATGGTTAATGATTTCCAAAACCGTAATGTAACAAACCAGGTTGGTTTGGGCACTTTGAATTGAAAAGACAAAAAAAAAAAAAAAGATAAATTAGGAGAACCATTTGGGATTCAGAGAAAACCTGGGCCAAGCGCTGGCTGTGTGGACGTCATTGGTCCACTCCAGAGAGGCTAATTCTGAGTAGGGTGGATATCAGCTGAGCTGCACACATGCTCTTACGCCAGAGGTGGTTTCCTCTGGCAATGCACACACAGCCCATGGGATTTTCTGACATGGGATTTTCTGACAGCAGCCCATGGGCTGCTGACGCTACAAGTAAAAGGCTGCTGACGCTTTCCAAATCAACCTTTATTTCAAAATTAACAGCGAATTTTAGTTGGTGATCATGTATCATTTTTTTTTTTAGAGGAAGAAAAAAGTGTTTTAATGAAATGTAATTTAAAATAAACCTGATGCACATCAGACTCATCTGGCACTAAGCAACCAACACCCATAAAGTAATACAAAAGTTACTACTCAGTCTCATTATCATTCTTCTCTGTGAAGATGAAGTACTACCAACACATAACAGTATTACAATATATCACCTGATTTTTGTTGGTCTCCATTACAGAGTAATCATTACCAAAATGTATAAAGGGGCTTTGTTTTTTATTTATCTTTCGGTCTATTCTTCATAAGTAATAGAAATATTTTGAACATAATAGTACCTCCTGAAATGTCTGGATAGATCCAAGTAGATATTTTCATTACTCGTACTCCTTGTTCAACATTTGTTAGTATTTATTTTTGTAGTTTATGTTATTCCCAAGCACACACACAAGACAATGTGACTAAAATTAATGTCAAGAGGTTCTTGTGCCACACACAAAAGCGAACATTTATACATATTTCAAAACTCTTTTTGAAATGTCCCCTGAAACCCAGCGACAAGCCAGACTGAGTGAAAAACAAGCAAGCCTCACATGTCTGAAAAGGGCACTACCAGATGAGAGGCTGAGTGTCCTCATCCTTGCCTTTCTACCTGGCAGCGCCTGCTCTGGTTCTCCAAGAGCCACAGCCCACATCGGCGCTTCCAGGGCTAGCAGGACCAAAGGACGTGAAGGGAGCTCAGAGTTAAGCTCTGATGATGCTGAAAGATGTGGCACTGGGGACCTGCTGTCCCTCGCAGCTGGCACCTGAATCCACCTCTCCTGTGGCACGCTGAACCCAGTGCCTGAGATGGGAATGTTTGTTCTTTCTTCCTCAGGGACCCTGCCTTGAGAACTAAAGCCTTGACAGACGAGGTACAGATAATGCCTTACCAGTACTTAACTTGGAGCTGAGGGATTGGGGAATTTGGGGGCTTTTGGACCTGCTTCCTTTCCCAGCATACTTGAAGCACAGTAGCTCCTACAGGCTCCTGAAACTCAACAGGACCCAGTTTTTCAGAGCAATCGGATGCTCCTTAGCAGCACTGTCTATTTCAACTTCCATTTTCTTGCTAAGAAACAGTACTGGTATGCACTTTGTTTCAGGTCAGGCATGAGGCCTGAAAAGCAATTTCTACAGAGAATAGTGTCCTAATTCAAGGAGCACTCCTTACCCAAAGATTTGAAACACCCCTCAGGTGAAGCATTTGTGCTACCTTAGTGTCATGGAGAAGTGCTACTGGAAAATAATTTTTTTTCTGTAGGTTAGAAATCTTAGCACTTGATGAGAGGAAGGTAAAAGAACAACAGTGCCCAGACATGAATTGCTTCCACTGGTGCGTATGTTGGTATGTCAGGTATCAGTAGAGTTGCTGGGATGAAAACAATGCAGGGGTTCTCCATATAGTCACACATTCTTTACATATACTGATGCACACTGAAACTAATTGAACAGCTCAAAAATGAATGCCTGAGTAACACCAAAAACCAGCATGGAGGTAGAGATTGTTTTAGTTTTGGTCTTATTGTATCCTCTCTAAAAAAAAAAAAAAAAAAAAAAGACACAATCTGCTAACAAGTATAAATACAGCATGGAAAACCTAAAGCAGCAAGAACAGCAACTGGAGGCTTTTGGGATTGTGAAGCTCTGTGTAGTGTCATACTAATGGAAGATTTCCTCTGCCTCTCAACTTCTGATTCTGAATTTGCGACAGCCATGCTGCCCACATCCCAGATGTGGGGTCTCTACAATCACCCCTTTTAAACTTATTCATACCCAAAATAGTTTTTGAGCTCCAAGTTTTGTGACCGGTTTCTGCTTAGGGGTGAATTGTAAATACAACCAAAACCCAAGCACCCATCCCTTCAGAGAAGTCCCTGCCTTCTTCCTTTCCGGGAAGAAGTACTGAATACCTCTGACAGGTTTCAGGCCACACAAACTTTGTCACAGACATGACTATATTCTGGAAAGTACCAGGACACTTGGCTCTGCCTCAGAGGACTCTCAGTCCAAAGCCAGGCCAGCTGGAACACCCCTCAGTAACCACTGAGCCTCACGGGAGCGAGCTGAGCACAGCCAACTTCTCTGAGGCCACCCTGAAGCCACCACACAACGTCAACCAGCGGTTACTTCAGCCATCCCTTACAGTAAGGAGAAACCCCAGATCTTTTTGGAGAGGTCCAGTTTTAAGGCACCTTCGACACTACCAACGCTCTGTGCAAGATACCACTTTATGAAGCTGAAAAGCCAGAACTGCAACACTTACATTTAGAGCAATAGTAGGGAAGCAAAGCAGAACCAGGAAGAAATTATTACGAATTGCTCATTTCCTGCTATTAGAAGATACAGGATTGCTGGGAGAGTCAACAAAAAGCAAAAATACGTTTCTTTTTCATGTCCCAGGGTGCTTCTAGAGTTTTCTTATCCTGTGTCTGGCAGCAGTTAAAAACCTAAATCTTCTGTATGGGAGTCTTGATTTCCAACATAAGCAAGGAGGAGAGCAATGTCACTGTCTTTTTCCACCTCCTTTATTGCAGGATTTAAACCTGACTTTTCTAAAGATGATTGCTCTTCATGGACTTTTCTGAAGCTCCTTTCTCCCTCTTAAGTTCTTTTAGATCTCCTCTTCTTTGCAGTTTCAGCATCAAAAGGAACTTTTGTTGGAAGTTGCCTATTTACAATACCTATGCATTGCTTCCAAATAATCATTTTAAAATACCAAGCTACAAGAAACACAATTTTAACTAAATCTTGAATTTTGGAGAGCATTTTATGCCTTAACAAAATTTCAGGGAAAGGTTCTTAGGAACTTTTAAGAGAGAAAATTAGTGTCAATATTCCTTCTTGAGTAATTCCTCCATGAGAATATAAATTTTTATTTCCTAATGGGTTGAAGGGATTAGCAGTGTAACATTGGGCACTGTGAAATAAACCTCAAAAATTATCCTGGAAAAATGCAGTAAGACATCCTGAGGTTATGTTTCTTACCTGTGTTACAGATATGTTCTATTAAAGACACCATTATAGATCTCCCACAATTATTGATGTCAGATGTCCCAGACAACCAGTCTCATTAGACTATCATTAGATTTTAAATGCAGCTATATTTTATTATATCTGGAGTCAGCCTGTGCTCAGCTGGGTAACCATGATCACCCCTGCATCTCTCAGGAGCTCTGCAAGTCCACATACGTGATCTAAGGTACTAACATGAAACACTGCTTAAACTAGAACACAAGATTGCTATGACCTTTACTTCTGCGCTACCATCAGGCTGAAAACATCCCTCCTGTTCCATACATTTTACATTAAGCAACCTGTCAAAATTCTTCAAGGAAACTACTCTTCATCTGGTTTCTCTACAAGCTGCATCACTTGAAACTGAACTCGTACAATTTTCTCACGTTGGTGAGGTCTTCAAATCTGTATCTATCAATTTCAGTAAGAGTTACATCTGTTAGCTAATGCTGCTTTTGACACTAAGTACAAAACGTATCTGACTACCTGTCTATTATTACATCTTACTACCCGTCTATCTTCCTGCATGGAGGATGCCGCAGATCTGGTCACGCATTTCCAGTGGTCTGCTAAAGACCTGCATTTCCATTGTTTACATCTAAGCACCCTCACTGTCCCTTATTAATTGTCCCCTTTAGAACAATTAATAGAAATCCATAGAAATCATGTTCCGGGCATATACTTCTTCAGTTAAGTTATTTTAAAGAATATGTTCCTGTGCCAGATTTACAAAGGCATTACTCACATAACACTTCAGATGAATGCAGACAAGGCCAGGCAGGCAGGCAGCTAACCTGCCCACGCTCTTCTGACGATGCCTCCCAGTGCCTTCTGTATCAATCTGGTCCACACTCCGATTAGCTCACTGAATTCTGACTTAGTCAACCGACTTTGTATTTTCCATGCTCGGTCTACTCCTTTCTGATGGCTTCCTTTGAGTTGCAATTACAATATTTGAAGGATTCCCAACTTGTTTTGAGCAGCTTCTGTATTTTGACATCTACTATGCCTTGCCTTGCTCACTCACTTCCTTTTTCAACACAAACCTATTTCCAGAGACTTTCTTTAGTGCATTTGGGTATTTCTGTATGTTTTGGAAGGATTTAAATTAGATTACTTTTGCTGTTAGGGTTTTTTTGAAACTATTTCCACCCTAAAAAATACCCTTTTGTGGTTTAGTGTCATGATGTTAAGTTTCAATACAATCCCTCCCATGAGAACACCTTGTATGAGACAATATGAGGGAACTGAAACTGCCTATGAAAATATGAAAAAAATTCCCAGCACTGTAGCAGGTGACATTCTTCAAATGCTTTTTCTGACATGGGATGACTTACACAATGTGCCATAATAACTGAAAAGCAATATGTGACAGGGAGATCTTTATCCCTCACCACAAAATACTGTACTCCTAATTCTTTATTTTTGCACAGTAGCATTGTGAAGATAACAAAAATAAAAATGGGTTAATGGAGCGCAACACAAGCTCTGGCACTTTTTGTGATACATGACTTTCCAGAAAAGCATTATCCAGCACAATATTCCCTCACTTGGGAAGTGGGAACTGAACCACTGGCTCCCTGCCCTTCTCAGCCAGTCACAATTTTAGGTGCACCGCCCTTTGGCAAAGAAATTCAGGTGTCAACTTCATGGAGGATTCAACATGCATCTCTCTGTGAAAAACTCTGAAGGGTAGTGCTCCCTAAACTGGGCGAGCTGCCTGAAGCAGTCTTGCCATGGTAGTACAAAGCCTGTTGGCTACTTTGCCTTGCTGAGGCGCAGTCTGAAGCGTAGGGCAGGGAGACCAGTATGACACATCTGATGCCTCAAATGGCGTCACAGGTCCAATAAGGAGACTGGGAGAGCGACACCATTCCAAAACGCCCTTTAACAGCCAGCAACACACAAGGAAACCTAGGTTACATTTAGAGAAACATTTCCACGCGATGCAGGGGGTCACTTGCTGATGATGCTCTCCAATTCAGCGAGTCACTGCAGGAGGTATTCACTGTGCCCAAACAGTAAGTCTCATGTGCCCAGACCGCAAGCTCTCTCAAAAGTCAGCAGAGGAAGGCTTTTTGGCAGAGGGTGAGGGGACAGCAGTTAAAGCATAAGCATAACATAGATACCTGAAACATCCTCCAGATGAACACACTCCGCTCTGCTGAGGAGAGGAGGAGAGCAGGGAAACCATCTTCCTAATTCATGCACTACACTATGGTGTGAACACCCCTCCCTGGAAACTCCTCTCCTGCTCCTATTTCTCTGGGCTTACTTCCACGGTTGGCACAACCCTACGTTCTCACAAGCTTTTCAAGTAGGTTTCTAGCCAGGACATCGCTACCTTATTTTTGTCTATTCAGTAATAGCAACTTCCAGGATTTTGATGCATCATTGCCCCTCACCACGACAAAGCATCATGAGAGGGTAAGTCAAAAGAAATTTAAATCAAGAGGAACAACAACAGCCTTCAAAACCCTGTTTTCTTCCTTCATCAGAAAAAGGAGAGACGAGCAAACCATCAAATCCAGGCCCACTTGGTGACAGAGCTGCAGAACAATTGTGCCTCAAAGGAAAACTTTCTCCAGAGCAGTACTGATCAACAGCATCCTGTATAAAGCATTGACGGGAAAAGTTAACTGTGCTCATCTATGGATTTATGAATATTTTCTGAAAGGAGAAGAAAGAGCTTACAAGCGGAGCCACATAGATTATTTTGTCTTCACATCTTTTAAGGAGGCAAAACGAAGGTCACAAATGTACGATTACCACTATATAACAGTATACTTACAACAACAGTTTAACTGCAGATTGGTTCCTAGTTATCTGTGGAACCAGACGAAAGGCTCATTGAACAATGACATAGAAAATGAAAAGACTACAACAGAACATTGTCACACATATATCAGCTGTAAACTACAGAGTTACAGAATGCCTAGTAATACAGACTATATCACATAGATGGTTAACAGAAAACTTTTCTGAGATGAGCTGCAGTGATTATTTTCAGTCTGGCATGGGAATGTTCTTTGCCTTCTTTTCTCTCTCTCCCCCATCGCTTATTGCCTCCTCTATTGTCATGGCAAATTTCTAAATTTGCTTTCATTCTGCAGTTAGGTAACATCAGATTTTGAAACTCTGCCTTTGAGTATATATAAACCTGGTCTCCAGGCAAGATTTAATAATAAGTGATGTAAACTTATTAGATGCAAATATTTGGAATTCTGGAAATGTGGCTAGTAATGAGGCAAAACCAGTCCCCACAGCACGTGGAGAAAAGCAGCGTCATTATCGGACGATGCTCTGGTCTCAGCCAGGTCAGGAAATTTCACCGGAGACATGATTTTATTTCCTCATATATATTTGCAAATCCCTCTTTATTGCCAGCATGAGGCAAGTAACTACATCAACATTAATGAATGAGGGGCCACCCCTGCATGATCTAAAATTAGTATATTATATGCTGTCACAGTTTTTTTCCAAATATTTTGTTATTAGATTTGGCCAGGAGAGGAACGAGCAGTCCTGTGACAGTCTTTCAGGACTCCATCTACAGAGAGCAGTGCAATGGCAATGCAGGGATCGACTCCTTGGGGAATCTACGCAGACAATATATAAACTGTTGTTGTCTCAACAGTAATGAAAATGAGACAGGGAAGGTACCAGTCTTCAGGCTACATGTGGTGACTAATAAATCGGATGTTGTTGACTCTGCTTTACTGCAGGAAGGTGAATTTAATGTAAACCTGTGCCTGGCAGGTGGTTCTGGAGCTCATGAACAGAGCATGGGCTTCTGCAGAAATGTCACAAAAAGCCACTACCCAGCCTTGGCAAGTTGTCTCAAAAGAGAGAATTAATGTATTCTGATAAAAAAGATCGAGGAATATGTGTAAGGTTACCTCTGGATCTTAGCATTTGGGAAATAATTCCTTCTGAATCTTAAATTTACATATTGAATTGCTTTAGGACAAAGGTAAAAAAAAATTCAAAATCAAAATGATGGCAAAAGTCCAGCTGTATGCACGCAAATTAATTTCAAGAATTTAACCATCAGGAAGTTTCTTTGTCATGTTATGCTTTGAGATTTGAGTTTAGTTACTTTCAGGATCAAAATATGGCATTGTCTTACTACCATAACCTATTACATGCTTTGTCTATTTTGAAAAAAAGTAATTTTAAAATTATGAAAGTGAAACTGTACCGTACACACTTAAATGAGGTTATCAAATCAGGGTTGTGAAAATAGTTAATATACTCAGTTGGACAGCCCTCCCTTCCCCATCCCACTTCTCAAAAAGCAAGTTATTCTTCCTTCTCTCTCCTGCCTCACAGAAAAGAAACAAGACCTCGGAAGAAATGAAAGTTCACCTTATTTATTCATAGCGTTAAAAAAAAATGCTTTCCAATAAATGCATGCCAGATAGCATTGTAAACAAATGTTATCCTGGTGAAAGAAGATTCTGAAAGCCAAAAGTACAGATTTCAGCAACTGAAAAATTTTATTAGCACAAGTGGTGTATGTAATTCCTTCAGTTACTTTTTGGCAGTAAAATTAAGTTTTGTTTATGGGTAACGCACAATGATTTTATATGATGTGCCAATTCAAGAGCTGCAAAAATCCCACAGAAAGGGCGTTAAAAGAGGTGAGTGAAACTTCCCTTTTGTCAGGTAAAGTTGTCTGAAAAATGGGGCTATTCTTTCGCAAAATAATGTGAATTTGTCCTGATTTTCTGAACAGCACTGATTGGGAAAAAAATTGGGACTAGATGCACAAAATCAGAAGAGGAATCGGTGGGGTTTTTCTACATTTTATTTAAAGCCTGTGGCAAACAGACCGCAGTTTAACCAGGCTGCCAGCTTGCGGGCCGGTCCCCTGCTCCCGTCCCAGGAAAGAGGGGATGAGGAGCGCGCAGGCTTGCCCACCCTGCCGCAGAGATGTTGGGACTGCAGTCACACCTGACGGTTCAGCTTCCTGGCAGAAAGGTTGCTCCCACCCCATTCACATCTGACTGGAAAAGTTAGACTGTGCCGCTCTGTACTGCTGTGAGGGTTCATTTCCCCCCAAGCAGAGAAAGAAACTGAACTTATGTCTCCCACATCATTAATGAGGCTTCCAGAAGTTGCTGCATTACAGACCTCCTTTGTTTTCATCAAAAATGCAGAAAAGGTAATTTGATGTCAAAGTTTAATTTCAGGTCAAATGGAATATTTGCTTAAGTAGAGAAAAACTTTTTAACAGTATGAACAAATAAGAGGAACTTTCAGTTTGGATTCAAGCTACAATTTTGTTTCTTTTCCAGGAAGCCAAAGAAATAACCAGAGTAACTTGCTTTTTGGGCAGCGGGATGATGAAGGGAGCGCTGTCCAGCTATGTAAATCCGCTGTTTCCACAACCCTGGTCTGATGACCTCTGCAGAAGGAGCTGCTGCGGGATGAGGGTCGATGCCTACCCTGACCTTGTTCATACCCCTGACTCAGCTCTACACGACCCCGTCCCTGCAGCAGAAGATGCCTCCAGCTTCACCGCTGCCTGCGTGCCCTCTGCTGGGTGGGCAGGCCACCCTTTCAGAGGGGTCAGCCCTGGGCCACTTGGTCTTTTATGCCACATGTATGGTGGGGCCAAACCTTCTCCACCACCACACACCTGAGGCATGCCTCAGCGGGGAGGTGAGTGTCCACGCAGCACCAGGGCTGGGCTTGGGCTTCAGCTCAAGCCCAGACCTCTTATACAGGGTAGGTGTATCTGCAGGATCTTCAAAGTCTCCTGTAATGTACGTTTGGATCTCGCATGTTACTGACTAAGAGTGTAACTACACCCTATGTTGTCCTGGGCAGAAAAGTAGATTTAAAACATTCCTACCCTCTGCTGCTCATTCCCACCCCCACGCCAAAGGTTGCTGCCCCCTCAGATAAGTTAATTCAACTTTTTCCATTTGTACCTTTTGCAGAAGCTTAGCATAAATCAGATAATCAAAAAAATCTGTATCAGAAACAATCCTTTGGTGGGGAGGTAAAGATATTTTGTAGAAAAAATCCCTACAAGTACATACATCTAAGACACAAGAAAGCCCCTCTCCAAACAGCTCCAAACCCAAAATATTGCATTATTTTCGGTGCAAAGACCACTTAGTTTGCCAGAATGTACAAGTCACTTGCCCAATTAAAATTACTTAGGCTTTCTTTCAAAACGTTCCTGTCATCGACTAGTCATAGAAAAAAATTTGGAGATTGTTTACACCAACAACAAGTAAAAATTTCTTCATTTTAATACAAATTGTAGTAATACAAGTGAGAGGAGTTGGTGTCGCTAATCTTCAGTATCGTTGCTCAAACATCCCAATTACACGTTACCTGGGAAGTCTTTCCCAAGTTTTCACCTTCTGATTTAAGCGAAGTACACTTCTGTCCTTGCAGTCAACTAAGTAACAGGCAACAACTGAGCCACAAGCCTTGTGCTGACACAAAACCCAAAAATAGTTCACCAGCAACAAAACAAATACCAGGAGAACTCCCAAAAGTCTGATTTTAGCACAAGAACACCCCAAGCCCTGCTTGGCACTCTAGGAAATGGGAGCGAGCTTACATTTTTGGGGGAGCTAAGGCAAAAAATAAAAGAAAAGGAAAACACAAACTTTGATCGGTTGTTCAAATTCCCAAGGTGAAAAGCATGAAGTGCTGCAGGGGATGGACTGGCCAGCCAAGAGGAAGGTTTAGCCCTGCTGAACACAACCGTTACCGGCGAAGCCGCTTCCTCTCCTCAATAAACTGCCGGAAAACAAGACCCAACTCAAAACTGCTGGCGGGAAAACTGGATTCTCTCTTCCCATAAATTCCCGTAACTTCTCTCTTCCCATAAGCCGGGCCCTTCCTTTGCCACAGGCGGGAAGTCACGCCTGGCAGGGGCGAAGCTCCGCGCCCCTCTCCCGTCCCCCTCCGTGGGGTCCCGTCCCCCACGGGAGCAGCGCCCCTTCAAAGGGGAGCGGTGCCGCCCGACCCACGCACGGCTGCCCCCGCCCTCCGCCGGCTCTGCCCCACGGGGGTGCCGCGGATGCTCACCCGGCGGTTGCGGTCGGCCTCCCGCACCTCCTCCTCCTCGGGGCCTTGGCGGATGAGCGCCTTGAGCACGACGGTGTTGTTGGTGCAGCAGGCGCGGAAGAGGCTGAGCGCCTCGGGGCTGTCGCGCCCCTCCAGGGACCAGCGGTCCTCCTCGTCGTCCGCCAGCCCCGGCGGGTAGAACGAGTCGTCCGAGGCGATGCTGCAAGTGTCGGGCAGCTCGGAGAAGTCCTCGTACTCCTCGCAGTCCTCCTCCTCCTCCTCTTCTTCCTCCTCCTCCTCCTCGTCCTCGTCCAGCCCCTCGGCGGCAGACCCCGCCGCCCCCTGCTCGGGGCTGCTCTCCGCTTCGGCGCCGGGCATCTCCTTCGCCGCCGCCGGGGCGGGGCAGACGCGCTCCCCGGCCAGCTGCTCCCCGTCCCCCGACAGCAGCACCATGGTGTTCCCGGCGCCGGGACGCGGGAGCTCCGCTCCGCCCCGAGCGGCCACCGGCCCCGCCGGGCCGCCCTCGCCGGCCGGTGGCGGGGCGCTGCCCGGGGGGGCCCTCAGGGCGCCCGGCGCCCCCGGCAGCGCCCTCCCGCCCTGCGCCGAGCGCGGCCCCGCCGGCGGCTCTTCGCGCAGATCCGCGGCGGGCAGGGGATCCCTCCGCCCCGCCTCAGGCGAGTGCCCGGCCCTTCCCGCCGGCCGCCCTGCAGCAGCCCGGCGGGCGGCCGCCCCCGGGCCGGGACATGCTGCCCCTGGGGGTCTCCCCGGGGGGGCCCGGCCGGCCCCGCTTGCCGGGCGGCGGCTGCGGCGAAGGGGGAGAGGCTGCCGGCAGGCAGGGCAGGTCTGGGGAGAGGAGGCTGTCAGAGAACTCCTGGCCCCTAAATCCGCTCAGCTCCTCTTTGAGAAGATTGGAGCTCCGGCTTAGCGCGCTGACAGCAGGGGCGCGGTGCACGAGTGGCTGGCGGGGGCAGCGGGTGGGCAGCTGCCCAGTTGCCTTGCATGCCTTGCTTTGCCTTGCCTTTCTCTGCTTTGCCTTGCCTCGCCTCGTCTTGCCCTGCCTTGGTCTGCCTCGCTTTTCTTTGCCTTACTCTGCCTCACCTTGCCTCGCTCCGTCTTGCCTGCCGCGCAGCCAGGTTGTGGCTGGCCGGTGAGAAACACCAACTTCCAGAGCACCTCCAGGCCCCGCAGCAGGCCCGCTGAGCCGCCATGCCTCCTGGACAAGCAGCGGGCTTCCCGTCCCACTGGTGGCTGTGTGGAGAGATCACCCACCGCAAGCCCACCCGCGGGTGGGAGAGGCAGGGGGAGCAGGGCTGGCGGTAGCTGGGGCAGGTGAGGGAGAGGCTGCTGCTGGCCCTTCGGCACAAATTGCGGGGTCCCGAAAGCCGCGATCATGACAATGTACATGAAACTTCTCAGGAATATGAGCAGCCTGTGTAGAATCCTTACTTTGAAATAAATACTGACACTAAGGAAAAGGATTGCCCAGAATTGGAATGCTTGGAAGGAGAGCTTACTTTAAAGCAAATAATTCATTAAATCACATAACACAGCCCCAACAGTTTACCAGCTGTAGAGATGGCCAGCCCATACTTTTTATGGAAGGCATTTGCAGATTAGATTGAGAGGAATAATGCATGTATAAATTGAGCTCCCATTTTATCACAGTTCTGAAACCTCTCTTCCCTTTCCAACGCCATGGAGTAGCACCATTTGCTAGCAGGGAAACGGTGGGGGAAAGCCTTTTGGCCAACCAAACAGGCTATTTGGTTTCAACAGCACTTCGAAGTAAACCTCGTACATACGATGTGCCTCGGCAGGTGAATGTCCAGGGTCCAAGTCCCCATCTGTCTGTCACGAGCTTGTATTTCTGCATGAGATGAGGTGGGGTACGGTGCACACTTTTTACATTAAAAGAAGGTATGGATGAAAAGTAAGTTGTAACTATGAGTAAAAGGGCCTGAGCAGTAGTAGTAGTCTTTCAGGAAAACATCATGTGAACCAGATGCTGCAGGTGATACAAAGCTTAGTGGCTTCCTGCTGGCCTCTAACTGGGGGGGTTAGCCCAGCACCTAGCAGAAGGATATCTGTAACCAGAATTAGTAATGAATAGCTTCCTGACTGGCTGCTTCTGCAAAGAAGCTAAACTGGGAAGAAAGGCGATTAAACTATTCTCTCACCTCCAGACACCTCTGAGATCATGGCTGACGTATACTACCAGCAACGTTCGTGCTGATGCTGCCTGTCTTTGTTATTTCTTTATGCAAAGAAAGGCCCTTACTCTGGTACTGCTGTGTGTGTCTGTTCCCAAATCAAAAGCTTCCGAGCTGGCATTACCTGCAGCATGACAGCTCTGTAGGATTAATGTTTTGCTCTTACTGCCTATCAATTTCTTAAGTATTTGCATTCACAAAGTTTAGGGGCTCCATTCAGTTAGTTTTTTGTTTCCTTCTCAGTTAGCGTGGCCACTGCTTTGCTCAACAGAATGTTATTTCTTAGAGTAGCACCTGCCTTTTGGAAGAGCTTCATTTTTCCTTGAGACCCTGCAGCTGGCGGGGAGCATTTGCATTGGTCTCAGCCTGAATTTGTCATTACAGCTCAGGAAGACATTTGGCTTTAGTAACTTTGAAGAGCAGAAAAATAAAAAAACTAACTCTAACCGGAGGGGAACAAAATTTTTTGGGGTGAAGATTCAGCTCATTTGTAAGAACTGATTCATCATATCTATGATATCTACCATACTTGCTTTGTTTCTGTCACAAGAATAAAGATTTACTTAATTTACTATATTGGTTTTTTAAAATTTGTATGAAATATGTTATCAAAGATGCAGGCAGCCGTAACTTTGAATAGCAAACGAGACTCCAACCAAACCTGAAAAGCCTTAATTCTAACTACAGGGAAATCAACAGGTGGGAAAACAACAGGTATTTCAATATAAGGAAAAACGTTTGATTCTGAAAATGCATGCTGCTTTTTTTTTTTTTTTAATCCTCTCTTCGGGGTTTACCTTATTGGCTTACTAATGGAGAAGAAATGAATCACTTTGCTCCTACAGCTGTAGCGCTTCCGCGGGGACCTTAGAGATGAAAACTCTTTTCTTTCGCCTGAGCTCAACGCTTTCATCCTTTCTCTCAAAGAACAGTGCTATATTGCTGGAGCTTTCAAAGCAAGGTGTCAGGCTAGTACAGACCAGGCACCGTGTTTGCCATTGAATTTTTCACTTTTACAACTGCTGTTGAGACTGTAGTTCAAATTATTTAATCTCTGCGCAGCTTGGCAGTAAACTACCGCAGAAAGGTACGGTTAATTGGGCATAAGCTGTTACATGGTTCCCTAAGATGATGCTGCAGTCGTTTGTCTTGTCGGCATAAAGGTTCCCACCAAGGCTAGTCTGTTTGGGCACGGTTATAGATTTAAAATGGATTATGCCTGGTTTCTCAGTCCTTTCAGTGACACAGCTTGTACATGGCAAACAGGGTTTCTTGTCATTTGTGCTTCAGTCTGCAAATCAAATTAAAACAACGTGAAGAAGGGCCATAGAATAAGTCTGCAAAAGCTTTCAAATTATATATATAAAAAAGCCATTTTCATGGCATTTGTGAGAGGACAGCCTCAAACCTTTCATCTAGAAAAGATATCAGTTAATATCACTGAAGTTAAATGCTGGTGTTTATGAACTTTGCAATAAAAGCAAAGAAATAAAGACTACAATCTTAAAGCAAACAGCCCAGAATTATTAGTCATTATCACCATCAGTATCTCATCAAAATTTATTGCTGGGAATTAACAAGGCAGGAAATTAAAGTATCCAGAGCAGGTACCACCTGTCCCTGTGCAGACAGAGCTTCCTTTGAAGAAAATGATTTTTGGAATGACTGTAGCATGGGGTGCTCTCAGTTTGCCTCATTAAGGTTTGTAAGCCATTTAATTTATAAACAATTCTGAGATTGAGATTTAATGAGATTCATGTGCAATAGTAAAATTCATATGAAGATTCAGTGAGTGTTACGTGTCCTCCTCGCATTCAATAATTTAACCTAAGGAAAAAATTGACAACCCAATGAAAGTTATTGCCAGTATTCTTAAAAATGAAATCTAGTCAGAACAAAAGCACTGGTTTCCAAAATAAAATTAAATAAAAATTAAACTAAACTAAACTAAAATAAAATAAAATTTTGGTTGCTTACATTGTTTAGGTATCTGTAACAAGAAAGCTGTTTAAGTTTTATTTTTACCCATCTGACATCTATGCATTCAGTTTTGACATTCTAAGGTTTATTCCTCTCTTCCTTAGTTTACCAGCCGGTTAGGTTCTACCAGATGAGAATGTGAGGCTTGGTTAGCATTTGTTGGTAAGGCATTTCCGCTGTTTATGCACCTGCCCGGTGTATTCCCACAACCTGGCAACATAAGCAATTTGAGCGATTCAAGGGTTTTACAAATTCTCGGTTGCACATCAGATAGGTTTTTCTGCAGCCATTTGGCTTTTCACCCGTTGCTTTGTAGGTTTGTGCTGGGAGCACATGAAAGGGTGGAGCAGCGTATCGTTACCTGGCAGTACAAGCAGTCGTAGCAATACCACGCTGTTAAACATGAGGGCCGTCTCCTTTCCTTCCTTTCTTTCGCTGTTGAATGGCTTGTAAAAGCTCTTTTTCTGAGATGCGTAGAAGATGTATCTGTGGGCGCTGGACTGCTCTTTGGCACTTCCACCAGAGTTACCAAAGGAAGGATTCAGAGCACAAGGAAGCCTCCCTCGAGCAATCTGCCCATCTTCAGGGACGGGATAGGAGCTGAAGTCTCCAAAAGGCCAATGCAGGGAATGGGTTTGGTGGCATAACATAAGCCAGCATCACCCCAAAGCTAGCCTGGTCTGTGCTGCAGGTCACAGCACGTACCACGGGGGTGTCCGAGGAGGAAACATGGGCACAGAGGGAAACAAGGCACTAAAAGAGATGGGGTATTGCTTTTTACTGACAGCATCTTTCTGATTTTTGGAGACAGACTGAGAGCAATTTGTGCTTTCAGCATTACTGCCTCCAAGCCTTGCTCTGGTCCTCAAAATAGACTGGTCGCAGCTTAAAAAACCAGCTGCTTGAAGTTAGTCTCAATACAATATTTACACACAGATGTAAGCAAACTGGTTCCTGGAGTTGCTGAGTTCTTGGCAGGGCTGGCAGACTAATAAATCCAACCCCATGTTTATTATGCCAAATAATGTATTTTTATTTGGATGCTTTGCTAGGGCTGTAGCAGGATTGTAAACCTGCTAGCTGCTGTGAGGCATAGAAGGGCAATTAAGCTAGTCAAAAGACATCAGGTGATGTACCGTACTGGAGTGTTACTGTTGGTGGGATACATGTGAAGAAGACATTCAAGGTAAAGATTAAGAATTAAGTTGAAGAGATCACCAAGGAAACATTTCCCATCAATGAGAAAGAGACAAAGAGAGACAGCATTTGTTATCGTATTTACATGACTGGGGGGTAGGTGGGAAGAGCGTTTACAAATGAACAGATTCAGCAGAACCTGCTAAGACCACCCTGCTTACAAAGTCCATTGGAAGGAGCAGGGTTGGAGCCTCAGTTTTCCTAAGCTCTGGCCAAGATTTGATGTGAAATCCTGCTTGATCTGAGAAGTAACATCTGCTAAAGAGCTATGAGTGGAAGTTGCAATATGTTTCCTAGAAACCAAAGGCTTGAGCTGAATGATGAGAGTGGAGCCAGAGGATAAGATATATTAGCAATCATCTTGCTAAATGTTAGTGCTTTCTCAGTTGCTGGTATTTTCCAGCTGGTGCTCAGTCAGATTAAATGTTGTTTAAAGTACCTGTAATACCAGCCCACTGGTGTCTCTGTGCAGTTAATACAAGGACGGGACATAAGCGTAAAAATTCTTGTTCTTGTAATTTCATTTACTAGCTATGAATGAAAATAATTGGTGTTCTGCTTTTAACATGAATCTGTATTTTGTCTATACGTGAAATCAAAAGCATGGCCTATTCCTGAAAAATATTATTTCCTCAAGGCACTGTATTGGGTCTAGCTAATCTCAGTTTAGCTCGTAGTCGAACCTTGCAGGCCCTGCCAGTGCTGAGCTCCCTGAGGATAGCAGTGGTCAGTAGCCGGTAGGTTTCTCAGGATAAATTGTGCTAGTCCTGAGCAGGCAGGGGAGTTCCCTGAGAGCGAGGAGCACCTGGACGGTGTGCACCTACCTCTTCTGCACTGGTTGGTGGGGCTCAGCTTCCCTGGAGGAAGTTTGGAAGCTACTTAATTAACTCTTTTTGGATTCCTCAGGACTGTGAAGAACAACTGTTGTAGCACTGGTAAGGCACATCAAATATGCTAATGTTGTGCTTTTGTATGCTGTTTTGATATTTTTGAAGGTGGTGGGTAGAAGGCTGACAGTGGAGGATCAAATGCAAGTGAAGGAGGGAGAGATGGATAGAGTTTGAGTTCCCACAGAGCTGCTGTTTTCAAATATATACTACTGAAGACTGTGCTGATGGTGAGGATCCTTGAGGCTTCTCAATAATTATCCAGCATGGAGCTTCTGTTTTCATTTTTCCCTTCATTTCTATCTTAGGGAATGCCTTGTGAGAAAAATGATGAAAACTTATTGTTATTGTTCAGATGTTGCTTTATTAAAACACTGAGGGAAACAGAAGTTTGAATAACATCTTTGTCCAGGGCTCTGCCATCTCTGAAGAGTGGGTTAGAGAAATCTCCACTTTAAAAAGCTTCCTTTTTCTTTTTACTTCACATATGATTTCTTAAAATGCTACACATGCACATAATAATGTGGAAACATTCATTGTTTGAAATGTCAATGGCTGTCTTATTCATTGGACAAAAGCTAACAGAGACTGAGAGTAGGAGAACAAAATGTTTCTCAAATGGTAAGTTTAATTTTCGTTTCCTGTATTTTGATATCTTTTACCAAAGGAACACAATACTAGCAAATAACGCATGTATAAAAATTATTCGGGGAAAAAAATCCCATATGCATTCCATTACTAAATTATAATTATTGGATCATCAGGTTTTTTTAACTGGATTAGTGTGCATGAAAATTTATTTGTGAACTGTTATTTTATTTTTGAACTCTGGTGTAGCAGAAGACTCCCCACATACGTGTGTGAAAACGTGTCACTTAGCTGGGTATCTAAAATACAGAAGTAATGTTATCTTTACACCAAAATCTTTTGCTCCTCCCCAAAGGAATTTCTTTCCACATACAAGGAATAAACCACACATTTGCTTCATGTTTTCCTAAAATTATTCCTCTTCCTTTATTGTCAGATGATGCACCCAGAAATAAGTTGGATAGATACTGGTATGAATAAGCCTGCTGATGCTATTCCATGTGGAGAAAATGTGTAGCACATCTACCCTTGCACTTCTGAAGCTTAAGATCAGTTCAGTCCTCTTCTACAGATTTCCTGCACGACTGGGGGGGCTTCGAGCCTTTCTATCCCTGAGGTTTTGCCCCTGAGCAACAATAATGGTACATCTCTCTACTCCTGGGATGTTTGGGACCCAAGGACATTACAGTTTTCTAGACATGAATCCACACCTGTGTATGACTTCAAGCCATGGAAGTATCAGAGATATGTGTCCATCTATCCTTACTGTTGCCCCACATCAGTAAACTGTAAGGAAGGCAGTGCTGAATTCATCCTAATTCTAATTTTTCTGGCAAACCCCGGAGAAAGCCTTAGTACGTGACCCAGTTTCTATTTCTGAAATATTATGTTTTTAATCCTCTTTCTATTTCAGTTTAGTCTAATTCAAACTGGGGGTTGGACGCAGCTATCTAATGCAATCCAGTACTGGAGAAACATTGATACTAAAGCAGAAACAGAAATAATTTCACAAAGTAAAGAAATTAAAGGGAAAGTCTAGAAGTTTTGCTGCCATAATTTATTCATAAATACCATCTCATTTTATTATCCATGCTCCTGTGAGAATTTAGAGTGCTTTAGAATATAACTTGCGTCGAGTGACATGTTTCAGCAAAGCATCTCAGCTCATGTTGTAAAGGTGAATATCATGCTCATTTTATAGGTGCTGAAATTGAGTTAGAGACTATTCAAATGCAGCAGAGCATTGTATAATACAACTTCAAACATACAGATGTCTTATTTTGGCACTACTCAAGTGCTTTAAATGACTTAAGGTTTCAATGGCTTGTCCAAATCGGTACAGCCAGGCAGATGGGGAAGAGGGTGTGGCTCCTCACTGAGGCTGTTAAAGGAATCTGCCTGAATACATATGGTGTGGCTCCATCAAGGGTTACAAGTGGTCATCTTGGAACTATTTCTCTTTTCAGAACAAAATGAATGCTGACCAGCAAATATTATAGATGGCACTTTATGACAAACACAGTTATTATATTCAGTATATTGGATTTTTCTCTGACTGTTTCTTCTACATTCTTAAATATAAACCAGCACACTGAGAAACAAATTGGTCTCCAACAAGGCCACATGGATACAAGACCACTTTGTTGCTTCAATACAGGATTTCAGAGATTGCATTTGTTTCTTTGTACAGTATCAAAACAATAACACCCTATATTTGGAATTGTGATTCCTTGTATGTGCAATGAATCATGCTTGGAGGATTTCTTGTTCTTCCTCTCCCACCTCTTCCTGAGATAACTGGTCTTTCTGGTGTTAACTGGTGTTTCACCAGAGTATGCAATCATATGATGAGCTAGAGGCTTGTATTGAAAGAGAAATATGCTTAAACATTCTGGAAAGGTAATTAAGCAATTTAGAGAATTAGTGCCCTGAAAGATACATGTGGTTTGGAAACATTTTAGGAACTCATAGAATAACTGTGGGGCTATTATTATTTTCATATTGTGCATATTATCTATTAGGTTTCCTTGTCTCTAACAGGATCATACTAATTTTCATCTTTGCAGAAATGCAAAGAAATGCTCCTCAACGAGATTATTTATTTAATGTTTTCCTGAAACCCTTTAAATTGCCATACTGCCAAGTTAAAATAAATAGATGCTCATCTCACCCAATGGTTCCCCTGTTTCTTGGTGTTTTCAGAACACAGTTTTCAGAGATCACAAACATCATGGGACTTATCCCAGGAGATGCTCAAGTGAAAGCAGAGTATCTGTAAAATGTACCTCTTTAGAAACCATACCTCCCATGTGATCATTATTTAAACAATTTTAAATACCTTACTCGCTCTGTTGCATCTCTTTTTATCAGAATTCTTCCACTTAAGAAAATATATTTCCATTAATTTGCTACAGAAGAAGTTAGAGGGGTAAGTCAGTGCATTACACTGACTACACTTTTGTGGTACATTCCCTGCAGTTCCATCGGCTTCAGTTCTGTTACTGTCCCTACTCTCCTGGATGGATGCAGTGTATCAAAAAGAATGAAAACGCTGCCATTGTTCAAAGCATATTACGCCATAGAGGGCATGTATGGAGGGCCTTTCTGACCCCCCCTATAGAGCAGGTTAACAAGTAATACCAAATGGAGAGTGCAGTGTCTGCTTCCTGCACTGTTCCCATTGCCTCTATTTTCTTTACAACTCCAAATAAAGTCTGTCACTGATTCAGCAAAGGAAATAGATGCTTCCGTGTGGTTGTATTTTCTTTGGAAATGTCCTATGAGCCTAGTGTAATTTCCTTTTGATCGCTTCTTGCATATCCAGCAACAAGAAAGTCTTTAACTTCCTCTGTAAAGAAGGCAGCATCGAGGGATGAAATTTCCATAGCCTAACTGCTTCAGAAGCAGCAATTAATACTCAGAAGACACTGAGATAGGTAAGTATTGTTATCTCTGCTTTTCAGTTGGTGAAACTGAAATAAAGAGGTCAAGGCCAACAACTTCCAATTTAAAATCTGTGGTTGGACTTCGACAGCTAAATTGGTGATGTGAATTGCGAACTTTTGAAACTACAAAATTAAACTGCACATTCTCGGGAATCCTGGAAATCTAAACACTTATTTATATGCCAGAAATGTTGTAACCAAGTTAAACATTCTTGCTTTAATGATTAGGGCAAAGTTAGGTCATGTTCAAAGATATCCTGAATCTCTTTAGGTTTTGGAGTTTTGCCTTATGTTAAGCAATAGATATTTGCATTTAAATTACCCCCCTCTATTTGCGGTTGTGTAGTACCAATGTCTTAGGAGGAAAATTTCCTTGACTACCTTGGTTGCCCTTAAAGTTAAGTTGTATTTAGGTATCTTCAGTTTCCTTCACTATGGTCTGTCTCACGTTGATGAAGGAACTTGCGTACAAAACTTAAAAAAAAAGAAAATCTACTCTGTGGGTGGTTGTGGAAAATATGAAAACGCGCGCTTTCCTGGCGAAGAGAGAAGTGGGAAGAAAGAGGGTCTTGCTTTCCCAGAGGACAGCAGGAGGGAACAGGCAGGACCAGACAACGCAGCTCTCTAGAAGAGGGTTTGCACTCAATTCTTCCCTGCATCCATGCAGTCCTGTTTGAAAGGGAGTCCAGAGCATGGTGGCGAGTGGTGATGCAGACCAGGAGCAGCATGACTGGCGTGTTCTCTTCGCTAACGGGTAATTTGTTAATGAAGTGCCGGCCACATGGCACGCCAAATGCATTGCATGAATGCCTGGATTTTGTAGCACTCTTAAAAGTTGGGGGGTTTCACTGTAAAATTTGAATGTTTTGGACTGATTGGCCCTTTTAGTCCTCTCCCTCACATTAAGACATGTGCCAAAGCAGAGGTTTTTCCATTTTCAGCAGACATGACACAGAAAATATAGTTATGCTGCCTAATTTAGTAATCAGCGGTGGAAGAAGACAGGCGCTTCCTTTGTCTTAGCGCTGCATTCACATGCTCTGACTCCCCCTCGTGCTGTATATTTCTCTTCCCCTGGCAGAGGAGTGAGAGCCAAGTCAGGTATCTCCTTTCTGATTATTGCCTGGAGGTGGCATGTCATGCCTGGAGGCACTGAGCGTCCGGATCATGTTCTGCCCCACACGTGGCCAGTCGATATGGGGGAACACCAGCTGGGAGCCGCTGCTGTGCCAGATGATAACTCTCCCATTGGAAGCCTGGAGAGAGTATTTTGGCAGTCCAGGAAAGGTACATGCTTTGCCTTAATTGTGAACGCAGTTTGTTGTATTACGTGTAAAAGTTTCATTACGCCAGTTAGCATGTTAGCATTACAAGCAACATAATGAAACGTAATTGGTACAAGGGCTCAGTGTGAACTAATTGATCTGGAAAAAATGCCACTTCAGAATGCAAACAGGAAAAACAGACCTTGGCTTTTCCTAGAAATTTCCAGGAGGGATTTTATTTACTAAATAGTAAGAGACAACTGAGAACTTGCTAGCAAGCTGATTTAATTTTTTTGTTGATTGGTGTATAAAAATGGCATCTTGCGTATCACCTAGCAATGAGATTTACCAGCAGGGACTTGTATATTGAACTGTGTTTGATTGCAAACCCTGCTGAAAATATTGTTTTGGGAATAATAGGATGCAACATATTTAAAAAAGAAAAAGTGTTGCTGATTTTTGTTGTAAAGGTAAATATCTCCAAATAAGGTTACTGAGATAGGGAAACCCACCCTAGCTATAACAAAACTGTCAGCACTGCTGTAAGATTTTTGCATTGTGCTATGCTGTACAGCGTGCTCTAAAGTTAAGCCACATTTTTTTGACAATCAAAAATAGCGATGTGGCTTTCAACTTAAAATCCCTTCTGCTGCACCTCACTTTTGTTCTTAGTGAAGTTAAAAATACTTTTTCCAATATTGAAAAAAATATAGATCTAACATTTAGTTTTACAAATTTGCCTTTTGCGTATCTGTATTAAACCTAGCTCTGGAACTGTGCTACCTAGAAATCTTTCCTTGTGTTGGAACCGAAAGCATCCCCTGCATTTCTGTTAAAAAAAATGTGGGTTTTTTTAGAATTATAATTGTGAAAGGTAATTAAATGCCCTTTAAATAGCTAAGAAATATTGTCATTTAAATGAGGACTTGCTACAGCAATGTTGGTGAGATTCAATTGTTTCTATGTGTGCGAAGCACCACTACCTTCTGCAGAGACAATCCTTTGCTGATGCCATTGGGACAACTTCTGTAGCAAGATGCAATGGTGTAAAATGGGCAGAGTCTTGGGCAACAGGTATATCTTGGCTCATATGCATGTTTTCAATAGATGTTGTTGGCTTTATACCACAGAAGGCATTCCTAAATATTTGAATAGCACGGTCAGAAGGCTCCAGACACTCACAAAGAGAGCAGAGTGAGTGAGCTTTCCAGGTGATTTCACAGCCAGGAGAGTGAGGAGCGAGGCCAGCACAGTCCCTCTGGGGATGGGGAGGAGGACTCTGGGTTCACCCGGGTGAGAGGGACTGAGAAGAGACAAACATGTTGTGCACCAGGGGGGAGAGCCATGTCACCTGGCTTGCCTGTGAGCAGTTTACAACCTCCTTCTCTCCCAGAGTGGCAGCAGTCGCTGTTTGCCTGGATTCAGGGATCCTTCTAGTGGCATCCTCCATGCCCTTCACCCCAGTTGTGTTTACCTCCACCTCGTAAATCCCTTAGGAGGCAAGACAAATGCATTAATAACACTTTAAAACAGATCAGAATTGCAAGAGCTGAGTGATGTGAGAGCCAAGTTCAATTCACACATAATTTCCCCATTTAAATGTTTTGGAGTGAGTCATTTTGGGCTGCGTATGCCAAGTGCGCCGGCACAAGTGCTGCAAGAGGTAGCATTTCTCCTTCTGCGTGGTGGTGTGTCGGCTCACCACAGATGGTACAAACCCCCGTCAATGAAACACCCAGCTTCATGCAACGGGTGGGTTTGCTTCCTTGGAGGAAGAGTGGGTGGGATGGACTGAGTAAGGAGACCTTCCCAGCCCAGCACCACAGCTCAAAAACACATCAGGCAGAGGCTACTCAGCAGGATACACCGGGCCTGTCAGCAGGGATTTGAGAGAAAATGAATTTTAACCATTCATTAAGTCAATTGATCACCTGCTTTCTAAATTACAGCATTTGAGCTAATCAGAAATGTGGAACGGGGCACATTTCTCTGGTGGTGCTCTTCTGGTCTGGTTGGGAAGCAAGGCATGGTGCCAGCAAAGGTTCCTCATTCTTCTGGAGAGCGCAAGGACTGCCTTCTGCATGCCAATACCAGTAACGTCCCTAGGCTGGAGACTCTGAAATAGGGATTACCTCCCAGGTCCGTGTGGCCAGGGAGGCTGCTGACACAACCGGAGGGTTCCAGCGGAGGTTTCAGTGAAGGGTGATGGTGAAAGACACATTAATGATCTTTGGAAAGTTTTGAGGTCCTCTGGGAGTAACTTCTGAGAACAAGATACATACTAGTGGGAAAAATCCCTGTGAATAACAGGAACAGGCCATGGTCCTGTGAAACCAACTGTCTAGGTTTCCAATGGAGTCTTATGATGTTCCCATTTTTCACTCAAAGTCACAGCTCCTGAAATCACCTGCTTATCTGGAAATTACATTTCTATACTAGAAAGATGCATAAAAGGAACAATAAGTATGCTATTTTAAATACCTGATGATTTTGAGGATAACCTGGTGATTTACGTTGCTAAGTATGAGTGTGGTGGTCCCTGAAATCTGTGAATCCACTGTGATGCATTTCCTACAAAATGATGCAAAAATTGGGAGTAATCCCCAAATTTGTGGCCTGTCTGAGCTAGTTCTCCTGCAATCTGGCATATAGATCCCACTTTCCCAATGCTTGCTGACAGTTATGGTGCGATAGTATCTCAATGACTTTGCAAGTTATTTATTAATTAGTAAAAACTCTGCATAATCTGAAATTTAGCAGTTAGGAATCAGTGGTTTGGAAGTGCACCTGGCTGACAGTTCTGGTGAGGAACATATATTTATGGGTTAGTACTACAACAGGCACTCCCACACTGTATTGCCCCATTATTCTGCTATATAGGCAGAGTAATTTTTCAGAAATAATAGGCAGTCCAGCATCTATAACCCAACAAGTTCTTGTCTACTTTTTTGCATCTACCTTTAATTTCAGTTCCTGTATTGCAAGCTTTTCATGTGTGGCCCAAGGACATAATAAAGTGATTTAATCTGACCAGCCTTTCATTACCGGGAGCAGGTTTCATTAGCTATAGATCTGTGCAGGACTTTAAGAGAGAAGTTTCTGCAGTTTGTGATCAATATCAAGCCTTCCATAACAGAGATTCAGCCTCTTGGGTCCTGATGTAATTAAGTCAGCT
Source organism: Phalacrocorax carbo (assembly GCF_963921805.1). NCBI lineage: Eukaryota > Metazoa > Chordata > Aves > Suliformes > Phalacrocoracidae > Phalacrocorax > Phalacrocorax carbo. Next base: position 79,723,769 of record NC_087514.1, on the reverse strand, counting down.
TAACACTTTCCCATTATAAGGAACTCTGTCTGTTACTTAAAAATTCATCAAGTTTTAAATGCTCAGGCAAAAATCCTTAGGTTTTAGAAAGGTTGCTTTTATGACTTTGTAGTTTTTTCACCCTAATTTGGTTTGCTACTTTCGAGAAGGGAAAAAGGGAAAGGACAAGTATGCTGTTCTGGCTTAATAAAAAACCTGTTGTGTCCTCTTTGAAAGTTTACTTTCTGTAAATATTTTGATGACTTATTTTTCCAGGCCGTGTCATCTTTCAGCCCTTTCAGCCTTTCAGCCAAGGCGACGTGATCACTAGCTGTGTATTCCTGCTTTTCAGGTCTTGATTCCTTCTTTTTCAAGTCCTTGATCCATTTTTCAAAAATACTGATCATTCACTGCTGCAGCTGAAACATACCTGTGCTAAAGAGCGAGCATCCTGTGGAATTCTTAAGGAAAAGTTGAAGGTAATTAGGCACCTGTGTTAAGCATCTAAATACATTTACATTGTTTGCCTTATATACTCTGACAAAACCCAGGTCCTAAACACCTCCAGCAGCGTACTCTAAATTAGTGGGCACTTATGACCCCTGTCTCTTTGTGCTTCATCTCCTTTAACAAAGCTTTCTTAGCGTGTGACAAAATTTGTTTCACAGTGAATAATTCTCTTTAAAAAGTCAGGCTTTATTTCACTTCTTATATTCACTTCTTTCGCTTTCTTTTTTACTAGGAAATATAAAAGTTAAGGAGAGATGGGGACTAATATAGTTTCTGAACTACCTTCAAAAAATCTGAATTTCTGCCAGACTGCCTTCACTTTCAGCAAACTCCTATTTTACCAGCCCTGCCTTCAAAAGCGTAGCTGAAATCATTTTCAGTCGTGATTCCTCAGTGCCTAGCGTTGCACTGTATTCCCTGATCAGGCAGTGACATGCTATTGTTTTTCCTACCTGTGCCATGTCCGGCACAGATGGGGCACCGTCAGAGCTCAGCTACTGCGGGACAGGCTAAGTAGACTCTTATCATCCATGCAAAGCAGCTTCTTTGAGAGGAGGCAACATACGCACCGCGCCTGCCAGTCCGTTACACAAGAATTTGTGAGACATCTGTGGATTACTGGCGTGAGGATGCTCTGTTTACGTAACAGTATCCAGCTTCCAGGCAGCACTTCTCATCAGTAGGTATTAAAGTGCTCCGCACAAGAAAAGAGGTCAGTGTTATCATCCTCAATTTACATATTCTGTGTCTGGCTTTGAGGAAAGCTTTTTCTCATGGTCAGAGCAGTGGTAAAAGACAAGACAGCTTGTGCGAAGATTTAAAACACTTGAGCAATATGCCTGCATGAATGTGGCTCACCTATTTAGTACCTGACCTGTGTCTGAATCTGAAACACACCTGAATTACCTTTGCGTAACCTTCCAGTTATAAAATTAAATGCTACTAATTACCTGTCTGTCTCTGACATCTTATATTTTGGGCTGCAGGAGTGGCAGTCCCTATAACTGAGTTTGCTTAACACTTTTCATACTAAGACCTTGTCTTTAGTTGCACATAGTTTGTGTGACTGTGCACAACTGCGCAGGCTGGGATTTTCAAAGCTGTCTCAAGCTGATCTTTAAACACCTTTTAGAAAAGTGCTTCTGCAAAAAAAGTCAGCACAAACTGAAGTTTGGGGAAAATATTTTTCACCTGTAAGCTCTTTAGACCAGTCTCTGTCTTAAACATACTGCCTGGCTTGTCTAGGCCCCAGTGCTATTCCAGAAGCTTGCTGTAGCTTCACTACAAGAAATTTATGCAAATATAATATTATCATAGGCTCTTTGATCAGCATTTCACAACATATTGAAAGAAAAATACATTTAGGAAGAGGAGTGTATCTCGTAGGAATGATCATTTGTTTGACCTTAATCTGTCATTGGCAAAGCTTCCAGGCTGCACTGTATTTGCAGATGGATAATCGGCTCCAGCTGAAATTACTTGCGCAGTTAAGTAGTTTATTTTCTCATTTTCCTACAGCGAGAGTCTCTAAAAACAGGGATGGCGTATAAGTGCTCACATATGTTCCTGCATAAACGTGTTGGGCTCATCATTTGGACTGTTTGAGTGAGAAGCCAAGGTGTTACCATCTCTTCTCCAGTGCTTTGTGCAAGGAACAAAAGCTGGAGCTGGGTCAGTGTTGATTTCCTTTTGGGAGTGGAGCCTGGCACAAAAGTGCAGCACCTCCTTCTGCCTCATTTGGGACCTATTTCAAAGGACATGGGGAGGGAGGCTTTTCACAGACTTCACTTGATTTTGGATCATCTTCAGGGTTTTTTTCTTAGAATAGCTTGCAAAGCTTCTCTGTATTGAGCTTTTCAGTGATGTCTTTGTGCCATGTAGAGAGAAAGTAATTAAAAAAGAAAATTTACTATAGCAGTAAAAATTAGAAAATCACAAGATTCAGAAGACATGGGATTCAGATGATAAAACCGGAGAAAACAGTGGAATGAACACTCATTTTGCATGCATACAATCTTATTGCCTATAACTTTTGTTAACAGGTTAAGGAGAGCTCATACAAAGATTTTTATAAAACTGTAAGCAACTTGAAAAACAAACATTACCCATGATGCTAATTACACAGCTTCTGGTGACTTTGACATCTCTGGAAAGGAATTCCACGCAGCATGGCTGGATCAGATTTGCATGTTTTTTTGTCAAGATGACCACTCCCCTAAATGATACAAATATTATTAGAGCAGAATTAAGTGGTGTGCAATTCTTGTCTGTGCCCCAAAAATAGCCTCTCATTTGAATACAAAGATGGAGAGGGCTATTGATTATCCTTTAAAACAATGTAAAAAAATTGTGTACAAACTAAGTGGTGCAACCAAGAGTTTTATTAGGGAAGAATGCACTTATATACTCAGGAATGACACAAAGAAATTTGCATCTAATGAATAACAATACAGATGCTCAGTAATGTAGTTACAGAAATGTTATGGCTTTGGTATGGTAAAAAATTATCATTTGAAGCTGGCTTCTTGCCTTGATGAATAAACGTGACATAACTGTTTCCAACGACATAGGTATGTCACCAATGACAAAACATAATTTTAATGAAACATAATTGAAAGAAATTGAAAGGCAGGTCGGATTTGGAACTCCCATCTCAATTATATTAATTCTGCTTATATTAACCACAGACAAAAGAAGTTCATTTAACTATGCTTTATTCCTAACAGAATCGTGGGTAAATGACATTCAAAGAAAATCGAAAAAGAAGAGGAGCTGTTCCTCTGCTTAAAGTTGTAGAAGCTGAATAAAAAAGGGATTTTTTTTTTTTTAAATGAGGAAAAGCTGTAGTAACTAGTGAAATAGCCACAGATTTTGCAAGGATGTTCAGTCATTCCAGGTTTTGTGATGTAATGAAAAATGATTCAGGAACTGACAAGATGAAGCCAACAATGCTGAGAAAAATATGGGCTGGTGGTGCTAGTCTTCCAAATTATTTTAATTTGTATATGAGTTGCTGTGTTGCTATGTTGTGTACCTTGTTAATATTTAGATACTATAAAGTTGTTTGGAGGAATCATGCTCCTTGGAAAGGCTGCTGTAAATGGAGTTTGCTTACTCTGTTGCTACTCTATTGTACCCAGTTATTGAGGCACTGGGCCTTAGGCCTTAGTGTTGGCCTGAGATTCCTGCAAGAAGGGATTGCCCCTAAAGCTGTTTGACCATCCACATTTTAGATCCGGTTTATAGGTGAGAATAAAACAATTTAACTTTGGAGCATATCCAAGCAAGGAACTGTTCTCCACTTAAAAGATGATCTTCCAGTATCAGTTAGCATCCTAAGTGGATGCCCCTGTCAGAAGAGGAGGCAGCTCTTGTGCCTGAACGTGGAAAACTTTCCAAGGACTGGAGCAGTGAGTTTCAGTTTGGTGAAGTTTTTTAAAGCTCTGGGTTTGGGTGCATGATCCAACTGTTCCAGTATGGGGCTAAGACATGCACCAGTTTTCATCCCTACTCTGGTGTTTTTTTTAGAAAGGGAACTTGGGTGCAGAAGTTGGATGGGGGTTTTAGAGGTATTCCAGCAAGTCCCTGCTGTGGTTAACTGTGGGAGCAGTGTGGTCAGACAACCACTGGTCAGCTAGAGGCACGTAAAGAAATACAGGAAGATCTGAATCATCTTGATTTAGAGCAGAAAGGAGTAAGCCATGACATGAAATCACAAAGAAATACAATGAATGTTGAATAAAAATGGTATTGGCTCAGGAGCCAGAGGTATTTCAAAAAGAGACACAGAAAGCTTTGACCAGTTCAGCATCCCTAAAAGAGCTGCTCCCTCTTGCATGGCAAAGCCTTGCAAACACAGAAGTCTGCAGTCTTACTTGTCCTGTGGCTTGCCCACACCTTTGCCATGCAGAACCAGGAGGTGCAGAGTTGAATTACTCCAGGACTGAAGCAGCATGGTGCTGTGCATGAGCTAGTTAAACTTGCTAAGCTGGGGCTGGGAGTCAGGGATACAGCTGGAATTTAAAAACTTGGGGATTTGCTTTGAGGTTCAATTTTCTCTGTGTGTTTTAGTGGGGTAAGACATCTGCAGCATTTCTGCTACTGCTATACAGCACAGAAACCAGCTCCGACCATAGGTGTGAAAAACCTTTCTAGATTGCTTTGTGGCTATATATGATTGATAAGATCAACAGAGCAGAAGTGGACGGGATACTTTTTGTTTAGCTTTAGGGAATCTAACAGCATAGGCTCTGTCTACATTAAAATGTTTTACACTGTGATAGGAGCAGATCAGTGATCTAAATGGCGCTGAGCTCCCTAAATCCATGTTGCATGAAGTTGGGATTTTTACATGAGATTACATGTAGTCAGATATGATGCAGGTCCCACAGCATACCTGTGTACCCTTCCAGTGCAGCAGCTGGGAGGGTGGCGGGATGCTCTGCTGTGTCCACAAGGCAACGAGGTACCTATATCTACATCTGAGACAGTTATGTGGGCTCCAGCTACTGTCAGTGGAGTCTTACAAGGACACTCAGTGGAGACTAGGTGTGACTGCTCTCCACCAACAGCATTAGGCGGATCCTACACCTGGCCCAGATACAGGTACTGCACTGTGGCCACCCAAAATTAAGAAATAAAAATCTTACTTAGCTTTTTAGCAGTTAGCTTGAGTATTGCAGCTCTGCCAGTGCTGCAGACCTGAGTGGCATTGAAGAGGGAGAATTGCATAATTCTTATACAAATTATGTGGAGACTGCCATTGGTCTGAACTGTTCAGGATTTGTCTAAGGGCTGAAAGAAAAGGTGCTAAAGAGCATGCATGAGAACTGTAAGATTCGTGCAACTAGATATTCCCTGTAGAGGCATATGAAATTTTAAAAAGGAAAAAAAAGGTCAATATTTTAATCTTCTAGCAACCTTGTAGTGTGAAGTCCATTGTTCCATTGTAAATAATTATATTCTTAGCTTAGTGGCTGAATTAAGAAAGAAATAATGAACATTTTTCATTTATTCTAGAATAAAGCATGGGAATGACAAAAATACTTGCAAAAACTGTATGAAACTGCATTTTTGGTGGACTTAAAATCTACAGGCAACATTTGCTCTAGTTCTGATAGGTCCCTGGACTTTGCATAAATCAGCAAGCAGTGGTATTTTCTTAATGTCAGTAATGACATTTTGGCCCAGAGGGTCTCAGCTGGCTTTGTTCACTACAGAACTGTACACAATGTGTCCTGAGGGGAATTACTGCATCACTGTGTTTGTTCACATTACTCTTTAAGCTGCCATCCCCAGCAAGTGTAATTAGTTGTCCAGTGAAACAAAATCTCTCATTACCATCTTTCCTAATGCTTAATCTAGGAATAATTCTCTAGAATATTTGATATATATGGAGTAAACAAAATGCTTCCTTCTCAGTGTGGCGAATAAAGTTACTGTTGTCAAATGCTGAATGATGAAAGACACAGTTTACCCAAAGGCACTGTTTTGGGGGGATAAAGGAGGGAAACTGGACATTGATCTGAAGGAATGTTGGCGAGGATATTATATGGCAAATTTAGTGAAGAACATATTATTCCAGGCTCTTGCAGAATTATATCAGCCAAGGGGCCAGCTAAGAAAGTAAAAATCTCTTTCCAGGGGAAAGGAGACCACACCAAGTATTTGATAATAACTGTGCTGTTACTCAGTGATGGTGATGGATTAAGCCAAGGTTAATGTAACCTAGCTGAACCCACAGCTAGTGATACATACAGGAGGGAGGTCTGGTAATGCCGCTAGCCACCATACTGCACTCTGGAGAACAAGAGGGGTGTGCTTACTGTAACAGTTGTACATCTCTATCACACCATCCAGGCAGACTGAGTGCTTCTGGTGTCAGCATTCAGTGCTTTTGGGATAGGAAGAGAGTAAAAAGTGGTCCCACAGATTGAGTGAGGTTTTAACAAAACATCTAAATCACTTACAAATCAGACTTGCGTTAGGACTCGTGGGCGTAGACAACTTCAAGGGTGTTGTGAACCTGCACCCAGGATGTCTGGCCTCCTACCAGTAGGGCAGTTCAGCCACGACTCCGAATGTGATCAGCGTTTCTTTCCAATTAATGTCTATTGCCCTCTTTCTTCTGAAAAGGTCAGTCTCTGCCTAAATGGAGGGGTATGCTGTTATGCAATGTGTGGTGTCTTTTGGCACATAGTACTTCTAAGGTCCTGACATCTTGTTTCTTCGCAGGCTGTGTTAGGGCAAGGCTGTGTTAGTACTAATATCCCATTGGACTCAGAATAGCATCATCAGAGGTCTCAGCATAATAAAGGCACCAAGGGATGTAAAAAAAATAAGTATCTGACATCTGAGAAAAGCTTCAGTGCTTTCCATGCTCCACAGAGGTTAATTATTTTTTGAGCAAAAATATTGCCTCTGAATGGCATGTTCCCCAGGAGGTTAAAACTCTCCCCTGTTTAATTGGGTTACTGATTTCCTCTCCATTAAGAAAAATTGCATCAGTTTTAGTCGGAGAATAAGGCAGTAAAAGAGGTGACAGAACAGCTGATTAGTCAGGGGACCATGACCTATGCCTCAGCTTCCATAGGCAGAGAAGGCAGAAGAGATGGTAAAAACTACAGAGGTGGGACAGGGAAAATGGGAAGGCAATCCTGACATTTCTTTCAAAATCAAGGTGGTGAGCCAAGTTTCATGTATGCTATGTTTGATTTATAAAACCTAATAGCCTTGCTAATATTTTTGGGCAAATGAGCAACAGGTTTGCTTTTTTTTTTTAATTGGATCTAAAAGAAGTCTACCAAAGACCAAGTAAGCAAAACACAAATTTTATCAGGCTGACACCAATGCAAAGAAAGGGAGCAAGTTTGCACCTAGATTTTGATGCAAACAGGTTGGATCAGTGGAGAGGTAAGTACAGTGTTCATCGCTCCTCCTTTAAAATGGTCTTCCCTTCTTGTCTAAACCTAGCTGCCCAATTTTCTTTTAAACTACACTGTTGAACAACTCTACTGCAGTTGGAGTAGTTTGGAGGAAAGACAAGTCACCCCCTCTCTTGAACCACTCATCTGTCACGGCAGAACCTATGGAGTAAGGAGATGAAGTCTGCCCTGTAGCACTTGGCACTAACAAAGAACAATTTGCCTTGAATTGTGCCCCAAATAAAAGTAATGCAGTCTCTGGACTACTGGTGTAATGTGTTCCTTCCCCCTAATTCGGTAAAAAACCCTACTCAATTCTATAGCACACTCAGTTCAAACGTGCTTAGGGAGTATTAATTACTGGTAGTACAGGTATGTACAAATGGAGGCCAGAGAGCCACATCTGAGAGAAACTGTTCCAGCCAAAAAGTGATTAAATAAGTGACTCACAGCCCCACTTGCCCCTTCTTTCCCTGACTCTTCTGGCATCTGTGCTTCTTTGCTGCAGGATAAGTGTCTCACCTTGAGTAATGGAGAAGGACCTCAGCCTCAGCATACACTTGTTCTTTATGCCCTCTCAGGATCTTCTCTGTCTTAGCTCCTCTGTCTCAGCTGGAGCCTCTCTTCTGAGGAGAGGCTGGGGATGGTACAAGTCTGGCACCAGGGAATTTGCAGAAGACTTCAAATGAGCAGGAATCTATCATCCCTCTGAATTACTTGTATTTGCTTAAGCGACCAGAGTGGAACCTACATGTGGAAGAGAAAAAGGTGCACAAAAGGCAGGCAAGCCTCTGCCAGCACTGGACGATGGTAGGGTAAGTAATGGCCTTTCACCAGAAGGAGGTTCACAGAGCCTGCTCAAGAGACTTGAGAATTTCTACCAGTGCCCAAAATCTCTGAATTCCAACCGGAAGCGACATAGATTTCAGTGCCAAGAGGTATAACGCAGCTTCTGGGAGCAGCCTGAGGCAGAAGAGCTTTCCAAATAGACACCAAATAGCCACAATGACATAGAGGGCTGATGGTGGTGAGGGGGGGTTATTTCCATGTTGCAGTTGATGGCAGCCCAAATTCATCAAGCAGATGTCGCTCTTGCTGAGATTTACTCATGAAGTAAAGTTATCCTTTCAAAAAACCTATTGTAAGTGGAGGGAGACTTGCTACCATTGGAATATACACACAGAAACAGGCAGACACACTACCTGAACTGTGTCACACACTGATGCTTTGTTACTCGCTCTTCCTTGTGATGAGATGGCATCACGGCTGAACAACTTTGGGGAATAACAGGTTTCCAGTAAGTGTCCCAAACCCTGTGTTTTGAGGATTGTTGTAACAGTAATTTTTAACTGTGTCTGTTGCTCTCTTTGTCCATTCATGAACTGTGTTGGATAAAGATTATGCTGTAAATACATCATTGCCAACAACAAGATTGGACAAATACAACTGAAAGCATTTGGCTTGCAAGATCTTATTAAATGGTGATTTGCACTGGAGGATGTTTTTTGAAAGAGATGTTTCCTACCAAAGAAATGCAGGGTTTTTTAGATGCTTTGCAGTAATGCGGTGTGCTTAACAACACATTAGATGGGAGCAAATCTGTACAATGGCTTTCACTATTTCACCAAAATATTTCAATAACATTAAAAAAAACTTTAGAAGCAAAACAAGATACATTTTTCTGACTTAAAACTGTAATGCATTCCATTTTGACTTCTATGTGGTACTAAAATATTGGAATATATTGTTATTAATTAATTAATTCTGTACTAAATTGTAATATAAAAATTCAAAGTTGCAAATGCCAGAGTATCATTGCAGAGCAGAAATTCTATGTGTTGAACAGCTCGGTAACCAGGTGTTGCAGTCTGTGAAGATTGCAGCTTGGGCTTTCAGCTGTAAAACCATGTTTTCAGGGATGGTGGGTGGTGAGTCAGGATGCCCCAGCGACTAGTTAACACGTTACCTTGAGACTACAACTGAGGTTCATGCTGTGCAGACTTTCTGTGTGGCTGTAGATGGATCACTGGCTCTTTCTGGGCCTCATTTCTCTAGCTATAAACATGTGAATAATTGTAATTCACAGGTGTGTTAAAGGAGGAATGCATTCATGAATGTGACATGCTGAAGTATCATGGACAACTGACTGAATTGCAAGAGAAGTGGAACACCAATAATGCTGTTTACACCAACACAATTTTTTTGAATTGGATCCTAATGATGACGGGATTTCTCCACGGTGTTCCTCACATGTTTAAGTAAAGTAAGTGCAATAAAAATCAGACAAATTCTGACATGTATAAGCAGTTCAAGTCTTTTTTTTTCACTCTGTTTTCAAGAAAGCCACTGACAATTCAGTACTAACCTGGTTATCACAGCCTTCCAGAGACAAGAGCTTAATTTCTGCTTTAATGAAGAAGCAAAACATGGCAGTTTTGTCAGAAACTTGTCAAATCATCTTGAAATACTATACAGAAAGAAAAGCCATATGCTCAGCTATGGTCCTTCTTTTCTCGGCTGAACACCTGGAATGTGAAGGGAAATGGCTTTTATAATAGAACATGCTATGGAATAAGTGTTTTCCAAGCAATTACATTCTTTCACAGTAATGCTTTCACAAAAGATAATCTGATTAAATTCTTTTGGTCAGGAGCCTATTCTTAATTAAATACCCTAAGGATAGCTCTAAAAGATAAAACATTTTGCCCACTTGGTTTTAATGGCTGTCAGTAAACCCTGAATGATTCACGTGGTCAAAGAAGCTGAATTTGTGAATAAATCCTAAATCATCCCAGCCTGAATCTGTGGTTGGGCAGAGGGGTTATAAAGTGAGCTAAGGAGACTCTCTCTGCTGCACAGACCTCTGGAGCCTAGTGAGGTACCTATACCTGTTTGCCCTGCCCCTATGCTCCCCTATAGGCATCTGGTATAGGACACTTTCAGATGGACCATTAGTCTGATGCAGTACAGCTATTCTTATGCTGTTATGTTTAAACTCCCTAGGGTTTAATCTTTTGCATATTGAGCAGTTTTTTGGGTCCCAAACATAAGCAGAGTTCAAAAACATTCTCCAGAAATGTTTATACACTAGTGCTGATGACGGGCAGTTGAACATATCGGAGAGGCCAAGCAAGGTTTAGGCTGTCTAAATCTCAAATAGAAAGAAGACTTGAAATTTATATATATATTAGACTTACATATATATATAATACATTTACATATATACATAATACATTTGAAGGTTATTCACACAGATTAAACGCATACTTGAGTTAAGACACACAGAGCCCACAAAGGTGTCTAGGAACAAGTGGCTGGAGATTTTAATACGATATTATTAGGCTCAGCCAACAGAGGCAGCCATTTGGGCAGCAGTCTTTGGACTCTGCTTTGGGAGCCTCTGAACCTGCTGCAGACAAGGTCCAGGATTAACAGGGAATGGCTGGGAAACCTCTGAGAAACTGGAGGGTGCCTACCGCTGCCAGGCAAGGACGAGGGAAGGGGAGACACCAGGGTGTGGGCCTGAGGAAGCTCTAGAAGCTTCTCATGAACATGATCAGCTGCCCTTGACCCAGGGTGCCTGGAGCCTTTGTTGCAGCTGCCCCTGGTTAGAGCGAGAGAATCTGCAGCTGGTGCTCAGGCGAGGGCTATATAAGAGCCATGGCCCAATGCACTGTTCCCAGAGGCAGCAGTTTGTGCAGCAGGGTATAAGGAATGGGGCCTCAGTTGAATTTCTACCACTGTAATGGTCTCAGTTATGGTGGTGACATGCCACCGGGCAGTCTGCCCAGCAGATGTTGGAGCAGCTGTTGCAGCTAGGGTAGGGGCTTTGATGCAGACTGAACTCTGGATTGCAGATGCAGTCCTCCAGTTCTGGGCTGCAGGGAGTGCCTGGGGCTTCTCCCTGATGCCCAGAGAGATGGCCTGCTGTCCTGCAGGGTGTGCATCATCTTGGAGGAACTGTGCTGCCAGTAGAGGAGGAAGGGAGCAGGTTGTGCAGTGTTAGAAAGTATGGAAAGGGAGATAGATGGGGTCTTTGCTGAAATGCAGCAGAAGGGCCTGAAAAGCCCCAGACTCCAACTGTAACAGAGAAGCAGGCAGTGTCCGCTCTTAATATTAAGCAAGTGAAGCTGCTGGAGAAGGGGAAGGATGGAAGCTGATGACTTCTGACACCAAGAGAAAGGCTCCTGCCCCACCTAAGGGCTGACAACTGTGAAACAGATTCACTGCCCTCAAAGTTGAAGAGAAGACAGATATGCACTCATGCAAAGGATCTGGTTCACCTGACCCTAAACCATGCAAACCCACCTGGAAGAAATGGTGAGTCCATGTAATGGGTGCCTCCTTGCTGCAGGGGACAGAGGAACCTATCTGTCAACCTGACCTACCATCAAGAAAGGTTTGCTGCCTACTGGGGACATTGTGGAGGCACTGCTGAAGATCATGAGCCCTCTGATAGCTACCTCCTGCTGTTATTCTATGTGAGCACAAATGATACTGCCAGGGAAACCTGGCACAAAAGTGACCACAGAACTCTAGGGGCAGTAGTCAAGGGCATGGGGACCCAGGTGGTCTTTAATATCCTTACTGTAGGGGTAAAAGGTGTGAAGAGGAAGACATTGATAGTACAGGTCAATAATTGGCTGCAGAGCTGGTGTTTGAGACTGGGTTTTGAGATCTGTAACCATGGAACCCTGTTTGCAGATCAGCATCTCCTTGGGAGAGATGGGATCCACCTTACTAAGCAGGGCAAAGCTATTATCACCAATAGGATGGCTGACCTCATAAAGAGGGAGTTAAAGGAAGAATGACAGGGAGGGAGTGCTGGAGAGGGGCCATGAGCAAAGAGCATGGGGTGATGTGACAGAAATGGAATGCAAAATAAAGAAAATGGGGTTTAAATGGGGTTGTCTCTAGCACTTGCATGTAAGTGCCTATAAGGTATCATTATGGAGAAATCCCCCAAACCCTTTCCAGAAATTCAACATGCTGGGGTGCTTCTCTGAAGTGCCTGTATAACAATGCACACAGTATGGGGCATAAACATAATGAGTTGGAGATCTGTGTGCAGTTGCAGGGCTATGGAATCACAGAGATGTGGTGTGATGACTCTTGTGACTGGATTCTTGTAATGGGGAGGAATACAGGCTCCTTTAGGAAGGAGAAGCTGGGAAAATGAGGAGGCAAAAGTTGCCCTCTATGTGAGAAAGCAGCTGGAGGGCATGGAGCTCTGCCTGGGGATGGATAAGAAGCCAGCTGAGAGCTTATGGGTTAGTATTAGAGAGAGGAGAAGTAAAAATGACATTATAGTGGGTGGGTGTCTGTCTGTTACAGGCTGTCTGATGAGAGACCAAGTGGATGAGGCCCTCTACAGACAGGAGCAGACTCATGTTTGCAGGCCCTGATCCTCTTGGGGGACTTCCACCACACTCTGAAAACTGCTGGAGAGACAGCAGGACATAAGCAATCAAGGTTCTTGGAGTGCATTGACAGTAACTTCCTCATCTAAGCAACAGAGGAGCCAACGACGAGATGTGCTTGACTGGACCTCATACTCACTAATGAAGGGCTTGTTGGGAACGTGAAAGTAAAAGGCAGCCTTGGCTGCAGTGACCCTGAGATGGTGAAGATCAGGATCCTGAGGGCAGGGAGGAGGATAAAAAGTAAGGTCACAACCCTGTACTTTAGGATAGTGAACTCTGGCCTCTTCAAAGATCTGCCTGGAAGAGTTCTGTGGGATAAGGCCCTGGAGGAAAGAGGGGGCCCAGAAAGCTGGTCAATATTCAAGGCTTATCTCCAAGCTCAAGAGTGGCCCATGCCAATGAATAGGAAGTCAGGAAAAAAAATGCCAGGAAGCCTGCATGGATGAACAAAGAGCTCCTAGTGAAACTCAAACACAAAATGGAAGCACACAGAGGATGGAAGCAAGGGTGGGTAGCATCAGGAGTAGAGAGACATTGTCCTAGCATCTGGGAATGAAGTTAGGAAAGCTAAAGCCCAAATGGAACTGAATTTGGCCACAGATGTGAAAAAGAACAAGAAGGGCTTCTATAAGTACAAAGGTGACAAAAGACTAGGGAAAATGTGGGCCCACTGCTCAATTAGACTGGGGACCTGATCACACAGGATGTGGAAAAGGCTGAGTTACTGAATACCACCGTTGCCTCAGTCTTTATTAGTAATACTGGTCTTCAGGAGTCCCAGAGATCAGGAGGAAAGTCTGGAGCAAGGAAGATATACCCTTAGTGGAAGAAGATCAGGTCAGGGAATACTTAAGCAAATTGATCATACATAAGTCCATAGGCCCTGATCATGGTGACTGGGAGAAGTGCCTGAAGAATGGATGAAAGCAAATGTCCCTTCTATCCTGCAAAAAGGAGGACCCGACCCAGAGAACTGCAGGCTGGTCAGTGTTACCTCAGTCCCTGGGAAGGTGGTGGAGCAGCTAATCCTGGAAATAATTTCCAGGCATGTGAAGGACAATAAGGTCATCAGGAGTTGTCAGCATAGCTTCACCAAGGGAAAGCCATGCCTGACCAACTCGATAAACTTCTGTGATGAAATGACTGGCATGGCAGATGAGGGTAGAACAGTGGATATTGTGTACCTAGACTTCAGTAAGGCTGTCCATGCTGTCTGCTGTAAGATCCTCATAGAGAAGCTGATGAAGTATGGGCTGTTTGAGCAGACAGCGAGCGGGACTGAAAACTGGCTGAATGGCTGAGGCCAGGAATTGATCAGTAGCAAGAAGTCTAGCTGGAGGCTGGTAATTAGCAATGTACTAATATTGTCAAAATTAGTCAATACTGGGTCAAATCCAGTTCAACTTCTTCATTAATGATAAGGGCGATGGGGAAGAGTGCAGATGACACCAAGCTGGGAGCAGTAGCTGATATGCCAGAGGGTTGTGCTGCTATACAGAGGGAGCTTGACAGGCTGGAGAAATGGGCTAACAGGACCTTCAAGTAGTTCAACAAGGGAAAGTGCGAAGTCCTGCACCTTGCTGGGGGGGAACAACATTGTGCACCAATATATGCTGGGGGCCATCCAGCTGGCAAGCAGCTTTCCAGAAAGGGATCTGGCAGTCCTGGTGGACACCAAGTTGACTATGAGCCAGAAATGTGCCTGTGTTTCAAAGAAGGCAAATGGTATCTTGGGCTGCATTAGGCAAACAACTATCAGGAGGTTGAGGGTGGTGATCCTTCCCCTCTACTCAGCACAGGTGAAGCCACATGTGGAATACTGTGTCCAGTTCTGAGCCCCTTTGTACAAAAGAGACGTTAACACAAAGGGCTACAAAGATGATGAAGGGACTGGAGTGACTCTCCAATAAGAGGAAAGGTTGAGTGAGCTAGGACTCTTCAGCCTGGAGAAGGGAAAGCTCAGGAAGATTTTATCAACAAGTATATAAGCATCTGAAAGGAGGGTGCAAAGAAGATGGAGCCAGGCTCTTTTCAGTGGTGCCCAGTGACAGGACCAGAGGCAATGAGCACAAAATGAAACACACAGGAGATGCCATCTGAACATCAGGAAACACTTTACTGTGGGGGTGACGAGGCACTGGCACAGGTTGTGGAGTCTGTTTCTGGAGATTACCAAAGCTGCGTGGACATGGTCCTGGGCAGCCTACTCTAGATGACCCTGTGTTAATCAAGGGGTTTGACCAGATTATCTCCAGAGGTCCCTTCCAAGCTCAACCCTTGTATGATTCTTCCCATTACTGCCACAGGGCTTTCTGATGGAAAGACTAGAAATGTATTACACATTACCGTGGTATTTCACTTCAAATTTTGACTGCATCAGAAAAGTAAATTTGCAGAGTGCTACCTTGAGACAATACTCTAATGAGAATATGCTCATTACAGATGGAGCTGTCTGAGCCCATTAGTTGTACAGAGAGAAGCGTGTCTGAAAAACAGTCCTTAGAGCATCAAAAAAACTTTTTCCTGATTATGGCACAAGCTGAGACTAACGCAGAGGTGTAGCCTTGTATGTAATGCGCTATCAATGGCCACACTGTATCAAATGGGCAACTACTCAGCAGCCCTAGTGGTTTGGCCTTTGCTAGAAGACTGATGGACTCCATCTTATGGTGTTATACATGTAATTTTAATTCAGCAGCTGGAAAGGTTTACATTATGTGTGGCTAACTTAGCATGCTGCCTGTGTGCACACTGATCCTAAAAATAGAGGTGGCCATATTGTGAATGGTGCAGTGAGTTTACTTTAATTTGGGGCTGACACATGGTGCCAACATCAGCAAACAGAGCCAAGTCAGGAAAATATTCTTCACCCAGAAGCAAAATTATAAAATTTACTTTGTTTCAAACTTAACTTCATCATTAAGATCATGCTTGACCAACCTGATAGCCTTCTATGATGGCAAGACTGGATGGGTAGATGAAGGGAGAGCAGTGGGTGTTGTTCACCATGACTTCAGCAAGGCATTTGACACTGTCTCCCATAACACCCTCACAGAGAAGCTAAGGAAGTGTGGGCTGGATGAGTGGACAGTGAGGTGGACACAGAACGGGCTGAATGACAGGGTTGTGATCAACAGGGCAGAGTCTGGTTGGAGGCCTGTAACTAGTGGTGTTCCACAGGGGTGGGTACTGGGTCCAGTCCTGCTCAATATATTCATCAATTACCTGGATGATGGGATAGAGTGTAACCTCAGCAAGTTGGCTGATTATAAGAAACTGTGAGGAGAGGCTGATACACCAGAAGGCTGTGCTGTGCTGCCATCCAATGAGACCTGGACAGGCTGGAGAGCTGGGCTGAGGGGAACCTCATGAAATTCAACAAGAGCAAGTGCAAGGTCCTGCACCTGAGGAGGAACAACCCCATGCACCAGTACAGGCTGGGGGCTGACCTGCTGCAAAGCGGCTCTGTTGAGAAGGAGCTGGGAGTGCTGGTGGACAGCAAGTTGACCCTGAGCCAGCACTGTGCCCTTGTGGCCAAGAAAGCCAATGGTATCCTGGGCTGCATTAAAAGGAGTATGGCCAGCAAGTCGAGGGAGGTTATCCTACCCCTCTACTCTGCCCTAGTGAGGCCACATCTAGAATACTGTGTCCAGTTCTGGGCTCCCCTGTTCAAGAAGGATGTGGAAATGCTTGAGCAAGTCCAGCAGAGAGCTACCAAGACGATCAGGGGACTGGAGCATATCCCTTATGAGGAAAGGCTGAGAGACTTGGGTTTGTTCAGCCTGGAAAGAGAAGACTGAGGAGGGATCTTGTCAATACTTATAAATATCTGAAGGGTGGGTGTCAAGAGGATGGGGCTGGACTCTCTTCAGTGGTGCCCCATGACAGGACCAGAGGCAATGGGCACAAGTTGGAACACAGGAAGTTCCACCTCAATAGGAGAAAAAACTTCTTTCCTGTGAGGGTGCCAGAGCAGTGGCACAGGCTGCCCAGGGAGGCTGTGGAGTCTCCTTCCCTGGAGACATTCAAAAACCCCCTGGACGTGTTCCTGTGCCCCCTGCTCTGGGTGTGCCTGCTCAAGCAGGGGGGTTGGACAAGATGGTCTCCAGAGGTCCCTTCCAACCCCTGCCGTTCTGTAATTCATTATGCTTGAAAATTTTCTAAAGAGAAAAGAAACAGTACTTGGGTCTTACCTTCCATTGAAGTTTATAAGTTTTAATGAAATAATCCCCACATTAAATGAAAGTAAAGGGCGTATGAAGTTTCTTTGAGGACAGTGAAGCAACCAAGAGCATAATGAGTTCCCCGAGATCACAATTATTTATGTTCCATTTAGAAATACGGATATGACCTTTCTACTAGCTACAAGCCATCCTTTCCTGAAAGCTCCTTGAGAAAATAACATCTGGATTAGAAGCCAAGAAATTCTTTAATCTACCAAAGCAAAGTTTGTAGTGCAGAAGCAGGCAAGGTTTGAATGTTGCTAATAAGCAATTGGTGAGTCTCCATTTCTCCTGATCTTTCATGTATTAGAACAATTGACATGAAGTTTCTGATTAAAGTATTTCAGAAGGTACTTATTAATCAAACCCATTTATCTTCTAGTAAACTTGAACAAATGTTCTGATCACACGCAGTTCACATGCTTTTAGTTTAAAAACAACATATAAGCCTTGATTCAGGCTTCTATTGAAAATGTAATTATAAAATGTATAGGTCCATATTTAAAAACCTTGTGAGTAACAGTTTATTTTTACTAGTCAGGCATGATATTCCTTTACTAGTAACAGATATTAAGAGTGATCAGATTTAACCTCAGTGTTAAGAAAAAAAAACCTGTGAGTTATTACAACAAGCCACATCCTGAAAATGCTCACAAGCAACAGGCTGGCAATCAAATTGGACTGTTTGGCTGAACTGCTGCAGTACTGCCATATTGCTAATGACCAGTTTCCACAGCAGTGAGTTTTCTTTCTGGCATTATTAATTTTTCCCTTGATTCTTTCATAGGACTCTAGTTGTCTTTTAGGCATAATACTGTCTTGCTAAAGTATGCTTAACAGTCTATAATGGCCATTTAAAGCATTTTTTTATTTTCCATAATTTTTACAATACATTTAGGAGTAGAATACAGCGCATTGGATTAGAAAATATGCATGTCCAGCTTGGGTATTAATTGCTCCTGGTGGTCTCAATATTCATCTGTTTTGAACCACAGGTTTTTCTTCAGAAGGTAGTCTTTTGCCTAATCTGTCCTTTTACTCTGTGTTGGACATGAACACCAATGCGCAGAGAGCAACAGTGCTCTTTCACAGAAATACAGTTGCTCTAAATATTAGAAAAATAGTCTTTTACCAGCTAAGTCACAAGATAGGAATCTGCTCGGACTGAACAAGGAAGACTTATGAAAGAGAGGTCTGTAAAAATAAAAGATTATGCTGATTTTTTTAAAAAAACCTTTTAAATCATAGCAGGTGCTGGAGGGATCAGGTGGGAGAGAGGTCAGCAGGTGGGACGCAGACCTACAATTCCACAAAGAGGGTCCCTGCCACAGAAACATGCTTGGGGTTATCACTGCCCTTTTGATTTATCTGCCCATTTTGTTGAATCACTTGTATGATGTGGTGTCCCTGTGTTGCTCCAAGGGCAGCCCAGGCTCAGGCACCTGCTGAAAGTAGGTTCCTGCTACATGCAAACATATTTTCTTGAGTTTGGTTTTTGGTTTGTTTTTTTTTTTAAATGAGGACAGATGCAATCCCAAACTGGCTGTATGAGGGTCCTTACATCTGTTACTCTACTCTCTTTCCTACTCTCTTTCAATACTGCAAGACTGTATCAGTCAGTGCTAAAGCGGGAAGTTTTCATGCTCTTAATAAATCCATTCCTGTTAAGGACCCTATAGCCATCTCATGTGACTTTACAGCAAGGGCTTCTGATGGTAGATTCAGGTGAGACACATACAGCCATACCAGCTGCCGTTCCCCCAATTCGGCAGAGAGGAGCTTGCTTGAATGGTTGCTTAAGGGAGCATAGTGCCCATGCCAGCTTTGCCTCTGCTGTGCTTGAGGTGGGGAAAAAAAAAGCCAAAACACATGCCTAAATGTATACTTGTGTCCTAGATCTGGACATGTGGGTAGATGAGGGCTCCAGTCGGGGTAGTAGTGTGCTCAGATATCAAGAGGTGAGAGAGTGCTGCAATGCCCTGAGACCCACAAGCAACATCTGTGGCAGTCACTGAAACAGGTCAAGTCCTGTTTTCTGAGCCTAGCTGACACGGTACGGGTGTGCATGCATACGCTTCTTCCCTCCCACCTCCCAAAGCCACATGGCTGCGACCAGACGGCTGATGGGAGCAGTCCCCCACTCACACCTGTCCGGTGCCTGGGAGCTCTTTGGCCAGGTGCTGGCCGGTGCAGGCGAGCGATGTGCCAGGGACCACGCAGTAGCTTTGCAGCACGGATGGCTGCAGGGCTGGTGCCCGGGGCTGGGTGGGTGCTGGCCACAGCTCTAGCAGCTGGGGACACTGAGGCTGTATGGAGCTGGCAGATTGGAAGCAGGCATAGCAGCCCCAAGCATCCAGCTGCAGAAGACCAACGTGGGTTGATGAGGTGAATTAAATTGCTTGTTAAATAATTAACCTCCCCCTAAGAAAGTGCCTTTTAATAAGAGGATTAAGAATGCCTGTGTATTGCTTTTTTAAGAGGGTTTTAGTATTCTGTATTTGTGCCACAGGTTATGATAGCAAAGGAAAACTTTTCAGTGCCTTCAGCAATCCAGCTGCTTTCTGGGGAAATTTTGGCATAAAGCAAACTGTTAATAATACTATAATATGATCATCAATAATAATGAGTAGATGTAGTAGGCCATTATTATGCTATGCGTAGGGTTTTTGTTATGCATTGTATATAACTGCTGCTAAAAGGGGTCTCCTGACCTGAAAGATTTAAAGTCTAAGGCTCTAGTCCTGTAATTTACAGTATATGAGTGCGTTTCTTAATTTGTATGCAATGCCAATGCAGTCAGTTGCATGGGATCAGTCAATCATAGGACTACAGCCATCCTAAAGCAGAAATGAAAATTGCTTGGGAGGACCCAGTGCTCATTTTAATTTAGCTCGTATGCTTTATTTTCTTGTAAAGTTGAGGCAGCTTCCACTTTAGGAAGTAGTGCAGTGTAGGGCAGTTCCAATAACTCACTGTGATTGCCAAGTGAATACTGTTGCAATGAGTCTCTAAATCGCAGAAGGTCTCCTGGATAAACCATGCCTTTCCCTTAATTTGGAAATGGTTATTTACAGCCGGCAACTGCACTGAGAGTACAGAGAAATTAACAGCTTCCCTAAAGTACCTGTAGCTTCTGTCCTCTGACTGGACAGACAGAAGCCCCTAAAGCACCACTCTTACTAGTAGTCTAAAAATTGTCTTTAGTAAATAATTACCAAAATGTAGCAGTGCCAACTTTACTGCAGGATAAATGTCTTGAGAGAAGTAATTAATTTTTTTCATTCATAATGGCTGATGTTGGTGAAGGCACAGCACTCTTCATGCTTTTATGCTAACAGGTCAGTGGTAGTGGAAGGGGAATTTTGCCATGTGTGATCTGACATTTTGTCTGTTTTTACATTCACAAGCGTCATTCTCTGGACTGCCACCACAGTTTGACACCAGCTGAATGAGGGCTTACTGGGAGGGGACAAGGGGAGCCACCAGTGAGCCAGCGGGTATGGTACCCTTCAGGGCTCCAAACAGCAGCTGAAACCAAAGCACTTGTTCAGCAGCGGTGTTGATGGTTCAGCTTTGCGGTCCTCCAGTCCGCTCCCTTGTTTTGCTGTCAGTGTGAAAACTGCACAGTCAAGTCCCGCGTGTACCGCGAGCACTTTCTTGTCTTTTTTGGAATACAGGGCACGTATGCGCGCAAGGAACTCACTTTCCCAGCTGCGTAGTCAAATGTTTCTGAAGTGGAAGATCAGAATAAGCCCTATTTATTGCTGCTGTTGTAGATAGCACCAATTAAATTAGCCCTTGAGAATCCCCATATTTCATCACTCAAAAGTCCGCTATGACTACTTCTTTTCTGAGACTTCTAAAAGAGAGTGCCTGGACTTCTGTCTTTCCTGTCCCCTCAAAAAGCTTGACTGGAGTAACTGGTATTTCCACTGTCTCAAGCATTTGATGCAGCTATCATGCCAAAATGAAAATTAGCTGTGTGGGTTTTACCATTAGTTCTGAATGTGCACAGCTTAAAACATAAGAAAATTAAATGTGAGGAGGGAAAATACTGTTTTCATTTGTGATAGAATTTTTTTTTAATCTATCATTAAAAGATGATAAAGGGGGGTTTGCTGCTCTAGATGTGGGTGAGATGTAGCAATACATCTTAGAGCTCTTGACTGTTTCTTTTAACACTGGGTATCATAAGACTTCTTCAAAACTGAATTGCTGCCAGCTAACCTAAATTGGGGCTGTGCTTTGAGGAAACCAATTCCCCAGCAAGTGTGGGTGTAGCCTGTTGAGGGATGGCAGTTCTTCCTCTCTGTCCATCTGCCAGCTGCCTCAGCCCACAGTCTGCTATATTCCCAGCTGGGAAGTAACGAGCTTCAAAACAAGATAGCAAAATAGCTGAACATATTTTGAAATAGCAAAACCATTAAAACAGTGATTTAGAAAAAGCCATCATATTGGCTATCACAGCTTAAAAAGAGCAAAAATCTTTTTATTAGCCTTTGTGCTACTTACAGCTGAGATAATCAATTATTCTAGGGCTAGTTTACCTTCCAACATGGCCAGTGAAAAGTACATAAAGCAATACATAGAGCAGCTTAAAATTATATGCATTTAAAAGAAAAGGAACAAAGAGTTATGGTGAGCATGATGAATAGTCAAATAGTCTGTCCCTCCATAGTCTTTTCAATAGAAGTGTAGGTATAAAACCAATCTCTGTTTCCTCTGAAAAATCTAGGTATTAACTGCAATTTACTTTGTACTACATGGTCATGTGTTGTTTCTCATTCTTTCTACGCACGCATATATGAAGGAATATTTTTTCTCTCATACCAGCACATAGAAACTATTTGTACTGCTACACATATAGAAGATGAGATCTCAGAGTACTACTCATACTGTGTAATATTATCCTTTCCCCTCTGTCTGCTTTTCTCCTCACCCCCAGTCCAGCCTGATGCGTGCAATAGCAGTGCTGCTCACCAGGTCTCCTTTTTGCTACCAAAATATCTCCTTTTCAGTGTGAGATAGCCAGAGTGCTGCTCTGCATGTGGCAGCACGGGAGGAGCAGACATCGACAGCAGCGTGACACAGTACGTAATGCAGAATCTGACTCATTTGCAAAAGTGATATGAATATTTGTTGATTGTGTTGGTAATTGCAGAGTTGAGCAAGAACTGAAAAAAAACCAACCCTGCTTTCTTTATGGATACTTACGGTGTTTTCACTCACAGCTGCAATGGGAGGTGTAACCCACCTGAAGCAATGCCCCCCCAGGGGAGTGCCAGTCAGGTCAGACTGAATTCTCATCCTGGCTCTGCCGCCCGGCTGCATCACTGCCTTCAGCAAGCCCTGCTGTCTCTCTGCCTCCGCTCTCCATTTGTCAAGTAAGATTAATTGCAATCAGATTTTCCTCCCTGCTACCAAGATTAGAAGGGTAAAGCCAAGCATGTCTGTGAGGGACTTGGGTGGCGTGTTGTTAAGAAACCGTGTTGTTGGTTTTGTGGAAGTCTCTCTTCAGCAACGCGTGGTCAGGCAGGAACATCCCTGCTCTCCCACCACCCTTCTCCACTGGGGAGACCAACAACATAGTCTCATTAGCTAATCTGTGCTGCTGGACCTTTGCATTTTTCCTGCACAGTGTTTTGCAGAGGAAAGATGAAATGCCTGCCACAGGGGAACACAGGAAATACCCCTACCATCAATGCCCATGCAGAGGAGCAGCACAGTGATCTTCCTTATTGCCTACAAATCACGAAGGGTGAAACGGAGAAAGGAGAACTGACAGGGGGCTGCCATAGCATGCTTTCACTGTCTAAAGGCTTTTTATGTAGAAAAATATGTCCAGATGATTTCAAGTGTTGCTTTCTTTTTCCATAAGATTCTTCCTTAATGCTGCTCCCAGGCTTCTACAAGAGATGAGATCTTTGGCAACTATGCTTTTTCTCCCCATCTCAGGATTTTTCCCTTGCAATTAAGGGACTCTCAGACCCTGTTAGCATGAGCACGGTGATACTAGTTACCTGGATAATACTGTCTTCTGAAGTTCAAACACATAGCCTCGTTGTGCCGTCAACTTCTGTTTTATGTCTGGTCACCTCAGAGGTGACATGAACCCCAGGATGACATCTGCCCAGGCATAGGAGTAAACATTACTGATGTTGTTGGTTCACTATTTAGCTAACTTGTACTTACAAGCTTCCAACACTGGAGTTTCCACAGCCTCACTGACATCACTTTATTCCAGATCTCTCTCATTTTTGAAAGACAGTGCCCAATCCAGGCATAGAACTCCAGCAGGGGCCTTACAAGTGCTCAACAGAACATAAGAAGTACTTGCAGAATGACATTCAGGTCTTGTTCACTATCCTCCTGTTCATACAGTCCTGCGTAGTGCTCACCTATTGCACAGCAGTCTGCCACAGGCTTGTGCTCAGTTTATGGTCCACTGTAATTGCCAGAACCTTTTGTGCAATGCTTCCTAGCTATTTTGTCCCAGTTTGTACCAGCGAAATTGATTATTCCTGCCTTGCCCAAGGGTAGTACTTTGTGTTTGTCTTGACAAAATTTGTCCTCTTTTTTTTGCGGTCTCCTTTTCCAATTTGTCAAGTTTAAATTCAAACCTGCTTCTGGCATATTGGAAAAGAAGGCAAAGCAGCGAGGCATAGAACATGGTCACGTAACCTCACATCCTTACAAAACTGGTAAAAAATGCAACAAGAGAAGAATTCAAGACTTGGCAGGTTGCACTGACACTGTGCTATGTTTGCAGGTGGGAAAAGTAGTGACTACAAACTTTGTTCAAAATCTGAAAGTTCATCCTCTCGCATAGTCAGTCGTAGCTGAGTCCTGCTTCTGCCCTGGCTGCCCACACAGACTGATGCTCTCCCAAGGATGACCTACACGGGTGTCAGAACATGCAGAATTTGGCAGGCTCCAGCACACACTGTCAGCACACGTCTCTTCCCATTGATTTGAAGTCACTGAAACTATAAATCAAGGCCTGCTTGAAGCTAAGCGTGCATTTGTGTGCTTTGCTGGATCGGGGCCTTAATCAATCTTTAGATGAGGTGTGAATACAGGAATACAACTAAGACTATTGCAACCAGATTTTCTGACCTCCTGGTAAGAAGGATAAACCAAGCGTTTCTTGGTTTCATACCTGTATTGGGCTGACAGGACAAAGATAAGTATGTTATAAAAGTTCATTGTCAGCACTTAAGCGAAAAAAGCAATGCATGCTTTTCAAAAAGGCACTTTTAATATATGCAGAATAAGGAGGCTGTACTTTTTACAGTCTTGCTTTTGGTAGAAACATTCTCATTTACAGGCAAATCTATATATTTGATAATGGTTCCAGCATTTAGCAGCAGCTATTTTGTCCTACTTGTTTGGAAGCCTCTAATAGCTTAGTCTGAGCTCATTTCAGAGAGCTTCCCCTAACTGCAGGACCATCTGTTAGCCACCTCACTCTTTTTTCTTTCCTTGATTGGTTTCACACAGGCCCTTTAGTTCACTTTAAATTAGGGTTGTTTGGAGAAAATCATACTGTAATCTGCTCTTGGTTTCCCCACCCCCCAATTAGATGGAAAACATCCCATGACGAAGTGTTGGTGAATTTACCAGGCTTAGTGGAAAAAGGGTGTGTGGGGATTTTCTCCAAAGCTGGAAAGTTTCTGCAGGTAAGCCTATAAAACCTGCAGTAGAGGGTAACGATTACAAGCCCTTACTGTCATCCTAGGTGACCTCCGGTATTTTTTCAATTAGAACAGCTAAAAATATCAAGACTCTCTTTACTCATACTGTTGACCTTTTATGCATATATGCACATACATTCATACATATATATGTGTATATGTACATACTGTTGACCTTTTAAATATAGACATAATATATAATTTATAAATATACATTATATATATGTGTATAATATATATAAAAAATTAAATCTGTCTCATTTCCTTGGGGATTTTCTCTTTAATTTAAAAATCTCTTCCAACTCATACAGGTCATGAGCGAGGCTGGAGAAATATAAGGGAAACAAAGAGATATTAGAAAATTCCTCAGAGCCTCTTGAAAAATATCTCCAGACAGATGAACCTGGAGGCCTGTTTTGCTCCTGGAATTTTATATTTCTTTTTTTTTTAATAAATTCAGACTCTGAGCAAGAGCTGGAGAATGCTGGACTGGGGAATTGCTACTGTGGGGAAGATTTTTAGAAACAGAAGAACAACGCCAAGCTGAAGGAACCTTGCCTTGCTTCCATTGTCATTTTTTCATAACGAACAGAATCCTGTGAAATCCTCTGAGCTTTAAACAGTTCACATTTCAAACTGAGGGGAAAAAAAAAGATCAAGGAGTAGCTGACAGGTTCTAATATCCTCTGTGTTGTCTGAAATAGTGTTGCAATAGACCAAACCGGTGACAAACACAGGAGCGATCTTAATTCAAGATGTTAAATTTCAAAGCAAAAAAAGCCCACTTGCTGGCTGCAGGAAACAGGGTTTTTGCAGAATTGCTCATGGCACATTATTGCTACGGGATTTGCCTGGGCGCAGCCATCCAGCCTGTCCTGTGGTGCCTTCAGTCTGAGTTTGGCACAAGCTCCTCCAGTTGAAACCTGCTTGTGTCTCTATTTCATAGCCCCAGAGAAGAAAAATGCAGGCAAAATGCAAACGTAGCCTGGAAGCGTTTCCATTTTGCCTGTGAGCAGGATGCTGCATGGCTTGGGCTGGCTGGGGAGCCCCTTGGCTGGGGGCTCGGGAGAGCTGCGACCTCTCTCCTGTCCACCCTCCCACAGCCAGGCCGTAAGTACGCGCCTGCAGCACAGCACCGGCCTCTGCCCTCCTGGTCTGCTCCCGGAGCCCGTGCTGCACCCCCAGGACGGCGGGAGAGCGAGGGGAGAGCGCTGGGCTGCCGGTGGGCCAGGGAAGGTTTCCAGGGTCACTTGTGGGGTTGGGAAAGAAAAGCCCCAATAAGATGGGAAAAGTAGGGCGATGGTTGCCCTCCAGATTTACACTTTCATACAGGAGGAGCCTGAGGGTTACCCCTGCGGATGTAAAGACAGCACACCCCTCCAGAAGCTTAGGGAAAGGGCTTGTGCAACTCTTTCATTACTGAAATACCACCACACCCGTGTTGCTACGCCTTTGCCAGGCAGCGAGGCGTGAGACCCCCTACCGCTGCCTGCAGCAGGCAGGGATGCGCCGAGGCAGAGCCGGCGTGGCTCGTCCCAGCGGCGCACATTTCGTCTGAGGGAAGGGAGCCCCTCGGTGCCCCCCGCGGCAGCACCGGGGCTTCCCTGCGGTTTCCATAGCCCACCTGGTGTCGGGCCACGGCAAGGGAAGCGTTTCCGGAGCTGTTCCCCTCCCAAAACTTCCCCCTGCTCTTCCCCCCGCTGTGCTTAACACAAACCGCTTCTCTGTGGAAGCCCCCAGAGGTGCTTGGCGGGTACCACCGCCCCACGCCCAGGGCAGCGGTGCCCCTCTTTCCAGGAGGAGCGCTGCCACGCCAGACGCTTTCTAGCTCTGCCGCCATCGTGGGCAGCTGGGATTTCTAAGAAAGGATCGATTGGCATTTGGCTTTCAAGCCAAGTATTGCTTACTGGGGTAAACTGGTGATAGCCTTCTTGTTTATCAGCGTGACCAGGCCGTGAGCAGCGACAAACCCTGGGTGCAACCCAAGGCGCGCTTCTGCACCACAGAGTCATCCGGTAAAAAAATGCACCGACCCCAGTAATCAGGCTTGCTTTCTGTAAGCGAGAGGAGCCACAGCTAAGGCTTTTTTTAGTAGCTGGGTGTTTACAACTTGCTGCTCTGCTGCCCTGACAGATCCCAGGGTGAGGAGGCAGAGGAGACAGCCAAGGAGCTCTGCTCTGCTTCCCACCCTGCGGCTGCTGCCTGGGTGATTGCACCTGAGCAATCCCATCGGGAATAACAGGGAAGCTCATGTATCGCGGAACGGGATCCTGAATCTTCAGGACTGAGGTTTACGTCTGCAACCAAAAAACAGCCTGCTTTTCAGGACCTTGCATTTTTCAATGGTACACAATAGCAGTTGCTTTATTCCAATACTGAATGCCGAATTTAAGAGCACAGACAACACTACTATATCTTGTACGACTACCTGGTTTAAATCAGTGTTTCTACCTGACTCCTCTTCTGGTTTCCTGTGTAGGCACCTAGGAAAAGCAAGACTGAGTTTAGGTACCCTGGCTTACCTGGCCACATCTCCATTCCTGTAAGACATGCAAATACCCTTTCCCTTACTTCAGCAAGAAGGGAGTTCCTTCCAGGTTTGGGATGGGAGGTGTGGCTTTGTAGAACAGCTGTGGATCTCCTAGAGGCAGCCACATAGATTATCAGAGGGAGCCCTTCCAGCCGTGGGCCCTTGCTTATCCTGCTCGTAATCATGGACATACCCATTAAGACTCTGCTGCC
This sequence comes from Phalacrocorax carbo, assembly GCF_963921805.1. Lineage (NCBI taxonomy): Eukaryota > Metazoa > Chordata > Aves > Suliformes > Phalacrocoracidae > Phalacrocorax > Phalacrocorax carbo. The sequence goes on along the minus strand of NC_087514.1, from coordinate 79,696,275 downwards.
AGAGCCAGGAATAGACCAGAGTAATCCTGGTGCCCAGCAGCCTTACCCATAGTTTTGTAATTCACACCCATGTGCGTGACATCTTAATTCAGCTCATTCTGCCAGGGCATTACCACATGCAATACATACAATCTGCCACCCACTCGCCAAGGCACTGCTGTTCTCCACACGTGCCGCAGACGTGAGTGGCTGCAGCACCATGCATGAACCCTCAGCTACAAATCTGGCTTTTCCTACATTTGAGTTTGTGGCTTAAATGATGTAGTTTTAAAGTAGCTCTTTTAACACAGCTTATGACTGTGTGCATGTATTAGGTGGACCCTGGATTGATTATTGACATGCTTTTGCTTTGCTAACAGCCTTTGCTGATGTGAATGGAGATGTTGTCTTAAGATACATCCTATTAGTGTTTCTATATTGCTTCTGCTCTGGTGGGCGAGAGATATATCTGACGGTGAGACACTTCACAATGCATCTGACAGGCACAAAGAACAGCACACGGGAGGTTCTGCCTGACTGTCTGGAAAGTGGAATAAACAACCGTTAAAAGAAAATAACCTTATTCTTCATGCAGACTTGCAGGGAAGTGCGTGCCGGGGTGCTGTGTGTGCGCACTGGGACGGAAGACACACCCAGTGAAGTGGGTGAGGGTGGGTGCTTTTCCTTTTTACTACAGTCAGGCCACTGCTTGCTTTGCAAGGCTGTGCCTTGTGGAAGACGAAGCACCTGTTAGGGGACATGCAGCAGAAATGATGGGCTGAGCAAAACGGGGTGTTTTGCTCGGCTGAGGAACATTGCTTGCTTGGAGGTAATACTGTAACGGCACAATGGAGCAGTTCCTACTTTTCAGTGAAGGTTTTGAATATCAGTGAACAGCATCAGAAACACCTGGGAGCACACAGCTGCTGACATGATAGCTGGGGGTACCGCAGAGGCAGGGATGACCACAAAACCACCTGCCTGACAGGACAGAAAATGCGGGGAAAGCCTGCAAAGAAGTAGCAGAGGATGGAAAGAACCCTGCACTGAGGAACAGAGGGATGTGGAGACTGCAGTGTGTGTGTGTGCCAAGCGCAGTACTTCAACTGCAAACTCGTAATGACTCCTCGGTGTGTAGATTCAGGAGACATTAGCCAGGACATGGAGTCTGATGCTGTAATTCAAGCATGCACAAGTGCTTGAGGGCCATTTCTGAACATGACCAAGCAGCACTTCTGTTTCGTGTCTCAGTGAAGAGGCTGAGCTTCCAAATGTGATGTCGCTGGGGTGCAGTTTTTGTGCTGAGCCTGGTGAAATCCCATCACTGATGAGCTCAGCAAATATTGTGATCTTGAATTATGAGTCCCTGTGAGAGCTAAAGCCACATTGTGTTTTCCCCATTGGCAATTGTTGAGCAGGACCTCTGCCTCTCCCCTGTGCTTGCTTTCTCTTTCTCCCTGCCCCCATGCATTTGGGAAGCCTGAGACAGTGTGACCATGTGAGCATACGCCAATCTCTTCAAAGGGCATCTGTAATCCCCTGTGCTAATCCTCCTGCAGGAGGAAGGATGCTTGTAGGCAGCACTTGCAAATCCACACCCAGAATATTAAGCTTGTTATAAAACCTGGACTGTTATTGCATCTGCTGACTCTTGTTTCCAAATAAATTGTTGTGGGGGAGTTTCTCCTTCCTGTGGACTTCCTTTGAAATGTTGCTTCAGCTTAAAGTAATACAGCTTGTTTCATGCACCCTCACGAGAAAAAATGGCAACAGCTTGGGACAGCTATCATTATTCACTGCACTAATAGTGCTGAACATGATAGGCCACATTTTCAAAGCGACCTCTACAGCTGTACAAGTCTGCAGATGCAGCAAAAGCAGGCGGCTCAATCCACATGTGTCTGGGCATCGCCCACTGATCCCATGAGGCCAAGGATCCCCAAGGGCCTGGGGCATCCACAGGGCCCCCAAGGGAGGAGCTGAGGTTCCCTGTACCAGCACAGAGTGGGTAGGACATGCCCACATGGCAAATGCAAGGGGGACTTCAGCACCAGCTGAAACATGCAGTTGATACATGATTTCTGTGTTGCTCTGAAGCTTTTGAAGTGGTATAAGTGCTGAGAGCGCTGTAATGTCTGTGCCATTTCGGCTCCCGGTTGCCTTGCCCTATGTGGCAGTTCATCTGCCAGAGTGTGGAAGGGCTCCAGCTGGCTGCAGTGCAGCGATGTAGGGCTGGGACTCAGCTGGCTCGCCTGGTAGTGTGAGGTGCTTCAGAGGTTGCAGGTGGCACAAAGGGAGGGATGGTGTCCCTCTCCCTGGAAGGCACTTCCATGTTTCCTGTTGATAAAGGGTTGAGTGGGCAGCAAGGGGACTGCCCACTCCAGCGGATCTTTGGCAGGCGATCACCTGGGCAGGTTCCCCATGCTCAGGAAATACAATCCTATTAATGCACACCAGTCAGGGGCAACAGTGACCGAAGGACAAAGGCCTGGCAGAAAGCTGGGACAGAGACACACGGAGCAGCATTCATCTGCTGTTGTAGCCTTAGATGCATTCCCAGAGGGAGGGAAATGTAATTTGGGTAACACCTTTCAGCCATGTAACAAATTAACAAATACTTAATTCATTAGCTCTTGGTCTGGGGTGAGGACCTGTTACTGCGGAAAACAAAGCAAAGAGGCAGTAAAACATACATTTTCAAAGGTGGCCATGTGTTATTTGTGCCTCTGCTGTCCTCTGCCTGTTGGACACTCAGACCCTGCTCTCAGACCTTCCCACAGAAGCAGCACTAGCAAGTGACCCCCTCCGATGAATACACCCAGCACCTTTATCTAAAGTCCTGGTTTAGAATTTTGACACAGGAGGCCCCACTCCAGCTTCTCTCACACCTCTCCCAAACCCGCTACACCTGTCCTCATGCCAATGGCTTTGGGGCTGTAGCCTGAGGCTACATGCAATCCAGAGTACCTGTGGGTATTGCCAGAAGGGGTGCACACTTATACTGGATTATGCCTGATGTCAGGTGTGGTGGGTTGACCCTGGCTGGATGCCAGGTGCCCACCAAAGCCGCTCTGTCACTCCCCTCCTCAGCTTGACAGGGGAGAGAAAATAGAACAAAAGGCTTGTGGGATGAGATAAGGACAGGGAAAGATCACTCAGCAGTTACATTACTGTCACAGGTAAAACAGACTCAACGTGGGGAAATTAGTTTAACTCATTGCCAATCAAATCAGAGCAGGTTAATGAGATAGCTTGGCCAGGTTAATGATGGGCTCAGCCTTGGCCAGCAGTGGATCCATCTTGGAGCTGGCTGGCACTGGCTGTTGGACATGGGGGAAGCTTCCAGCAGCAGCTTCTCACAGAAGTCACCCCTGTAGCCCCCCTGCTACCAAAACCTTGCCATGAAAACCCAATACATCAGGCTGCCTCTTCATTGGCATCAGCTGGCTGACATTGGCAGTGGTTTTGTAGCCCCAGTGAGCAGAGCGCAGCAACTTTCAGTGCAACATGCGGCACTGTGAAGCTTGGGTTGTCTTGCTCAGCCCACAGTCACTAGTGAAGATATATCTCTAGGCAAGACAACGCTGCTCAGCAGCTAAGGCAGAGCCCAAGCTCCTGGCTGGGACATGTTACACAGCCTTACATCAAGCACAGAGCTATAAAGCCTCCCCAAGAAGACTGATACATGGAAACAGCAAGTGGATGAGTAAATTGTTATCTCTTAATTTCAAGCAGACATCAATTGTACATCAATAGCATGCTTTTAAAAAAAACCTGCAGGCTGCTCTCTCCTTCCTGGCAAAGACCTCACGCATCCCCATGCCAGAAGGGTCTCCATGCCTGCTGTGCACAGCTAAGCACAAGCAGGGACCAAGTCACTGGCCAGAGGTTGCCAGTTTCCACAGTTGTGGAGTCTCGGCCGCAATTTGGTTTAGTTGGTTTCCATCTCGTCAGTGTTTGTGACAAAAAGTGCAGAAGAGGCTCTCGTTCTCTGCAGGGACTATGCTTAATCACAACAGGTGTTAAATAAATGAATGTGCTGAAAGCAGATGCCAGACTGTGCCCGCCAGGCCATTAACAACCCAGGAGGAAAAGACAGATGGGGAACTTCGGCCCTGAGCAGGCAGTGGGTATTGCCCAGTTAGAAAGCTCAGAGCAAAGGAAGGGCAGAGGGAGCAGGCAAAGGATCAAGAATCTCAGTGCAGCAACTGTGAAGGTGCTAGGGCTTAAACGGAAAAACCTATGCAAGCTCAAAACTATACATATTAAAATCGCAGTGTGCAAAAGGACATTACCTCTGGCTGTTTAACAGTGAATTTCCAGCTCTGTCAAATGAGAATGTTTTCCATCGATATTCCTGCAGCAACACACCTTATCACTATGTTTAAGCACAGATGGTTATGTAGCTTCCATACAAATCTGGCGCGTGGGACAACGCCAAGCTTTCAATTGCTTTATCTTTAAAGATAAGGGTGATACCGACCTGCTGAACTGATCTAAATCTGATGAATCCATGAGAGATCACATGGAGATACAGACAGAGGAATCAATAAGGCATTAACAGATGCTGGAGTTGCTGCCTGTAAATCAATTTGGAAGTGTCCACTGTACTGCAGTTTGTAAAATATACCTTAAGCTGTAATTGTGAAATGGACTAAGCTACGAAAGACTAAGCATCAAGATCCAGGAGTCAAGGACCTGTAGCAGGCTCTGAGTCGTACACAGCTGAAGGAATAAATCAGCACCATTCACCTAGCAGAGGATCAAGTGACGTCTGAGCAGTCTCTGGCTTCTCTGGTTGCCACCAGCACCTGTATTGCTCCACATCAGCACTTTGGAACAAGCTGGAAGGGCAACAAAACTAGAACTCAGAGAGCAAATGATGAAAGTTAATCTCTGCTCAGGGGGTCTGGTGAAGGGAATTTTGAAAAATCTGCCTATGCCATGAAGAATATTTCTGTAAATTGATTCATGTGTGCTAGACACCTCATGTCCCTGTAGATAACGAAGCTGATTCAGCTGAATCTGTGCTACAGATTTTGAGTGTGGCATCTTAGCTGAAGTCTGAGATGATAGCAGGAATGACAAAAAAAATTGAAATTCAAATGTCTCTCTGCTTCATCTTTACAAAATCTCTCTGTAGTTAAGTATCTTTTGCTGACTGACGCCCATGTTATCAGCCTGGATACCACATCTCCTTCCCTGGAGAAAATGAGTTTGACACGTGGGCTGTCAGGGCGAGGGGGAAGAGGCAGTATCACTACAAAGGCAAACTAGCAGAGCTGCTCTGAGATCAGCATGGTCAATCTCACCACCCGGGTGCTGGGACGCCTCACCTCCCTGTTTGATGTCCCTGTTTCTGCAGGCCAGCAGGTGGGTGTTAACGAAGCAGCCGAGGTTTAAGCCCTGCTAGGGTTGAGGCAGTTTCTGCATGGCATATGCCCTGGGGGAGCAATCCCCTGCTGCAGGACAGACTGTGGGCTGCCGGGCGCTGGCTGCTTTCTCCATGCCCTTTGCTACACTAGATGCTGAGAAGTTGGTTGCAACTTTGCCAAATATATCGGAGTGGAGCCCAGCAAAAATCTTGTTGCAGGTTGAAAGCTGTCTAGAAGAGGCTTTGCCACCCTACCAGCACACTCAGCACTGCAGCTCTGCAAAGGCATTAGGCCGTACTCACGTACTCCCGTTCTGGGAAGCTGCAACCAGGCAGCAGTTCTGCCTCGGGAAACACAGCTGTGGAGCTTCCTCTCTCCTCCTCAGAAGGGACCATGGAGACCCAGATGTGTTAAACTTGATGGTACATTATTAACCACGTTGTTTGATGACAAAGTCCCAACCTCACTGGCCTGCAGCCAGCACAGTGCCATAGTGCAGGAGAGGAAGGTATGCCACAGACTGGAAAGAATCAGGTGGGAAAGATGATGCAGCTGAACGTCTGTGGTGATCCCACCCCTTATTTGATGGGAAACAACATGAGTTGCCTGGAAGGAAAAATGGTGCTGTGAACTTTTGTAAGCTGGTGGCCTTTGCCTCCCATCAGTCAGTTTGCTCCTGGAAAGGTTGCAGCCAGGATACATAGCAGCAAAGTGACTCGTGGATGGATATTACTCCTGCCTCGGAATACCTTGCTGTACTAAAAGGCCTTGGTTCATCTATTGACCTTAATTTTCTTGTAAACCTATTCCAGAGGCTTAATCTTAGCCCTGTGTTGTTCCAGGCCCTGCCGTGGTCTGTCTGCACTAATACATCTGTCAGACAGGTTTCAAGAGGGTTTCTGCTCCTCTCCAGAGCCCAGGTACCATGGGTATGTCTCTCTGGGTCTGACAGTGACCTAAGCACTGCAAGCTGAGCACTCAGTCTCCACGTGGCAGCCTTATTTTGATTAGTCCAGGTACATCTCTGCTGCCCCGTGTGGGCGAGCTGTAATATTACCTGGGCTTTGGGATGACCAGACTGCCTAGCACCAGCCGCCTCCTCACTGACGTGCTGTGTCACAGGACTTCTCCCAGAGCTCTGGAAAGGCGAGCATTAATTCCAGTGGTTTGTTTCTCAGCCATTTCCCCAAATCCATAAAGGCCAGGAAAAAAAGAAGAGAAAAGAGACAATTTTTAAAATTGTTTCATTATCCTAGGAACTGGTACTTCTAGGGGAAAAGAAACCCCTAAGATCATTCTGAATCATTCAAAGTATTGTTGTTGAGCAGAGCAAAACATCTACTGTGATCTTAATTTTTTAACTACCAATTTAAATTATAAGTTTAAAAAAATAAAAATGTTGTTTAATCTTTACTCTTAAAAAAAATCTGCTTGGATACTTTGTTGAACTTGACTTTTGTAATTTTGAAGAAACAGTGTTTTCCAGTGGAGATGGTCACGACAATTTTGCCGAGCTGTTCATATTACTCTTTTGATAAAATGTGCTAATGTTAGCGAGCCTACTCTAGTACAGCATAGACGAAATTGCAAGGGCAGCTGGGAAGTCTTCAACTGTAAGTATTCTGTATCGCATGAAGTCAAAGATCCCCAGGCAAACATAGCTAGAGACAGAAAATCTCTCAAAGGGCTAAAATCCCAGCTGAGTCTCAAATTCACTGTGCAGAAGAGAAAGGGCTGTAATCTGCTAACGAAAGCAGATGTAAGAGTCATTCTGGCAGCTACATCTGTCATGCTGGCTCCCCCCCCCGGCCTTGTTAAACCCACTCTTCCTTCTAGTCATATGTGCTTGTCTCATAGATGACAAAAATAGGCAAGTACAGACGTCAGTCATGTGAAATTTATTCCTCAGGACAGGCATCATTTTGTCATCCTACATCACAGTCCTGATGCTCCCCCAGTCTCTAGGGGAAGGCTCTCCTAACTTTGCCCAGTCCAGTGGGCAGGACTCTCCAGGGTGTGCTGCAGTCATGCAGCTGCCTCCCACATCAACCCCCGTGCTGCATGCCCATGGGAGCGGTGCTGGGGAGAATCACAGAATGGCAGGGGTTGGAAGGGACCTCTGGAGACCATCTTGTCCAAACTGCTTGAGCAGGTACATCTAAAGCAGGGGGCACAGGAACGCATTCAGGTGGGTTTTGAATGTCTCCAGGGAAGGAGACTCCACAGCCTCCCTGGGCAGCCTGTGCCCCTGCTCTGGCACCTGCACAGGAAAGAAGTTTTTTCTCATGTTTAAGTGGAATTTCCTGTGTTCCAGCTTGTGCCCATTGCCTCTGGTCCTGTCATGGGGCACCACTGAAGAGAGTCCAGCCCCATCCTCTTGACACCCACCCTTCAGATATTTATAAGTATTGACAAGATCCCTCCTCAGTCTTCTCTTTCCAGGCTGAACAAACCCAAGTCTCTCAGCCTTTCCTCATAAGGGAGATGCTCCAGTCCCCTGATCGTCTTGGTAGCTCTCTGCTGGACTTGCTCAAGCATTTCCACATCCTTCTTGAACAGGGGAGCCCAGAACTGGACACAGTATTCTAGATGTGGCCTCACTAGGGCAGAGTAGAGGGGTAGGATAGCCTCCCTTGACCTGCTGGCCACACTCCTTTTAATGCAGGCCAGGACACCACTGGCTTTCTTGGCAGCAAGGGCACAGCGCTGGCTCAGGGTCAACTTGCTGTCCACCAGCACTCCCAGCTCCTTCTCCACAGTGCACCCTGGCCCTGCGCTGCACAGTGTGCTCCTCACACATCCTCTCACATCGCACAGGGCAGGAGGCTGCCGGAGGGGCTGCTGTCTTGCACAGTGTTCCTAGTGTTGCAAGAGGAAAACACGTCAGGGGCTCAGTGGCATTGAGAAGACAGATGTTCCTCCTGCCCCATAGGCATGAGCAGCACTCAGATAAGAAACTTGGCCCTTGCTAAAGCTGGTGAGCAGCTCAGACCTGGGTCTGGTGAAGAAAAAGTGGGATGCCTTCAGTGTCTGCTTGGCTCCTTTATGGGAAAAAGCCCAAAATGGAGCAGGAAGGTACCCCAGCGAGGCTGCAGGGCGTGGGGCGTGCCCCAAGGCCCAGCTCAGACACTCCTCAGGCCGCCAGCCCAGGTCCCTGCCCTGGGGCTAAGGGGGCCCTTTCCCGGGTGCCAGCCCTGGGCAATCGGCTGCTGCTGGTGCCCGCCGGGCCTCGGTCCGCCGTACAGCCACCCCCGCCGCCTTTGAGAGACGGGCGGCCGCCCCGGGAGCACGATCTAGGGCGCGGCCCTTCCTCCGGGCGCTGCGGACCCCTCCCCCCTCCCGGCTCCGCGACGGCCGCTTCCCGGCACCGTGGGGGGGCGGCGGGACCTGCGGCCTCCCGGCACCGCCGGTGCTTCCTCCCGCCGGCAGGCGGCGCCCGCTCGCCTCCGCGCTGCGGGCCCTGCCGGCTGTCGCGGCTGCCCAGAGGGGACGGAGGGCAGGCTCTGCACACCCCGGCTCCTCCTCCGGTCTTCCGCCTGGCCGGGGCTACCGCGGCCCCTCCCCAGGCTAGGAAGGCTCGAACAGGCCGCCGGGCAAGATGGCGCCGCAGCCCCACCATCCTCCGCGGCGGGAGCGCCCTCAATAAACATGGCGCCGGACCGGCCCCGCCCCGCTGTCAGGTGGCCTCGGCGGCCGCCCCGCTATGGCGGCGCCGTGCGCGGTCTGGCTCGGGGACACGGTAAGGCGGCGGGGGCTTCGGCGGGGAGGGGGGTGAGGAATGGCGGTGCGCCCTGACCCGTGTCCCGCCGGCAGGTGGATCGGGTGCCGTGCCCCTACGACGCCCATCACCGCGTCCCCCGGGCGTCGCTGGAGAGGCATGCCGCGTCGTGCCGCCTTCGCAAGATGGGCTACTCCGCCGAGGAGGAGGTGGGCGCCCGGGCCGGTCCCGGGTGGGTTACCGGGGGCGGGGGTGACGCGGGGCCGGCGCTGCTGGCCCGGGGCTGCCGCTTGCCCGGCCGGGCGGGCTGCGGCGGCCTGAGGGCGGTGGGGGGGAAGGGGGTGGGGGTCCCCGCCGGCCGGGGGCGGCCCCGGGGCCTTGGCTGAGCCTCTTGGTCCCGCAGGCCGAGATGTACGACTCCAGCTTTTTCTACGAAAACCTGAAGGTTCCCACCGTCGCCATGGGTGAGCGGCAGCGGGGCTTTGCTTGAGGGGGGCCAGCGGGGGCTGAGGGAGGACCCGGGATGGGGGGACCCCGGGGTGGGGCAGAGGTTGAGGGGGCGGGGGGAGATCCCCAGGGGGGCAGAGTCCAGGTCCTTGCGGTAGCACCCCCCGCTGCTTTGCCAGCCATAACTTCTCCAAGGCTTCTTACAAAAACTTTGTGTTTCCATCAGTAGGTTTATTTTCTCACCATTGTGCTTTGCCTTAATTTATCATCGTTATGCGTCTGTCACTGTGTAATTCTGTTCTGTAGGTCACTTGGCTGTTTTCATCATCAAATGCAAGGAGGGTCCCTTTTTTTTTTTCACTTCTTAGGTTATTTTCTAGGTTTTTCCAGTGCTCACCTCCATCAAGTACTAGAAGTGTGTTAAAACATATGCTTAGCAGGAGGAAAAAATGGCCCTAGAGTTTGGGGGTATAGTAATGGTACAGAACAGAATCACAATATACATATATTTCTTTTTTCATATCCCTATAACCTGAAAAATCCCTTTTTTCCCCCCCTCTGCTCAGTTCAAATATGGAATAGATTAAAATGATCCTTTTAGATCAGCCTCTCCCCTATGCATAAATAAAACTACAATGTTCTATAACATACCATATATAACATAACATATAATAGAGGCTGGGGTATAAAGACCAATCCTACCAAATGCTTGATGTAAAAGTCCTGTGATATTTTTGTCTTCTCTGTCTGCAGATAAAGATCTACAGTTTCACATTGTTAAGCAAGCTAGAGCACAAAGTGTGAGAGAAGGTACCGGCTACAGCGAAGGTGAGTAGCAAGCAGATACCGAGACAGCTTTATCCGCTCTTACGAGAGAGCTGCTCTTGTCTCCGCCCTTGCAGCTTCCTTTGTTCTACTTGTGAACTGCTGTGAGGAATTTTTTTGATTTATTTTTAATATTTCTTCTCTTGTATATTTTGGAGTATAACCTCTTTATCTACTCAGGACAACAAGATAAGAGAATTTGAGTCTGTTGTGCTCACACCTCTAGTTCTCTTCAGTACTGGAAAATCAACACTGAGAAATTCACAAGTTTCTTAAAGCACTAGTCCTTCACTTCCCATCCCACCACCTACACTTTACTTTCTGCTTGTGTTTTCTGATGCTATCCTTCTGCTCGCTGTGGCCCAAACTCTTCTAACGCTGCCTCCAGCCTTGTTCTTCATGTAATATTTTGTTTAAGGATTAATTGCTAGACATAAGCTGTATATGCTTGCCCATCACTCCTGAGATCAAAACCCAAGCAACGTGTATTGTTGTTTTGGATTGTTCCAAGACTGTCCTAAGAAGCTGTATAAGAAATATGCTGACACTTCTGCAAATATGATGTTGTCTTTTGCCACTGCTCTCAACTCCTTAGTTCCTTTATGTTTCATTTTTCAGTGGGTCTTGGGACCAGTCTTGGGACCAGGTTGAGACTGAGCTATGCTTCTCTTTTAGCATTCAGACCAAGACAGAGTAGAAAAGTAGAGTTACCTATAGAAACCACTGTAGAACTGCAGCATATGGTTTGGAAATTACTGCAACACCTGAAAAGCACAGCATTTACTGACTGTAGTCCTTTAGTTTGGTAAATGTGTGTGTGCAGAAGGAAAAGTGCATTTGTTCTGCTTTCCTAAGGGTCAAAAATAGCAGCGCTTGCTCAGGCATAGTTTTTTGTTGTCTTTGTTTCTCCGGCATAGCAAGTGGAGCCTTAACAGTTACTTGGGAAGGAGCTTTCATGTGATGGGCACTGTGTTTGGAGCTCATCGGGTGCATTTTCTCTGGAGGGAAGTGATAACTCATTAATTTGACACAAGCACGTCCGAGCAGAGAGGAAACGGATAAACCCTTTATCAAGTGGTGCATTGCAGAGATACATCAGTGAGCCACTAGATGCCAGTGCTTGCTGTCCTGTTTTCACTGCAAGCTTGCATTTCTCTGAAGATAACACTAAGTCTGTATTGGGGTGGTTTTCATTGTGGCATCTTTGTTGTAAGATTTACTGCTTGAAATTGTTTAATTTGAAGTCTCTGGCAACAGAAACAAATGGAAAGCATTTTTCATTGTAAATTTCCTTTTGACTAGCTGTGTCAAATGAAATAATTTTCTTTGTTTTTTAAAAATATTCTAACCCTATTTAGAATATTATCGCTAGATCATAGGATAGGAAAGCTGGTCTTAATGACAAGTTGTGAAGTTCTTGTAAAATCACATAACTATTAGGGCATTTCTGTGGGCTTCTGTGACCCTGTAGGAACAGTGCATTCTAAAAATAAAATTCTAGTGTTCAATTCTAGTAGTTTAAATCTGTTAGTTCGCATTAGAAAAATTCTGGTTTAGGCTCAGAGTACAGTAGTGAGATCTTGTATTTTAGGTTTGTTAATGTAGAGTTATTGTGACTCCTCTTCCTCTTCTGTGATGTCTTTAGTGAAAGCAGGATGTGAAAGATTGCCTGGCTTCCTGTTAGCACTGCAAAACCTAGAGAAGCAGTAGCTTTGCCTTCTTATGTGTTGGCTGTTGTCTGCCTGGAGACGTACATCTGTGTTGGATTGTGCCTTGCAGGAAGGAGGTTGCATCGTGGGGAGCAGGATTAGGGAGGCCAGGTCAATGGTTGCTGGGCACTCAAAAGCTCTTGAGTAAAATGCTTTTCTGCAGGCAGTATCCTAGAATACTGCATCCTGTGTCTGTAGGGAGGTCGCTTTGCTGATGTTGCAATGGATTGACGATTTATTGTTTGTTTGGAAGAAGTGAGTTTTAACTGGGGAATGGGAAGAGCCAGTACTGGGCTGATCACTCAGGGAAAGAAGAATGTGCAGGCAGTGTGTTTGTTTTCGTAACCTCACAGTTAGTTATCTGAACTAACCTGGGGCATCTTAAAAGTGCCTTTGTAGCCCTTTTAGCTATGAATGGCTGTGGCAGTCTGCTATAAAAGCTCTGTAGAGAAAGTGATAGTGCAAGTGAGACCGGCACAGTGCCCAGTTGTCTGCTCTCCTAGAAGCTGCCATTCCTGTTGGCAGAACAACAGGTATTTCGCAGCTGGTACTTTACAGAAAACTTCAGGAGTCAGACAAACTCACAAGTTAGAACTGCAGCCTCCCCTCTCTTGCTTTGGCTTGTAAGCCGAGAGCTGAAATTGATGGGATGGTACAGCGTGTCCTTTTGATCTAATCTAGTACGTTCCCTTCAAAGCATATGAAAACCTGTAACTAACAGCATAAGCAGCCAAGAGAGGTTATCCACCTCTGTGGGGCTGGGCGGGGGGACTCAGCCTTTTTTTTTTTTTCCCTTTTGAGCAATTTATTTGAAATTAAGAAGGATGAAACTTCCTACAGATACATAGGGGAAGGGTGAAAACAGCATGGGTGTCTTCTGCATTGTTTGTTGAGCTTCTCGGTGTTTTCTTGCATAATTATGCTATTTCACTAATAACAGCTGTCTGTTCAACCTCCAGGATCCTACTCATTGCTGCCTGTAGAAGTTCCTCAAAATCACAAGCGTTTCACCTGTGACCTGACTCAAGCTGATCGCCTTGCTCTTTATGATTATGTTGTTGAGGAAACGAAGAAACAGAGGTCTAGATCCCAGATCACGGAAAATGACAGTGACCTCTTTGTGGATTTAGCAGCAAAAATCACCCAAGGTTAGAAGAACAGTCTGTTGTTGAATTTATGGCTCAGAACTTTCACTTTGTGTCATTAGATGGGTTTTGTTGAAAGCCAAACATAATTGCTTGTGCTATTTTTATTGTGAAAAGCGTACTGTTCTTAAAAGCCGCAACGAAGACCTGGCATCAGAAAACACTAGTTTGCTATCGTTTATGATGATTTCCCTCTGAGGAAGCCTGGGTACTCTGCTCTTGGCACACGTATTGGGTGTATCTTAGTGGATGGATCTTTTGGCTTTGCTGCAACTGACTTCAGGTTCCTTAATGTTGCCAACTTACTGCGCAGCTTGGAACAGTATTTGCTATAAGAGATGATGAGATTAAAGATCGCTTAAGAGTAAAAGTTGAGCAAGAAAGGTTGGCAGTTGTCCGATGGGGCTCTTGAGCAATATACAAATGGGTGTGTTGGACCAAGGCCTCTCATCCTTGTTGAGTCGTGCCAGTTTGTAACTGTACCAAGCGCAACATAAGCATCTGTGTTATCCTGTGGGCCCTGCTGTGCCTAGGAGGTAGGAGACAGTGTTTGTCATCTGCACAGGTAAATGTCTTACATGCTCTGGCTTTCTCACTCTTTGTGTCTTACTGTAATACTGGCTTTGAAAACAAGGCCTGTATTTTGTAGGTGTTTGGCCAAATCACAGGGCCCTATATTGATTTGGATCACTGTCAAGAGACTGAGATCATGTAACAACACCTGATTGGTGGCTTTTTAATCTCGTGTAAACAGGTAGCAAGACGGCTGGAGAGGAAGCTTGTGCTAAATTCATAATAGTTACTAAAGTTTCTCCAGTATTATGTTTTATGTTTCAGACTTAGCACTGAGGCACCAGACTTTCATACCTGCAGGTGCTAACGTCCTGCTAATGACCATTTGTTTTACTTCCAATTTTTTGCTAGATGATAGTCAGAAAGGTCCAAAGTCCCATCTTGAAATTCTGGCTGAAATGCGAGACTACAAAAGGCGGCGGCAGTCGTATAGGGCTAAGAATGTTCATATAACAAAGAAGTCTTACACTGAGGTGAGTATCTGAAGAGAAAGCTATGATTTTGTGCTAAAGAAATGTGCTTATATCAGCATTAGCAATGGTATACCCTTTCAGACAAGGAAAATGTCTCTTTTTCCGCTGCCTTATTAAAATTGCAAACTACAGAGGAATCTTCTTCTCATTTTGGTTTGTTGCAGCAAGCTACAAGTAACAAGAGTGTTTCTGACTATTAAATTTTGAATGTGCAAATAGCAGTAAGATATAGTTTAGCATCTGTTGTAAAATTATGCTACTAAATTAATGCTGAAATGCCTATTTCTGCAAATGAGACTTACCATCAGAGCACCTGATGTGTAGGTTTTGGGGGAATTTTTTGTTGATATGTGTATCTTCTGCTGTCCAGTTGCTTATTTAGGCCACTACCATGACATACTGCCTTATTTTGTTGTTTTTAATATGCCTTAATCTCCAGGTGATTCGGGATGTGATTGGTGTGCATATGGAAGAACTCAGCAGTCACTGGCAGGAGGAGAATAGGTTGGATAATGCAGACACATGTGAAGGAGGGAAGTCAAAATCTTCAGGAAGGTACGTCATAGCTGGCAAATCCATAGCTTGACAGCCTGTAATGTTATCCTATTACCTCTTTTTAATAGCATATAACAACCTTGGCTGATGAAACAGAGAGTTTATTTTATACTAATTCTGTTAACCTCTTGCTTGAGAAGCTCTGTCCACATGAAGGATGGGGAAAAATGAATTATTAACTTTCTTTCAGGGGTAAACAGGTAAGTTGCAAGTGATCCAGGTGAACAGGTAGGTTCTAGTGGAGCTGGGGAATGAATATTGCTCCTTCTGTGTCCAGGTGCATAGGTATGTCAGGTGGGGACAGAACAAAACTTGAAAGTACACAATTTCTTCCCCTTCCCTACCACATGACAGGAAATGCTATGGTAGATAAAATATATAAAATACCTCAGAAAAAAGGTTTTCATAACTTACTAAATAGGGGGACCGTTTGCAGTTCTTACCACCGCAAATGCTGCGGTGCTAACAGGGAGTGTATTTTATGTGTCAGGCAACACTGCACACTCTCCCAAACATTTGTCACTGAAATAAAAATGGAATAATGACCTAGCGATAGTCTATTTGTGCTTCTTCAGGAGATCTTTGAAATGAAAACGTTTTTGAAACAAACTAAAAAGTGCCACTCGGTGTGTGTTTTCAGCATCAAAAGGATGGTGAACGACGAGGCCATACAGGAGATCGGGCTTGCTGGGTTCTTCAACTGTAGGTGGCAGGTGGTTGAAGAATTAAGGATTTTAAGCAAAACAGAGCGAAACCCTTCTACTGCCTCCTGTTTCATGAGCAGAGGTGGTGAGAGTGAGGGGCAGTATTCATAAGAAATAACTGGATTAAATACATACTGAGATGTGCACATGTAAGAGCATGGACTTCGGGCCTCTTTTGGGAGGTACTGTACTAGGGAGACAGAGAGGCTTCATAAAAGATATATCCTCTGTCTTACACCGTTATTAGGTGATTATATTACAAAACTGATACTGAAAACAATAGTGACTGTGAAACTGTTCTTATTGACTAAAATTAATAACTTTTTTTCAGAAGGGAAGACAGGCGTTCAGCTTCAGTGGAGTCACGGCAGTCAGGAGGAAGCTATAAAGATACCGAACGCACCAGACATAGGAGAGAGACCAGCAGGAGTCCAAATAAACGGAAAAGGAGTCATGAAAGAGGCAAAGACAGAGATTCTCGGAGAAAAAGAGAGAGGTGAGCAAAAACAGTGGCAGCTGACTCCTGCTTCTGGGTCAGGCAGCTGCAGCCATTGGCTATGGGACTTAGTGCAGAGAATTAGAATATCTAGTCCAGTTAAAGCTGGGCTAATCTCATATACCGTATAACAAGCCAGCGGCATGAGGCTACTAATACTAAACAGAATTTGCTGTGAGATCATAAACTATGAACCTGACTTCAGAATTTACTCTCACATCCGAAAGGTGACACTTACAACAGCAAGCTACAGGATTAGTGCAGTACTGTTGCAGGGTATTTTAATTCTTGATCAACATATTGCCCATTTAACCAGTTAAGTGTACTTGTCATGCCTGATTTCTGCTCTAGTTTGCACTGGGACTTAATCTGATTATTTTTTTTCACTAATAATCATAGACTCATTTAGGTTGGAAAGACCTTTAAGATCATTGAGTCAAACCGTAAACCTAATGCTGCCAAGTCTACCACTAAACCATGTCCCTAAGCACCCCACCTGCACACCTTTTAAATACCTCCAGGGGTGGTGACTGGTGACTCAACCCTTCCCTGGGCAGCCTGTTCCAGTGCCTGACAACCCTTTCAGTGAAGACTTTTTCTTAATATCCAATCTCAACATCCCCTGGTGCAGCTTGAGGCCATTTCCTCTTGTCCTATCACTTTTCACTTGGGAGAAGAGACCAACCCCCACCTCACTACAGCCTGCTTTCAGGTAGTTGTAGAGAGTGAAAAGGTCTCCCCTCAGTCTCCTCTTCTCTAGACTAAACAGCCCCAGTTCCCTCAACCTCTTCTCATAAGACCTGCTCTCCAGACCCTTCACCAGCTTTATCCTTCTTTGGACACGCTCCAGCAGCTCAATGTCCTTCTTGTAGTGAGGGGCCCAAAACTGCACACAGTACTTGAGGTGGGGCCTCACCAGTGCTGAGTACAGGGGCACTGTCACCTCCCTGCTCCTGCTGGCCACACTATTCCTGATACAAGCCAGGATGGGCACACGGCTGGCTCATGTTCATCTGTATATATGTATATACATAAAATCATTTGACTAGGTTTTCCGTGGTAGATGCTGAAAAGCAATGCTGTTTGGTCTTCAGTAGTTTGGGACATATATTTAGGCAAAAGAAAACAAATCTAGGCCACACCTTGTAGTACTGTCAATAAGGGCATGCTTGCATCTGCAAGCCCATAGGTATGCGGGACCTGTGTTTGAGCAAAGACTTAGGCTGTTGTGCAGAAGAGCTGCTGCACTGTCCCTAGTGTGTGGGGAAGAAATGCTATAGATAACTGCATGGATGGGAATGCAGCTTATATCAAAGCTGGCTTCATTACACAGTGATGCCATTTTCCTAAACTAATTGCCACTATGGCAGTACGTGACAAGACTTTGATTACAACAGCACGGGAAATAAACTGTCTTAAAGTTGTTTACTTTCTTTCCTTAGAAGAGGACGTGATTACATTTAATGAGAGCTTTCCATTTTCCAGATCTGTCTTTTTTTTCTCTTCAGATTCTGTCAGTCTGAGCCTAACAGCACGCACAATGTTTGTGTTTTTGTTTCAGGGATGAAGACAAATATCACAACCATAAAAGAAGAAAGTAGAAACAAGAACCTGATTATTTTGTTTGTCAGCTGTTCAAAAAATTCCTTGGAGAGGAACTATCATCACTGCTGTTGTGCCAGGGACAGTAACACTGTGTACTTAACATTGGTGTTGCCTCACAGCTGTGCTTGGAGACAAAAATGAAATAACGTTAAGGTTTGTCAGGATGGAAGCAGTATATATCAGAAAACCTCTAAGTGTGTAACGCTAATGCATCTATTAATAAATGATATTGAGATCTCATCTATTTGAGTTTAGTCTGACAAGGCTGAAGGATGAAATCTGTGAGAGGCTGTACTAATTCACCTTCCTGGCCCAGAGTTAGTGGATGTAGAAGAGAGCTAATGCCTGGAGTCTAGGATCAATTACAAGTGAAAAGGCATGAAGAGAGCCCCTCTCTTACCCTCCCACCTGACATTGTCGCCTCTGGGAACAGCGTTCCAGAGAGAGCACTTATGGCCTAGTTATAGCATGTACTAGACATGAGAGGGCAGATTTCAGAGTTCTCCAACAGGCTAAAATATCTTCAACTGCAGCTAGCAGTAAAACCACACTAACAGGAAAGTTACTGTTCCCAAGCTCATGCTCAAAGAAATTTAGGATCAGTGTCATCTGGCAAAGATGATGAGAATACAGCTCTCCCTAGAAAGTAGTGCAGAGGCACCAAGGATGCTTGTAGCATTATCGATTGCCATTTTCAAACACTGGGTGGATACCCATTTCCCCCTGAAAATAACAAGGAGGAGTTCCCATCCTGTAGGCTAATGTTAGTGATAGAGGTTGATAAAACAAAGACTTAAGACAAGCAGGTACATAGTAAGGGTGTGCAGGAAGATTCCACTTAACTTCAGTGGTATTTTTATTATACCAATTTCTAGTCCCGTTAATTCCTCACACAGCCTGCTACAGCACAGTCAGTCATTGGCAGCCAAGCTTGTTACTTCACAAAGTAAGCAACTATAAAAGAACAAGGTTGCAGACCTATCTTTCCTACAGTACTTTCTCTGTTTGATCAAGGTGCCAGAGAGGGCGCCGCATATGCTCCTGCTTTTGGCCTCCTCTGGTGCTGCACTCTCTCCAGTTTTACTGTAGCCACTAGTATCCTGACTCTTGTCTCAATTGTTTCTGCAGTTAAGTACGATTATCTGTCACTAAATACTTAGTCTAGTTCTGATGATTTAGATTTCTTTACTGACTACAGCTGTTGAACTCAAAACCAAACTGAACTAGGTGTCAGGCATTTCCTTACCTATGTGACAAACACTTTTACTGTCAGAAAACAAGGTCTATTTTAAAACAGATCTTTAATTAGAAAAGTCCATCTAAGAATTGAAAAGGATATGTAAGTTCTGAAAGGGTGCTAGTTAGAGAGAAGACAATGTGGAATCATTGCTGCCCTTTCTTGAGTTGATGTTTCTTCCAGCAGCTCAGCCACAGCATTCTTCATGTTGAACAAGTCTTGGTAAAACTGTTCATTTACTAGAGCTTGTTTGTTTGGACATGGTGGTCATGTGACAAGCTGTATCTGTGTAAGAGTCAAAAAAGGTTAGAGCTATCCAGAGGCATAATGAGAAATGCACCAATTACAGACATCCAATCTTCTCTAAATTGAATTTTGTGTTTTACTTCTTTTCTTACAATCACTTATGGATCTTCCCACCTAAACTTCATAACAAAATACATTTTACGCAACGTAAGCAAAGGAGTGAGGGTATCGCTCCCGAGGTGTGAGCACCAGCATCTGGGAGGCAGGAGAACAGTATAACCACTATTCGATAGCCCCTCAGTGGATGTTAATTTCAAGAGTGGGATAAAGAAAAGGAAGTGCCAGAGAAGAGGATCACCTTGTATTGTAACGTGCAAATAACAGTCCTCTGAACAGAAATTATTTTCTTGTGCGTATTTATTCCTTTTTGCTTGTGTGTTTTTTTTGTTTTTTTTTTCCCCTCTCACCTGGTGCTGGAAAGTTGGCTTGATCAAAACAGGGTTGAGGGCTGGGTCAGAAAGTTTCTGAGCAGCACCATGCCATTTTGTTGTTCGCTGGAAAAGAATAAGCCAAATGTTTTAGAACACTTTAATGTGGTAAATTCCAGTGTGTTGGATGAGATACAATTGAGGGTTATCTTAATTGCAAATGAGTGGTGTGATTAAAAAGTGATTCTTACTAAAAATTGTCAGTCTGGTAACTGTAATGACAAAAATCAGTTCATTTGTGTGGTTGTGCGTTTTTGAGCTCCCGTGGATGTGGTAGCAATCTAAGAAAGACCAATTCCCGATAGATGGTAGGAAGGGTCAGTATCTGTCTGCAAACCTGCCATGTAGGCAGCACTTGGAGGACAAGCCTGTTACAGGTCTTCAAAAATTGGTTAAAGTGCATTTTCTGTGACCTATGTGTGACTATGGATAAAATGAGTGGGAGTTTATCACAGAGCTGGATTGAAGACACTGTCATTTTCCTAATGCTAATCCCATGCTAATTCTAGCAGGAATATATGCAGTATTCTTATGAATCCCTTACTCCATCTGCTAAAAAGTTACAGGGTTTTGACACTGAATTTTGTGGGCACAAGACTTCATGTAATCAAACCAAGTCTATTAGAGATGAGATTTTCACCCGTAGCAGTTAGCAGGAGTTAGGCCTAGTTAGCAGAGCTGTTCGCACAAGCCTATGAATTTTAAGTTTTTGCTGCTGTTGACAAAAATATGATCAACTGTCTGCCTAAAGCAACAGAATAGTGTTGGTGTGCTCAAGAAAAGAGGTAGCCAAACTATGTGAATACCCCGTTGGTCATAAGGAAGTGCAGATGTCCAGAAGTATTCAGAACAAACAAGCTGTGAGCACCAACGATGGTGACAGCGCATCAGAAAACGGCAGTGCACTTCGAATGGCCTGATCATCAGCAGGGTATTATCTACCCAGTCCTGTAAGAAGGACACCTAATAGTATCGGGAGAAACCATCATTTGGTAACAAACTACTGGATGAAGCCAAGGGTTGAGAACAGGGTTGCCTCTTCGTTATGCAGCAAGCCAAAGATTAGGCAACAGCACAGAAAAGCCCTGAACACAGCTGCCGCTGACAGCAAAACGGATAGCCACACGGTGCGGTTTTGCTTAATCTTCAACCTAAATATCGCCTGCTGTGAAGAACCACATCAGTTCATGGCTTACTGACAAGACTGATACCAAACTCTAAAGCCAACCCCAGAGCAAGCAGAAAGAGGAACACGACAGACTAGAAATGTACCCAACCACCCCAACTTGGTACAAAGAGCAAAACAGGATGAACTATTCAGGTGGGACTACGTCCTGCCTTTGTCCTTTATATCCACTGAAGGCAACAAACACTAAGACCATTCCAGGAAGGACAATTTAGCAGAGCTAATACTACAAAAACAGAAGAGCCAAACCATGTAAGACCAAGCATAAACTAAATATTTCCCCAACAAAATGTCTAGGGAGAAGTATTCAGAAGAAACATGACAGAAACTTCAGACTTCGGGTGGGGACTCCCAGTTTCTCTCTCATTTATTCTCTATGTTAAATCAAAAGAGCAGCCTGTAAGATGCTGCCAGTTCCAGAACCAGTAACATGCAGATGATATAAACCTGTATATGATTGCTTCCTACAGGGAAAATTATACCACCAGGTAGTGACTCCAATATTTCAAAGAAAGATGGATAAATAATAATTTCTCATTTAACAGTTCAAACACTGATGTCAACCACTTAACGAAAAATAACTGGGTACACTTTCAATACAACCTTCGTCAACCTTTACTTCTGTCATTGTGGCTACGCCCAAAGTAAAGACACGATTCACCTAAAATTGAAGCTTTGTGGAGAACCCAGAGTCGACCCATACATTCAAATTCTGTGCATGGATTTTTACTTACGCTTGCTCTTTAATTCCGTGGAGGAATGCTTCAGTTTTCTCCTCTGGTATCTCTCCATCGATACTGGCCAAATAGGAGTAGAGGAACGAGAATGTTTCGAAGGGAACACGAGCTGCTCCGCCTTCTGGGTCCCTTGTTAAGATTTCGCAGGTGTGTTTCATTGAACTCAGTAAGGACTGTAGGGGGTTCAGACAAGAAAGGAAAGGAATGGTATCAGAGCCAGGAACATCCTTTGCATACCGTGACAAACTCGGCACTGCAAGCCACTGGAAGTGACAGTAAAGGGGACAAAGGCTTTATTATCATTACCCAGCTTTCAACCCCAAGTTTACCCTCCAGTGCAGGTCCAGTGATAGAAACGATAACAAAGTTCTAGTAGAAACAGGAGTAAAAATTACCACAATCCCATGAGGTTTTAAGATTGCACAGGGTAGTCTGAGCCTTATCAACCAATACGGCCAAATTGCTGTATCCTGTATCCTGCTACTGTAAAAGCTCAAACATCACTATGTGTGTGTGTGTGTGGTGTGTATGTATATATATGTATGTATATGTGTTTCTTATCTCAATGGATCTAAAGGAATTCTCAGCAGCAGTTAAGACAGACAAATCTACAAAACCCAGAAAATTCTTATGGTTTTGATGATTTTTATTATGACATAGTATGATATTAATTTCTAGGAATGTTGATATTTACTGTTTTCCCTATTTGTATGCGAGTTCCATTTTAGTAGTTAGTAGAAAAAGCACTGAGTCAAAGCCAAGTGAGGTCCAAGTTCCCTTTAGAGCAAACATGCCTCAAAGTATTTGTTCCAAATATACTTTAAAAAAAAATTCCTTTATTCAGAACAATGCCTATAATCCAGTGCCCTGTGCATGCTGAGCTATACGAGGAAACGCATGGAAAAATCCAGCATTGAGCTTCATTGAGTCAGAGACTGGTTGGATGCCATTAAAACAGAAACAAGCAAACAAAAACCAAAAAACACCCCACACAGGCCTTTTTAAAGCCAAGTAGTAATATTTTTGCTAGAACTTTTTCAAAATGTATCCTTACCTCTTCATTAATAAGCAAGCAATGACTTTGTAAAAAATAAGTCTTTCCTAACAGTAGAACACCAGCATTTAAAATAAATGCAGTATCTGTTCAAGATCTAGAACACAGGCCAGAGAAGTGTCATTTTATAACCCCTTAACAGTGTTACTTCATGTAGTTCCTCCCCCAGGAGGCCTCTGTGGGGAAGGAGAGGCAGCTGCCTCCGTGATGGCAGACTCCACCCTCTGCAGGTTGCCACCGCTCGACTGCCGTTCCCACTCCCGCCACTCCAAGCTGCCACTCGCTCGCTCTCACAGCGCAGCGACGTTATTCACGTCCGTCTCCCCACGCGTCACCGACAGTTTAGCAGGCTACTTGCGTGGTCACTTCTCCAAGGCTGTAAATATTCATCAGTGCTTTTACAGAAATTTCAGAATCTGACTATAGTGTTTTTAAGCAGCTCATACTTGTCCACTCTTGTATCTCACCTGTGACCCTATTCGACAATGAACACAACTTAGAGCTGCAGCAAAATGGATGTAATTGTGTGCATCTTCCTCTCTGGTTTAGGAAACTTAAGTTTAGGTTTCAATATGTAGAGCAGATATCAAGTCATTCACTTAATATCTGAAAGGATGGATAGATGGAGGTAAATTTAGACTGCCTAGCTGCATCAGAGTGCTGTTTCTGACAGTGTTTTTGTTTTGATTTTTTTTTTTAAATAAGTACTTTTTTAATATGAAGAACCCAAACTACAAAATTATACTGGGAGGGGGATTGGAATCAAGAAATATACAGAAATGAATAAACAAATAAATATACATATACACGATTGCATCGCCAGGCCACGTTAACGTTCAGGGCTTCCAGCTATTGCAACATTCTCAAAATATTATTTAACGTGTATTTTCTTTTTAGTACCCCTTCTTCCCCACTGTAGAAGTCATTAAAAATATTATACTTCATAAGAACATCAGCTTAGTGCATTTTATAATCTCTCATTCTGTTGAAATGCCCTGCTGAGGTTTTATTACTGACATTAAAAGAATTAAATGTACATTTAGTAACATTAACTGCTTCTGTGAAAATTTAATTGACTGCACAATCAATTAAAAATTGATGTTTTAATTTCTCCCTCCAGTTCTCCTCCGTGGACATTTACACTGATGCCATAAGCATCATTCCTCTATCACCCTCCCCCTCGTGGTCCAAGCTCCCTGTGGACATGCTTGCTCTTCTACTGCCATCCCAGTAAACTGAGGACTTGGCCCTCTTCCTGGTTAAGCTCCCCTGACCAAAAGCTGATGTGGAGCAGAAGTAAACATGCAAGCCACTTTGACAGCTGCTGCAAAAGCCATCACCATTCCCCAAACTCCATTTGCGTTCATTGTTCTATAGTCTACCTCATATACAATCGTATATGACTGCATTTGGATATGGGGCTCCTGCTGTGAACATACCCCACCAAGCACGCTGCACCCAAGTGCGAGAACCTTCATCCATTCCACCTCCTCGCCGAAGTCGTCCAGCTGCAGGATAGCTTTCAGTTGCTCCTCTGCCAAGCACAAGTGCTTCCATTTTTCCTTCAGTTCTGCAACTTTCACCGTGCCTTTGGGAGAAAGCTTTAAACAAAATCATGGTACCGCAATGTGAACTCCAAAAACCAGAACGAAGCTAGGGACACAGTCCCTCCCCAAAATACATAAAATACTTGACAGTCAGTCTCCCCAGCCATCCCCAACACATCAGTGTTCCTCGACAGCATTGTGCATTTGTTAAAGGCCAGTTTGTACCTGTTTGTGCAAGATTTTAAGGAGTCCTAGGGTCAAACCAGCATCTGTTTTCTCTGTCGCTAAAGGCATTTCAATCCTCTCCTTCACAGGAAGGGTCTCGCCTTTTGACAATGCTGAAAAATACCTAAGCGAATGGGAAGAGCAACACACTTCAGTGACCGTGGCCATTACAAGCTGCACAGAAGTAAACACTCTTACAGTTCGGTGAATGCATCCGCACGCTCCTGTGCAGGAGCAGCAGCACTCGGCAAGCCTCCCGCCCGCCCGACTCCCAGCGCCCTGTGCCCAGATGCCACCCTTCTTTTTAGAGAAAGCCACAATCTTTAGACTTCACACACTCCATGTTATGATGGTCTAATAATTCTTAAGGCATTTAACTTATTTTGTGCATGACATACTCAGCCCTTCTCGGCAAAGGCAGAGAGTGATTTATTAACATCCAAGTGGGCTTGCAAACCAAAGCGCAGGCGTTTCCCATTTGACTGACGAGGACCTTAGGGCTGATTCTTTTAACATTCCTCTCACACACTATGTGAAAAGCACAACTGGCTATTTATGCTGCAACTCTCTCGTCAGTGTTTCTGCCATTTCTGTCCACTCCAAAAAAAAATTTAAGACTAGAGTAGAAAGGGAATTAGATGCACATCCTGTTAATTATAAGGCTACCATCACCTTAAGAGCAACCACCTCCACCAGAACTGACCATCAATCTGAACTGTGCAAAAAAAGTTTTCATTCAGTCAATAGCAGGTCTAACTTCACTCGTTTCTTCACTTGGCCTCCCCTCATCCGCCCTGATCACCCACGTCCACGCCCAGGCTATCCCACGCTGTGCAAATACTTGTCAAAATGCACAGCAAGCAACACGGCAGAACTGAACTAGTGTGGCTGTATAGAAATAGGCACGTGGTATGTACGTACGTGTAACGCCTAGGCTGTTTCTCAGCTGGATCTGTTTCCCTATCTGGTTATTCACAGGGACAAGCGCTATACCACCAGCAGCACGTGTGAAACCACAGCCTTGTTCTGCTTCACCTGGCTTCCAGGCCCAGACATTGCTCTGCCCCAGGTGCTCTCGCACCAGAGCGTATTCCAGAAAGGGGTGTGTGATCAGCAGCCACCATGTACACATCTGCAGGGGCTCCTGCAGCTGAGGTAGTACTATCTTTAACTTTAATCTTAAGCAGAGGTCAGGGTCTGGCTGGCAGCGTGGCCATGGCAGCGCCGTGCTGCCCATGCTCTCAGCAGCCCCACGTCCCAGCAGGCTCAAGCTAGCGTGGGGCAAGCTCCCTGCGCACCCACCGCCCGGAGGCATGCTGCAGCCTACCTCCGTCAGGTTCCTAAGAAATGCCACGCTGTTCTAATATGTTCCCTGCTTCCTTTCCCCAACACTGCAGCTGTAGTGATTCAGTTTCATGGTTTTTTTTTTTTCCTTTTTAATGGACTAGCCAGACTCCAGCCTGGTTTTATTAACAGCCTCCCCTCCCTCATATACACAGCACGGACTTTTTAAATCCCCCCAGTTGAGAACATCTCAGAGATACCTTTCAAGAGCTTGTCCACACAAACTGTAGAACAGGAAATAAGACAGTGAGTGGTTGAGGTGAAACAAAAAAAAAAAAAAGAGAAGAATCATTTAAATATCTTAAACCAACTTTATGATGAGGGATTTATTATGTGGACTATCACCTAGAAGTCACAACTTTTTAGGCTTTTTTCCTATTTCAGTAACATCAACAGAGATTCCTTAATTTTGTTCCTGGAAACAACAACAACAACAACAACGATGACACCTAGGCAGGCTTAAGAATTAGAAAGATATTTCTAGGTCTCCTTTAAATTCCAGGAATTGAATTAACTCTCACAGGAGAGGAAAAAAAACAGAACATTTGATCTTTTAAGGTCTAAAAGGACCTCTTTGGTCTTAAACGGCAGAGCAATTAACAAGAACAAAAAAATTAAGATGCATTCTTCTATATGGAAATCAAACTATTCCAGAAATACAACAGTCCTAAACCTCAATGAAACTGAAAATAAGTCAAATACTATACTATTTTTAAAAGGCTCACATGCCGCATTAATGCACAGAGGCGCATATGTAATATACAAGCTGGTTTAATATTCAAGCCAGCTCCACTGCACAACAAACAGGAGCAGCAAGGTTTGTGCTGCATCGTTCTGTGAACATCCTACTTACGCAGCTGCCCACTGCAAAACATCATGAGGCTGAGTCCTAATAGCAGCTTTGGTGAATTGCTTCAGGATATCGGGTAGCTCAGGGGGGATTTTGATCTGCTGAGCGCAGAACATGGTTTCCGGAAGAGGCATGGTCCGTTCGTGTTCGGTGACACGGACCTGGAAGAAATAATAATAAAACAGTACTTCACAGAAGCAGAATGTGAATGAAAAACTGTGCGTGCATATGGTGGGGATCAATGCCTATACCCAAACTCCTTCCTGTCCTACTTGACTGCTGGGAGTACTGGAGAACTGTCACACTCGGCCAAGCACTGCAAGTCTCTAAACACCTTAAACTTGATGGCAACACCACGTGAAAGACTGAAGCTTGGACACCAACCACATCTCTGGGTAAGGAGTACTACTATTTTAACAGGTATCTTTAGATAGTTTTAAACTGATTTTTCTCCTCAAACCTACCACAATACGATTTTGTAAAACAGGTAGTCCACGCAAATCACACCACTCATGCCAAGGTGAAAGCTAGCTACGGTGACAAGTCACTACTGCAAGCCAAGTGGAGTCTTGTCATTTTTGTATAGAAGCTAGAGTATGCAGATTGCCAAGTTCCTACTATGTTTACGTATTCAAAAACCACCGTAGCAAAAAGTTACTAATTTGTGCTCCTGGCAGACTTTACATCAAAAAGTTAGAGTGACAAAAAAATACAGAGGTATGCTGCAATTACACATCGCACTTTGCTCATACAGCTCTACAGGTAGGTTTGTCTTATTCAGGTTGTAACTTCCTTGCTGCAAGGAATCCTGCGCCCCAGGATCTGAAAGAAGGGACAGACGTAGGTTACTGTATGGTCCTTATCCTGTTTGGTGGGAAATCTTTGCGCTCTCATCATTTAAAGGACCAGCAACAGTCTACTTAAGGTGATTTAGCAACAAGAGCTGAAAATGTATCAGCTAGTTGCAGAAGGGAAAGCCAGTGAGAGCAACAGCATCAAGAAAGGACTTAATGTAACAGCATCCTTTATTCCTTTAGATTTTTTTCTTTTTAATTTTTAAGATGAAAATAAGATTATCTGGCAGGTGGCTTTCTCCCCCTATCATGTGAATTTTCTTGTTCTGGGAAAAAAATTAAAAGCAATTAAGCAATGGGACTGCTGTGGCCCAAATTAAACGATACTCAGAACTTAATTTCTGGAGAAACACGGACAGGATACAGTGTCTTCATTACTCCAACGCAGCAAATTTGCATCGGGGACAGAGTTCAGTGCATGCATTTAGTTACTACATTGGTCACACACTTTCAGTAATGATTCAAAACAGCTCTGGCCAAGGGACTGAAGTTGAAGGCAAAAAGTTGGAGATTTCAGGGTAAGGTAGAGAAAAACCGCGAGGAAGGAATATGCATGTGTGTGCAATACCCCTTGAGAAGCAGTCAAAGAAAATTATAAAAAAAAAAAACTAATCTGAAAAGAAAAAAAGTAGAAAGAAAGGCGTGAGACCTGCTTTTCTACAGCAAGCCATTAACCACAGAAGGGCCGAGGGTGGCAGGGGCCTCCGGAGGCCACCGGGTCCAGCCCCGCTCAAGCAGGGCCACTCCAGCCGGCTGCCGAGACCCACGTCCAGAGGGGTTTTGAATGTCTCCGAGGAGGGAGGCTCCACACACCCCCGGGCAACCTGGGCCACCCTCACAGCGAGAAAGCGATTCCCGATGGTCGGAGGGAGCCTCCCGCACGCACCCGCACCTGACGGGCAAAGAAAAGGCAGCCGGGTCGGCTGGCCGGCCTTCGCGACTTGCCGCCACCGGGCCGCAGCCGCGCCGGCCCTTTGTGCTCCCACACGGGTCACCTCATCCCCCACCTCCTCTTCGCTCTTATTTTCTGGTTTTCCGTCCCCGCATCCAAAACCAGGCCCAGGGGCTCCGGGCACAAAGCTAAACCCAAGAGCTACGTGCCTGCAGACGACGGGTACCGACCCCCGTTGCTGGGGGCCGCAGCTCACCGGCCCGGCCTGCGGGAGGGGCCCGCCCGGCTGCACCGGCCCGGCTCCCGCTTCGACGACGGGGGGCACAAACCGCACCCAGCCACCCCCGGAGACCGCCCCCGGGCGAGCTGCGGCCGGGGCAGGGGGGACCCGACCGCCGCCTCACGGCGCCGGCCGGCGGGCAGCGCCCCCGGGGACCCCCGCCCGCCACCCCCACCCCGCCGCCACGCCAGCACCCGGCCGGGCCGTCCCCGAGCGGCCTCCCCGGCACTGCCCGCCCGCCTCGCCCCCCGGGGCGGCGGGAGGCCCGGGCCGGGCGCCTCACCTGCCCCCGGCCGCGGCCCCGCTGCCCGGGAAACGCGGGGCGGCCGGGGCGGGGCGGGCTGCAGGCCCGCCTGCTGCTGCACGGGGGAGGGAGGGGGGTGCTGCCTACGCTGTTTAAAATGCAAGAGCAACACCTGGTTTGTACACACTTCTGAGAAGACCCAGAGCACCGCAAGGCTAAAGAGTCCGGGGCGGGCTGGGAGGGGGCTCGCCGCAGCCCCCGGCCCCGCTGTCCTCCCGATCACGACGCCCGTTTGTTGGCGGCATTGGTGCAGCACGCACGGCCGTCGGGGCCTTGGTTCTGTCATACCTCCCTTCCAAGCCTGGATGAGACGCAAGCAAACACTGCCTGAGCTGCAAAATAGACGTTCCTTAAAATTCCTGTTACTCACAGCAGCTGCTGTTTCAAACAGCAGCCCGGCTGGCCACTGCAGCCCAGTGAGCAGGAGCACCACTGCTGGAGTCACCCTCCCAGGTCCTGGAGATTCAGTACAGGCATACCGCTGCTGGCTGCTCCCACCACGGCCAGCGCAGCCAGTGCCAGCTGCTTCTCAGCACCTGCTGCTCCAGGTCTGGCCCCGCACCGGCTGACAAGGAAGTGTAGGCCACTCTGGAGCAGAGAGGAGCCAAAGCACCTGCTCCATGCCAAAGTCTTGGAGAAGGACTACGAGACCTCTGCTCTTTCCACTGCAGATAAAAACAGCACCCAAGGTAACCTGAACGGCATCCTCGGTAAAGACACTAGTGCATCTCCTGTCTTCATTATAAAGCAGTGCCCCTCCTGTTCCTTCTAACGTGGACTGTAAGTAGCCAGACCACTCAAATGAACTTGATAATAGCATTATTCGCTTCAGAAAGCCTTCACAAGCCCTTGCTCCAAAGAAACTTAGGTGCTGCACGCATGAAACAGGCCAAACCATTAGCGAAAAAGAACACAATCTTATTTGAAGCCAGCCCTTCTTGATCCACATTATGTCCCCACTGATGAACATGGAAGGCCATGCAGGACAAAGATAAAGTCTCTGGAAAAAACCACACACATTTTAACATTGGTTTAATTTCATCATAAAACATGCGTACCCTGCATAGACTACAGGCCAAGTACTGGGCCTCAAAATACTTTGGAGATTCCTACAGCTGCAAGAAAACAGCAAACTTCTGACATACGACTTATCTATTCTTTTAACTTTAAAACGGCCAAGAACACTATGGCAAAAAAACTAACTGTAGCAAACATTGTCCTGCAGGGGTTTACAGAATGGAATTAAATTAATTTCACAATGCAGTTTTTCAAAGGTGTCTAGGGATAACAAGTAAACAGTAGAAGTTTCACATTTGCCATGATCCGCAGTCCTCAGACACACTTGGAACTATCCTAAAAGATGCTCAAACAGTAAATGTCACACCCTCACTTCTTCTGGCTATTTGGTCCAGTGCAGCAAAATCATGCATAGAGCTGCCAGACCATATTATGGGACATGGCAGCATGTAAGTGGAAAGATTTTCTATGAGTATTTCATGAAAATCTCCGTATTCTTAAAACTCATTCTTCTATATGACTTGCAAACTGTTGGAAAAAGCTAAAGGCTAAAAACTTTCATGCGAGAATGAAAAATAATTGGAAAATAAAAGACCAATCAATTGCATGCTGCTCTGCAACATGCTTAATCTATAAAGGCATGGCTAAATTAATCTTTGTATAAATGCTTACATGTAACAACAATGAACAAGACATACTGCATCAAGTAATGGGAAACACTCTGGGGATATGCTTGTTGATCTTTGCAGAAAGTAGAGCGTGGGCGCTGCTCTCCTCTCTCCTTTGCCCCTGAATGGCCAGAAATCAGCACACATTTTACTGCGGGTGGGGGAAGAGAAAAGCAAAAAACCAGCAGTTACATGATTTATGATCATCCTTACTCTACAGTCTCCTGATTTATAAGCAGAACCAGATGTACTGCACATTTTTGACTCATTACTCCTGTGTTAACACAAAGTATGTGCGTAATTACTCATGTTTTAAGTTTGGCATATTGGGATATTGAGTCCTTTTTAAAAAGGCATTTATACTTCAGGGAACTAATATTTTTTAGCTAAAAGTAGCATGCTTTTCACATGTGATTACACTAAAACATCTGCTTCAAGATTACTGTAATTCATGGATATAGAAGAAGACTAAGACAGTATAACAAATAATAGAGTGGAATAACCTCAGAGATAGTTGATGAGTAAAATTACGATCAACGGGGAGGTGAGGGAAGGTGGCTTCAGCTTCAAGGGTTGGTGGTGTTGCTAATTACAGGCAGGTTAATGCAACGTTGTTTAAGGAAACTCAGGATTACACAGGTTGACCCAACAGCCACACTACTTACAAATCCCCTTCAATAAGGAAGAAAAAGGGATCGCAGAAAGGCACAGTGAGAAGGACATTGATGGGTCAAATGTTGAGAATCTTGGCCCAAAGGTGTAGAAAGCAGTAAGGCTTGAACAATTTAGGTTAAGAAAAAACTGATCAAACTCTGACAACATGGGCAGTAAATATATAAGTGTAGCCTCAGTGAAAGAAGTAACTCAGATTCTTCCTTGACACCGAGGACTTCCCCCCCCCCATGCATTTTACCAATTAAGAGCATTTAAAGTATATCCACTGCTTAGAAATTCTGCTGCTGCTTCCTGCTTCCACAGCTCCTGGTCACAACTAGCCTAAATATCCCATGAACGCTCCTTCATAATGCAGCAGTATTTTTAGATTCAGCACATTCCTTACCGAACCCAGCCCAGCCCCTTGCACAACTTGCACCTGCAGAACAAGGTGCACCAATGTAGACCTTCACTCTCAATGTTCTGATACATCCATTCTATTCAATACACATAATGAGCTTTGCAGAGATCTTCATTTTTGTAAGCAACAAGGAAGTCAGTTCTCTCTAGGTAAAACCAGTCTCATTTTCCTCCTTGAAAGCCAAGCGATGCCAGATAAATCAGACAAGTAAGGTTAAGTGCCCCCTGCCTCCCCCCCCCCCCCCGCCCCGATGTCAGACAACTCCAGATATGCTTGATTTCCTCCCCCTGTATAAGCAGAAACAAAAAGCGCCCGTGCAGCTTTGGCATTAGCCACTACTCAGCACGTAAAGCAAATAAGCAGCAAACTGATGTGCAGAGTTGTGAAATAACCTTGTAATTTCTTCATTCCTCAGTATTATATGGAATTCAAAACATTCCGTTTATTTTGGAATAGTACTTGACCTCTGGAAATGCCATCTTCTAAAAATTTCCATTATTGAGTAACTTTGATTTCAGCACATTGTTTCTCAATTTATGGTGACTTCTAAGCAAAGAAGTTAAAACCACAGGCATCGCTTTTCTGGAATCATCATAGATTTAATAAAACTGCTAACAACTATGCAGTTCTTCAGTTCTGGTTACTCTAGTTCAGAACTGAAATAACAGAGTAAGAGAGCTGTAACTTACCGTTACGCTTTGTAAAAGTTGTTTCCTTATCTGTTTCAGAGGACAGCTTTTTTTTTTTTTTTTGGCATCCTGACCTTCATTATACTACCAAGATTCAGTTCTCTGTTTAATGTTTATCTGTATCCTCATTTCTGCCAAGAACCCCACTCGTTGCTCGGGCTGCACAGTGCCCGATGACAAGACAGGCAGAACAGAAACACTGACCCCCCCTCAAAGGATTTCTAGTCTAAACCAACAGACAGGCAGTGGAGTACGAAGAAACAAAATGACTCTGACCAGCATGTCAGGCAAAGCAACCAGCAAAGCACTGTCACTCGTGCTTTTTAAGGTAAAAAGCCCTTTATAGAGTTCTCTGAAGAATAGTGGGGCTGCTGTGCAGATTTTTATGAAGATGTTTGCTCAAGCTTAGGGGAAAGCAAGGAAAGAATTAATGCACTCAGCTGAAAAGTGACATGAATGCTGTGATTGGTGTTGGAGCTGGCATCTTACTGAGGAAGTTACTGGCAGAAAATAGCTACAACGTTCCAGTGGCCCCTCAAAAACAAGTAACTTAGGCTTTACCCAGCTGAGAAGGGAGTCAAGAGCAAGGATGCAGAGTTTTAACTATTTTTAATCAATATAAAATACTCTGTGTAAAAACAGTCAGAGCCATGCTGCAATTAACTTCTTTCAGCACGGAAAAGATAGCTACGGAGCCACCTGACAGTTCTTGGATGAAGGCCTGTGGAAGGACTAAGGGCATTAGATACTGAACACCACAAAGGGGATACAATTAAGCCAGGAGGCGTCTCCAACCGCTCCATTCAAGACCCAAGGTCAACACAAATTGTGGTGAAAGCACACACACACATGCACACAGAATTCTTCCCACTCGAAGAGCAATGTAAGACCACTGCATGCTGCATTACTCGAGCACAGATGGAAGCCACTGGTACCAAGACAGCTGGCAATCTCTGTAACAGCCAGTTAACTGACATGCTTACTATCAAGTTTCCATGCCAGAGGAGTACACAGCACAATAAGGCAGACTTAAAACTTGAAACAATAAAAAAGTAGCATTATTTAATTCTTGTTCTATACAACCTCCATCTTCTTTCCCGAAACACATGTAAAAATAAGGAGATAAGGAGATAAGTTCACAATGGACAGTTTCAGAAACAAACTTCACTTCACCTGGGATCTGTAAAGCAGTGCAAAAGCAAGCACAACAGTTTGACTTGAAACCAGTTCTCAATAACAAAGAGTGAATACAGATAATGTAAGCTACATTAAAATAGTTAGAGTTCACATTACATGACTGGCTGGCCCAATTCAGTTTTTTCTGTCATGACTTGTAAAACAACACTAGTAAGAAACAGCACAAAGGCTTTTTCTTAATAAATTTTAATGTTAAGACCAGTTTGTCTAGATAAAAACACAGAGTTACAAGAACCACACTACTGCAAATTCTGCATGATGCACAGTAGTGCTCGCAATATTTGAGCGGCAAGACGAACTGTTTATGAAAGATACGTCAAAAAAAGAATCTTGGCGTAAGAAAGAATGTACGTTACCAGTGAATTTAATCTTGTGAAAATATATCTGTCCCACAATGTACACCACTGTGAATAGTCAAATGCAGCATTTATGCACATAAAAATATACAGGGCGAATACTCAATTTAGCATTTAGTCAACAACAGTGAATGAGAGGAATATTTTGGTTATTTTTGATTTCATTTCACTGGAAATTTCCTAATAATCACTCCAAATGGTAATATTTGTGGTTCAAAACCATCAGGACAACAGTAATTTAATAAAATAGTAGTTTCTGACTTTCTGATAGTGACAGCCCAATCCTCCGGCCAGTAGATTCATATGTATTTGGCTTGTGCTCACTGCCTTAGAACATGGGGGTCCAGACACCAAAAAGTGCACTACCACCATCACAGCCTGGACCACATTAGGTCAAAACATGCCAGATCAGAGATGCAACATCAATAAATGGAGATGACAATCTCAGAGCAGCTGCCAGATTCTCAAGTATTAATTATATACACATATGGTTAAGTACAGAATACTGAAGGACAGTGTACCGAGTAG
Organism: Phalacrocorax carbo; assembly: GCF_963921805.1. Taxonomy (NCBI): domain Eukaryota; kingdom Metazoa; phylum Chordata; class Aves; order Suliformes; family Phalacrocoracidae; genus Phalacrocorax; species Phalacrocorax carbo. The sequence goes on along the minus strand of NC_087514.1, from coordinate 79,661,897 downwards.
CAAGTTAAATGTTCCATCAATTTTCTGATTACTGCAATGGATACTCACATTTCCCCCATTTAATCCAGGAAAGATACTGCAATCTAAGCATGTGATTTGATGCTATTTAAAGCTTTGTGATACTGTTATGTATTTTCTTTAGAATATCTACATAAAAAACCCGCAAACATTACCGCAAAAGAACCCTATCTACATATAGAAATAATACAGACTTGGTTTGGTGGCTCTTGTTTGACTGCGTCCATGCAAAGAAACCTGCTAACGTTTCGTTGCTTGTTTAATAGCATATGGATTTCCCTGCCCAACAGGCAATAAATGGTGTGTGATCAATCAATTCCTCACTACTATTCCCATAAAAATTCACAGTAACCAATTCTGAAAGAAAGATTTTTTTGTTGTTGTGGGTCTTTTTTTTTTTAAGTAATTGTGCAATATAAAATTCGTACTACAATTTGCAGCTTTGGTAACTTACAGAAAAAAGATTTCAAGCTCTTTAATTAAGGACCAGGTCAGAATGTTGCTTACACGATGCTCTTTGTGCAAACACATCAGATAAGGTTCACCTCTCCTCTTGAGATCCTGAAAAATTCTACTATTGATAAGAAATTGGCTATAATGTAAGTTGTGAACCTATCTAATTTTCCTTGGTACCTTTAAATGCTTCCATCACCTAGCCTTAGTAAGTTTACTGTTTCAGTTCAGGAAATCCTGATTCCCAAAGCCAACCCCCCGCACCCCCAACCAAACAGAAAAACCCAGCTGAGCTTCAACAAGTACATTTGAATTCTCAGAAGAGGAAATATTTTCTTGATTTAACATCAACTGTACAATATTACAAACTCAGACACATGAAAAACAATCAGGCAATAGAAAATGTACAACAGCTTTGGTGTTATACAAAATAATAAAAAAGACTTGACAGCAAGATACATAGTTCATTATGTTCTCACCACAGCCACTTCATTGCTGACTGTAAGACAGTTATTTACTTCTGATATTCTCCGTGTGGCCTTTCCACTCATGAAAAATCATACTAGATTACTACAATAAGAACTGTTATGAACACCATAAAGTAATCTCCAGATTTTATAAAAACATCTTGCCTCTTCGCACTATTGCTTTGTGGCACACTGTCAACAGAACAGCAGTCCAAAATAAAGTGACAACTAGATTTAATAAATTAATATACTTTTTTAAAGATGTACAATGCACATTCTTTTTAATCCAAGGTTTTAGGGTGTCAGGATGCTTCTATTTACACATATACAGACCTCAGACAGCATTGATAACATCAGAAAACGCAGATAAGGAAGAGAGCCTTAACTGCTTTCTGGATGCTATTAACAGAATCCAAAACTCTGCTGAGAGTAGTATTGGGAGAGATATCCAAAGACTGAAGAAAAGTCTATGAAAAAAGGACATGTAAAGGCAAAGGGAAGGTCAAGATGTTTAATATGACCATCTATTCTTGTGAAGACTGAGGTGGAGTTGTTGACGTGCCTTGTTTACCAGACTTCCGTTCGTAATTCACAAGTCGTTGCCCAACAAGGTACCTGGGATTATAGTAAAAAACAGTGAGAATGGAACAGAAGTTCATGTGATTCTTTAATGCAAATCTGCTCTCACTCCTCTGCTGCAGAAGTAGGTTTCTCAGTTCAGTGAAAGTTATTCTACAAGTGATCCCTCCCACCTTAATGGTCTTCAACCATCCTCATCTTTTTTCACAACATTCAGGCATTTCGTAACAGAATACAGACATTACAGGTTTGTGTTCACAGCCTTAACTTCAGTAGTCATACAATTCAGATAATAAGCTGAATAAAGATATGAAATATAAATAGTGTGTTTGCATTATATACCCAGCCCTTTTGCTCGATGATACTTTTAAGAGCATTTTTGCAGTGTCTGAGCCACTGCCACTTGACCAACAACTCAGATATATAACCAAATGAGTGCTAATAAGGTTCTAAGTTCAAAAAAGAATCTGCCACGGATGCAGAACATGCATCAGGTAAGAGTAGGAGAGGCTCAGCTCATATATCAAATGAAAAAGACCCCTAGTTGAAAAAATTAAATATTGAAAAGGAAGGACTTGTACTGCATCTCAATCTTTCTTAAAGGGAGATAAAATATCCTAATGCCACTCCACGTCAAGCCTAAGGGCTGCAAGATTCCTTTATTTAAATTTGGTTTCAACATCTCACCAGCTTGGCAGTTTTCCTACCTTACACATTATTCCTTACTTCCTCTATGTCATTGTTCCACGCTCCTACTTTTTGCCATCTAAATTCCTTTCCACGCTTCCATTTGTATCCTGGTTCTACATGTAGAAGAAGAGCAATATACACCTAGGGACTCTTCCCCTGAAACCTGCTGTTTCATTTAGAAACTTTTTCACCACCGCTCCTTTTCTCACGGTACCGAACAACCATCATGTCTCTTTTGTACATTTCAAAATGTCACAAAAACTTGTATGTGCTTTTAAGATTTGTTACAGGAAAGATTTAACTAAGTGTATTTCTAAACCATCGATCTCTACTGGCTAACATGACTACACTTGCTTACTTCCTGAAAGGAGATCATTAACTTAAGTTGTACAAACTTCTTGTCTACATAGTATGTTAATTTCGTATCAAAGTAATTTTCACTTAGATATATTTTCACAGGTTTGTGTACTGTTTACATGGCTTATTTAGACAAGAAAGCAACTTGTAACATTATTTTAAGTTGCAAATCAATACACATACTGCCTGAAAGATATTAACGATTAGATCAAAACCCATTTGTAAATATAAATACCAGCTATGCATACCACAGTAGGCCAAATTCTGCAGAACATGTTAAGAAGGCAGGTGGCAAACAGGATATACATCAGCTGATCAAATAAGAGGTGCTAAAGTATAAAGTGATCTACTGAGAGTAGAATGTTCTTTAACAGGTTAATTGGACTAACAAGTAGAAAGAATCAGAAAAACAGTTATGCAGAAAAGGTTGGAGGAATGGTTTTGTAAGCAGCAGATTGAGAAATTATTTTACTTCCAGATATATCATAAATTATTACATTCACTTGTCCTTCGAGACTACAGAGGGGGAGACAAACAAGCAATCAGCTTCATTTGTGGTAAAAAGCATTCAGGTTAGATATAGAGGGGTGGAGAGTCTTCTCTCTATAAAGACAGTCTATCCTTGTGTTTCCCTGAACCACAGATAAACATTTGCCAAGAACAGTTTAGGTCTGCTTCAGAGGGTCATTTGTCTAGAAAGTTTCTTAAATTCCCTTTTAGACCAAAGTATCTACAATACCCGAGTTTAAGCTGAAGGTATCACAATTTAAAGTGGAAAAATTAAAAACCCCACATGTATATACTCACTTGTCATTTTTAATATGTTCATAAAGGCGCTTGAACTGGCGGACTTGGAAGGACAGAATTCCCATCAAAACCACCACCATAAGCAGAAAAGGATAAATTCGTCGCTGAACTAGGTTTTGCATTTCAGCAGTAACTCCTACAAAACAGGACACAACCCTCACATAATCTAACACTGCTGAAGTAACACACACATTTCTGCTTCTGTACCTGCTTCTATACTTCTTGTTATGCTGTAACTTTATAAGGGCTGTGAAATAAATAACACATCCATTGATCTCAGAGATCCAATGTGACAGCTGCTCTTCTTTTTCATCTGAAGCGTTAAAGCTGAAAGTTTTCCATTAACACAATGAAAATCCACACCAAAAAAAATTGGGCTTATCAGCCCGTCTTGCTTATTGACTTCTATATACCTTGTATCAGAAAAAAAGTTGACACTATAGAAATCTGCATTCAAGTTCGAGGTTGACAGATAAAATGGGACTTCTTGAACATCTTGTTAGTGTCAGAAGTAACTAGCTATAAAGACAACTGTTGACGAAAAAGCACATCTACCTGCTTCTAATAAAATTATTTCCCTCAATTATGAGGAGGTAGGAAAGTCTGAAAAAATAAACTATATTTACAATTTATATTTTATTTTACTACTGAAAACCTCAAAACAAACCCAATATTTTTATCTGTTCCTTTAGAATCTGACAAGTCAGAAAAGTTGTGTTCAGCTCAGTATAACTCTTAAAGGGAGACTAAAAGCAAAGGTTGATTGTTCAAAGAAATGAATTAACCATCCCCTTCCCAGACTAGCTCGGTAGCTACGTTTCTGCTGCTAGATCTTATGCAGTCCTATACTCTTGATGTATTGTGCACTTGGTTTATTAAAATGCCAGTCAGAATAATGTATTGCATTTCTCAAAACCCCCCAAACTTTTAGGATGACACAGCAATCCTTAAGCATTCACACTTACTGGGAGAATAGGTGGGTTTTTTTTTGTTAATAACATGGGGCTTCAAGTTATATTTCCACAGGTATATTTATATTACTCTAAAGCATCAGATGATAAAAAGATATTCTGAATGTATACATACCTAATAAAGGTACAACGCCAGAAGCTATGATGTACGGTACACACAGGGAAAGTAACAGAACAGAGATTACGGGTGCTGCCAGTTTACGGATTATGAAGTGTAAATCAATGTTGCGAATCCCATTTGCATATACCTAAGAAGAACAAGTTAGAAGTAGAATAGAACAATAAAGCAAGCCACACTTTTGCACTAACATTAATAATTACGAGGTTACACTATTCTCCTTGAGAGGAAAGGGGCGTTCCCAACCTGAAAACCATGACTGCCACAGTCAAAGAAGGAAAGACTCTGTGCCAGTCTACATCATGTGGATTCCAGGAAATCAGTTAAATAGTGCCCAGGAGAGCAACTTAACCTGGAAGTGTGTTGTGATTTGGTTGCAGGAGTGCAAGAGACCAGCTGAAAGACCATTAAATAGATGGTTTTGTGGGTGACCTGGGATCACTTTGTGCTGTTACCTTGCTGAAAGAGGATCCTGTGTGTTCTAATAGACCAAATCTATTAAACTTGGTAACACAGGCAAAAAAAGGATCTTATTTTGTGCTTGGTTGGCATACCAGAGCCTCTACATGTACAGTCTGTGTCTGAAGACTGGGCCTCCATAATTCGAGGAGCTAAGGTCTCAACATGACTTGACTGATCATGGGCAAAGACTGATTTCAAAAGGCTACCACCTACAGCTAGACGATGGCTCTGCCCCACAGCCTCAGGATGGCTCAGGAGAATGTGTGTGTATGACAAACAGGCCCAGGGAGAGCATTCAAAATAGAAGGAAGAGCCGTGGTATGTATCAAAAGGTACTCACAGAACTAATCCCACATTTCTCCTGTGTGACACCTGAAGTGATCAGTAAATGGCTTAACAGCCAAGACTATGTGCTAGAAAGGCACCTTTTGTACAGAGGTCAGGACATGCACCATACCCATTACATGTAGGGCAGGGCTGAAAAGTTACTTTCTGACAAGCAATTGAGATACTTCATTGAGACGACAACTGAAGAACTTAAAGGTTATAATCAAGAAAAAAACTTCTGTCAAAGAAAGCAACTCAGAACTGCTCACAGAAACTGTTCTGTGTTGCTTAATAATTGAAGAGGAATGGAAATGCTGTCTTTCATGTGGCTCATCTATGAACAGCTCTGGAGACGGCAGAAATTCTCTATTTGGACACGTGAATTCATCTGAAGAAATAATGATGTTTCTTACTTTAATAGAAACCTGATTAAATTCCATATACCCATATATGCATTTTCTTGATTTTGGACTTCTGAGGTTTATTTTTGTTTTATTGTTAGGTGTACCTTAACGGATTAGGCTATACAGTTTAAAAGGATTCTACAAGACTAGTTGAGTTTTACTCAATTACTCAAATTATTCCATTACTTGCTTTCTGATTTACACAGTCAAAAACATATTCAAAGTGTATTATACAGATAATTTACATGGACAATTTTTTCCTACCTGTTCAATAACAGTTTTCAGCCACCACTGGGGACCCATCAGTGTAATGGCAGCAATAATTTTGGCATGCAGAACTCCAAGAGCCCAGTCCTAATTTTAAAAAATGGACCATTATCATTAACATATTTTTAAATAGTTTGACAGGCAAAAGCTTTTAGAGCAACTTGTTAATATTACTTATAAGCGAAAAGACAATTACTTTTCTTTTTACATGGGACATTGTTTACAGGAGGTGATAACATCTGGAAACGCCTAAGAAAGAGGACGCTCTCAAGTTTAACTGACATCTGTAAAATACTCAACTCCTTGGAGCCAGGAAAATCAGCTACTACTATTAAACCAAAGGCAAATACAGAATAAAGGCATTACACTTACTTAAAGCAACAGACTAACATTCTGGCACAAGCTAACATTTACTTAGAAATAAGTTATTTTGATTCCTTTAAAAAAAAGGAGAGAAACAAGATACTAAGATGCTCACATAAGTCAGGAAAAAAGATTTTTTTCTTTTAAATTGTAGTTATTCGCAAAACCCAACCTGATGTGAGAAAATCTAAACAAAGCAAAGCAATGCTCCTCACAAAAGAATGTTATCCTGTTTACAGGAAAATTTATGCTTTAACATATACCACAATTATCATGGCATGGAATTAAAAGAACACAATATAACTACAGGCAGTAAACACTGCACGTCATGAGTCTGTCCTTTCTGGATTACATACATTTATAAGAGATTCTTCAATAAAAACCACCAAAAATAGAATGCCAAGTGTAGGTTGACAAGGCAGAATAAACAGCTACAGAACTGGTAAGACTTAAGACATCATAGGTAAATTAACTTTCTTAAACTGCTGGGGCAATATATTTTCTTTAACCAATTATTTAAAAATACGTCTTTTCTTCATGTGTATTACCCCAGATAAGTTTTTAATTTTTTTAACCTATTACAAAAAAAGTAAGTGTTAAAGTTGCTTTGTGTTTGCTCAAGCATGTAACCTTTATGTAACTCTATGCTCTTTTGTGAGTAATGGAAATTATTCTCAATTTCAGTAGCTCCTTATTAATTTAGAACAAGTCTCTAATCTGATATTTTGAGGAAGCTCTGCCACATGAAAATAAAATCTTTCAGTATATTTAATGATGAACTTTTAAAGAACTAACATGCAAAAATTAAGAATTTTTAGAATCCCTAGCATTACGGTTTCTTTCCAAAACTGTTTGGAAACCATGATCATCTACCACTGCAGTCACATGATGTGCTGACATACTAGTCATTTACTTAGACACCTCCAAAGTATACTAGTATTATACAATAATGGAATATTTAAATTAGCAGTCAAATTCTTCTTTGTATTGTGGCTTTCAAACATTTGGATACTGAAAATAAATGAAAGCTTGTTTGTGGACAGCTTAGAAAATCACTATCCCTGAACACTTTCTCATTATTTAGTAATATGCATTCTACATCTTTTGAACTATGGTTCTCTCAGTTCGGGTTTCTTTGAGTTAGAAGTTCTGTCATAATTCAGTTTAGGTGATGCACTAGGTGATTGTCACTCAATCCACTGTACCTGCATTTCTTCCACCGACTTGCAGGAAAAAAGTTTGCACTCCCTTAACCTGTGAGACTTGACTAAAGGAAAAACAGAACACTACTACCACAAAATCTTGTATTAATGATTTGACATTTCAACCTAAAACCAGAATGATCCTAAAGCATATCAAAAATTCATTCATAGTGTGTATCATTGTTGAATTAAAACCTTGTATGGATAAAAAGATCAACTGAACCTCTTGCTGCCTAACTGGAGGCATAAAGCTTTCAGGAAAGGTCAGACAGAATGTGTAAGTCCGTGCATACATACAGCTATACTAACTTCTGTACACAGCTTTACAATTGTGCTACAGAAAAGAAGTGTCTATCTGATCACTAAAATGCAAAGATCCTCTGATGTCATCCAACAAAGTTCAGCTTTTCATACTTAAAATTCCTAAGCACGTCCTTCTGGTTTAAATAATCCTCACAGCCAGACCGGCTGTCTTTTCTCTGCCACACAGAAACATAGGAAATGCTCTGAAGCACTAAAGCAACATGAAACAAGAACTCCCATACCCCTCCCTTCTAAGTAATGTATCGAAAGCAGAAGAAGAATGGCAGCAACTGACCTGCCAGGGATAGAAGAGAGGTGTTTGATCCAAAGGAACTCTCAAAGGTGCAACGATGACCAGTTCAAACAGAAGACCGAGCAGAAGTGGAACCACACCAGCTAGCAGTATAGCCACTATTAAAGTCTTCATTATCTAAAAAACCCCAAAGACATCCAATGTGTTTATCAGAGGACTCTTTTTGTTTGAACTTCAAAATGTAACACAAAACTACAAACAGAGAGAGCTGGACAAAAAAAAAACCCTACACAGACCTTTAATTCATACATACATACCCCTAGAAATGATTTTTATTACATATGTAGTTTTGCAATGTGAGTTTTCAAGATTGGGTCCTAACTCCATGCCCCCTCCAGAAAAAGGCATGACTGTGCCTACTGGTGTCCACGTGGTTTTAAACCATAAAAATCACCTTTGACTGTTATCAGTAGGGAATACTATCCAGAGGCACTTCATTACGTTGAGTATTCTTCTGTGTTGGAAAATTGGAGAAGAATCTTTCCAAAACTGATTTTTTCTCCACTGAAAACCAAACCTTAAAAACTCAATTCATTATGGAATATTTCGAAGTCTTTCATTTTTAAGTCAGATTACCATGCTTGAATCTTTCTTTTGTTCTAGAATTAGCTTAATTTACATGCATCATCCAAAAATTAGATACAAAACTAGTTTGACTTAATTAACACGATCAAGAGAGAAGGGACAAAGGACAAGTAGAGCATTACATTTTAGCTCTGAATTTTCTTAAAGAAACTTAAGATTTCCTAAACGAAAATGATGCATGAGATGCTTGGGAAACAGGGTAATACATGAAATACTTATACTGCTCTTCTGTCTGTAATAGTCCAATAAACACACGAGCATGTCCATCAGAAGATGCCATTTATGTTCAAATGTTTAAAATTACTACACTTAGGCAAGAAATCTACTACAGAAATCCTCTAAACTGAAACCACGATAAAAAGGTGGGATATAAATTCATTGCCATGGTAAGAATCTGAACTCCCAGTAATAAAAAAGGATATTTTCTTTAAAATTATTAATCTGAGTAACACAAAGATCTGACAAATCAAAGATCTTTCTGAAAATATGCATCAAGCTTCTTTGTAGACACACATTCTTCATCATCTATCAGCTTTCCTAGCTTTTTTATTTGATAATGTCAAGTTGCTAATTGAGTAATATTTAATCTTCCAGGTGTACATGCAAACATAAATGTATTTGAGCACACATGACATATGGGTAATATAATGCAACATAGTCACTTTTAAAAGAAAACAGAAAAACATACACATATATATAAATATATAAACGCAAACTTATTTACACTGATTGCTTAACATTGTGCTAAATGGCTTACGGAGATAGTTACCCTATGCAATGGGAACGTAAGCTGCAAAAGTTTCAAAATGGTCTGAAAATGAAGTGTACATTACAGAGTAAAACCTGCCAGCAAAACTGAAACAGCACGTTTTGTTAGCTACTTTTTTGAGAAGTCAGTGAACGTTCTCAAGACTCACCATGAGAGACCACTCTTTGACCTTCTGAAAAATCACTCTACGACCCTGCGGCATCCAGGCGACCAGCACTGTCACTGCTCGGATAGTTAGCCAACAGACGTAAAGACCACAAGCAGCTGTGTACAGTTCATGGATTTTGGCAGTCCCCGTCCAAAACGACATTAACCATCGGCCAGCAAATACTGAAAACACAAACACTGTTAAATAGAGTAATTCTTTTGGATGTATTAAGAAAGGATGCCTATTAAAAAACACTTATCAATTTTATTGTTAAATATCAATGCACAGATAATACTCAGCATAAAACAGCATTTTGGTACTATACCCCTAAGGCACGAAGGTGTGAAGCACTACGTAAATACTTACATAGATGATGCCAAACATACACGTAGAGGGCTTTTTTCCCCTAAAATTTCATTACACCAGCAATGTGAACTGAACTACAGCAAAACAAAGCACTGAATACTGTACTATGCAGAGCCTAAACACTAATCTTAAGAACTCCAAAGGCAATAATGGATTAGGGCATAAGCTTGAACTTAAATCTTATGAGCTATGTTTGGGTTACTTCACTGCCTCATCATTCTTTAAGACTTACTGATGGGTCTTCTGAAGCTCTCTGACAAGAACGTGAGACTCATTTGCTCCATTTCATTTTTTTAATAGTGTTTCTATTTACTTATATTATAGTGGAATTATTTTTGTACTACTATTAAAACCATCACAAAATTCATAACTCTGATCACAACAGATTGACTTTACAAGGAGGTAAAAATGATGTGGCGCTACAGTAGCCAGGTTATAAAACTCAAACAAGTTTACATGTCTTAGTTTGTTCCAAATTATTAAGAAAAACCTACAAAGCGCTTTTGATTCGGTTAAAGTACTTATTCATACATATTTGGGAAGCGGCACGTATATCACTTCAAAGTCTCCTAGTGACCTGTCATGATGACACCTTCAGAATATTTAATTAAAGAAGATACTGTAGAAGACCTAGTAACAACCTATACATTTTCCTTCTCTAAATGGTAATGCAGGTGCAAGACTATCAGTTCTCTTTTTCTCTCAATGCTACTGTAGAGGTTGTCTCAGCACTTGGAGACCTGCCCTTAAAAGTATTCTACAACAAAACAAAGGAAATTGCAATCTCTGTCATTTAAATACAGGTATTATCTCTATCATTTACATTTTAGACTGTTAAAATTTGATGATGTACCATTAAAAATGAGACAAATTTCCATGTTTACTCATTTTAAAACCATTGTTTAAAGTTAAAAGATCTGTTACTGTTGAGCATGGCAACATGATGAGTTGTTTTTAATGGCAGTTTTATAATAATAGACTTACCTGGTAAGGTAAGGCAGATAAGACTAGCAATCAGTAATGTTATGCACATGAAAACAATCAAAAGAAATATCTGAAAGATGGAAAAAAGAGAAACAGTTTAAGTTACTTAACCAAAGCCAAAAAACCCAAAAATATGTATCATCCTAGAAAGGCAACTAAACTAGAACGTTCAAATACCAACTGAGGTTTCACTGCATAAGTGATAAGAAACCTATCCACAGTACATACAGCACACCCACAGTACTGTGTATTTCTTTTCAAAGAGTTCATATCAGTTTTCACAACAGTAAAAACGAACATTTGAATGACTGAAGTTCTTTGTTATGTTACATTAAAAACATAATTTCTATTTCTGCACTGACCAACACAACAATTCTCAGTTAACCCTGAAAGGTTTCTAGCTCTGTATGCCAGATAAGCAAGTCAGTGGTTTTATAAGGAAAACCTTGCTGCGAAAGTTCTTCCACATGCCCTCAGGTTTATGTGACCAACAGCTGACAGCAAAGCTGGTGGCTCCTTAGTCAGGTTTACATCTTGTCAGAGATTTCTCATGTACTTGACTTCTTTAAATATTTGAATGTCTAAAGCACCACGTGCTATGAAGTTCTGCTTCACTAATCAAAGCCACACAACAAGCAAGCCTACTATGGGAAAATGAACACCTTATCATAACAGACTTCTAAGAAAATTAAATCTGTAACACATTCTCCGCTGTAAGACTTTTGGAGACAATGCAGATCAGCCTCATCTCTAGGTTAGGATCTTCAGCACTGCTTAAAGGAAGGAAAATCTTGTGATTCTGCGGACACTAGCTTGCGTGAAGAGGGATGATTCCACAATGCCCTGTTACTTGCCAGGTGACAGCCACATACCCTTTTTTCACAGAATACTCTCTTTAGGGTTGGGTATCCCAAACACAGAAAGAAGAAAGCCAAAGTAGCTGATATCTGGACTGTAGGCAAAAAACCCCCAAACACCTTTCTCAATGGTGAGGAACAGATGGTGTGACTTTCTTGGGACCAACAGTTACTTGGGGAACGCTGGGGAAAAGTCAGTCCGTGTGGGAACAAACAACACACGAAGAACTAAAGCTGACATGAAGCTTTCAGACGCCATAAATGGCTGCTTCTTGGATCAGTGAGCAAGAGAATGTGCAAGAGGAAGAGTAACTATTGACTTGGACCAAAACAACGCACAGGCAGCAAGTCATTCATATCACAGAAGCAGCACTGACAGTGACTGCAATATACTCAGACTCAAAGATGTTGCAAGGACAGCCCTCCTCTCTCCAAAATCCACCACAAAATATTATTTCAAAAAAGCAAACTAGCTAAAATGAGGATGTTAATTAAAAGAATATGAAAAATAGTAGTCAAAAGGAAAAATGCTCACAGGAGATTGATTTAGGTACCCTGAAGTGGAAGTTTGGCACAGTCTCCCCAAAGTTGTCACAGTAAACAGTAAAATAAAAATGGATAAAAATGGCTTCCAGAAGATATTTGCAGAAGTTGGAAATAACATCTGGGGGTGGGGTGGAGGAAAAAAAACCCAACCCAGAAAATGGATAAAGTCTAGTAAGTGAAATTCAAACCTACAGCACGACAAGCCAAAAGGGATTTTAGAAATAACATATCAAATCTATGAAAAGTAATTTAAAATATATTTTTATAGTTTTGTTTTTTTTTTAAAGGATCAACAGTGAAGCAATAAAACCTAAAAATCTTCAGGAGAAAGCTTGCCAGAGTTTGCAGGCTCTGCTGACAACTATGGATCATAAAAGGAAGGCTAAAGAAAGGCAAGGCAGTAGTGGGAAAACAAATTCTACACATCAGCATTTGTTCTGGAGAAGCTTTGGGAGGTCCCTGCAAGACAGCCTTTGTTTAAAAAAAGGAATGAGTTGGAAGAATTGTCTAGATTGCCTGATAAAACTGATGATAGGCTTTGATGTAGAATAATTTTTAAAAAAATCTGATCTTTTGATTTTTGTTTGAGATTAACAGTATGTACTTAACTTTTTAAAAAAAAAATCAAACCCATAGTTTTACATGCTTATTTGTAACTGAAATAACATGAAGGATCAGTTCTGATTGCTTGCTTAATTCGTATGGACATAGTGAGTTCTAGTGGAAAATATTTATACATAATAAAAACTGAATATAAAAGACCTTCTTCTAGGTTCTCACAACTTGGTTAAAATGAAAAAATGTAATGAAAGCATAGAAAGATCAGATGTTTATACTTTTTTCTTTTTTTTCCCCTTCTCGAATTCTTAAAATTCCAACTAAGAAAATAATCAAAATATGGTATTGTTCCACAGTGAAAGTCTGTGCAGGAGACACTTTTTTTTAAGATTAATTTATCCAAGTAGAACCAAGGTCAGTATACCAAAAATCACAACTGAAGTACCTACAGATCCTGAATGATTCATTATTTAAATGTTTCAAACAAGTGGAACCAGGGACATAGAATCCTATCAGTGAGCTACCATGTGTTTGAGATTGTGCAAGTGCTCGTCACATCTCTTGATGCAAACAACGGAAAGAAATTCTATTGAATCAGATTTTTCCACAGAATGTAGAAATAAAAAGAAGTCTCCAAAGAACAACTTAAAATGTCTAGATGAAGGTAAGTAGACCAGAAAAAACAGTCTGACAGCTGGATATGGAACTGCTTAGTTATTATCACCAGTTCAAGGTCAGCACCCCGAATTACTGAAAGCTTATACTACGCAATGGTTTGAGAGGGGGAGAGAAGATTTCAGCACGTCCTCATCTATATGCATCCACAAAAAATAAAACAACCCATGCAAAGATAGTTCTAGAAAGGATTTAATGAGTCCCTAGGCTAACACACCCCTTCCTTGAAAGCAGCATGTCCACATTACAATTGTTATATATTGCCAGGTCACAGTAAGTGAGAATCCACTTTAATTGCCTCCTTGGCAGCCAAACAGGGAACTAATTTCAATTAACCTGTCTGTCATCCCAGTAACTTCATAGGAACTTGACTCAGTCTAAGTGAAAATGTCGCAAGTATCATATTTTCTTTAAAAGTAACACAAAAGTCTTATCTGAACTTTGAAATGTGTCTAACTAATGTCTTCTGCATATTAACTCAGTTTTCAGCTGGACCAGTTTCCTGTTCCAGCTCATCATGTGTGTGTTCCAGCATAGACTAAGAAGGGAAGAAAGGAGCAATTGCCATGGAAAGAAGACTGGCACTACTCCTTTCAGTAGTAAGTGTGTATTTATGCTAGATTAAATTGGTCATAACAGGGAGTCGGAGCATGCTCTGACTGAGACCAAACTGATGTAGCAGCAGCTGCTATGAGAGGGCAAATTCATTCTGCTTCCCTAGCCTTTTCATCCCTGAGCTACTTCCTCCCACTGCTTCCTCTACAACAGTGCTGTAGCTCATGCATTCCTGTAGAGAGCCATTTCAGAGGGTAAAAACAGCAGTGGAGGGAATTTACTCTCTCCACTTTTGAAGCCGCAGCTTCAAAACACCCAGAAGCTCAACAGTTGTAAAATCCTAAAATACTTTCAAATTTGCTTTCAGTTCTACTAGGCTGAGGTGGGTTTTTTTTTGGGGGGGAAGCAAGCTTTATTTTGTACTTTGTTACAAGAATTCAGCTGGATTCAGCATTTTAAGGAAACTTTAGAAGCAATACTGCACTGCTCTAACTTCAGCCATTACTTCCATTCTTGAGCTATATCTGAAACCATGGTAAATGAGCTGCATTTAAGTTTATATTTTATTAACTCAGAGTTCTGGTAACAACAAAACAATTTATCTAGTTTGACCTACATATTATTCTATATCCCTATAGTTACAAAGGAAATGTTGTTGGCAAATATTTAACTTTCTAGAACTTCCAAGTATTGTAACACCTTTCTGTGTTTAATATAGACACAAGAGAAGTTCTCAATTTAATTTCTTAATAAAGCAAAAGAAGTTTAAAATACACTTCAGCTACAAGACTTCAGTACGCCCTCTTGAAAGCCATGGCTTGGTTAGAGAGACTCCCGAACTACCCATTTGCTGAGGGGTTATTATATTTCTCTCCATTACTGTTAGGAAAATAAGATATGAACTAATAGATAATACACAACACATATGGGATCTATTATATAAATGGTAACTGAAGGTCTTCAGTTACAGGCTAAAAAAATATTGTGAAAATAACAGTAAGTCTACTTTTTAGAAAGATGCAAACTGTACAAAACACAAAACCAACATGACCCACCACTTGACTTCTGATAACATGTGGGCCAAATCTTTCTTATAAAAAAATTATACCCATCTTCCAAATGCCTTTCCCTTTTACTGTAATGTGTTAGATATACCTACCCTGAGCGGGAATTTTAAAGGCCTACGATAAGGCTGGAAACCTACAGGTCCTCCTTGTTGAAGTATGGCTTGATGGGCTGCATGAAGACCTTCTCCCACAACTGGAATGGCATTATTATTGCGAGCATGCTGGTTGTTAGGCTGCTGGTTTGCATTGTTTTCATTCTCTTCCTGGTCGCCAAGTAGGTAAGAATGGAGATCCCTGTAACAATCAAAATTTCAGTTTTGTTCTGTTCGGTATGAACGAGAATCATACACAAAGACAGGCCTACTCAGAATGAGTACAAATTGTACAAAACTCATACAAGAGTACTGGCAGAATTTACTTATCACAAGTAAAATAAACCATTTGCCAATAATGTACTCAATGTCATCCTGAACACAGAACTTAAGAAAAATGGTAGTGTGGATGCAGATCAGAGCAGTGGGAATACAGCTACAAATGAAGACCGCTTATCTCTGACTGCTTTAGAAACAACATCTGGTATTAAAGTTGTGTATATAAATGGAAAATTGCATTGATATTTCAGTTCGTATAAGCAGGCAGCTCAGTTGACAGCTTTTATTGTACTGCTACTAAGCTCTACCGGAAACAAGTGCCTGCAAACCTAAACTGTACAAGGACAGTACTGTATTGCTATAGACATGTTTTCAAAAGTACACAGTCCGGCAGAGTCTTCCAAGAAGTTTCTAAATTGCTCAAAATCTGTTCACAACTTTCTAAGAATATCAATCCTAGGAAGAGCCAATCTACTTTAAAAAGTATTCCATTGATATTTCTTGCATAGAACATTAGCAAACAGATATTTGAGTAAAACTTCTTAATGTTCATATTGGGTTTTCTGGGGTTTGTTTTCCTCAGCTTTAGCAGAATTTTTATTAGCAGTAAGATGCATGCAGATATTCTATTGGCAGGCAATGAAGACATTTTCACAGCAGTTTGCTTTTTAAGAAAAGCAGAGGAAAATATTTTCATCTTTGCTCAGCTAGAATTGCTGAAGAGATTTCACAATTGTTCTTAACAGCTGCAACAGTGGAGAAAGGAAAGCCCTTTCTATCATCATGTCCAAAATTCTCTTCTTGCATCATGCTTAAACACTATCAAAACATGGACAAATTAATTACAAAAATAACTTCCCAAAATGCAAACTAAGAGAACAGTGGTGGAGAGTTTCCTTATGAAAAGCTAAAATAAATATTTTGGATTGCAGTGGAAGAAAAAAAAAATCTTTCATTAATTTTCTCAGAGTCTCAGACATAACTTAGCAAAGAATAAATCTTCATCCTAATAATATTAATGCCCACAATGAGCAATACATGATGGGAGAATGCCAATACACTCCGAAGTTAAATTTAAAAGTTGACAAACATATGAACTAAAAAATAATTCTAATTCCTAGAACTCTGCCTGGCAGTCTAAATTAAAGAACCTCACTTTGTATAATAATTTACTTCAGCTGACAAAGATACAGTTTATCCTTCTTTAGAGACTGGACTTCAAAATCCCCAATTTAAAAGTATTCACTTCTTCAGCTTAATGTTCTAAATGCTTTTCCCTCCCCCACTTATAGCAAGAAATGCAAGATCTGCACATGAATTTTACTTAGATGACTCATGGAAATGCTCTGCTGACGTGTCTAATTTTTTCCATATAATAGAAAGTTAACAAGCTGTGTCAGTCATACTTTTATAGATTTTTTTTTTTTACTAAGCAAATGCTGTAATACTGCTGTACTATAAAATGCAGCAGCAAAAGAATTACTTGTCAGAGACTAGTCTAGAAGTAGATACAACTACGTCTTAGAAGAAGGTGCTTCCATTGGAAATCACTATACAAGTTTCTCATCCCGTATTTATTTGTAAAATGTAAAATAGCTAATTCAAGCTACTTGTTAGGATAACTCACTTGAAAAAGCATGCTGCTTTCACATTAAAAGGCTAAGCTGGACACAACATTTGTAGCTGATTCTGACTTTCTGTACTTACAGCAAGTAGCCAGCAGTAACAGTCCATGCTCGTACAAGACCTTTCAACCACTGTCTTGTATGACCTTGTTCTAGCAAAGCTGGAAGTACCACCTGAAGCAAAAGGAGCTCTAGCGAAAGTTCACTTACTGGAGCATCACTAGAAACAATGGGAAGAGTAGGAAATCAAACATAAGGAACATTCTGATAGCAGACTTTTACACTGAATTATATTAACACCACAATAGAAAAGTGTGTTGGATGCCAACAGGAACAATTCTTAGGTTTTTGCAGACATTTTTCCTTACATACTACTCTGATCACAGGTTAAGTGTTTAGGCACTTAGGTGCACAGTGCACATGAAATTTAAGAAAAAAAACGTTGAGAAAGATACCAAAGAATACGATTTGCTCTTCTATTTGCTTCTATCTAAATAATAACTGAAACAACAATGAAACAAAGATAGAGCTATCATTAAAAAGAAATGCAGTTACAGGCATACTTTTATTCTTGAAGCAACGATAATCAGGAATGAATGTGAAAAACACGGCAGCAACTTCATTATCAAAAAGCTGAAGGGGAAAGTGTGTCGAGGGCATATAAGCACCGAATAGTTATCATTACGGAAGTAATACAAAATGCCTTTTATTTTCCTTAGTAGCTTTTTGTTTGACGAATTGTGTGATGTATCCACATCCTTTATCTTTTTACTTTTCTAGAACAATGAAGTTTAGATTAACTGAAAACAAACAAAACATACCAACGTCACATTAATGCTAAAAGAGTGTAAGTACACAGTTTTCTAGTTATAGGGAGACTGAAAAAAACCATCTTTTTAAAATTAAATGCTTACCTGTAGAGCATAACATTATATGGAAGAAAGGTAGGCAGGAGATACTTAATAATGCGTATAGGAAGCCAGAGCATGAGCAGTACAATTGATCCAAAGACAATCTGCAATAAGGAAGTGAAACAAGTTAGTCCAAATACCAAAAATCCCAAACCTAGTTTCCCACCCATCTCTGACATGTTTCCTCTGTGTGGTGGGTTAGCCCTGGCTAACAGTCAAACATCTACCCAGATGCTCGCTCATTCCTTTCTCTGCTGAATGGGGAGAAAATAGAAGGAAGGCAAAAAGACTCATGGACTGAGAAAATGACAGTTTAATGGAGAAAGCAAAAGCTGTGCAGACAAGTAAAACAAAGAGAATAATTCAGTTGCTACTTCTCATCAGCAGACACATAATTAGTGACTTCCTGGAAGGCAGGGCTGCAGCACATGTTAACAGTCGCTCAGGGAGACAAATGCCATAACCATGAACATTCACCCTCCCTCCTCCTTTCCCACAGCTTTTACTGCTCAGCATGGCATCACATGGTATGGAATACCCCTTTGGTCAGTCTGAGTCAGCTGCCCCAGGTAGGCCCCCCTCCCAACTCCAGCTCGCTGGAAGGGTGAGGGAACAGGGCAGAGCAGGCAAGAGGAAGAGCCTTGACGCTGTGCAAGTGCTTTTCAGCTACAGCCAGAATACCTGTGTGTTAGAATGCTCTTTCAGCCACTAATCCAAAGCACTGAAGGACTTGGGCCACTATGAAGAAAATTAACTCCATCCCAGGCACTCCAATATGCTATCATGCCCTCGCCAAATAGGACTGTGTCTGAATAAGCACTGACTGACCAGCTGACAGTTAGGATCATGTCAGACCGTTCTACTTTCTTCCCTCTCCCCCAGCACTGGAATTACTATTTTTGGATTCGTCTCTTTCCTTAGTGGCTGAGTTTTCAAGCAACTTGTAGAAGCCTCAAAAGATCTTTCTTTCAGTTTCTCTTTCCTCACATTCTAAATTGGATGAAAGATCAAAATTTAGCAGGGAATATCAGGTACATGAAGACCATGCACTTTTAGAAATCCTGTTTCCTTAAGGAATCAGATTAGAAACTGATTACATTTTAAACACATTCTTACACTTCACATAAATGCACCACTATAGACTAAAAAGGCAAAATCCGTGTTTAACTATGTAAAAGAGGAAAAATCAAATCCCATTCTTCTTGAAACTTAATAGTTTATGTTCTCTGCAAGAAATTTCTTAAAAATATTGAGAAAGAAACAAAGCTTGAGAAGCGTGTTTTTTGAAACGGTAAGCTGTAAATGATCACCATTCTGGGTCCCATATTCTGCATGAGGGTGGTAAGAGTTCTGAATTAATTAGCTAAGCAAATCAAAAGGTGAAGTTCAAGTAGCTGCCAGTTCCAATGCAGCCTGATAATCTCTAAGACTTAGTAACAAGCAGATCTTTGCTTATATTTGGGCCACTTGCTGTGACACAAAGTTTTAGGCAGCCAAAGCATTATGATTATCTGAGGAAGAAATACTCAGAAAGGCAGACAGGTCAGCTCCTCTCACAGTCTGTTAGAGAGCCCTTTAGAACAAGATCTCTCTATAAGCTTCCACTGCTCAAAGCACTTCAGGTGTATTAATACAGTACGTCAAATAATGTTTCTGGTATGTCAGTTTTCACATCTATGTGACTTTTATGTCAAGAGACAGCCTGAGAGCCTTCCCTTACTGCATGCTAGGCAAACTTCAGACAAACAAAAAGGAAAAAACTTTGTTTTCAATATTTTACAATGATAATCTGGAAACAGACACCACTGACCAGATCAGCATAATCCAATAAAAAACTTAACTAGAAAGTTACTCCACCCCTGCTGCATTACATTAGCTGATTGGACACACAGTGTTTACTGAAATAACTAAAAGCATAAGGAAAGAGTTACATGACATACAATATCCATAATATACATTTGCTGTCTGAATACACAAACATTTCCTGTAATTTTGCATAACAAGAAGATAATCACCAAAAAATTTGCTTTGGAAGGGACCTCTAGAGGTAAACTAACCCAGCCTCCTGCTCTGAGCAGACCCAGTCACATCAGGTTGCTCGGAATCTTATCCAGTTGAGTTTTGAGTATCTCAAAAGATGTAGATTCTGTTGGCAACCTGTTCCAGTGTCTAATCATCTTCATGGTGAAAATATTTCTCCTTAAATAGGCAGTAGCATATCTGGGAGCTAACATATGACATTTTCTTTCCAAATAAAGAAATTTTTGAGAAAAGTCCTTACCACTGATAAGATAAACCTCCTGAGATGTCTGTAAATGGGCAGGTGAATCATTTCCTGCACAGGATTAAAGTCTGGATCATTCAAGTTCCTGAGAAACCATAAGACACCAGGTCTCAATACCTGAAATAGAAAACAATATATGAAGAGAAAGTTATCTTTGTGTTTTTTCATTTTGGATAACACTGCTTCAGCAAATACATTTTAAACATAACAGCGGTATTAGTTAAACAAGGTTCAATGAAATGGAACAGAAATAGAACAAAGGAAGCATTATCATAGAGAATTAGAGAAGCAATAACCAGTTACAAGCTTAATTTTCAAGTATTAATTGATCTTAAGCAACTGAAATATATTTGGATTCACTGAAGGCAACACCTGTGTTTAAGGAGTCTTTGTAAACTAAAAATCTCTAAGTAAAATATCCTCTAAATCATCATTTTCCACCGCAGTAAGTACCAGTGCGGCCCCTTTTATGTTAAGGCTGAAATCCAATATACACACACAAAACACAGTAGCAGCAATACCCACACGTGAAAGATTTAACAGTTCAACATGCAAACTCCTCTAACTATGCTAATTACCAATCTCATTCTTAGAGACTTACCTCTCTCAGTAAAAGAATGAAGGATGCGAAATAAAAGACGTAAACCATTCCAACTAACCAGTGCAGAAACATTGTGGTACCTGGGGCAGACTGAAAGCTCAATTCTCTGTCTTTCAAAGTGGCATCAAACATCTCCTAGAAGGTTAAGTAGTAAACAATTATTCATAAAGTTTGGCAAACCTCCACAGTTACTCATTTTGTTTACCCTAGTTCATACATACTACTAGGCGTTTAATTTCAATGTCTGCCTTGTGCTAACATATAAATAATGATAGCATTTAATTAGCAAAAAAAGGGAATAATTTGCAATAGGAACAGCAAATAAAGATCAATTTCTGATCAATTTCTTTCTTCTGACAGAAAGAAAAAAAGAAGTCAACACAAACACTAACATACACTACATATGTTATAGATCAGTACAAAATGAAGTGGCACTGTGATGGAAGCAAATACTTATTCCCTTTAGTAAAATTCTATTTCTACTAAGGCTAGAAGAAATTAATTGTCTCCATTTGAGACAAATCAGTTCGGTTTTCTTTTACCAGGGCAGAAAAAACTGTCCTTCTCAAATCCAAGCAAACACAGCATGTATGTTATTCAAAACGAAGAGACTGGACAACTATTAAAATATGGAGTCATTACCATTTCACATAAGATGGCTATAAATAAGTTTATTCAGTACACAGGTTTGCCTGTAAATTCATTATCACAGGAGTCTTGTAGATGTAGCAAAAAGGATTAGGATCTTATTATTTTAATAGTAGTATGTTAATTTGTATTTAGTAACATAAAGGAAAATAAAATTAGCATTAAGCAGTACCTAAAACCCCTTTCCCTCTGGAAAAACGGTGTTTATAAAAACAGAAGAGTGCTGTCAAATTGATATCAACAGGTCTTCTCATCAGAACTTTTTTCTCCTTTAAATAGAAACACTGTTAAATATATTTTATCCCATTTATTTCCATTCTTACCAAAGAGCATATATCCAGCCACCAGCCACAGATAAGAGGAAACACACCAATTTCAACCACCACTAACAAGGAAACCTTTAGGAAAAAAAGAAACAAGAACATCTCGCTAGTTTAACAGAAATTGCTAAGAAAATTATAATGTAAGCTTAAATTGAGAGGGTTTCTTGCTACACACAAAAAAATTGGATTACCTTGACAACAATATAGCAAACTCCTAATAAACGACGTGATCGCTGGAATTTAACAAGTGCTGCCAAACCCTGAATAGTTTTGTCAAGAAAACAATACTGAAAAATACTTTATAACATAGTTTGATTAATATGAAACACTATTTTGTGGCTTTTAGGAACAGGAAATTTTATAAAAGTGAAATAGGAAGTATGTATTTTACCAGGGCTCTATTTTCAAAATTGTCTGTGACTCTGGAGGTCCCAATCTGATGTGCTGGATAACGCCCCCAAACATGCATCAGAAATAATGAGCAAATAAATAAATAATAATACTACCACTCTTCTTAATTTAAGCATCCAAAAGTTAAAGAAATAAACAGTTGCCTTTGAACATGCCTGCCACAAGTAAGCAAGTTTCAAAACTGACGGCCTACCTTAAGTGGTAGCTTTCCTTTTCACGCAGTCTGAACCAAATTCTTACCTTGTCCGAGAAAAGCTGGATGCATATTACAGTCTGGGGGGTTGTTTTGTTTTCTTTTAGGAGGTAAAACAGAGATATGCCAATCAACTGTTTTACCACATTTGCATTGCACATTGGTATAGTGCGGTCTGAAGTTGATGTCAGCTTTGTGTACTCTTGAACAGAAAACTGCTAACAAATATTTATTCTTTCAAATTGAAGTTGGTGCAGTCCCTTTAAAAACATGCAGCTAGAATGCAGACTTTTTACTTATGACCAAATCCTTCTAGCTTTCAGGACTCTGCCGTTACTTGATTTTCTCTGTAATAATGAGGGTTATCACCTCAAAGAAATCCTTGCTGCAAACTTGCAGTTGTTCAGAGACATAAAAGAAACTAAAACAACCTACAGTCTAAAGATCTGGCAGGATCAAAAAGATGTGAATAAATTTCCCATCATACCCTACATTATTTTCACAGCCCCATTTTTCTTTCTGCTGCAATTACATAGCCCTCAGCAATAGTGTAAGGACAGTGAGGAAAACACAATGGTTCTACACTCATCTTCTCAGACAGACCTTCAAAATTAGTTGGAGGCCTTCAAGCAAGCATAAAAGCCTATGATTTTGTGTTGTTAAACATGTGCAAGTGTTCTGAAGAACACAAGAGAACAGAAGAGAGACCTTGTCTTCTGATTTCACCAAAAGAGCAGAGAAAAATGGTAAATTAATTGCATTTGCATCATGTCTGTGCCTCCTCAAAATACAGCCAGAAAAATGATTTACACAAAATCTGAACCAGGTAACTACTGACAAAAGGATACATGACAAACAATTAGAGTCACTGCTAGCAGAACATATCCGACTATAGTTGTAATCAGGCCTTCGAAGTGAGATGCTTGAACCTGGAGGGGAGAGGAAAAAAGGGAAAGTTTCAGTCTCTTAAAAGATTACATCTCCCTTTTATGTAATTAAATTCAAAATCTCTACTCCTCTAGAATGGCAATTTTCTTTAGTTTTTACGTATTTTAATGATCTACTGCTTTTTTTGGTGTCTCCTTCAAAAGTAGAAAATATTCACATTTACTGGAAAAGCCTAACAACTACTTTCTTCAAACGTGAAAGAACATCATTACGTGAAACAAAAAGTGTCACCTTACACCACCTCCTAGCTTTCACTACCTATAATCAATGTCTATGAAAATTACTCAGTACACAAATTAAGAATGTACATGTGGAACAAGAGGCTGTTTAAAAACCAAAACAAAAATGTATGCATTTTTTAGTAAAAGGAGGAAACCTCACTTGAAACATAAATAATGAAAGTGGGAAAAATTCAGAGAATATTTATCATAGATTAAAAAAAAGGTTTGGAAAAAAAAAAACATGAGATGCACTCCAAGTTACTTCTGTGATCACAAATAAAAGTGGAAGGATGCCACAAAAATACTGTGGTTAAATAAACAGTATCAATTTTTTAACTTTGAAATTATAAAATAGTACTTACATATTCCTCAAAGCCCAGGCCAACAATGGAGAAGTGACCAATATGGTATGGACAAAATGCTGCATAATGTAAGCAGAAAGAAGGGGGGGGGGGGGAAAAGACCATGAAAACTGCTAAATGAAGCCTTATTTGCAAGATGTGTATTGTAACACGGTAATTATTCTGCTTCTCATCAATTCTGTGAAAAAATATCGCTTTCTGTGCAAGTATTTGCAGTGGTTATATAATTTTACAAATACTGAAAATTGTATCTGAATTCACACTGAAGACTATGAACAATATAAAACTACACAGAATAAAAGGGCAGTCTTTTCCCTCTTAGTTCGTCTTGCTGTGTGTAAATTAAATTTCTCAGTCTTACGTACTAGGGTGGTATTGGTCTCAGACTGCTGTAGGAACCTGTTCCGTATATTCACTCTTTCTCATGCACTAAAAGACTTAAGTAGCCATTTTACATCTTGGTCAGATGGGACTTGCTTTAGCAAGGTGTCAGTTTTAGTGCTTTAATTCTTAGGAATACCGTGAAAAATGTAAGCCCTGCAGAATTACGCAAAGGGAAGAGAAGATGAGGGGGAGAAAGACAACGCTTCAGTGAAGGGATAAGGAGCAACTGAGAAGTCTTGTACTTTGAATTAATGTACTAAGAACTGTCATCATTCCTGAGTGCTCACTCTTGCCAATTCTGAGGTCTCAGGAGGAATGAATTGGAAACCTGTGTATTTGCAACAGGATCAAGTAGCTTTTTTAGCTCACTCTGTGGTCTTCTAACCAAACTAGGAACTCAAACACCTTCCTTCAGGAGTAGAAGCAGCCAATAAGAAGTAAAGGAGCTGCAGTAATTGAAAGCTTTTATTTTTGCCTATACTGCCTTCACTATATCATGATAATCCATGGGGACTACCGTGGACTAAACATACTCTCAAATGAAAAGCCTGATGGTCTTCTCTCTCCTCCTCATTTCCATATGACCAGTATGTAAAAAAAAACTACTACGAAAAGATTTAGCAGGACTTGTATTATCCTAATGCATGATCAGAAAGTTTTAATTTATGTCCCTTTCAGAGAAGTCAGAAATTACTGGGAAGAGCAAAAATGCAAAAGACAAAGGGAGGACTGGAGCTCTCCTGCCCAATAAGACCAAGAGAAAGAAAAGGGAGATTTTTTTTTTTAAAAAATTTACTCAACTCCTATAGACAGACTCATGACTTAAAAGTTGTATCTTTTTGATAGCGTTTTATGAGGTTATAGTGCAGTTTATCATGTTTTTAAGTAACTTTAAAAGATAAATTTCTAATAGATCCATATTAATAAAAGCATAAAGGAGTACAGACTCCTATGAGAGTACTAAAATGAGATATAGAAAATATGAATTAAGTTGAACTTAATTAACTTGTCCAAGATAACATCATAGGAGATGTTCTGGACCAGTAATTAAGGTTCCAAATGCTTTCCTTCTCTTATCTTCTAGGAAGTACCTCCTGTGACATTTGAACTCACCAGGACCATAATTACGACTAACTAGAGATTTGGCAGTTCTAAATTAGGCAGTACTACTTAGTGGGAATGATAGTAAAAATAGGTTTGAGATGCACAAATTAAATTCCCAGATCTCCTGCTCAATTTCTGGGGAAAGTCATTCCCCTTCCCTTCTCTACTTAGTTTCCCACTTGTTAAAGCACACTTAGAGCTACTGAAAAACACTTCTATATGACAACCTTATTATTATTACTCACTTATCATTGAACTTAAATTAAGATTTAGAAATTTCATAGTTATTTATTAGAAAGCCTAAATTTTATAGCAGCTAAAAATCCTAACTTCTGATAACTACAGGTCAAAATAGATTCATTATCAGAAATAATCCAAGTATTTTCTAACTCTTATCAGACCACTTATTGTTTTTTGTGAGCTAAATGTACATCATAATTCCTATTTTCTTTTGATCTGCCAGTTCGTTTCAGTTATTAGACGCGCTGAACACTAGTTTGGCATTGTGAGCTTTACTTTGCCATTAAAAATTTCTTAGCTACAGTATCACTTCATTTTTTCAACTCAAATATTCTGCCAAGAAAGACCACTCAAAAACCCAAAGCAACATAACCTATCCCTTTCTAAACTGGTACTTCAAAGCAAGTGAAATTTTGTGTCTGGTATCTCTTCAAGTATATAAAATGCTCTATCTTGTCACTAAAATGCTGCTGCTTCTGCATACAGCTGTGTCAAATTAACAACACTAAT
Organism: Phalacrocorax carbo; assembly: GCF_963921805.1. Classification (NCBI taxonomy): domain Eukaryota; kingdom Metazoa; phylum Chordata; class Aves; order Suliformes; family Phalacrocoracidae; genus Phalacrocorax; species Phalacrocorax carbo. The sequence goes on along the minus strand of NC_087514.1, from coordinate 79,635,550 downwards.
AAGCTTGAGCACCATAATCCAAGAAGCTTCTGTTAGCAGTGAAACAGGCAAAACCGAGGCACAGGGAACAGCTGTTATTCTCCCATGTCATTCAACAGGTGTAAGGTTAAAAGAAAAAGTAGTAAAATACTTGTTACCCCCCCTTTCTGCAATAAAACCAGAGTGGAAATGCAAATTTACCCTACATATTATAAGCCGTAAATATAAAATAGGCATTCAGAAACTCTGAAGAGAGCCTTACTGCTTTTTACAATAAGGCAGGCATTTTACCCTTTTGTTTTAGGATTCAAATAACTGAGAAATATACACCTACTGTTTGGGGATTATTTTTAAGCTGTGACAAATTTACATCCAAAAAATTTTCCTAGTGCTAACTATACATGGAATCAGAATATGGGAATATTCCTATCTTCTACTAGAAATAGACAGAGTCTTGCGAACATTTAAAGTTGCAGTTCAACTTCAGCATCTACAGGAAGGAGAAAGGAAAACAAAGTAAAATATACCACTGATTAGAATTTAGTATTTTCTAAAATTTAAGTCAAAGTTGTATGTACTAAGAAAAGTTGTTTTGGACATAAATTGAAAGTATATTTGACAACTCTACACAGTCAGCTACATTCTTGCATGCCGCCCTCCCCAATTTTGAGGTCCAAAAATGGATTATTGATGGAAAAAGTGATTTACCTATATCCAGAGAAAACTATAATGAGTAAAAGATATCCTAGCCATTCCTAAGAGTACTGCATTTGGTCATAAATTACATTCCAGGAGGTTCCTCCTTTAATTTAACAGTATTCCAAACAAGTATTACTTTCTGTCTTTGGTTGAGATCATTAAGCTTTTTGTAGATTTCCTATTTTAAACCTATTCACTTAAAGGAATTAAAATTCCAAAACTAGAAACAATAAAGGTTATTCACATTCCCAGTTCATTTGTAGTTCTGGTTTTAGATGTCACAATTTAGTCTTAGAGAACAGCCTTAAAATTAACCCGCATTATCACTTCACAAAGAAGGATCTTTTTAAATCTTAAGAACAAATGATACTTACCGAACACAAGTATGAACAACGTATTTAATGATACCACCCAAAAGACATGTTCCTGTGAGGAGTTTGGGGGAAGGAGGGAGGAAGACGACAAGGAAACAGTACATAAATAGTCATTTAAATAAGTGACTTTACTTTTGTTTCTAAACTTCTTATTTCAACTGCCTATTATTACCAACCTCAGACACCTTGTAGAGTCAAGGAATTTGCTCTAACACAAAGACCAAAACATGCAGGACAGATTGTGAAAGCATCTGCTTACATTCCTGGACCATCTGCCTAGATAAGAGCACCTATATTTGCTTTAACATTCTTATTTTGTAAAAATAAGCTTTTATTTTAAAATCAATATAAATAGTTCCACCCTTAAAAAGAATTATATGGAATGTGTGGATATTTGTTTTATAAATGAAAATGTCCACCTGAACTTTTAACAATTAGACTTTGTCACAAGAAATCCATTAAGAAAACTGACAGCTCCCACTCTAGAAATGACAGCATGTCTATTTTTTAAATATTACTTTTAGCTAAGATGTGAACTCAGCCATAAGTACATTAGAATGTCAGTCCTTTTGATATCAATATTTAAGGTCAATCACTAATGACATAATAAGCTACATTATTTTAAACATGAGACATTACATTACTGAGACATTTTAGTTCAAACATAAGACATTTATCCACTACAGTATCTAATAAATGCATTCATATAAGAATTATATTTCTTTCACACATTAAATAAAGTAACATTTATACTGCTGGAAGAGAGTACAGATCATTTTTCCTGTTAAAATACAAAGGACTTCTCTTTTTAGGAGAAGCGATCTGGCAGATGATACCCAATGAATGTAGCTGTCATGGGCTAAAGTTTTGTTGCCATCAACTCTTCGCAGTCTCTCTCCCCTGACCCTGAAGTCAGAGCTAGGCATCTCCAACAGTCAGGTAGGATGAGCAGCAGAGTGAGCCCTTCAAATAAGCTATAACAAAGCCCACTAGAAGTTATGCATTATTTAAGTAAGAGTTTGTCAGGGAGCTAATCAATACAGGTTCATCCACAGACAAGAGTTAGCCAACAGCCTTTTTAGGAGTGGTTTACTAAATTATCATAAAGATTTTTGGAACCAATTTAAAAAATACATGCTTCACAAGGCAGACTGACTTTTGTGAAGATTTTAAAGAAAGATTTGATACTGATACCAATTAAAATAATATTCAAGAGGGGAAAACTTCTAAGGAGGAACAAAAAACCCCAAATAAAGTCAAGAAACATAATTAAAGATCTTAAATTTTAAATTCTAGTCTTCACTAAAAACTCACTAGTGGTGTTCTCATGGTATCAGGGCAAATCAGAGAAGTCTGAATGACACTATTTTAATCATAACATAACAAGAAAAACTTAAGGCTAGAACAGGCATGTATTTTCAGTGTATACTTTTTTAAAGGTTCTAATTTTTATTTACAGTGGAGTACGTGATCCAAAGTTACCAGTGTCTTTTATGAAATCCCACTTTTATGCCAAACACACACAATTCTACTCTGTGAAACTCCTAAAAATGACAGTTTGCTTGAACATGACATCACATGAAAGCCTCTTTAAAGAATATATATAATACGAAAACAGGGACTTCAAATAGAATATAATTTTAAAAAATACAGGTTGCTTAAAAAAATAAAAGCCTTCTATAGAAATTCTTAAAATGCATGATTTTACTTACTAAAAAGACCAGAGATCCATCAAGTCCAAGCATCTGTGAAGATAAGTTAATTTACTCATCAGAAAAACTAAGCAAAACACATCTAAAATAAGCCTCATAGAAGCCTCTTTCACACCAACTTTTAACAACCAATATGGTCAAAAGCTTCTTTTATTGCTCGTCCTACAGAACATGGACAAATTCTTAAAGATGAAGACAGAAACTATGTTCTTGTTCGACACAGTAAACTCAGGCGATCAAAGGCACTGATACACATGTGGAATATCTTAATACACATGTATTTACATATGGCAAACCAAACATATAATCAATTAATTTATAGGCTATTTCTCTCCAAGACTTTGAAGACTCTTGTAAATACAAAATCCTTGTCAAACATTCTAGCAATTGAACTGTTATTTAAAAACATGTTTAAACAACTCAATATTAAGAGGAAAATTTTTTTTGCTTCCTAATTACAAAATACAAGTTTATGTTGCATTGAGAAGTCAAAGGTCAGCATTTTACATTCAATGTATAAAAGCAGCTAACAACATATAGTGTAGCAACAATATCCTGTTGCTACACTATACGTTGTTAAGTTTAGAACTGAACTGGTCTACAGCTAGGGAAGACAGGAGACAAATCCTCCATCACTCTGCACAGCTGTTACAGGAATCACCCACAGAACAGCCAAAACCAGAGCATCTATGGTGGCTTAGCATCAACAGACAAGGAGAAGGCTAAGGTACTCAACAATTTTTTTGCCTCAGTTCACTGGTAACCTCTGGTAAGCCAATGGACCACAGGATGGAGACCAGGGGGATAAAACCTCTCCCACTGTAAGGGAAGATCAGGTTCATGACCACCTGAGGAGCCTGGATATACACAAGTCTATAGGACCTATGAGATGCATCCCAGAGTCCTCAGGGAAGTGGCTGATGTAGCTGCCACACAACTCTCCATGATATTTGAGAAGTCATGGCAGTTAGGTAAAGTCCCTGGGGCCTGGAAGAAGCGAAACATTGTGTCCATCTTTAAAAAGGGTAGAAGGGAGTATCCTGGGAGCTACTGTCCTGTGAAGATCATGGAACAGATCCTCCCAGAAGGTATGCTAAAACACAGGGAGGACAGGGAGGTGATTCAAGGCAGCCAGCATGGCTTAACTGAGGGCAAGCCCTGTCTGACCAACCCAGTGGCCTTCTACAATAGAGTGACTACATCAGTGGACAAGGGAAGAACTACAGATGTCATCTATCTGGACTTCTGTAAGGGCTTTGACACAGTCCCCCACAGCATCCTTCTCTCTAAGCTGGGGAGATATGGATTTGATGGGTGGACTGTTCAGTGGGTAAGGAATTGGTTGGATGGTCGCATCCAGAGGGTAGTGGTCAATGACTTGATGGTCCAGATGGAGACCAGTGATGAGTGGTGTCCCTCAGGGGTCTGTACTGGGACCAGTACTGTTTAATATTTTCATCAGTGACGTAGTGGGATTGAGAGCACCCTCAGCAAATTGGCAGATGACACCAAGCTGAGTGGTGCAGTTGACATGCCAGAAGGACAAGATGTCATCCAAAGCGACCTGGACAAGCTGGAGAGGTGGGCCTGTGAGAACCTCATGAGGTTCAACAACGCCAAGTGCAAGGTCCTGCACCTGGGTTGGGGCAACCCCTGGTATCAATACAGGCTGGGGGATCAAGAGACTGAGAGCAGCCCTGAGGAGGAGGACTTAGGGGTACTGGCGAATGAAAAACTGGACATGAGCCAACAATGTGCGCTCGCAGCCCAGAAAGCCAACTATGTCCTGGGCTGCATCAAAAGCAGCGTAGCCAGCAGGTCAAGGGAGGTGATTCTGCTGCTCTGCTCTGTTCTGGTGAGACCCCCACCTGGAGTACTATATCCAGCTCTGGAGCCCCCAGCACAAGAAGGACATGGAACTGTTGGAATAGGTCCAGAGGAGGGCCACAAAAATGATCTTGAGGGCTGGAGCACCTCTCCTATGAAGACAGGCTGAAAGAGCTGGGGTTGTTCAGCCTGGAGAAGAGAAGGCTGCAGGGAGACCTTATTGCAGCTTTTCAGTACTTAAAGGGGGCCTATAGGAAGGATGGGGGCAATGTCTTTAGCAAGGCCTGTTGTGACAGGACATGGGGTAATGGTTTTAAACTAAAGGAGGGTAGATGTAGACTGGATGTAAGGAAAAAATTCTTACAATGCGGGTGGTGAAGTGCTGGAACAGGTTGCCCAGAGAGGTTGTGGAGGCCCCATCCCTCGAGACATTCAAGGTCAGGTTGGACGGGGCTCTGAGCAACCTGATCTAGTTGAAGATGTCCCTGCTCACTGCAGAGACAAAACAAAACAAAACTCTCCTTTGCCCCCCACTTCAAGGATTTCTTACTATTGCAATCCAGAGCCCCCTCTCCACAGTTACTGCTGTAAAGTACTTGGTTCAAGGCTATTTTGTTCCGGGATTTTGCACTAGGTTCCTTACACTAAGATATTAAGTTTTCACATATTTTACAGGGTAAACCAAGATGCAAGTATTTTTGAAAATTCAGAAAGCTTGCATGCTATTTTCACAAGATGAAATAGCAGAAAAGCATACCCCACTTTTGATACTTAATGCAACTAGATGTCTATTGGCTACAATAGGAAATAGTTATGAGAGCTTGCTGAAACTGATTTCTATATTCATGGAGAGGCACCAAAATATTTTCACTGAGGAGTGCATCAACATTTCCCAACACATAAATTGGGTTCAGAAATATAACACTTTTGTCTTGAGGTACACAGTAGAACGGTTCAGAAGCCTGAATTTCTGTATGTCCTTTTCCACTAAGTATCTTCCAAAACAAACTAAGAAGTTTCACTAGTTACAAAAAAAAGATCAAGACCTGTCCCTTGTGATGAAAACTGTATTTCTACTACACTGAATCAAGGCAACAACTATATCACAGCCTAGGAATACAGTGACTAGCTTTCCAACTGTCTACCATAGGCACTAGTGACGCTGGTAAATCACATGAAGCTGCTCTATCTATCTTCAGGCAGATTTTGCTGCATGCAGTGAGCTTTTAACCCCAATGTTGGCTATTTCTAAACCAGCCACAAGAAAATTAGTTCTTGAGTCTCTACACCACTCTATGATTACAGTCTACATGCATCTCATGCTCTAATTATTGTAATCCATATTGTAATCTAAATATTGTAATCCATAAACAGAACAGAAGCAATGTTACATTAAAATCTCTATCATTTTTAAAGAAATTTGTCTTAACCAAACATGTAAATAAACTACATTAACCAAAATTTCTAGTTCTCTCTTTAGTTCAATGCTTTCATGAAAACAAAAATTAAATATATATAATGCAATACCCATGTGCTCCTAATCTCACCTAGCATCCTCAATGGAAGCTACAATTCATTTCTAAACCTGACCAAGTTGAAGACTTCAGAGAAGTCTGTCCTAAAACATGTTTTAAGCTGCTACTATATTTCAGATCAAAGAAATGCCTTTTTGATAGTAGCATAACATTTGGTTTAGGTCACTAAAGCCTCTTACTGATAGTTTTCATACTAAACAATAGTATCCAAATCTATCCCAAATGCATTTTAACACAACAATGCTACAAATAATTTCAAATATGAGTCTCAATTATTAAAGAAAATTATTCTTACTCACTCGCTCCCAAGTAAGCTCTTCTGCTGCTCGATCCCATTCCAAAGCATTCCAGTTCATGTCATCTGAGGAGACAATGGCCAGTTTTACAGCTGTTAGACTCACCCAAACCAAGACGTAACCACTCCATGCTATGTTTTAAATGAACAGACTTAAGCGCATAAGATTCAACACGTAACTGCTAATAGCCTTTCAGCAAGCAAATGCTTCAGCACTCAGAAGAAAGATATGAAATTTGCAAGATAAGCTGAAGTGGGAATTTACACAGCTTCCTTGAGTTATGACAGTTCCGTTTTCAATGGTTTAATTTATATTTGCAAAGAACTAGGACATTACTGTTTTGAGTCACCTGTTACCTTGTGCTCCATTGTTTGCATCTGCTGCATCTTCTACTACAGCATCTTCTTCATCTTCATTATCTTCCTCCTCTTCATCTACTTGTTCTTCTTGAATTTCAGGGTTCTCTCCCACAACTACATTCTCAGCAGCTGGGTTAGCAGGTTGATCAAGCACAGCATTTTCAACACCTCCATTTACAACAGCCTGAGCCTGCAAAAACAGGATTTAGTATTCAGTTAAATTGATCAACTCTCTCCATACTTTTATCCTGTACACAGAAAAAACAAATTGTCTTTAAAAACTGTTAAATGTATTTTTTCAGACAAGCATTAAATCTGGGACCACTAAACCGTTTAAAAGAGGAACAGAAACATTCAGACTTCTTCACAGAGTAGGTGAGGTTAGAAAGGGCCTCTAGAAATCGTCTAGTCAACCCATCTACTCAAAGCAGGGTCAGCTACACCAGGCTGCTCAGTGCTGTTTCCAGTTGGCTTTTGAATAATGAGATGAAGAGTTCACAATCTCTCTGATAAACCTGTTCTAGTAGTTGATCACACTTACAGGTAAAACAAACAAAACCACAGAAAAAACCCCAACCACCTCCCCACCACCCAACCCCCCCCATCTGTTTGGTGTGGTTTTTTTTTTTTTGTTTTGGTCTCACCAGTGCTTAATAGAGGGGAACTCTTGATCTTATGAAAGCTATCATTATATTAGAAAGACAATAATTCAAGGACAACCCAAGTCAGTCATCAAGCTGAGGACCTCTATCTCTGTCTTTAAAAACCTGACATTTATTACAAAAGAAAACAAAATTTTAATTATTTCTCCCCTATGCATGTATTGCTTATATCATCTCCTCTCCTGCTGAAGAGGCTCCTGTAAGCACTAAAGGGGTGCATGTGTGTGTGCTGGGGGATGGCAGAGAAGGTCCAGCCTCAGAGGTTTCAACAAACCTCCTCCGCATACTTTGAGAACAGTAAGTTGTTACCTCACGAACTACTGACGTACCTATGAAAGAAAACAAAAGCAAGCTGCATCTTCATTGACTATGGGTGACAATTCAGCTTTACATGCGCAAAACTATCTTAAAAAAGTGTAGAGATACAGACAGAAGAATCTAAACAATGTTAAAGTTACGTTACAAAAATCATACTATAACAAATCCGTTAACACTCCATTTTACAGAACTTCAAAAACATAACAATGTCACTGAGTTTATAAAGGAACACGTTCAACTTCTGCTAACGTACAAATAAAGATACCCTGAAGTAAAACATTACTGTTATATTCTGATAATTATTTATCCACAAAAACACATTTTCTAAATTTGTCATGAACTACTGAGCAGTCAGGTTTTACCTCATTTTGTTGACCAACCCCATTGAGTGGCTGTTGCTGATTCTGTTCCAACCACTGTGGTGCTCCTCCGTGGACAATCTGTTCACGTAACCAAACAAGGCTGATAAATGCACACAGAGTGCATGTTACCACAAAACAGCCCTGCAAACAGTCAGCCAGTAAGTTCTCCCTGTCAAAGAACGAAAGAAAAAAAACCCACATGAATGACAAAGATATTTTGCTAATAAGACTAAACTTAGTCATTGTTAACTACTACAAACAGATTCTCCTAGTCCAAATCAACAAATAAACTGGTATTTGTGCAAAAAGCTGGATTTATTTATGTGTCTAGGTGAAGAAAGTATCTAGACATAGTTTCTATTTAATTTTAAGAAAAATCTGCTCAAAGGTTTCTTTTAGAAAGGCTGTATGTACCTGTGTACAAATAGTTTTAAGTGCCAAGATAAATGCAAATTTGGAAAGGTTTTATTTCCCTCTGGTTTGACTTGTGATTTTAATACTGTTTAAACATAAGTATTCCTGCAAAACAGGATCCAACTCATTAAGAAGAAAAGCTTCAAGAGTAGTTCAGGAAAAAAAATCTTCAAGAATAGCTAAGGAAACATAATAGTTGCTAAGTAAATGATTTGCTACAGTAAAAGGTCTGTTTAAATGGCTACATGCATAATATCCAGTCCATGGAAACATTTTTTCTGCTGAGCTACGCTAACCAAAATAATGGAACTGCAGGATTTGCCTTCCACTGCTCTACATTTCAGGTAGTCTTTTACCCCAGATACGACCTCTATACTTAAAAAAATCCTAATCCAACTACAGTATGTTATTTAAGACAAGAAATACGCCACCACAGTACTCTGCCACCCCCAAAGTAGTATCAGTCTGGCTCTCCATGCAGCCACACAAACACTTGTGCCTGCACAGCACAGTGAATACCACAGGGACAGGAAGTCCAAAATAAAAAGATGACACAAGATGCTATTGAAATTGACTCTACCAGAGAAATGCATGTCAAAGCACAGCTTCACATGCCATTAAAATCTAACACATACTTGAGTCCTTTGTTTTCTCCCTAGACTGTGAAGGACACAAGAAGAGGTGCTCTAGGTTCAGCCGTTTCAGATTCTTCTCAGAAAAATAAAAATAAAATCTACACTTACTGGGAGATAAGAGGAAAAATACTGTTATTAATCTCAAGTGAGCATCTCCTTCCATTAATAAAAATTAAACATTAACATGAGCTGATGTCTCAAATCTAACAGCCCAACTGAGATGACTTAGCTGAACTGCACACGGCGTTCATTCAAAATTTGCTTGTCTTGCAACTGATTCTACTCAAACTGAGTTTCAGTTCCTCAGGTTCAATATAGTGAAAAAAGTAAGAACCAGCATGAAACTGCTGCGTTGGTACTTACTGATTCTTTAAGTAATATTGATTTAAAAAAGACAAAGATAGGCAATATTCAATAGCATATGGACAGCAAGAAAGCAAGACGATAAAAAGAAATCCCTATCACATAAGAGACTCAGGATGGATAAAAATCAAAATATAAAAACGTAACAAAGCAAACAGAATGTAATGTTAATATTAACTACCAATATTTATTAATATTCTACTACGTGGCATCTGATTTAAACTGTAGAAAATTCATTTCTTAATTTAAGTGTAATTTTTCAGTGTAAATTTTCTTGACATCAAATACAAATCTTCATTAACCAGGGCCTGTTTTGTAAAGTCACTTTTTCATCTCCAAGGATCCTGAATAACAGAACTTTGAAGTGAAATGATTTCTACTCTAATACTGTTGGCCATATATCTTGTTACGTAAAGGGTAGTGGGCAACTGCTTGTATAAAATGATGAAATATAACAAACATAACCGGAAGAAAGGGACACTAAGTTCCAAAGCAAACATTTTCACAGTAATCTGACTGGAAAAGTTATTTTATCAAACTGTTTTAAGTACTTACGTTGACAGAATATCTAATGGCAGCGTCAGTAGCGAGCTCACAGAGCCAGTAAACAAGCACTTGTAGATACGACCTGCATGAAGCAACAGAAGCATGGTATAAATTAGATTCTGGTTATAGCCTCACTTGGAAAGGACCATAGGTACCCCTCTTTTCACCTGTTCTAACTAAATTTATGACAAGAAAAAAATCTCAAATTTCAGTGAACTGACGTAACTCAAGACCATATACAACCATGGGGAACAATAGTAGTTCTGCCTAGTATCTAGCTACATGGTGGGGGGACTTCAAAGGGGTAGGATACTGCTGTGAACTCTGCCAGGCTGAAAAGGTCAAAGAACACAAGACTTGTAACTCCTGATTATACTACACCGGTAGGAAAACAGTAACAAAACTCATTGTAAGATTTTGTGGAGTAAGAAGGGGATTTTATTACTCAAATCTCTAAGCAAGCTATTTTTCCTCACATATTTCACTTGCTGACTCTCATACAAGCACTAAGACATGTACGCGCAAGTGGTCTGGACAGGATCACTTGTGGGCAACGCTGAAGACAAAGGACACCAGCTACTAAATCCTCATTTTATCTCTTGCATTCTTCTTGATTGGTATTTATGAACCAATTTTAAACTTGCCTTTCGTACTCTTCAGGAGTAGACACCATTTGGCATCTTTGCCTCATTGTTTTGTTTAATCCCTCTTGAGCCTGAGGCAAAAATTCAGTTCTCCTATTTTCCTTATCTGTGTATCTTGTAACTCCAGTTCTGTTGTTCATCTTCTTGTCACCTTATCTTTAGCCTGTTTGTTTTCCCTCTTGATTTGGATTGAAATCACATATACAGTTCACTCTGGCAAATAGCAAATATTCCTTTTAGCCCTTCTTCCACTGGTTCTTCTGGTGCTCACATACACAATTCTATTCATACTTCAGTTATGCCAATTTAAGTAGTTCTATTACACACCTCTACAATTTTAGCCACTATACAATTACATGAAACTGTAGCTATATTGGTTTGGTTTTTTTTTGTTCTTTGTTTTAATGGAAACAGAATCACTCAAGAAAAATATAATCATGTGCCATATTGGTGTGGGAACAGAGATTTCTAAAATTTGAGATAAAGGAGGTACTTCAGAGAATCCAACTCCCACTCTAGCATTTCCTGCTGCCTTAGTGTACGCATTAACTTTACTCCGTGGGTACATCTCTCTCACCCCACGTACTGTAGAGGTAGCTTGGGTATTTCACTCTAGAAACCATGCAGCTAAATACAATTATTGCAGAGAATAAGGCCACTTTGGAGTAAACTGGCCCAATTAACCCTACTTCTCTGAACAGATTATAGCAAATTATGTAACTACTTTTTTTCATCCACTAAGTACGCTTTGTGCTAACAGAATAGCGACAGCATATCAGAGGCTGCTGGCATTAGGCTGAGGGTACGCACAGAAAGATAAATTTCTTTTACTCAACCATAAGATGGGCATGCAATAAAGAAGTGAAATTGCCAAAAAGGAACATAGAATTTATCCCACAATGCGATAACTGCATGACTAGCACGTTAATCTGGAAGAGAGATTTGTTCAACCATACCTGTCCTTTGGTATGTTTGACATTTTTATGTTGCACCTTTTTCTTCCAGATATAAAATAATGAGAATATTTCCTTGTGAAGTCAGCCACACATAATTATGTAAGCCATGACAGAAATGGGGAAGGTAAAAAGATTACATTAAAAAGTTTTAAAATATTACAGAAAATTAAAGATTACAGTAAAGGCATTTAATGTAAGATGACAAGACCAATAAAAAAATCACATCCACAAGACAGATCCTAACAAATTTCAAAAATAAATAGATTTTTCAAGGTTTGTCAGACTGAATAGCTGTATCATGTTGGGTATCTTTCCTGTGGAGATATGTTACCCTTCACAGTACATTAGTTCTTGAAGGAATCCATTAACAGGGGTACATGTGCAATGTTAGAAACAGAAATTAAGACAAAGTTTAAAAAAGGTCACTTGTAAATCAAAATCATAGGTCAGTTATGCTGGCTTAGTATATGAGTGTTAAAAACGAAGACATTTGTAAAAAAACCACAAGCCACCCCAAACTATATAGCTAAGTAGGTGGTGACTTCTGGTAACATTTCAGTATTACTGAAGAGCCAATATCAGGTTTTCAGACAGTTATGAAACATAACGACCTTAATTAATCTATTAAATTTGATTTTGCTGTCGTTTAGAAGTTTTAGTAAGAGAAGTAAACACATTTGCACTTTGAAAGACAATGGCAGAAAACCAAGATTAGTCTGAAAACCAAAGGAAGAAATCTGAAATATTTTTTACTGTCAATGTAAATCTTGTTTACTCCATGCCCAGAAAAGCTCCTTTTCCTGCACAGGAAGGACAGGCTGCAGAAACAGGATCATACTTTTATTGCTGATGCCACTATTGTGGTATTTTCAAACTAAGCCAGTGCCAGCTACGAATAAAAGCACAGAACATATTGACAAACTGTCTAGGGAGATGCATTTACTGGCTCCCCACTCTTTTATTCGAGGGGTATATTACTTTTTGTAAAGATGCACTTGCGATCATTTCCTTGATTGAACACTATATCCCTTTTGCCTTTTTCCATCTTCTCCGTATTTTTACCTTGTTGAAACATCAATAGTTCTCCTTCTATTTGTATTTGAAAAGTGAATTTCAAACCGGATACTACAGTAACTGAAGTGTGTGCTCTCTTTTTCTGTTCAATTCCTTTACTAGTTACAGTAGTAGAGTTTTACTAATCAATTTATGTATGACTATATAGGAATTTCACCTTTCATACTAAAAAAAAAATTCCACTTTCACTTATAGATGGTTAGAAAAACCAGGACCATTCTTCTAATCTAATATTAATATATGGCAGCAAATAAAAACTTCCATGTAGAAGATAATCGAAGAGAGGCATTTTACTGGAATAAGACATTTAAAAGCCCTTTTATGGATTTTCTCCTCTTAACGCTTTCTTGCATCGCACTACTGGCTTAAGCACCAAATAGTTTAAACTTCTGAGTGAAAATAAGTAAAATAATGTCTCTGAATTTATGATTTATTTTATTTAAATAAACCAACAATGGTCTCATAAAACTCTGTTGCAAGAAGTGGCATATTTTCCTGCTTTCCTGCCTATAAAAGTATTACAGTACAAAAAATTGATACTTACATGCAGTAAGAGGTACTACTCCCAACCATGCAAAGGCCACAAGTGTATAATGAAACCAGTATCGTATTGCTGTGCCAATACTTGTAACCAGTCCAGCAAAGATGTCTTGGATTGGAAGCCGTGAAGGCATATCTGGGGAATAAACTGTGTAGAAAAGGCACTTATGAAACAGTTCTTCCTTTAAATAAGCATTTATGTAAAAGGCCTGCCAACTACAAAACACTTGTATTTGACAAAAGCTTACTAGAAGAATAAGCATATTTTGTAGATTCCCAAGAGACAACTCAAAGCAAATAACAAAAAAAGCCTTCATATCACATATTTGTTACATTGTATACTGAGTAGAATGGGAAAATTAATAAACTCCCTGCTAGCTTTTGACTTAGAGTTTTCTTAATAGCTTTATTTATCAACTGTAAACCCTGATTATCTCAAAATAAGCTCAAGCCTGCAAGAAAAAGAAGATTCTAAATTCAGCAGCCATCCCACTCAGCACTACCTCAAAGATATCCCTGTTATGTATAAACCAAGTTCAAGGAACGAGCACAAGGAACAATAACGAGTAGCATTTTTGCATACTGTCAATTTTTTGTGCTAGATAATTTAGATTCCACTTGCTATCCAACAGCATAAGAAAGAGATCAGCAAAATGGAAGTACCACCCAGACAGGAAAACTGAAGGGAACTGATTAAGTATCTACTGACAGTGAAATTTACACAGAATGACTTCTACTTTCAACAGGTATCTATTCCATACCATGCAAGATTTTTTCTAAGTTGCATTATGTTCTGTATTAGGAGCAAATCTCTCAGCCTGTATAGGCATTTTCATAACAGTAAATTTTCTTGACTTTTTAAATTCAACACCTATATATTGCATAAACCCATCCCTACTCAAAAGCCAAGAAAAATGGTGACAGGGCTTATTCTTTTGCAAACAGTTAAAAAACATCTCTCTCTAACAAGTTCATTATATTTAGTTAGCTTCTACAGACTTATATGCATGCTAAGAAGTGGTAATGCCCAGTATCAATGACAAGATTTGATTAATGAAGATAAACTATAGTTAGGAGTTGCACAAAGACATTGCGGCCTGGATGTTTAACAGCTATGTTGGAAACAGCTAAGCTTGAAGATAACACATTTAATTAATGGACTATTTTTTAAAATATCATACTTTTAACTACATAAGGGAACTAAATTTTTTAACAACTACTAGAGAAAAGTTTTCCTTCCCTCTAATGCACAATCCTTTGACTTGAAAGTCTGAGAAACATGGCTTCATGCAATCTGCCTGCATCCCACCTTTTCTCTAATGAAGATCCCTGCTACCTTTACCTACATTCCTGATCATCTTTTCACTCCTCTCAGAGAGGAAGCCTCTACAGGAAAACACCCCTCTTCTCTCCAGGGATATTCCCCTAAGTTTCTGTATTGTAAAGAGAACTGCAGAATGTAGAAAAGCAGTATCAACACACAGGAAGTAGCCAACGAATGTAGAGAGTTTGGTGCATTTCAACAACATGTGGATTATATTTGACACAAAGTAACAACAAAACAGTAATCATAAGACAAATAGCAACTGCTTTTAAATTTCAGAGGTTCTTAGTTGTCAGGTATCTGGCAAGGAACTGGAATTTGTTAAATAAAAGGACTAAAAACTACACTACGCTAGGGAAGTGTAGCTGTGAGAACAGAGAGTAGTAAATGAAGCAGGACAGACACATATTTTCACGCTCTCTACCAATTTATGATTTTCCTATTACAGAAGCACATTTAGTATACAATTTGGTAGTACCATAGAAAATGCCACTTGAAGACTTAGTAACAATCTCTCAGCTCACACTGAACAAACATTCTGGAAAATTATCAGAGGAGACAAGTAGACCTTTGTTAAGGGTTCTACAAGAATACCTTCGTAGAGTGTATTTGCTAGGCATTTATGGTATCACTCAGACGAAACTGAACTCAGCAGATACTCTGAGGCTTTTTTTTGTTTTCAGAAAAGTATATTTTGATCAACACTTTGGAACTGCAGAAGAGGCTACAAGGAAAACATTTACTATGCATTAATGATTCATTTCTTAGGGTAAGTTGGGAGGGTTTAAAGTTTTATTTTTTTAAAAAATGCAACTTTCAGAAATCACTGAATACTCACATGGGATTGTAAAAAAGGATGCCCATCCTAACTCAGTAAAGGTGAAGTGGTTGTAAGTGTTAGCACCTCTGCAAACTCATTTTTCTAAAGGCTTTAGGGTTACAAGTGAACATACAAATAAATGCACAACGTAGCTACTACTCAGTGCGACACCTCAACATATACAAAGCTTCTACCCCTATAAGCTTTATACCATGATGATAAAATAAAGCCCTTCTATGTCCTACAACATTTGGGTGGGTGAAATGCAAAAATTCCTAGCATGAAAGGAGCCCCTGCTGTGCAAGCACACTGCAGCACTGAAGCTTGCTGCCAGTGATTTTCATGGCTAATCCCCCTACTTGTGTCTGTCATCTACCACCATTTTCTCTCTACATTCCACCCTCATTCATCCACTCACCACTACCTCTGTGAGGCCTGAGACTTTGACCCCCTGCCACCACTGTATATATCCTCTTCATTCCCTTTCACACACTTGCCCTCTTTATCCTTCCTCCATCCCTTTATTCCCATACCAGTCATCTTTCATAAATCAGTTTGATAAACCAATTTCCTGCCTCATTTACCACAGGTCCTCCACATAAAAATCACTCTACTAAAGGCCAATTAAAGTGACAGTTTTTTCTATTACGGCATGAAATTCAAACAGACTTTGGCTGAGTATAACTGAGCTTTCATAACTTTAGTTTAACTTCTTTGAGCTGTCCAGGCCATGTTTGGCTGGTTGTTTTCTGGGGGTGGGTTTTTGTTCTACACACACCACCCTCCCCTGTAAGCCTAACTTTTTCAGGAACACAAATATTAATTTTGCTTCCCCAAAACAGACAGCTCAGGACAAAAATCTGCTATTAGGCTGCCACAAGTAAGGTAAGTAAAACACAAGGCTGTCTTTAGAAGTTTTCCTTCTCCTACAAAAAACAAGGAAGAAAGCAGATGATGATTAGCAGTTTTCAGGGAAACTGTCAATAGGTTTCAGCTGACAAAACAATCCAGAGCAGGAAAGTGGGAAAAGAGTTCCCAATGGTCTAGCTTACCAAAGTGATATATTTAAGTTTGTTACAGGAAGCTTTCATCATTTCCATCTCCTCAGAGGCTATTTAGTACAAACATCACACAACTATACCCTGACAAACGCAGCAGGGACAATCTGCTGAACCTGAATGCTATATTCCCACCAAACTTACAAAGAAAAAAACCTCACACTTCCAATTTAACTTCTCTTTCCCAATCTTTTCAAAGTACAAAAGCTTAATCCAAATGAAAGCTATACTGCCCACACAATTTCCCTTGCAAGGAGATATGAGAGATACTTAGTCATGACATGGGCAGTACAGAAAGCAGCTCTCATCAGAGCACTATCTGAATAATAGGGGCTTTTTGAATACCTGTGTGTTCTGTAATGATAATGTAATATGTAATGATAATTATAAATATTAGCAAACCTGGATAGTTTCAGACTTCACTTTTGTTGCTTGTATTAAAAAAAAGAAAAATGAAGGAAAAAGCATCCACCACATCAGGAGCACTGGCACTCTCTGTAGTTATAAATGCCAGCTGCACAACAGAAAAACCCAACCAATACAGAGAACACCAGGCTCTTCCTAACACTGAAATTCTCTTGCTCCTCTTTCCTGTCCCACACCAGCATCAGAATTCCTGTACAAACCCACCTCCACAACAAGTCATCAGCAGTGTGTAACTGATCCCAATACAATGGTCCAAGACTCTTCCTGTCTCCCGAGGGGCTACTCCCAATGAATGAGAACAGGTTGTGCAGGTTTAAAAATGTTTGCTTCCCCCATTTATGGCTAGTTGACTGGATGCTTTCTGAAGCATGCAAACATTTGCAGAGAAGTCAAGTATATGATCATTATAAGCTAGTATAAAATACAATGGAACGTTATCCACACTTTTCATGTTACTAGCCAGTAGCATTTTGAAAATGCCAATCTTCCCCCCAGAAGGAAATAAAGATACTAAATGTATTTTCCCAGTTTATGTTATACCTACAGATTTCATGCCTCCCACGAATCCCTTTCTATGGGTGCATCCTCTTACTTTTCACTGAGGGAAGCAGAGGTGCAGAAAGACACTAGAAAAGCAACACCCTTCTGACATATGCTGTATCAAAACACCCCACCACTATTTATTATGAAGGCTCAAAACTTTTTAATAGTCTTATTTTTCTCCACGGCTTTCACAATGCAATTGGATCCTATTCCACTTCTCACTCTTTCCCTATCCAAGTCAGCCTATTTATTTGCCCATAACCTAAACAGGTACATGCCTAGTTGAAGAAAGCAAAACATCTTTCTTAGATTAGGTAAAACTGTCACTTAGACTACTTCACAGAATCTCCACACTTGCAGTCCTCTACGGGTAGAAAATCTACCAGTAGATTTTCTGTTTACTATTACACTTGCAAGCCATTTATATGCCACCTCAGTCATCCTTGCGCACTGATCATGAAATTAACTGTATAATTCGTAAGTAAAAACCTTGTGTTTTGTAGCTCACAGGTTAAAGCACTGGCTTGGTAAAGCAGGGGTTGTGAGTTATTCTTTAGGTTGGACCAGATGATCTTCAAAAGACCCTTCCAACCTAAACCATTCTATGTTTCTGTGTTTCACACTCTTGAGACATACGCAGACTTTGCTCCAGACTGCTAAGGGAAAAGGCAAAAACTACCACTCCTTCTCATGCAAGCAATGGGTCTAAAAAAATCATATGAAGTGACACTCATATATATCTCAACTGCATGTTTACTCCACACCCTGGAGCTGGCTGCAGATGTGTTGGATTCCGTGCTAGCATGTAGCATTTTGTTTCAGAAATTTATGTGTTTTCTAACTAGGCTTTCTAGAAATGCTGAAGCTATGGACTACTGTGTTAAAGTTTGTCAAAATGAACAGGTAAGAAAATTAGCCCATTATATCCTTCAATAAAATCTTAATTACTTTGAGTGGCAAGCCCAACAAAATGGGTCACTCATTTTAGTATAATTACATAGCTTCTTACAGGTAATTTTGTACAAAATTAAAGATCCAGAAGTTTGGAACTTAATTTTTAAGTGTTACTACAAACAACATGCAATCACTAAGCCATCATTTTTGCATAAGTTACTTAAAAATATGAATATATAATTTAAAACTTTACAATTATGTCACAGTGATACTCATCTTTCTTTGCCTTAAAATCTACGAACCATGAACTCTTTCACATTAAGCTAGATATGCTAGTCACATCCGGAAGGTTTTAAGACCATCAAAAAAGTATAAAGGCTTACAGATTATGTAAAAAATCCCAAACCTAAGTATTTAATATGGAGAATCTCAGTGTGCTATAGGATAGCTTAGGAGCTCAATCATCCAAATGACTTACACGAACAAATAGTTCCTGATCCAACAAACTTTCATATTAAGTTACATGTGAACAAAGGTGGCAAGCAACAATAAAGAGGAAGAACAGTAACAAACCAGGATTACAACAACAGTGAGTTCCAAGTGTATGCACGCCTTGATTTAGCAACTTTAGATGCATAAATCAAAAGCTTATTACAGATCATAATAATTTATAAATTGAAGAACATCCCACCCACATGGCTTTCTCACGTTTTACAATCTTTGTTTTAATTAAGCTTGTGACATCATATCGACCACTTACAAATAACGCAGCTGCTTAGGAAGCAGAAGGCTCAAACCATCCCCATCTCCAGCCAAAGATCAGGTGAGTCTACTTCCATATTTGTGTATTTATGTTAACGTTACCTTCTACAGAGAAGAGGAGCTTTGAAAACTATCTTCTCATGGAAAATACAGCCTCACCTTCCTTTATGGGTCAGTGCTTGTGAATGTTTAGTGTGACATCAAGAAAAGTGCATCCTAGCACATAACAAAGGAAAGTGCATGTGTGGGGAGGGAAAGAATACAGAGTTGCCACTCTTTAAAAAGTCAGAAAGAAAATGTGCATGTTAAAAATGAAGAAGCACCTTGACATAATTCAAAAAAAGCCCAAAGCTGCTTTTTTTTTAAATGGCTGTATTAATTCAAACTTGAACTGCAGGAAAGGAATGAATTTTAAAACATATAAAATTTAGCTTCAAAGTGTGCATTTGGAAATTGAGTCATTTGCCTACATGACTAAACATTTTTAGAGAATGTTGCTAGTATTCGAAAAAAATCAGTTCCTTTGTACTCCTGCCAAGATGCAAGTTGAACCTTCTGCTCTTTCCTTCCTTCCTTACAAACAGTAACTATCCTAGTAGTTCAGGTGCTCAATGCTCAAGAAGGCACAAGATGTTACAGAATTTAAAGAGAGTGAAGGACTTAAAGAATATATACACTAGGAATATTTTTATGAATGCTCCATACACAAAGTTATACTAGCAAAGGAGCATTTTTGACAGAATGACAGCAACAGCCTTAACAAGCAAACCAAGCTAAACTAAAAGAGGAGTTGCTGGTATTGCTGCACTATTATTCTCAACTTAGTGCCCCTCCATTGACGCACAGATACTAATTATGTACACACCACATCCCATGGTGAATTAACTTATCTGAAAGCGCTTTAAACCTGCCATGGTTATAGGCCAGATCCAACTTCTCTTTGGATGACTGGCATATACATCAATCCCGTTCTCTGCCTTATCATTCTCCCTCCAGCACCTGTGACTCTTTCCCAGCTCCCACAAACAGATCCAGCTTCCAGACTGGACATCCAAATTATCTTCCAAATAAAGAGGGGTAAGAGAAGCAAGGGAAATCATAACTGCATGAGTGTTGGGTGCAAGGGGAACAATGAAACAAGAGACACCGCTGGAGGAATCTGTGCTAGGTACCCAACATATGCTACCACTGAGTGCAACCTGGTAGAAAAAAAAACAAAAACACACTGCAATGTGGAAAGCCAAGAAGAGAACATCAGCAGCTGAGGGTGCTCAGTCTGGGGAGTGGCCAGTGTGTGGCAGGAGGATAAGCAGACATTTGCTGGAGGCTGCATGTGGAGGAAGTACTCTATTACACGGGGAAGAAAGATGTTCACTTATTACCAATTTCAAGGCCCTTATGAGAAGTGGTAACTTGTCAAGCCACAGTAATTTAATTATGTTTCCTCACATGTCTGTAATCTGGAACTACATTACAAACTGTGCTGGTAACACCTATGTCAGTCAAGGATTAAACTTCTGCAGGGACACCTCTGTTGATAAGGGCAGTGAATAAGCTTTCTACTATCAATAGTAACACACACATAAAGTACATGTAATTTAGAACTTCTCATCCTCTTTTTTTTCTATATCTTAAGGAAAACACTATACCTTTTTGTCTTTGTTTTCCATATAAAACTAGACAGTTCTTAACAACTAGTAGCAGAATACAATTTTGAGACTGGCTAATTTGCTTGTAGGGAGCTCCAGAACTGGGGATCACTCTTAATTTGCAAAGCTTCCTAACAGAAGCAATACAACACCTTTATAAAAAGTTTAACAAATAAAACCTGCAAGCAGATGACATCTCCCTTACTTTTTTTTTATACAGGTCTCTATTATTTAAAAAGAATACCCCTAAAGCATTGCTGTGATCAACAAAATACGCTGTTCTCCTCACAGTGGTAAGACAGTTAATATTGTTTTTTAAATGATCAGCAGTGAAATGTACAGTCTAATGTGTTTAAATAATTGTTGGCAGAAACAGAATTTTCTGATGTTCAATATATAGAAGGAAGGTGGATTACAGGATTTTTGGAATAGAAAATACATACACTACACCATCTGGCTCCATAGCCTCAGTTTTCTCTACCAATGTACAAAACTAGTAAAGTACACTATCATGCCGCACACCTAAAACATTCAAACCTCATCATCTTTCCCAACAAAAGACAGCATCTACAGTGCAGATACCCATCAATTTAAAAAAATTTAAGTTACATATCTACACCATGAAGAACCAAGTTCAGCATTTGTAAAGAATAAACCAGCACAAATAAATTTAATGAGAAAAATATGTAGCATAAGAACCACTTCACCTGTTCAACAGTCAATAAATTGACAATACTAAATGAGCCTAGCCTGCCACCAAGCCAAAGGACCTCACTTATTTCTACTACTACTGTCGGTTCAAATGTAATTAAGAATCCTCTGGGAACTATAGAAAAATACAGTCATTCTTTATCACAAGTTGCCTAACTTCTTTAGTTGAATCTAACATAAAAGGGGATGTACTAGTGGGTAGTTACTGTATCTTGGCTGAAACGCTAGTGGAATAATTATCATTTGCCTAATCTGTCAAAACCATTTAAACTGAAACTGAGAGAAGTCACGTGGTAGTGTTACAGGTGGGTAGTTCAAAGGTAACTGAAAACTGGTTTCCAAATTCAAATTTTACTGTGGTTTCACCTTAACATTCAGACTTCCAAACACTTAAATTTATCAATGAAGCTGAAAACATGCCATAGGCTGTAATGTTGGCAACAAAAGAATGGGACTGAGGCAGTCAGAAATGGTACAGAATAATACTTCCTTTTATGGCTCACGTAAGATTATGAAAGAATCAGATTATTCATTATTTAAAGAATTCACAGTCTACAATAATAAGCATAAGAATTGCAATTCAAACAAGAATACAGAAGTTAAAACACAAGTTTGGATCTATCATGCTGAATGAAAAAGTAATCACTTCATACAAACCAAGACAAAAATAGTTCTGAAAAAATAGGAGCAGTAAAACATACTTACTTGGTGTGAAAGCAAATCTGTGCTTACATAATTCACAGTATTCTTTTCTGCTGTGTTTAAGCCACTGAACTAAGCTGCAATAAAAAGTGTTGATATTAATACACACTATTACACCTCTCCGCCTTATCCCTCCATTAAGGAAAACACACCAATTCTCTGTTTTCAAGTATAAATCAGGATATTGGTACTATTAAGCAGGACTTAAATTAGCGTGTTTATTAAGTCCATTTAGGCCATCAGTTCCAAAAAGTGGAAAAGGTAAGCTGACTATGAGTAATAGCGACTCTTCAATTACATCACATTATTGATAAAGTACATTCTCTGAGCACATCATCGAAAAGGCTAATAACTCAAAACATATATCCTGACATGGACACCCACTAGCGTCCTTATAAATATTTCAAGATATGACCCATATAGGCACACACCTAAGATTTAGAACTGTTGTACTGGTGAAAGAATGGCTATTAAAATACCATCAAAAGGAGTGTGTGCTATAGACTAGAATTAAAGTTCTCACTTTAGCACTTCCCTGATCATGCACCTCGAAATGACCAAAAAGTACTAGGGTAATTTTATTTCGTGCTATAAGATTACATGACCTTTTTATTCACAACTATAAGTGGGAAGAAAAAGCCCCACCATACTAATTTTTCTGCTTAGTTTTCATAAAGCAGACATATGAGCAGAACCGTACCCCTAAACACAATTATCAGTACTTCCTTTCCATATATAATTACTAAATTCTTTGTGAACTGTAATGAACCACCATGTAAAAAAACCAAAACAAAACATAAAAAGCCTTAACACATTTCTGCTGAAAATTGGATTTTCTTACGAGTTAATCTGAAGATTTAGGAATTATTGTTTTTAGAAACATGTCAATGTGTTTTATTAAGAAAAAAATTTTAAACCCCACAAACACAAAACTCACCATTCCTGATGAATGAATTTAATACTGCCAGTACACACACATGGATGATAGAGGGGTTTCTCAGGAGTTCCTTCAGACCGACAGACTCTGCATATATCTGCCGACAAGAACATAAAGCTTAAACACTACTGCTTAAAGAACTGAAATTTACACGACAAACTCTACAATTAAATTCTAGAAACTTTGCCATGTACCAAAATGAAGCAAGAATAAATTTAAAGGGTATGAAAGACAGATTTCATCTGATGCAAGAAATGAAGACTGAGAGATTACGAGAAAAAGCAACAAGAACATTATCATCTGCCTGATCATGTTACAAAACATCCAAAACATGTCTTGTTATATCTTGAAGACTTAAACAGAGTCAAACTACAAGCAGAGGTGCTCTTTGCCTAAAAAAGTTATCACTAAAACAACATAAAGATTGCTAAGGATAATCTTCCCCAAAGAGGAGACTTTGAAATGGAAAAATTCCATTTGACTTTTTAACAAGTCAAATGGAGGCTGAGCAGAAGAGATTTACTAATGTCTAACAAGGACTTAAACACACCATTTGCTACTCTTGAACCTAACGTGGATGTACCTTGGTGCTCTTCATGAAAGGGAAAAGAACACATCGTAATAAACAGAAGCAGGTATTTGGTGAGTTTGCTACCCAAGTTGAATAAGGCTATCCATTTAGCAGTCTACAGTCCAGACACAAAAGGGAAGACATTTTCTGTTTCTTGTTTCATAATTTCAATGTCAGTAATATTTCAGTAGCTCCTGTACCTCCTTTATTCTCTATTTTGACATTTTTTCACAGCTAAAGATTGCAAGATGTTTTGTGGACAAAGTGAGTGTAAACTTCTCCCTCTAAAGAACAGATGTCTATTTTATCACCATTTGGTTATCCAGAGCATTTAAACACACAACCAAATATAAATAAAGATCAAGTATTTTATATGCTTATTGACAGATGCGTGGTATCTTTCCTTTACTCCTCCTTTAATACCATTGGACTTATTCCTGTTATTAAGGAAATGAACATAAAACGTCCATTTTTGTAGAAGATTTAAGATTACAATTTTCTCTTTTGTTAATTATTTCTCTATCAATGACCACTCAGCAAACCTGCAAGAGTGCAACAGATACACATCACAGATTTTGTTAGAAAAATACCAACTTAAAAGTACTGATGTACAAATAACGAAAACAGTCAATTTCAAGTCTGAATTACCCATCTTCATTCTTGGTTGACATCTCCAAAAGTTAATGTATTTCTACAAAAAGTTCCAAAAGGTACCAACATTAAAATAAGAACATTCTTCCACAAAGAAGTCAAAATATGACCATATCCCCAGTTCGCACAGATTAAAACAGTTTCTATACTAAAGCATAAGAAATCAAGCGACCCAAAAGAAAAAAAATAATTTTGTAAATATAAGAGAGATCGGAATTCATACATGCAGACTAAAAACCTAGAACTAACAAAAACATGTATTCAATACCACATCAATGATGCTACAAAGAGACATGAAGAGTATTTCCGTCACAGCCGTATCGAGCAACAACATACTGCTGCAAGCGTGAAGGGCCCCTGGTTTCCCTGCTGACAAGAAGGACCAGAACCGGTGCTTCACATAACAAATGATTCCTTTAACATCACAAGTATTTCCAGATGGCTGCACAGGGCAGGTAGCTGCAACTGACAGGCAGGACCTGCCCACCAGCTGTGGCATGCCCACCTTCCTCCAGCATGCCTTCAAACAGAGCTATTTCACTGCAGTAAGCTGGCAACTTTGTACGCTGCATCAGCCTCGTAAAGGGTCAGGCAAGCACTAGAGCCAGCACAAGAGACAGGATGTGAAACTGCTGCTTTAAGAATACTCCCTGGCACCAAAGAAAGCAAGTTAAAAGCATAGGGTTCTCTGAAGGATGCTCGAGATAGCTCTCTGAACCCACTCATTAATGGTCCGTTGACTTTCACAGCAGACCCATCACTTTTTCTCAAGACCGTTGGAGAAAAAACATAATTTGCCTTACTGAAAGCAAATGAATTCTTTATTTGGAAAAGGACTTCCTTGGTTAGCTTAGTGCTAGAAGTTAAACCTAAATTTTGGTTTGTTTTGTTTTTTTCCAAAGGCTATGAGAAGTTCTAGATATTCCCACTCGTTTTCTAAATCCAAATAAATGTATTATGAGTGCAATAGTCTGGACTGTTAAGCAGCTGACAGCTTCAAATCCATAAACACCACTGAGGTTCATCACGTAAAGCTATGCACCTTATGACCTACTGCCATGTTCAGAGGCAATTCCACCGTGTACAGACGTTCTTTTTCTACTTGCACGCATACTTTTCATCCTGTTCTTCATGCATGTGTTTTGGAAAGAATGACCTTGGGTAACACAGCTCTTCTTTGTTCCCCCAGAGAATGATTCTCTGCCTATCACCTCTCTAACTGAATGTTCACCACTGTAATATCCAAAAGTGAAGATTAAGTTATTTAGCAACAAACTGATGTCACTACAAACAAAAGTACCTCTCATCTGCAAAACCTGGTATCTGATGCTTTCAGGTGCTACAGAGAAGCAACTCTCACATTCAGTCCCAGGGGAAGAAGCTGCCACTTAGGCCTGACCCTTCTTGGCCTCAGCTGCCTCTGCCACCCCAGCTCTCACCATCCAGTTAAGGTTTCTAGCTCCACAATTCAATTCAGTCAAGCACAAAACCCATCATAAACACAATGGCCGTAACCTCATTAATGGGCTATCAATAGTTAGGAAAGTCCATTTGGCACTTTATGGCAGAAGTTTAGGCACCCAATAATATTGCAGCACGGATTTCCTCTTCTTTAAGGCACTAATGCAGTCTTTTCTGCTACTCGTGTTTAAAGCTTTCTAACCTTGGGAAGTCTCTTCAGTGTTCTGGCAAGTGTCGTGAAATTCTAACAGCAGGAACTGAAGTCTGAAACTGTAGAAGTTGTAACATTCTAGTGGTATTTATGGAAAGTGAGTATACAGACTAGTTACTTTCATCCTACTACTCAGAGCTTTTGACGGTAACATTGATAAGACTACAACATAATATCTAAGGCTACACCTGTATGTGTTTGTGTGCATGTATACATATATATATGCACTAATATACATATATATGTATGAAACCCCTAGAAAAGTCCAAATTCCAAGTGTAGAGTTTAACATAAAGGCTTACTTAAAGCAGACAATGCCTTAAGATGCAACTAAGATCCCCCTCTTCCTGGTCTCTCTTCATCTACTTAAGCCCTGTAAAAGCAGGTACTATCAAAGACTGCCACTGTTAACAGCCCATAACTAGCAACTGTGCTGTTTGAATTAAATCCACCAGAGTGGTGCGAACTCAGCTGGTCATTTCCAAGTATCCACTTCACAGCCAGCAATAACCCAGGTTTTCTGAGCAACCAAAGGCCAAGCGATGAAAGTTTCACTTTGTTAACTTCAACAGTGGAGGCATGACAGAGCTGTAGCAAGCAGTTTTAAAAGCTGTTAGATTTTAAAAACACTACGATTTTGATAAACCATCTGTGTTCAGAAGCACTAAAGATGTCTACAGCACAACCCAAGGGACATTTCCACAAAGGTGCTGCATTATTTCATCCAATGTTTTGTGTTTTTCCAGCTTTTCTTCTTTTTAATCCTCTCGAGCTGGAAAATCAAGTGCCACTAGATAAAAAGCTATGTTCATAATGATGCCAAAGTAACAAAGCCAAGACACAACATGCTTTCCTTGAAACTGTCTTGCTGCTGCAATATATTTTGTAGTTATTGCTTAAGATGACAAACAAAGCTCAAATACTGCAAGAAGCATAGGCACAACACACATCCTTTATTTATTTTGGTTTACGCTACCATATGAAGTCCTGTTTATGAAAGTTCTGCGTTATCAGCTTGAACTACAGGGTGCCCCAACGCTACCTGAGCACAGCAAAAGTGCTGACAAAACATACACGTTTTTCTCAAGTAAAGCAGTACTCTTAAGAACAGAAACTACCCATTACAAAAAACACGACTACGATCTGACAACTTCATTTTTAAAATAAGGCAAGTTACTCTGTATTAGTCTCTTGTAGAAGAGACAAACGCATCAGCTTCTGCATCGTTTTACTATTTCGATTTTTTAAGTGCATTTTCCAGCACATGTAACGAAGTTAACCTTGCTAAAGCTGCTATTACTACTCAGCTGAAAGTGAAAATTTAGAACTGGCCAAGTTAGAGGACGGGGTACGACAGCATCTGCCGGTTAGGAGAGGACCGGGGGCGGGGAGGATCCCGCACGCCTCAGGGCGGCCCCCCCCTCACTGCCCCCTGCGCTGCCCCGGGGCGAGCACCCGGCTCCCGCCCGCCGCGCCGGGGTCTCCGTTTGGGACACCCCTCCCCGACTCGCCCCCCGCCCCTCCCCCCCCAGCAACGGCCCCCCGCGAAAAGCAGGCGGCCGGCGGGCCCCAGGCCGCGCGAGGGCAGCGCCACCGGTAACGGCCAGCCCCGCGCCGGGCTGTGACCACGGCACCTGTCCCCCCGCAGGGCCCGGCTCCCAGCGGCCGCCGTTATGTAAGGCGCACCCGCGTGCGCAGGCCAGCGCGGGCGCGGGCGGGGGGGGGTGGAGAAGGGGGGGGGGGCGGCCCGGGCACCTGCAGCCCCGGTACGCGAAGGCCCCTCCCGGAGTAAACAGCCCGCGGCCAGCCCAGAGGGTACCGGGCCCCGCGAGGCCCGCCCCCGCCCCTCGGGGCTGGGCAGGCGGGGCCGCCGCCGGGCCGGGGCGCGGAGGGAGCGCAGTACCTTCCTCGGCGGTCTCCATCTTGCCTGGCTGACGCAGCGCCGGCCGAGCCAGTGGTGTGACCGCGGGGGGCGGGGCCGCCAAGCCGAGCGGGCGCCCTAGAGACCGTGCCACCGAGGCGGCGAGGCTAGAGCGCCGCTCCCGCTGCCGGCGCCGCCTGGCGGGGGGCGGTGGGGCCGGGTGACACGCGCCGCGCCCGGGGCCGGCAAAAGCGCGCAAGTCGGGCAAAAATACAGATAAAACCAGTTCTAAATTCTGCTCCAAACCTAAGAGAAACTCCGCGTTCATACGCGAAGTCGGCCAAGCTTTCGGGAGGGCCGGCGCTCAGGGGCCGGGAATGGGAAGGCCGGGGATTCCCTGTGGCCCTTCCCCCGGGGGGAAGCTGTCCACTCTCCTCCAAATCCCACCTCTCCTTCCTGGGCCTGACATTTCCAACAGGAGTAATAAACTCTTCAGTAGAACACAAACATCTCTTTTAACTTAATCACTGCTGTGTTCAGGTCTCGCTGGCCTAAGTGGCTGAGGCAGTGCATGTTACAACTCCGTACTCTGCTGGCTACGCAGGGAGTTACCAGGTGTTCTTAGATGCGTTGACAAGAATCTTATTAAGGAAGAAAACAGAAGTTCATTGTATTAAGGGCAAACAGAAATTCTGTATTGATGAAATGCATGTGTGTATTATGCTAGTTTTCCTTTCTACCACCCATCTTAACCCCTCTGGTTGATCAATGAGTCGTAGCAACTTTCAGC
Source organism: Phalacrocorax carbo (assembly GCF_963921805.1). Lineage (NCBI taxonomy): Eukaryota > Metazoa > Chordata > Aves > Suliformes > Phalacrocoracidae > Phalacrocorax > Phalacrocorax carbo. Next base: position 79,606,884 of record NC_087514.1, on the reverse strand, counting down.
TCCCTTTACCATATGACCCTTCCGGTCCACCCAGTCATTAAGTCCTTTGCATTAAGGCCCCGTCATCGTGTTGTCACCAAAAACTGGGAACAAAACTGCTTAACACTGGGTGTGTTAAAGAGCAGGCATTACTTTATTCGGCACCGGGTGTATGGGGGATCTTTCCTCTTAACATGCACACATACTGGAGTTCATTTTTGAGATTTATACATGAAAGTTAACACATCACACCTATCTAATACATAATCATTGACCTGACTAAGTACCCCCTTCTTCCATTGGTCCGTACCTTCTTTGCTTAAATTTAAAGCTACAGTATGATTTTAATTCACTGCACATGTTCAAGAGGAATGAGGTGGGGGATGTCCTTTCATCCCTCAGTTAAGTCAGTGGTTAGGACCTCCCACTACTGGAATTACTTTCCCCCCAGTTACTGTGACTCTCTCTGGTTTCATTGTTTCATGGTTGTGGTGCCCCTTGATCTTTCTTGCAGGAGGATGTTTCTTTCTGTCACGGGTCCTTGAAGTTTCTCAGCTCATGAACCTTGAATTCCTTTCACAAGCTGGCTCATTGCGTCATTTGTACTTCTCAGGATGTGGGTTTAGGTTAATAATGGCTCAAGCTGCAAGTTTAACCCTTTAGTAATTTACAACAGTGTCAGCAGCTGAGTGGAGGGTAATTCAAGTCTGGACTTAAATCGCAGAGGTGGTGCATGCCCAAGTTACAATTTTATAACTATCTTCCCTGAAATTTAACCACATTAGTACCTTCAAGATTACCTTCTTCAAGCACCAGAGCTGCTGGTAGGATATATGATACTGGCTTGTGTAAGCAAAAAAAAAAAAAAAAGAAGAAAATCAGGAAAATGTGAAGGCTTGGTGTGTCTCTCCAGTAGCTGTATAATTACAGTAAAGTGCTGCAATAAAACATTTGTGGGCAACGCTGTCATATTCAGCTCTTCTGTGACCTTCCTCTCAGAAAGGCAAGGTGAAAAAACTCCCACTTAAAACTTAAAAAAAAAAAAAAAGAATTTATTTTAAAAGTAAGCTCATTTTCATCTTGACAAATCATCCTGGCATATTAAAAAAGTACCAGTGTAGTGTTGAGGATATAAGAAATGCCAGTGTATTCAGTTTGTCTGAACAAGAAAAACCCAATGAAAAAAACAGATGAAAATACTAAGAAATGGGGCACTTCAATTTCCAAGTACATTCATAATTACCACTCTTTATTCCTCAAACATGTAGCCACTGTTGTTACTCTGTTATGATAAATATAAACTAAATGCTGTATAAAAGTCTCTAAATTATCATTCACATTAAAAAGGCCATGGCAGTGTTAATGTGTATAATTCTCCAATTTCAGTCTTTCGTGGTAGGCTTTTTAAAATTAAATGAAAACTTTTGAAGTGAGTTGCTGTATGTTGCCAGGAACTAATTTCATTCCTATCTCTGCCAATCTATTCAGCCATTTAAATTACCTAGCAACCATTATATGTATGCAATCTTCTCAGCATTTAGAGAGAATTAATCCCCAAATTTTGTTCTTACTCAGTGTTTTGGGTGGGCTACACAATAGCTTACAGGTAAACATGAGTTGAAGACAGGCCATTATATAATTTAAACAGAAAAGGAAAAAACCTGAATATTTTATTATAAGTTAAATTAAATTAAATCTCTCTTTTTCAACTTTCTTGGTGTTTTTCATGAACATATTATTAATCTTTGTCTATTTAGCAATATGTTAGGTGTTCTTTGCCTGAGAAATACCCACAGCTTAAGTAATTTTTAATTTTTGGTACAGAGGAGGATGTTAGAATGTTATTAGCTTCTGACTATCACTGAGATCAAGAATTAGTGCCAACAGGCACGGAACAAACATACTGGAAAAAATATCTCTGCTCCAAGTAAGTTATTATGTGGATAACAGAGGAAATATGGGCATTTTGCAGGTGGAAACTGAAGGCAGTAATAGCTGTAACCCCAAATCATGGAAGGTTATGACAAAAGGAAGGGCATATTTAGAGTGGATGGGAGGAGTGGAAAAAAGACAAGATTCTTTTGAGCATGGTTTTATTTCGGTAAAGCATTTTGGTTTTGTAAGATTTAAATGCTTAGAAAATACATTGTCTTTTCTCCAAAAGTTCTCTTAAGAGAATGCAAAATAAATATTGCAGAATCGAAACTATCCAGCATTTGTACTATAAAATTTCCATCTTTCCCTGCTTCATAAAAATAATAAAAATGATTCCCTTACATTTTTAGAGTTGTTTTGAAAGTTCGGAGCATTGAAGAAGCCAAACGGCAAAACCTAAGGCTTTTCTGTTTTTCTTTAGCTGAACACTTCAAATCACATTTATTTTCTTAACCAGTTTGGTTTTTTTCGGTGCTGTCCTAGTTTTTTTCCTCAGCTGTCTGCCTGACTCTCTCCACAAAAATGGTTCAGTTGTTATGAACAGCAAGTTTCAGAAATGTGGAAAACAAAATGGATTATCTTAAGGGAAACCAAATGGATGTTAGTTTATCTTAAAAAATCAGGCAGTATTTGGGACGAACATGTATTTGGTTCCTAAACAACTGATGCACCACCGCTAGGGAGGTCTGGAGTTTCCATAGCAGGAGAAAAACTGTTTAGAGCAAGCACTCTGGTGTTCAGCACGAAGTATGGCCTACAGAAAATAAGCCTGGAAAAATCAGAAAGCACAAAGGTCTGAGGATGACAAATACACAGGGCAAAAGCCATTGCCACCATGGATCTTCCCTGTGCACTGCAGGGCCTTTAGAGGACGCGCTTCCTGGTGACTGGCCCTTTTGGCATGCCATCTTGTAAACCTGGCCCTAACCAGCAGGTAGCTGCTGTGCCAGCGGATTTCTGGCACAGAGATGGAAAGAAGTAGTCTCAAATGTACTGCGTGTGCACTAATGTTTACTGCTGCACCAGGAGGATGGCCCAGGCTTTTGGACTGATGGTAGATACTGACTCTGAAGCCTCGGGATTGACCGATGTGTTTCCTTTCAGCTGGTGTTTGCCTCTTACCAAATCTAGGTTATGATTAGTAGCTACCTGAGGAATCAAGCTTCCTGAATGAAAATGTGACTTGTGATTCATGTTTTGCACACCTGCTGTATGCCATAAAACACGAAGCATTATGGCATCGAACATACATTTAGGGATGAACATAATGGCTCAGCACCATCAGACACTGCCATGATATAGGCTCCAGATCTGCTCATTTTAGAAAATATGTCTGAGGAGATGCTTGGCTATGCACCAGGTTTTGTTTTATGGATTATTAATGTTTCAATCAAGAAAAAAACTATGCCTGCTACCATTGTCAGACAGAGGTGAGGTTTTGCTAGAGTGCAAAAAAACCTAGCCTGAAATGATATACAGGAGAAATCACTGTTGAAGAGGCTTGATTGAGAAGAAAATCAAGGGTGTTTATCTATGTCTAGATTTCAAGAAGCTAAGTAATACTTGGATGATTGACACACATCTATTTCCACGCATTAAAGAGATATTTGCAAAAGTTCATGACTCTTTTCAAGGTCTGCAGAATGTACATCACCAAATTACATTGCTTAAACTCAGCAGGGATCTTTTGACATGTACTAGTTACAGTGGATTTTCTGTTTAAATACATAGGCCCTATCAACTTGGTTGGGATCCCGCTGTCATGCTGAAAGCAGAGCCAATGGCTGTTATTAGCCTACCTGGGATTCATTGCTCTGTGGATGTTGTTGCTCGGTGAAGGACTCCTGGGCTGAAAAAAACCAACAAAACAAAAACTAAAACCAAACCCAAAAAACACAAAACAAAAACCCAAACCACCACCACCACCACCACCATATGAACCAACAAAAAAAAAGGGCTGTATTTGCTTCCTAATTACTGTAGTATCATTTGAGGCACACGGTTCTTTACCTAAAACACTTTCATCAACTTCAAGTGAACTTCTAGATAGTTAGATATTTGTGTCATTAGATTAGAATGATTTTTTTTTTTTTTTGCATACTTCTCCTTTTTCTCCTTGGTAATAGAGGGTGTGGTGCGAAACATGTTAGCATTGCCAAGTAACTGCTTGTAAGTCCTTCTGAGGATGTGTTGGTTCTCATGTCTTTAAAAATCTGTGGAAATATCCTTACAGATGACAGCAGTTAGGAATTATCCTCAGTATTTATCAGGAACAATCTTATTTCACCAGAAAACTTTTTCTTGACCTTTCACATGTTATCAGAGGTTATGACTGCCAACCAAATTAAATTGAACTCCTCAAGGCATGGTTCAGTTCTACTTCATTTAAAACTGAGCATTGCCAAAAAGAGAACATGTCTATTGTGGAGAATGATCCAAATAGGCACTCCAGGTACTTTCTATAATGACAACTATGTTATTGCCTCTGATTCTCCTGCACTGACTAGGGGGGGAGTACAGGAATGCTTAGATTTCTAATGAATTGTCATTGCTTTTTCTCAAATATTTGCAGCAACAGGAAAAAGGATGGGAGTTGTCTTGGCCAGAGAGAAGTGAGCTATGGTCTAAAGGTTAGAGTTATTGCAGGTTAATCAGGGTCAATGACCTCCATTTTGTGAAGTTGTCTGATTTCTGTAGTAACTTTTACTTCATTGTAGCTTGCACACTGAGAACTGGGCATAAATCCCACCTTTTGCTTGTTTCCCGATGGCAATGATGCATTTCCTGTGTGTACTGCCTCTACTGTATGGTCAGGGAATAAACTGAAGAAACCACTTGATGCTTTTGATGTCTAAAGAGGAGAACAAAATACTTGGCTCAGTGAAGTAGATTTTCAGTTGGGTGACTGACATGGAATTTCAAACACATTTACTACTCAAAACCTATATTTTTGGGCCCTTTGTGGATCAGTTAAACATTTTGTTTTACTCTTTTTTTAATGCAATCCTCATGTCAGATGGGCCTCTGCCAGGGCCTCAGCCTGCTAAAGGGCCTCAGGTGCTAAAGAAAGAGTCATCTCACAAAGATGATGATGCACACAGAAATGGCAGTACATGGTATTTCTTTCTCATGGCCTTGTCCTCAGAGGGTCTGAAGAGTGTCTGAGCAGCTTAGCTCAGCATCCCTATTCAGCTCCTGAGAACAAGCCTGACTGCAATCTGTCCTTTTCAAAGGAGGACATCTGGAAAAGTCCCTAATTTAGAAGTAAGCATCTTAGCTTATCCCTGCTTTAGCAGGAAGAGTCTTCTGAGAGCCTGTATTTCCTGATTCATTATCAACTGAGCACTGAGAACACAAATTACTGTCAAAAACCTGTACCAAATTTTATAGGCAGGACTTTCATATTCAGGGTAGCAAATGGGGTTCTCCTTCTCTTTAGCTTTTCCCTGAATCCTCAAGTTTAATTTTTTGACTCTCTTCTTTCAGTGATCTTCTACCAGGAAGGAAAGCAGGGGCCTTCAAATGATTAATAGCCTCCTGAGGAGATGTACTATCTCTACTTTCCTTACACAGTCCTGGTCCTCCTGAGCCCATTCCTGATCCCGCTTGTATGGAAGGGCAGGGGAGGATTTATACAGCAAAGGGCAAGGAGCTCTCCAGGAGGCCTGAACCTCGTGGTTGCTTCAAGGAAAGCAAAGGCTCATGGACAACTCTCTTCCTCCCTCCATCTTGCTCCCGATGGGGGTAAGCTGAAGCTGGGCAAATGGTGTTTCTCCTTCTGTACTAGGGTCCTGCCATGCAGGATTGTGGGAACAGCAGCCAGGAGCTGTACAGATGCAAAGCATGGTGGAAACGATTATGGTGAATAGCATGGCCAAAATAAGCATGTACAGGTGACTGAGAGAAGAAGGACTAGGAGAGAGACTAGAAGTCAAGAACTGGTAATAGAGGGTGGTCCTTGAAAACGGGCAAAAAGCAAGTGTCACAGCCACCCTCAAGGCAAAGAAGGAGAATCCAGGGAACTACAGGTGAAGCAGCCTCGTCTCAATCCATAGGAAGATTATGGAACGCACAGTGAAAGAGCCTTATGGCAGCTGTGTCCTGGAGACCGTGAGCAGGAGCGTGGACAGATCCAGAGAGGTGGCAGAGCCTCATGGGTGCCACAAGAGGGCATCCCTGCTCCAGCCCCAGGAGGTGGTTCAGCGACTGTGAGAAGAGGGTGACAGAGAAGAGTGTCTCTGGGGCCTGCAGTGGGCCAGCCAGGCAGGGACCACAGTGGTATGCACCTGGCTGGGGCCATCTGGCAAGCTGACGGTCCATGAAATGAACAGCTGCAGATGTTGGGAAGCCTATTACCTTGAATGCTGCCACCTGATTAAGCGTATTACCTGAGAGGCCCCTGGGCATTTCCATGTGTCTGAAGCCTTCACCATCTGAAGCAGCATCCTGCACAGCTGCCCTGCACCTTGCTAGCACTGGTGGCAGCTGAATGAATGAGTCATCAGGGGCTGCTGGTCTGCTGTCCTGCCTCAGGCTGCCATATCTTGCTGTATCTTCACTAGAATAACGCCCAGATCACATCCCATGACTGCCAAAACCCCTTCAGCTGGGTCAGTCATTGCCTGTGCGCAGCTGGGTCTGGAGGTGGTTGGGGAGAAAGATCCGAGGGCTTGGTGCTTCCCCCAGGAGTGTCTGGATGATGTATCTGCTGCTGCTGGTCTGTGCCTCCAGTCAGCTGCAGAAAGAGTGATGCTCCTCGAGCCCCAGCAGGGAGCAGTCCCAGCTCCTGCCCAGGGACTGGCCCTTGCTCTCTGTTCAGTACTGATGCACCAAATGGTCTCACGTGAAGAGTGTGGTGAGTGAGCATGGCTGTAAAGGATTGGGTCTGGTCTGGCAGCATGTCAGCACAGCCCTACTGAACAGCATGTGCCTGTGAATTGATGTTTTCTCACCAGCAGCCTTGGTCTTGCTATGACAGGAGGAAGTCCAAGTAGGTCAGGTGAGAGGGGACCCAGACCTGTCTAGTTTGTCTAAGCAATGGGGACCTCTGTAGATGAATTGGAAATCTGTACAGCAAAGAGCGCTTGCACTTGGTTTTCTGCTTCAGATTTTCTTAGTGCGGTCCAAAATTGGCTTTTGAAAATGTACGCTTATGTTAAATATGTTGGTGTATTTATGTTAATATATCTTTCATTATTATATCTGAAATGTTCTCGGACCAGCAGTATGTGGATTTTGGATGTGGGATCAACTGCAGATCAGCTATCATGACCAGAAAAGGTTTGAATTTAGATTGTCACTGAAAGACACATGAGAAGACATTAAAGACCACTTTCTGGTTCTGAAAACCCATATTTATAACACGCAGAGCAACAAAACATTTGCTAAAGGGGAAGTACAGTTCGGTGACTTTTCCATCTATTTTTCCATCACACTCTCCCTACCTGCTATATTGATCTCTGTCAACTTCTCAAAGGTATTTACTAATGTCCTGCACTTTAGTATCACCTATCAGAGCAGAGCATCATCTAGGTTGGAAGAGACCTTTAAGACCATCGAGTCCAACCATAAACCAAGGTTCAACTCTGAAATGCTGCTGCATGTCATGGAAGACTCAGCTTCACTAAAAATGACAACAGAGACACCTTGCATCTATAAAATTCCCTCTCACAGATGAATTGCTCTCATTCAGAAAAGGAAATTGTAACGGACATTGTTATCTGAGCCTTCTCTGCCACAACTTCATTTCAGATCATTAAACAACTTGTTACAGACAAACTGAGTACTCAGTAAGATTCTTTGCATACTCATTTTTTTATTTAATATGGCTGTATTTTAATGAAAGTTGGAAGCTGAAAGATACAAATTTTCACTCTCCTGGATGTCCATCCTAAATCCATTGTACTTTCAAAATTGCTGTATATATTTAGTGTTGTGCTCCATGGGCAAATTGAAGTCCCTCCCGGAGCCCAGGGAATAAAGTGAGTGGGGCCTTGGGAAAGTGGTGTAGACTGGGACATGTACTGGCTTGGCTCTTCTGAGATTTGGTTGAGCTTGGCTTTTTCTTCAGCATCTCAGTCATGTTCTTTTTCTTTTCTTTTTTTTTTTTTTAAATCTGGAGCTGGAAAAAGCCATATATTTCTTGTTTTCAGGAAAAACAAATTCAGAAAAAAATATATTTTTTTCTTCGTAAAATTTGCATTTAAGATAAATGGACAGCCATTTAGTGAAAGAGAATAGAAAGTTATGAGTGTGGTGACAAGGAGCTTATAATTGTTGCCTTTCAGCTGCTGTTGGGAAATCACAGAAAGAGGAGTTCCTCAAAAAGATACCATATCTAAAGAATATGAAGAATTCCTAACAGCCTTTAAAGTCTGCAGATTCTCTGGGAGGTTTCCAGGAGTAAGCAACATGACTGCCAGTAGTTCAATTGCCTGAAAGATGAACATAAACACATCAAAAATTACTCTGAACTGTACCCAGGTGAAATGTGCAGAACCTAGTTTGCACTTAGGGAAACCAGTTGTTTCCCAAATTTCACAACAACTTTTTATCCCATCAAAGCAGAAAACATAAAATAGGCCTTTTAACAAACCTATATTATAAAAGCATCTTGCTTGGTAATGAAGAGCCTTAATTACAAATGCCAAAGCAGGAGTCTGTTGTTTAATTTCTGACTTTCTATGTGCATAATTTATAAGTTCACTGAGGAATGTGCAGTTTCATTGCTTTTCTTCTGACTCATGCCGTGCTTACTGTTTGCTCTCAAGTCACATAATATGTATTTGTCCCTGGGAATTAATTTAGCTCTCAGAGCTTTAAGTTTTAAAATATTGGCATTTATGTCTTTTCTCACAGGAAAGAATTTATCATCATTTGTTGCATAATATACAGAAATGGTTGTGCTCAGCTAAACCATGGATTTTAACTCTAGGGAACTAAAATAAGCAGGCTGTGTTTTTTTTAAGGATAAATACATATAAACAGAAAAAATCCATGTGATAAAAATTCAGTTTTGGTGCCACCTTTGAAGAAATTTCAGGGGAAGAGGTCAGCAGCAGACACCGGTTTCTGCTTAAAACCAGAGAGGGAGTGTTAGAATAGCTAATAGTATACTGGTATCTGACTGGAATGAGAGGAATCAGGCTTCTGGTTCCTGCTAACGTGAAAATATAAGTGGCTGTACAAAGGCAGGATCTCCCAGAGAAGACAGAGGTTAAGAAGTAGGGTATGGTAGTCTCCACACAAATAGCGTGGTGGGGCAGTAGCTTGTACATGGATCTTTGATGCAGCATATATATGTTAAATTTCAAGGCCACACTGAGGGCATATGTCTTGGGTAGAAAGTCCTGGGTCCTTCTTTCAGGACCAGCCTATCCAAGTCTTACTTCCACAGTGTTATTCCTGTCTCCTTTATATCCAAGTTTTATTTTTGTATAGACATTCACACAAATGCTATCCCATTAATGTCAATCTATCGCGCTCTCATGTGAAAAAGTGTGTGATGGTAGAAACACACTATGAATTCCTTCTGTGGAGAAGATGGCTAATTTCCCTTCCCTTCTCACCCGCCCCACCTTAATCCATGTAACAAGCCTGAAGATCACCCACACACTGAAGAACTCATTTATTGTTTGTATCTGGGCTTACAAGAAGGTTTGCATAAGGAGGAAAGGAAACGCGCTGGGGTCTGGCTTGGTAGAAGTAAGCAGTGTTTTCACTCAAAAAATGGATCTCAGCTCTCCAAGCAAACCTACAAGCAAGCCAGGAGATCTGGGGAAGCTAATAAGTTGTGGTGCAGACTCTTGGTCTCTTTGAAGAGAGGCAGGTGAGTGGGGATTTGATTCCAGCTTGCTGGGGAAGGGTTTCAGGTTTGGGTTGGTTTTTCCTCTTGAGCCAGGAGAACAGGCTGTACTGAACAGATGAGCTTGGCCCGAGGTCTGAGCTGCAGCTCAGGACAGGGCTCTGGAAGGGGCCTGTCTTACGGTAGCTGCTGTGTCAAGTACAGACGCCATCATCTCTATAGCTTCCTGTGGGGAAAAAGGGGAAGATCAAAGACCTGGGAGAGGAACCTTGTGAAGGATTGAATAAGGTGGCCCTAAGATTTTTGCCTCACAGCCCATAACCTGTCAGCTCTCTGAGATCTCATTGTGGATCTGTCAGAGAACTGAGGTCCATTTGTTTCAGACCAGAAGGAAGAAATATGCTGGAAATTGTCAGGACTGGAGGTGGTAATATCAGCCCTTAAGAGCAAATCTGATCAGGCCTTGAAGTTTCCTGCTTAAGCTCATGCTTTCTCCTTGCTGAAACCTCCAGTTTGAAACTCACTAGTCCACAAGTTAGCTGTGGATAAGTGATCTTGGGAGTTCACTTTTTGTTGACACAACTGCTTCAGCACACATTGCCCTTGCAAAAGTTTTAACTGTCCAGGTGGGCAGGGGCAGATGTTGGGGCAGGCAGGGGTAGACAACCTCTTCCACAACATGAAGTTTGATGCCACACAGAGCAGATGTTCTTTCTGGCCCGGATAGGGTGGGCGGTGGCCGCAGTCTGGTTGGCCTCCCTGGCCCAAGCGCTCCCTTCCATACATAGTGCATGTTGCCTGTGTGTCTGCCTGTGCCTGCCCTGGGCAGCGCTGGGCAGGAGACACGCGGTGGTCTGGCCCTTTCCCTGCCTGGACCCCTTTTCTCTCTGAGATCCTCTATTGTGTGTTTACACCACTTTATGCTCAATGACTCTTAGAAACTTATTGGACTCTTAGAAACTCTTAGAAACTGGCACAGACTGTGGGGTAGGTATGCTTGCTCCCAGCACAGACTCAACCATTTACAGGATTACGCTGAAATGTAATTTCTTTCCTCTAGGTCAAAGTTCATTATTTCGCTTTAGGAAAAGGGTAAGAGCGGGTGCTTTCTGCAAACGTATTTAATAAAGTACCTTCGTTGCTATGAAGTGATTTATGTGTGGTAATTATCTTGTAATATAATTAGAAGCTCTTATATTTACTTTCCTTAAACTTCCTGCTTTGATGTTGCACTTGGGCATCTGTATTGCTTTGTGGGACACAGTCCAAAGCTGTCTGGATCCCGTCCAAGATTACTAATGCGTAGACATGTTTGTAAAACAGGACTCTTAAAGTCGAGCAAACATGGGAAAAAGATTTTTTGTTCCTGGCACTCTGTTTAAAAATTTGGAGTTTACAACACTGATTTAGTATAGTAATTTTTGCCAGAATTGTTCAATAATCAGTGATAATAGTAAACATTTCCCCTTTTTCCAGTTTGGAAAAAAACCCTAAAAGTTCATCTAGAAGATGTATAACCTGTGGGACATCATATGAAAGTGGAAATTTTGGGGTTGTCTTGGCTTTAAAAAAGATCTCTTGGAAAATCTCAGCCCAATCAAACTGTTGAAGTGCACACTGGGAGTTCACAGAGGAGAAGCCAGGTGTCTACTCTTGAAAGTTGCCTCTTCTGAAAAGTGGGGTAAATTCTACTGGTGCAAGGTGCAGACTGAAATTGTGCTTGTACCTCAGTGCAAACACAGCCTCAAGTACAAGCAAAGAAAATGACCCCCTTCTAGCTGATTAATCCCAGAAAGTTCCTGAAACATAGAATGATCATTAGGTGAGTTTTGTATGAGACAAGTCATACCAAATAAAGAAGAAAAAAAAAAACAAACAAAAAAAAAAGGAAAAAGGACTTGTGTCCTGGAGCAAACCAGACCAAATATATGTATATTTAAATCAACATTTTATGGGGAAAATTCTGCATACAAAATTAAGCTTTCCATGACTAAATATGTAGAATGAATTAATCCTTGAATGTAATAGTCTGAGTGGTGGATAACTGAAAAGGAAGTACTTTCTAGTTATTTCTGGATTCCAAATTTTTGTAGTTTTAGAGAAGATGACAAAATATTTGATAAGAAAAAATAATAGACATATTCTTAAACCATACAAAAGATAGATGTTTAGGTTTTTAGTTAAGGAAATCAGCCCTTAACCCATGCAGTTATCCATGTAACCTTATTTCTATTGTCTTGCTCATGTCTCTAGGGTTCAGTGCAACAGTGATGCTGCCTCTGATCTGGGTACCTATTTTGGAGCTCCAAAACGTGCTCCAAAACGTGCTATTTTCCCTACATATTGCTATTAATATTCATTATTATTACGAATCATGTGCCTTGTACTGAAATTCCATTAAAAGTGTTTCTTAAAAAAGTGATGAGCTACTGAATAACTTAGAAACACCTGGACAGGGTTAGGTAATTTTAATATGCCTCTTTGCATGTCACCTGCAATATTAAAATAGTTTTCTTGTTAAGGCTTTAGCATAATTAAAGTTATACTCCACCGTTTTGCTATAAAGTTCACAAAACACACCCTCTGAAAACCCACAAGCTCTTTCAGCAAAAAATAGGAAATTGAAGGCTAAACATGCAAATTTAGTTTAGATAAAATGATAAAAATTAATCCAAACCAGGGATGAGAAACACAGAAGCTGTTGGGTCAACCAGTTCTACAAGCCAACAAGCAAATTAGCAACATATGTATTGAAAACATTTTTTTTGCAGATCATCCTTCTGTCCCTGTGGTCAGAGTCATACTTTTGATTTGAGGGAGAAAAGTAGTTGTATGCTCTGAAAGATGACCCTAGCCTATCCAAAAGAAAAATGGGACACTCAGAGGGCCATTAAAAGGAACAACCAGAAACCAGTTGACAGCAGTGGCTTCAAATAACTTACAGAAATGGAGTAGAGTGGAAAGCCAGGAAAGGTGGCGGATGCAAGATAGAGGTGGCCAAAGGGGAGAGACGATGGCAGATTTGGTCCATTATTTTTAGCAGCAAGTAAAAGCACAGGGTAGTGGGAGCAGGGTGAGAGATGCAAAGATTAATAGCAAAGAAGCAGCAATCACCCTGGCCTGGGCCTTGGTGCCCTGTGAGGATCGGTGGGTGCTCTGCTCGGTGCAGGGAACATGGCAGTGCCTGCCAGCACCGTACCAGATGAAGCAGATAAGGTCACTCCCACAGAGGAGAGGCTTCGGAAGCTTTCTTCTTAGACACACAGGAAAGCATGAGAAAGAGCCTGGGTATGGTTCACTACTATCCAAATCAGCGAACTCCTGGAGATTTTTTTAATGCTCCAGGCAAAGGCAGCCATGAACTCCAGAGACCCATGCTAGGTAAATGGTAAAGAGCAAAATTGTAAGTGTGAGACTAGTTTTCACTGATAGCAGTGAAAGTATCTGAACATGTAAACCTCCTGCCAGGCCTTGATTTGCAATAACAAGAGTTGGCTCGATTTCCAAGGGTCTTATTCAAACACTGACTAGAGACCGAAGCCAGAAACCTGGAAAATGAAATCAGATTTGTTAAACTATATTTGTTCACTCCCAAGTGATGACTCACTAGACAAGTTTAGGTACACAGCTTTTTTACTGGATGGAGGGAAAGGAATCAGAACGACATAGAGAATCAAAAGCCACAAACCCAGCTCCAAATTACAAGCCCGCTAATTAGGCCCTCTTTCTTCAGAGATGTAGTGTGAGAGGGGCTAGCTATGGTCCCTATCCTGTAGCCGCCCAAGTCCCAAAGGATGCCTCTTGCTCTCAGGTCAGGTGCTGTGTTCAGAGCCCTCATTGACTTTACAGCTGGCCCCGCAGAGCTGAGCTGGCCTGACCCCATCCCACCACGCCTCTGTGCTAAACCTTTCTGAAAGCCTCTCCACTGGTTTCTCACAAGGTACCCTCAGCAGTGGCAACCTCTTAACAAGGCTGCTATTGCTGGCAGGACCCATGCAAGAGGAGAGGGGAGCCTCGCCATCCCCCTTGCCTTGTCTGCAGCTTCCAGGCTGCAAGCAGAGCATCACTCATCATAGGCACTTTCAATAGGTTTTTCACAACATAAATACAACATTTGTAATGATTTCAACTTTCTGACAAGTCTGTTGCTACCAACAGCACTCCGAGTGCTGTACCAGGTGACAGTAAATGGGTCCTGTTTAAGCCTGTCCATTGGTCTCTCCCTTGGATTCTTTCACTTCTGCACTAGATGACAGTAGAGTACTTGCCTTTCTGGGTTTTTATCTACCAGTAGTTGTCTGGGAGAGAGTATCTTTCTATTTTGCCTCAGGACAGCAGGCTTGCATGTCGTAGGATCTTATTTCTTATGTTAACATACAGCTAAAATGCAGCCAACAGCTGTGAGGATTTACTTCGGGGTTTTATTCCATGCCCATTTCTATAAAACCAGGAGGAGCAATTGGAGGAGTATTGGTGCAAACCATCAGGAAAAAAATTAAACCTAGCAAAAACCAGCTGTGTGTTTCAGGTGAAGGAGAAGTTTGACCACTGTGTGTTTGAACAACTGAATCTGTTGTGCTCATTCCAACCCTTGTCTGTCGTCTTCTGTCTTCTGACTTCTGTTTATTTTTTTTTTTAAACCTAAACATAGAGATGTTCACAGCCACCTTAAAAAATAAATTTATAAATTGCTAGAGGATGTAGGAAATGCATGTGTGCAATGAACTCCATAATTCTGAGTCTATTACAGAGGTGATTATATCTTACAGAGAAAGGAGACAGTCTCTTCAAGTATGGGAGACCTAAATGATTTAGGGTTTGCTGGTCAAATATAATCACAGTGTGCAGGCGAAGGCTTGCATTACAGCAGAGCGAGTCCTTTGCTCTTCTTTCACCCTATCCACTCCCAATTAGAGATGCTGAGCACGAAGACAGGATTTACAGTCATGAGATGCAAGTGGGATCAGATGTCTGCTTCTGCTAGCCCAATCTGTTTCACAGTGGAGTGCAGCTTGGATGGACCCAAGCCCTGGTGAGGCAAGGTAGGAAGACAGTTCTTCAGTCTTGTGGTACTGAGTACAGCATGCCCGCTCAGTTGGGGTTAGACAAGCTCAAGCAAGATGCCATTAATATAGAAGTATAAGCTGGATCTTTTCAGTGAAGTCTTGCTGCTCCCTCCCTTGCAACACAAGCAGTGTTTTTAATGGTTTCTTATACAATCCTGATGTGTTACTGACAGGTATGACAGGACAAACACCCTCTGTCGGGTCATGGCAAACCTTAATTCGGAGTTGTGTGTAGCTCCCACAGCACACAGAGGTGGGACTCATCTTGCCTGACTGATGATGCACTCAGCACAGCAATCTACACCTGCACTTGGTGGGTAGGCTACCATTAAACTCTGTGATCAGCAGAGCTGGTGGCATGTAGGGGACTATCCATTTCATTCTGAAGAAGACACCCATAGAGTGTGAATCATGCCGTAAACCTTAATGATAGCTGTGGGAGTGTAGATACCTTGCTGACATGTAGACATCCTCACTGTAAATGTCTGAAGCTTGGTGAACTGAATCCAACTATCACCTGTTTTACATAGTCCTCAGATGACACAGTGGTCACTACCATACAGAATACTGCTGAGGATCTACAGAGTGACTGGGACCTCTTCGTCATATACACTTAGGATCAAAATTTCTTTATTGATCTTTGACTTGAAATGACACTGTAATTTTCTTTGAGCTCTTTCGTCTCTCTCATTCCTCCCTGCCAACATACACACACACAAAAACCATGTGCACACACAGAGAATATTAAAGCTAGAGTAGACATCAGCCTCAGGGCTAAGCTAATGTTCCTTGCATACAAGGCTGTTATGGAAATAGGAATGGAAAATTTAAATGAGCCACCATCAATGAGAACCAGCTCAGACGCAAATGTTTCTAACTTGTTGGAAGCAAGTCTAATCAAAAATAACCTGGAACACTTTTGGACTTGTTGGGAATACTTGCGGGTGTGGCTGTAATATGTTTAATCTGTGTGCTAGGGAGACTTCCATAATTTATTTATGCTCCATGTTTGCCAGGACAGATTCATCTTAATATGGCACAAATTCCATTAAAGATGTTTATTATGGACAGTAAAAGTGCATGAATACACTCTAAGAAAATGCATCTCTGAATTTAACAGTCCATCAGCAAATGCACCACTGATGCTAAATGTCTCAGCTATAAATGCTGAGGTCCAAAGATTCTGCAGTATCTTAAATGGCTGCATCACACACATCATTTCCTTTTCAGTGTACAGATCTGGAAGGGAATTTTTCCCACAAAACCAAAGTGTGCCAATAAGATCACTCAGTAGTCCTCGGTTTAACTTCTCCGTACTATTTTGTTAGGAATTACACATATTTAGAGAGATGAAAAAACCAATAGCGTTTGTGTGCATCTTGCTTTCTAAACTTATTAAATAATAAATAAATAAAAGGTGGAGTAAAAGGCAATTGATGCAGAGCCTGCTGCACCCAGCCTCTCCGCATGATCTGTCTCCACCCCTTCCAGTTGGGATGACTCCTGTGCTAAGCCTCTCCTCCTCACTTCCCAATCCCAAAGTCTGTAGAAGAGTTGAAGAGCACCTGGAAACTGGATGAGCAGCATCAGGAGCAAAACTGTCAGCAGAACTGGTTTTCTTCTTCTTGTGTTTAGAGAAATCTAGCTGGTATTGCTCTGAGCAGAAGCAGCGAACTGGGCTAAAACAGGATCCTGTACTCCAGGTACGTGATGGAAAACTGGTCCATAAAGACTGAGCTGGCAGCAGAGAAAGGCTAACTACTTTTAACTGTTTTGAAACGGAGAAATCTGAAATTGCTAGGCAATTAGATATAACTCTTTGAAAAGGCATGAAACATTTAGCAAAAACCACTCCTTTAAAGTGAGATTTTTACTTTCATTTCAGTAAAAAAATGCACAAAGACAAGTTTTAGGGAGTGGATAAGGTGACGATAAAGGGTGTCAACTTTGGGAAAGACTAGATTTCATTTAGAGTGCTTGCTGCAAGTTGTGGCACAGCAATAATTCTGAGGACACTGGTAACCATTTTATTTCCATCAGTAGCAAGATCGCATTAAAGGACCATAGTAATTTCTTTTGCAATTATGGTAATGAATTCCCATGCTTTTCCTTGTTTGGTCCATTGGAGCACTTGCCATTGAAATAAATTACTGCTGGAGTTTAAAATGTTTGCACTGGACCCAGGAAAACAGCAGAGATGTCACATCTTGGCATCACTAATCCAAGGTCCTGCCAAAGAGCACAGCACTTGGAGATCACGTGCTCATATTCACTTTCGGAGAAGAAGGGATTATCCTTAGGACTACCTTTGCCCCTGTTTTACCTCATTGTTTTGTTTTTTTTTAATTTTTAGCCCCACCTCCCAACTAGGGATTTGTTTTTTTCTGATTGAAAACTAAGACTCAGCAGGATTTAACCATGTGAGTTGTTGCTCCCTAAAAATGTAATAGTTTGGGTCTATCCTACACCCAAGGGAGCCCACCTTTGCCTTGTGATAATAGCAAATAACTCTACTCAGTTTTTGTTACTTGCACGAATACTGAATGGTATTGAGACACCCAATGAAGAGCAGAACCACTGGTGAAAAGGAGAAGCTATAAAAAGAACTCTTGATGAGCAGAAGGATGACAGCAGACTCATGGATATCACTCTATTTTTCCTGTTAGCAGCAGTCAGTTTCTCCCCGATCCTCACTTTGTGCCAGGCCCCATGTCTCCTCTGTGCTGGAACTCAGCGATGAGGAGAGGGGTGTAAAGGTGAGATGCTGCATGCTTGGAACTGTGCCATGGGGAAAGCAGGAAAAGGAAAAGGGTAATGGATGAAACCGGTGGGAAGAGGGAATGAGGTGAGACAGGACAGGTAGGAAATATCCTGGCTTATGGCTTTGCCACACCGTGTTGCGTGGGACAAATTGGGCGGGAACAAATGAAGCTTCTGACTGAACAGGATCCCATCAAAGACTTCTAAGAGGTTTGGGTGTGGCTGACTATTTAGTAACGTTCTCCACAGCCTGGTGCCTGGAGAAGAGCCAGGTGGCTGGCACCAATCAAGACAGGCCAAAGAAATGGTTTCTGGGAAGCAACCAACAGATAGGCAGTAGGCTGTTTCACAACTACTGCAAAGCTTAATGACTCCTAAACACGACTTCCTTGAAGGGAACATCATAGGTTGTGCCCTTCTGAACAAAAGACCTTAGTGGGGTAAGACTTAGCTGCCATCTCAGAAGCCAGTGGTGGTAGCTGTCTTTGGGAGTGCCTGTGAATTCTCCAGGCAGCCTCTTGCACTTCAACAGGCTCATTCATCTTATGTTAAAAAAAAGAGATAGGAAGTACTTTTGCATAAACAGACATCCCTCAAGCATGTTCGGGCCTATTATGTGGGGCTTAAAGTAGGAGATACTCTCCCATGCATGTTACAACTTCCACTTTCATACAATGCCAAAAAAATGGAGGTTTTAGTCCTGAAGATCAGGCTGCTTTATGCTTCCTATCACCAACCCTGATATTCAGATGTTGAGAAAGGTGGGAGAACAATTAACAAATGTAATCAGCTCTCAGTTATCAGCACAGGGGATCATCCACCTCATGGCTATTTCTGAAGCAGCTTGATTCTAGCAGTAAAGCCACATTTGCCCAGTTCCTGTATCTCTACCAGCCAGAGTTATGGTTGTAATCAAGCATATTTGTTCAAACTCAGTGCTGGACCTGCCAGACCTGGTGACAGCAGCCCCAGGCTTGGGAGAGGATGAGGGGGAACAGTGTCTCTGCACTATACATTGGGAAGGCTGATTATTTTGGGTATAAGGCAGTCTAAATGCATATAAAATTTGGATGCTGTTATTCAGCCTGTGTTAATCATGCAAGCTGGGAAGTGTTGTGTCAGGCATAAGCAAGTGGTGAGTCTCTGCGGCAGTGACTCTGTGTTCTTCAGTCTGCCTGCACCATGGTTCCAAATGTGTCCATATTGCCTAGGCAAAATTTCCTATTACTCGGGGAAACCTAGCTCTCTGTTGCTGTGGTTCATGGAGAGCTGAGAAAGGTATACATTTCTACCATAATTTGCCAACACTTCTATGAACGCTAGATTGTTTTCTAAAGAACATGTTACAACACAAACAGAAATAATAGGCTGATGTATAAATGACGAAGCAGAGAGAGTCATAATGTATATGCAAGTGTATGTACTGCATCCCCAAGGACAATTTCAAAGCAGTACATGGCTAGGAAATGCTACTATTAACACTGCCCCTGCTGACTTAATTGGATACCTTGTATAGATGCATTATAACACTACTTTTAATTACAGGAACACATTCTACTTTTTGCAGAGTCCATTCCAAGCTCCTGACACAGAGAGTCAGAACAACTTTTGACTTTAATCTCTCGAACACAGCTCTGGATCATTGTCTGTCATTACTATTTTTGGAGAAGGGACAAAAGCAAATACTCTCACATATTTTGAATGAGATTTGCATATCCATTTGTTTTCTTGCAATCCCTTTCAAGGGCATACGAGCCCAAGGCATTGGAAGCTAATTCACAAATCAGTACTGCAGTCCTTCACCAACTGCTCCTGATACATTGGCTCCCAGAACAGCTGTGATGCTGCTACCGAAAGCACAGATTAGCTAGTAGGCACCAGGGCTGAGAGGAGCACTGAACACTGCTTTTCTGTAGCAGTTGAGTGATGTGGCCCTTACCCACCACAAAATTCAGAGAAACCAGCATGGGATTCGCCATGAAGACATGCATGATGGCCCCTTGCCTGGGGAGAGAGTGACATCTGAAGCTGTACTGCTTCACACAAGTACTGACAGCGCGGGAGCAAAACAGACGTGACATGAGAGTCACAACCTACATGTGCAGGTTGTTCATAATTTTATAGCTTCACTTTTGGTATTTCTCTTCATTCACAGCTTAATAACACATTATGGACTAAAAGCCATTCTGCACTGGAACATTGATTTTGCTTTTTTCTACTTTCTCCTTTCAGACAAGGATGTCAATGTTATCTATAGAAGTTATTGAATTACTTTCTGCAGATTTTATTCACCCTTAAAAATTTGTGTTAACAAATAATTTTTACTTTCTTGCTCTCTTTTCTTTTTCTTTTTTTTTTTAGGTTTCCAAATGGCTGATCCTTTTCTCTATGATACTGGAGAAAGATCTCAGTATGGGTGCCTTGGACATGAAGTACAAATTGAGCACATCAAGGCATATGTTTGTAGGCCATCTTTTTTCACAGACAAAGCTGTGATTGTGATTCATGATATATTTGGATGGCTGTTCCCAGACACTAGATACATAGTCGATTTGATTGCAGGTCATGGATACATGTAAGTAACTGTCTTTCCTCTCTGCCTCATAAAAGCGCTGATAGATCACCAGCCCAAAGTTAGACATGGCATGTGATGTCTCCTATACACACAGGGCAACCATACCATTTCAGTCCGAGCAAATAAAAATGTAAAGGGACAAAATGTTCCCATGAGGCTACCAAAGCTACTAAAACTGACCCATCAAAAATGGCTACCTGAGCACAAAGCCACGAGGAGTCATGAAGTGCCAGCGTTTGCACTTATGTGGCAGCGTGGGTGATTAAAAGATAAACTGTGGTATCTATCTTTAAGTTGTATAAGCTTTTCAGAAGCAAACCTTTTGAACGGTTGCTTTAGCTTTTACTAATGGAGATATATATATGTGTTTACATAGAATCAGGTTGCTTAATCCCTTTATTTTTGTATTAAGTATGTCTAGGGAAATAATGAGAGTTTATTTGTGTTTTGTTTTTTTTTTTTCCGTAGATAGACATATACTTTTAGCTCTGCTGATTGCCAGAACAGGATGAGTAGTATATGATTCAGATAGTAACTGTGTAGATGTGTACTCTGGAGTAGAGAAGACATTAGAAGACATTTAAACATCCACAGATTCTCCCCATCTGGATGTGAAAGTTGACTTGATTCCATGTCTCACACAGAACTATCTGCCCAGACTTCTTCAAGGGGACAGAGCCCTGGAAAACTACTGATCACTGGGCTGACTTTGCTGATTGGATGAAAGATCATGATCCTATGAAAGTAGACAAGTAAGAAACATATTTGTACTTGAACTTTAAAAAGCATCCAGAAAATGAGGGGAGTTTGTATGAAATGTTAAAAGCAGCACCTCATGGCAGGGCAAGCTGGCTGCACACACAGAATTGCTTATCCTGGGAGGTTCTTCTGTGGTTCTGGGCACTGCCTTGGCTGGGATTTGGAAAAGATCATCTGCTCCATCTGTCACTCTGCTTATTGTCCCCATCTTGTTTTCCTGGGCCCTTTTCTAACTATGTTATACTGGCCACACAGGCTCATAGCCAGTGTTTCATGGGCTGTGAAATACCCAGCACTCTGACCCACAAGTGTTGATTCTGCCTCCAGTTCCTCAGGATAAGGGGGAAAACTCTTCCAGAAACGCCCATGTTATCTGCCAGTTGTCACTTGCCTGTCTTGCTCTCTGTCTTGTAGATAATGCTAGGTACAGATCATATTCTCCTGAGCAGCACTAGATGAAAATTTACAAGACTGCCCAAAACCTAAGATACATCTGATCACCTATACTGTTTTTCTCAGTGTGAAATAGAGGCCCCATTATCTGTAGAGCCTAGCAGTGCCTGTAACAAGGCTTCCCTGAATTATGGGAGGAAATACTGTTTCTTCAGTATCTATCACCACAGCCTAAACCTCAGAAGATGATAGTGAGGCAGTGACACCCTATTACTCAGCTATCATCCTGTAAGCCACAAGTATTCTTCTGACCCTCTCAAGAGGCCCCAGCAGTCACAGCCTAACTTCAACATCTCTCAGCAAAGCTTTTTACTATACAGTTGCAGAAGCTGTGACTGAATTTTTTGAAAAGATGAATGACTAACACCTGTAAAAAATCCCACTCCCAAGAGTGAGCAGATATGTGGGCATCGTCTTAAACAATTAAGACCTCAAGGATATGCCTGTGCTGTCTCTTGAAGGTTCACTTGTAGTTGCTCTCAAGGTCAGATCCATTGCTCTTTCAGCGCGCAAAGAATGCAACACGCCCATGACTTAGTATCCTTCCATACAAAACACACCTGAGAGAGCTCATCCATTCACAGTGCACATGCTACAAGCCTAGGACATGATCTCCTGATCGTGTCACTCTCATACTGCTTTTTTTTCAGCTTAACCAAACCTGCAATGACCAATGTGCAGAATATTGGAAAATATAGTTATTTGTATATGCAGTATGCCTTTAAAGTTCATTTAAAACTCTGCTGATAATAAGAAAGATAAAACTAGGAAGTTAGCAATTAAAAAAAATTACCTGCTCTGGCCTACGTTAAAAACAATTTGCTTATTTTTTGCATTTACCTCATGCAATACCTGTTTTTTAAACATTATCGTTACTGACAGTTTAATTTTGAGTAATTGCTGCTTTGGTATAGTATTATTGCATGTAGGCCTGGTAGGATATTTTAATATTAACTCATGCAAAAGGAATGACATACTCAGGATGAACCTTTATCTAAACAGGTGGACTCTGTAAAGATAGCACAGTGAAGGTTATCTATTCCTACAATCCATAATGCAAGGTGTTGTTCTACTTGCAGATATGTCTTGTCTTTAGTTGTCCTGTCCTAGACAAAGTGATTCAATTAAAAATTTGCTTCTTTTGAAAACAAAGGAGCAGGTCACGATTCAGGTAAGTATTTAACTACCTACACCTGTACTTCCCTAAACTAGGATCAGAGATGTTAACTCCCATTTAAGAACAGAAGCCACTGCTTTGGGCTCAAATGTGTTTTATAAGTATTTTCTGTTTCAAATGATTGGGGGTGCAGATGCAGAAAAAGTCATGTATCTCTTTTAATTTACTTCTTAAATTGTCAAGTATTGTTTCTGCAATAGATTCCTTAGTTTACTTTTGTTTATATGTCTTAGGGAAGCTGATGTTGTCTTGAAGTATCTAAAGGAACAATGCGGTGCAAAGAAGATTGGTATCGTTGGGTTTTCCTGGGGTGGAATGGCAGTACATCACTTGATGCTGAAAAATCCTCAATTAACCGCTGGGGTGTCCCTCTATGGTAGTGTAGAACACATGAAAACTTACATGGGCTCACATGACTATGCATAGTTTGTAAGTCTAGTTATTGCTTTGTAACAATTTCTGTAAATGCTCAACTCAAAGGTGAGTTGCAGATTTTAATTATGGTTATTTCAGCAACATGCTATATTGGTATAAAAAATTAAGAATGCTGAAAACCAGAAACAAAAAAGCTTCCTTTTGCACAGTGGTTTTCTAATGTTTTTTAGTGCTTGGGAAGTGGGGAATTATGTTTTCCAGATGCTTTTTTCTCCATTTAAATAGAAACTGTCCTTATCTAAAAATTTACATAACGAGTAAACCTAAATAGAAATGTTTCATTTGCCACTTATCCTGCAAGAATGTTAACTTCACTAACAGACTGTTTCTCAAAAACATTATAGGAATCATCAGGGACTCTGAAGAAAGATACAATTTATTAAATCCCACATTTTTCATTTTTGGTGAGAAAGACCACACTATTTCTTATGATGAGGTAAGATGTTCTACTGGAAATGCTTTTTTCTTCTCCCATAGTTCTTTCATCCCACACAGAAATCCTAGCTTGTTAGAAACCATTTTCAGATATGAAAAATCAGACAGGGTGGATTGTTTTCCTTCTATTGCAACTTCCCCCATACCTTGCTTAGGTTATTCAAAGCTTCTTTTTTGAGGTGAAAAATGCAGTAAAGATCAGTCTCTGAGTGGCTGGACAAGCAGAGTGTGAAACTGGGCAGGGAGATTCAACTGGTATGAGCCTAACATCTCAAAAGCTTGGCGACTACTGCTATGGTTGAGAGAACAGGCAGTTAAACCACTGAATTTGGACTTTGAATGGAAAAAAATAATTTCAGCCTAGTAACTGAGCTTTCTGATGATGTGAACCAATGAGTAATTGCTTTTGGTACAAGAAGACAAAATGAACTGTGTCAGAATTTTAACTAAGACCATTATAATTTGTGGACTCTATTTTGACTCCTGACTGACATCTATATTCTGATATAACCCCTATTGTAAGCATATCTGAGAGGCTGGGTAAATATATGGGTAGGAAACTGGTGCCCTCTTCTGTGCATAAGTTCCTTCTCTTCAGTGACAAGGATGACATACCACCTCTAGCATAGGCCCTGCTCCTACACAACAGACTAACTGGGGAACTGGCCGTGTGCTCTGGGAGTGCAGAGGCCGATCAGTATTTACTTTTAACTGTGTTATTCAGCATGTTGATCTGTACATCAGATATGTGTCTCCCCTGCACAGGAGAACAAACCCTTCACTCCCTGGCACCTTTTTAGGGTAAAAGCGGCTTTTTCCCAGGGGCACAATTTTCATAAGTACATTTTTTCCATCATGTGTCACACACTGAAGCCATACCTTTCTCTCCTGAATCTTTCTCTCTGAGCTATCTGTGCAGATTCTGTAATAAAAATGCCTGTGTTAAAAAAAAAGTCCTCAGATACACTGTTTTCTGCACTAAGCAATAAAGGGCTCCATATAAAAAAATGTGAACATGATGTAAATTACAGTACTGTCTCTAATCTGCACAATGGGTAGAATTAAGCTTGCAGGGGCAGAATAAGTGTTCATTCTCCTACGTTCTGACTTTTTAATAGAAAGGAGCACAAAAATGTGACTACACCTATACAGGTGCATAATCGTGTGATTAGTTCTCTGTGTGTAAGCATGTGTGTACTTATCATCAAAAGATTGTGCGAGAGCAGTGGTTTTTTGTTATTCAGTAAACTAAGCTCCCCCCTTGTGTTTTCTTAAACTCTGATACGAAGCCTATCAAAATATTTTAGACTGAGTCACTGAGGTTTAGGGAATATGTTCTCCCAAGATTAGAGCTTAAAATTAGATTACAAACCATATTAAGTCTCTGAATAGAAGTGCACCCGTTCCTTTATGGCAATGAGATTTACCAAACCATCTCTGCAGTAACTGTTGAGGTTCTCAGACTCACCCATACTTTTAAAAAGCATTTCAGTCTTGCATTCCAAGGAGGGGCTTTCTCATCTGTTGAGCAACAGAGCCTGCTTCAGGTGTGATAGTCAAGAAAAGACAAAGATGTAGTGATATGAGAAACAGCAAGTTTGGCAAACCTGAAAAAAAGCCACAATATAATGGAAGAATGCTTTCTTTTACAGATCACCTTACTGGAGGAGAAGTTGAAACAGTACTGTAAAGTTGCATATAAAATTAAAGTTTATCCTGGACAAGTTCATGGGTTTGCACAGTTGAAACCGGAAGATATGAAACCTCATGATAAACCTTATATTGAAGAAGCTAGAAAGGATATGATTGATTGGATCAAAATGTTTATTTGACAAAAGCATAAAGTAACACTAGGCTGCAAGATCTGTATTTAATTATATTTTAGAGAAGAAAATGGTCAAGGGAAAACTATCTGGTTTTGAAAAATTGTTTAAAAACAAAAATAGGAACAATTTAATTTATAGTTCTTTATTATTTTTTTTACAAAACAAACAAGATTGTGAAATCAAAGTTGGACTAAAGGATGATTAGGCATT
Source organism: Phalacrocorax carbo (assembly GCF_963921805.1). NCBI lineage: Eukaryota > Metazoa > Chordata > Aves > Suliformes > Phalacrocoracidae > Phalacrocorax > Phalacrocorax carbo. Next base: position 79,581,470 of record NC_087514.1, on the reverse strand, counting down.
AAAAGTTGATTGCATTTATCTTGCTTTGTGTTTGCTTCATTATTCTGCATTATGACATCAATAGTAATGATATTGTTTATCCATTTGTCTATGCTAGCAAGCATGACTTTATCCTGACTTTACCTGAGTTGTTTCAGGATTTATGTTGGTGTGATGATTGGTGATCATAGGTGTTAACACAGAAGTACCCTGGTTTTGCATACAGACTTTTTTTTAATCTGTTTTTCTATTAACTACAAAGCACTTGTCTCCAATATATTGCTGTACTGGGCAGAATTTCCCATGTGTGAAACAAACGTTTGGCAATGTTAAGGATTTAGGAAGGAATGATGTTGTTAAGTGGCAACCTTCAGGTATTCCCTTGGCAATATTAAGAAGGGAACTTCTAGTATTCCTTCACCAACATCAGGGAAAAACATAACCAGTCCCTCCTGGCTGTGGAAGTAACCCAGGCATGAACACTGTGGAAACAGTGGGTTTTATTGTCCTGGTCCAAACCAGGCACAGGCTGACAGGGAGGTGCCCCCACTCAGTCCTGATTATATTGTTCTCTTTGCATTATATCCCTTCTTCCTCTCTCAAGTTCTTCCCCTTTATCATCCTTATCTCCTCACAAGTACACACCATATAAACAACAATAAACAACCCTGGCAGGGGCTCCAGTTTTGCTGACAAGCTGACCATTTTTATTTCATTGACTTGGTAATGACTTGGCAACTTGGGTTTACTCAGAGATGCTCTAAGGGCCCCATGTCCCTTTTTACTTTCTACAACATCTGTCAGTTCTTCACACTGTTGCCTTGTTAATGTAGCCATAAATCAAGCCTAGATATCTGCATGGATATTACTTTCCCTTTGGTACCAGGGATGTTTGACGGTTTCACACATCACTATACTATCAGTGCAATTATGAAGTCACCTTATGTGGGTTGTCCGCATACCTCAACAGACTGAGTATGTTAAACAATCCTGCTGTGAGAAGTTATGAAGTTAGAGGCACTGTACAAACTGCATGTTGCTCAGCTATCTGGACTGGCAGTCAATATGTCTGTCTTTGCCTCAGTGGAGGCATGGCTATAGATGTGGTGATGGAGGATGTTCAATAGTTAGATCAATAGTCCAATGCCCGAACATACCTCTCTCCCGCTGTGCTCTGGGGAGGGGAGGGTGTTTCACAGCCAAGCACTGGAGCAGCCCACCCTGAGAAGTGGTGGGGTCCCCCTCTTTGGAGACTTTCAGAACCCCGCAGGGTGAAGCCTTGAGTGGTGCAGTCTGGCTTAGAAGCTGTCCTGGCCCACTGTGGGAGACTGGACAAGGTGACTTCCAGGGATGCCTTGAAAAGTCCTCTGACCCCCTAAATCCCCATGCCAACCTGGTGCTTTCTACATGATAACCCCAGTCTGTGTTAGCCCATGTCCCCAAATGGCTGTACCAGGTCACTGGCTGTATCTCATGTAGCCAAACATCCAGGTTCCTATCCTGCAGCATTCCCGCATACCCCAAGGAGAGCTCCAGGCCCTCAGCGCCATTTCTGTCCCTGCGTGCCTTCATGACCTCAGAAAAATCCTCCAAATATTGTGGGTTTGTGAAGGCAGTGCTCTACATTTTTCTAGGAGACGAGGTGTGAGCATGATGAAGCTTTTGCTAATCATGAAAATATAAATTTGAGGGAGCTGGGAAGGCAGTGTCTGCTATAGCTTGTCCGGAACTGAAAAATGTTGTTGGTGTTAAAAACCTCTTTGGAGTGGGCTAGAAACACACATTGTATGCGCAACAGCTTTCTCCCATTTGTTTTCCCATGTACTACACAGCTTCTTTAAGCATTCAGTGGGGAGCCGGCTTAGATGAAGCTAACGAGCTGGGTGCCGTAGCTGTGGGATAGCACGTGTGGGATGCAGCTGCAGGTTGTGTAAACAGTTTTTACAGAAGAGGTGTGAAAGACTGCCTGTTCTCTTCCCCAAATGCGCTGAGCCCTGGGTTGTCAGGGCTGGCACAGGGTGCCTACAGCCATGCTGGGGATCGAGGCTCTCCTGCCGTTCGCAGCATGTGGCCATGGGTGCCATGGCTTCTGGGGCCCCTGATAAATTGTTCCCAGGCTTGTTTGGCTGACCATGATGGTGGTGGATGCCCTGAACTCACCCCAGTTCATTCCCCTCTGCCCTCATCCCCCCTCCTCAGTGCACAGGTAAGGAGTTTGCAGGCAGTGCGTAAACTTCCCTCCAGGTCTTTAAATGGCGCACTGAGGCAGAGTTCCTCACACGTGCGGAATGGGGAGGATGGTTTGCCTCAGAAGAAAGGAGGCATGTTCTGCACATAAGCCCTAGCTGCTCAGCCCAGACGTAACTCTAGTTTAGGCGAGAACCGATGCAGATCACTATCATAGCTAGCTTTTCAGTACTGCATTAAAAGCGCTGTGTTTAACAGCTTCACAGCCATCCTCGCTCCAGGAAACGTCCACAAGATGGGGCCCCTCTCCTTGGCTGTCGTGAAGAAGGCTTTTAGGTGCTCGGCTCTAATTGAAATAATCAACACTCTGAATGGTCCCTGTCAAATCCTACGGTAATGGTCCATGGGTCCATTTCCACTGTCAGAGGGAACCTGGCTTCCTAGTATGTGGGAAGCTGTAGTGAGCAAAGCTGCTGAATGTTGCCTCTGCCTGCAGCAAGGCACTGTAGCCTGCTGGGTTATGATAAAAGGTGGAATGTCACCTCCGCCTTAGGACTTTTGGGTTCTTCAGAGGGAGTCCTGGTTGTGATACAACATTGTCACACCCTGTGTTTGATTTTGCACTGCTGAATGTTTATCGGTCTATCTCCTGTACATGGCAAAATCAGATTGCTTTGGGATATCATTAAAACTTGATAAGCCAATGAGTTGGAAGAAGCGTGATTTGAATTGTACCCTGAAGGTATTCTGTTTATGCTTGCTCATTGTAAGATTTTTTTTTTGTCATACAAACTAATATAAATAGAGGTATACTGAGCTGCTTAAGGGAATTTTAACCATGACAAACAGTATTAGTTCCAAAATGGTCTTTTCAGTGGTGCCCCATGACAGGACCAGGGGCAATGGGCACAAGTTGGAACACAGGAAGTTCCACCTCAATATGAGAAAAAACTTCTTCCCTGTGAAGGTGCCAGAGCAGTGGCACAGGCTGCCCAGGGAGGCTGTGGCGTCTCCTTCCCTGGAGACATTCAAACCCCACCTGGATGCGTTCCTGTGCCCCCTGCTCTGGGTGTGCCTGCTCAAGCAGGGGGGTTGGACAAGATGACCTCCAGAGGTCCCTTCCAACCCCCACCATTCTGTGATTCTGTCATTCTGTGAATCTCCTTGTGATTCACTGTTAGTTAAATTTGATTGGTGAAATTGTGTAAAATCACATTAAAATGACTCAGCAAACTAAAACTCAGTTGGGAGGGGACACACCTTAAGCAATCCAGACATACCACTGAAGAGGTGGCATTCAAAGAATAGCAGCTAGTAAATCTGAACTTCTGCCATCCAAGTGTCACCAGCGCTCATTAAAGGTAGGAGAAGCCTCTGTTACAATATAGACTCTTGCAGAGACCACTTTTTCTAGTTTCATGTCCGGCACTCCTATCACGTGAGGTTCAGAGCTTGCTGGTTGGGAAGATGGGGAGTTGCCACCTTGATGACATGCCAGAGAGGAAGAAGGAAAAGGGCTGATGAGGTGTTTCTGAGCAATGGGAAGAATAGAAGGATGAAGGGGAAGACACAGAAGTGTTTCAAACTAGAGCTGTTTCGAGTCTTGTTGCCTATTTCTGTGTTGATGCTGTAGGCTCAGGCTCATCACTGTGGGTGGGAGAACAGTACAGATGCTGTTGTGCTGTGGCCGCAGTATTAGAAGTTCACAGATCAGACTCCCTGCCTAAACTGGGTCTTACAAAAATTGCTTCACTATTTGGTTTTATTTTATAGAGGGGGCTTATGCAACAGCCTAAATCTTGAAAATGGGAAGGGTAAATCAAGGCAATGGAAGTGTCAGATCTGGGCTTTAAATAGGTCATGCGTGGGCTTGATAAAATATTACAAAGTGTCTTAAACTGTGAGACCATAAAGTATAGCAAGTAAGTTTTTGGGAAAAAAAAAAAAAGAAAAAAAGGCAAGGCGCGCAACATTTTAAAGTCATGATGCAATTCATACTTCATAGAGCTTTGAAAAAAAAGTCAAAAGAGATGGCAATGCAGCTGATTTCTTAGGTGGAGAACAAACCTGAGTAGTTAATATGTTCAAAGTCTTCGTGTGCCTCAGCCGCAGACAAGTTTGAACTATATTTCATTTGAAGTTTCACAAATGCAAAGAGCTGATCTCAACTACAAGTGCAAAGAGCTGATCTAAACTGCAAATACAGTCAGATTCCTAAACTAACAACCTCCTGCTCATTGAATCTGTGGTGATTGAATTACATGTAGGTGAAAATTAGAATTAAAAAAATAAGCAACTTTTAACATCCTGTGTTCCTGCAATTTTTATGTAAATTAATTTTAGCTGTATCAGATAAATTCTACGGGGTGCAGGGAGAAAAACTGTTTTGTTCATGGTCTGCTCTACATCTCTGTTAGTCCCTTCTGTGAACTATTCTTCCATACTTCTGAAAATCTGCATCCATGTAATTTTAATGGGTATTTTTTACCAAGCATTCACTCTATTCAAAGAAAGGTTATGCTGTGAATTTTGGCGTGTTGGTAGGGATAGCCTCAGCAGTACAGGATGATTTTTCCCCTTTCTGTGAATAATTCCTAAACATTCTTTGAGTCTTTACATTTTTAAAAAAACTTATTGATGCAGCATCTTGGTTTTGTTTATTACACCTTGTTAATACTGTTATTTTTGTTTAAACATAGCTTGTGTTTTACCACGTATTTTTACACAGATTTATTTTAAAAGAAAGAAGACATTTACTTAAATAGAAATCAATTTTTGTCAGCTTTCCGCTCAGATGAGCTGCTCATGAAGGAAAACAGCTGGCAAGTGTGATGGTAGGAGAGTTGTTCCGAGTCTGGTCAATTATACACAGTGGGTTTGAAGTCTCACAGCTTTGCTTTGCCTGAGAGTTGGAAAAGGTACTTCTGCCTCATTCTAATGCTGGCAAAGTCTAACTGGTCAGTCTAACTGGCAAGTTAAACTCCAGCTGCATCTTTTGGAGATTATGTGGTGACTGATTGCAGAAGGTCAGGAGACGAGCTTTGTTCAAAAAAGGCACTGTTGAGAGACGTCCTGAAAGGGGGCCAGTTCTTGGTGCTGGGAACCTCTCCATGTGTCACCCCAAAGCACACTGTCCTATGTAAAGAGTATAACTGGTGTAAAGAGGCAGGATTTGGAGTAATTTGTTTTGTTGTTCACTGTGTTTTCTTGTTTTGTTTTTAATACCATTTACCATGTTACACACATTTGTAGCAGAGAAGTTGAGAGGGGAGGGAGTGTTGGAAGTGCATTAAAGGTCTTGTATGACATCTGTTTGAATTAATTAGAAAGTCTAGAAGGGGATAAATGGTTAAGAGACATCCCCAACAAAAAATGGTTAAGCATTGAAGAATGCATTTGATTTTTATTGCCAGCATGCTGTGTTTCAGTTTAGTAAGGGAAGCAGCCAGACCAAGGAATATCATTCCAGTGCATGCATTTACATGGGAAGAGAGACTAGCTCTCGTTAATAAGAAAACAGTGCCCTTTTGATCAGTTAAGAGTGACAGCAGAGCTAGGTTAAACAGCTTCTCAGACTAGGGTAGAAAAAAGGCAGTGTGTGTAACTACCTAATGCTTGGTGGAGGAGGAAGAGTAGGGAGCACCAGAAATTACCTGAGTTTCAACAGATGCTACAGTGGCCTATCTCCAGTTGAAAGGAACTGAGCTTGAAGGGCTCTTCTGAGAAGGCCTCGTAGGTCGTAAGGTTTTCAGCAACCTTTCTTCACTTGGGGAGAAGTGGAGTAGTTTCCAGTTTGTCCGTTAAAATGTATGTCTCTAAAGAAGTGTCATTTCTGTGATGTATGAGGGTATGTTGTATGTACAACACCGGTGTGCGTCTCTGAATTCCTCTGGCCACTCTCACTTCAGATTACATAGTAAGTAGCTCTCAGAGAAAACCCTCTGCTGATTTACCTTCTTCAAGTTGATTTATTAAAACTTTTAGAGATGCCAGTTAATGATGTGCTCCCTGGGAAAGGGCTGCACACAGCAGCAGATATAATGAACCAGCAAACTGCGTGTAGGCAGCAGCAGCAGCCTTGGATTCCCCATGGAGGAGGGGAAAGGGGTCATGCACAATGAAAACTTGAAGGGGAAAAAGTAGTCAGAAAAGCAGTGTGGTGAGAGTGGGGTCTCACAGGAGTAACAGCAAGAGGTTACCAAGTGCCAGCCTGTGAGGAGGAGCTGTATGACAAATGAAAGGAGGTTATGACACACAGCGTGTGGGGACATCACATGGAAATGTAGTTATCGCATGCTGGATTGCTCCAGGCACAAAGCCAGGAATGGCGGACTGACATAAGCCCTTCTTCTGGCTTTACTGTACTCCTGGGTTATGCTGACTGACCTGGAATTCCTGAATATTTGTGGCAACCAGAGAGGGCTAGTGTCAAGAGCCTGTTTACAAAAAGCAGCTGGAGCTTTCACTTCTAACCTTGCAGTGTCAGGTGGGTATTACTAGGTGTCTGGAGGGGACTGCATGAAGATTATGACCCATAATCACAGTTGTTCATGCAAATAAATTATGTTACTCTTTGTCCTTTTTGCTTTCCTGCAGATTCCTAGATGGCTAATGAATTGAGGCCCTGCCCGTGTGATATTGGAGACAGGTTTGACTATGGAGGCCATGGGCAGGAAGTACAAGTTGAGCACATCAAGGCGTACGTTTGCAAACCACCTGCCAGCGTGGACAAAGCTGTGATTGTGATTCATGATATATTTGGATGGCAACTCCCAAACACCAGATACATGGCTGATATGCTTGCAGCTAATGGATACATGTAAGAAATCTTTTCTTCTCCAAGAAATCCCACTCTTAATGATTTCTAGCTTTACATTAGAACTGTTATTCCTATATATGGGAGGAAACTTACCAGGGCAGCTTGAGTGATATATTTCCATAATACAAAAACACAAAGGAGCATTGCTGCGCAATGTTGCAGAGTACAGCATGCTTCTTTCATATTTCGCTGTTTACAGGAGTGACCGCACACATAGAATGTGTAGAATATTGAAAGCAGGATGCAGTAAAAAGTGATTCTGATAAGTTTCCCAGCCATGTGAGATGGCTTTAAAAAGCTAGTGTGTTCTGAAACACAAGTGTGTATTCTGTTTTTAGATGTCTTTTTAGAATAAACAGTCGTTCAAGCTAAATTATATGATGGGATTTTAAAAAATTGTCACCATCAGAAATATGAATGAATGTCATATATTTTGAATATGATATTGGATATGCACATTGAATATGTGCATATGAATGATTCATATGTACGCATGGGGTATTCAATGCAATCCTGCAAATTTTTTACATTCATTTTTGATGCCCTCCAGCAGTTAAATTCCAAAATGCAACAATGTCTTGCAATAAGTTGATATGCTGCAAGGTACTGTATTTGCAGCATACATTACAAGCATTCCTATAGGGTTGAGACTGGCCTGCAGTTCCAAAAGCAAAACTCAACTTAATTCTGTAGTGGTCTAGTTTTGAGAGAGGATGCCTTTAATGCTCTCAGCCTATGGAGCATGAGGGAAGTCAGATGTCAGCAGACAGTTGCCATGTGGTTGAGATCTGTCTGTGGAGCTGAAAGGAGCTCTATGTCTCTGCAAGATAAAGATATTACCTTTGTGAGGGTTAGGGGTTTTGGCTACACTGGAACAATGAATTGGTCTGTAGTCTGCTCCTTGCTACTGTCTTTCCTGAGAACTTGACATCCCCTATTCTGCTCCTATGTTTGTCTTGTGACTAAATGCAATCATTCTCAGCATGACACTGGATGTACACCTTTCAGGCTGTGCAAAATACTGGCAAATCGCTAGTATGAGAGTGCGCTTCCTTACTACATTAAGAGTCCACTCAGTCAAAAGTACCCAGTGCCTGATGAACTGGTATTTCTCCATACTACCTTAATTCCTGTGATTTTTCCTTGTGATTCATGCCATGTCATACTTCTTTTTGTAATACCTCCTTTCCCTCCGCCCGTACTGTTAATATTGTAGCGGTCGAGGGAAGATGGGTGGTGTTCCCATTGCTGCAGGCAGGAGGAGAGCTGAGAGTTTTCAGGCAGCAGTGTCTGAATGAAGAGAGGCCATGTGTGTCTTCCCTGATTGCTTCAAGATGCTGCTGAACTGGTGCACCAGTGTTTATTGAGAGGAAAATAGCTGGATTTTTCCCTAGTGCTCTATGGGATGAGGAGCTATGGGAGCTGTATTGCAGAGACCACATTAAGGCTGATAGCTTGTAGTCTCTTACCAGGCTAGTTTGGGTGGAGAAGAACCTGTTCTTCTACGTGGGCTTGGAAAGGTTCACTTTCAAAGCAATATGTACCCTTTCTGACAGGTACGTATCCAAATGTTGTGCAGTTTTGCCCATACCTTTCCAAACACAAATGTGCTATGGATGTCACTGTTTTTGTTTTTTTTTTTACAGAAATGATCAAAAACACAGTAAGAAGGAAAAAAAAAGTTTGCAACATACTTTGGTCTGCTTTAGGCCAAACAGATTAAGTAATTTCACTGTGTGATACATACTGTGTGTCTGAGGAGGGGGAGAACCAAAGGCATTTAATAAGTGAAAGGTGATAGGAGTTTCCCAGGGATCCCATTGCTTCCCTGTGGGCTGGGCTTGGGAGATCACACAGCAGCATCTGGGGGTGACCTAGTGACAGCAGCCTCTAGAGTCCCTGCTTGTTTTCTTCTGCATGAGGAGACTATATTATCCACTAGTGACTGCACCATCACAGCTCTGCTCCTGGTCACACGACACATTTCAGCCGAGGTTGTCCTGAGCCTGGGTTTGGGCACCCCTGTGGTGTGGGAACTCTTTAGTACTGACTGAACTCTTACTGTACTTCCCTTTTCCCAGTCACCAAATGATGTCCACAGTAAAACACTCCTCCCTTTCTTCCCACATGTTTTCCTTTCACTTGTTCTTTGCTGACCTCAGTCCATCAGGTGGGTTTTTTTTCTAGCTCATAAGTAAGCCTTATGATGTGCTCTGTAGTAAATAACTATTTTACATAATTGTCTTCATTTAAATGGAACCCATTAATGACGGATTTATGTTAAATGGTATTATGTTGTATGCAAAATCTAAAATTGTTGTAATCAGGATCTACTTTGACCATCCTTTAAAAGATAATCTATTGTTTTACTGTTGTATAGTTTCAAATTATGTACTCAAAACAGATAAAATACTAGGGATAAAAATACTTCTATTTTCCAGGTTTGTACCACAATTTGTATTTTGTGGTTTATTCATTGAAAAGAGCCTATATAGATACCTATAAATGTTTTCTAAAGCTAATAGGCATTTCTGTAGAATAGTTAACAATGATGTTCAAAAACATTACTTTCTTAGGAAAAAAGAAATCAAAACAAAGTTATGCCTGGATAGAAACTTTCCATGCTATGAAGGGCCAAAAAAATCTCAGTGTTTGATTAATTAATTCAATTTTGGGTTTTTTTGTGTGTGTGTCTGTGAGTGCAGAGCCATCTGCCCAGACTTTTTTGCAGGAAGAGAAGCTTGGAAGCCTTCTGATGACTGGTCCAAGTTCGATGATTGGCTGAAAACTCGAGATGCCAGGAAAATAAACAAGTAAGGTGTCAGAAGCTGGATATCACATTGCCTGTTGCTGTCAGATATTGCTTGGTTTTTTCCTTTTTTTTCCCTTTGAGATTAGGTGCAGCCAATCTACCAGTGAAGGTGGCCTTTTTAAATTACTCTTTAGAAATGGATGGAATCGGTGACCTATTAGTTTGCCTTGAACAGAGTTCAAGGATAACTCTTGCAGTAGTGGCTTAGTGAAGCATTTTGTCATCTAATGTTGATACCATAGACTGCCAATTGCTTCCTCTGCCTCAAAAAGCGTGGCTTAAAAATGACTGGTGGCACAAGGAGGGAGAAAGCATAATTCTCATCCTAAGTTCCACTTAGGAACAGACTGATACTTTAAAATGTTGTATGGAAAGAAAAAAAGAGTTTTTGGTTGCACCATTGTACTTGCCCAGCATGGGGCAGCTGGTCCCCAGTAGCTGGATCACCTGTTCGTAGGGTGCAGTGAGGGCTGGCAGCTCCCTAGGGGAGAGGGTGCTGGGAGCCAGGAGGAGTATCAGCGGCAGTGCCAGGGGCCCTTAAGGCAGAGCCCCTATTAAGGCTCGGCTGCCTTAATAACACAGAAGGAAGCTGTTGGCACGGCGATACTGAGAAGGGGTCAGACTAATTAGAGGCCAAACTAATTAACTTCCTGGGAGAGCAAATATCTTTCTTGGACTCTTGGGAGTAGCTATGTTGAAGGTTGCTGGCCTTAGGTATTTGGTGAGAAGGTTATGGGAGACATAACTGAATCATTTCCAGAAAGCTCCTGTCTCAGAGGGGTCAGTTGTTGTGGAAACTTTTTAGTTTGGAATCTGTCCCCTCTCTGCTGCAATGGGAAGGAGGGGTTGGGCTCTGCCTGGCATTTCTTACAGGCAATTCACATGTTTCAAGTGTCAGCTCAGTGGAGAAAGAATTTTTTGGCACTTATTGCTTCTCTGTGTGTGTTTGTGTGTTGGCAAATAATGTGCTATCTGCGAGGCTGATGTCTTGCCAGCTTGTGTGTCCCAGGGGTCAAGGCACTGGGGCTGAAAATATAGTCCTGAGGTGATATAAAAGACTTAACTGCTACCTCTCTCCCACCAATACTTTCTCTTTACTGCCTCTGCATGGTGTTACCTGCTTCAGGAGTAAATGGGTATTTTCAGAAAAGAGCATCTGGGCAAGCTGTATTTCAAGCTACATTGTAAATTCTGAAAATGTCTACCATGTTGGTTACATTGACTTTCCTGCAGCAAATATTTCAGATGCTAACTTAGAGTTATTGTCAGCATTTTGACTGTCTAATGAATAGTATTTTCTAGAGAGGTTTTTATTGCTTTTTCTATCTATGTTTACAAAGCAAAAATTCATCCAGCTTCTCAGAGAATTTTAGGCTCTTACAACTCTGAGGTAGGTGTTTAATCAATCATCTACTTTCCATTCCATCCCTTTAGGTTTCCTTCGATGTATGTTATTCATGTCGCATTTTTATTTAAGTCCATTCAGTTCTTTTTTTAATCTCTTTCTCATAATTTCAGGTTAGCAATTGCTCATATTTGTCTGAGATAACAGTTCATTAAAAGTATATGAAAGAAAATATAATAGCAGCATGATATAGGGACACTTATATGCATCTCTACATTTTCTTTTCATATTTTCAAATACTGGTTTTACTATGGACACTTAATTTGCCTTTGCTTATATGTTCCAGAGAAGCTGATGCTGTCCTGAAATATCTAAAGGAACAGTGTGGTGCAAAGAAATTAGGGATCATTGGTTTTTGCTGGGGTGGTGTTGCTGTACATCACCTGATGATGACGTACTCAGAATTGAAAGCTGGTGTATCTCTCTATGGTAGGTAAATACAAGGATGTAATGCAAACAGGTACTTATGCATATGTATATTGTGTAGTTTAAGTATTTGATCTAGCATTATTTCTTCAAATGAGGCTGTCAGCTTATGAAGAGAGATATTTTGCATGGGAATGGTTCAAAGCTGAGGCAGGGGAGATTCGGACTGGACAGTAGGAAGCATTTCTTTAGCGAGAGGGTGGTCAAACACTGGGACAGGCTGCCTAGAGAGGTCGTCGATGCCCCAAGCCTGTCAGTGTTTAAGAGGCGTTTGGACAATGACCTTAATGACATGCTTTAACTTTTGGTCAGCCCTGAAGTGGTCGGGCAGTTGGACTAGATGATCATTGTAGGTCCCTTCCAACTGAAATTATTCAATTCAATTCTATTCTATTCTATTCTATTCTATTCTATTCTATTCTATTCTATTCTATTCTATTCTATTCTATTCTATTCTATTCTATTCTATTTTCATCAGAGTAGGAAAGATATCATGCAAAGAAGATGGTGGTGAGGATATTCACTCCTAGTTTCAGAATGGGTCATGGCAGCCATGTCTTTATTTCAGGACTGAACAGAGAGACATGTTGTCCTTTGGTCACCTTCCCAATTTAGCTCCCTTTTCCTGTTTCCTGCATGCTGCAGAGCTAGAACTTCACCCGGGAGCAGAGAGTGTTATTTTTGATGTAGCTACTGTGTAAAGTTAGACTGTGGTTACTTTAACACCAGCTTTCTTTTTATGCTTTGCTCAAGAAGCTGGGATAGCTAAGCTGCCATTTGTTAATGTTCTCAGAATGCAAATTTTGGTCTACTTAATAAAGCATTGGCTTTCTCAGTCAGTTCAAAAGAATTCAAGCTGACTTAAATAGTTTTAATCTAGGAGGCTATTCTTCTAGGAGCCATGGTTACAGTAGCTTGAAAGTAAAGCTAATATTTATGGCTACATATTGCATGAGACATGAAAACTTCACCTCAGAAGCAGTGTGTTGTATTTGAATCTGCATTTCAGATTAAAATTGAAGAGTTTCTTTGTTACTTCAATGTTTTCTAGGCCTGATCAAGGATTCTGATGATGTATCTAATCTCCTGAACCCTACATTTTTCATTTTTGCTGAAAAAGATGACTTCATTCCCCTTCATCAGGTATGCTAATAACCTCCATCTTCTTTCATTTTGGCATGGTTATATTTCCATCCTGAATTGGGAGTCAAAACTCAGCATCATAATAGTGCTTGAAGGTCAAAAAATAAGCAGAGATGTGGAGCAAGAGATAGAAGGGATAATGTAACCTAGACAAAGAATGAAAACTAGATTTTTTTTCCCTTAAGTCTCTTCCTTTTTTAAAAGTATGTCTAGTAACCCAGGTAACAAAGTTTTATCAAAATCCCACTGCTGTTTTGTAGTACTCTACTCTGGGAGCTATCCTTTGCTGTATGACACTGTTTTCTATTGGTCCTAGGAACCCATAAACTGTGTAGGATATGCCGAACTGCATCCATAGATGTCTGTTAGAAGGTTTTTGTTCAGTTATAGTGTATTTAGCATTGTCATATATTTCACAGGTAGGAAATACTTTTGTTATATACATATCTTTGCAGGTTGTTGGACCTGCCTTTATATTCTAACAAATTTTATAGACCCTTTACTGCAAAGGTGTTTTTTCTTTATATAATTTTACTTTCTGTTTTGCCCATATGGGGCTTGGTTATTAGTGTCTAGCACGAATGATAAATTAGGGAGGTAAGCTATGAATAAGCTGAGGGCTGGCAGCATGGAATATGGCTATATTAATATAACTACTACTATGCTCTATATTACAGATCACTCTGCTGGAGCAGAAGCTAAAGAACAATTGTAAAGTCGATTTTGAAGTTAAGATTTATCCCGGACAAACTCATGGTTTTGTACATCGCAGAAGAGAAGATATCAATCCTCAAGATAAGCCTTATATTGAGGAAGGAAGAAAGGATATGGTCAACTGGCTGAATAAATACATTTAATAGAAGAGCAAGCAACTTACTTTGTAACACAATTATGTAATACACTGGAGATTTTTGGTAACAGATTTTAGAAAATTGGAGAGGAGTTTGCTGAAATATAAATTAAAGAAAAAAGCAAACAGAATATTTTAGATGTTTTTTTGTTAGTAGATTTTCTCTGATACTTTCATAGTTTGTTCTTTTGAAGAAGTCTCAGTTTTCACCTAGTAGTGTGATGTTTTAATATTCTCCAGTTCCCTGAGCTTGATCTTAAAGCTCCAAGTAAGGTAGGCTGATGGTAAATTAATCTCTTTGTGTATTAAGGCCACTGTTCATCTAAGTTCCACATAAATCACAAGCCCAAAATTCAGGGACAAATACATTGTATGGTGAAGCTCATTTTGAAAGTCTAAACTTCTTTGACTTGTACCCTGGTGGCAGATGTGCATTTAACAGGTGACATAAGTGGGCATGTCTTCTTTCAAAACTTGTGGCTAGGGTTACTCAGATGGGGTACTACCTTCTCAGGTTAGCTTTGGTTCTGTGCAATTCTATAGATGATTTCCTGGTCAGTTTAGGAATTCAGAAGGACAATGCAATCTGGAGGCAGGGCATTTTAATATGTGGCTTACAAACCATGGTTGCTGCTTAAAGCATTGTTCCATGTTTTTCTGCAATGTATCTTTAGTGTAACTTTTCCATTGATGATATGACAAAAATCTCTGTGTTGCATCAGCTCAAGACTGCATCTACCTCAGCACCCAGCCTCCGTCAGTGGCCAGCAGTGGCTGTGTAGGGCATTTCCCCTCTCACTCCGCACCCTGGCAGCCGGCCGTTCAGGGGGTTCCTGAGCTGGATGTCACCACTGGAGCAGCGTGTAGAATGGCCACCGATGACCTAACCTCTGTGAATTTGCCAGTCCCTTTTTGAACCTTCTTGAAACACTGACCTCTAGTGCACCCTAAGACAGTGAATTCCAGAGTTAGTTTAATTATGCCTCATGGGGAGATAGGCTTGTGCTTGTTGGTTTGAAACCAGCTGCCTAGTGTCTTCACTGGGTGCTGGTACTTCTAAAGTTACAAGAGAAGAAAAAAGAAAATAATGTATGTCCCTTTTGACCTTCTCAGTGCTACTGGTAAAGACTGCTATGTGATTTAATGGGAAGAAAATGGAATTTAGGAAAGCCTTAATTTTACTAATGACAATCTCTCAAATTAAACTGTTATGCTATCAGAGAAATATATGTTGTGCTGTGTAATTTAAAAATAGTCAACAGTATGTATTAACCATCTCTCTCTCAATGGGATTTTAATTTATTTTGCTTTTTCCCATCCATGTTTTCTTCCTTTACATGCTGCTAATGGTCCTCCTTCCCTGTGGGGAGGTCTTCCCCCTCTTCCCTGTGGGGAGGTCTTCAGAGAATTCTGGTCTGCGGCTGCTGATTAAGTGCTGCTTTTCATATGATACCATCCATATGTAATGTATTAATCCAGCTGTTACCTGGGTGATACAGCTCTTATAACACCTTTTTCCAGGGGAAGAAGGTAGAGGTCTGGAAGTTTATTGTACCTTAGTTACCCCAGTGTGGAACCTGGGGTGATTCCACATTAATGGAGTGCCATCAGCATGAGACGGTTAGCTAATGTGCGAGAGGACGATCGGGTCGTTTATTTAGAGAACAGCAGTCATTCATAAATACCGGAGTGGCATGTGTACTGTAACACTGACACCCTGACTAAGCAAAAAGAAAAAACCGAACTGAGATGCAGCATTTGTTTGAAGTGAAATGGTAGCTACGAGTTACTACAAGTACATCCGCATCTTCACGATAAAACTCTAAGTCACTGAGAGCCGGAAATGCGGGATCCAAAAGAGGTACGTGTTTACAGTACAAAGCACAACCAACTGCACGTTTAGAGATCATGAATGTGTTGAATTAAGTTTTGACTTCTAAGTAAAAAAACCTCCATGGATTGCCTAGCAAGGAATATGGAATCAACAGGAAATCAAATTAAAAGCCATTTCTAAAGTTTATTGTTAATATTAATGTAAAGGGGAATAGTCCTCTGTATATGGAAGAAATTCTGGAGCTGCATTACTGTGACTAAGGGAGTGGAAATGTGGTTAAGCGGCTTCAGCGGAAAGGAGGTTCTGCAAGCATTGCTGTAATTTCTCTTTTCTAGGAATGAGTTAAACTGCCAATTTTCCTCGCTTTTACTTCACAACTGTTTTTTGACGTTGCTATGGAGTATCTAAGCCCCCGTGTGCTGTAATTTGTTGTTTGTAGTATACAAGTGGGAAAAGCCAAATATCCAAACCAAAGCGAAAGGGTCGGGTTTTGAACCGTATGACTTCACTCTGGAATTCTCTGGTAGGGTTTTTTTTCATTCATTTGACTTCATTTTAGGAATTGTAAATAAATAACATTGACAAAGTTATTTAGAATATGGGAAAACAGATTATATATGAGGACTAAGTTGTAAGGCTGGCTACTTTCCCAAGGCAAAATGTGGTAAACTAATGTGCATTTAGTGCTACATTTTAGACGTGCCTCTGAGGAAACAGTGAATTTTGGATTGCTAATATCCTTAGATAAAGCTCTTTAAAGAATAATTCTAATAATCCAATAAAAAGAAAATCAGGAGAATGGGAGGGTTACAAGGATCAGGCAGTGACTCTAATTCAAAAATAAAAAAAATGTATCGAATGTCCTGTGATAGGATAATAATGTATCGGCATTTTAAACACTTATTATAATGATATGCACAGCAATCTATGAAACTGTTACCTTTTTATGTGTTTATTTTCACTCTGAAAGATAAAGTATTTTTCCTATGCTATATAAGCTTTGTCTTGCATAGAGCTTTGAAACGATGTCTCTGCTTCACTACTTCACCCCACTGGTGACTTTTGACATGTCTTTTACCAACGGATGAATAGTCTGAGGAAATAATGTCAACGTAATGTTTAAAAGTGATACTAACCCAACCTTTGAAAACAAAGGAACGCCCTTTAAAAGAAAAAAAAGTTTTGTCTAAATGAGTGGCTCAGCTAAGTCAACATGTTTCCTAACCTGAAAAGACCTCCAATGCTTAATACTGTTTTTGTGTAAGTTACAAGGAAGGTTTATAGCAGTACTCCTCGCAGCAGCACACCCTGCCTACATCAGCAATAAAATTATCGGCTTTAAGTGAACTGTCAACTTTGTGGCTCTGCGACATGCAAAGGTAAAGGCAGCAACTTACGTAACTCTTATTTGAAGAAACCTGATCCTTGCACTCACCCCTTTCGTTTTGAGTTAGCACTTTCTTCTGGAATTACATTCAGAGGTAACATCCACGCAGAGCTCTTGCGACTTGCCTCTGCTATCGGACTCGCTTGCTGCCCTACAGGTATGTGTGGGTTTTGTTTTGGTTTGGTTTTTTAAAACTTTTATGGCTTTTCCTCCTGCGAAATGTAAAACAAGTGCGTGCTGAGGTCTGACTTGGCATGTTTGGGGGACTTTTGTTTTTTCTATGTGCTTTTTTGAAGAGTGCATGCTCATTTAAATGCTATCAGGGTGCTACTTTCTTCCCTAATTGTTTGAGATGACGATTCAGAAACCTTTTCTTTTCCCTCCTGAGGTGAGGAAGACCTCTCGGGAGGAGGACTCAGGAGAGTCTGTTGAAAGTGAAAGGATATACTGACTGGTAAGGGAATTGTGGTTTTGCTTCTAGAGTTCTGAAATACATGTTTCTTAATATTCAGTTGCTGGTTTTTTTTAATATTTTGGTCTAATCAAAAGGAAATGTTTGTGGATGGAAACTAGTTATCTTCTCTCTCCTATTATATATTTAAACTGTATTTTGTCTTATATGCTCATCTATTAATTCATTTTTTTCCCGATAGACTTATTTTAAATTAGAAGTCCTCTATGCGAGACTACATGTGGGAAAAAACACCTATGGGTGGGTGTGGCTTATTAAAAAAAATGTAGAGGATTAGTATAAATATGTTCCCAGAGTTAATACAGCTTTCATGTAAGATACAGCTTGTCTTGAATTGATCTGTGAAAATGAAATCTCCCGACATCTGCAACCCTATCCCTGCTAATACTGCTTGGGATATTCTCAATTTTAAATCCTGCAAATCCAGAACATCTTGGTCCATGGAAATCTGTGCAAATTGCCTGGCTCTAAAGTTGGTTGCTTGCTTGTTTTCCTAAAGCTGTCCCTTTAGTGCCACAATTATGTAAGTTCTGCTACTGC
This sequence comes from Phalacrocorax carbo, assembly GCF_963921805.1. Taxonomy (NCBI): domain Eukaryota; kingdom Metazoa; phylum Chordata; class Aves; order Suliformes; family Phalacrocoracidae; genus Phalacrocorax; species Phalacrocorax carbo. The sequence continues at coordinate 79,563,616 of NC_087514.1, read as the reverse complement.
AGGGACTGTTCAGTAACCCTTTTTTTCCCATTTCTCTCTGTATGTTTGGCATGGTCAAGTTTGAACATCCTTGTTTCTGTACTAGCAAAATTCTCTTAGTGCACACAATTTACCTGTAGACAGTTTAAGTAAAGCTTTATCTAAACTATCTCCACATTCTTTAATAATTTGGAGATACTCTGTGCATATTCAAATATGTTATTTGAGTAATTTTGCAGCAGTATGAAGTCAGTTCACCCAGCTGGTTAACCTAAGGTCAGTGGCATAAAATCATTAACTTGAGACCAAAGAGCTACATAAATCTGTGTTATATTTGGCTGGCATTTTTTGACCTTTGTGAATTACTTGTTTATTTTTGTTTAAGCAATAGTTTGTAAAAAAATTAACCATGTCTTACTGTTACCTTGTTCATAAAACATTTGGCTCAACTTAAGCTTCTTTCCTTATGTTCAGTTTTCTTTTTTCCTGTCTTGGGGGTTGAATGTATTCCTTATTTAATATTAGATAAATATGATTTTGTACTCTGGCTTTCACTGATATGTTTTTATTGGCACCTCCCTTAAGTATCCTCCTTCAGAAGTCTGCAATATCTGATGCTAAAGCTGGTTTAGAAAAATAATTTCTTGACCGGAAAAGGTCAGCTATGGAATATTTTAAGTCTCTGGAGGAAAATATCACAGTTAATCTAAGTGTAATTGTATCTTTCTACACAGTAACTCTTCTCCTCCCCCCCCCCCCCTTCAAAATGCTAAGTCCTGTGTTAAGCCGTTACAGTCTATACTAAAGAAAGTTATGCATTCCTGACAGGGGCACCTCACGATGAAGAGTGAAATAACTGGCTTCATCACTATTTAAATAACTTGCGATGGTTGCCTGGCTAGTTGGTCTTAACTTTATTTTTACTCTATTACTGTAGGGTGCAGAAGCCTATGTATGTACCAGGTCCCTGCTGAAGAGTTCATAACATAAGTAACTTCAACAAGATTATTATTTATACAAAACCACCCAATGGGCTTATTGACCAATGTTGCATTTTAGATCTAACAGTAATCAGTATGTTCACAATACTACTGTAATGATTCAAAAATTCGATAATCTATGATACTGCTGCATTTTAATGTTTTTCAGTATGGTATGCTGGGATATTCACATCTGAATGTTATTTGTTCTTTAGTATCACACATGGCTAATGAATCGAGGCCCTGCCCGTGTGATATTGGAGACAGGTTTGACTATGGAGGCCGTGGGCAGGAAGTACAAGTTGAGCACATCAAGGCGTACGTTTGCAAACCACCTGCCAGCGTGGACAAAGCTGTGATTGTGATTCATGATATATTTGGATGGCAACTCCCAAACACCAGATACATGGCTGATATGCTTGCAGCTAATGGATACATGTAAGAAATACTACTGTTTTCAAAGTGTCTTTTCAATAAGAAAGTTTGTTGAACCATTTCCTTTTTTTTATACAAACCATACCAACACAAATAATTTCATAGGCTTCACTTAGGTGTTTCTCTAAAGAGCTTCCTGTTTGTTAAAACAGTGTAAGAAGTCTAATACAGTTAAATAGTCCTACCGTAATGAGATAGTAGGCAAGCACAGAAGAAGAGAGGGAAAACAGAAAATCTTGTTATGCGTCTTTCATCCTCCATGAGCCTGAAGCAGCCTGCTTCCTCCCTCCCAACGTGGCATCTGTGCAACTTTGCTCTTACAGTAAAAATTCCAGAGAAGCTGAAAGTCATTCCATGAAGATAAAGTGTATCAGCTTGTGCCAAAGAAAGAAACAAGTCATCAAATATGTGAAAAGCATATTGGATGTCCCCTTTCCTGTATTACTATGTTAGCATTCCTTCTAGCCCAAATGAAGGTAATGCCATGTAAATTGTAGTTTGTTTGTTTGTTTTCGAAATTTGGTAGGAAACCACCAAGGATTTTGAACTGCAGTTAACAATTTGTCAAATAAATGAATGAATTTTCACAGGGCAAAATGTTCCTGAAAGTTATGCTAAATCTCCTTGTTAGCACAGAGTAATAATGAGGGTTGCTTATATAGTGCTTTGATGTAGATTAAATTCTATGCATATTCAACAAAATGAATTTGTTGTATAGTACACATGGAATTTTCTTTAATCCTTTCTCAGTATTATTTCATGGGCATCAAAATGTTTTCTTTTTTCTTGCAGAGCCATCTGCCCAGACTTTTTTGTGGGACAAGAAGCTTGGAAGCCTTCTAATGACTGGGCGTCTTTCGATAACTGGCTGAAGACCCGAAATGCCAGCAAAATAGACATGTACAATCGTTGTTCCTTGTCAAGCAAGGGGACATCCTTCTTTCGTAGGAATCTTTGCCTCAGTAAAGACGGAGGATTAGTTCCTAAATTATTAATTTCATGGAGCTCATGGGTCAAGTTTTTAGTTATGTGAGGGGAGCTTTTTGGAGAAAAGTAGAATTTTGAACAAGAATAAAAGTGCCCACTGTTTAGCTGTGCAGATGGTAGAAGTGAGATGAACGACTCAAAAGAAAAGAACTGGCAAAGGCTAGAAAATGCAGCTCACTCCTTCCACTTCAGTTTGATTCAGTTTCTGCAGGCAGGCACAACTTCCATGGATTTCAGATGGGGTGCAAGCGTAGTCACCAAACACTATTTAACTAAAGAACATTGGTCCTGCTCCCCATCCGGTCCCAGATAGTTCAAAGCATACTACTTTCCCATTCTTCTAGCTATATTTTCCCATTTTTATCTGACATGTAGCTTGAGTGCATAATGTTACTGCTGATTTTGAAGCAATAATTTCAATTTTACTTCCACAATTTCAGAAAAATATTTGTCTCCTCGATGAGAGGTAGTTTACCTATAATCACATTTGTGATAATGTGATGCTCTTGACTGGCTGTGTGTCTCAAACTTTGGTGTTAGCCCATAAGAGAGCTATTGCCATTTGTGAAATTAATTGGACTGCTGCTTATAAAATCACCTTTAGGTTCTAGTAACAGTGATCTAGGAAGACTGATTTTCTCCTTTGTCTTCTCCCCTGGATTTTCTCTTGTATTTTACAAGTGATTAATACTAAACTAGTGTTGTGGGTTGACTCCAGCCAGCAGCCAAGCACCTGTACTGCCACTCACTCACTTCCCCCCAGGAGGGACAGGGGAGTGAATATGAGGAACAAAAGCACTAAAACTTATGGATTGAGATAAAGACAGTTTCATGAGTGAAGGAAAGACAGAAGACAGGAGTGATGCAAAGACAGTCGTTCACCATCTCCCATAAGCAGACTGATGCCCAGTCAGTCTCTGAGCAGCAGCCACCTTGGAGGCCAGGGAAATAGAGGTAGAGCCTTAATTCACTTTCATTTACATGTCTCAGAGAAGCTGATGTCATCCTGAAATATCTAAGTGAACAATGTGGTGCAAAGAAGATTGGTGTCATTGGGTTTTGCTGGGGTGGAGCAGCAGTACATCATCTGATGCTGAAAAATCCTCTTTTAAAGGCAGGGGTGTCCCTCTATGGTAAGTCTCAAATACCTATTACGTTCTGAGCAGACATGACCAGTGCAGGAACTTATTCTATAGGAGTATTACTATAACAAAGCTGGTGTGACATTTTATGAAAGAAGGTGATTTTATTACACAAAATCTTTAAGCAATTTGATTTTGTACACTCACATTTTTGCACTTAATCATAACCAGCAAGATCTATGTATTCAAGTGGCATGGTGTCATGGATCGTTTCTGTTCAACATAGCGTACAAGGGACACCAAATGCCAAGGCCTCACTGCAGCTCAGGTTCTTCTTGGCTGGTGATGACAAAATGGTTTCTGGGCATATCTTTTATATCTTTTAGGAGCCAGCAGTTACTATGAGGTGGATCTTTACCATGGTATCTTGCTTACCTCAGTCTGAATAAGCCTTAGGACAGGTTGCTGCCCACCGTCTGCGTTTCATGCTCTGGAAAACCTGTTTGACACACATGTCTGTACTCTATTTCCCTGTTGGGCTAACAGAGAAAGACATGGCAGTAGTGATACACTGCAACCTTTTTGCTGTCCTTCTGTTAAAGTGCAGGGTCTCTTGCCAATGAGTCTTCTGGGCTGGGGGCTGCACAGGCTGCAGACCTTCAAGTCATGACATGAACACCTTATTCCTCAATGTTACTCCTGGCAGTGGCCCCTTGTTACTAATATGAATAATTTTTTAGCTCTCTGTTTTATTCCTTGCACTCACACACTTCCATTCTTGAAGTATTTATGCTACTTTTAATGTTTTTGTTATAAAACTCTGTACTTCTATATAACCCAGAACAACTTATATTCATTTGAGGTGAAAGGAAGTTGAAGGTATTTTTTCCAGAAAGTTTATGGGGACTATTTTGCTGCACCGATCTGCTGATCAGCTGAGTCAATTCACCAATGCTACTTGCTAATTTTTTACATTTCTGTTGTAATAATTTCAATAATGAAAAAAGTGGCCAGGGTGGTAGCTAGTTGGTTTTACTGTTGCCTAAATTCAAATATATTTGCACAGTCAAAATTACAATATTAGTTTGTTCTGAAGTTCTATCAATATAAATATATGTACACTGAAATCCTAACCATGTGTCTGGAATGATGGATATTTACAATTGTCTTGAAAATGGCCATGCCAGGCTACAGGCGAGCAGCTCAAAGTGTCCATCTTTCACAGGACCCTGTCTCTGACAGTGGTTAGAAGCAGCTGCCCAAAGAAAACCACAAGAATGGGGCAAATGTAACGATGCTTCCTTAACTTTTTCAGACACAACTGGTCTTTCTATCTTTAATGACATCCCAAATCACAGGAAGTTCTCACAACAAAAGGGACTTTTGAGCAAAGTGTGTTTAATTCCATTACAAGCTGAATATCTCTAGCTGATCAGAATGACTTTTATTTTAACTGTATAGCTTTGGTAGTGATTTAACTACTTTAAGTAGCATGACTCATTGTATACGCCTCTCATTCTTCCCTAGGAGTGATCAGGTTCTTTGAGGACAGAGCCAGTTTGCTTCATCCCACCTTCTTCATTTTTGCTGAAAAGGATGACTACATCCCATTGGAGCAGGTGAATTTCCCATCAAAGACGTTTATCTTTCTAATGCTTCTCATGCTTTTTTTTTGTGATTTGATATTTAATTTAGAGAAAGTAGAAAACTAATTTGCACTTTTCTTCTTCTTTCACTAACTCTTACAGTAGCTCTAAGCAAATTTATGTCATTTATCCCCAAATCAAAAAGTTTTACCATGACACTAAAAAAATGCTTTCTGTTTCTGTTGCAAAATATAGATGATTTATATATAAGAGTTTGTAGAAGGAAAAGGGCAAGAATCCAAAGGAAGACTTCTGTCAAGTTTAAGATAGGAGACCCTCTTTAATCATACCGATGGTGCATAAAATCAGCTGAAGTCCCCACCTGTGCTGGTGGAATCACAAGTTGCAGGAGAATTAAAAAATCCTGTGACTATCCTTTTCCTTCTCCCACTGTCCTGCAGAGCTTCTCCTTTCTGGTAGTCTGTCAACAGCCTTCCTGGGGAGCACAGGTGGAGAATAACTGGAGAAAGATGTTTATCTATCAAGGGGATGAGAGAGGAAGACACACTTTCACTGAGTGGCATTGGCTTTAATTTTCCTGCTAAAAATGTCAGTAGCTTTGAACTGCTGATTTTGTATCTGTCCCTCGCCTCCCTCAATTTCAAACTAATTCAAAATCTTGCCCCATATTTCTTTTTTGTGAGGTCTATCAACAGTAACTTGTACAGTGAGCACTACATGCTAACCTCATGACACTGAGCAATAGTTGTTTTTACCTTTACAGGTATTATTTCAATAACCCATATACTTATTTTGCAGTTTTATACAGTCACATGCTGTTAATTTGCTGGAGAAAAAAGCCTAGATAAATAAATGAAGTGTAGTAACAGAAATGCATTTGGGTATAAAATCAGTAGAAAAGAAAATGATGGCAAGGACACACTGTCTGTCTTCCAGAAAAGTATAATCCAGGACAATGTGAGGACTGCAAATGCATAACATGTTAACTCCATGCTCAGCCAACATGGAACATTCTGTGTTACAGGTGACCCTACTGGAGCAGAAGCTTAAACAAAACTGTAAAGTTGATTATGAAGTTAAAATCTACCCTGGACAGACGCATGGGTTTGTACATCGCAAAAGAGAAGATATCAATCCTCAAGATAAACCTTATATTGAGGAAGGAAGAAAGGATATGATCAACTGGCTGAATAAATATCTTTAGCATAAATAAATGCCCCCCAGAGAAAATCAGTTGTTGTAGGAAATAAAAAAATAATACAGACTATATTGATTAAAATGTTCTTAAACCCATCAAATTATTTTGTAAAACTCTTTTGCAGTAACACTACTTATCTGCATTTATTTTCTAAGTCGATGATTAGAAATGGCTTTTCAAATGCTGAAAGCTATAAATATAAAAGAAGATTTTAAAATTGGATCTCATGTCTCTTAAAATTATTAGTATCAGGTTGGCTATTTTCTAGAGCCTGAAAGTTTCACTTTTTTGTATTAATGTTAATATGATAAAAAAATCATTGAAACTCTGCCCATGCTTGTGAAATGCCCTCCTAAAAGCTGTGTTTAGAGCTGTTGAGATGTGAGATTTTCAGCTTTGAGATAAATGTAGTTCTGGTTTGGAAGGCTGGGATGTTTTCTTGGAAACAGATTATCCTATTCAGGATTCATAAAAGCAGAGCTAGAAAGAGGGAAGGGGAAGAACAATGGGAAGAAATGTATGCAGACTGAAAGGGGGCTGCAACAAGTTGGGAACCATGACTGAGGAGAGGAGACTAGAGGAACATGCAGGACCAGAGAAGAAGGACCTGAACACCTGGGAGGAGGGTAGGACACAAAGAGACTATGAAGTGCAGGAAACTCAGAAGAGAAAGAACAAAGTAGGAATAGTACACTACCATCAGACGTACACAGAGCATAGAGAGAAAATAGGAGTGGAGACTTCCAATCCCTATTCCCCTTCCATTTCCAGACTGGTCTAGTAGGGGGAGCTCAGAAGGGCAGGAGTTTTTTGTTGGCTGCCACCTTGTTAATTTTCTCTAGCATCTTATTATCTACTCTGTGTCTATCAACTGGCTTCTGGATAATCTGTTTTCATATCTTTCAGGCAATACCAGTAGCCTAAAACTGCTACCAGTGCCTGCCTTTCTTCAACGGAAAGGCTGGCCTCTGTGTTTGTCCTCCTCCATTCCCTAGGGACATTGCATGCCTGCCTGTGCAGTCAGAGGCATTGTGGCTCATGGCTCAAAGAGGTGGTTAAACTCCCCGAGTTGAATTTCAAACTTGCCCATATCTAGTTATTGTATTTTATTTTTTCTTCCCCCTCCATACACCTGTACTCCTGTTTCCACTGTAAAATTAATTTCATTCAGAATATGGTTAAAAATAACCTTGTGAAGATTGAACCAAATGGCTCTGGACATTTCAGTCTTTACCAGACTTCCTGGTATTACTTCTCCTTCCAGCTTATAGCCAGCACTTTCCTTTTGCCCTTCTCTCATTTTTCATACATTTACAAATACTTTTACTACTAGTGCTGTGTCGCTTGATAGCTGTAAGCTACGCTACTGCTTTAGCCTGACTGTGGGGTGTGTTGTTCCTTTACTGTTGTCCGCAGACACATGTTTGTGTTTCCTCCCTTTGTAAGCCTCCTTTTTGATTCTGAAACACTTGCAGACATCTGCATGCAGCTGCAATGGCCTCTTGCTATGCTGTCTGCCCTTCCCCCACATCAAGATTGTCTGATGTTTAATAATGTCTCTTTTACTAAGCACCAGTGTCCTCCCCTCCTTTTTCCCCTCACATTATCTTCATCAGAAGCCCCAGCACCAGCTGAGTTTCTGATACTCCTCCCCCCTTTTTTTCAGGAAAGTGCATCATGTCATTTCACAATCAGCTCGCTGCAAATCCTCTGTCATCTCTCATGGTCTCAGACAGCTGCCCTGCCCCCTGCCCCTTTTTCAGAGTTGAATCTAAACCAACCTGGATGACAACATTACCTCTTCACCTCCACAAATCCTTCCAATATCATCAGGTTTCTCTCTACTGTGATTTAATTAGGCATCAGGATTGGTAAGGCACAGCCCATCCCTAGTGACTAGGGGAACATCAGTGTATTTCTGCTCCTTTGGTCTCTCTCGGTGTAACTCACAATAATCACGTGGAGAGGTCTTGCCTGCATCTGTGATGCAGTTAAAATATTGTACTGAACACAGCCCAGTTTCCCCTCAGTGAAATACTTGTGAGCCCGGGGAGTCCTTACAGCTTTCACAGAATATTATCCTTCAAGGTGCAGCCCCCTCAGTTGCTTCCATTGCCCCACAATATTTTTCTTTTTGTAGGCCCCTCTGCCAGCCATGCCTGGCAGCTCCCTCATGCAGCCACCTTCCCTCTGGCTCCCCTCCAGCCAGGGGCACATGCCAGGGCAGCCCTAAGTGGTCAGTGATGGAGCTACAGCCGCACGTGTCTCTCTGAAGCGGAGGCGCTATAGAGTTCAGAGTCTCCCACAGGGTGGGTCCCACCTCAGGTCCCACATCCTCAGCAGTTCTTCAGTCATCCCTCCATCTTGAACCTCTTCTTCATGTCACTCTTTTCCCTTCCTCCTGCAATGCACCGTGTATACCCCGTGAAAGAATAGTTCTCCCTGCACCACACTGTGTTGATACTAAAGAAATGCTCATGTGTTTCAAAAAGATTTCACACAGACCTCTGAGGTAAAAGTGCAGAAGCTTCCCTTGCTTATGCCCTCGGTCAGTGATTAGTACTGTTTTTTGGTTTGAGCACTGCACATCGTATTCCTGTCTCCTTGCTGTTCGATTTCAGGAGAGATAAGTGTTCTTAGTGGGTCTATCCAGCACAAGGACAGCCTCTTCAGGTCTGCAGGGTGTTCTTGCCGTGAGTCATGCTGGTAAAAACAGTCCCTCCACATTGGGGGTGAGAAGTTCCATGATGCCCTCCCTGATCTTGCCCTTGGGCTGGATCTGTGCAGATCCTACAGACGGAGGGAACGGCAGGGTGGTGACTTCTGTGCTTTCTGCCAGTCCTGACATAGTTCTGGACTCAGCACAGAGGAGAAAAAACTTCACATGGGAGAACTGCAGACACCTCCATTCACTGGTGCAGGCACGTCTGATGCTTGTGCCTGTGTAGCTCTGGGGTAAAGGGAGGATAACATCACACAAACCTTCCCAGAAGAAAGCAATGTGGGTATCTGCTTCAGACAGATAGCCTGTAATGCGTGAATTCAATTCCCAGCTATGGATTCCTGCCCAATTTATCAGGGTTGCTATGAGAACAGACAGAGGTGATGAAATTGAGCTCCCTACAACTATTATCTCACATGGATTTTAAATAAAAGAGCCTTGGTTTCTTGGAAGGTAATATCTTGGCTGGCAAACCATTCCAGCTTGGTTTTTTATGTGAATGAACAGATGTTTCAGGGAGCTGGGCTAAGCTTTGCCAAATTTCTCCTGAGATGGGGGAAGACTGTGAAACTGAGGAGCATTTTCTCAAAATTCATTGCCCTTGGAGAATTCAGTGGCTTGCTGTCAGACAGGTACTGTATTTCATTAAGAATTTGTTCTTGTAGAAATACGGCATCTAAGACGGAAAACTCAAACATTTTGCCAGTGTTAGCATTTCCTTTACTAAAAACTGCACACACCCATTCTCAAAACTCGCATTTGAGAATATCCTTTGTGTCTAGAGAGCACTGACGTATAGGTGTATAGGTTAGACATGACAAATTCAGATTTGTAATGTTTGGTTCTACTGAACCTAGCAGCCTTGATATAAGATAAATTAGCTGCAGAAAAACCATTAGGGTAGACATAGTAGACATTTAAGGCCTGATCAGGGGACCTCATGCAGATGCTTTTGTTCCCCTGGGCTTTGTGCTGTCTTGCCAGTTCCTTCCTAGTAACTACAGAGCCCTTTGATCAATTCCAAACAAAATTGATAAAACAGTGAAGTCCTAAGTGCTATTTAGTTCTTTTACAATTCTAGAAAATGCAGATGGCGCAGGGGAGACAGACTCACTGCACTGAGCAAAATAGTGTGGTGTGGATTCATCTGTTCTCTGTGTTGTTTAGGCTGCTGGTCAGCACACAGAAAGCCTGAACCACTTGCATAGGACTTGCCAGAGGATACAGCAGGGAAGTGGACTAAGGAAATGTTGGGGGCAACAGAGATGCAGGGGAGCAGGAGGACAGAGGGAATGGGCTGAGGGTAACCCTGGGGACATGGGGAACTGAGACCCTGTTGGGTGCAGTCACATGACATATGGACAAAATGGAAGGGAAAACCTAGAAGAGCCCTAATCTCACCTTTTTTAGACTGAATTTTGGTCACTGAGAAAGTATTAAACCGAGGAAGGCTCATAGCTTGCATGTGAGGAATCCCTGATGCCTGAGTGAAGGAAGTTGTATGGACTGAAGTGAAAGAGGTCTCCCAAAGGAAAACTCCAGGGACTGGAGATAGATAGGGCAAAAAAACATAGTGACATCAGAGTCCTGAAGAACGAGAGTGTGTATCCTGTCCTCCATTGGTAATCTCCTCTTCACGGGAAGACTGAGATCCTTTATATCAAAGAAAATACTAAACCACAGCTTTAATATGAACCACTATATCCTTTGCCTTCTTGGAAGCTGAATTCCAGGTCTTGATTTCTGCTATTTAGCACAAATATTTTGGAAGCATCTGATACCTTTAATAGGTTTAATATTAAGCAGACTTAACTTTTAGCTCTTCTTCATTTGTTTACTTTTTTTTTTTTCCCCACACATTGAGTGGGAGCTTTTTTATGGGTTTTCAGTTTAATATTTATGGCAACAAATTTTAATCAACTTGATGACTCTGCTCCATTTTCTGCATTCCTCTGTCAAGTTAGCATTTATTGGTGTGTTTTGTTCGTTTTGGTTTTCTTTTTTTTAATGTGGTGTCTAAAAGGGATAGTCATTTCATAATTTTTTTTTTCCTCAGGTCTTTTGACTCCTAAACTCCAAACAGGAATGAGCATTCAGCGTGCAGGCCACAGTGAATAAGGACAAAGAAAAGCACTCCCCACCACATGCACACGTGCACGCGCACACACACACACATACAGCAGTGCCAATATTCCTATAAAATAATGTGCGCTCAGTATAAAAAAATGTCTAATATCTCTGGCCTGCAGGCAGGATGGCATCTATGCTTTACGCTAGATTAGAAAAGACTGTGCACTTGCTTTAAAAATACATGCCCCTGCACAGTGCCAGCTGTACTAGTGTGAGGAGCAGTTCACCTTCCTCGGCTGCGCTGATGTGAGTCAGCTGCAACCTCTGGCTCCGACGAATTCTGCTGCTAGGTCTTGGAGGGGTTTTTTGACTTTGCCTTCTTTAGAGGAGGCCTTAGGGAGGGAGCCAAGTGTTTGCTGTGCTGCACTAGTGAGGCTTCAGGGCTAGAGGACTGACCAGAAGTTGAATTTGATGGAAACTGGGGAATTGATGGAAAACGTGGTAGACGTGACTGCACCCATAGAGTTGGCCTCAGCCCATCTGAGGGCCTTGTTGTAACTCGTTTTGGCCACATCCACAGGCTTATTAAGCTTGTTATTTAGGACTATAGTTGCCTGCCTAGCTCAGGTTTTAATCAAACTGGACTTTGTTCCTTTAGCTAATGGCATTTCAATGTGTTTCACTGCAGACAGTAAGGGGTAGCTTAGCCTATAGAAAGGTGTAGTGAGGGGACCATTTTTCAAGGAAGCAGGTTTGCCACAGGGACACAAAACAATCAAATTTCATTTAAGATAAAAAATAAAAGTAGACCCACAAAGAGTGCTTTGTTGCAGATCTCCCATGGGAAGAGTGATGAGAGTTATGTGCCTGTCTCCTTTTTACGCCTTCAGAAACCTTCCTCAGCACATTTTAATTATTTGCCCGTTTCTCATCTTTGGCACTGAAGTTTATCAAAGTCCAGCAAATAGCAGAATGCTTAATTTCAGAAAGCAGGGAGTGGAATGGGCTAATAAAGCTCTGAAACAAAGTTCCCCTTTTAGACGGTGGAGCAGATGGTGGCACCTGTGGCAATACATTTCCTCCCCTTCCTGCCACTGCTATATTAAGAGCTGGTGAGGAAATTTTGCATCTGGGCTGGTAGTTTGCCATGAACTTCAGCAAAGCTATGATAATGTTATTTGTTAAGGGGATTGAAAATTATACCAATTGCACTATTAAACTGTTCTTTAGTTTTTCTTCATAGTGCCGAGCTTACAGTTTGTTGAAGATTTCTTTAAGGTTCTTTCTTTTTTTTTCCAGAATCCTTAGAAAATTAAGAAAGTTGCCAAGATACCGCAGATGGGTAGCTAACCACAAGTAAAAACGCCATGGCCTTCAGTAAAACAACAAAGTGAGAAAAAATATTATTACCTCCCCTGACTCCTTTGAGCAAAAAGCTGAAGGTAATTTTTAGGCACTGGTGTTTGCAATGGGAAAGAGATGCAGGGGAAAGGGGTCATTTGTATGTGGTATTTATTTGCAAACACTGTACATTGTAGTGCTCTGTGATGGTGCTTTAGAGAGCAGTGAGCTGCTGCAACTCTCCCTGTCAGTCGGACTGTCACTGCGAGTAGCTGCGTGCAGCAGCTGGGAGCTCAGGATAGGTAGGACGCACAAGGTAAGGTGATTTCTCAGATGGCTTGAACAGAGTGAGTGCTTGCTATTGTCCCAGGTTTTCACTGTTTTGCTGAACCTAGCTGGTTTAATTCCAACTTCTCTCAGAATTTTTTCTTTCTGAGCAACACAGATAATCTGGGTCAAAATTAAAGGGGCAGGCTCACTTGTGTCTGTTGTCCACGACAGGGAAAATCAACTTCTGGCTCCACAGGGAAAAGTAAAGTAGACCTCTCCTCTTGCTCAGGTGCGCTCCTGATGTATACAGGACGTATATCACAGCTGTGTTTTCAGATGTGATAACCAGAGAAATGTTCTCTCTTTATAGTGGAATATAATAAATAGTGGAAGAAAAGTTAAATAAATAAAATGATGGAACCCTCTTTGCTAATGTAACTACAAAATCACATCAATAATATCGCTCAAAGCCAGAAAAATGAAAGTATCGATGCACTGCAGTAATATTATTTCTTGCAGCTCAGTTCCAGCCCGCGCTCTGCTAATGTCGCTTTGCTGTGTAACACCAAGGCAGAGAGAGACACTGTTGTGTTTGGCTTTGTCAAAGCTGTTGCAAGCAGCCATGAACTTGTTCTGCTCACAGCCTGAGCCAGGCTAAAGCTGCGTAGCCTTGTCAGCAGGGCGCTTTGCTTAAGCAGTCTTAGCAGGTTATGTCAGATCAAAATTATTATTCACAGCCAAAGAGCTTCCAAGTGGGACTGGGCTTGTACTACAGGACACAGCTAGAGTGCACATAATCCTGTCTTTTTTTGCTTCTGTGAAATACTGCTGAGGGGTCAGCCCTAATTATCTGTCTGTATAACACCTCACTTTCGCACTTTTCTCTCTTTTTGCAGACTAAATGCCTGCAAGTAGCTACCTATGGCAGGTGACTACAGGCAGAGCAGCAGGGACCAAAGAATAGGAAGAGATGGCACAGCTTTAGGGTCCTTCCAGTAGGGCAGGGAAGAAGGAGGCAGGAGTATCTGATGAAACTGGGACTGGTGAAGAGTAAAGAGCTACTAGGTGGGATGAAGAGGGAGCACACGGTTGGCTGTGAAAGGAAAGGTGTGGGAGACAGGCACTGAAGAGAGCAGAGAGTGATGCTTGTTGATGAAAATCAGTGTTGTGGAAAAAGTAGAGGGTCTGAGGGCCTCAAAGTGAGGGAAAAGAGACACTGTGAACAAGGGGAAAACAGACTTGAGCCTGACCCTTGAAGACCACTTCACTAGTCTATATACATCTTACCTGTGCAGATTTATTTTGCTTGCCAAGGATCTGTTAAATAAGTCTTGTCTGTCTGTGAGGACAGAGAGGTTAAAAAACAAATAGACAAGTGGAAGGTGTAGGGGACAGGTGATAAGGCAGGACAGGCAGAAGTGGAGTGTCAGGGTGGAAAAAGACATGGGTATCCCCTGCCTCCCCTCCACCTCCCTGACTTAATGGGCCAAGAATCAGCTCTGGCTGAACAATAGATAACGTTAGCAGAGGTACCTCAGTTGGAGAGGAGCAAAAAGCCAGCAGTACTAAGTGAAGGTAGAGCCCTTCTGTGTAAAGACCTAAAAGGAGATATGCTTCAAAGGAGAGGCAGTGGGTCAGCACTGCATCGGCAAGGCAGGGGACGTTTCTGTTTCCAGGTGCCCTACAGATTTGAGGAGATGAACACTCCTCGCTGTCACTAAGCCTTTCTCCATCACGGTGCGAGCAATGTCACTGAAAGAGACAGGTGGTCTCGTGTTGCTTTGTGGCTGTTGCTGGGTGATTTGTAGATCTTATGCCAAAGCGCAAAGCTAAATTCCCAGGAAGCGCTGAACCCAGGATAATGGCAGGAAGTAGACAACAAAGTTGGTAGGATGGTGGAAGTTAATCCTCAGTAAGACAAAAGCAACTTGGCGAAAAATGTGCATCTGGGATTTTTCAGGGATATTCCCCACCTTCTTCCCTTGCTGAGCCCTAATTTCACTGCCTCCCCAAATGTACTTATTCTGCTGGGCTGATGCCAAGTGGTACAGGCAAAGGGGGCTGAAGAGGAACATGTCAGGATGTTTCAGCAGGTTCTGGAAAGATTCTGGAAAGCAATTCAAGGAGTAGGAAATAAACCAGGAATGAATAAAGTGGAACAAGTTTTAAATGTTAATTCCTTCTTCCCCTCAGGCAAACTGGGGAATGGTGGGTCTGAAGGAAGGAAAAGAGCTGGAAGAGAAAGGAAAAGAAAGATGTCTGCACCGTATCATGCTATACCAGTAGGAGTGAGTCAGGGAGGGCTCACCGGAAATCCCTGCAGGCTGATGGGGTGGAGAGGGGACCATCACAAATTTTTGGTTTTTTCCAGCTGGCTCAAATTTCTGGTGTTTCCTATTCCCATGATATCTTTGATAGCATCTGTCTGATGTACTAATGACAAGATGCTCCATTCACCGCTCAAGAGAGGGAGTAAGACTCAAATCACCATTCCAGCTTGTCACTCATCAAGGAATTAAAATCTTCTTTGAATGTGGAATTTACTGACCCCACGGGAGAGCCTAAGACTAAGGAACTGGTGCTTTAAACATGAGATCACTGAAAGAAAATAATGCATTAGCTGGAGATCTTTCAGCTTTCCAAGCTGTGGCTGAGAGCCACTGGGCTACATTACACAGAGGCACCTAATTCATGCTCACAAATGCCCTAGCCATTTCCTGATCTGAAGGAATAGTGGAGTACAGTGCAGGGGCCCCGAGAAATAGATAGTTTTTAAAGAGTTTATATGGCTAATATGGAAAAGGCTTTGATCTGTGTCTTTCCTAATAGAACAAAGTATCTACTTAATGACCTGGTTTTATCCCTGACGGCTGGCCATGTTCAAAATCTGGGTCAGTGGCTGTGGGGAAAAGCACTTTGAATTTTATCTGAGCAAAAGGCTGGTGTTGATAGGGACGACTTAAGTGACCTTATATAGATGTGGCCTCATGGGAAGGCCAGGTTCCTGTAGAGCAAGCCCGTGATCTCTGCTAGCACAGCTGCACTGCGAGGTTTTTCAGCAGAAGTGAGCTGACACTGAACTAAACATTCACAGTGGTAAAAAGCAGCAATGTCACATATTTCAGGAAACTAGATGGTTGGGCAATGATACAGAGTCACTTTGGGTACTCTGGGTTCCTCCAGAAATTACTGGCATTTGTGGTTTTAGAAAGTCTGTGGACAATCCCCCTCTTCCCCCAATTTTTAAAAGAAACATCTTTAAAAGTGCCCAGGAAATAAAATCCTTTAAAAAATGAACTGCAGATTCAAGTTCTTACTATTTTGTGTTGGCTGTGGGGTTTTTTGTTTGATTGGTTGTGGGTTTTTATTTTTAATTATTCTAGGTCTAGTTTCTGTTCTTGCTACACATAATTTTGTTGGAATATAATTCTGAACTTATCTCCTTTGGAATATAAGTGTGATTTGAGCCAAAGTGTGCTGCAAATCGAAGCAGTTCTGTTGTAGTTGGTGGAGTTACTATGGATTTATGGAGGTACGAAAGAACAAGATGTGACTCTGTCCTGGTTTCAGCTGGGGTAGAGTTAAATTTCTTCGTAGTAGCTAGTATGGGGCTATGTTTTGGATTTTTGCTGGAAACAGTGGTGATAATGTGGAGATGTTTTAGTTGTTGCTAAGTAGCACTTACACTGGTCAAGGAGTTTTTCAGCTCCCCAGGCTCTGCCGGGTGCGCAAGAAGCTGGGAGGGGGCACAGCCGGGACAGCTGACCCCAGCTGACCAAAGGGATATTCCATACCATATGATGTCATGCTCAGTATATAAAGCTGGTGGAAGAAGGAGGAAGGGGGGACATTCAGAGTGATTGTGTTTGTCTTCCCAAGTAACCGTTATGTGTGATGGAGCCCTGCTTTCCTGGGGATGGCTGAGCACCTGCCTGCCCATGGGATGTAGTGAATGAATGCCTTGTTTTGCTTAGCTTCCGCACGCAGCTTTTGCTTTCCCTATTAAACTGTCTTTATCTCAAACCATGAGTTGCCTCACTTTTCTGATTCTCTCCCCCATCCCACCAGGGGTGAGTGAGCGAGCGGCTGCGTGGTGCTTGGCTGCTGACTGGGGCTAAACCACGACAGACTCAAGGCCAAAACCTCTTTTTCTGTTCCCTGTTTTGCACAGGTTAGATAATACATTTTGGTTTAGCATCTTCGTATGTCTGCTCCTAATGGCCAAGCCTACTCAGGAGTTTTCCAAACCTGTTCAGTACATCTTTTCACAGCTTTCTGTTTGTACTGCCATATGTCCAAAATAATAATATGTTACTGCTTCACATGACATCTCTGGCTTTTAGACCTCTGACTAGGAGCACAGTTTTGGGGTCCAGCTAGGAAGAAGGAAAGTATGAATTTGAGAAGTGCTGAGCACTGTTTGCTGTCTTCACCGTTAGTGTGCACTGTGACTTGCTGGCAGCTTTGGTGCTTATGCTTGGGCTGTCCAACTCAAGCAGCCAAAACTACGGGCTTCTTTGAAAAATATATTCTTAATATCTGAGCTTTCTGGTAAGGAAAAAACATTGCAGAAGAACCTTCTATTGCACAATAACATGAACAAGATGACAACCTGAATGTTTCGGGACACAATAGGATGGGTATGTTTATCCTGGGCTTATCCTTTCTGCCTGGTTCTGTGACTAGAAACTGGATTAGAAAGGAAAAGACTTTCCACAAAGTGTGGCAATGTTTTACCATGTATGTGAGGTTGCTCAGAACTGGTGGAGTCACCAGTTATGACACGATATAAAGGCGGGGTAGATCAGGGCTCATCTGGAGGATCAGTTCTTTTCATCTCTGGAACAATCACTGCTAACATTTTAGCACCAGCAGCTCTCCTGAATCTCTGATGGAAGAAGACTCTGAACCTCCCATGAGTGAAGCCTCAGTTTTCACATGGTCACAGAGGCTGATGAAATCTCCTCTTTGGAAGACTTAAACTGCATCAGAGCTCCTCTAGGGATGAAGCACAGCTGGGCATCCTGTGGCTTGTGTCATGCCAGAAGATCATCCCTCAGAGGGCCGTTCCCTGGATAGGCTCCGTAAACTGAAAAATCTCCAGGGACCACAGCAGGAGGCAGGTTCTACAGCTCCTACAGGGCAGGATAGCATGAAGGTAAACCCAGGCTAGCAGGGATCAGGGGCTGCTTGAAGGCAGCCAAAGACTGTCCTTCCTCCTTTTTCTGTGGAGCAGGGTTGTTTATATTGAAATCCATACCCCCCACACCACTTGTCCATCCAATAATGTCTGTCTGTTTTGATTCTGTCTGCATATTTGCATGTCTTTTCCCTATTCACTTTTGTCCCGGGTCCTCAGTCATCCAGTTATCTAGGTATTTACATAGTGTCATTCATACCAGTAATGGATCATTGGACCACAGTGAAGTAAAGCTGAAGCTGAGAACCTGGGAGGTCCCCAGTTGAGAAGGGCTTAGATTTAACAGATCACTTCTGTGGAACTGAATTTCAAAGCAGATAAATGAATCTATACAACTAATACACTTTTCCTTAGTTTAATATCACCCCCTAGCGTCACTTGGCTCCAGTTTCTATGTATTATATTTTTCCAGACCAGTCTTGATTTCTTGCCTCCACCCCTCAATAGCATCAACTTGCAGATGCAGCAACAGCCACACCAGCAGCCACACCCTGCTTCTGGGAAAGAGACAAGAGAATTCAGCTCTTGAAAGGTGGATTTGCCAAGACATCAGACTTCAGATGTTTCTCCTGGGGAGTCCAGGAAGCTTTAAAACTCCTTTCTTTTATGTTTGTCTGGGAAAGAAGCCTTGGGATACAGTTCCAGCAGAGGAGTGCCTTGTTTGGTGGGGACACTTCCACTCCTGATGCCATATTTGCAGTAGATTGGTCAGAGGAGACAGCTTCATCTGAAGTGAGTTCAGACAGATACTTTAAATGTTAATAAGTCACTAGGACTGCATGACATTTGCCTGAAAGTCCTGAAGGAATTCAGATGTGGGACTGAGGACTTTTGGCCACACCTGTCATTAATGTCTCTGTGCTAGAGCACTGGTGGATTGCCAGCGTAACCCCCACTATAAAAAATGGCTGGTGAATTTGACTTCCATTGTGGTAAGAGACTGGTGTCTATAATAAAGAATAAGACTGCTGAGTATGTGAATAACTATCTGTTGAGAAAGGGTCAGTGCGGCTTCTGTAAAGGAAAATCCTGCATCACTGCTTTGCTGGGTTCTGTGAGGGTCTCAAAATAAACACATGAATAGAGAGGATCCAGGAGACGTAATACATTTAGACTTCCAAAAAGCCATTGACAGGTTCTTCAGTAACTTAGTAACTTAGTAACTAGTAACAGTAACTTAGAAGTTACTAAAGGAAATAAGTTGCTACGGGGTTGGATGAAAGGTCCTTTTATGGAATGAAAGCTGGGTAAAGGACAAGAGGCAAAGGGTAGAGCATATGGGACACTTCTCAGGGTGGAGAAGAATATGCAGTGAGGATAGCCTAGCGATTGGTCCTGGGACTAGTTTTATTCAGCCTTTTCATGGCTAACCCACAGAAGTGACTGAACTGTGAAATCTCCAAGTTTGAGGTTGATACTAGCTTTTCTGGGGTGGTCAAATACTGTTCTGATGGCAAGGAACTGCAGAAGGATCCCGCAAAATGAAGTGGTTGGGCAGAAAAGCATCAGATGAACTTCAACTAGATACATGTGAAGTAATACATTTCAGGAAAATAATACAGCACATTCCTACATGATGCTGAACTCAGAGCTCAGATCTACAGTAGCAGATCAGGAGGGAGATCCTGGAGTTGTCATTTATTACCCTATACAATGTGCTTATGCAGCAGCCGCCTTAAAATTGTTGAGCATCATTGGCACAGGTACTTAGACTCAGGTAGAGGGTGCAATTTTAGCACTATATAAAACCTCCATGCATCTTGATCTTGAGCAGTGGGGGCTGTTCTGGTCTCAAGAAAGACATTGTGGAGTTTGAGAAGGCACAGAGAAGGGCAGCTACAGCAGTCAAAGGAATGGAATAGTTGCTTTATGAGGAACTACAGAAAAGGCCACTGCTCTTCAGTTTGGAGACAGGAAGGCTGAGAGAAGTTATGAGTGAGGTTTATAAAATCTTGAAGGTGGTGGATAAGGAGAATGCAGATCTGTCTTTCACCAAATTCTGCAACATGAAGCCGAGAGATTTCCTCAGCTACCAAATCAAATGTCTTCTAAAAGGCTGGCTCACTGCCCAGTCCTCTGATACCATTCCACAGACCGTGCTTTCACAGGTAGCCCTTGAAGAGAAAGGACAAATAATCTGGCATGCTACTGCTTAGGGTGGGCATCCACTCCTTCTCTGGAAACCCTCTGTCCTGTGAGGTCTCTGTTCCACCCACAAGGCAAACTCCCTCCCATCTTATGTCCTCAACACATCTGAAAGCTGTCACCTTAACAGAGAAGGCTGCAAAGGTGACAAGCTAGCCCAACACAGACAATCACTCCCCAGCTATTTAAATAGCAGCTATGGGGCTGTTTTGGGAGAAGTGGTTGCAGAGTGGGGCAATGGTGCTTATTGCCTTGCTAGCTTTGCCCAAAGGGTTCTGCAGAATACTCATGCCACCATAGCATTTCATTGGTGTAATAAATTACAACAACTAAACTAGATCAGAATAAAACACCATTTGATGCTATATCCTGGCTGTGAGACCATCCAGTGGCAAATTCCTTGTGGAAGGTATAAGACCAAGAAAGTACGAAGTAAATCACCCAAATATTCTGCTAGCCTCCAGCAGTCTGAGACAAATGTTGAATTTTTATATTTCATTGTGCTTTTCCTCTGCAGTGTCTCCATCCAGTTATTTTATGAAACCACATAAGGGTTTATTACTCATGCTTTCCTGAGGCAAGGTGTCCATGGCTGAAGGCATGCTGCGTGAGGAAGCCTTGTGCTTGTTTTGGACCTGCCTCTAGTTCTTGTGTCTTGTCTTTTGAAGATACAGTAAGCAGTAATTTATTTTCATCTTATTTATTCCCCTCAAGGTTTTATTATACCTATTTATTATAGCTATTATAGCTTCTCTCCTCTGTCATCTTTTCTTTAGAGAAGAAGGCAGTGTTGCAGGCAGCCAGGAGCCCATGTAGCTGGATGCCTTTCAGAGAAAATCAGACAAAACTTTTTTCTAGGACTGACCTTGGCTGAAGCAGCCCCAGGGTGGGCACCGGGGAGCATGAATGGGCCTTGAGAGGGGCCTCCTGGCACTGTGATGCTGCAATGCCCTTGGCCAGCACCAAAGCCCGGCTGACTTGGCCTCAGGTTGCATCAGGGGAGGTTTAGACTGGATATTAGGAAAAATTTATTTACTGAAAGAGTGGTCAGGCATTGGAACAGGCTGCCCAGAGAGGTGGTGGAGTCACCATCCCTGGAGGTGTTCAAAAGACATGTAAGCATGGCACTTCAGGGCATGGTTTAGGAGGCATGGTGGTGTTGGGTTGATGGTTGGATGTGATCATCTTAGAGGTCTTTTCTAACCTTAATGATTCTGTGATGATATGACTTGTGTACCTTAAATGTGCATCCATGAGCAGTCCCAGCCAGACCTGTCAGAAAGCAGATGCTTGATGCTAACACCCCATGGGGGGCATCTCCCTCCCTCACAGTTTTGTGGATGCCTCCAGAAGAAGTCCATACGCAGTGAGACACTGACACTGGGAATAATGTCCCAGCAGCAGCGATCCCTGCATGGTGTTTAGTGGAAGATGCTTTGCAGGGTGCTGGCCTGGTACCTCACGCAGATGAAGCTGTAGAAATGAGGTGAGGCAGCACAGGAGGGATCAGCCTTTCTCAGGGAGTGGGAGCATCCTTTCCCTTCCAGCCCATTGCTAGCAGCAGGCATGAAGCTGCTGAAAAACTGAGAGTTAGGCAGGAACCATCATTTTGCCTTGCCCCAAGGGCACTTGATGGCCCTGACCAGCCTCACCTGGGCCTCCAACTGCAACCTTTGCCCATGGGACCAGGAGCCCCATTTCAGCTCAGCCTTGGGCTTTTAGTCCCTGCCTGAGCTGTATTGTGGTCTGTCTCCACCTCTTTCATGGATGTTTCTGGCCATAGATGCTGTTTTTCTGGACCCTGACACTTGGACTGACTTCCTGGCTTGACCTCAAACCTGCTTGGCAATCACTGGACTGTGTCTGGCACTGACTACCACCACCACTGGGACTGGCTTTGAGCTGCAAATCAACTTCTCAGTTGGACCTTGCACCTGCTTTGTCATCACAAACTTGCATGATGATCTGGACTCTCAGCTGAACTCAACTCCCATCCCTGGGCCTGCCCTGCTCCCATGTTGTGCTCCCATGTTGTGGGACAAGCCCTGGCTGACGAGCCCCTACTCTGCCAGTCTTGTTATCTCCCTTGTCTCCTGGTTTTCTACCACTTAGGAGCAGCTAGCCCCTCTCTCTGCCTTGACAGAAGGAAGCTTTCCCAGCAAAACATGTTGTCCCTGCCACACCGCTCTTCCTCTACACGTTCAGCCTTTTCTCCTGGAAAGCCCTACCGCAACCCTTCCCTCCACAGGATTTGTCTCCTAGCCATCCAGAGCCCCAGCCAACTCAGCCTGCTGTGATGGCACGATCTCACCGGGTTAGGGCAGGTCCTGCAGGATGAGCTGCCACCTGGACAGTCCCTACCTGTACCTGTGGTGACAAATAAGTCATTGAGCTTCAGGTAGAAGGCTGATGTGCATCCTGGATACTGGATATTGTATATTGTTTTAAGCCCTGGATGTCAGGCTGGGAGACATCGCAACAGAGAAGATTAAAAATACAGCTATTGTGAGTCCCTGTCCCTGTGCTGGGGTGGAAGGGCACCATCCCAGCATTGCTCAAGGAACTGGTATCAATGCTTATGGATACCAATGTATTAGCACTGCCTCTTGCAACCACTCTGCATCCAATGCACCCAACAACAATGTGAAGGGAGGAGGATGAAATGGGACTGGATGATTTGAAGCAGATATGGTGAGCAGTGAGTGACCAAAGGTCTCAGGTGTGAGGGGCTCTGCCGAAGCTGGGTTGCACAGTTGAGAAGCAACTCTGGGGAGCAGGGCCTGTGCTCAGCATGAGCATGTTGTGTTGGCAGGCGAGGTGGGACATTGTATGGTGCTGTCAGGAAGGCGGCCAGCAGATTCCTCAGCGATGGGGTAGCGCTGAATGACCTCAGAGCACAAATGGTCTGTGCAGCTGGTGGACTCTGAGCACCCTGCCTGTGCTGAGGAGATCTCAGGGCCCCAGCTCTCTGTCCAGGAGGCAGCCCCCACCCTGTAGCGCCCTGCAGATTGGCTTGCTTGCCTGACTGCTGAGGCTGGAGGGGAGGAAAGTGTTGGCAGCTCACAGAATTATTAACAGAAGAAGAAGTAGGAAAGCAATGGGGAAAGTCAAAGAGCCAATCCCACTTCAGCATGAGACACAAAGCTGGTTCTGAGCAAAACTGAGTGCTGGAAATGAAGGGATCATGACTGCTCTGAAAGCTGCTAATGGTCAGCTTGAATATACATAGACAACCTGAGTATTGCCATAGACTACAACCTGAAAAGAGCAGTGCCATTTTAGGTCCTGGTAAAGGAGCTTCATGTTCCTATTTCAGCAGCTTTCTCTCATATACGTCCCTGCTGATAAGCCTCTTGTGCCCAAATGGGCATCAGGTCTTCATTCACCCTAGAGGCTGTTGGCACCTTTGATAGTACAGAATGGAAACTAAAGAGCCACGTGGGGTTGGGTAACTCTGAAACAGAAGTACAGCCTTCTCCACCTGACTTACTGCTTTTTGCTTTGTAGGTCTTCTTAAAGTGCTGAAGGCAAATTGTTCTGGATGTCTGGAGACAGTGTATTCTTAAGTCCATGGCCTGGGACCAACTTTCCGAAAGGCAAACGCTGTCTTGGTTACCTCACATTTCAGCTCTGCCAGTGACGACTTTGACCAATATCTTGGTTGCCAGGAGGACAAAATGTGTGTAGCATGGGTAAGATGGGTGTAGATGTTAAATTACAGAGGTCCTGCAATGCACAAATGTTGACTTTGCTAGTAGGACAGGAGGCCCTAGGACCTCCAACAGCTGCTCTGTGCCCAATCCTCAGGGAACAGACAGCCAGAAGTCTCACACACATGTTTTATGCAGTATGTGGCATTTTCCCTGTGTCATGGGAATGCATGATAAGCCCTGCAGATCTAGTGTCAGATGAAGTGCAGGTAGGGGGCAAGCCCTCAGCCAAACTGCTATGTGTTGGCACACTGCAGGCAAGGCTGTGAAAGAGGTCTCTTCTCTGAGCCAAACCACTCAGCAGGTCCCACTCGGTAGAAATGGAAAACATAAGAAATCTGTCTCTTAAAAAATTAGCTGGAAAATCAGGAAGACTACTGTGTTTTGTTCCTAGATCTGGAAGCAGGTTTGAGTTAGTGATTGGAATGGAGGAAAGAGGAACTCAGCTGTCAGGGCACCTGGGCTCCTTTTCCAGCGTTGTCCTGTACCTGTGACTTCAAGCAAATCCCCAGAGACACTTCTGTTTGACTTCTGACTTGTGTCTCAAGTAGAGGCAACAGTCTCACTCATTCTGTCCCCTAGAAGACCAGAAAATACAGGGGACATGTTCCTGGAGAGCAGTGGTTGCACTACACCATTTATCCCAGTGCTGAATCCTTGGATATTGGAGAGGTTTATCCTATATACTCACACTACCCTCAGCTGTTATATTCCTGTCTGTAGGGACTTTGTATATTGAAGACCTTTCCCAATCACTGGAACATCCTTCGAGACTGAGTGTGAAGGGGCAGCCTTGAATGGCACAGACCTTTAGGTCATCAGCACCACAGCCTCACTCCCCACCTCTTATCCCGAAGAACAGGGAGAGCTGGGATCCTGACTGTGCTACTTCTCTTGCCTTCTGATTTGCACCATCCCTGAGCGGCAGCGGACTTGCTCGTCACGGGTCTGTGATGGCAGTCCAGTGCATCTCACCTTACTGCCTGTATGTGGGGCAGAGCACTGAGAGACAAGGCCTTGGTGTAATTCCCCTCCCTTCAGAGAGCAGGCAAGAAGGTTCAGTCCTGTGCTGGAGTCTCAGAGTACTTATGGTTATGGGGGCTGCTCTGTTTTCCTCTGCTAGTGTGTCTTTCACCTCTGTCCTCTCTCAGTCCTACTCTCCATACTGTGCCCCCAGAGGGAGCACAGGGGCTCATCAGGTGCTTAAGACTTGCAGGTCCCCTGCATGGCTCTAGCTCTAGGGAACATGGAGACCAGTGACACACGAGCATCACAGCTGCATGTATCACTGCTTCTGATATGCAAATTGGTCCGTCTCCTTTTGAGCAAAACCCTGTGCTTCAAAGCCAAGGTCTGGGACCTGCAGGGTGTTACTTTTCACGCTCAGGTGGAAGAAAGAGGACTCTGGTGTGACAATACAGTCTGGGTGGAGGTACTGAGAATAGGGGAAACATCTGCAAGTCATTGTAGATTCCATTAATAATTTCTCCTTCCTTGTAATGGTCTGTAGTACTGGTGTGTGTGAGGAGCCGGACCCACCAGGCCCCATGAAGGGACCTAGAAACACTTATGGTTTGTGCCTGGTCTCCAATGCTCACTGGCACAGGCAATTGTGGCTGATGTGTCTTTGGCCCTTTTGGTGGCCAAGAGCAAGTGCTGGCAGCCCACAGTCATCCTGAGCCCTGCCATCACGGCCACACTATTGGCACAGCCCCAGACCACGGCCCATGCACCAGCCTAGGGAGCTGCTTTGCTTCCTCAGCTGTAATGACAGCCCAAGCTGGAGGGAAGGGCTGAAAAGGGTGGGTCAGCTGAAGGGTCCGTGGGGCTTATGATGGTATGGTTAGAGCAGAAACAACAACCCCACCCTAATCCCTGTGACACCTCCCCCTCTATAAATGGGGCAGATGGATAACCCCCTTCCTCTCCCTGTTACCCCTCTTTTCTTCCCTCCCAGAGGTCACCTTCAGCAGGGAGGCAGTCTGCCCCCAGGACCAGAGACAGGGGGAAGGGGCGGAGCGTCACGCTTAGCCCCGTAATGCCTGGCAGCCCACTCCGGCTGCTCAGCGCAGGCTGAACCCAGCCCAGAGGCTGCAGCAGGGGAAGCGAGGCAGTCCACGGCCGGCCGCCAGTGCTGCGCTGCTGGAGAAGGTGAGGGGCTTGGTACAGACGGGGAGGGAGTGTGGGAAGAGAAGTTACAGCTGTGGCAGGATGAAGGAGACTGGACAGAAACATAAAAGGGCACCCAACCCTCACAAACTGATTTTGGAGACTCCGGCGTAGCTTGCCGGCACAACGCGGAGTGCACCCATTTCCCAAATCTGGTTGATGGTGAGCTCGTTAGCTGGCTCTGCCCTGAAAGGTTGCTTTGGGTCCGGTTGTGTCCAGTGGGATGATGCCCCAGTGCTGGCTCGTTAGCTGGGAGGAGGGTGTGATGTGGCTTGGTTCATGCAAGATTGCTGCCGATCTCTGTCCGAGGAAGCTGCTGCATGGAGACTGTGGTATACTGCTTGCTGGGGAGAGGCTTATGGGGCTGTCTCCAGGGAGGCTGCTAGGTGTTTCTGACCAAGAAGACCAATATACATTTCTGCGAAGGGGGCAGTTGTGTGGTTCTCCGCAGTGAGATTAAGAACTAGCCTGCTGACCAGTTTTAGAAAGAACCTCATAAATCTATCAGCAATAAGGCCAGAAGCAACCACTGCGATAATCTATTCTGATTCCTTGCGTGTATTAAACGTGGTTTGCACTAGAGTGGACATTTTAGGGAAAAAAAAGCACCATTCTTGAGGTAAAAGTTCCAGAGATGGAAGGATATTCTTCCATACAGTTTGATGAGATTTTTAGGGACAGATATCCTTTTTCACAAAATCTGCACCACAGCTGAGGTCTGAAATTGCCTCATTTCATCTTCAGCTATTGGTTTTATTGTAATGCTTTTACTTAATTGGGAGAGCCCTCTTTAGTGAAATTCTAGTACCCACAAAGGTACGTACAGATGATAGAGTCGCTTCTTCACTATCTATTTGATAAGTTAACAAGACTGCTCCCCTGGAAGTTTCCCCCGCAATTGTCGGCCCTGTTGTCATTCTCATGATTCTTCGGTTCTTTTTCCGTCAAACTGCAGACACCAGCGTTAGCTTGCTGAACTGTGGTCTTACTGATAACATTAAAAAGATAGAAACATCCAATAGCTAGTTCTGTTGACCTATCAGTTGGCCTCCAGAAGAGTTCAGGAAATTTACCCTAGAGAAGCCAGGATTTCACTTCAGTATATTTTTAACATTCAAAAAACATCATTAAAAAGTAGACAAAGAAGAATGCAAAGCAGAACAAATGGAAGGAATGCATTTCTAATAAAAATACAAAATCCACTGGTGCACGATATTCTCAATTCTAGTGCAGAAGTCATTAGCAGGTGGCCAGCTCTTCAGAAATACAGCTTTCCTAACTCAGCTGATTTTCAGAGATTAAATTTCAGGCTGTCTCGGGGCATCTGTGTTCAGTGAATGCATCAGTGAACTAGAGTTCACTGTAAGAGGCACATCATCTCAGAACAGATCTCTTCTGTTGTTATAATCTATCTTAGTCTCTGTAAAGCTGAATGGCTGTATCTATCTTTTTGTTTACAGTGAAGCGTATTTTCTTAATTCAGCAGCTGGATAATGCTAGTTTGCCTCTCACTGCTGACGTTCCCTGCATCTCATGCTTTCTGGGCATTCTTCTGAGCAGAGTGAATGCAAAAGTCGAATTTGCAACATCAGTAACCCTTATACCGTTACTCTCTCAGACTTCTATCCGTGTCATTAAGACGAGTATCTGTATTGCTGTAGGTTATTTCTAGTGCAATTCGGTATCATCCCATGTACTAAGGCCTGCAAAGGAAGTAAGGCTATACCAGACCTACATTTCTGGGTTTACACAGTGACCATTTTATCTAGAAAGCAGCATGAAGAACTTAGATTTGTCTGATCAATATGACATTTCATTTTTTTTCTGTCACTCAATGCCAGACTAAACTCCTGGCTTCTTTGGTCGTTTGAAACACTTTTGTATGCGTGTATGTACACGCACTACTTTTATCAAGCAATGCATTATCTACCCAAACCCAATTTGTGTCATTTGCAAACATTTTCTGGATGATTTCAGTGCTTTCTTTTAGACCATGGACAAAGGTAAAACTATTGTAACAGAGTCAAGATTTCACAAAATTAATTGTGTAGGGTGTGGACACCAATAAAATACAATAATTTCCACTATACTGGGCTTACTTTAAATCCATTTAAAATGTGTGGCTTATTGATTTTGACCAATGCCAGGATGAATTTGTGCAGATAGCTTTCAGGAAACGATCAGTGAATAGGACGTTTCTGGCAGGTGCTGCACGAACCTGCCAGACTGAGCTGGCAATACCATCCTGAGGACCGCTCTGAACTCCCACCAATGATTTAGAGGTTGATGGGAAACCACCACAGGTAGGATCTTTACACAGCCCCTAGACAGAAATGGTCTGATAACAACAGAGGCACCAAGTGATCTGAATTACTTGATACACTAAGTCCATCTGAGCAAAATGTGCTTTATTAAAGGTGGTGCAAAACTATTCAGATAGAAACAAAGCAGGCAACACCCAGAAAAGGATGTGAAGAGGAAGTGGAGTTTTCCTTAAAAAAAACCCTAGTAATTTGGAAGAAGTCTGGAGTCATAGTGGATGTGTAAGAGAGTGCAGCTTCTCAGTGTGGTCCTTCTGCAAAAAGACATCTTGGGGCTACAATACAAGGCAGAGGGTAATTCTAGCTGAATGCATCACAGGAGGCATTCCCCCAGGAGCAGTCAGTGTTTTAACATTGAAGACATAGAAAATGGTGAGGCTTCAGAGAAGAACCATAAAAAAAATCTGAGAACTGGACAGAAGGTTGTTTGCAGGCATTTAACCAATAAGAAAACTGAGAGGTGTCTTATTCAGGGAGCATGGAGGAGTTTATTCAAAATGTGACTACAATTTCTGGCAGCATCCTGCCTGTTTTTAAACTAACTGATGTGAGCACTACAGAAGCACAGTGTGCCAGCAGGTTTGTGAAGCCTAAGTAAACTGTTGGTTAAATATATAGCCTAAGTAAAGTATTGCTTAAATACATAGCCTAAGTTTCAGGCTGTACCCTGCTAGTTTTATTCAACCTAAGTAGCTTAAAATATGTTCTTGTAGGCTGTGGTGGTACCTCTGTCCACAGTCCATATAAACCCTGTGAGAGTCAGGAGAAATACAGTAGGCATTAAAACTTCCTTTCTCTAGCCAAGAAACTTCAGCAGCAGATTAGGTTAAGATATCATATTTTTAAATCTGATATTAAAATCAGATTAAGATATCCTATAAATATGTAATAGCAAGAATGTTAACACTGTCTTTTATAGTTAACCAACACTGCATGACTTTTCCTAAGAGGTGCCCCAAATGTTGTTGGGGCTTTTTTTGGATTAAAAATCTGTAAAAGGTCAGACAAGAAAATGGACGTTACATACCATATGCTCAAGGCCATTTTTAATGGAGCATCTCTGATATGAGGAGAGGCTGAGACAGCTGAAACTCTTCAGCTTAGAAAAGAGAAGACTCAGAGGGGATCTTATCAGTGTATATAAACACCCGATGAGAGGGAATGAAGAAAAAGGAGCCAAACTCTTCTCAGTAGCACTCATTGACAGGACGAGAGGCAAACTGCACAAATTATAACACAAGGAGTTCCATCTAAACACAGGAAAATGCTTTTTCTTATTTTTTTTTTTTTACTGTGAAGGTGTGAAACAACTTGCTGGGTTGCCCAGAGAGATTGTGGAGTCTTCATCTGTGGAGATATTAAAAATCTGACAACCTGACTGGGCACCTTCCTAGATAACCTGCTTCAGCTGCCACTGCTTGAGCAAGGGGAATTGTATTAGATGATCTCAAGAGGTCCCTTCCAGCCTAAACACCTCTGTGATTCTGTCATCTGTCATCTGTCCTTGTTATATAGTGATTACACTGTCTTTGGCTCTTGACATGTATGAAGTTATTTTCTGGGCCAAATATATTAATCATTTGGGTTGAATAACCAGAATAACATTACCTGGACTAAGACACTGTATCTCCATAGGCTAGCACCTCCTCAGCTCCTCAGGAAGCTGGGAAGCATCTCCCAGTGGTGGAAAGGATGTGAATTTCTTGCTGCTGTAATTAGAGACTGTTCTGGGGAATTAGGGTTTCTCACATGTTGACAGCCTGGAAACAGGACCTCTAGCAGGGATGAAGCACAGGAAGGATAGTGGAGGAAAGAACAGTTCTGAAAAGGATCCTGCCAGCTGCCTTCAATACAGCACAGCCAAATGGTGAGTGCATCCTGGCCAGGGCTCTGGTAGCCTCCTCCCCAGTGTTTGTCACTCTGCAGAGGGCAAATGACATGCTAGAAGGTAACAGAGGTAGGTGCAGAGCACCCAGGCACACTCTATTCAGCGGTGACCCAATTTTGGCCTTCACTTAGCTTCCTAGCTAATGGCAGTGGTATTTCAGAGAAAGACCTGACAACTTTGGTTATTTCCTGAAGTATGGGCTGTGTCCTGTAATCAGATTCCTCAAGGGCAGTAAGGACCAAAGCCTGCAAACTGTTCTGGAGTGACTGCAGCTGGGGCTTCCTTCATATGGAGGCTGATCGACCCACAGGGTTGTCACTGTCCCTCAGGACACTCTACCCATATCCTCTGGTTGATCCATTTTTCCAAGCTGGCTATTTCACTTTGATGCTCTACTCTGTACTCAGAATATCTGCCCTCCCATGCCAGTAGGGCCATGCATGGAAGTAAGGATCCTTGCTACCTATATTGCAGTTCACTTGAAATGTGGATTGGAGGGACACAAGAGTTTTTTGATTTTTTTTTATTGCAGAAGCTTATGGACTCAAATGTTTTGACTCCCAAAGCTGGAGTAAGAACCAAAAATATACAAAGAAGCATATTCTCCCATTCACAAAAGCAAGTTTTCACACAGTAAATCAAAGTAATGAATCATATAAAAAACAGAATAAATGAATCATATAATAAATAATTCAGTACAAATAAAACCAGATTATTAAATAGATATTTGAAAATTATATCATTAATGAATAATACATTAAGTGGCTGCAACGAGAAGATTTTAACCTTTGGGTTAGACAGCACTAACAGGTGGCCAGCCTACAAGGGAAGAAATTTTAGCTAACTCAAGTTTGAGAAATTAAGTTATCTGAGAACATCGTGAACGATTTGCCGACAAGAACTTGTATATGACCATAAATTTGACGTAGGAGAAACGCTATCTTACAAAAGTGGTCCTTTGATATTTTTTTCACAAATTTAAATCTAATGTGTTCTGCACAAGACAAGCAGACATCTCTCCTGTTGTTCCACCCCGTTTAGTGTGGCTTTAGCCTATCTAATATCACGGGGAGGTTGATGTCTTTCAAATGCCTCTTACATTTTAAGATTCTCCCCTATATTCCTAGCTAGGACTCTTTAAAAGGCTTTTTCAGCTATTTGTTTTAACACCTAAATGTGGCACCACCAGTTTGGAAGTGTCAGCAACAGAGTGGGTCCATTTGCGGGTTCTGCGATGCCCTTGCTGTGTGGAATTTCACAAGCTGTGCTGGCTGGTCAGCAAAGAGGAGGACATCAAAGCAAAACCTCTAAAATACTTTCCAGACCATCTTTCCCTGTGAGTTTCTCCCCAGCCTTCCATTAATCACCTCCCATGCACACACTTGTTCATTGTTGAACTCCCTACAGACTATGAGCTTTGACTGCTGTTGTCTCTCACACCAAACCAAAGCCTTTGCAGAAAAGAAGTGCCAATTACTTGGTACTTCTGAACTGGATAAGACTTAGCAATGCAGTCTAGGAGGGAAGGGAAGGGAGAAGAAGGGGAACTCTCCCACAAGTAGCCCCAGTCTCCTGTACAACTCCAGCCTTTTTGTAGTTTTCCTAGGTTTGTATAATTCTGTTGCTAAATTATGGCATTCTTAAGAATTACCAGATTTAGCAGCACTGGGGGCTGGAAGTTGAAGAAGTTGAAGGGAAAAGGCTTCATTCTTTCTGTTCCCACCCATATTCTTAGGATGCCATCTTCCTTTTTAACAACATAAGGTCCTATTCCCTCCCCCAAAAGGCATCATGTCTGCCAGAATGTTTAATGGAAAGAGATCCTGAGTTTGTAGGTGCAGAGGTGAGCCACTGGTTTTACATTGGAGCTCTGTCTCACTGCACAGTGTTCGAGACACATCCAAGAAATCTGCAACCCTCAGGCTCTTGGGTGGCATCCTGGGCTTCATTAGGTAAAATGCTACCAGCAGGTTGAGGGAAGTGATCCTTCCTCTCTACTCAGCACTAGTGAGGCCAAATCTGGAGTAGTGGATCCAGTTCTGGGCTTCTCAGCAGAAGAGAGATGTGAACACGCTGGAATGAATCTAGTCCATGAAGACGATTAAGATATTGGAGCATCTCTCATACAAAGAGAGCTTAAGAGAGCTGGGACTTGTTTAGCCTCAAGAGGAGAAGGCTCAAGGGGTTCATCTTACCAATGTGCATAAATACCTGTAAAAATGACACAGCCAGAGTATTCATAGTGATATCAAGTGACAGGACAGAGGCAGTGGGCCTGAAACACAGAATTTCAATTTAAGCATAAGAAAAACCTTTTTTACCATAAAGGTAATCACACACTGGGAGAAGTTTACCAGAGCAGTTGTGGAGTCTCCATCCTTGGAGATATTCAGAACTGGACTGGACAGAGTCCTGAGCAACCTGCTTTAGTTAACCTTCCTCTGAGCAGAAGGTTGCACTAGGTGATCTCCAGAGGTGCCTTCTGACCACAACCATCCTGTGACTCTGGTTCTGTGACATTGCTCCAAAGCCAGGAGGGACTCCCAGGCCTGGGGTGCCTGTGTTCAGAGCACAGGGAGGTAGTCAGGAGAGAGTGTTGCCACAGGTGCCTTAAAATGCTGCCTTGTAGCTGGCTGGGGGGACTGAAAAAAGCATTTTTCTGAAACAGGTCTGAAGCAGCTGGCTGTAGCTCAAAAAGCCATTGATGTCCCAGCTTCCTTCCTGCCTAAGTTTCTTGGCTGCACAGATGAGTGACTTTGGGTCAGAAATGTCAGCAGGTGTGTGAGACACTGAGCTCTCTTTGGCTTGCTCAGAGCACACTGCCTCTGACTAGAAATCATTTTTTGTCATGGACTAGCTGTGCCTCTGCCTAAGGAGCAAGTCTGTCTCTGCCGCTGCCTCAAGGACTTTCTTCAATAACCAGTAGGGGTGGGTTTCTGAGTAGCGGGACATGGTCTTGCTGCAGTAGGCTAAGGAGAGCAAGAGGACTTGGTCACGCTTGATAATCTGCGACTCTGTAACTGTTTTGCTTGTTGCCTGACACCTTGGAGCCTAGAATAAGAAGAGGTCTGGGAGGCCAAGCTTTAGTACAGCTGACACAAAAAGGTGATCTACGTCTTTGAAATGAGAGGCCCCAGAGACTACAATTAGAGAAAGTCAAGCATCTGTCTGGAGGCCAGAAAGGATTAGCGGGCTGATGGATGTTGCCTTCCATACAGTGGCCTTTTATACGATGGAGAGCTTTGCCCAGAGGTGTGCTGTATAAAAGCACGAGCTCAACTCTAGCACAGCTGTGAGGGTGCTCAGGCTCCAAGTGGCAGAAATATCCCTTGCCACGACAAAGTTTGCATGTCATGTCTGATCTAGTTTCCTCTGTGCATGTTGTCATGTTCCTAACTCGGGCTGTGGTGTTTCTGCAGCACTCAGCAATGGCCGAAAGCTCAGCTGCAGCTGAGGTAGCAGCAGGGACAGCGGCACCAACTGTGCTAGATGAGCTCCTGGAGATCACAGCTCAGAGCCTGGTGCGCACTGAGGTGGCTGAGCACTATGAAGTTATTCGGGAGCTGGGCAGGGGCAAGTATGGCCACGTGATGCTAGTGACCCACAGGCAGAGAGGTAAGGAACCAACTGCACCTTATGAGGGCCTCCTCTCCATTCACCAGGGCACTTGGTGGGCTGGTGGCTCCTTGGGGCCAGGCACCAGGCATAGTGGGGGGTGTCCAAGGAGACTGGCAGGGCAGGGACCTCCCCAGCCAGGGAGCAGGTGATGCCAGGGGGTGGGACAGAACATGAGGCAGGGTTATGGTAATGAGGCAGGTCCAAGGTCAAGCTTGGACCAATAGGGTTCATAGCTAGGCACTGGCACGGATGTGATATAGCTGGAAACCAGCACTCCCACCACACAGCTCAGGCAGGCAGTGAAGTCCCAAGCCTGAGCTTAAATGGTGCCACAAGGCCTATGGACAGAGGGTGTGAATGGAAGTTCTAGGTGGGGTTGGCCAAGGCTGTTAAGGCCAATGAGGGCCCACAGGGCTCTGGCACTACTCTTCCCCAGTAGTCCCAACACAGACTGATGGACCTACATAGCCTGAATTTCCCTTGCTCTGCCCAGTGCTCCTGTGCACGCACTGACTGGCTCAAAACTCACTGGCTCAAAAATCTGGCTGCAGTGCCTGGTCCCAGATCTGGTGTCTACATGATATAGCCACACGAAGCTTCAGGTCAGAGACCCCTCTGTGGCTGTGTGTGTCTGGACCCATGGCTGCTCAGTGCCCTCTCTGTCTGGCCTTGGTGTGAGTGACTTTCAGGGGAGTCTAACCCACTCTCCCCATCCCCAGGGACTCCTATGGCTCTCAAGCTGCTACCCAAAGCCAGTACCAAGCTGCACACCTTCCTATATGAGTATTGTGTGGCACTCTCCCTCGCCACCCACCCTGCCATCATCGGCATGTTTGGAATTGCCATCGAGTCCAGCCAGTACTATGGCTTCCTCTATGAACCAGCACTGCACAAAGACCTCATCTCTATCATCAAACCCCGGGTGAGTGCTACAAGGCCATGGGGACTGGAACTGCAGTGTTTGGCCCCTGTGCCGGCTGGGTTGGAGGGAGGGAGATAAAGGCAATGCGCTGTGGGTCTCTCTGGGGTCTACAGCATTGAAGTAGCTTCAGGCTTGCAAGATGAGAAATGCAAAGGTCTTCCCCAGTGCAGAGCACACAGGTGATAGCCCTGCTGGCAGGGCTGCTGAGGTGCTCCGTGTGTGCTGTAACGCCTCTCTCCCTGTGCAGGATGGGATCCCTGAGCCAGCTGCTAAGCAGTGTGCCAAGCAGCTCGTGAGCGCGCTGGAGTTCATCCACAGCCGAGGGCTCGTGTATCGTGACGTCAAGCCTGAGAATGTGCTGCTTTTTGATCCCGAGTGTCGACGCATCAAGCTGACTGACTTTGGTCTTACACGGCCCAAGGGTACTAAACTCAAGCTGGTGGCTGGGGTAATCCCCTACACTGCTCCCGAGCTGAGCAACACTGCTGATGCCCAGGGGGTGCCCATCGACACCAGCTTGGATGCCTGGGCCTTCGGTGTGCTGCTTTTCTGCCTGCTGACTGGCTACTTCCCCTGGGAGCAGACCCTGCCAGATGACCCTTTCTTTGAGGACTTTATGCTGTGGCAGGAGACGGGCCTGGAGGAGGACCTGCCCCGCCACTGGAAACGCCTGACGGCTGAGGCTGCCCTGATGCTGCGGAGCTTGCTGGCCCTAGATCCGGCCAAGCGCAGCCCCGTCAGCGGGGCACTGCGCTACGTCGATTGCCCTTGGCGGCTGGAGGATGGGGGCAGCGAGAAAGCTGCGGTGAAGCCCTAGAGCCCACTCCCTATGGAGGGAGGGAAGGTGGGTCTCACCCTGCAAGGGGCTTCCAGCTCTGAGGCACCATGGTGGCCCACATGTGAAAGGCCATGGTGACACAGAGAGCAACTTCTCTACAGTACTGTCCCTGCCGCTATGGAGCCAGGCTCCTTCACCAGCTGGTGGTCCTCATCCATGGCTCAGTGCTGCCCAGTGCCACCTCCTTGTGCTCCCTTGGGGCTTGAAAGCATCTCTTTTTTCCCTGAGAAATGACTGTCTGCCTGTGAAGCACCCACTCGCTTCCTGGCCACAGGGACTCCAGGGTGTTTTCTAGGGACTCAGCACCTGCCTTGTCTCAAAATAGAGCAAAATATGCACTTTTGTGTTTCTGTATGTGGCTCTTTTCCCTCATAATAAAATGCATGTGGGGGGCCTGCTTGCTGTGGGAGAGCAGGGGCAGCCTGTGGCTGTCTCAGCACAACCTGCACAAGGCAAGGGTCACGCTGGGATGCTGCCTGGGTCTCCACCAGGACCCTTGGAGGGTGGCTTCAGGCCAGTGGGGTGGATGTTCTGGGGAGCCCCCAGCATGTGGCTGTGGATGGTAGCTGGGGATTGATAATGGTGTTGAGAAGGTGGCGGGAGCTGTGGAGGTGAGGTGTCAGAGAAAGCCACAGGGAACATTGTAACCTGCCCACTGCCATGCAGGGGCTTTTCTGTGCAGAGGGTTGTTAGCAGCAGGAGTCTTACTGTCAGTTTGCACAAGTGTCACCCTCTAGTTCCTGTCACTCAGGAAAATGGCCTTCTACAAACACTGACAGCCCTGCTGAAGCTCAGTAAACCTCTCTCTCTCCTCAAGTGGCTTAGGTGCAAGTGGAAAAGTGAGCTCACTGCCACAAATGTCCTCATGTATAATTCAGCTGATGCATTGTGCACTGTGAGGGTGGTCAGCCTGAGCATCACTGGGAAAGGCTAACAGAGGAGATGTAACCACAGGTTGCATAAATTTATCTGTACAAATAACCCCAGAAAAATTCCCCTAGTGGTACCTCCCAGCAGTCCTAAACTCCTCACTCCTCATCCTCCCCCAGACTGACTGCTCCCTCCTCACAGAACCAGCCCCACCCCTGCACAAGCCTCCACTACCACTTCTTCCCTGCTACTATTCTCCTGAATCCTTCCGTCCCAAGGAACCATTTACAAGTCTATCCAACACCAGACCAAGCACACCTCCTCCCTTTTACTGCCTTCAGGTCCTAAGAGAATGTTCTTCACGCTCTTTTAGAGCCTGGTTACCCCTCTAGAAGACATTCCATCTCCCATCTCCTATCGCCACTTTAACCCTTCCCAAGCAACACACCTCTCCTAAACCACCAATGCCCTTCTAGGTGCACATTTTAATCCTGGAAAGAGGTAACAAGGAGAGAATTAGGGGTCAGAAGCTCTTACTTTCGTACCTCTTTCCAGTCCTCAGGATTATGCTGTTGGTAATCCCTTCCAGCTCTTAGCCTAATCCTCTTTGTGGAAGCACCTCCAGCTCAGTTTCTATTCTCAGTGCCTTTGTAACTTTGTAACTTTGTAACCACTACCTTTTCTACTACCCATCACCTAGTAAACACCTTTTGCACATTCCTCTGCCATCAACATGACCTCCATACTACTCTCTCGTACATTTCCTGCTTCCTACATCACTTATCTCTTGTGTCTTCCTTCCAACTCCCCAACATACCTTATCAACCAGCATCATGCTCACCCTGTTCAAGGTACAGTTTTCTTCTGTCTTCTTCCATCTCTTAGAATATTTAATTACCCAAAAATTTAATAAATGCTGCTCAACTCTGGCCTGCTGAGATTTGGCCTTAATTACTCTTTGATTACTATAGGAATAGCAGAGGAGTGTAAAGGTACCAACACACTCCCTGTGTTTAAAGTGGAGAAGCACTAAGACCAATGAATCTATAGGCCACGTAGCGGACAACTATCCAATGAAAAATAATGGGGAATCTGATACAGATGCTTGCTAATAGAGAATTATAGAACAGGAATGTGGCTTCTTGGAATGTGACACTCAGCATTTTGTTTGATAATATAGTTGTGTTTGCTAAAGTAAATTCATAGCGTTATGGTACACAGTTTCTTTGAGGCATGACCTGTTGACATAAAGAAAATTACAGGATGCTTTATTGATTAGGAAGATGTACTATGTAAGGTCAATAAAGCATACACTAAGTGAACTGAGAACTTTCAATGGACAGAAGAAATAATTGTCAGTTGGGAATGCTCTTTCGTTAGTTTGGTTGGTTTCTGCAGGGATCCATAGTTGAATGAAAACTGGCCAACATTTCCACCTATGATTTGAAGGTAAATACAAAACCACTGCAGGTAAAACCCTGCAGATGACACAAATGTAAACAGGGTGATAAACAGCAAGAGGAACAGGCCACTCCTAGAGGTCTGGATAACTGGGTAAGTTGGGTGTATTCAAACAAAATACATTTTCTTACAGGCAGGGGAAATGTATTCAGGTAGGAACACTTAGGAATAAAAGGTGTCCTTACAGAAGGACCCCTAAAAAAACTTTGCAAGTCATAGATACACAAGATCATATCTATCATAGATACACAAGATCATAAAACACTTCTCATTGTGTTATTCTGTCAAAAAAGGCTAATGGACTCCTTGCACAGCTACAGAGGGGCAGACACTCAAGGTGGTCAAATATCCAGCAAAATCTTGCTAGCAAGATTCCTGCTGGCCTAAATAGGAGTGTGGGAAGTAGGAGAGAGTGATCAGTGCTTGATGCCACACAGGGCAGTCCTGGGGATGGTACCACATTTACAAGCAAGCTGCAAAGCTGGACACAGGTCAGAAAAGAACCATGCTGGGGCTGTGGTTTAAGGCTGTAAGAAAGTCTTCTTAAAGAAAGTAATGAGCTAGACTATCCGAAACAGGAAGACTCAACGGGGGTTTGGTTATGGCATAAAATACTGGGAAGAAAATACCTACTCCTAATGACCTACTTTAATTTGAGAAAGGTCCAAGAGCAACCATGAGAGGCTGGAGCCAAACACATTCAATCAAGCCACAACATTGCAGTAGGGAGGGTTCTTGCCTACGGAAAGAAACAGTCATAGGAGAAGAGGCTGAGAGAGCTGGGACTATTCAGCCTGGAGAAGGGTCAGGGTGGACGTTATACTTCTTTATACTTCTGGACACAAGTATAAATTGGGAGAGGAGTGCCTGGAGAGCAGCCCTGCAGAAAGGGACCTGGGGGTGCTGGCTGACAGTGGGCTCAGTATGAGCGAGCAGTGTGCCCTGGCAGCCAAAGGGTCAAATCTCATCCTGGGGTGCATTGAACATCGTACAACCAGCCGGTCAAAAGAGGTGCCCATCCCCCTGTATTCAGTGTTGGTGCAGCCTCACCTTGAGCACTGTGTGCAGCTCTGGGCCCCACCATTTAAGAAGGATGTGATGGTTCTTGAATGAGTCCAGAGGAGGGTAACAAAGCTGGTGAAAGGGTTGGTAGGAATGTCTTCTGAGGAGCAGCCAAGGATTTTGGACATGCCTAGTTTGGAGAAAAAGAGGTTGAGGGGCTACCTGATTGCTCTCTACAGCTTCCTGAGGAGGGAATGTGAAGAGGGAGGTGCCGATCTCTTCATTCTGGTATCCAGTGATAGGATGTGTGGGAACAGTTCAAAGCTGCTCCAGGGGAGGTTCAGACTGGACATCAGGAAGCATCTCTTTAGTGAGAGGGTGGTCAAACACTGGGACAGGCTGCCTAGAGAGGTGATCAATGCCCCAAGCCTGTCAGTGTTTAAGAGGCATTTGGACAATGACCTTAATAATATGCTTTTAACTTTTGGTCAGCCCTGAAGTGATTAGACAGTTGGACTAGATGATCGTTGTACGTCCTTTCCAACTGAAATTCAATTCAATTCAATTCAATTCAATTCAATTCAATTCAATTCAATTCAATTCAATTCAATTCAATTCAATTCAATTCAATTCAATTCAATTCTATTCTATTCTATTCTATTCTATTCTAATTTTCGTCAGAGTAGGAAAGATATCATGCAAAGAAGATGGTGGTGAGGATATTCACTCCTAGTTTCAGAATGGGTCATGGCAGCCATGTCTTTATTTCAGGACTGAACAGAGAGACATGTTGTCCTTTGGTCACCTTCCCAATTTAGCTCCCTTTTCCTGTTTCCTGCATGCTGCAGAGCTAGAACCTCACCCGGGAGCAGAGAGTGTTATTTTTGATGTAGCTACTGTGTAAAGTTAGACTGCGGTTATTTTAAAACGAGCTTTCTTTTTATTCTAATCAATGTGTATAAATAACCAATGGGAGGGTATAAAAAAGATGCAGCCAGAGTCTTCCCACTGGTACTGGGTGAGAGGACAAGAGGCAATGTGCACAAACTGAAATGCAGGAAATTCCATTTAAACATAAGAAAGATGGCTTTATGGTGATGGTGGCCAAACATTGGAACATTGATTGTAGTGTCTCTGTCTTTGGAGATATTCAAAAGCTGATTGGACAAGGCCCTAGTCAACATGCTCTAGCTGTCTGTATTTTGAGCAGGAGGTTGGACTAGGCAGTCTCCAGAAGTCCTGTCCAGCATCAACCATGGTGTGATTCTGCAACATTTTTCATTTTGAAGACACTCTGTGCTGCAGCTGGAGAAGTGTGGGGCTCCCAGTAGCTCTGCTCTGGAACTGCTCAGCAAGGCAGGCAGTGGCCTCAGCAGAGCTGGGCACAAGATGCAAAACTGGCTTGACAAGAAAGGATTAGCAAGATTTTAGGGTTTATTCCAAATTAAAGCAAACCTGAACTGGTGGACACTGATGTCTTTGGGGAAACAGATCAAACTGTACAATTCCATCAAGACCAAGGCTAGTTTCTTGCAGGAGCCAATCATGCTGATGAGGATCAGGGATTTGGTGCTGCGTGACAAAGATGATGTGACAGAGGCTATTGGCAGTGAGCAGTGGTGATGACCAGGGTTGTTTCTCTGCCTCCTTTATCACAGAGCCTTGAGGCTTCGGCAGAAGGGGTTTCTGCTGCCAGAAAGTTGTGTGACACGTAGCTAAGTGATGAAATCAGTGCTGACTGCACCCTCCTTGTGTTGGTGGTGCAGACAGTTACAATGAAGCAAGCACAGGAGTGAGCACAGTGGCAAAAGCCCTGCCCTGAGCCAAGTCCCCAGCCCAGGCTCCTT
Source organism: Phalacrocorax carbo (assembly GCF_963921805.1). Lineage (NCBI taxonomy): Eukaryota > Metazoa > Chordata > Aves > Suliformes > Phalacrocoracidae > Phalacrocorax > Phalacrocorax carbo. The sequence continues at coordinate 79,522,954 of NC_087514.1, read as the reverse complement.
TTTCAGTGGCTTAATCTTAATTGCAGCTGGATTCCTTAAATCGATGCATAAACAGACCTGTTGAAGCCTATCCCCAGGGGGTCTGAAAACAGATCTGCTTGTCCCCATCACCCCCACAGCAGCTGCTGGGAGAGGCTGAATGGAACGGAGCTGCGTGCAAACATGCTGGCCCTTTGCACGCGCAGCCGCTGGCTGCAGCAGGGCTGGCCAGGCGCCCAGCGCCGTAAAGGGCAACGTTTCAGCTAATGTAGGCACAAGGTATGGGGTGGATCTGGTGTCATGTCCAAAAAGGCATCAGGTGGCTCCAGACGGGAGGGAAAGGCACGGTACTTTACTCCTTCTGGGATAGAACGAAGAGATAAATTGGGTAACTAGAGCTCTCGCTGCACTGTGTGAGTTCTGGCTGCAGTGACTGCGGTCCAAGAAGTGTCAGTCCAGGCCCTAGTGTCCTGGTGCCTGCAGCACACTGCATGTGCAGGCTGGGAGCATGGATCCCATAGCTTTTGGCAGGATGCATGGTCTATGTTTCTGGATCCCCTTGTGCACCTCACTATGGATTCTGCTCCCTCTTTGCCACACACTCCACATGGCTCCTGAATAGTCACACTCAGCAGCAGCCTGGGGACTGCGATGCTGACTGGAGCCTGCAGGGTGTAGGGAAGGCATAGATCAGCACTTTGGTATTGCAGGGGCAGGGTGATGAGTTGAGCCTGGATCTGTTAACTGGACAGGTCACTTGGTCATAACACTCCTTCCAATTAGGAACTGTTGGTAGGAAGAAGTGGAAGTGGAAGGAAACTGTCCGCTAGACAGAGCTGGGAAAATGCAGGCAGATATGAAAGTGATTGCCCTAGGTGGTGGTAATGATCAAACAGTGCCACAGATGAGTCATCTCAGAATTAAAATGTTGATTGTTGAAGAAAGCACTTGGGGAAATTATTTGGGCTAACCACAAGTCAGCAATGTCCCCAACATATAGTCCATGTTGTGATGCTGGCTGGACTCAGGACATAGAAGGGAGGGTAGGACCAGGTTGGATACTGGGGTTGATGTAATCTCCTCCTTCTACAGGAAGACTAATGAAAGCCACTCCATTGGACTGGCTGACCAGTGACCAGAAGCAGGGCAGAGGTCCAGTCTTCAGAACCTCTCCAGTTAGGTGTCTGGCATCATTTCTAGAAGCTTGCGGTCTATAACCTTCCTTCTGCCTTGTCAACTCTGACACTGTTACTTCCATCCCTTCCCACTTAAACTCTGTTAAGTATCATTACTAGGACTGTGAGTGAAGTTTCTTAGGAAGGGTAGTGAAGGAGTAACTCTCCATATTCCTCAGAGTTCCCTCTTAGCCTTGTCTCCTGAACAAGATGCTGACCATCCTGTGTGACCCTTCCCACTCTGCACACAGATGTCAGGTCTTGAGACTGCAGAGGGACTGAGCACCAGATCCCAAAAATGAGTGGGGGAAAGCATCCCAGGCCAGGCAATATGATAAGGCAGATGCAAGACTGCAAAGTGCCTGTGCCTGCCTCCTCCCGCACCGCTTGTTCTCAAGGTTTGACTTTCACTTCAAAGACAAAGCAGAACAGAGATTTGATAAAAATCACCAAACAAGACCCTATTCTGAAAAGCTGTCCTTCTGAGCACAAGGATGGAAAGAGAGAATATCTGAGGGATAAAGGCGGTGGGAATTTGTTACCTTTCATTTTTACTCATGCAGGGGCATGCTGGTGGCAACTGCAACCGAGCTGATGTCTTCTAGATCTGCCTGTAGCTGAGAAGCCATGAGAAGTCATAAAGCCCTATTGTCATGCCAAAGGACAAAGAGCTGCAGGATTGAAAGTGGCTGGATCAGAAGACACCTGGTCCCTGACTGGGAAACATGCAATAGCTCATGGAGTTTCAACCTCTAGCCGCCTTCTTCCTCTATCCTGCGTCCCTGACTGGAGATGTATGAACCAGAGGGAAATGTCATAGACAAATCAAAGGAACAGTCTCAGTGTTTCTCACATCCCGTAGCTTGGGTTGCACAGTACCTTGCTACCCATACTATAATTTTAATTCTTCTTGTGCTATTGTGGGATATCTGTATCAGTGCTGACCACAAGAAGAGGACTGACCACTACTAAATCCCATAACAATTCTCCAGTATCCTAGGTTTCCCTACTTACAACCCATCCAAAGTCTGACAGCCAGCCATGCCAGCCAGTAGTCTGGGCTTGCCCATATACAGGCCTGCCTGTTGCTGTGGGTGTGTTTGTTTTTTTTTTCCCCTGGTCTGACAGACAGCTGGGCATGTTTATAAGCCTTGTGCCTTGGCCCAGCTTTATGCAAAAGAGGGAGGAAGGGGGATTTGGCCTGGCCCAGGGTGGTGACAGAAGGTGGTCACAGTTGTCACACGGACTAATTAAACTTCTAACCCTTCTTTGCTGTTTACAAGCTGCACCCCACCAAGCACCCGTGTCTCTGGCTGGCTCCTGTGTCTCAGGGTGGAATCACACCAGGCTCCAGCTCCCACTCTGGGCTCTGGTAGCCACCTTCTGTGTGCTAACTTTGACTGAGTGCAGCTTCCACCTGAACTTTGCTGACAGATTTCTTAGGGGATAGTGAAAAACGTGATCTGTGACCAAACAGATTTATTTAAGTAAGTGAGATGCTCAGGGGAAAATTTATTGTAAGTGATAAAACAGTCTGCTTTTCAGTTTGTATCTGACACCTAGCTATAAAGAGCTGGCTTCAGGCAAAGCAGTCCTGTTACCATGACTAGAGGCTGCTGAGAAGTCTGCGAACAGCTGCTTGAGCAGGCAGCTGAGTCCCTTGTCCTTGTCCCCAGTGCTGCTCTGCACCTGCCTCAACTGGTTATCTTCCCTTCCACTGGCTGAGTAGGAGATGGAAGCAGAGCAAGGGCAGCAACGTGCGGACTTTGGCTGACATCCACTGAATCTGCTCTCTCCAAAGCCAGGTAGGGAAAAAGTGACGGTTTTCACATCCCCTTGTTCTGCTATTAACAGGTATTGCAGCTGATGCTCTGCCTTGAGTAACTATATCATCTTCCTCTTCAGGACAGTAAATCTTGCAGGGATTGCCAAATCAGAGCTAACTCATAATCCTCTTCCTTAGGGGCATCCTGGGCAAGCTTAACTCCTGACAATTCCTCTGCAGAGCTTTCCTCTCCTTTACCTTGCACCCCAATCTGAAGCTATTGGATAACATCTGGCTGCTCAGCCCTCTTGGTAGGAACCAAAACACATTTAATTGCTTGTGCCTTTATGATATGCTAAGCCCTGTTGTCACCTACAGATCAGTTCCCTGAGGCTCGTGGCTGTGGATGTGCTTATATGCTCAAACCCCTGAAACTGAGCAAGATGAGCAGAGGGTAAACCTCCATCGCTTTGGACTGGTCCATACAGACTGAGTGCAGGGATTCCACCATACACCAGATTTACTCGATGCCTCTGACCACAGACAGGCACAAGACCGTCCTAGCCAGGGCTCATAGCGTTATTGCATACAGCCACATGTGTATCATGGAGGCATGGCAGTCATAGCTGTGTTATTCTCAAGGGTACAGATTACCCTAGCTGGGTGGTGGTAGTTGCTCCATGTATATGAGGCTTTGGTAGTATTACAGTGCTCACGCTGCTATGGCCCAGCACCCCTCATGCTGAAGAAAGGCACTTAACAGGGACTTTTTTTTCTCCTTCAGCTCCTGAGGAGCGTTCAGGGATCTTCCTTGTGTGGTAGTGTTTCTTTTCTCTCCCTTTCTTGCTCTTTGTTCCATCTTTCTCACTCCTTCAGCCCTGTTTCTGTATCACTTGCCCAGCCGCTATTTCACCTCCACAGGGGTCAACCTGCTGCAAAAGAAGTATCCCTTGATACAAAAACCTGGAAGACTTTAAGCTGTCAAGAATAAATAGAGGGGTGCTCAGTGTACATCTTAATGGCTCCTTTCACCTGGCTGGGAGAGGTGCTACTCTCTTTCGCTCATGACTCATTTGAATCAGTTCATTTCCTTGCACCACTGATCTGGGGAGCTGTAGAAAGAAGAGGCGTGCATTTATGTCCTCAGGTTCCCCGCCCTCATACCTATACTGCTCATAGTGCTTCAGAGAAGACTACAGCACCTTTATGCCACCAGGACTGTTTACCCCTAGAAACATATGAAAACACTTGCAAGAAGAGCAGCTGCTGGTTGGGTACTGCTGGTAGCAGGGTAGGAGTGGACTTCAGCAGGCAGATTGGGCGGCTTCTATTCCCAGCGCTGGAGGAGGTGAGGGCAGAGGGAAGCTGGATCTCCTGACGACTCTCTGCATGTCTTTGAAGGTAGCCATTGCCAATCTCTGTTTGAGTTTACTGTTGCTGGGCTACCCCAGGGACTGCTGAACTGGTTGGACTCTTCCGTACTGCTCCATAATGGAAATCTGGGGATTAAGTGGGAGCCATGATAGGTAACGATTCTGTCCTTCCCCTGAGCAGCCTGCCACCCTCCCACTGGTTCCTGGCTGCACAAGGGCATGTCAGGAATTGGATAGGGCTGGCAGAAACCTGGCTGTAACAGGACGCCCCTGTCCTTTCCTTTCCTTCCATCACTGTGGGAGAGAGATGAGTTTATGGCACGTGGTATATGAGGGCTGCCAGGTGGCACTGACCAAAAGAATGATGGGACCTCAAGAGGGGAAGGTAACTGGCTACCCACCTCCAAGAATCAGTTTGGTTCAATGAGTGGAAACCTTACTGATTAGAAATTCAGACACAGAGCGACGTCCTGAGCTCTAACTGAGGTCACCCAGCAGGCAGGAGCTGGGAACAATATTCAGTAATCCTGACTTCAGGCCTCCTTAACCAGCACACATATCACAGCTCTCCCAGAGTTAATCAAAGAATCGAAGCCCTGGCCCAGAGTTCTCATTTTCCTTTCCACTCCTTCTCTTCTTACCATTAGCTCCCACCCCTTGGATTTCAGCTTGGGACTGTATTCTTTGAATAAAAAGCCTTGTCTTCCTTCCACCTTGTCTTCAGTTTACAATTCACTGGACTCCTTACTTTGCCTGCATTGGGGTCGCCATCGCTTTCCCGTTGTGTGTGCCAACATCCTTCTGCCTCCAGAGGTCAGAAACAGTATTTCTTTTTTGCTCTCACTACTATGTGATTTCAGCCAACATATGAAGGATTTTAATAGGGCTTTCTGTGTTTCACTGCCTCAGTCCAGCAGCAGACTGTAGCTCCCCTCTGAGCTCATCCAGAAGAGACCTGGTGTTAGTCTCTTCCCATAGAGAGCTCTAGCGAGTCTCACAGCTCTGGAAGATAATTCCTTTAGTCCCTAAGTAGGAATTATGTACAGATTGATCAGTGCTATATCAGATCCCCCCTGGAAGTGTCTGGGACAGCCATATTCTCCACCCAGGATGTTAATCTAGACACTGAAACATTATCAGTTGGACTGGGCACAGCAGGAGCTGCCTGGCGGGATCTCCAGGGAAGTCCAAAATCCCTTCTGGAGACTCCTGCAGCAATTAGTCAAAGACTTAATTGTGAAGGTGGCTAGGAGTTCAGTTGATTGCTTGGTCTCAGGTCAGTCCACTGTCTCAGATCAGTCCACTGCCTCGTCAATGCAGCTGAATAGCCAGGGAGTTCCTGGACCACCAGGGAAATTAATGGTTTAAGTATGCTAGGTGTGGATACAGACAGAGCCCCGCCACCCAGCTACGCAACAGTTACAACTCTAGGACAAATCTGAGTTTCATACTTGCAGCTTAAATTCCATATCTCTTGCTACAGACCAAATCACTACAGAAAGAATGACATGAAAGTTTCAGCTGGTCTCATTCAAAGACATTAGAATTTTGCTGTAGCTGCAATCATTTTTGCTCGGCTGCTTGGCTGATAATTCATGCAGTCTAACAAAGATTACTATCTGCACAACCCCACACAGTATTTCCACAGTGGCAAAATATTTGGGGCATTTCTGTTGCTGGAGTTGTACTCCCAATGAAAGAAATGCACCAAAACCAATACCTCTCTGTTTAGTCAGAACAATTTCCTCTGAACAGCTCCAGTAGTTCCTTCCTGGGGCACAAATGATTAATTTCTCAAGTCCTGATTAAAATTGACCAGTCTATAGTCATGCAATTTGGACCTTATATTAACAATGTTAAGCACATACCTCAGCACAATCCATATAGGCTCTAAAGTCCTAACACTGGGGAAACCAAGGGCAAGTTTTTGCCAAGTTCCCAGTTTTTGCCATAGCTACTTATTTTGCCAAGCTCTGATACAGATTTTGTTGCTCTTCAGTGGCTCTTGGGGCTGTTTTTGGCTTGCTAGCGGAGGATGGCTGGGTAGCATCCATGTGCAAGAATTATGCAGGGGAGAGTAGCAGGTCAGGACCAATGCTCAGGTTGGATTAGGTTGGTTTTCACATCCCTGCTTCTAAACTTTCAGCTTGTTCTTAAGGTCTGAGGACAATGGCATGGGGAATTTGCTATTTTCTCATAGGTAATCCTAATCAGACGATGGCAAAGAAAAAGAAAGAGAAATGGGAAACTCCTTGCTAGAGGTGAGGAACCTTTCCTTAACAAGAGCAAAACCAGACCATTTGCAAGGCAGGCCACTTTAGGACGGACAGTGTTCAGCTTCCTTTTCTGGCACTTCCTTTTATTCCAGGATCCCATGGGATGCTGGGAGAAATTCCCATGCTCATTCACAGAGCTGTTGCTTTGCTAATCTCCCTCATTAGCCTTAGCTTCATTGTCTTTGTGATTTGAACATGGATTTACTTCAGTGATAAATTTGCTCATGATTTCATTGCCGGATAATTCTGTTGCAATTAGGAACCAAGGGCTACTACCTGTCAGCCTGCAGACAAGGGAAGAGCTTATGTAGACATATAGCACTTAGATTAAAAGACTAAAACTCACCCTTCGCCATAACTTGTCAGGCAAGCACTAACGCACCAGTCATGTCTGGGCAGTCACTAAAGAAGATAATTTCTTGCCTGTGTCCTGGGGCTGAAAAGAAGTATTTAAGAAAGGTATTCACCCAGTACATGTCTTGAGACAGATTTCTCAGCCTCAGAGCTGAGGAATCAATTGGATTGCCTTCACATCCCCACATTTTCTTTCCTTAGAGTGCTGCTGAGTAGGCTGATGATTAGGGAATAGCTATGAGTAGTTCCTGAGAAAGGGCTTTATAGTCTTCTTAAACCCACTTTTTCAGGCCTGCGTCTTTGCCATGAGATTCAGTAACGTTAGTATACAGAGAGGTTAAATGTATGCATTTTCTGTCAGTGAATAAACTGTACACAAGATAAACTCAACATGCCTGGATTAGGGGCTGGTAAACTTTGGCAGCACATAAAGTGGGATACATGTAAATTACTTCTTTCACACCCATTCCGTATCCCTGCTCCACGATGGAGCGCAGCCTGGGCATGCACTGCTACAAGTCACTCAGGTCCTGTCTTCCATGGAAATCCTGGCACATAGACCAGAAACCAACAGGATCAGGTCTCTGGTTTGGATAATCAGGACACCAAAGCCACTGAATTACCTTCTCTGTGTGCTCAACAAGACCCCTCCTATGTCATCTGTGGCACTACTTAAACCCTCATAGGAGCTAGCTCATCTTCCTTTAATGACCTAGAGCAGAGCCTACAGCTCAGGCTTGGAGGTAAGGATTATAATCCCGCCCTGCACTACCGCTGGTGTGCAAAGGTCCTGTCCCCATTCTGCCTTATCCACAGAGCAACTTCTTGAAGCAAAGTGGGATCTGGCTTTTACAATACCTTAAAGGGACTGTTTCATGTCACGGATTCTCATTACCATATCTCAGTCCCTCAGATGCTCTCACTGTTGCGTTGCAGTAGCTGAAGCTTCCAGTGCTGGGAGTGCGCCAAGGCTTCAAACACCCATACTCACTAACCCCTGCCTCAGGAATCCAGATTTGCCTGGGACTTAGTAACATGACCTGTTTTCCACCAGCTCTAAACTGCTCCCTCCAGAACTGAGTTTCATCTTCTCCCATGCTTATTTTCAGCCAAGAAATGAAATCACTGCTAAACATCCACTGAACTTTGTTGGCCCTGTTAGCTTCTGCACTTCTACTCAAAAGCAATAATATGCAGTGCTCGGTTTTGGAAAAGGCACATCTCTGCTTATGTTGTCTACTCTTCCTAAACAAGCAGGAGCTGGAGGGTACACACTTTTTGTATTAGCAAAACAGAAGATGTTTCTGCAAACTTTCTTTGTCAAGGGAGGGAAGAGAAGGCTGTGCTGATCTGTCCATCTCCTAGGCACTTTCATGGTGCCAGCATGAAGGAACAAGAGAAGAGAGGGAGCCTGACCCAGATCCTAGGGAGTCAGAAACAGAGCCCCCATGGGATTTGTAGCAGTAGCTTTTCTTAGAGAGTGAGTCAACATAGTCAAAAAGCGAGGCAGTGCAACAAGTGTAAAGAGGATGTGCCATTGCAACTTTGTGCTGAAGTTACTCAGTAAAGGATCTTTCCTAAGTGGGTTTTCAGTCATTTCAATCACTCCTGCTTCCCCAGTGCTCACCACACATCACCTTCTGTCCCTCCAAGCTCATTCCCAGCCACTAGCACTCACACTCACTTAACCTGAACTATTAGTGCTGCCCTTAAGTCAAAGGCAGTGCTGGAAACTTGACTTTCCCAGACTTTGGCCTTCTTCCAATTACAAGAGACGTGTTAATGAGAAGACCTCATTTCTAACCGTCTAGTCAAGGCACTTGCAAAATGCCAGACAGCACAGTAGCTGGATGTGAAGAACAGGAAACCAGCTAATGTCAGCTCAGACCAAGACTCAAATTCAAACAGCAGTAGAGAGCAGGGAGAATCGATGGCCACCTGGGGCAAGCACATCAAGAGGTTGTTTAGGGGTCCCTGGAGAAGTGTTATGTTCACTGGAAAAGCCAGCTGAGTGTGAGGACCACCAGCTCCTGACAGTGGGTTACAGGGACACATACCTGGCAGCAGGCAGCAGAGGAGTCAGTGGTGTACGCGTGGGAGAAAGGTCAGGAGATTGCAGAGGGCTTTTCACTTGCAAGATGGGTGATGGGAAGGGTCAGTGAGTGATGAATATGAGCAGCTGGCAGAGAAGTTCACCACAAGACAGTTCAGTTAGAAAGTGGGAGCTCAGCAATTTTAATGTCGGACAGGGTTTTTACGATACTCTGAGAACTAGGTGCCATAAGGCACATAAATCAAAGCAGCTTCTTGAAACTGAGACAGTCTGAGACCCTGATGCCCTGAGATCAGAGCAGCTGAGGTGACACCAGATAGCCCCCTTTGTACATGGGCTCTGTTCGCGCCAGCAGGGAAAACACTCCCTCCTGATCTGGAGTGAAAAAATAAATGACATTTCTGAGGAATCAGCTTGGTTACTTAGGAGTTTTAGAGAAACAGACGGCTTTCTTTGCATGGTGTAAATAGGCACCATACTGTATCAGAAATCACAAAATCTTTAAATTCAAACCAGGCTTTTAAATATTTGGGTAATATTTATTTTTCTTTTAAAAACAAACCATTTCAAATTAAATGTGAATTCAAGAAAATATTTTCAAGACTGTTCATTTAATATCCAACTAATAAAAAGATTTAAAGAGGGAAAGCAATGCTGCTTCAGTAGCATCTCTGTTAATTTTAATGAGTTGGCTTATTGAAGTGGTACAATAGTGACCCAAATATAAACCAATTTTATTTGTTTTCTGCCAGAAATTAGGCTATGGGAAGAATGTACTGTTCCTCTAACTTTGGACTATGTTCCAGCAAAAGAGGTACATTTGAAGGCCTCTTCAAAAGTCTTAGACATCTACAAACACCAGCAAGAGTCACTGTGGCTGCTCCAACCCCAGTGACAATCACTGCAGCTGAACCAGAGAACCAACCTGTGCCGGTATCAGTCACCCCTATACAGAGGAAGAAAATTAACTCCACCTCAGCCAAAACCACTGCATTCTCCACCCCTTATTCCATACCACTTAGATCATGCTCAGGTCCCACACTATCCCATACATCCTCATCAACCACCACCCCCTTCCCATCCTTTGACACAATACACAGGTATCATTCCCTCAGGCTATGGACCACCCCTGTGAAATGTCTGTAAAGTGTTCACAAATGTCCACAAAATGTCCACTGAGTTCATTCAGTCCATGACTTTGAGCTCCATCTCTTATGGTGGTCACTCAGGACAGGAGAGGTGGGGTGTTATGTGGAGTTACTGGGCACCAAAGCCAGCTCAGGTCAGGTCACTGCTGCACTTGCGTAGCTTCTTGTCAGGCTTGTCCTCCATTGGTTCGGGTGGTTCCTGCTATAGTAATTTCCATAACATGCAACTCCAATCCCAGGTTACAACCATTTAAAGGTATTTCCATCACAGTCTCCACCCCTGGTCCCTTTGGACCAGACCATCAGGTTTAACATTGCAATGAAATCTTCCCCTTGCCCCTGCTCTGGCCTGGACTTACCCACAGACTGCAGGCCCTCAGGGTTGTACCTGCACCAATTTGAGCCTTATCTATGCACCACAGCCTCTCCAGGGGTACATCTGCTGTGGCAGAGGCTGATCCACAGCCACAGTCGCTCTGAGGTGCACCTGTTCCAGCGTGGCCTTCTTCATGGGCCACAATGCCTTCAGAGATACACCTACTCCAGCATGGCCTTACCCACAGCCACAGTCCCTTCAGAAGTAAACCTGCTCCAACATGGCCTTGCCCATGGCTGTAGTCTCTCCAGGGTTGTATGTGCTCTTCATGGGCTTATCCATGGCCACATGCTTAGGGGTGCTCCAGCATGACCTCATGCACAACCACTGATGCTTCAAGGTGTACCTGGTGCAGCATGGAATTATCCACTGCCACAGATGCTTCAAGGTGCACCTTCTCCAGCGCGGACTTATCCTTGGGACACAATTCCATCAGAGGTAAACCTGCTGCAGCACAGACATAACCACAGCCACAGCCACTTTGAGATGTACCTGCTCTGGCATGGGCTCATCCACAGCCACAGATGCTTCAGGGTGTCCTGCTCCTGTGTGGATTTATCCACAGGTCACAGTGCCTTCAACTCGAGTTCACACTGGAGTTCCAGCCTGTCCAGCAGCACAGAAACAGCGGCGATGCCCTGGCCACCTGTGAGCTCAGGCGCATCGCCATGGCTGTTATCAAAATGTCCCCAGGCAGAGCAGAGTAAGGTGGTCAGCAGCACAGGAGGACAGCAAGCAGTGAAAGCAAAAAAGCAGCCACTAACGAGCACTAGACTCTAATATACAGCAAGGCAGGCAAGCCCCATGGCAAGCACAGAAGTCTGCCCATTAATACCTAAATGGCAATAACAGCTGTAAATTCAATCTAGCACATTTCAATCAAATCTGTCGTTATCTTTAACCCTTTGAGCCCCACATTGGGTGCCAAAAGGGACTGTCAAGGTTTAACCCCAGCTGGCAACTAAGCACCACGCAGCCGCTCGCTCACTCTCCGCCTGTGGGATGGGGGAGAGAATCAGAAGAGTAAAAGTGAGGAAACTTCTGGGTTGAGATAAAAACAGTTTAACAGGGAAGGCAAAAGCTGTGTGCACAAGCAAAGCAAAACAAAGGAATCCATTCACGACTCCCCATGGGCAGGCAGGTGTTCGGCCATCCCCAGGAAAGCAGGGCTCCATCACGCGTAACGGTTACTTGGGAAGACAAACGCCATCACTTCAGACGTCCTCCCCTTCCTTCTTCTCCCAGCTCTATAAGCTGACCATGACATCATATGGTGTGGGATATCCCTTGGGTCAGTTGGGGTCAGCTGTCCCGGCTGTGCCCCCTCCCAGCTCCTTGTGCCCCCCCAGCCTGCTCGCCAGTGGGGTGGGGTGAGGAGCAGAAAGGGCCTTGGCTCCGTGTAAGCGCTGCTCAGCAGTAACTAAAACAACCCTGTGTTATCAACACTGTTTTTTTAGCACAAATCCAAAACAGAGCCCCATACAAGCTAATGTGAACTGTGAAGAAAATTAACTCTATCCCAGTCAAAACTAGCGCATTTTGACAATTGCCTTATAAGAATCAGAAACAACCTGCCAGTTCACCAGTGTCAACCAGTTATTCCGCGTTCTTTAAATCAGCTAGTTTTATCTATAACACAGAGATTGAAAAGCTTGTGGCAACATAGTTGCCACAGTAGATAATAAGTAGATAATAAGAATGCCTGTACCACATCAGACCAAAGGTCTAACATAATCCAATGACCTGTCTTTTATAAAAATAAAGACAAGTATAGGGTGATCATTCCTCAAAGACACTTTCCAGCTTTCAACAGATTTTGACTTAAGAGGTGCCTGCAAATAGATGGAAACTTTGCATTTAGTGCTCCTTGATATTTTTTTCCCCCATGGATTTGAGAACCAAACTACACATTGGGGTTCAGGGAAGGGAATGGATAGTCCTTGGCAGCACAGCCAGCTGGTGCAGAGAAGGAAGAAAGAACTCTCCCTTGATTTTGATGGAGGCAGAGAAGAAGTGAAGCTCCAGACAAATAGAATGTGAATCCCTGAGACATGACCACAGTCCAGATGAGTAACCAAGTCCAGCGTCTTAGTTCACTCGTAGTATTTTGAAGTTCCTTGTTGCTGCTCTGTCTTTAGCCAGTGCATTGGGACACTCTGAAGATGAAGCTGCTACAGTTGCGATCTTTTCAGGTTGGCAGGAAACAGTGTCTCCCATTATGGACCCTACTGCAAACAAAAAAAGAGAATCCACACAGAGCATTTATAATCCTGTGTTACTCAGCTGCTCGACCTTTCTGAGAGGGCGAGAAGGCTTATGGTAGTAGCCCATCCCACAGACCTGATGCCTGCAGCAGTCCTTGATATCATTACTTACATTGACATCTGTTTTCCTAATTCTAATGTTTGTTTTTTTTCTTTCCCTGACTGAAGTCCCAAGTGCCCACCATTCACTGTAAGCAAGTGATCAGGTTGTGCTGATTTCCTTGAAGTTCCCCACCTTTCCTTTGCTCAGTCCACCTTTGCTTGCACAGACCTTCTTGCTCATACACTGCAGGAGAGCTGACTTCCCACTGCCCATCCTGAAGAGTAAGGGCTCCTTCAGTGGCCTTCTGAGGAGCTCTTTCCAGACAACTTCTGGCTACTGTTCTCCAGAGCTCCTCGACATCGCTGCAAGAAAAGCAGAGCAGGTCCAGCCACGGTGGCCAGGGTCAGTGAAGGGTCAAGATCACAAGGCAAGACCAACTTGACAAGGCAAGGCTAAGGACAAGCCAGGAAGAAAGTCAAACCAGCATCGGTATCAGCAAGGCACAGGCATAGCTGAAACATAGCTCAGGCAAGGAGAAAAGGCATGGGCCTGAACTTAAATGCAGCTATGGAGCAAAAGTGGGAGGGCTTCTCCGAGCTCTCTCTCACCCCCCAGCATTTTCCCCAGCAGTCTGATTCAAGGTGAAACAGGTGTGCCATGGCAGAGCTGGCCTTGAGCACAGGTAGCCCTTGGGGGGAGCAAGGGGAGCGCACTCAGGGCCCTGACAGTGTCCCATGTTCCATGAGCTCCCAGACACCAGAGAGCTGGCAGAGGCCTATTTCTCTCCATGCCCATGCTGCTGCCGTTCAGCACTGTGGGGCAGGAGCCTCACCATCACACAATTACTGGTCCCAAATAGCTCAGGGAGGAATCTCATGAGGCTACGGATTCTAGTACACGTACACCAGGCAGGTATTGCAGGGTCCATGTCTCACAGAGAACGTACTCAAGCTTTACCCTCCCAGTCTTTTGAGTTTAGCAAACTGTCTCTCTTGTATCACAGAGATGAGCTGTTTACAAAGCAAACACTGTCAGTCCATTTAATTGGCTCTTTAACATGGTGAGAAATGTTCCCTGGCAGAGAGTTCCCAGGAAACCCTCCAAGATGTGAAATGGAGAAGTACTTCTGTGCAGGGAGGACAAACAAGGCTAGTCCCTCAGACCCAAACCTCACAATGGAATCATCCCTCCTTGGATGATTGTAAGAGTCTGGGGGATGTAATAACCATCCCCACAGCCAATATGAGAGTCATCTTTAACAGTGCGAGGGACGGTCATGCCATTCTGCCACAGAGGGGAGCAGCTCCCATGGTGCCCTCTTTTCTGTACAGCCCAATTAGCATAAGGACATACAGCCTGGGCAGGTTCTGGAGCCAGTCAGCTTAGCTGAGGTAGGTCTGGGTCTAGGTATCCTAATATCCAGGTGTCTTGGTATTACAGAGACAGCTAGCAGACCCACACGCTAGCGAGACTGCTTGACTTGCTCCACTTGAGACCCTATCTGTGGTTGCCTGTAAGCTTGTCAGATCAGATTGTTCGAACAGGAACTGCTCATGTTATGAGGCATCTTTCCCCATGCAGAACATAGTCAGAAATGATCAAGCAGCTTAGTATTTTTCCTAAGCAAAGGAAAAATACATTTGTATTAAGAAATGTCGCCTTGTAGGGAAACACGAATGTTGTTTCACAGTTCTGGAATAACCCTATTCCAGACCTGGAATGCACCAGACCTGGGTGCACGGCACCCTGCAGCTGCTGTGGGTGGGTGTGACCAGGAGGGAGCAAGAGGAATCTGCGTGCTGTCCTCCTGGCAGCCTCACCTCCTGCGCCTGCAGAGCTGACGCAAGCGCTGTGTCAGCCTGGGGATGCAAGAGGTCAGAGGAGGATCTAGTTGAAGATGCCCCTGCTCACACAGGGAGGCTGGACGAGATGACCTGTAAAGGTCCCTTGCAACCCAAACCACTCCATGACTCTATGGAAGGAGCCCAGGCCCAGGAACGCAGCAGGAGAGACAAAGAAACGAGGCTGGGAAAAGCTGGCTGGTAACAGGGGAACTGGAACTAGTGGGACAAAGAGGCAGGGCCAGGGTAAGGGTCCTAGGAAGATGCGAAAACGTGGATTTAAGAGGGTACACGGGGCCAGTCACGAAACCAGGTCAAATAACTGAGCCCTTGAGAGGAATTCGGACAGATTCAGGTTCTCCTGATGGCTGGGAAAGACCTGGTGGGCTGCTTCAGCTCGCTTTTAAAAAAATCTGGATGCAGCCTGGGAAGGCAGCGACACGCATACGTTGCCCTCCAGCGGTGAACCTCGCTTTTTCCCTGGAGCGACGGAGCAGTACTTGACGGGACCACGGAGCCTGCAGAGCTTGGATCCATGGACCCCACAGCCCCCCCCCCCCCGGCTAGGAAAGGCTTTTATTTCCCAACGGTTACAAGCATACCATGATTAATTTGAGTATCACCGTTTGTCTCCCACCACCTTATTGTTATTGAGATACGTTCACTCAATTTTATTTGACAGAGGCAGGCCACAGCACATCACGATGCTGGTATTCCCACTGTTCTGTCAGAGCGGAAACTCAGCTGTGACAGCGTACCAGTTTGAGCTGCACTGGTTTCATTAATTTTGTTTAATACTTTCAGCTGCGTGTTGCATGCTGTGATGAAAGTTGCTTGTCCTCCAACCGCCTCCATGCAACGATTACGGACAATGCCAACGCTATGCATTTGTTACGTTGAAGAGCAGTAGCACGAGCCTCTAAAAAGATGACTTCCTTTTCTTAAAATTTTATCAAAGTTCCATCACCAAACTTCAGAATTCCCATACTAAGATCTGGTTGACGTTAGAAAGTATTTACACATGCAGCACAAACCCTTTATTTCTGTAAGTCACATCAGCAAAACCATGATTTCACATTTTTAAAAATTAATTGTCCCGTGTTCCTAGAGGCCTCCGAATTGGGCGGCAGTTTACAGTCAAAACCTGTCCTTGGGAGGAAAAAAACCCCAAACCAATACACCACCACCTAATTCTGACCAGGTCTCGGCTCACGCATCCCTAGAAACTATCAGCACACCACGCTGCAGACCTGTGCGTTACTGACTGTAAGCTCCAGGTTGCTGTGAAGCAACCCCACGTGCCATCTGCAGAGCAGTCGCAGCTTTTCTGCCCTCCAGCGGCAGCGCTGCCGGCAGAGAACCCTCCCTCCTCCGCTCGTCTCCTGGTCAGGAGCAGAGCAGTGAAGTGGTGTGCACTACAGCCCGTTTCTTCGCAGCATCTCATGTTTTAAAGGAATCACGATTTCTAAGCCATGCCACAAGAAAATTTAACTGAAGGAGAGTCAGTAGGTGAAGCTTGGAAACAATCTGGTAACAGGATTCACTGATGCAGACGGGACAGGTGTCCTGGCTCTGGCTATGATGGAGTTAATTTTCTTCATAGTAGCTCATATGGTGCTGTCTTTAAGTTTTGTGACCAAAACAACGCTGAAAACAAATGCTTTAGCTATTGCTGAACAGCGCTTGCACAGCATCGCCGCCGCCTCTGCTTCTCACCCTGCCCCCCAAGCAGCAGGCTGCTGTGCACAAGAGGTTGGGAAGGAGCACAACCGGGCAGATGACCTGAACCAACCAAAGCGACATCCCCTGCCACCCAACGCTGTGCCAGCAATGGAAGGTTGGGGAAAGGAGGAGGGGGGAAACATTCCGTTTTGGCGTTTGACTTCCCAAGTAACCGTTAAGCGTGATGGAGCCCTGCTTTCCTGGGGACGGCTGAGCACCTGCCTGCCCATGGGGAGTCGTGAATGGATTCCTTTGTTTTGCTTTGCTTGTGCGCACAGCTTTTGCTTTCCCTGTTAAACTGTCTTTATCTCAACCCAGAAGCTTCCTCACTTTTACTCTTCCGATTCCCTCCCCCAGCCCACTGGCGGGAATGAGCGAGCGGCTGCGTGGTGCTGGGTGGCCGGCTAGGGTTATACCACAACAGGGTACAGGAGTTAAAGGGAAAAACTAACAAAATGCGAGCAACTGTTTTCTCACATCCTGTCTATCACATGTACAACTTCACTACATTTGTACAAATAAATTAGTCCCTTTCAAGTTCCAGTTACACCTGTTTTCTTTTTGTGTTCCTGAACAAAGCAAGAGCTGGCTCTACGTGAGCCAATGCATTTATGGGATCTGAGATTCGCAATTACAACCATGACTCAATTCAGAGTGCCAGACTTCAGCAGCAGTAAAACTGATTAAACTGTTGTCGTCCAGTGTAAATGAATATAAATGCATGTAAATGAAGCTAATTTGGGAAAAGGCAAAATAACAATGCAACACCCAGTACTCATTTTCTAACAATGAAAACAAAGCTTTGAGGAAGAATCCTGCAAAGAGTCTGGAAATGTAATTTTAATCAGCCCTGAAACCCTTCTACCATAAAAGTCAAACGTGTTATTTCTACCCTTCTTCCTCTATTAACACTCACTGAAGGATTTGTTTGACATAAGTGATGTATTATCACAGCAAGTAGTGATAACAACAGGACCTGCTAGCCAACAGTCGTCAGTAAAAAAAGCTTCCCCTGTACTACTATGTTCTGAAACGTCAAAACTATGCAGGTGAAACGTAATGCAAATAATGTTGAGTTGATATTTTCAATACTTCCCCATGTTCTGAAATCTGCAAAAAACCTGCACCTTAGCTCTGGTCTACCACTTGTTTCCTCCTAATAATTTCAGAAGCCAGGCACCTTACTAGTTAATTTTACTCCAAGATCATACTTGGGACTTACAAAGTAAAGCGGGCTCAATGGTGGCAGCACAGACAAAAATTTTGGAAGAAAAACTCCACTTGGCTGAATGTGTATAGCCCTGGAAAAAAAATCCTCCTTGTCCATAGATCAAGAACACACTTAAAGGGTACCACAAGAGGAAAACTGGAAGCAACTGGAAGCATGAAATCCAGGTCCTTTAAATCTTCAGATTGAAACTTCATACTTGATATATTTAACATAGGAGAATAAGTAGAGGCTACACTAATTTTCTGCTTGCTTCACTGATGACCTCTTAAAATGAGGATCTGGGCGTTGCTCACAAGCCACTAACGAAGTTCGCTGCAGGAGCAATGGAAAAGGACCCACGGAATGCTATTCCTGCGCTATCAGTGCTTGCTTCCTATACTTTCAAGACGTGTTTTCTACAAAATTCCCACCTGTCTAAGACAAGATGCAACGATACTTCTGAAAGAAGCCTGGAAACCACCAGTGCTAAATTGTGTTTTATTTCCAACAATTAGCCATTACAGTATCTGAAACAAAGAGTGTCCAAAATAAATAGCTGAGGGTGAAGCATCAGAATACTACCCTCTTCGCTACTGCTGTGGCCCCCTTAATGTTTCTTGCTTTTCAACCTTCACTCTTCAGTTTCTCCAGGCCTACGGATATCATCGATCTTCAGAATCATTCTAACAACCTGAGTCGCCAGAGAAATCTGTTGTTTCTTACCAATCAGGGTTTCTATAACATGCTGCTGCTTCATATCTGCCAAAAAGAAGCAGAAAAATTAAGATACCCTCTGCAAATCTAGATATAACATTTAACCCGAGATAGTAATTTCCACATAATTTTGAAGAGTATTTAAAAATTATTACTCTTGGCCACCACAGTTGACAAGCTATTTGTACAAACTAGAGTTTTATGCCCAGGTTCTTGCCAAAGGTCTTGGCACATTAAGATCTGAACTCTTTCCCAACTAAGTCTTCCCCATTTGTAGCTTTTCACCCTTCTGTGTTATTTTTTGAAGAGTAGTTTCCATATACTAATATTAGAAGCACCTTAAGGGCTGCGCAATCAAGTTCAAATGCCGTAAAGCAGAAACGCCTCAAAGATGGGTTACAAATTTACACAACCACAACGTCTTACATTGTGTTGCAAAATCTACCTCCTTCTTCTTCTGAAAAAGCAACAGAATAAGAGCGTGAAAAATGTATGTCCAGATGAAACTAAGTTTTCATACATTGTTTTCTTAGTCTTCACACGCTTGTTACTGGTCTATACATGCACACGTACTGGTGCGAACAACACTAAAGACATTTCCAACCTTTCCTTTCTTCTTCACAAGCTGTTGCTCAAAACAACTGTTTATAGGGCTGCAGTGCAAACTGGATCACTAGAACTGCAGTATTTAAAACGCAGCCTGCTCCTGCCTCGTAGTGAGTAGCCTTTATTCTTGTACCAGAAGGTCAGCCAACATCTTCAACTAATCTGGCCACCAAATAAAGGTCTTCAAGCAATTATACATTTTCTACCTGGCAGACATGCATATATCTCTCCACCTGCATTCCTATTTATTAGGACAAGGGGCAAGAGCTCATAACTGAAGTGATGCACATGTTAACAGAGAAGAAAAAAAGAAAAAGGCTGAGGGGCAAAACATGAAGTGTTTTGATCTTCTGAGAAAGAAAACCCTGTTATGCTCCTCCTCCACACTGCAGTTCTTACCGTTTGTTCCTTTCTGCAAACAATCAATGCCGAGGGCAGGATTATTCTCTTTCACTTGCCTAGCCCGCACTTCGGTCATCGTCTGTATTGGATTCATACCACTGTTCTCTGAAAGTGCCATGGGAATTACCTCCAGGGCATCTGCAAAAGCTCTCATAGCATACTGTTCCAAAGACGGGCACTAGGGGAAAACGACATTTCAAGCTATTAACTCCAACGTTAGCAAAAGCAGATTTTCACACTGGCTATAAAATATACACAATATGCAGATTTTCTGGGGAATATGCATCTCAATAACTGAACAAATACCTTTGGATGACAACTACTTGCAAATTAAAAAAATTTTATGCTGCTCTTATCATAAAAGGAAAAAGGTCTGGTAACAACTTTTTACAGAAGGGGAAAGGAAAACTTTTAATATTGGTTATCAGTGAATGCCAGGAAGTTTCATAATATGCACTTTCTGGAAGCTCTTTCAAGTGTTTTTGGAATCTCTTAAGGCGGACTTAATCCTCATTTCCCTGTCACAAATTAAAGGCAGTTGTAACTGTTCCATTCTTACCTTATCTGCTGCTTCACTGACTGCCAAGGCACAAGAAATTTCAGCAGCACCACCACCATATACAATACGATTATCACGAACAAGATTCCGGATGACACACAATGCATCATGAAGAGATCGCTTTGCTTCTTCAATAATCTGGAATTATAGAATAGCATATATTTTACAACATACACCACTGAAGGCTATGAAGATGTATTTCCTAATACAGAAAGGGAAACTGCAAATGAACTGTAGGATTTTTTCATGGCTCTAATGCAGTGCTACTGCTCACATGTTATACTGATTCTATGGTTCTATGAAATATTAAGGTTGGAAAAGACCTCCAGGATCATCAAGTCCAACCATCAACCCAACACCCCCAGGCCTCCTAGACCCTGCCCTGAAGTGCCAAGTCTACATGTTTTTTGAACACCTCCAGGGATGGTGACACCACCACCATTCTGGGCAGCCTGTTCCAATGCCTGACCACTCCTTCAGTGAAGAATTTTTTCTTAACATCCACTCTAAATCTCGCCTGTATATTCAAAATATACGATGTTAGACACCCACTGGCAGAGAAGGAATAAAAAAAAACCATACACACCTTTTCAATGTTATTTTTTAAATCCTCAAATTGAAACAACATAAACTTACATGATAAGCTTTTCAATCTTCTGTATTTCCATGACCCAAAACACTTAGATTTAAATGCCAACATTATTTTCAGACTGCAATTTGTGTAAACTCCCAGCTTCAACAGATTTATAAGGATTTAACAAGTTATGCTAACCTTAAAAAAGTGCCTACAACCCTGCCCTCCCCCCATTTGTCCATACTGCAAGGAAAATTTAGGCAAAACCAAGAAGAGTTAATATGCTTTTGAAACAAACTGCACATTCTGCAATTTATGTATCAAACATTCATACCAAACTAAGCATCTCACCATTTTATTTCCTCCTCTAATGAAAATGGTCACAGCTCTGGAATTCTGACACTGTTCAATGACAAGCATTCTGTCCTTCGTTGTCCCAAAGGAGATCTCTCGGACAATACCCGCAAAACCCAGTTTCTCTGCCGTGAGTTCACAGAATCGAGGAACAATGCGTCCTCCAGTTGCAATGGCGATTAACTGCAGTTAAACAACCACCAATTATTTTGAGAAGACTTTTCCATTGTTTTTTGTAACACAAAACCAGTGGAGAGAATTGTTAAATGCCCCCTCCAAAAGGTTATCTTCCCATCACTTCAAAGTACTTCGGGTGATGCCTTGTTTCTGGAAACAGTGAGACCAAAGCAAAAACATCCCTACCCATGTAAAACTTCTAATAAGTAATACACATATACTACAATTACAAACCATAACCCCATTCATCGTGGGTTCTTCCCACAGATCCCCAATAGTTTGTCTCCAATACCCACCAGTGCACAATTTCGCAGTTCTACCCAGAAAGCCTGAACTTTTAATTGATGCAGCTTATTACTTAACAAATGTTTGAGAACTGCTACAAAGTCCAATTTGAGAAGATTTTACTTACTTCTATTTCAGGTCCACCAACCCAACGAACGGCAGGCAGCTCATTCTGGAGCAGCAAGTGATTCGCCTCATCATCAAAACCCCACTGGCAAATAGCAAGGTTAGCACCAGTGTCTTTTATCTGAAAGCAACACACACCATCAACCTTCTGACCAGAACTAACACTGGAATGAAAAACAATCTCTTCTTGGTTTTATTTCTCCTGAATTTCCCAAAAGTCTGAAAAAGACCCACCTGGCATACATAGAGATCAAAGTATATTTCAAACCAGAGTGGTATCTCTTTCTTACATAAACTCAACTTTTATTGATAGCCTCACAATAGCTTGTATGTTGCCTCTTATCAGGATTATTAGCTCATTTCTAGAAATAAATCGATGCGCTGTGCTATTCTCTGTAAAGGCTATGAAAAAAACATAGAAAACAGAAAAATAATCCTAAAGACTACCTGTTTCACCATTTCTTCAAACTTCTCCTTTTCGTATTTCTGCAGTGCCTTGTAATCTTCCACAGATGTGACATCAAGCTTATGCTTGGTTTTAGGCTTAGGTGGTTCGAATGGACAAGTAAGGATTGCAATTTTAACATCTTTAAGCTCCTGTAAAATAAAAAAAAAAAAGAAGGTTGAGTTTTGACCTTGGTAACCCCTCTTCCTTGTATTTGCCAAATATACAGACGTATCTTCAAAAACACAGACATGGGAGGAAATAGTTTGACTTTTTCTAAAGTGAAACTAACTATACCCAAATAATACCATCAAAAGTCTCTATAACCCACTTACAAAAAAATTCTATAGCTTCAAGACACCGTTTAAGCCCTTAACACCCTCCACCAATGATCTTTTTATAGTTTGTTTTAAAAAAAACCTTCAGTGAAACCATTATTTGCCCTCTTGACTGTGACCATTGAGACTACTACATACTCCTCTTCATAGCCACCTTTTATGTACTACATGACTGATTCCACTAGTCTTCCTTTTTATAGGATAAGCAGTGTCATCTACTAGAAAAATATTTTAGAATAGTAGAAATTTTAAATTTCCTCTGTCTTCCTTGAAGTACGCTGCACAGACTTGGGAAACCTTACCTACACCAAATATAATAAATGGACAGCTTCCAGGGTGTTCCAAATAGGACAACATGGCAACTCATAAAGCTTAAAAAGCATTTCCTGATACTAATTTGCATGCAGAATCTTAAGCATATTAGACACTACGGATGATTATTTCTGATTCAACACAGAACTCTGCACCTGTCCTCACTTACCTGTGCAGTAAACCCACCCTGTCCTCCCATCATTTCTCAATTTCTCAGGATTATTGTAAATTCTGACTTGGTCTCTTCCAACACAAAGAATTTAATGCTCCTCTCCCCTTTCTCTGTTGATATATGGGTGAAAGACCAAGCCAAATCACAACACTATTTCAATACTTAAACAATGGTAGGATGGCATTTGAAGAAGACTAGACAATCTTATTTAAGGCATTACACATGAGACACACGCACAGGGACATCACTTACTTTAGGCATCTGTGGATGACTGAAATCTTTATCCACAATCACTCCTTTAACCAACTGTGTATCTTCCAGTCTACCTCCCACTTTGCCTTGTACTTTGATCAGCTCAAAATCAACATCCTTACGTTCCATATCTGCTACTGTCAGTACAGCATTTACAGCGATTTCTGCCATTTGTCTGTGACAACGGTTAACTCTAGGTGTAAAAAACCAAATACAATAAAGTTGCATTAATTTCCACAATTTGGCAGAAAAAGTGCTTCTATCCATCTTGAGCAAAAAACCATATCACTATAGCTAACAACCTTTGTACGCTCTATTAAAAGAGAGCAGCCCTGCTTGTTTGTTCACAGAAATAAAAGATGCTAAATATGGCAGAAAACAGAACATGCAATAAGGTTCATTTAAGTAGTCTTTGTGGACAGTGTCAAGGTACGCATTTGTAACAAGTGAGAGTCAACTACTAAGAAACATTCACGTCACAGAAACCACTGTTAAGACAGCTCTGCAAGGGAAGCCCTTACAATGTCTGAATTTATACACTACATATAGCATCTACAATGAAATATACACTTATGGAACTATCCTACAAAGTTCTTTTTTCTTTTATTAGGGAAAACAAAAAAACCCCAAACCTTTGAAATATAACACATAATTATTTTTAAAAGGTTCACACTACTCTTGGAATTAGCTATGATGCAGAAATCTGGAACTAACAGGTTAGAATGAAATTGATTTTGCAGCTGTTTAACTGCATGGAATTGACCCTTTAGAGAAAAAGGGTTCACAATTTCATATCCAGAGACAACAGTCCATTGAGAAATTAGCCAAAATCATACATAAAAGAGCCTTCAGCAGCCACTCCAATAACACAATTTAATAATCCGTCAAAACAACATGATATCTCCTTTCAACTCAAAGTGGTTTTAAGGGAAACTTAAATATTCTTCTGAAGTTTTTGTGACTTACACTTTAGAGCCTAGCGTTGTCTTTGCTGTCTGGATCAGAGGTTCAATGTTCTGTGGATCAACTGGAAAGCTGTCACTGATTTTGTCTAGATGCTCAATAGCAATGCGAGCTGCCTGCTCATACCCGTCTGCTATTCTGATAGGGTGAATACCACGATCTAGTAACTGCTCAGCTTGTTCCAATAATGCTCCAGCCAGAACTATAAAGCAAAATTTTAGAATAATGTTTACTCTTCCATGGATCAAATAATAATTTTTAATACAGTATCAAAAGGTTAAAAAAAATATGTCTTATGACATATTCTAAGTATTCTAAGAGTTCAAGGTTTCTCAAATGACAAAATTACTCTAGACAATCCCCTCTTTGTTATGCTTAGAAAGAAAACTGCATTATGTTAGGCCAAAAAGAAGCATGGGCACCAAGGCGGGACAGGTAGATGATTATGGAAGAAAATTATGCAAAATTGTGATTGTGGAAGTACAAAGAGGACTCTCAACACCAACTTAAACTGTAACCATATGTAGAAAAGACAATAAAGCGTATTTCTGATTAAAAGACTTCTAATACAAGAACTGACAAGAATACCAAAGCAGTAAATACTCTAGAAATGTACTACAGAAAAGCTAATTTTGTGTGTTACTTCACACAAAATTTCTTAAAATAACTCAAGAATCTTAAAGCTGGAAAAGCTAAGTTAAATTCAAAAATATTTTCTTACCAACAACTCCAGTAGTTCCATCCCCAATCTCATCATCTTGGGATTTAGACAGCTCCACCATAAGTTTGGCTATCTGGTGATCCACATCCATCATATTCAGGATGGTAGCACCATCATTTGTCACAGTCACCTCACCATCTTTGTCCACCATCATTTTATCCAAGCCTAACAAAAAATATATTCAAAGCATAAAGGAAAAATCTAGAAAATCCCAAAAACCAATTACTGAGAAAGAACCATTAAAATTATTTTATTATTACCATTGGGCCCAAGGGATGTTCTCAGAGTACTTGCTACAGCCTTTGCTGCCATTATGTGAGACTATTAAAACAAAGAAGAAATAAGTTAAATCATTACCATGCATCCCGAAATCATAATATTAAGCTAAGAAAAATACAGGGGGGAAAGAGCTAACACTAATATTGTAATTTAACTGACAACTATAACTGGGGAAAAAAAAATCAATATACTAGTATTTTTTTTTATGCCAGAAACATTTCCTGTGCCTTTTCTCGCACATCTTGCACTTGCACCACTAAAGCGTGGAAAAGAGCAGCTAAAAAGACAACCCCGAGTTTTAAAGCAAGGAAGCAAGAGAAGCAAGCAGTGCTAGGAGGTCAAGGCCAGTATAATGTTGCTCTGTTCTTCCATCAGTATTTAAATCACACGCATTCACGCTAGGCCGCCTACTCGCTCAGCCACGGCCTTTCTCGGGAAGGACGAACGGGCTTCAGAAGAGGGCTGGGTGCTGGGTGTGTGTGTGTGTGTGTGTCTGAGTTAGGGGGCTGCGGGGAGCCACCGGCAGTGGCCCACCGGCGCCACAGGGGAGCCGACCCCGAAGCCCCACGCGGCTCGGGAGTGGCCCCACGCCACGGCGGCCCCACAGCTCCCATGCCGCGGGTGGCGGATTCCCGGCTCTGGGGGCGATGCCTTCCCCACTCCCCCATCCCTCCCACACCCGCGTACCCAGCCCAGCCGTCAGTCCCCCTGCGCCGGACATAGGGCCGAAAAGACGCGCGGGACCGCCTCATCCCCACAGGCGCCATCCTCCCGCCCAGGCCTGAGGGCGCCCGCTCCCCGCCCCTAACGGCGGCATGGCGCGGCGCAGCGGGGCCCGCGGGCGCATGGGCGGCCGCCCGCTCACCTTGAGCGCCTCCAGCCCCATGAGGCGCGTCTTGCGCTCCTGGTCCTTGAGGATGAGGAAGGGGCGCCCATACTCATCAAACGCCAAAGTCCCCATAGCCGACATGGCTGCCGCTGCCGCCTCTCCCGCACTCCCCGCCAGCACGAGCCGGACGCAGCCGCGCCCACCGCCCCGTTGACGCAGCACGCACCCTCACGCACCGCTCCGCGCCTGCGCAGCCGGCAGCCACGAGACATATTTCGCGGGCGAGACTTATGTGGCGCCTCTAGCGGACCTTTCTGGAAGCATCCGGCTCGGTGGGAGTTGCGCGGCGCTGGCGGCCCCGTCCCCCAGCGCGGGGGGGGGGGGGCAGGAGGAGGACAAGGGTGCTGTATTAGGTAGAATCCGGCCGCCAAACGCGGCAGCAGCGGCCTGCACTGGGTGCCGTGAAGGCGAAGGGTACGGACAGGCACACGGCAGGAAGGTACGCGCTGCTCCTCTCCGAAGCGCCTTCAGAAAGCTTTCGGTGTTCCCCCCCGCATAGCGAAGTGGTATTGCCCTCCCCGATAAATACTGCCGGCGGGGCACAGGGTGGGGGGTGCTTCGGTTCCGCGGGAGCGGGCCGCGGTAGGGCGGGAGGTCCGGCAGCCGGGGGTGTGGTTCTCGGGGGGGGGAAAAGGTTCCTCCTTAAGGGCAGAGCGGTGGATAACTGCTTAGGGACGCTTCTCTGAGCGCGGGGTGGCGGGCGGGACGGTCTATGCCCGCGCTGTTGCGGGGCGTGCTGCTGCCCGGCCGGCTGGGAAGAACCATGGGGTTAAATGGAAATGGCTTTCCTGCCCTGAAACGTTGACCTAGTGCTTCAGCATCTCAAAAGCGGTGGTAGTAATGCTTCCCTCGGGTCTAGGGATCAGCTAAAGGGATGTACATTTTTTTCCTGGTACTGTATCTCCTTGATATAATACACTGCTTTGTCTTAAGTAAGCCCATAATAAAGCTTTTAAAGAAAACCCTCTTTAACATTGTCTCTAGGTGTGATGTCCCAGGCGCCAGCGAGCGAGAGGCAGGCAGCAGGCCTGCGGGAGGACTGTGAGGGCGGCCGCAGAAGGCGACGCTGGGGGCTGTTGGCCACTGCCGGTGTCGGTGGGAGCTTGGTGGCACTCTATGCTGTGGTCACCCCCTTCGTGACCCCGGCTCTGAGGAAAGTGTGCCTGCCCTTTGTTCCTGCAACATCCGCTCAGATCCAGAATGTGCTGAAAATGTTAGAGAACAGAAGCGGCTCTTTAGTTGACATTGGTAGCGGGGATGGCCGTATTGTAAGTTATGGGCATCGCCTTCCTTTTATATTGCCTCTCAAAAAAGTGCCACATGCTCTAGTCGTGGCTGCTGTTTGCTCATATTAATGAATATCTTGTCCTTGGCATCTGGTGTTCTTGAGCCTTATGAAAAGGCTCAAAGCTGAGAAATGGTTACATTCAGTTTAGATGAGTAATCAATATTTTTTTGTTTCAGTCTTCCTTGCAGCTTGACAAGGTAGTGTACAAAATGATAACCTCATCCTGTTGGCTGGAGGGAATTTCATTCACATGAAAAGATGCGATCAAAGTATTGGCATTGTGATTGCCAAAGAGCTGTGATTCTACTCAGGTTCATAGCTGCAGCACATGAGGCTGTGAGATTAAACAGCATTGTGCTTTTGGAGATGCAGCTCTATATTTACTATATAAATGTGATTAAAGAACAAGAGAGAATGAGAAATGAGTGAGAGATTAAAAAAAATGAAAATCCTGGTATTGTTAGACCTGTAGTTTTTACACTGTTGTGCAGTGCTGGCTGCCTGGCTTCAAAATCAGTGTGGTGGAACTAGAATAATTACCAAGAGAAATGGTGAGAATCACCAAATGGCCAAAGTGTGCTTCCAGGACATGGTCTGAAACACAGTTTGTGAAATGTGGTGGCGAGGGTATGGTGGAGGATGGTGTGCTTCTGATGTTTTGTGTACTATTTCATAACTGTCTGCTCCAAGTCAGTTTTAGCTACAGGATGATGCAGTAAGTGGGTTTTTGATGGAAACAAGTAAGTTCTCGAATGCTACCTGTCATGGTTTTAGCTGGGATAGAGTTAATTTTCTTCACTGCAGCTGGCATAGTGCTGTGCTTTGGACTTAGTATGAAACATCATGCCCAGTACATTAACTGGGAGGAGCTGGTGGGGGGAGGGAGGCAGCAATCGTGGCTTGGGGACCGGCAGCATTGGTCAGTGAGTGGTGAGTGGTTCTATCATTTGTGTTTGCTTTTTTCTCTTTCTCCCTTTTCCTTTTTGTTATATTGTCATTTTTGTTATTATTATAATAATAACTATAATTATTATTTTATTTTAACTATTAAGCTGTTCTTATCTCAACCCCCAAGTTTTGTTTTTTGCTTTTGCTCTTCCGATTCTCTTCCCTATCCCACAGGGGTGGGGGGAGTGAGCAAGCAGCTGCGTGCTGTTTAGTTGCTGACTGGGGCTGAACCACAGCAGTCCTACCTTGACCTTAGAGGCACGGGTACGTGAGGGAAAAAGCTGACATACTGGGCATGACGTTACATGATATGGAATATCCCTTTGGCCAGTTTGAATCAGCTCTCTCAGCTGTGCCCCCTCCCCTCCCGGCTTCTTGTGCACCCGGCAGAGCATGGGGAGCTGGAAAAGTCCTTGACTGGTACAAACACTACCCAGCAACAACTAAAGCATCGGTGTGTTATCAACATTGTTTTCATACTAAGTCCAAAGCACAGCACTGTGCCAGCTGCAGTGAAGAAAATTTCTATCCCAGTGAAAACCATGACACTACCTTTGTCCATATTTTGGGTGAATGAGTCAATCATTTGCCATACTAAAAAATTTGAGTTGGAAATCCAAATCTGTGAAGGTGGCTTAGAAGAAATTGTGCCAGAGTAAGAAACGGAAAAGCCCGTAGGTACAAGAGAACTGCAGTTTCTGATGCTCTCTGCTCAGTATTCTGGCAGCTGATCCTCATCTGAGGCATCTAATTTGACTGGTTACTGCGTGCTTAATTCTGATTTTATATATATACACACACGCACATATATGGGTAAAAATGTCAGATTCTTTTAGTGTATTTGCAAATGCTGTGTGCATGATGGAAGGCGCATTATTTCAATAGCGTGAAACACACTGTCCAGGTAATTGTGTTTGATAAGTTCTGTTAAGAAATGTGTGCTTCTTCCTGATTTCACCTTGCCTGTTCTGTAATTCATAGTTAAATTATCATTTAAACCTTAATTTTAGAAACTGGTGCCTTTTTCTATTTTCCTTAACCTTTTTCATCTTCTAAAAATCAGTAGGCTTTGATCTTGTTTGAAGACCCTTGCAATATAGTTTCACAATTCTAAATCTTAATGTCTAATTCAGAGGAATGTCTTTGAAAATCTGTTATCTGAATTACCTTTTGCCTTTTAAAATGATATATGAAGCTTAGCATTGGATGAAAGCTATATGGAGATTTATGTGGTTTTTTTCAGTTTTTTAACCTACATTTAAATTTTTGACCTACCTTTTTTAAAATGTAGGTCAACACATTACTTCCATACTCTTTCTATTGGGAGGTCATTTTGCCTGTTTCAGGGGTCTCTTGAGTGTCTACCCATCACTGCTTTTCAAATAATTTAAGTGCTCTAATTTTGAGTTTTTCTGCTTGTGTATTTCACTGTTCTCTCCATGGTCCTTTTTGGTACTGTTTAATTCCAAGGCAGTGTCATGAATATGTTTAATTAAACTTTTATATAAATCATAGATACACTGCGGGCTTTCAGCTTTGTCCTGTGTCGTGCTTTAACCCCAGGCACTGCCCAGCAGCTTGCTCAGCCTCCCCCCGGTGGGGTGGGGGAGAGAATTGGAAGAGTAAAAGTGAAAAAACTTGTGGGTTGAGATAAGAACAGTTTAATGATTGAAATAAAATGCAATAATAATAAATTGTAATGAAAAGGACAACAGCAAAGAGAGGAACAAAACCCAGGAAAAACAAGTGATGCAACGACTCACCACCTGCCAAGTGATGCCCAGCCAGTCCCTGCTCAGCGATTGCTGCCCCATGGCCAACTCCCCACAGCTTATATACCGAGCATGATGCCATATGGTATGGAATATCCCTTTGGCCAGTTGGGCTCAGCTGTCCTGGCCGTGCCCCCTCCCAGCTTCTTGCGCACCTCTTTGCTGGCAGGGCATGGGAAGCTGAAAAGTCCTTGTCTTAGTATAAGCACTGCTTAGCAAGAACTAAAACATAAGTGTGTTATTAACATTATTCTCATAATAAATCCAAAACACAGCACTCTACCAGCTACTAGGAAGAAAATTAACTCTATCCCAGCTGAAATCAGGACACCTTGTGAATGTTTTAAGTGGTTCCTTTTGTTCTATATACATATCTATAAAAATTTCAAAGGGACTAGTCAATTAGTAAAATATAGTTTGAGTTTTTGTTCATTATACTAATAATCTGTTGGGGATTAAAATGTGAGTGACTTACAAAAGTGTATTATTTTGATTTATATTGTAAATAAAACTATACGCTCCTACTTAGACGAATATACTTTCTCTGGTTCGAAGTGACGATTTATTTTCTTCCTTGTAGGTGATAGCAGCTGCAAAAAGGGGATTCAAAGCTGTTGGTTATGAATTAAATCCCTGGCTAGTCTGGTACTCCAGATACCGTGCCTGGAGAGATGGGGTACATCAGAACACCAAATTTTATATTTCAGACTTATGGAAGGTAGGTAGTGCAGTATGTAAGACAAGTCTGGATTTTTTGAGAGATTTCTATTATTTGGAAGTAGTTTCCTGAAAGAACCAGAATGCTGCCTGGCCAGAAGGTGCTGTGTTGGACTTTGAGAAAAGCACTCAAGCCTGTGGAAACGAAGTTCAGAGCACAATACACTGCTCTGCTGGTTTTGTGCTTCAGTGAAGTGCTGTCCTTTTTCAGTACAGGCTCCTCAAGCGTGCTCAGACATGCTTGTGCCTGAAGAATGACATGGGGTGCCGTAATGTCAGGCACTGGGAGCTGATTCTGTGGAGTCAGTAACAAGACTTACCTAATATGCAAGATCACAACCTCATCTGACGTTTCATTAGACATGTTCTTGTCTAGCTGTGCAATGTGTTACCTGGTTTTGAGTGTTGCTTTAGGGTAACTTACATACATGTGACTGAGGTTTTTTGATAATTTTCAATCATTTGAGTCACAATCCCTTCTTTAACAGGGCACACTTTTTTGGGTCATACTTAGGTGGGCCTCTCCCCTGCTATTTGTGTCAGATATGGGGTTTTCAACTTTTTTTTTTGTTGTTGTGGGTTTGGTTTGGTTTTTTTAAGAATGGTGTTTTGTAATGGGTAAAGTGGATACCAGGAATTCTGGGGAGAAGTGTGAATGTACTGTCTTTATCTTTGTTCGGAGAGGAGCACAGGAAAACTTCATGGCACTGACTGGAAGAACCCAGGCATTGGAATGCCTGGCAAGTTTTTATAGCTAGCTAACATTTTACAAAAGTGGGGGTAAACTTAAAAGCATATGTCATTTTAACATATACAGTAGTTATGAAAAAACATAGTCATGAGTAAAATCATGTAGGTATTTTCTAAATTAATACTTTCTGTGCCATTAGAATTGGTGCCATGTTCTTGGCCAGGCGGTAGAAGTTTTCTGCTGTTCAGCAATATAAAGTTGTCTTTATCTGGAAATCTGTGTGATGAAAAGTTGATATGGGATCTCCTTCCTTTTTTTTTGGTTTAAATCCCTGTTGAAAGGGGCGCAGTTAGAAGGATTAGGAGAAAAGAATAGTGAGAACTTCTCCAGATATAAATGCCATTTTCATTAAGACTTGTTCTTGAATTTTTTTTTTAGGTTTCTTTCTCCCATTATACAAATGTTGTTGTTTTTGGGGTACCTCAAATGGTAAGTTTACTATTTTTACATCGTTTAATTACTTTAATACCAAGGCATTCAGTGTTAGTACATTCAACTGCAAAATGAACCAACCTGCAGAATGTCAAAGGTAGTCAGTACTAATATTTTGCTATTTCATTGTTGCTTACTAATGTCCGTGATAAAATATGTGACAGCATGTGGACTGGAGCTTTGAAAATATGCATGTTTTTTTGATAGGTATTTTCTGTCCATTAGTTCAGAACCAAAATGAAAACTGCTGTGCTGAAGTTGCTTGAGGGGAAGGTGATAAACTGGTTCTTGAAAATTTCAGTTTTTCATTCTGAAAAAACGAGGAGGTTGCAGGGAGAGGATGGAGTAGGAAAGTGTCTACAGTTGATTTTTGGGAACCTTGTTAGAGGAGAGTATTGAACTTTGCTAATGAGGTTCTCAAAAAACCAGATCACCTCAAATAGGCCAGCAGCTGGCATATTGAAATAATCTCATGCCCATGTTAGGCTGTAAGAGTTTAGGAAGGGAGACAAATACTTCAGGTGTAATTGTTAGAGCGCAAGTCCACAAATTCTTTGCCCTTTAGGAAAGATGTGCAGCCTACGTTCATTGTGCCCCTGGGGAAAATGCGTTCTTCAAAACTGGTGCATAAAATGAGTTGCGTAGTGACTGCTTGAGTGATATATTCGATAAATTCAGCCAGACTATACATTCCCTTTGGCTTTTGGCTTGATCTAGTTTTCTTTTTCTTTTCACCAGAAGAGAGAAAAATCTTAAATGTTGAAATATTCTTGATATTTTGATTTAGTAGAATCTTCCATATAGGTTGAATGCATATGGAGGAGTAAAACAAATATACTTCTGTATTGCTTCTTCCTCTACTAAGGCAGACGTGGGGTGGAGTGAAGAGCTTTATGTGATGCTATGCTGTACAGTATACACTGGTAATATTTCTGTAGTAGTAACGGGAAGATGCAGCAAGGAGCATAGTAAAGCTTCCCTATTCTCTGCTTGTTTTTTAAAGTGTTGGAATTAAATACCTACTCCAGATTCAAATTGTAATGTGTGTTGGAAACTGAAGGAAAAATGCATTTGCCCCTCTACTTTTGTGGGGGGTGTATTAGTGAGAACTACGATGTTACTTGTGCGGCAGATGTTGCCAGGTTTGGATGTTACGTGCTCTCTAGCTTGAGTTCCAGGAGGGGGCAGTATAAATATTTGAATTTGCAGTCAGAAATTCTGCAGTTGCACTGAGGGGAAAAGTGAGGGTGAAAAAGGATATTTCAGTAAACTAGAAATAAACAAATGCCCTGGGAAAATGTGGGTAAACCTAGCAGAAATACTGGCTTAACTTTAAATGTGATAGTATAAAGTGGGATAGATTAGTAACAGATAACGATAGAAGGAGTAGCTATAGGGCTCAGAATAACTTCAGTAAATTCAGTAAGTAGTAGGCTAAATTATTCCAGTAAAAATACTGTCATA
Organism: Phalacrocorax carbo; assembly: GCF_963921805.1. Lineage (NCBI taxonomy): Eukaryota > Metazoa > Chordata > Aves > Suliformes > Phalacrocoracidae > Phalacrocorax > Phalacrocorax carbo. Next base: position 79,489,835 of record NC_087514.1, on the reverse strand, counting down.
AGTATAACAGATCCAAACACGTGAAGTACTGTGTTTCCTGAGCATTCATTTGCTCATGATCCCCTTTAAATTTACTTCAGAAGTTGTAAATGCTTAGCCTCCTGAATGATTAAGCATTGGTTTTCTAGAAACTTGAATGCATTTTCTGTTTGGGGATTGTGTTTTGTTTTTTTATTGAGGGCAATAGATCTCTTTAGCTTTTTTACTGCTACTGGTCTGATTTGATGCTGTCACACAGTGCTTTTATTTCATATCCAAGATTAGCACACAGAATTTGGATTTATTGATCTTCAGGGAAGACTGAGACCTCTCTGTTCTTGCAAGCATCGGGGTGAAAGTGTGTTTATGAGTCATTGCAGAGAGACTTTTACTTGTTCAGGGTGGAATGACAGAATTCTTACAGGTGTTCATGTTCACAGCTTCTGTGTATCTTAACTGATTATATTCTGTACAAAAGGTTTACTAAACTGTTCACTTATGTAGACATACCAAAAAACCCCAACCCTGGCTTGATATAAAACATAGTATGATTATAACACCTAATGTTACAGAGAGATTTAGCTTAAAAACTAGTTTTACTGTTTGGTTCAAGGATACAATTCTTTTTGGCTGAACTGTTAATGATGTTTTCTAATTTGAGCTAATAGAGACATGAGATGTCACTGATTTTCATAATTACTCATTAAAAATTAGGCTATATTTGTAATTTCTATAACAACTTAGTTCATCCTTTTCTGGTGTCTCAGCTCAGTTTGAGATGCCAAAGAGGGCTTATTTTTCTAGTTTATTTAAGGTGTAGTAGCAAAAATGTTTAAAAGCATTTGCTGTGTGTATGAAATCAGAGCATAGAATGCTTAAAAATACTCAGAGGTAACTCTTTTATATATTAGATCTATGGCTATAATTTTTGTGAAATATTCCATTGTAAGCTTAAATGTAGCTATAATAGGATGTTACATCAAAGGCACACCCTGTACGTATGTGATAGTGGAAGCTGTCTGCAGCCTTTGGAAATATATTTTCTTCAGTCTTGTTTTCTAATAATGCTCTGTTGTGTTTTTTTGCTTTTTGGTGAAAGTTTTATGTACTTTATGTCCTTCATGACTTGAATTGAGCTGTATTTGTAAATAATTACTGTTCTTTTAACCTTTTAAAATCTAAATGTTGTGTCATGATATCAAAATAAATAGATATTTACATGTAATAGAAGTTACCTGTGGAGCTTGCTGTTATAATTACTCCCTGAAATAGACACAGTATGAATAAAAGGAATTCCAAATGGATGTTCACTGATCTGCTTAAGCATAACATCAGATTTTTCCAGAGGACAAAAATGGCTAAATCTGTCAAGTTTCATTTTTTTCTTTTTCCCAGAACATAATCACTCTCTGGGATGGGAAGAAAATTACTTTGAAGTCTAGATGTGTTAATTCACTTAATCCATAGCAGAATTTGTGAAGTATTTACTGGAGATAGAGTATCTGACTAGGCAGGGTGTTGCTGTGTTCTGGAAGAGTAGTGATATTTCCCTTGACTTGCATACCTACTCAATTTTTGCAAATGGAGGAAAGCTAGACTGTAGGTGTTTAACCAAGGAGAGTTGCACAGTGGTATTTGACACGGTCCTGCCAACATCCTTCTCTCCATATTGGAGAGAGATGGATTTGATGGGTGGACTTGTTCGGTGGATAAGGAGTTGGCTAGATGGTCACATCCAGAGAGGGGTGGTCAATGGCTCAATGTCCAGATGGAGACTGGCGGCAAGTGCTGTCCCTTGGGAGTCCGTATTGGGACCAGTACTGTTTAATATCTTCATCAATGACATAGTGGGATCAACTGCACCCTCAGCAAGTTTGCAGATGACACTAAGCTGAGTGGTACAGCTGACACGCTTGAGGGATGGGATGTCATCCAGAGAGACCTGGACAAGCTCAAGAAGTGGGCCCATGTGAACTTCATGAGGTTCAATGAGGCCAAGTGAAGGTCCTGCACCTGGATTGGGGCAACCCCTGGTATCAATACAGGCCAGGGATGAAGAGATTGAGAGTCGTCCTGCAGAGAAGGACTTGGGGGTACTGGTGGATGAAAAGCTGGACATGAGCCAACAATGCACTAAGAGCCCATGAAACCAGCTGTATCCTGGGCTGTATCAAAGGAAGCGTGGCCAGCAGGTCGAGGGAGGTGATTCTGCCCCTCTACTCTGCTCTGATGAGACCCCACCTGGAGTGCTGTGTCCAGCTCTGGGGTCTTCGGCACAGGAAAGACATGGACCTGCTGGAGCGGGTCCAGAGGAGGGCCACAAAAATAGTTGGAGGTATGGAACAGTTCTATGAAGAAAGGCTGAGAGAGTTGGGGTTGTTCAGCCTGGAAAAGAGAAGGCTCTGGGGAGACTTTATTGTGGCCTTTCATAATTGAAGCGGGCTTATAAGAAAGGTGGGGACAAACTTTTTAGTAGGCCCTGTTGTGATAGGACAAGGGGTAACGGTTTTAAACTAGAAGAGGGTAGATTGAGACTAGATATAAGGAAGAAATTTTTTTACAGTGAGGGTGGTGAAACACTGGAACAGGTTGCCCAGAGAGGTGGCAGACGTCTCATCCCTGGAAATGTTCAAGGTCAGGTTGGACGGGGCTCTGAGCAAACTGATCTGGCTGAAGATGACCCTGCTCACTGCAGGGGATTTGGACTAGATGACCTTTAAAGGTCCTTTGCAACCCAAACTATTCTATGATTCTATAATTCTGTATGCTGTTCCATACAGTGCTGCTGCAGGGGCTTACATGTGTATGTCACCAGGCTGGAGCCAGCAAAGCTTAGCTTCAGTAGTATTTAACATACCAGTACTTTACCATACAGTGACAGCAGAATATTTGCTTTGGGTTGTTGGCTGTGTGATGTTTTGAGTGTCCCAGGATCTGTCTTGGGATTAGACTGGAAATTGAGAGGCACTGGCTTTTGAGTATCACAAAATGGTTGATGTGACTTGGAGTGTCATAAATAGCATAAATTCAGGGAGCTGAAATTCCATTCTCTACAGAGAAGAATCCCACTGAAGAGAATAATGAATTGAAACATGCAAAGTGTTTTCTTAATTTGTGCATTGGTTTGGTGTTTGTTTTTTTTTTTTTAATCTAAGGGATTGTCTACAGTTTTTGATCAGCTTTTTAGAATTTAGGGTTACTGTTTTCTTGATATCACCAATCAGGGCACAATGACCATTTCCTAATTTTAGATATTCTTTGTCAAGGCATCAAAGCCAAAATGTATATCATGAATACTTACCTAAATTTCTTTCCAAAAAACCCTCAGAGATTGGACTTCTCTTGAACACTTGTACTAGATTCTAAAGAGAATGCTTCTGTTTTTTACTGCTTCTGAAAGCTTTTTATTGTTGCTCAACAGATGCCACAGTTGGAGAAGAAGCTGGAAGAAGAACTTGAGTGTAATGCCAGAATCGTTGCCTGTCGTTTTCCTTTCCCTTGCTGGATCCCAGATCATACTACTGGAGAGGGAATAGACACTGTGTGGGCCTATGATTTGAAGTGTTCTAGAGGATGTGAAACAAAAAGCTTGGAAATTACACCAGAGGCAGAATCCTAAACATCTAATTTGGGTTTTTGTACTGAATTTTTTGGCTTTGACTTCACCTGTTAAAGATAAGATTAATGTGAATAGAGTCCCAGCATTTGGAGATGCATATTCACTGAAATAACTGAAGTATACTGGCTATCTGAAAGCACACAAAGGTTAGTGAAAGGTGTAGTTAAATGGCTTAATGTAGTTAGTAAAAATTATGAGAAAGTTTTATAGAAGCAGAAAACTTTAACATGGAAAATGGGAGAAAACATGGTTTGCTACTGTTCAGGGGAATATATGTGCAAGTTAAAATGCTCAAATTGGCAAACTTAAAGTGTGCTTTTTTTCTGAGCCTACATAGCATTTGGTTTTGGTGTTGGAAGTGGTGTGCAATTGGTTTCTCAAATGAGCTGTGGTTCCCAAATGTCTTCATTATCTATGCCAGGTGGGCATAATGCTGCATGCATCAAACTGGTGCAGACTGAGTGTGATGACGATACCAATGTTTTACACATCAGCCTTGAATGTGTACTTTTTAAAGTTGAATATGACACAACAAGCAAATATAACAAGTTGCTTATTCATTAACACAAGTGCAGCCCTTGATTATCTTCATGTATTTTAATTTAACTTGTTATGTGAAGACAAAACTTCAGAAATGTGCTCTTACTGAACACTTACTGGTCTGAGCCTTTGCAAATGACCATGATTTTTTGTAACCTCTCTGACTTGGGAACGGTTTCAAAAGTCACCTACTTGGCAGCGAAGTGTCACCACTTCTGTGTGGTCAAACCTTGGATAAGGTATGGGTAAGAGTTGTTTACTGGAATATGTCATGAAGGCGCTCTGTGATTCCTAAGCCCGTTGGTCTGACTAGTTCAGTTAAATCTTATCAGACCTCATTTAATTTATAGTGAGAGGGGAAAGGTTTTCAGTCAGCCTTTTTTTGCCCCCTCTACTTTTCTATGCCATCTCATGAGATCTCAAACTCATTGCATCGCTGCATGGCTTTTCCTTGGAAGTGAAGCAAGTTCTCTTCATCTTTTTGCTGATACTGGTTTGCAGTGGAGTACTCTCACTGCCCTGACATTTTCCTTTTCTAACATGGTTACAGCACTTTTCTGTTTTGTAACAGTCTGATTACTTGGTCCTTCGTTTGGTTCCCAGGTAAAGTTTTACTGTTTTCACCCATTAACAGTTAGTCAAAGTTCATAGTTAGCCTCCCCTAGCCCCAGTTAACATATAGACTGTTAAACAGTGACTATGTAAGTTTGTCAGACCTTTGCTTGTATGATACTCATAGAACAAAGCTCAAACAGGCTAGGAAATTGTCACCTAACAAAGTTACCACACCTAAATTACCTCAGGCCAAGAGAAGTGCTGAGACCCTGCAATTTCAGGTAAATACAAAGCCTGTGACATTTTATTAGGCACTGGGAAAGTGCATTTGCTCTACTATAGTATCTGACTTGAAGAGAGGTTAAATGTTATTTGGGATGTGTATTTTATTTTTGGCGAGAGGGGAGGAGGAAGGAGAATTTAAAATACAAATCTACACAGAGATTTGAAATGGAGCTGTCAAATGGTTTTGTCCTGATAACGTATACAGAGCAGAAGAACGGAGCAAATGTATCCGCTCTGGAGTTTACAAAGGAGAGATGATTTCAGCCTCACATGGCAAGGCACAGCTGTAGATGTGGAGACTGTATATGTCGAAGAACACTGATTTTTGGTAAGCAGTCTTTTACAGCTTTTCACTGCGGTGTAACAAAGTACATCTTGTAAAACTGCACTAAACTCTTTTCCATGATTTAAGTGTTAACAATTATTACACAGTGACAGGACAGGGCTACAGTGGCTTATCTCAAATGGCTGACTTTAATATCCCAAGGCAATAAAACTGGAACCTCGAACAAAAGAAATCTGAAACTATTTCTATTGGAAAAACACCATACAAATAGGAAATTAGCTAATTAAGCCAAGTCCTTCCTCAAATGATTATAAAAGAGAAGAGGAGGCAAAAGATTTTGATGCGGTGAATTGTGTCTCATTGGCAGTGCAGTTCTTTGACCCAAGTTTCTACTGCCTACTTTTATTAAAGTTAGTTTGCAGGGAAATAAGCAGATATTTACTTTTTCTGCTGTGTTTGACTATATATTTGTCTGTTGCATTATCATTTGCTCGTTAAAAGGTAAAACTGAATTTCTCAATTCTACCTGTGGTAAAGACTGCGGGGCATCTACTTCTTAGTTACCACCTATTGCTCCAGAAATATTTGTTGAGGAGGGTGAGATAGAATTAATGCTGTGATGGCCTGAGCTTTAGGAGCAGTAAGTGCTGTCCTCAAGGCAGAGAGATTTATGAATGCTTTTAAAGTAGAGCAGAGGGCTGTTTCTTGCTCTGACCATTTACTTTTGGGCACCTACGCTGAGATAGTGATCTGAAGGTTAGGAATTCCTTATTACATAAGGTAATGTGCTGTATTTCCTGTTTCCATGGCTGAAGTGTGAAATGGAAAGCAAATAGCTCCACTGACACAGGGGGACTGGGAAAGCATTCTCTTGTCATATTGTCCTCAATTTTTCTATCACTTGCTATGTTCATTTGATAGTTTACAAGATAAAATATTTAACTGTGACTTCAGTTATCACTGTATGGATTATTATGTTGAAAAGCTTCCAATTGCTAGGGTAATGTATTATGATTTTATTGATATGCTACTTCAGAGTACAAATTTGTTTCTTCTGAAAACCAGGAAGACTTTAGAGAAATGGCTTAATCAAATTATAGTGTAGGTCTGAAGCCAAAAGAAGGAAACCTTCAAGCTACACATGCTGTTCAATACCAAAATAATTCAGATACACATAAAAACCTATAGTTTATCTTTGTTTATGTCTTCTAGTAAATCACTTGCCTTTTGGGAGTTACTTGTTTTATTCCTTCCTTGCCCTGCCAGATCTTAGCAAAGAAGCTGCTACATTGCTGAATGAGTAATGCTTTCCTGAAATATTGTAGAATTTGACCTGTTTGAAAATAATACAGGTCAGAGTTCTTCAGGAGTCAGACTTTCAAACTGTTTGGGTTTTGTTTGTTTTTTTTTTTTTTTACATCATGTCCCCACAGGCTTTGTGATGCACGGTCACTTGTACGAATGCAGCATCTGAGTGTTGCAATTCTAATTGTGTAGTTGTCTGTTTTGCATTAATTGGCTTTCTAGGGAGAACAGAGGGGTATGGCTACAAGAGAGCCATCTGATACACAGGTTGCTCACCATACTGCACAGTCACTACAGCTCCACAGCAATGTGAACCAAGCTTGTCCAGACTTGCTCGTGAAACGTGCACATATTTTGTGATCTTCAGGCATTTCTGTATTGCTGGGTGTATTGAAGTTCTTGACCTATCCTATGGACTGATTATGCTGCCACTTAACTTCCTTGGAGCATTATTAGATTAATCCTTGTCTCTGAACTGCTGTTTATTTCTGACTCATGAGTTGTAGCCAGGTAAGACGGTACAGAATCAAGTTTAAAATAAAGTGCCATATTTCACAAGCCAGCTGAATGAGTATGGTTTGGAAAAAAGTTCCAAAGCCCTGGCTTTGGGAAAGTCTTTCAACTTTAATGAAGGGCACAGCTCAGGAGGTGACAGAGGTCTCCTGAATTCTGCATAAATTTTTTGAGAACAACTTGGGCTTTGCATTTCTCATGTGTGTTCTTCAAAAATTTTTCACTGTGACACCGTTCTAAGGTCTACAAGGGAAGTAAGCAGAGGTAGCATTTTATATTTTGAGCTGTGGGAGGAAAGGAGGAAGGGAATCTTATGGTGCAAGTATGGCAGTTTGAACTATTTCAAAAGCAGTTTGACAGATTTGCACATCAGCTGTGCATATTTCTCATTGGATAGTTGCGCCCATACTAAGAATGGACTGTGATGAGCATTCACTCAGAAATGGGTTCATGTCTGATACCATTACACTAATTATTGATACATCACCTCATACTTCCATAGTTTCACTTTTCGTGATGGTTTACAAATACTGAAGCATTTATTCAAGAAAGGACATGAATCCTTCAAATCTGTGGTTGAAGAGGGCAGCCTAACACCATATTTAATGCCAGTAAATTCTGCTTCGAGTGAGTTCTTTTTCTTTCACATTTGCCAAGTTTGCAATTCTCTAGTTTTATAATGTAGCCCCAACTTGTTTTTCAGAAGTAACATATGTTTCTTCTAGGAGGCTTCTTGAGTTCTTGATAAGACGGTGTGATATCCATGTTTAACTCAAAAATCACCCTTGAGTAAGATAGGTGCAGAATTAATACTTTCAGTATTTTTTTGTATGATAATCTTTCTATTCATCCTTGTATACTTTGCTGAGGGAGACTTACATATGGATAGTTGTAATTTTTTTCTCGGTTTTTATTCTGAATTCTCGCTCTTAGTTCAGTATTTGCTTTTATTTTTTGTATTGTCTTTTTACAGTTTGACAGACTTAATAAATTCATCAGATCTTCTAATTTCCTTTAATTTTGTTTTTGTAAACTAGTTGCCTTTGTTCTTCCAGCAACTTTTCAGGAAGACTAAATATGTTAAGGAATGTTCTTTTTCTCTCTAACATTTTAACATGTATTTAACCTCCTTGATTTATTTAGCAGTCTGTATGCTGACATAGCATGAATTTTGTTTCCAGTAAATGAAAGAAAAACATCCACCCATCTGGTACTTAGACTGACAAATAGCCTCGTTCTACAAGTCTGATTATTTAGTAGTTTTACGGACTTAATTTCACATTTTTATGATATTTCATCACTTGGCAAATGAATACAGGCCTCTTCTCCATTCATTAGTTCTTTGGGTTTGGGTTATTTGTTCAGGTGGGACTTCTGCTCATTTCTTTTTCTTAGTATAATGTTGGAGTTTCTCTTAGAGGCTTTGGTTGAAATGTCAGACTGATGTTTTTCCTGCAAATTGCTGTGTAGTCCTTGAAGAATCACTGTAATACAATCCAGTGAACTGCTGCCATTGGTAAAAATTAAATAAAATCTGCTTACCAGTAAATGTGTGGGATATTTTTCAACTTACTGTATATGTTGTGGTTTTTAAAAATAAAGTAGGATTTTGAAGATAAAGCTTGTGGGATAAAGTTTTGAGGTGAGCAGAGGTCTTTGCAAGGTCAGAAGGAGTAAATTAATGGCTTTCAACCTGAGGTTTGTGGGTACCTTCTGAGGAATCCACAAAAAGTAACTTAAAAAGCAGATCTACTATCAGTACGTTTATATTTGCTACCCGTGGTTGTGTCCTTCCATTGGAAAATTTTAATGCATCTGAAATGATCGGTTGAGAATCCCTGAACTAAAAGTATGGGTTTACATAAGACATTAGCTAAATGGAAATTAGTTTATCAAAGTGAGGTGTCTATTTCTGTTGTTGCTTGCATGGACTGTTGAGCCTTGAACCTCTGCAGTTTATGAATGTATGAGCTTCTGTGTTTCTTCTGGTAAGCTTCAAGGTAAAAATTCATATTTTGCTATGGGAGAGCAGCTGCATGGTTTTGCGCATTCCCATTGCTTTATAATAATTCTAGCTTTTTAATTAATCTATATCTGGTTTAAGGGTCTAATTGCCTTTTTCTTTTTTTTTTAGGAACTGCTTAAATGTGAAAATTATATTTTCAAAACACCTGACCAGCTGCTACTGAAGCCTGTTTAAAAAGCCAACAGATCCCCTGAAACTCCTTAATGCTGTAATGTCTGCAGCTGCCCATGCCAGAACTCTGGTCCAGATGAGCAGAAATGACCATAGCTCTTGCATAAGCTCTCTTTATTCTTGATTTCTTGATTGAAAGTGGAAGTGTGAGGAGAAGACACGAAATGAGTGATTAAAAACTTGAGGGTCGTTTTAAGTTCTGGGATAGTAAAATGTGAGTGGTGTGGCATATAGCTGAAATCCAAGGGGTATTCTCTGTCACTACCACTCTAGCCCCTAAGGTTTGATATTGTCTTTTTTCTTCCAGAAAATTATGTAGCTCTTCTTGAATGTATACCTCTTTTTCTGTCTTTCCCATTGTTTTTTTTTCAAGCTTTTTCAGAGTGTACACAGATCAAAATAATTTATATGTCCAGATGTACCGTTCTCTAAATTGTCTACAGGGACCCTCATCATCTGTGTTCAGGTATATTTTATTGTTTCTTCCTTTTTTTAGCACACATTAGCCAAATTTATACTTGGACTACCTTTATGCTCAATGCATAACTAAGCTTTGTGGGTATGATCAATACCAATTACGTTTATTTGCAAACACAGATCTCACACAGAAGCAGTTCTAAAAAGACTTTGAGCAGGAACAGGACAAGTAATGGTCATGACGTGAAAATACTAATGTTACTTAGTGACAGGGATGGTAGTCTCCTGCCATTGAGGTTCTTTTAATTTCAGTTGTCAGTCTGATATGTCAAGCAAAGACTAGTAGCAAAGCAGCATTGTTGTGTGGTATTTAAAAGAAATATATTTTCTAACACTGTCAACAGAGGCTGCCTTCTGGTTTCATCTAAATTGTTAAGAACTGTTACTGTTCTGATAAAGAGTATGTTGGTGGGAGAATATAATTGGCTGAGCTAATACAACTAGAGAGCATCTTGAAGTGTGTATTCTATAGTACTTTCAGATAATTTCTTTACCCTTTCCTCTTCCCCCCCCAAAAAGATACCTTTAGAGTGACAACATTGCAGATTTAAAATGGCAACTACATTTATCACCCTTAGAAATTATAGATTAGGAAACACCTTCTAATATGAAAAAAGTTGCCCGCTTCAGCAACTAGGTCTTATTTACCATAGTGCATTGAGTATAATGTAGGTCAGATCCAGACTGACTTAACGAACATTTTAAGTTTCTCAGAAAAAGTTAGCACTTCTTGTGGGTCTCCTGGACATGCAATCTGAATTAGGTTGTTTGCTTATTCTAATAAATGCTGATCAAACAGCACTTTTCTCAGGATTATTTGTCTACTGCATGAAAATTAGGTAGTCTAAGCTCTTTCCAGGAAACAGGAAACTTGAACACTGGATTGTTCATGAGGCTTTGTCTATAGCTGTTTTCTTCATGTTTTTCTGTACTTTGGATGACTGTGAACATCAGATAATTGGAGTAGGGACTTTTGCCTGCTTGGGTGATACTTTTATGTGTAAGGACAAAGAACAAATTAGAGGCTGAAACATACCTTTAATCCCTTTCAGGACAACTAATCAAAAGTGATCCTTTCTCTGGTATTGTCTTAATCTGACTGGTAACATTTTCATTTCTGCATGAAAAAAGTAGATGTTGCTTATGATTCATTTACCTATTCTGTTGTATGCCTGAAGAATCTATGTTGGCAATACAAGTCTCTTTCCATTTCTGTCCAAAATACACAGTGGATGTTTTATTGGCCTTGAGAGCCTTTATTACTGTGGTGAGACAGTGTTTCCTCCTGGTCCCTCCAGGTGTTGGATATGCAGGTCATTCACTGTCTGAGCTTGTAATTACCAGGGTTGTGAATGATGCAGCTTTCTTGTTAGGGTGCTCCAAGCAGCGCTGAACCCAAGGATACTGGACCTCGAGCTCTACAGCAGATAGCCCTATCAAAAGTATTGAGCTTCGCTTTGCATTTGTTGTTGTTGTTAGCAGCCTCCTCCTCTCCCTGATCACTAACCCCCACACCAAATAAACAGCCTCCCACCAAACCTCATCCATCAGAAGTGTTCTTTGGTTTTCAGCTGCTGGTGTAAATGGCGGCATTACTTTCCCTCTTTGTCTAGGCCATGGGCCTAGTGAGGCCTTCCCAGCTTGTGCTTCAGTGTAAGCAGGCACAATTTTAACTTCAGCTGTCTCAGTCACGGGTCTGCCTAAGAAATCCTCATAGCCTCTGAAGGCACTGAAACAAGCAGGCTCTGGGTGCTGAAGATTTCCTGAAGCTTGCTGTCTTAACATGATGGGACACAGCATCAACATTTTTATCAGGCTTTTATAAGGACTGCTTTAGCACTGCTGAGTTTGATCTCTCCCCCAACTTAGATAAACTCACTCCAATTTTCACTCTGCCTAATAGTACTAGAGCATTGTTCTTTAGTTTTACAATGCTGTTGTTTTCTGGTACAGCCTAATCATGAACTTTACCTCACTGAAGGGAAGGAACTAAAGCCAGAGTCCTTCCTCTCCAGCACATGCTTAAGAGCAAGGCTCTTTCACTGAGGGGCTTCCCCTTTGAATGTCTCTCAGCAGCACAAAGATCCTGTACCAGTAGAGATGGGAAGGCTTCTCTCAAATTGCTGTTGCTGATACAGGTGCTGTTTGTCAGGACCACTGCTAGGAACGTCTTGGTTTTCCACAAAGACTTGGTATAATTACCTTTGGCTTAAGGTTAGTTCAGGGGGGGTTGATGCTGACTCTGGTATGGAGGCTTGGAGTAGCAGGGGTCTCTCAATCTGTCTGCCTTTATGGGGAATGTCAAAAATAAAGTTTTGCTCCTTACAGTAGCATAATTTCTTTATATACCAGTAAAAATATCACAGTATATTAGTATAATGAAAATATAAGAATAATCTATTGATACTAATACTCTCGCAATAGGCTAAGCTGAATGTTACTGAATGGAGATTTTTAAGTTGGAGAAAGAGACACAGTCCTGTTCTCCCTTCAGTAAGTACATGTTATTCCTAGTAACTGTTAGGGAATTTGTTTGCATATGTTTTGGAAAAAAAAAGTAAGCATAGAAGACAGGAGTTGGAATGCTAGTTATTAGTTTGCATTCAGTCCTGCATTAAAATGCAATGTTTATACAGCAGCATTTGTTCTCAAACTGCTACTGAATAGTAAATCTAGCAACACTTTTGTAGGGTTGTCTGGTATTATCTTCACCCTTTACAACTGCAAAAACTGTAGCAAAGAGCTAATTTGTTCAAGACCACAAAAGCAATCAGTGGCAATGCTGTGATTAAAATGATTAAGACTGCAACTGTGTGTCTGTGTCTACAGCTGAAGAATGTATATTTGAAATGGCTACTCCTGAGGGTGGCAGTGCCTGTGCACTTTCACAACTGATGGAAACAGGGATATAAAGGTCAGATGCTCACATATGCCATTCAGTGCCTTCTTACTGCTTATGACTGTAAGACATAGCACCTACAGCGGGTTGTGTCAGTCAGGTTCATGATCTTGGTTTTGTTTTCTTCAGTCTTTCATTTCTCTTAGCTGTTACCACATTTGATGTCTCATGGTTACTACTTTTAACTGCATTTGGATCCTTCTGTCACTGTTTATACCTGCTACTTATAGTAATACTTACTTCTATTGAAGGGTATGACTTTGTCGTGTACCCCATCTTGGTCTAGTTTTGTGGGAGTCAATCTGTTTCTCTGTTTTGACTATTTCCATTTTTTTATGGCAGAAAAGTTCAAATCTTTGAGCAATTAAATCTGCTGTTAATGGGAGTATTAAATATAAATTGGCTGCAGTCCAGCATAGGTAATGTGACTTTCATATCTTGCAATGTTAAACCTGATGGTCTGGTCCAAAGGGACCAGGGGTGGAGACTGTGATGGAAATACCTTTAAAAGGTTGTAACCTGGGATTGGAGTTGCATGTTATGGAAATTACTATAGCAGGAACCACCCGAACCAATGGAGGACAAGCCTGACAAGAAGCTGCGCAAGTGCAGCAGTGACCTGACCTGAGCTGGCTTTGGTGCCCAGTAACTCCACATAACACCCCACCTCTCCTGTCCTGAGTGACCACCATAAGAGATGGAGCTCAAAGTCATGGACTGCATGAACTCAGTGGACATTTTGTGGACATTTGTGGACACTTAACAGACATTTCACAGGGGTGGTCCATAGCCTGAGGGAATGATACCTGTGTATTGTGTCAAAGGATGGGAAAGGGGTGTTGTGTTAACGATAAGAGTCTGAGGAGTGGCTAGAGGGACACCTTACCGTTGAGTCACGAGGTTCAGACAGGACCCCCTTGCTTTCTAAACTCCTTCTCAGAGAGGAGTCTAGGTGCTGCTAAGTCCAGTCTTAGTCTCAGACTTGGTCAATGGTTTATTTTCTAAGGGTTGTAGAAGTAACCACTCATTAGAGTATTTGTTGTTAGTAACTAATTTGCCAGATGCCCCGGCTGGTGGTGTTCAATGAGAACGATCACAGCTAGATTAATGAATAGTACAATTCATTAAAGCAACAGATAGACAGGTTCTTTGGATTACTGGTGCTAAGATTGCTGGTTACAAGACACACACAAATACTAAGATGATGAGTAGCACTGCTAGGCTACAAATGCATTAAGCAAATATGAAGCATTGGAGATTTAAAGTGAAGCTATAGAGAGGTTTCTAAGGTTTCCTGGGGAAACCGATGGTATACCCAGATGTTTTGATCTTACCCAAAGGCATCCCAGTGGGAGCGGGAAGGAGGCCCAGCCTGTCGACTGGTCCCAGAAGTCAGAGTGGTATGCGATGGTATCTTCCCCAACACCCTCTTTCTTTTCACACATTTTATATTATTTTTCACCTTTCAGGTGGAGCTTGAGTGACTCTAGTCATACATCCCTTTATTATGATTGGTGTAGAATTTCCTCGCTTTACTTTTTTAAAAGCATAGCCTAGAAGAAATTCAAGGCGCATGCCCAGTGAGGGGTGGTCGCACCTTAGAGGCGGGTAACTTTTGGGATGGAGGTGTGTTTTGGTACTATAATGATATTATAATGAGCAAAGTTCACCAAAAGGACAGCATTTTGTCAAAAGTATGATGGACTGTTGGCCATGGGTAGCAAATATGCAGCGTACCATCTCCGTGGTACCTTGAGTTCCCATTTATCACAGAGCCTGGCCACGATGCCTCCACACCACTCCACCCTCCAGACAACTCCTCTTAGAATCAGTACACCAAGTTCTCCTGGCATTGCTGACATCTAAGATTACTTGGGAACTTCCATGGAATGGATTCCTCACATAACAGCTGCACTTCACCCTGACAGCTTCTTCAGTGCTGTCCCTTTCCTAAAAATGTAAGTTTAATTTCAAAGTCACCTCCAGTAATTATTCCACAGGGGGGTGGTGGTTGATGAGGAGGTATTGGATAGTGTGGGACCTGAGCATGATGTAAATGCTATGGAATAAGGGGTTAAAGCAGTGTGCTGGTTTTAACTGGGATAGAGTTAATTTTCTTCATACTAGCTAGTATGGGGCTGTGTTTTTAGATATGTGATGAAAACAGTGTTTATAACACAGGGTTGTTTTAGTTACTGCTGAGCAGGGCTCACACAGAGTCAAGGCCTTTTCTGCTCCTCACCCCATTGGCGAGCAGGCTGGGAGTGCACAAGGAGCTGGGAGGGGGCACAGCTGGGACAGCTGACCCCAGCTGACCCAAGGGATATCCCACACCATGTGACGTCATGTTCAGCATATAGAGCTGGTGGAAGAAGAAGGAAAGGGGGGATGTTTGGAGTGATGGCGTTTGTCTTCCCAATTAACGGTTACGCGTGATGGAGCCCTGCTTTCCTGAGGATGGCTGAACACCTGCCTGCCCATGGGAAGTAGTGAATGAATTCCTTGTTTTGCTTTGCTTGTGTGCATGGCTTTTGCTATACCTGTTAAACTGTCTTTATCTCAACCCACAAGTTTCTTCACTTTTACTCTTCTGATTCTCTCCCCCATCCCACTGGGGGGAAGTTATCGAGCGGCTGCGTGTTTCTTAGTTGCTGGCTGGGGTTAAGCCATGACACTTGTCAACAGCTCTTGCTGTTATAACTTTCTGTCCTGACAAGCCTAAACTTATTTTACCATCATAACATCATTTTTAAGTGCAGTTACTGTCTTGGTCTTCAGTTTCAGAAGCTGTTTGATAGTGAATTTTTTAACCAGCTCAAAACCAGCACTGATGCATGTTCCATTTATCTGCTTGGAAAACAGACTGCTGAAATCATGTGTGGAATCTTACTACATTAGTTGCTTTGACTAATTTTTCTAAAATAAGAGGCAACAGCTTGACCTTATCTCTGACTATGAACAAATCCATGACAATATACTTCTTTCACTACATGCAGGAGAATGCATGTTGAGCAATGTATGAAAAATTACACTACTTCTACCATGGCAATCAAATAGCTTATCTACAAGTTAAGCACATATAGTCAAAAGTTTGTTAGTCCAGGAACAACACAGTGAAGAGCATTGCTGGTTTCTGCCTCTTACCACTGAATCACGAAAAGCAATCATAAAATCAGACCAGTCTTACCAAATAAAAAAGCAATTCAGAATGGGTATACAGAAAAGGCTGCTCAAGTTGTTTTTCTACATGACAACATAAATTATCTGGGGTTCCACTACCCCCCCCCCCCCCCCCCCCCCGTTGAAAGATTAGTGACAGCCTTTCCTCTGCTTTGCCTGATGCAGAATACTGCTTTGCTTCAATATGTTGGTACATGTAACTTAGAGTGCTGAAGTTACATAAAATAGGGAAAGGTTCTAGGGAGAACCATAGTTACTACCAATTAGGTAGTGTTATCCAGCTGTAGGAGCGCTTGGATGTTCAGCCTGCGCTACTTCTGTCATGCCATGTGGGTGGTACAGCAAAAGCCATTAGATCAGGTAAAAATCAATATAGTCTTTCAGCTTGGGCCAAGAAGGGAATGAACAACGCAAAGGCAAACTGAATTGAAAAAGATTAAATCTGCTTCCGAGGAGCAGGAAGCCTATATGCTACCTCTTTGCAAAATGTTTATTGAAAAGTGATAGAGAGGAAATGTCTATCTCTTGATTTAAACTGTTTTCCTTACAACAGAGTTGTTACATCATCTATTATATCCACATGCATTAGGGAGTATCTGTTCTGTAGACTGCTTTAATAGTAAGGGATTATGCTAATAAAAACTATTTGAAATAAATATTTCTCTTGCAGTTTGTATTTAAAAAAAAAAAAGACACCCGTTCATTAGGGGTGAAAAAAAATCTAGGAAATTGGTTATAAACTCTGCCTATTTGTTGTGTAGTTTTGCGCAAAGCAAGCTGTTTTGTTCTGTACAACAGAACTTTAATTTTCAAGGATCAAATATCTGTACTGCAAATGCCAGTTTTTGACACATTTAGATGGATAATCTGCTGGAATAGATGACAATCCTTATCTTTTAAATTTGTTTACTGCACAGAGCACTCTGAATTTATACCGTATGCTAGTCAGTCTCAATAAAAATATATTTTCTTCTGTGCTGTGGGCTGGGCATGCTATTGGTACATGGTACCAATTGCCACCAAAGATTTCAGAAACAGATGTCAGCTCTTCTCTTTCTTAACATTGAAGGCACAACAATTTCTGAAACTATGGCATTAATGCACCTGTTCTGTAAGAATAACTTGATACCATCTCATTTTAAAATAGTGTTTCAAAATCTTGGCATGTTCCATGAATGATCTATTTATAATTGATTGATATGTTTAATTATAGGGGAGCTGTAAGTTGCAGGACCTGCAAAGACACTAATCTTTGTCCCGCTTCTTTGAAATTATTCTTGGTCCTTTCACTTGCCTTCCAATTTCTGAGTAAACTTCTATTAGTTGGTGTCCAGATAGAGGCCAGACTTTTACCTGTATATCAGCAGTGCCCTGTTTGCCATTTGCCTGCCCCCCACCTTTGTTTTTCCTTCCTAGGTGCTACATTTATGGAGTTCTAGCTCAATTGATACAATTTGTATTTCTACATTAGATACAATTTCTTAGTTTAGAAAATACCCATAGGAGGATTTAAGTCACTGCCTTCACCAAATAGGTTAAAGTGTCTTTTAAAGCAGCCTTATTCCTGGATGAAAAGCCCCTTCTGGCAAATCTTTTTCATAGTGCCAGATCGAAAAAGCAGTAGACAGTATTCTCTAGTGCACAAAGTTTATAAAGGACTGTCTCAATGCATGGCCAAAATTAATCTTTAAAATACACCCCAGGCTGGAGTTGCTGACTGCCTCAGTTAAAGAAGGTTGGGGGAAAGGCAGAGACTGAAAATCAGATGATGGCTATCCTGAATATTGCTAGACCAGATGTCCATCAAAAAATGCAGAGAAAAAAGAAATATTGAATATACAAGCTTTAGTGAATGGTCTTCGTGTTAATGCTGCTCTTTCTTAAACAGTCTTGCTCTCCTGAATAGGAGGATCAGAGACCATCTGCGAAACGGACCGACAAGGTGGCATTTGTCCCTTTGCCAGAGATCTGAGTTGTTCCTACGTGTTGGCAGAGCCACAGCTAGAGCAGTTGAAAGCCCCAGTTCAGGGCATCTGCAGCAAGCGAGAACCTGCGTGCTCACACAGGAGTTTTCACATGGGCTTCTGCCTCTTCTGGGAGGATCAGGCTCTTTTAATTGCTGTCCCCTGGTGTTTTCTGAAACAAACTGGGTAAGAGCATGCCAGCAGGCCAAATCCAAGCGTGAGAACTAGTTACAAGGATTGAAATACAACTAGACATGAAGAGAAGGTGCAGCCTTCTCTGAAGTGCGTACTGCACAGGTGGCTAGCAATGGCACCCTACAGTGAGCAGCTCAGAGCTTTTTTCTTATTATTGGCAAGACACTAGTTGTTGGTAGTGTTCTGATGACTTACAAAGTAGAATTAACTTTCGATCTCCTAAAATAAATATAGATGCAGGGAGTAAAGATATTAATTAGCCTTTCCTAGTGCTAAATCCCTCTGAAATGTAATCGGTCTGGACCTACTACACTTTTATATTTGCTGGCTTTTAGCTGCTTGAACAGTTCCTTGTCCTTTGGCCTATGGAAAATTAAGCTGATCTCAACACCAAGGTTGCAGACAACTTCTGCAGGTGGGGATTGATATGATCATATGCAGTTATGCTGAATCCTACTGAGCTACTCTGAATTCCTCAAATTACTCTGACAGAATTTAATGAAACTCTAACAAAAACAAAACTTAACTTAGTTTTACTCTGGTCAATGTTCTATGTCTACTTTTTACGTGCATTTAGATCATTTAGAAGCCTCATTTTTGTTACTCTGCTTATATGGTTCCTGGCATAACCTATACATTCTCCTTTATTAGTATTTATTCAGTATGGATAATATAAAAACACAGGAAATAAATAACCTGTCTCAGTGGGTTGCAGCTCTCATTTTGTACATGAACCTTAGTGGAGGTCACTTAGTAACATTTGAACCTGTTGGAAAGAAAATTGAAACAATAATTGAGATGCAGACTTTTAAATCAATACTAAACCTTGTATCTAGAAGACTACCTTTTTATTGATATTTGATTAAACAGCAGCAAAGCAGTTCTTAGCCTTTTACTGGTTGGTATCACAATATTTGTAATGCAACATATGCTTTACACTATAATCCTTATGGAGCATGTTCAGTTCGTTGTGCTGAAGCCTTTTTAGCTGTAGTTGAATCTCTCTTCCTAGGCAAATTGTTAATGATAAGGTAGCCAAATAATAATTTTCTTGTAGTATGCAATTCTGCCTCCTTAAATAGGGGACTCTGAGATATTGAAAGTAATTGAACACAACACAGATGTTATACTTCTGTCACAAATTTCTCTAGATAAATGCCCATACTTAAATTATTTTATCCACTATAACTTGTATTTCAGTACCAACTGGAAGAGTGAACTGTGACTGAAGCCTGTTGTACTCTTTAGTCTTTACCTATAGCAGTATTTGAAGAGACTTTGTTGACATAATGAAGATGGTTGCAACTGTTTGCCAGCTGTAGTAAGCACAGAGGCCCTCAGTGTCCACTTCAGCTATTTCCAGTGAAAAGTCATGATTTGGTCAGTGAAATTCTCTGGGCAGATAGAGTATGTGCCATCCTTTATAGTGCAGTAGGCTTCTAATAATTTCTCCAAATGGTTGAAGAAAATGTCAGAGTTCTCATTAACCAACTGGCAGGGGCAGGGACTCAGCAGTCACAGGAGTATCAGCTATTTACCACACTGACCTGTACCTGAAGGCCCAGACATCACTAGCTGGAAGTGGGGCTCTGGCCCTGGCAGGTAGTTTTGTTTTATCCATCCTGTAGGTAAGAGGTTTCTGCTTCTTGTTGCTCATCGCACTGGCCTGCGGACGTGCTCCATGGAGGCTCCCATGTTCTGCTTGTCTGCTCCTCATGACGTGGCTCCTGGTGTTGTCTAATATAAGTTCTGGTTCTCAGTCCCGATGCCTGTTCGTTATGAGCTGTCATCTGCCTTGTCTGCTTCCCTCCTGGCCCTGGACTTCCATCTGTCCTGTGAGCCCCTTGCCAGACTGACCTCTGTCAGTCTGTCCGCACTGGTTGGCTAATGAGGAATCAGAATTTATTGAGATTGGGTGTTTCAGTGTTGTTTTTACAAGCCATCAGTTTCTCAGGTGTAACAAAAGCTAATGATGAGGCACAGCCCTGTGTTTTCTTTGAATAAGATTTTAAGCTTTTCATTAGTTTGAGCCATTTAGGGTGTTACTATTCTTTCTGGGAAAAAACAACCAAAAAGGATGTAAGTTTTACATATCTAAACCATGTTCTGCAAAAGATTTACATTCCAAAAGTCTGTTTGTTTAGCTCACTCTTTGTGTGTGTGTGTGCATGTGTGTTTGTCCATGTTTTCACGCTTTTGGTTACATTTCCTACTGTTTTTGTCATGATAACCAGGCAGGCTCAGGCTTTTGTGCTTGAAACCCTGACCATAATTTGACTGTTTAATGTTCCCAAATAAAAGTTGTTTGTTAATATATTTGACTCTGAAGCCATTATTCCAATGCAATTATCACAACAAACCCTTGTAGTATTATTTATTTTATATTTTAGATGAGAAGCTGTGTTTTTTCCATTTTTGCAGTAGACTTTTCTCTTTTTCCTATTCAGTGCATAGGCTTGGTGTTTTCTGCCATTGCTTTATATACTCAGAACTTGCTGGGTAGTAACATGAGGGGTTTCATGTTGGTGTTTTATCCGTGTAATGAAGATTAAGCAATGGAGATATGAATGCTTACTGTAATGCTGCTCCTCCACACAAGCAGTGACTGACTTCCTGGCACCTTCACAGTCTTTGCTTCTGAAGCATTTGCTCCTTCTACCAGTTCCTGGTAAATCTGATATCTGAGCTGGTGGTTGTCTTACATGGATTTCAACTATTTTTCTTGATTTTTTATTTGATGATTAATTTGTTACCTTAGTTATGAGAATGGGGTAGCAAGTCTGTGAAAGGCAGAATTGTTCATGATGTTTATTAAGTGTTTAACTTTTGCCTCTTCCTGTGTATTTTTTGACTCTTCCTGTATATTCCTGTTTTGTTCATAGTCACTGGGTGGAGGCTAACACTGATGTGTTAGGACCTGGTCCAGAAAAAATGACAGAATGTGTTTTGCTTCCTGCAAATATCCTTAATGATATTCACTGTCATTAAGAAAATTCATGTCTGAAATTACTCTTATTTGTGAAGGATATTTTTAAAAAGTGAATCTACGGCACAGGTATTTTTGTTACCTTTTGCAGTAGGAAGAAACTATGTTGATGCAATGAGATCTAAATCTTTGATCACCAGGTATTACAAAGACCATGAAAGTGGCAGACCAAAAATGGTTTTATGTAGCAAAATGAACAAAGTGTAGATATTCTGAGAATAACACACAATACTTAGCTTGCCTGTAAACAAAATGTTCTTGGGTTTTAACTTTTTGAAGGAAAATGTTGAAGGAAAACATTCTGACTTCTGTTTTTTTTTTTCTTCTTGGTTAGAGGTATTCACTGAAATGTGATGTAATTCACAAGCAGCTGTGACCCCGGAACTGTATTTTCTGTAAGTAAATGAGCTTTGATAAATATTGCACAGGTCTCTGTGCAACATCGCATACAAAGCAGTGTATAGATAATTCTGCTCTGGCTGGGTTCTTTTGACTGCTAAAATACGTGGATGGCTCTGCTGGTTTTTCAAAAGCTGAGAAGGAGAACTCATGTATTATTATATGGCTATTTTTGTTGAGATAATATGTTATTTGGGAGAGTACTATTTGATATAATGGGAATAATAATGTTTCATTTATGTAAATGTCAGATCTTTTTTGTTACATTGCATAATTTTCCAAATTTTTGGCCTAAACACTATATGGATTTATATTGTTTATAGCCAAATTTAACTGAATTGAAATACTTTTCCTTGCTGAAATTAAATATAAAAAGTGTTCTGGGTTTTAGTGGGAAATGCTCCAGTTGCCTGGATTGTAATCCTGTCTCTGTCTGAGGGAATGTGAAGTCTGTGGCCCTTAGTGCTAGGGCACAGATCTCTCTCGTTCTGTATGGATAATTAAGCAACGCCTGCTGCAGGAGCTGCAAGTTGGGAGTCCCACGTCTCAGTAACCAGTGCCGAAGGACAGCCCTGGCATTAAGATCCTAACCATTGACGAAGCAATTTCTCTACCACCAGAGGAACTGATCTTGCAGCAACTCCTTTAAACTGCTCTTACCACTCGTGTCCCCTGTTTCCTGTATTTTCAGTGAATCAGCGTTGTCCATGCATTATTGTGGTGTGGAAGGGACATGGAAACTTTTCTGTCCTAGGGAGGCTTTGCCCCAGTGTTTCCCCACAGAGGAACTGCTCTCTTCTCCGCTGTCTCCTCCTTCATCCAAAAAAGTGAGGGGTGCAGGAAAAGGTCACTGCTAGCTTTGGGCATGGTTCTCCTTGCCTCGCCCAGCCCCCAGGTTTCAATGGTGTCATTAGCGATGAGGACAAACCTGTTCATTTTTTGTCTGTAAACACTTCAGGCAACATAAGGCTTCCTTTTCTGTCATTGTAAATCTTTTTTTGGACTTAAATGACAAATAAGAGACAGATCGCTGTGTTGCTATCCAGTAAAGTGTCACTTTGGATCATGCCCTAAAGCCTTAGCTCTAACTACCAATTATGTGGTATGTGTAAACTGGAAAGACTGTCTTGATTTCTTGATCTTATGTTACGCGTGAACTAATTGATATAAAAATTTAAATATGGAGTATAATTAAGAGCTTCTTAATATGCAGTCCTTTATGATGTATTTTATTTTATAGTCTATTGCAATGCATAATTCAGTAAATCATTCTGTTGCAGCACAGTGAAAACATGTACAGAACCACGTTAATATACTTATTGTAGTCCACTGTATCTTAAATATGTGGAATTTTTCTTTTCCTTTTGAAATAATTTATTTTTAATGTGTTTTGGGATGACAGAAGCTAAAAACCTGACAAAGCTTTAACTACCACTGCTTTGCAACTGAAAATGTAATACATGGTAATTAATGGAAAACTTTTGTTCATTTATCTTCAAAATGATTTGAAATTTTAACAAATTTCCAACCAGTCTTTTGTAAGACAAGGGAGTGATACATTTTACTTGAGAATACTTGGTCAGTAGGTGGAACTAGGGTGCCTGGTTTTTTATTTACACAAGTTTGCATCTTACATTCACACCAAGAAGGTGAATAAGGTATTTCCTAGTTAATGTAATTTACTTGAAAACTTTCAACAGTCAGTCATCAATTCCTTTCCACAAATGGAATTCAAATTCTGTGATTGAATGACACTCAAAACTATGATGTTGCTTTGTGAAGATGGGTGTTATCTGGAAATTAATAAACCCAGACGCTAAAGAGAAGAAAGGATTTGAGGTAAAAATTGAAAGCAAATCAGCCACGGAAAGTATGCTAAGATTTCAAGTTACAATTCTTGTAGCAATGAAGTAGCAATGAAATGATTTTGTATAGCAAGGAGAATTTCAGAGTGCAGTAAATTTGCTACTCATGTCAAGCTAAATGATAAGAAAACAAGAATGGAATAATACCAAGAATGTTATAATTTGAAAGTAAACCTTGCAGCTCAGTTCCTGCATGCTGTAGTGCTTGCTTTTTGTTGTGAAGGGTTCCTACATAAATCCGTTTGTAGCATATCTATTTTTGTGTCATTTGCTCATCCTGACAGAGACTTTCTCACTGAAATGTTTGCACAGTATGAAAAGAAAAGATGGATTGTTTACAGAGCCATAATTTTCCTGTAATTGTTGATAAAAGCCTGTAGCTGGAAGGTTTTCAAGCAGTTACTGTTCTTGGATTGTTTTTCTTTAAGTGGAAAACCAGTAAGTGTGAAGATGTTTCTAAAATCAGAAGTTTTCATGCAGTATATCACCTCATGTTTTAGTCTTGTGGTAAAAAGCTTTTTCGAAAAATAAGCTGTTTAGGAAACCTTTGCCTTAACAACAATTATTTGAGGTCATGCATGCATATACTTGCAAAAAGATGATTTCAAGCATTCCCTAACTACTTGCCTGCTTAGCTACATTTTTAGTATTTGAGTTCCCATGAAAGAGCGAAACCATGTTGACATCGAACAAAATCATAATTTACTGACTGTGTTCCAATCTGTTGCCTAACAAAAAGTCTCTGTTTTGATGTTGGTACAGGGAAACAAAGGATTTTTTATTACTGAAGAGCAATTTCAGCAAGGTGATTTTGCTGGCTAAAGTTAAGTTGTCATGTAAGCACAACAACTGGAAGAAAGTCGTTGATTTCCTTAAGGCCGAAAAATCAGTGTACGCATCTTAAAAAGAGATGAAGTTTAAGTATCAGCTTCCACATTAGATTTCTTTGAATTTTTGTCAAGATAAATTTTGTACTTTTTCAAAAATTATGTTCAGCCCCCCCCAAAAAAAGAATGGACAGTAAGAGTGCAAAATATGGATGACATTTTTACAAGGGAAAAATAAGAACTTTAAGTTTTTTTCCATGGCATGATAGAAGCTGACCACAATATCCTCTTAATAATGCTAATTTTACAGAAATTGTTGTTTTCTTAACACACTTGAGGATAAACTTTGATATAACCAGGAATTAAAATTTTTAGTAGTATTTTGGAGACATGAGCTTAGCCAGTGAGAGATGTGATCTGTTTTCAGAAAACTGGATGTCAGAATACAGTTGTAACTGCATTAATGTTATATATTTTCGTGTAATCATCAGAAAATTTGAAGCGTATTTAAACTTTGAATGGAAAAATGCATATAGGTAAATAAAGAGATAACTGCATGAGGTAATTGAAGAAGTGAGTAGAGGTCATTATCTGAACTCAGTAATCTACCAATAATGTGTATGAATATTGAGTTTGTGCTCAGTTTGTGTTAAAAGTTGAAGATGAAAGATTATGTTACTTCAGGCAGGTGAATGCACTTCAAAAAAGCCATTAAAAGTATCCAGATGATTACTGAGATAGTGCTATGTCTGGCAATTTGTAGTCTAGGAGAAGAGTAATGAGTTATTAATTTAAAAAATATAATTACTATTCATGTATATTGAATTCAATTATGTAAATATGGATAAAAGTGTACTGAAGTTCTTAAGTAGATTTTTTTTTAAAGGCTGAAATTTCAGCTATGGGAAGGGCAAATACTTAACTACTTGCGGCATTTTTCTTTTTTTCAAAATTTGTCTCAGAACTACTTCTGTAAAAACCCCAGCTATTTCTTATGCGTTCACAAACTTTTTACTTGGACCTCTGTCAGGGCAGTTGGCAGTTCTTTGGGCATTGTAAACTCTAGAAGTACTGGCAGAAAACTGTGGAGAACACAAAGGGTTATGAAAGGTCAAGCGTCCTCTTCAGTAGTTGTAAGCATCAAAGGAGGTTTTACAGTAGCTGTAAACCCTTCACGGTTCCTTCTGACCACTTTAAAAAGCGTGGATAGCATATCCAACACGAATTACATTTATTAGCAATTATTTCTTTGGCAACAGTCGGTTTCCAATGTGTTCATGGTGTGAGTCCTGTCAGTCTCCTCTGCGGAAACATCTTTCTTTGGTCATTTTAAAATCTGCTCAAAAGCTTTTGCTGCTCACTCTTTAATACCACTGTGTTGCCAACAGATTGAATATGCAGGGAGCGTGCAACCTGTGACATGCCGATTTGAAAACAGGATCCCTTTGGGACACGGGGCTTAAGCGTAGCATTTAACTGTCTGTTGTTTATATTTAGACAAGCATTTTCCCATGTTTATTTTCATATGTGTTAAATATAGTCCTTCGCTTAATCTCACATACCACCTTGAGCTATATGCTTTGTCAAGGACTAGAAAAGATCGAAGCGTTCCTCACCTTCTATTGAGAGCTATATTTGAACAGCTTTGAGGGGATGAGTGTTACCCGCTGATATAAACTGAAACTCTGAAAACCAAAACCAAAACTCAGGCTTAAATCTGATTTATTTTACAAATTTTAAATTCCCATTGGAACCAAGGTCAAAGTTAACTTGAGTAGTCAAGGGGGAAGAACTGCCTTACCATACAAACCTTAAAGTTCAATAAAAGCATTGGTCTCTGAAAAAAAAAAATAATTATGAAAGCAAAACCTGTTGCCTCAATTTAAGATTATTCCTTGAAATGTAAAGAAGATAAACTTTGATCTGCTGCCAGCAAACTCTGATGATAGAAGTCTTTAAATAGTTCATGCATTTACAGTTTTTGTTTAATTCCTTTTGGGTTTTTTTTTGTGAAGATGGATTTTTTAACCACCATTTCACTGATGTTATATTAAATTCCAGATAATAGGAATTCAACTGCAAAGTTTCAGCCCTTCCTTTCTTACCTGTTTCTTCATTATTTTATTTCTTGATTTTCCTCCATGACAGAGTTTGCCTTTTATTAAGGAAGCCTCTAGCTCTGCCAGTCAGTCAGTGAGTGTCTCGCGGCACTGCTGTGCATCTTGGCGTAATGGGAAGCTAAAACCAGGCCAGGCACAGTCTGAAGGCAGTGTCGGTTTGCCAGGTCTTGAAGTCACTGATAAGGCTGTGTGCTTGCATGACCAGCAATGCATCTGAGTAAGCCAGCACCAAAGATTACCAAATACCTTTATATTTTTCTGATGTTTTCATTACTCTTCTGTGTATAGTCTTATGTTATGAAAGATGGTTCCGGTTTTAGCAGGAGCTTTAGCCCAGCTCAGCTAATGTTTTTTTTTCTTCTGAAGATTGTCATCTTCAGGAGGGAGGGGAAAGGTTCTTGAGACGCATTGCAGCTGAAAGTTGTACTGTTGAAATGTTGTTAGGTTTTTATTTTAAACCTAAAATGTTCTAGTTGTGTTTTCTTTACTAAAGGTCTGCAGAAAGATTTGCCAGTGGTGGTTTGCATGAGACAAAGCAGATGAACTCAGCTCTTTGAACCACAGTTAACTGCTTAGGACTGGAGAATGACAGGATCTTGCTGACATCATTGACTCCCTGAGCTTATCTATTTCATGGTAATTAATACAACACTTTCCATTTAGCTTCCTGCCAGTGCAGTTCCATTGCCTGAGGCTTCATTTGCCTTGCTGCTCAATGCTGAGGGCAGCCGCAGCCCAGCCCACAGCTTTCTAGCTGGACTTTCTCTAATCACTATGAGTTTGTGCAACAGGAAAGGGATTGCAGGAACCTCAGTATTCCTGAGCTCTCTTGAATGTTTTCTAGTCTTCTGCTTTCTCTTACACCTACTATGTGTCTGTGGAGACCATTAAATGGTTCCCTCAGGTTTTGTAGAGCTCATATTTCTTGGTCATCTTTGTTTGCTTCAAGGAAGATTATGAGACTAGTAGGAATTTGGCTCCTAAGTTCCTGTATATTTCAAAACAATGTCTGCGATATCCACTCTTGCAAGCCAGATCAGGAGCTGCTGTTGTCTCTGACACCACAAAATAGATTCTGAGAAGCATAACACGTTGGCACTGATGGTATAAAGTATAATGTTAGGTGAAGAGAATGTGCTTTTAGAAGTTAAAAACTTCTGAATTTCACTAAAGGTTATGTTTGGTCTACAGTCATTATATGTGGTTTCAGACTGGTGTCATGTTTCTTTTGGAGTTTCAAAAAAATCTGTTATTTCTTTTCTCTAAATAATTCTGTTAATATGGATATATGTGAAGAGCTGGACGTGCCTGAAGTTTTTATGCTCAGGTAATTTAAAAAATGATCTGTTTGAAAAGATCAAAAGTTTTATGACTTGAGCAGAGAAAGATTGGATCATTGTATCACCACATTGTGTACTGTGAAAACAATGTCATTTGGTAATGGCTGATAGCTGTTATGCAGTAAGATATTGCTGGCATAATACAAAGGCAACATGCATAGCTTTCCAATTAGATTAACACATAGAAGCCTTATTCTAGCATATTTTTTGTATTATTTTTTTTTAAAAAAGATTATTTGAACATTGCACCATCTTCCAGATTTCCCATAATCCTTCCATTTCTGAAGAGACAGCTCTAAACTAGGTCATATAAATATATCAGGCTGATTGTAAGCTGAATAATTGCTCTGCCTACTTGAATATGATACTTCTTTGAGCTATCTTTCTGTTGTTTGTCTCTGTATTGGATTGAACTTAATGGGTAGTGGGTCAAGCCAAATAAATGGATTTGTGAAAGGCATATAATTAATTATGTTTGCCACAACAGTCTTGATGTGCAACTCAGCCTTTGTGTCATGCAGCATGTTGTGCCAGCTGATGGATCGGAAGAATAAATACCAAACCATCGTGCAGGTATCAGAATACAAACCAGTAGCTGTGATGAACATGTTTTCTGGCATCTGCTGGTTGTTTTAGCGTGTAGTAGTAGATTTGGTTGGCTTGTAGTTCGCAACAGTAGTTAACTCCATAAAAAGAAAATTCTTGTATCACACAGTGTAAAAGTTCTGAAGACTGAAGAAACTGTAATTTCTAAAAAAAGCCATACAAACATTTTCCAAATCACAGTTAAGCCCCATGGGCAGATATTGAACTTTTGATACTGTCCCTGTGGGGAGAATGTGATGAATGTGGTTATAGCCTACACTATTTCACCTTAGACTCCTTAGAATTCTGTGTTTCTTCAGCCACTGAAATCCACCAACAGCCCTGAGATGGTGAAAGTGCTTTCTGTAATAAATACAGGAAAATAAGCAAAGCTTTAACTTCTTTATTTCAGTAGCATTATTGCAACCTAAAGCTTGTGTCATTTAAAACTAAATTACAATTCAAACATTTATGTTAATTATTAAACATAAATAATGTGACTAGTACCAATATTAGTAGTAATCGTGTAGCTTTATATTACAGGCATTTTACTTGTTTGTCTAAAATGTTCAGGTTTTAACTTGTCATGGACATTTGTGTTTCCAGCCCACAACTACATTGTAAGGGTGCGTGTGGGGAGAAGCCATAGGCTTCTGTAATTGTGTAGGGAACCGTAGGTGTGATCACTGGGACTAGATTGGGATCTTGCATTCTCAAGGTCGGTTAAGGCTTTTGGCATGTGCAATGCCCTTTCCCTCTTCCCTTAGGAATGAACATAGAGGTGTTTTATGACATCAGGGGACTCTGAACTCAGTTTCCCATTCCGTATAGTTCTATGTGCAACCACTAGCCTGTTCTGCTGTTGGCTAACGTAACAAATGGATGTGTTAGTTGTTTGTGCTGAATTATCAGCCATAAATTTAATAGCACTGAATAGCACTGTTGGTGCTGTACAATTAGCAGTGGAATACAAAGTTAGCAACAAAGTCTGTGCTGGGAAGATCATGGCTATTCAAATCTTGCACTACTCTCACTCCCCAATGTATTTGCACGCTGAAGATGCTACCATTTTGTTTTAAGTTCTGTGCTACATTTGCAAGCTGAAACCTTTAGCTCAGCATCCTTTATAGAGTGCCACTTATAATGGGACAAACCCATGACCAGTTGGCACTGATGGTCATTCTGCCTCTCTGCTGATTTACTTTCAGAAAGCTATTGCGTTACTTCATAGAGACCAGTATATTATTATTGTTGATCACTACTCAATTGTGTTGAATTCTAAAAAAATCTGATACAAAGATAAATATTCTCACAGCTCAAGTAGTATTCCACTCTAATTATTGTCTTGAGTACAAATATTAGAAGGAAATCATACTTTCTGCAGTAAGGGAACAGAAAACCTGATATGATAGATGTGAACCTTAACATGGCACAATGATACCTGTAAAGTGGAGATCTTGGACTTTATTAGTTTATTCAGTAAAATGCTTCCTTAGCTTTTGAGTTATCTCAAGAGACTTTTGAGCTATCTGAAGAGACCATTACACTAGTGAGCAACCCAGGGCACCTAATAACATGCTGATATGAAAGGTGGAGAATATGATGGAAAGGGAAGGTCAAGCTCTATAAACTTTACTTTGTGAGCGGCTGCAATTTTTTTCTAGTTGAGACAAACAAGTAAAAAACCCTGGCTTGTATCTGGACATCTTTTATTGCAGCATTAGCCTTACCTTCCAGCTATGGGGAGATAAATACAACTCTGGCTGAAGGTGGAATACTAACCCATGCATTAAGGCAGATATGCTGAGCCTCTACACTGTAAAACAAAATCTGTGTGTATCTGAGAAAGCTAAGGAGAACTTTAGGACATGGTTCATGGGAAGGAAATAGGAATCACTTCCCCAGTTCTCCAGTTCACTGTAAATGTAGGGCTGGACATAGACACACATGTTGCAGCCAAGCAGTTTATTTGTGTTTGATCATTGGTTTCTTTTATAATGGGATATGCACTAGAAATTTTCTTTATTCCTTTTTCTTTTGAAATTTCCTCTTCTCCATTTATATAAGCCCATGGAAGCAGTCCTAGACCAAAGCTTTTTCAACTGCATAATTGATTCTTTCTCTTGAGGTATGAGTAGAAAATGGATATAAAATAAAGTTTGATTCTTTATATTTCTGTGCTAAAGTTGGCAAAGAATGTTCATTTAATCAGGTATTTAAAAATGCTATTGTATAGTACTATTGTATAGGCTTATATTGGCCTAGGTCTGTATTAAAAACCCTGTCACATGTTCTTAAACAAATTTCAGTGCCTGACATTTGATTTCAGTGGGAGATAAACATCTAAGGCACTGAGATCAAAGTCCTGTTAAGCATCTTACTTCTACTGATGCTCCTCTTGTTGGTTATACTGTTAACGGTGCCTTTTCTTTATCTGGATTTGTGTGCAAAAACATAGAGATATAAGAAGAGATATTTGAAAAATGCTAAAATACAAATGGTAAAAATAAGGAAAGTTATTTTGAGATGTTAGCCACTTATATTCTGGGAAATCTCGCTTTTTGCCTTTTTGCGAAAGTGTGAGCTTTTATTTGGATAACTTATCAATGGGAATTGGGATTGTGGGTTTTTTTTTGGTTGTTAGTTTTTTTTTTTAAACAGAACAATAAGCATACTTTTACAATATGTAACTTTTTTCCTTAAAGGACTGGGAAAATGTATTTATATTAATTACAAGATGATAGTGCATTTTGATTTTTCCTGGAGTATTAATTCTTGAGGAGAAAGCATCAGATTTATTTTGATGAAAAGAATTTCTTCAAAATATATAGGACATAATAATAACAATGATTTAAAAGGTGTTATTTCTATGTACTCACTATTTGCATGTTTACTTTTACCTGCAAGGAGATGTTTTTGAATATGCAGAGATACTGTTGGCAGTGAAAAAGTTAGAAGGGGTCTGTTCATCTATCTGTAGTTGAAGAACTTCTAGAAATGACAAGAAAATTTTTTGTGCTACTCCAAGAAAGAAAACAGTCCATATGATTTTTAAAAGGCTTGACTGACTCAAAGAACTGATGATTCATTTTGTTATAGAGAGTTTGGAAATGGCATGGTTTTACTGATCCATGGCTGAAACCTCCACTTCTCAAATAGAATAACCATTGTGTTTTTGTTACTCTAGGATTAAGGTCTCATTATTTTCTGAGTTCAAAACCTTAACCAAACCACACCCGCATGAATGTGATCCAGTTGCTTGTTGGATGCTACTAGTGGTTTTCATGTCAACAGAAAGACCTTTTTGTTGACTGGGAAACACAGAAATATCATAGAGTTTCAAGAAGGAAAATGATTTAGGAGGAACCTCTTCCTTTCCAAAGCCAACATCAAAATCTTTCTTCAAAACTTCTAACAGGGAAAGGATTTAGAGTGTTATGTTTCATTTTTATTTGCTTACTGAATTTGGTATTTAGAGAAGGAACAATTCACTCTGTAGAAATTGTCTTTGGACAGCTCAGTTCCAGCTTGGGGTCTGAATTCCAGCTACAATTTCTAACTGCAGTTTTACTTTTCGTCTGACTCCCTCTTTCTCCTTTGCTCAAAACTGTTGCAGTTTGGTTAATTTGTGAATTGTTGCTGAGGTGGAAGTTTGGTTTGAGATGTATTAATCAAACTGCATGAGAGAAATTTTTTCCCTCCTCCTTCTTCCTTGCTGGTTTTGCATAAAGTGTTTAAAAGCTGACTAAGCTCCTCTGAGGCTGCAGGAACTCCCAGAGACTTCCTTTGCAAAAAGGAGATCCAAGACAAGCCTACATCTTTTCTATCAGGCTGCTTAGTCCAACTTTTAAGAGGTGGTTGGGCATCTGAATAAAGTATAAGAATCTGCTGGAGACTGCAGGATAAAGGTAAGAGGGGATTGGTATAGAAAGAGATATTTAGCTCTAATCTATACTGGCTTTACCAGCAAAGTATACTGGCTGTAGATGCAGTTCGCTCTTGCCAAAATATACTTTTTCCACATTGTTCAAATAACTAAGTTACTTGTATAAACACACCATTAAAAGTGGCTGTCTGGACTGAAAAGCAGGGGGACCTTGGGGTGCTCCTCTTCCTTTCCAACTTCTTTGGGTCCAGGTGCTTGGTTTCCTTCACTTATAACTTGGAAAGGAGAGGTAGGAAGGGCCAGATAGTTGTACTCGGGTGTCAGTTTGACGTGGAATTCGTGACATGGTGATTGCATTCACAGGATAGTCACAGTCAGTACTTGCCCCCAGACTTTTACTGGCATATAAATATTTAAGTACTTTCACACTGATGTTATGCCAAAACTTACACCAGTATAGTAAACATAGTTTTAAGTCCTGAGCATGAAGGTGGATAACTAACGCTTTATGGATAGATGAAAAAAGAGCAAGGCTGGAAAAATATAGTTGAACCAATGACTAAGTAATCTAACATTGCTGTATGTTATTTAACAAACAAACAAAAATTCTTTCACCAGGAATGAGTCCCTAAAAAACATGATAAATGAGCATTTGTTTTTTTCATAGTTTGTTACTGGGCCAGGGCCATACAGCAGTGCCTGTATAGTAATAGAGGGTGGTAACAAAAATTATGCATTTTCCTAAACAACTGCAGGATCTAAAATAGGTTTTTTTGGAGAAAAAAAAAATCCCAAACACACAAACAACGAAACATGCAGAAAAGCTGCCATATAAGCATACCTTTTTTACTGTGGTTTCAGTACTGTCTCCTTTAAACAGTCTGATCATGAGCTGATTACCAAAATGCCATGAGCCTCATTGAAAAATCAGGAATTTTTAATTCAATGGCTTTCAGATGTCTTCCATAGCTATTATTGCCACATAACTTTCCTAGTGTGCTATTTCCACAGGCTTACTTATGCAGGCAGAAACTTTAGTGAAGCCATAAGCAGCTTTGCTAAGTATAGGAAACTGAGGGTGTAGGTCAGAAAATGTCTATTTGAATAATAAAATAAAAACTTGTCTGAGATGTGCACTTTCTTGGGTGAGTGTATTTTATTCTCTTCTGGTACTTCTACAGTGGAAAAAAAAAGAACAAAATAAAACATTGTTTATTCAAGATGTTCATTTACAAGTGTCTTCAGAGAGGTCTCCCTGAACAGGTTGTGTGAATGCTTCTAATCTTCTAGGGCTTCATTTTATCCTGGAGACTGTTTTGGAGAGTCAGATGTCACTCTTTGATTTCTCCTCTTTGCTTAAGTTTTCCAGTCATTGTAGTTTGATTTTTTGCCAAAGTGGATGAAAGGTTGGTATTCTCCAGGATGTGCTGTGCAGCTGCTTAAAGCATGACTGACGTAACAAAAAAAACCAACCCAAACCCCCAAAACCAACCCCCCCCAAAAAAACCCTACCGTGGAAAAAAGTAAGAGCTAGATTTCAAATATTTTAGTCCTGCAAATAGGAAGGAAGAGCTGTTTGGAGCTAAGCAGTGAATTCTCTGTAGCAAGCAAGCTGATTCAGACTACTTTATTAGTATGACACAGGAATGCCTACCACTGCAGCACTCCATTCTGTTATTCTGTTTCCCTCTACATGTTAATTCCTTGCTCCCTGCCATGTCTTTCTGTGATGAGTTTTCATGCTTAATCTGAACATGAAGAAAACATTTCTTTAGAAAACTATAAACAAACTGAATATTCTTTCTGGTTCTTGGCTACTGGAATATTTAACATTTTTCAGTTTAAAAGGTACTTTGCTGTTCCACTTTTCTTAACTCACAGGATTTGTGTTTAGCAGGCCAGGCTTCTCATAGCCTCAGTTTTGTCAGAGCAAGTGCACCCGTCTTGTTGGAAAATACTTCCATCTTAAGATTGAAAAACTTTGCTATGCTTCAGCAGACTATTTTCACAGCTCTGGATCCAATTCTTCCTCCTTTTAAATGCTCTTATAGTTGTCACTGGCAACAGAAACCATGGTCTTTAATCAGTCCTTCCAACACTGCTGTGTGGTAAGTAGCTGGAATGGGCATATGATTTAGAAATGAGTAACTCAGGCAAACGTGATAAATGAACTGCTGATCTCTAAATCTTTATTGGCAAATGTACAAGTTATAATTGAGAAGGGATGAGCAGGAGCAAGTTACTATGAAAGTTCAGTCTGAACTGGAAACTGCACTCAGTGGTTTGTAATATTCCAAAAACATTTCTAATTTCCATGCCCTTTTATATATTTTGTCTTGTGATATAAAGCTTGCTGAGCTTTGGGACAGCAGAGAGGCAGTGTAAGTACCCAGAAACTAGGAAATCTAGCAAGGAAAGTTAGTTCAGCATTAGGATAGTGTTGAAGTACAAACCTGTAAGTTTTTGGCAAACAGGAGTGCAGTTTCTGCACTAGTAGTTACATTTGAATGGCCAGAATTAAGAAAAAAAAAAAAAGTATAACGACCCATCCATACCTCACCTGATGCCTTATTTAATGAATCATTTAAATTTTCTCCTGAAAAAACAATATCTAAAACTAAGTGTCTAAAACTATGAGTTCCACAAGTATCACAGAGATGCTGTGAAAAGACTATGCTAAGAGAAGAAATAATTTGTCCTAATTTCACAGAGAAGAAAACGAGGTACAGAGAGATTTAAAGCTGAAATTGTCACATGTTCTCTAATTTTGTATGCTCCTTTAAATGCCCAGAGTACTTGGAATGTTTTAATTTTCTACTGTGAAAATAGACTTCCCAGTGTCTTCAGAAGTACCTTTTTGCATGATCAGCATTTCTGTAAGTCTGGATCTCAGCAGATGGATGCACAGAATATTCAGTGATCAGCTGTGAGGATTTTAATTGCTTAAGACTGAGAGCTCCATGACTGAGGAGGTAAATATAAAATTAGCCATGTCTCCCAAGAAGGCATCAAAAGGACTGTTGTGGTTTAACCCCAGCCGGCGACTAAGCATTATCCAGCCACTCGCTCACTCCCCCATGGTGGGGAGGTGGAGAGAGATTGAAGGATAAAAGTGACAAAACTCATGGGTTGAGACAAAGACAGTTTAAGGAATCCATTCACTCCTTCCCATGGGCAGGCAGGTGTTCAGCCATCCCCAGGAAAGCAGGGCTCCATCACACGTAACAGTTACTTGGGAAGACAAACGCCATCATTCAGAATGTGCCCCCCTTCCTTCTTCTTCCCCCAGCTCTATATACTGACCATGATGTCACATGGTGTGGGAGTTCCCTTGGGTCAGTTGGGGTCAACTGTCCCGGCTGTGTCCCCTCCCAGCTCCTTGTGCACCCCCAGCCTGCTCGCTGGTGGGGTGGGGTGAGGAGAAGAAAGGGCCTTGACTCTGTGTGAGCCCTGCTCAGCAGTAACTAATGCATCCCTGTGTTATCAACACTGTTTCCAGCACAAATCAAAAACACAGCCCCATACAAGCTACTATGAAGAAAGTTAACTCTATCCCAGTTAAAACCAGCACACAGCCTTAACCATGACCATCCTCTCTCCTGCAGTCCTGAGACTCATTTGGTACAGACCTTTCCAAGTCCTGTAATGAAGGGTGCGAGCATGCCACAGACAGAAGACTACTTCAGCGGGTCACTCCCAGTAGAGGAATCTTTCCATCTTGCGTATGGCAAAAGTCAGGCTTCATCTGGGATGAGGGGGAGGTGCAGAAAAACTCAATGATACCACATTCAAGTTGCATGCAAGAGTGGGGAGAGTAGAAGTTGCAAGAGAGTGAAGCAGAGAAGAAGCATGGAAATAGACTGCTTAAGGTTTGGCAATATTTTGTATTGAAGTGAAAAGGGGTGTTTCAGCTAGTAAAGTGTAGCAGCCTTCCTGCTGTTTAACTTGTCTTCTAATCTTAGTGCTCAGAAGCAGCCAAGCATTTTTGGTTTTCTTCTACATAAACATGAAGTGCTTTGTTGAAGGTCATGAAGTGAACCCAGGTATCCAGGAATTTTAGTCCAGAGTTCCGTCCAGTGGACTGCAGTTGTGTGCCACATACAGAAGATTAGTTGCCTGTCTACTAAACAGCATTTGGGCTGGTTTCTAAACTCTCTGATGAAGCTTACTTGTAAAAGCCTTACTGCAGCCCGGTAATGCTGTGCTGTTATTCCAGGCTTAATTATCAATTTGATAGAATGCTAGCAAATGACTGTAAACTTCTGAAAAATTAGAGGATTTGCTGCATAATACACTCTGCTTTCTCTGTAAGCTAATTAAGGGCAAATTATAAAACAGACGCTTATTTGGTGTACATGGACAGTTCCAGATCATAATTAATATACTGTCTCACACATGCTTTTTCAGTAACAATCGAGTTGAGAGCCTGAGATCATTAAGGCGGCATATTCTATTCAAAACTCAGATGAAGAGATAGATTAGCACTGTCACTTGCTTGATTAGTGCTTTCAGCTGTTTGACTTTCAACACTGAAATACAATAAATGAGGTGATGTAAAAAGAATAGTGCATTGTAGTTGCTGTCTTTGTGGTGTCTAACTTCATGCAGTCATACAGCAATACTCTGATAGCCAAGGAATTCTGCAGTGTAATTCAAGCGTTATAAATTGGTATGAGTTCATTTCTTCTTCTTAGTGCCAGGCCCTTCAAAATTAATGCTAAAACATTTTTGGCAAGAATTTACACAGTAATTGGTGTATTGTGTTTCTGTTAAAGTGCAGTTTAATAAAGTATTCCTCTAAAGAAAACACCTCCAGTCTGTTCTGATGTGTACACAAATTTATTCTAGCACACATTAGGAAAAAAGTCCTGTCAGCCACCTCTATCCGAGTGTCATGGCATGCTCTGAGTTTGCAATATATCTGTCTGGAAGAAAATCCTGCTTCATTTTGCATTTTCACTGTACTTAGTTCCACACGTAGCACCTATATAAACAGCCTTTAAAATAATGCCGATCTGGACTTTACGAAGTCATTGAGAGCATTATCTCGATCTCCCTGGCAGCTTGTTTGTCAAAATGAAGCAGCAATACCAAGCACAGCCCATCCCCTGAAACCAGCTCATCTGCCAGCCTCTGTGGGCGGTTCCAGCCAACTGAGATTCCCAGCTATCCTATGAGAAAAATGAAGGGATGTGGCTGCCTGCAGAAGTTTTGTGTGATGTGCCCTGCTACACGGGCGTGCAGTGAAGGTGTTGCCAGAAGCTAGGCTTTACTCTCAGAGAATAGTTTCAAATATTTTACATTAGCTGTGCTTGTTGGAGTCCTCAGCACGGATCAGTTCCAGAGAAGAGGCTAATGGGTTTCTGCTCTGGATGTCTGAAGGAGGCAGCACCTGGCAGCCTGGGTAGCTGGGGTGGCTGCGGAGAAGTCTGTCACAGGTCTGTTCTGATATGTGCTCTGCTGGGTGGTAACCTGGCTTCTCTACCCTTCCTGGAGCAGCGGCTGCGGCTGCTGAGCTGCCACGTGGTCCACTCCTGTTGCAGCTTCTCCCTCATGAAGTGTGGAAAGGCTTGATGCTTCATCCCTTTCCAGGCTCTGCTAGTTTGCTTTTTCATGCAAGGAGATTCTTATGCTATATGTAAGCTAGCATTTATCCACATAAAATGGATAGTTAAAAATGGTTCACTTTTGTTTTCTGTTCCTTGATAAATAATTCAAAGCAACAGAAATACTGGTGTCAATTTTCTCTTCAAGTCTAGGTCTTCCTAATATGCAGGAACTCACTCCATAAATTTCTTGAGCTCACTGGCTGGAAATACTAGACCTAGTCTTGGTGCCACAGTGTAAATTCCTTTATTCTTGTGTGACATGACCTTATTTCAGCAGAAAAGCGTTGCTGAAAGTGTAAGGATCTACCATCTTTTACAATTATCTTTTCACTAGCACTTTCACCAGCAAGATCCTTTGGTTTTGTCTGGGGGGTGTGGGTGGGTAGATTCTTATCTTCCCACTGTTCTGCAGCCCTTAACATTGCTCCTAAGTCTGCAAAGCCAATAGGCTTTTTTTATTAGGACATAGTTACTTTTAACTCCAGTCCCAGTTGTTCTAGCCTGGATCTCATCTTCTCAACAGGAACATTACTTGTGTGCTAGCTTAGTGCAACAGTGTAATAGATTGGTTCCTTCTGCTTTCTTCCTTTTCTTATTTTTTCTTTTTTTTTTTCTCTCTTTTTTCCCTTCCTTGGTTTCTTGTATCTACTCTTGTTTAGCTGGATACTTGTCCCTCTCTTCTCACTTTTTAATAGCAAGAAGGGCTATTTTTAGAGGGAAGGCCATAACATGCAGAAACAATTGCCTGCAATTTGTAATTTAAGCAGAATTTGTTCCATTCCTCTATGTAATCTATTAATGGGTCTAACCTTCATCATAGAACCATCATGCGTGTGTAGTTGAAACGTAACTTGATAAGAAGAGCACTATTAAGTTTTGCATTCCACTTAGGTTTTGGAAAGAGATCACAGCAGTAGTAAAATCGTAGTTTCAAAAGCTAAATGGAATAGTTATTAATCCATTTTGTATATTTCAATATAGAGACAAATTAAACATCCATGGTTACAGTTCTCCTTTCATTTTATTTAGCTGTCATATGAGATCTCTTTTGCATTAACCAAATGTAATTCTTTTCTGTCCTACTTGAAATAGCTCCTTGCAAGTTGTCTGTATTTGGGGCAGAGATTATTTGTTACCACTCTAAATTACAGCTTTTTAAGGGAATTCATCTACAACAGATACCACATTGTTGGTTCTTCAGGTGGCGTGATAAATTGAATTTTGTGACTAAAACAGTCATATATCTATTTTCAAAGTTCATGCTGTTTCCTAGACATTTTTAGAGTTCAGTCTATTCTGAATGGTCTTTTAATCAAACCTAAACAGTCATCCCTCTGCCCCCCATTTGAACACTTCTCTGTCAGCAGGACAGATTAAAAATTTGAAATGTTCACAGCATAATGTGAAATCCTTCTGCTATTTTCATTCTTGCCATTAATATATTACGGTTTCGTTCCTTCCTGAACAAACTCTTACTTTTCCAGAAGTACTTATACTACTAGTATAATGACAAGAGAGCCATTCAGTTAGAAAATGCAACCTTTCCAATTGTGATTTCAGCACAGGACTGAAATTTACTGGCCACCCAAATGTCAGACTTCGGTTGTAGGTTGTCTATATTTTATTTTCAAGGAGTATTGGACTGGTACAGCATTAGGCTCCAGGGCTTTTTGTCTCAGAACAATTTGTGTATGTGCACACAGTGATTAATTCCTTCAGGAGCATATTGAATGCCATAATCACTTAAGCTCCAGTAGCAGTTGTATTTTGAGGAGGAAAAAAAGATGTCATCCTTTTTTTCAGAATGGTGTTAAGAACTAATTTTTATGACACCTGATTAAGAATTCCATCCTAGATTAACATGTTGCAGCCATAACTCAAATTTCAGATCCTTAATATGCTGCTGCCCCTAATTTAGGCCTAAAATATTGTATTGGGTTTGCATGGCAAGGTTTTGGTAGCAGGGTGGCTACTAGAAGCTTCCCCCATGTCTGATAGAGCCATTGCCAACCGGCTCCAAGATGGACCCACCACTGGCCAAGGCTGAGCTCTGGGATAACAGATTTTATAAGGGGGGGGGGAGTACAGCACAACAGCAGCTGGAAAGAAAGTGAGAATATGTGAGAGGAACAGCCCTGCAGACACCAAGGTCAGTGGAGAAGGAGCAGAGGAGGTGCTCCAGGCACCAGAGCAGAGATTCCCCTGCAGCCCATGGTGAAGGCCATGGTGAGGCAGGCTGTCCCCCTGCAGCACATGGGGGTTAATGGTACAGCAGATATCCACCTGCAGCCCGTGGAGGACCCCATCATGGAGCAGGTGGATGCCTGAAGGAGGCTGTGACCCCATGGGAAGCCCACACTGGAGCTGGCTCCGGGCAGGACCTGTGGACCTGCGGAGAGAGGAGCCCATGCTGGAGCAGGTTTGCTGGCAGGACTTGTGACCCCATGGGGGACCCATGCTGGATTGGTCTGTTCCTGAAGGACGGCACCCCATGGAAGAGACTCACACTGGAGGAATTTGTGAAGAACTGCAGCCTGTGGGAAGGACTCACATTGAAGAAGTTCATGGAGGACTGTCTTCCATGGGAGGTACCCCACGCTGGAGCAGGGGAAGAGTGTGAGGAGGAAGGAGCAGCAGACATATCGTGTGACTGGAGCCCCCATTCCCTGTCCCCCTGCACGTCTGGAGGGGAGGAGGTAGAGAAATTGCATCTGGGAAGAAGGGAGGGGTAGGGAGAAGGTGTTTTAAGATCTGTTTTTATTTCTTGTTACCCTGCTCTGATTTGGTTGGCAATAAATTAAACTAATTTCCCTGAGTTGAGTCTGTTTTGCCCTTGACAGTAATTGCTGAGTGATCTCTCCCTGTCCTTATCTTGACCCACAAGGCTTTTTGCTATATTTTCTCCCCCCTGTCCAGCTGAGGAGGGAAAGCGATAGAGTAGCTTTGGTGGGCATTTGGTGTCCAATCAGGGTCAACCCACCACTAATATGGAGGGACTTACCACTCTTAGAAGCTGCTGATTGTATTCTGCTACATGTTTCTACCAAGGAATTTTCTTGAGTTTATTCTGAGCATTTCTGTGTAATTCCATGTTCTTCATTTTTGAATTACAAGAGTAAACACTAGTACATTTAAAAGTGAAATGAAGTACATACTTTTGAAAATGGGCAGAGTACTAGTATTTTTTAGAAAAGATCACAGTAAAGTGCAGCATTGTGACTAAAATGTAAATCTACCAGTTCCAGTTTTATCTCAAATGAATGTTTACTTCACATTTCAGCTGCCCAATTTTCTGATTGACTGACTGAAATGAATGATGTATACAGCATATTGATGTGCACTATGTTCTGTAAAAGTGAGATTTGTTCTGTTATATGGTTGATGTTTAATTAAAGCACTAGTAACTAGTATTTTGGAAATTGCAAAATAAAGTTCTTAAAGATCTTCACAAATGAAAAGCTACATGATATAGATGTTGAATCAAAGATGGCTTAGAAAAGTTTCAGTGGCATATTTTGTACACAGCGTGGAGAACATTTTGTAGGGAAAGTTGAGTAATTTCCTGTGTGTTTTGGTTTTTTAGCTTAAATTCTGTAAACTCTGCACCAGTTGCCCTGTTCATTGATTTATTGGGCTTCATTGTTTCTATCGTTAACAAAAGATATTGCTTTCTACACAAGCATTTAGCAAGCTCAGTTTTTGAACAAAAATTTAACTCTTTGTTCACAAACCCAGTAAGGCAGAAATATTTGATATGAAGGAAAAGTCCTATCTGCAGCAACCATTATATGCATGTTGTCAAAGATGCTGGAGAGCTGCTTTTCAGCACACAGTGGAAGATGCTGTCTTAATCCGTTTTCAGGACACTGGTTCTACAGCATTCCTCACCACCTATCTTGGTTTTGCACTGTTAAGTGGGTTTTTTTCCTGTCTTTTTCAGTGTTGGTGGTATTTCTTTTCTCATCCTTTTCTGCCAGAGGCAGTGGGGTCACTGAATGGCACTGCTCTCTGGATGAAAGCAGATCTGTGTGGAAAGTCCTTGATGAAGTATTGCTTCTGGCTATGTTTTTGCATCCTGCCAGGAGCCTGATTGCTCCTCCTGAGAAGACCTAAATTTGACCCTTGTTTCCTGAATATCTGATTAAGGTGGCTAGCTTGTCAGTGTTTTGAGTTTTCTTAAGTGTTTGGGATGTTGATCAGAACTGGGACCTTCAGCTTGCCTCTCCTTTTTTGGAGACTGTCTAGTTTAATTTTTTTTTTCTTAAGTGCCTTCTGCTACCTTACTTGCTCACTTTCAGAGCAGAAGCATCCAATTAAGTCTGCCAGAGAGATATGCTGAACTGATCCCTCCTCCCCCATGCTGTGCTCTCATCTGGAGCACAAGAGAAAAGAGCAGAAAGAACTGAGCAGTCAGGGAGTCCACGTAGCTGCCAAGCAGCAATCATAATTTCTCTGCTCTTTTCTTCTTTTACATTTAGTTTAGGCAGGAAATTGGGGGTCCTTCTAAGGCCTGTCATGACCTGGGAGAGCAGAATGAAGAGTACTTGGAGAAGGAATGAAGCTGAGGTTCAGTCAGAACTGATGGGTTGAAGTCTGGGGTCAAAAACCTCAGAGAAGTTTGGGGTAGGCAGCAGGCAGGTGTGGAAGCTGGAGTTTAGAAAAGACTTACAGTTAACCCTTAACTTAAATAACCCTAAGTTAACCCTTAACTTAAGGGCTATATCAGAAAGCATTTATACTTCTTATATATGGAAAAAGGCCTGATTTGGAGGCTGGACACTAAAATAACGGGGTTAGCAGGGAGCTGATAGTATTTTGACATTATCGGCAGTACTGAAAAGGTGTCAGGTAGACACTGTTCTGTCTGCTTGACCCCTACAGCACTTCTCCGTTTAGTCTTCTGACTGTGTTTCAGCCCTTGGGATTGCATTTCTTTAAGCACATTCTTCTTGTGTTCTTGCTTCAGTACATGGCAACTTTCATAGACATCAGGGAAGTTATCCCAAAGTAACTTGATTCTACCTCTGTGCTTGCTCCCTTTCCTTATAAAAGTTAGGATTTACTGACCTTACTCTTCAACATCATTCTCTGGTCCCAGCTCAGCATTCAAAAGGATTTTCCTTAGAGATAAGCGAAGGCAAAACCACCCAAGAGAAAAGGATCCCTCTCAGTATTTCCTCAGCATGGTTTTCACCATCCACTTTACCTGGATGTTCTGGGTGACATATAAATTGTTACTGCTACAGGACG
The DNA here is from genome assembly GCF_963921805.1 of Phalacrocorax carbo. NCBI lineage: Eukaryota > Metazoa > Chordata > Aves > Suliformes > Phalacrocoracidae > Phalacrocorax > Phalacrocorax carbo. The sequence continues at coordinate 79,446,974 of NC_087514.1, read as the reverse complement.
AAGACTAAATGATTTGAAGGGCCTGGCAAGGGGACTTGGAGATTTCTTTCTTTCTAGTTTCATTTAGTCTGGCTTAATACTTTTACATCAGCAAGATATTCCAGCAACCAAGATGATAGTTTGTATTTCTTTGTGAGGCTGAGAAAAGGTAGAATGTGGGGGTCTAGATAAAACAAACTAGTTCTGTGTTTTGAACTATATTGGCACACACACAGGATGAGAAAAGGACATGGGAACCACCAACACCACTCTCCCTAAAACTGCAGGAAGCCTCACAGCAAAGCTTTTCCTCTAATAGTGCCCACAGAGCATCTGCTCCGGGACTTTTCTGCTTCATGCCCAGACACTTCCCCAACCTCACAGGGAGCTGAACGCCTGTAGCACAAGAGATGATACCTACAGCATGCCATAAGGAGGGAGCAGGAGAGACAAATGATGCTGTCCACATGTAGCCTAGGACCCTGCAATAACAAGGGATTTGCCAAATTAAAATGGAGCTAAAGCAACTTCTTCCTGAGCCTTGTACCAGACAGGCCTTTTCTTCTGACCGTCCATCAGGGTCACTCACAAACTCACCCCAGTTGTATCTACCTCCAGAGATCATTCTGACCTCCAAGAGTGGTGTGCCTGCCCTCACCTCCACTACGTAATCCATCCTTGCTAATAATTTTCCACAGTGTTTAGTATCTGAGGACAGATTGGGGTGTTTCATACAAGCAGCCCCAGCCCCTCACTGTGACGTCTGCATACCTTTTGCCCAGTTCTTGCATCCTGGTGCACTCTAACACTCCTAGCTACCATGACCACCATGCTCTTTCCTAGACTTGCAAGCAACAAGTGACTTATGCAGTCTCCTACAAGATCAGGCTTTTGTGGATCTGAATTATAAACTTTCCCTGGGACTCTGCTGGACTTGACAAAGTGCACAGTTATTGCACCATCACAAGCAGGAAGTGGGAGAAGAAAGAGGCGGTTCCCCAGAGAAAGGGGAAGCAAGGCTGGGCAGTTCCATTCCCCATGGATTTTTGATCAAGCTTCAGAGATTTCAGCCAAATGCAGGATTGTAATGAAAATGTTGCCATGGATAATATTTTACAGAGGTAAATTGTACATACCAGGTACCCAGTATGTATACTATATAAAAATATTTTAAATAATTTTGTACTAAACCCCATATTGTCCTGGAAGAAACTAAACCAGAATATACTCAAATCCTTTGTTTGGCTCTCTTCTTTATGTAAGGTTCATATTATCTTCTAACATGGTGGTAGGTAAATTGTGACATACAAATAGTTTCTCTTTTTACTCTTCACCATTATGGACAATATTGACTGCTGCCATTCACTAAGATTAGCTAAGTTTTGTGGGTAGCAAATGTATTTTGGCGATGCAGATTTTTTTTCAAGGCTTTCTCAATTCTGCTAACATAAAACTTTGATCTATTAAACATTGATCTATTAAAATTGCTCTTTTGTCTAAGTACCTTCTAAAGGGCTATACTCCTTTTCATGTCAATGACCAGGGACTTTAACCTGTACTTTTCACCGATGTTACAAAATCGTTTCCTTTCCCCAGGCCTACCACACCATGTTTTTGACCAAGTTATGGTTTCACTTGAGAATATTTGACTTGTGGTGACCCAAACATTCTGGAAAGCAGTACTGAAAACCTTGCTTTCTACTCATTTTCTGGGCTTTACACTCTAATGTGGCACTTCTTGTCAAGAGACATAAGGCTGTGTAATTTGTGAACCTTCCTAAGGGCTGGCTTCACACTTGCCTTTCTAGTATTTAGATGAGCATTTTAGTAATGTCAGATATTGTTTAAAAGCTAAGCCTGTACCGTATAAACATTATCTAATTTTTTTTAAAAAACCAAACCTGTATGAAATACCTCTGCATTCTGCATTCACAGAGACTGTGGTCTTCCAGGTGTCTTTCAGGTCCTCTTGATTTCTCTGAGTGTTTTGGGTATATCGTAGTACAGGGCCTTGTTCTTCTATTCAGCCACAATCATGATCTTCGCTACAGAAGCACAGGAGTCTTGGGCTTCTCAGGCGAGAGTGGAATGCTTTTTTTTGGCACTAGAGGGTTTAATAGCTGACATCATTATTATGTTGTCAATATTTCAACTTTTTCCCTGGTTTGGGAGTTTAGTGCTGCTTTTGTTGCTTTTCCAGTTGCACATTCTAATTCTTCTCTAATTCTTCTTGAGCAAAACCCCACCCCGCACCCACCCCCCTGGCCCCATTTTTTCGTCTGTTTAATAAACTGTTTCCACTTGTATTACATGTGTAATCTCTGCTAGAAGCACTAGCTGTAGATTTTACAGCTGTTACTTAGCCGGTATAAATAACAGCACTTGGTCTTAATTACCAAATTTTGGTAATATAGCTGTAGTGTCAATGAATACAGTATTTAAAATATGAACCAGTCAGTGTTGGTAGAGCATTTTCTCACTTAAAAAGACATTTGCCAGATTTTCTTGGACTATGGATGCTTTGGAGAAACGAGTCTTTGAAACCTAGGCTTTCTAACTGGACTGTTCCTTGAATTGCAGCAAAGAGCAGGCTATCTTGCCACTAAGATGACTAAGGATGCAGTTGCTTCCTTCAGCGTTGGTTTAAGAAGTGGATGGCCTGTGGTTGTTTCTTCAATGTAGAACATAAAATGGTTAGAAATAGAGCTGGTTCCATGTGAGCACCGTCTTCTTGTCCCTGTCTGTGGTGGAAAGAAGTTAAAGGAAAACAGGTTGGGCCTATTTCCTGCCTTTGGCTGGGAAGTGACACCTGGAGATAATGCTTATGCATTGGATTACCTCAGTGAAAAGGTGTAAGCTGATGCTGATCCAGTCAAATCTTTGCCTAACAGTTTTCTTTCCTTATTTCTTTCTAATTTTTCAGAAAAAAGTTTTCTTCCTGCAGTTTTCTTCCATATATTTATACTACTTGGAAAAGCTGACAACTGGAAAAATTCCCCTCCTTTTTTTATCCTACACTTTCCCTGTGCTTTGGACAGCCTTCTCCTATGCCCAGCAGAGCCTCCTTCCTACATACTTGCTGCTCCTTGCATTTACATGGCAATATATGAGTCGGCAGACACAACTTTTCCTGGCCCTCCAGGACAGGAGGAAAGAGCACCCTGGGATGCTGCTGTATGACTGATAAAGGAGGAGCTGAATGTCCAACCTTGCAGTGATGAGTACGAGATCAAACGAATCTCTCCTGTTTTTAACAACAACGTGCATGAAACCAAAGAATTCTCATCCCTGTACTTTCAAAAAAAGCTTTGGAAAATGGTGAAAAGTGACCAGTTTACATCCATTTGGTGGAGTGAAGGTGGAAAATGCATGACTATAAGTGAAGATCTCTTCAATCAAGAAGTGCTGGGCAGGGCATGACCTATGTGGTTTTTTGCAGCTGAGGGAGTGAGGAGTTTCATTCAACAGCTCATCCTTTATGGATTCATCAAGGTAGAACAAGATTTCCAAAGTTCAGCCTCACTTCCTGAATTCCTGGCAGAAGCAGCAGCAGCTTCTGCTCACAGCAAGATGCAGTAGTCGCTCTGCATATCAACCAACCGATGTTCACATAAGATAAGGCCTTGCAATACAGGAGATGAGGGTGGTAGTGAGTGGTCTCATTTTAAATTCCTTCTCAGGTAATTTTCAGGAAGTTTTGAGTTAGTCTTTCTGACTAGTACAAATGTGGATAAGATGCATTTTGAAATGCGAATAAGATGCATTTCTCTGCTTAGATTGAACCTGTTCAATGGAAAGACAGACTCAGAATAACCTGATTTCTTTGAATGTATTTGCTACATGTCTTGCTGTACCAAACCTGAAATCTTCCTGCGGCACCTGTTGAATGCCAGGAAGATGCATCTACAGATAATAGTATTACCTGTGTGCTCATTCCACATTCAAGTGGCTGAAAAGTAGTGGTATTTGGTTTCCAAAAGCAGTTCTTATGCTTTTGAAAATCCTGTGCTGCTCTGCTTGTGGCTAGCAAAATCCCAGGTGTGTCAATGACTGGACTTAGAACTGTCTTGTAATGTGTTAGCCTAAGCTTTGGTTTTCTAGCATCCTAGAGTCCTTTTCAATCCATGTTCATCTTTTGCAATTCAAAGTCTTAGTTCTTGTAGCTTGGGGTTTTCCGTCTCTACGTGGTGGCAACTAATCCTTCTCCTTTGCTTTTTTTAGTTGGTCTACTACTATAACACCAACTGTAACTGAGAGAATCCCCACCTGCTGGAGAGGTGTAAGAGAAGAATTGGCCTCCAGCAGAGAGCTCTGGATACATCAGGGCAGGATGCAGAGATGGATGAGAAGTATCCCTCAGGAAGTGCAGGGGAAACACAGACTTCTCTACCCATGATGATTGAACCCAGCAAGCAACAGGCTATAGCACCTCCTGGCCTTGGCAGTGCCCATACATCTCCACAGGTAGCTGCTCCCATACTTCCAGAGCCTGCTGAAGCAGCAGACAGTGAGAGGCTCATCCCTCTGGCCCTCTTCTTTCCACCAGTGCACAGCAGCCAAACTCCAGGTGGCCTCCAGCATGCTGCTTATGCCTCTCCACCACATTTTGCAACTTTTCCACGTGGGCCGGGACACCCCGCCTTTGGACCCATGCAGCCAGAAGCCCCTGGGGCTGTCCTGCCTCCCTGCTGTCAGCCATGGTTTGCAGCGCCCATTGTGGCAGCAGCCTCAGCTCTGCTTCTGCCAAGCCCACCCCAACACCAAAACCCAACTGTTCCCCACTGCCCAGCCTGCACCTGCAGCCCCAACACTGCAGATGCAGGCGATGGCGTTGGACGCCAGCACAGAACATCCTAGAGAGTGTCCACGTGGTAGCAAGTCAGTGGTGCCTAACAGCGTTGCTAGTAAGTAGAGCTTAGCAGAGTAGAGGAGTACAGCCTAATTAGGCTTGCTAATAAACTGTTTGTCCATTTAGCCTTTTTCAGTTTTTCTGTCCTGTTTGTACAGCACAAAGCCCAGAGTGAGACTGCATTTCACTCACTCAGGTGGGCAAAACTGGTCCACAAGCATTTTAATAATTTCATGTGGGGAGTTGCTGCTAGGTTGGAGAAGGAGGTATTCGCACCAGTTCCAACAGAGGACACACAGGCGTCTCCTCGCAGAAAGTACACCTTCACCGAACTAAAGCAATTAATCTCTAAAGCACACCCCTGCATCTAGAGATCCTGTACATCTCCCCAGGCAGCTGCTCCCCCACTTCCCAACTCTGCTAGAGCGTCAGGCAGGGAGAGATTCTGCCTGCTGGTCTGGTTTACAATACTGGTCTGATTACAAAGAGAAGAGGAATTAGGAAGAGGAAAATCACGCTCAGTATTATTGCACCATTTTTATGGTGAATATTTACATTAGGTGGTCATGTGATTAAGAGCCTGATCCACAGCCCACTGAAGTGACCAAATGCCCTCTATATCGGGTAGTGTGGGGAAAGCTCTTAGGAAATGTGAAGAGATTTTTTTTTTAAAAAAAAAAGGAAGAATAAGAAGATTTGGAAACTCGATTACTTAATAGATACTTCCATGTCTTGAGTAGAAATGTTCTTTAAGATTGTCAGAAAGTGGTGCCCAAATTAAGTCTTGATTGCCTCTCAGGCATTTAGTGTTCTTTAACCTGCAAGAGGTTAATGGACTGAAAGATTTTTTCAGAGCTTCCTCAGAGCTAAGAAATCCTTTGGGCCTATACGTGTTGGAAGATTCCTATCATAATTATTTTTAGAGCCATCTAGGGATTTAATTTATTGCAAACCTGTTTTTCTTCATGTTTTTACTCTTTTGTAGGGGAGGAAGGGGAGACACATTTACAGAAAAAACTATTTTTTCCTCTTAATAGTGATGCCCATTTAATAACATTTCTGTTCATATAGAATATTGTTCATGTGCATGCTGCTCTGAGGTACAGCAGTGCACAGACTCATTGATGAAGAATTTGAACTTTTGATTAATTTGTATTAATCCTACATAGATTTATTCCTTTAAAATTTCTGAATCATATTCATTTTTAACCACTTGGGTGCTATGGATAATCTTGAATTTAAAATAAAGATTTTTATTTAGGGTGTACCGTAAGGTTTTTTGTGGTTAGATTCATAGAGCACATCTTCATATGAATTATGCTTGTGAAACCATGTAATTTGGTATTTTGCTAGATCTAGTTCTGGTGAAACACCATAAAATATAGTCATTTTAATGATTTAGATATTAATCTTGTTTCTTTCCATTTATATCCAAGCTATAAAAACTGCATTTTTCTAGGTATAATTCCTGTGCTTTCGTCATAACACATTAGCTTCTTTTTATAGTTAGGGTTTACTTAAATTGCATTTTCTCCATATTTCTTTTAAGAACAAACCTTACTCTCCTCAGTAATACAGAGTAATCTTCCTGTGCTTTTCTGTGGTGCAAATTCTTAAATCAGTCTTTTCTTTGAGAATGATATCATAAGCTTAGGCCTGGTTTAACTGATTCCAAGTCTATTTCTGAGAAGAAAAAAATGTGTTTCTGGTGTCGGTCATGTTGGTCTGAATGAGAAGCTTTCATGCAATGAAAATAAAGAAAGGTATGCTAAACTAAATGAAAACACCATCAAGACATAGGCTTCCTGTCTAGTAGTTATTTTTACCAGGCAAATCTGAGGCTTTTGTCATGGGATAGTATAATTATTCTTATTTTATGAATGGATTGCTTGGGTGTTGTATGAAAGATGTGGTAAAGAAAAGTAGAATGAATGAGGTGAAATGAAAAATATAAATTCAGTTTGTCTAAGGCAGGCAGAATTCTTTGCTAAAATTTTAGTAGTATATTGTTAGAGATTACTGTTGTCTTTTGCTGATTTTGGACAGTTAAGATACAAGATATAATTTGTGTGGGATTTGGGCAATGCTTTGTTGAGTGACAGGATTCCTGTGCAGGGTTCTAGTGAAACTGTATCTGAATATTTCAAGTGTTATCCAGCCACAGTGCCAACTCCCTCATCACTCCCCGTAATCCTTGTTACTGTTCAGCGTTTTCCCTATTGCAGGATCCACAGCCATCAACAGTTACTCTTCTTGAAGCTTTAAAGCAGAGAGACGTTTTCTGTGATGCCTCTGCCCATCTTCCTTATTGATGTTTACAAGAAATTAGCTGATTAAACATATTTGGTAATTACAAACAGTAATATTACTGTAGCTATTAAATGCATTGAATACTGCTGTTGGTACTGAAGCCTAATTTAGACATGTTCATTAAAGAAAGCAACAGCCTTTGAAAGATTTGCAGGATTCTGCAGCACCAGTTAATGAACAACGATGCGTATCAACTTGTTTATTTCCATTATCAAGAAGCCAATACTTGAAGGTATGCATTGAAACTTGACTTGATTGTCAATAAATTTATAGGTCAAGATGCTGTTAAAGTAAGTGAGCAGAGAGTAAGTGGCTGTTTAGAAGTTGCTTATACATTTCTTAACAGTGGGCTCCCACCCATGATGCAGCTGTAGTAACAGTAAGTGGTGTTTATGAAGATCTACACATCAGGATGACAGTAGGGCAGAAATTTGCTGGATTAAGCAAGGGAAGTCAATCAAGAAAGCACTGAGATCACTCACTAGACAACCTGCAGACTTAGAGATGCTGAGGATCCTCTGAGAGATGCTGCCAAGGTCCTTTCTGTTCTATTAAGACTCCTTAGTTTTATCTTTGACTGTGTTTTAAGCATAGACAAAGCAAGTCTTAAACTTGGTGTAAGTATTGCATCCTGCAATGGAAAATATTTGGTTCACATGGTTACTGTAGTAAGTCTAGTGCCCTTTCCTCTAGATACCACCCAGATTAAGGGTATCCAACAGGAACGGTAATGTATAAACCTTATGCTGGTCGTTTAGATGATGATGAATTACATTGTGTGAAGGTAGTTTCCTCAGTCACAAAGTCTGCTGTAAGATTTAAGTTAAAATGGTGGCTCCTTATGGTACCTTGTACACACATTGCTATGTGTGTACTATGAGGTCAGAGCAAGCCTTTTACATAATAAATGCAGAGCAGGAAACCCAATCTTTATGCATCTATCTATGTATGTTGTTCTCTTTATCAGAGGTGACCTCAGTGATTACTTTCATGGCTGCTACTGGCTGTCACAGCGCAAATCTGAGTTGTATTTTCTGGGTAGTTATGGTCAGCTGAGAGCCTATCGCTGCATGTCAAACCTCTTTTCTTCTCCCATATGCATAACTACATTTATTGGCAGGGAATTTAATCTGCCACGTGAGTCTCCATTCTTATAAGAAATTTCTGTGGAGACAGAAACAATGCTTAAAAGCATGTCCTTTACAGAGTTTGTTTGGGGGCCTTTTTTTTCTTAGGCAATTTCACAAAAGTTATATTTTAGAATCTTCCTTCCTCCTCAAGGCTCAAATGTTATTTTTTTAGGAGGCCTTCTGCCCCATCCCTCTTGAGTCTCACTCTCCAATTTCCTAACCTCAGTGTTAAATAATTAGTTTTGGAAGGCTGAGCAGAAAATAAGACTAAATTAATAGATGCATTTGAATGGTAGCTTTGTGCAGTTCCTCTTCTGCAATTAGAAAATTGTCTCACGTGCTGGTCTTCCAAAGGTAATTATGAGCAAAAGGTTGAGTTCTCTTTTTTAATGAGTTCTGCCTGATACTGAGAAGGAAATCTAGTCTGGTGCAAAGTGTATTCAATAGTGCTAATTAAACTGTTCCTCCCACTTATTGTAAGTCAAATTAGTTTGATCCAATTGAGAAACTAATGTTTTACTAGGGCAGCTGTTTAAGCCTTAACAAAATACTTTCATGTCAGTTTAAATAAGAGCGTTTTTTATGAAGCGAGTACCGAACTCCACTGAGTGAAATGGAGCTTTTTTTTTTCAACATCGTAAGTGGGACTCTTGAGTAGCCTCTCCTAGGTGAGATTCTATTTCACAGAAGTATGATGATACCAATTACAGTCCTAGGTGTGTGGCATTTTTTCCCATTTTTCCATGGAATTACTATATTTTTATTTTATTAGAAGCAAAATGAAAAAATCAGGTATTATTGCTGTTCTTTCATAACTCAGCAGCTTGTTTTTATCTACTTACATGGAAGTAATAAAAACTTTACTACCAGAACTGCAGGAGATGGTTTATTGAAGGAAGCATCACTCTGAAAGCTCTTTAGAGTGTGAGGACCAAAAATTAAAATGCTAGCAGGGTTAGATTTTTTTGAGGTAGTCAAACCAAGTAGTGTACCACTTACTGAATTTCACCGGTTTGATGGGTATATGTAGCATGAAATATTTTTTCTGTTATGCTTATGGAAATATTATCAGTGAGTGGAGAGTTTCTCTCAGTATCCTGGGCAAAATTTGCCTTTACTGCTACTTGGACTGCCCAGGCACACTGGTTTTAGGCAGCGGTACTGCAATACTTTTTAAGGTACACCATCCTGTTCTGGATGTTGTGCTTTGGGAAGACATTCAATGGCTTTCATTCTGAGGTTGTGTGACTGCATATGTACACGTTTAAAACTAGTTCACCTCTGAAAGCATCACTGGAGAAAACCCCTCTGGTGTGGTTCAGGCAGGAATCTTGCCCCTGCCTGTTCACTTGTGGGGCTGACCTCCTGGGCATGTTCAGCATTTGGGTACAGTTTTAGCCTGGGGGTGCTACAAGGGATCTCTTTCAACCCTGCTGCACACAACCCCAGCTTCTGTTTGGCAAAAGCAGGATGTGGGTTGTTCTGTGCATGTCCACCCATGAGGTCCAATCAGCCTGGACTCCAGGGTTGGTCAGCAGCTGAGAGAAGCTTCTGAAGATCCACATGGCTGCTAAGGGCTGGACTTTATGGTATGTCTGTGTTACAGTGGCTGCAGTTGGGGTGATCAAGTTTGAGCTAGCTAGACGTTGCTTGGCTCAGGTATTGTCAACATTATAGCTGCAGCAGGAAAGCCACAATGGAAACTGGTTAAAAACTCTACCCATCCGCCTGAGCCTGGCTCTTTCTTGCTGTGGCTGCATTGTCAGCAGTACCCAAGCTCTGTATTTTGGATTTGACAAGAATGTCTATGTGAGTAGTGAGTAGAATCTGTGTTTTCGATATCCATTCTGCTTTTGGGTTATGGGAGAGTGCAGTGCTGATACTTGTCCTTACCAGCTTTCTTGTAGACTTGAGGATTGTGCCCATGGTAGAAAATAAAATGCACCATAGTGTATTTAAGCATCCAAAACACACAGTCCTTGACCTGTCTTATCCTGCAGACTGTACTTAATTTTCCAGTGTCTGGGAGAGTACTAATTGCCAACTGCTGATGGAGTATACATGTTAGCAGTTAAATGTTGTGAATGAGAGCAGGCTGGTATTTGAGCCCTAGCTCTGCCCTTTAATTTATTAATATAGACATATGCAGTGAATTCAGTATCTTTTTACCAGTTCTGAGTATTCCCTATGACTTCCCTAGATTTGCCTCTGAGCCATTCTTGTATTTATAATTCCACTACAGATTTGCTTTTTTATCCCACTATGTTCTCAATATGTAGCTGGATATACCATTGAACTCAGTAAGACCAAATGGCTACAGCAGCAGTGCTAAGTAGCTCATTGTCTTTGTTAAAGATGAGTGGTTCAATTTTAGTGCAATGATTAAAAAAGAAAACTGTTTTGCTGAAGGAGATAAGGTGGATCACAGCAGTTAATGCAGTTTACAAGTAAACTTACATTTTTCTGTTATTTGAAATCACTAACCAATCATAGGCAAAACCACTTATGCATTTGGCATAATACTGTAATATGCAGATATTAAATAATGTGCATGGTAGGAGGCAGGCTTTTTAAAAGACAGCTTGCCAGGGCAGGCATCATATCCAGGGGTTTCCTTTGTGGTCAGGAAGGAGAAGCCATATTCAGTGGTACGTGTTTATTATTTGGCAGTGGGAATGCAACACTGTGCCATGCATGTATCAAAGAACGTGAGCACACTTCAGTATCTCATTACTTTCTTACAGAATTAAATTAACTTTCTTAAATTGTAGTTTATTAATTCTTTAAGTCTTTTGTTTTTTTGGTGGCAGACTATTTTCTGTCTCATTTGAGAGAAGTAAAAAATACTTGCATGAGCAAGCTGCCAAAAAGTTGAGAGATAATGTTCCTGATTCTTTTCTCTGAGTAAATACTAGATGCTTTTGGCACTTTTGTGTTGAAGGTGGCATATTTATAAAGCCAAAAAATGTTTTAATACATCTAAGTGTATAAAAAGAGAATGGCATCTCACACTGTTTTCTGACGGAAGTCTAGGCCACATTCTGCCTATGAAAAATTGCCTTTCAGCATTGATTTGTAATTCGGTAGATGCATGCAGTTCCTAAATAGGTGAAGTATTGTCCTAAACCATTAGGACTGTTTCTTCATGTAGGTAATGTAAAGGGAGGTCCTGCCATTTTGGATTAGGGCTTTCTCTAGTGTGGTTACTTGTATCCAAGGTGCTTAATGAACAAAGGGCATATTTCATAACCCTGCTAAGCATTACTGTAAAAAGCACGTTACACTGGCCTGTGTGTTTTATTTCACAGATTTTCACAGAATCATTAAAATTTTGTTTGGAAGTGACCCGGGAGGCCATCTAGTCCATCTTTCTGCTTAATGCAGGACTGTTAGCAACTCTCGACAGTGTCAGCTGCGGTTTTGGCTAGCTAATCTTGAAAACCTCTAAGGATGGAGATTCCACCTATGTGAATAATATATTCCAGTGCTAAACTATCCTTCTAGTGAAGAAGTTTTTCATAATGTCCATAATCTTCCTAAGTGGAACTACTCCCTGTTGCCCCTTGTTTTGCCATCAGCCATATCTGATGAGGTTGTCTCTATTGTCATTGTAGCTACCTTTCAAGTAGTTGTAGGTTGTTATTAGATCACCCTCTTTGCCAGACTAAACAAGTCCAGCTCTCTTGGTGTCTTCTAATGCGTCAAGTGCTGTCCATCTTTAGAGCCTTCTACTGGACCCTCTTCAACTTCTCAGAACCCTTCATGAACTGCAGAGCTCCAAACTGGACACAGCTTTCCAGATATGGCCTCTCCAGTGCAGTACCTCCCTTGACACTTTTCTTAATGTAGCTGTGTATTAGTTTGCCACCTTCATGGGGAGACATCACCATGGCTCATATTCACACTGGCATCCAACATGGCCCCTTGTCCTTTCAACAGGGCTGTGACTCAGGCAGCCAATTTCCTGCTGTACTTGTGCATGAAGTTATTCTTTTGCAGGTGCAGAGCTCTGCAATTCTCCTTGAGCTTCAGGAAATTTCTGTTGGCCTAATTCACAAGTTTCTCAAGACTGCTGTGAATTAAGACTCTACCACTCAGTGTATCAACTTTCCCTCCATTTAGTACTCTCCTCACATTTTCTGGTAAGTGCATTCTTCCTCATGACCCAGGTTGCTGATGAAGGTAAGGAATGATGTCAGACCCAGGAGCAACTCTGTGATTCTCTTCTTGTTCTTGACTACCAACTGGTCTTTAAGCCATTGATTACAGCCAATTTTCAAAATATCTAACAGTCTAGTTAGCCCATAGTTTCCCAGCTTCCAAATCAGTGTTGTGGGTGGTTGTGTCAAAAGCCATATGAAAGCCAAGGTGTATCATATCCACTGCTCTCCCCTGGTCCATACAGTTAGTCATTTCATCATAGAAGGAAATCAGGTTGGTCAAGCATGTTTTGCACCTGCCAAATCCCTGCTGACTATTCCTGAATAACTTTTTGTCCTTCATGTTCTTGAAAATCAATTCCCTTTTATCTTAATATGAGTTGGTGGAGAAAATATATATTCTCTTTGAGACAAAGGCATATAAATGCAATATTCTACTGGCAGCAGCAGAGGTGTTTCATCTCCAGAGGAGAGAAGCAGGATAACCTGCTTTATTAGACTAGTTAACTTCTATTTTAACGAGGAAGAGAGATAACTCCATAAATTCTAGAGATTAGTCTTTGTTTGGCTAAGGTAAGATTTTTCCAGGAATATAGTGACACCTTAGGAAACCTATCTACCTTGAAAGAGAATCTATATTTGTAATTCACTTAGGAAACATTATATTATATGGTAGATCCAGAAGAATTCATTGACATCTAAAGTATAATTATAGCCTCTGAGTTATGAAAGCGAATACGTAAATCTCCAGATCTTTAATAAAAACAATGATTACTTTCTCTATTTTGGATGAAATAGTGACTAGAGATAATGAAATTAAGAGTTAATCAGTTCCTAAGTAAATCATTGGGCACTTGAGGTGAGAAAGTGTAACGCCTTTTGAGGTAGAAATATACTGTCTGAATATCTAGCAAGTTATAATTTTATTCTTTAGTATGTTCAAAATTCACCTTCCCAAATAACTTTAGGGAAACTACTTAGTCCTGCCTCCATGTAGTTTAATTAATTGCTTTCTTACTTTCTCCTATGCCTGTGTTAAGGTGGGCAGAAACTATGATTCAGAATATATGAAGACAATTGCACAAATGTGTATCAAGTCCTGGGAAACATTTAAATTTCAGCAAAGTCCTGATCTACTGTGCCACTGCAGCATTTGACAGTTCCAACTTAGGGATCCATGTCACTGGTTTTGGTTGCTCTACAAAGGATGTAGTTCTCAACTTCAGCTACGTATGTTGTAGTTAGATTTATATGAGTTAAAAGTAAGTAAGCAAGCCCAAAAAAATTTGCCTGGACACTTTAAATCAGAACTAGAAGAGACATGGTCCATTTTATTTTCATAGGATGTATCTGTCTTTGCTTCAGTCATCTCCTATCAGACTTGCACAGTCGTGGGACTTCACCAAGTTTGTGCTAGGAGTGCTTAGTATATTTTTGCTACTCTTCAGAGAAGAGAAGATGGATTGGTTTCTGTGTTGGTATTTGCAGGTGAGAAAATCACCGGATGCCGTGGCTTTTTTTTTTAAACAGGAGATTGCAGAGAGGAGAGAGCTTTTCTTTAATAACAGAGTGACTGAAAAGCTTCTCTGCATATGTTGCTCTTCCTGGGGAACCTATTCTAGCTGACCCAACTTGAGCAGAAGGATTGGACTAGACATCTTGAGAGGTCCCTTCCAACCTCAACACTTTTGTGATTCTGTGATTCAGCTGTGATTTCTAATTTTGACTGGTCAAGGGGATATATGATGTAGTATATTCTGGAAAAGAATGGTAGGACTGTCTCATGACAGTACTTCTAAGAAGTCCAAATCCTTGATGTAGAAAGATTTCGAGAACTTCTATACTAGACAGATAACATAATCATAGCATCACAGGATAGTTCAGTTTGGAAGGGACCTAACCAAGCCTTTTGTCCAATCTCATGTTCAAAGTAGGGCCAGCTATGAGATCAAACCATGTTACTTAGTGCTTTGTCCACTTCTGCCTTGAAAATCAACAAGTAAGGAGACTGTACAACCCTTCTGAGTAACCTGTTCCAATCCTTGTCTGCCCTTGTGGTGAAAAAACTTCCCTTTAGCCAGTCTCAATCTCTCATTTCAATTCATACTTGCTGTTTCTCTTCTTCCCACCATCATCACTATGAAGAACCTGGCTCTGTTGTCTTTGTGTCCATGTAGATATTAGAAGGCTGCACTAGGTTCCTCTGAAGCCTTGTCTCCAGGCTGAACAAGCCCGATTAGCTTAGCCTCTGTGAATAGGGCAAGCTCTCGAGACCCCTGACTATTTTGGTAGCTTTCCACTGAACACTGCTGAGCTTGCTCCAGTTTACCAATGCCTGTCTTGCACTAAAGGGGCAAAACTGGATGCAATATTTAAGAAGTGGTCTGTCAAGTGCTTTTATCTACTAGCGATGAAAATAGACCCTGATAATACAACCTAGGATACTATGACATTTTTTTTCTTTTTCAGCCAGGGCATACTGCTAGCTGTCTACCTGAGGTCCTTTTCAGTACAGGTGTTCCCCAGAAGTCACACCCTGTCTGCATTGTTTCAAGGGCTCGTTCCTTCCCAGGTGCAGGACTTTGAATTTGTCCTTGCTAAAATTCATAAAGTTCCTCTTGGCCTATTCCTCCTGCCTGTCTAGGTCCCTTTTAACAGAAGTCCTGCTCTTAAACATACCAGCTATTTCTCCTGATTTGATGTTGCCTGCAAACTTGATGAAAGTGCATGCAACCACTTTCCTGCAAGTCATTGGCAAATATATTAGAAAGAACAGGTCCCAGGATAGGCCTCTGTGGTACTCTACTTGTTACTAGCCTCCAGATACAGTATGATGGGCTATCTACTGTCTTCTGAGACTGATCTTTCAAACAGTTTTTTCCCATCTAATTGCCTACTAATCCAGATCATAACATCATAAGTTGCGTACAAGAATATTGTGACAGTCAAGCACATTTCTAAAGTTGAAGGTAAATGACGTCCACTGCTCTTCCTTCATCCACAAATCTAGTAGTCTTATCCTAGATGACAATCTCTGCTCTGTAAATCTCTGCTGAGTGTTCCCAGTCACCTTACCTACTTCATGTGTCCAGAAACATGCTTGAAAAAGACTTGGTCTGTGATTTTTTCCAGTGATCAAAGTGAGAGTTGGAGTTCCCTGTTTTTTTCTGAAGATACATTTGCCTTTCTGGAGTCATGGGGGACCAGCTGATCTCCATGAGCTTTCAAGGATAACAAAGAGCAGCCTTGCAAGAATTTTGGTCAGTTCTCTCCGCACTCTTGGATATGGCCTGTTGGATCCCATGGACTTGTGTGGATTGAATTCTCTCAAGTGATCCTTAGCTGAGTCCTCATGCACTGCTGGTAGATTTCTGTGATGCCTTTCACTAACCACAGAGATATGGTAGACCTTGGTGAAGACTGAGGCAAAGATGACATTGAATACTTTGGCCTTATTTGTGGCTGCTGTTACTAAACCATCTGCCTCATTCAGCAGCCTATATATTCCTTGTTCAACCTTACAGCTGTTTTTCTACTTTTAGTCTCCAATGAGACACTGCCTTTCAGTGAAGCCATTATAAATTGATGCACTTCTTATACTTGAAAACAAATAAATGTGAAGACCTTTAACTAGAAGTTACAGGGTTTACAAGTAACAGGTAAAATTTTATTAGATGACCGTTAAACTTGGAAGATTTAAACCAAAAACTGTTGTGTTCGGCTGTTTGCAGCTCTTGCTGACAGTGGTGTGCAAGTTGTGTTGGTCATATGTGTGCCACCAGCCTTGACTGTCCTTGCCCATCCCTGCCCAAGCAATGCCGCAGAAGGGCCAATCACCAGCTCGCTACAGCCCTGTCCTGCCCAGCCATGAGGCCCGCTGAGCTGGGCCCACATCCCAGCATGTCCTTGGCCCGTCCCTGTCCCCAGGGAGGTGCCCAATGCCCAGGGCAGGGGGTTCCCCAGTGCCACCCAGCTGCCCTGCTCCTGGCTGGGGTGGTGGGACAGGCCCCGGACTGATGGGCCCTGCTGGCTCCCCACCCCATAGGGAGACACTGGTTTTTGCTGCTCCCTGACACAAATCATCTTTCCAGTAGGGTCTTGGGGGGATCTACTCTTATTTTCCACCAAAAGCAACCAATTCCAGCTTTTCTGAAAAAGCTGTCTTCACTCATGAAATAAGGACAAATTTAAATATTCAGTATTAAACAGTAATCGATCAGGTGTTTCACATAGGATCTTAATACATTACTCCAGAATACTCTGGTGTGTACTTCTAAATGCATATAAATCATATCTATAAATTCTGATGCAGAAAAATAGGGGACATTACTAAAGTTAATCAGGGGCAAAGGACTGGTGTGACAAGGACATTATGACAGAAGAGTGGTAATGAGCCACTAGGTTTAACTATCTGGGGTTTTAATTTAAGAAACGATGCAGTACTCATTTCTATATTGACAACTTTTTTTTTTTTTTCCTAAAATGCTCTGGAGAAATAGCAAGAATCACAGAATCACAGAATGGCAGGGGTTGGAAGGGACCTCTGGAGATCATCTTGTCCAACCCCCCTGCTTGAGCAGGCACACCCAGAGCAGGGGGCACAGGAACATGTCCAGGCAGGTGTTGAATGTCTCCAGGGAAGGAGACTCCACAGCCTCCCTGGGCAGCCTGTGCCGCTGCTCTGGCACCCTCACAGGAAAGAAGTTTTTTCTCATGTTTGGGGGAAACTTCCTGTATTCCAATTTGTGCCCAGTGCCCCTTGTCCTGTCGTTGGGCACTATTGAAAAGAGCCTAGTCCTATCATCCTGACACCCACTCTTCAGATATTTATAGGTATTTATGAAATCCCCCCTCAGTCTTCTCTTCTCCAGGCTGAAAATACCCAAGTCTCTCAGCCTTTCCTCATAAGGGAGATGCTCCAGTCCTGTGGTCAACTTTGTAGCTCTCCGTTGGACTTGCTCAAGCAGTCCCACATCCTTCTTAAACTGGGGGGCCCAAAACTGGACACAGTACTCCAAATGTGGTCTCACTAAGGCAGAGTAGAGGGGGAGGATAACCTCCTTGACCGGCTGGCCACACTCCTTTTAATGCAGCCCAGGATACCATTGGCTTTCTTGGCCACAAGGGCACAGTGCTGGCTCAGGGTCAGCTTGTTGTCCACCAGCACTCCCAGCTCCTTCTCAACAGAGCCACTTTCCAGTAGTTCACCCCCCAACCTGTACTGGTGCATGGGGTTGTTCCTCCTCAGGTGCAGGACCTTGCACTTGCTCTTGTTGAATTTCATGAGGTTCCCCTCGGCCCAGCTCTCCAGCCTGTCCAGGTCTCACTGGATGGCAGCACAGCCTTCTGGTGTATCAGCCTCTCCTCCCAGTTTCTTATAATCAGCCAACTTGCTGAGGTTACACTCTATCCCATCATCCAGGTAATTGATGAATATGTTGAACAGGACTGGACCCAGCACAGACCCCTGGGGAACACCACTAGTGACAGGCCTCCATCCAGGCTCTGCTCCATTGATCATGACCCTCTACGTTCTGTTATTGAGCCAGTTCTGTGTCCACCTCACTGTCCACTCATCCAGCCCACACTTCCTGAGCTTCTCTGTGAGGGTGTTATGGGAGACACCTTGCTCGAATGCCTTGCTGAAGTCAAGATAGACAACATCCACTGCTCTCCCTTCATCAGCCCAGCCAGTCACGCTATCATAGAAGGCTATCAGGTTGCTCAAGCATGATCTTCAACAATGTGTGGATGAGAGGAAATCGGACGTCTTAAAAAAAAAAAAAAAAAAACACAACAAAAAAAGAGATTGTTGATAATGTTCAAGCTCTAATGTGTTAAAATTCCAACCAGCAAAGGTTTCAAATGCACTATGATCCATACATAGACTAATACATTGCACTGTGTAAGATTACAGTTTCCCATATCAGGACATACTGGTTTAAAATAAATAGGGGAAAAGAGCCTTTTCTTTTCAGAATTAGTAATCTGAAACTTTTTGTATGAGCTGGATATTTTTCTTGTCCTTCAAATGGTGCTTCTTATCTGTATTTGTATTGTAGGTTTCCTGGACAACTCTCAGAAGTTTTGCAGTACATAAAGACAGTATGTTTATTTCCTATCTTCCATTGTGCACAATACACATAAGCGAGATTGAGTATCATTTCATTTCAGTTACTCTTAATTTCCTCATTAGGCATATTTTGCAGATGATGCTCTCAATTGTCTGTCCTGTTGTTGCTTTTCCCTTCGGAACTTTTTGAGCTTATGGCCAGGTTCTGCATCTTGTGACTCAACAGAGTATCTTGAGGATGCTGCTGGAGATTATCTTTTGGTTTTATTTGACAGCCACTTTCCACTGCCCGAGCCATATGCTAGCTGTTTGTGTTGTCTAGGGGATCTACTGCATTTTGTGATCCTACTTCTCAGTTAAGCCCCATGCCGGGAAAGGGATGGAATCCAAACCCAGGAGAACTTGCTGAAAAAGGTCAAGGTAATGTTGTCAGATCTTACACCTCCCTCTTGACTCATTCACCTTCTTTGATAATGCCATATATTTTGCAGCGCTAACTACAGTTCTTGAACTCTAAAAGAAGGACCTTTTCTTAAACAAGTCAGCTTTTGTAGTGCCTTTTCATACTCATCTAGCTAATACTGAGATGTCTCAACCTCTAGTAGTAACGATGAAGGCAGATAGGCTGCATAGCCTGGCCTTTTGACTTTGAAAGTGCTTGTGACCCCTGTGCTATGACCATTATGCACCACTCATGCCCTTTTGATGGCAGTGCTTAACAGGAGACAGAATGAGGAAAAGCTTTAAAATTCTCTTGGTAGGATATCTTCATTGCATTGTCCTTGAATGCCAAATGCTCCACACTCAGCCAGGTTGGTGCATGCAAACAGATAACAGAAGGATTTTTCTCATTAGGAACCTCAGCTGGGCCTGTTAATTTGCAGTGTTCAGTGATGTGTTGCTCATAGAATAACTCTTCTGGTTGTTGGCCTGTTGCCTGTGTGCACAAACAAGTTCAGCAATACATCTGAGCTCTACTCTTCTTCTTGAGACAGAGTTTTTCTTCTTTCCTTCTCACGCTGCCCTGGGACTTCGCTTGTCTGGCACAGTGTGCCCGATTTTGTCCTCTGGAAATAAAACAAAACAGAAAAAGCCCCACCGGTACCAAAATGTTACGCAGCTTCAGAATAATCCTTTTCACCTATAAGCAGGCTCCTGAAGAAGGATGAGCTGTTTCTCAAAGTCATAGTGTCCCTGCAGTTCCTATTGATTCCAGCAGTATTTGTGGGTGCTCAGCAGTTCTGTTCTGCTTGCTGATTGTACGTGCATGGGCTTGATCACACTCAGCTGCATAATGAGACAAGATATCGGGAAGAAAAAATCCCCAAACCCTACTCTTACCTTCATTTCCTCTTTCAAATGCAGGTGATGAAAGGCCTGAATTAATTACTGGAGAAGCTGCAGAACACCCAAGAGCATGTCTTGATTAATTTGTTTCAGAACAATCAGATGTAGCACGACTCATGGAGAATGACACTGAAGCAGACAACTCTGTCTTTTTCACTAGACACCTAAAATTATGCACATTTGTATTATCTTTCTTCACTGTATGCAGTGCAGTTGATCACAGCCAGACTTCAATATGAGGATGTATTCATTACCTCCAGTGCTTTTTCCATTTTTATTCATTAGGATCTGCCACTTCTAGCAAACAGTGCAATGTTTTTCAAGACACTTCCTTCTTCGTCTTCCCCTGTGCGTGGCATGCTTTCTGGGCTCCTTCTCCACCCCCTAGTGATTTAGATATTAAATTTACAAAGTTCAGAAGCCTGATAACTTCCTTATTACTGGGATAGAAGAAGTAATTATAAATGTTTCTCTCTGCATAACACTGTGAGGTGGTGTCTCTGGTCTCACTTTGCTATCCCTTTTGTAGCTTGGGTCTGAATAAAGATGTGCTTGAACAAATGATGCACATGCATCAGCTATGCAGAAGATTCTCAGCCTATGCATAAATTCTGAGTGCTCCACATTTGGGTTTTTTTGTTTGTTTGGTGTTTTGGTTTTGCTTTTTTTTTAATATCAATATAATAAACTGAGAGTGAGAAGTTTCTGAGATGCCAGTCTGACTTCCACTGGAAGATTCTTGTTCCAGAGTTTTAAACGTCCTTGCACTAGAGAGCACAACTTTGGCAGCAGAAGTAATAAATATACTATGGGTGGCTAGTGTATTAATTCATTAGGTGCTCATGGAACAAAGTTTCCTTCCTAAGGCCCTCCAGCAGCGGCCATAGTTTTCTCTAATCAAAGTTTCTGCCAATCCAAAACTGAAGGGATTTTAATCAATTCTCTAGAATTGAGAATTGTTAACATTTTGCTACACCATTTTCTCTGAGTTTCCTCCTTTTCCTTATCAGTATGTTAATGTTCAGGGAAACCTATCTCCCTGCTTTGGATGTTTCCACCATTCTCAGCATTTAGTTCTACTTTTCATTCTATTACTAATTAATTTTCTTAATGATTAGAGTTGCATGGGAGCAGATGTTGTCTCCCTAAGCCTTTATCAGACTTGATGAATTTGATGGATACATTGAGAGTGTTTTTTGCTTCCTGCTTGGCTGGACAGGTTTTTTGCTATTTTCCACTCTCATATAACTTGATCATTCTAGATGACTCTTATCAGTCTAAAAGTTGGGATCTAGAATCACATATGATTGCCTGGACTCTGTATATGAAGTGAAGTCTATTTATTGTGTTTATTTTCTCTTATGTGGTGCATTGATCCTGGCTGGCAGCTAAGCTCCCACCCAGTCACTCGCTCACTACACTCAGTGGGATGGGGGAGAGAGTCAGAAGAGCAAAAGTGCGAGAACTCAAGATAAAGACGGTTTAATAGGTGAGGCAATGCTGCAAGCACAAGCAAACCAAAATGAGTTCACTCATTACTTCCCATTGGCACGCAGATGTTTAGCTGCTTCCCAGAAAGCAGGGCTCCATCACACATAACGGTTCCCGGGGAAGACAAATGCTTTGGCCCCAAATGTTCCTTCTTCTGCCTCCTTTCCCCGAGCCTTTATTGCTGAGCATGTTGTTAAACAGTATGGGGTATCCCTTTGGTAAGTTTGGGTCAGCTGTCCTGGCTGTCCTCCCTCTCAACTTCTTTCTCACCCCCCAGCCTCCTTGCCTGGGGGGGCAGAGTGGGAAAAGGAAGGACACCCTCCCCCACCCTGCCAAAACAAAATCTCAATGTTGTGCAAGTATTGCTCAGTGATAGCCAAAACACTGGTGTGTTATCAACACTGGTTTAGTTCTAAGTCACAAATTCACAAATCCAAAACACACCACCATATCGGCTGCTATGAAGAAAATCAACTCCATCCCAACCAGGTCCCGTATAACTTATTAAACTCTTGAGTCAAACAGTATGTGCAGATAGATTTAATTAAGATATTTTTGGTCTGACCCATAATAATAAATAATTTAAATTAAAACTCAGTTTTATTTTTTTATAGCATGTTTACTTTATTTTGCAGCAAATGGTTGATAAACAGTATTTTTGTTGGATTTATTGGTGTAAAATAGATGTGGATCAAGCTTCCTCTGTAGTCATCACAGGTCATAGTTTTTCAGGCCTTATAGAAGCAGAAATGGCTTTCATTGCTAGACTCTTGGTAAAAAAACCTCTCTGCCATTTTGAAGTAATGCAGCCTAGTTCTGGAAAGATGTTCATTTAGCATTTCTTTAATTCAAAGGTCCTCAGCAAGTGAAATAGGGGAAGAGAAGACAGACCAACAAGATTTATCAGGGAAAAGACTAAAACCTGAGTTTTTGGAGAAGGTAAAATACCATAGTTCTAATTAAAATATTAACTTGTGTCACTTGTCATGCATGTAATTCATGCATAGTTCTGACTCTCATATTCCCTTAATTTAGGGCTATATGATATACTTATGGCTGTGTTTTCAGGGGTTGGGATTAGAAAGATTAGTCCATGCCCTGAAGCAGGATTAGTGTGAGCTCTAAGGGAATGCCTAGCAGTGCTCTCTGTGAGCAGATGGCTTTCAGATGTTTTGCTTTCTAGTTGATGAGGTGGCTCAGAAATTACAGAATCAAACATGAAAGAATAGAGCATCTGTCTTACTATTCGTGAAAGTGTAACCAATATTGTGGGAGAAAAAAATCTACCTCAGACCTGAGAGAAATACAAGATACTGCTAAAATGAAAAGGCACACAGTAACATTTCAGCTTTATCCTGTAGTCCTAAGGTGACTGCTAGCTCAGCAAGACTTGGGAAGACCTGGAAGTTTTGGAATAAGCAAGGAAATGAGATTAAGACTGTCATTACTTTGGACTCCAGAGACGTTGACATGTTGCCAGATTGCTGCTCAGCCTGTCAATGTTGTGAAGCGTAAGATTCTTCTCATGCCTGAGAGGAAAATGAGAAGGGCATGTGTTTGATTCCCTGTTCTTTATGTAAATGTTATTGTCTGAAACTTTAAATTAATTATGAATTTTTACTGGTGAACAGGGAGAAGAGCAATACAGAGCCGTGCAAGATTGATAGAGGCCTTTTAAGGGAAGGAACTCTGAGGCTCTGTTGCATTTTCAGTATCTGGAGTATTTTGTAAAATCACAATTCAGTTTTGTGTTTGTAGGTCATAATATATTGCTATTCTTGTTGGATAACCTGTAGGCAAGTGAGCAGCATAAATGCTCTTACAGTGAGCCATTTACTTAGGCCAAACATCAGTCTTGAGCAAGTGAGCAAGGGAAGAAGGACAAAGTTTATGAGGAGAGAGGGGAAAAATGTGCACCTGCAGAAAAGGGCTTTTTTTTTTCCTTTGGAGATGTCTATCCCCTGCTTCTCTTCTGAAGAGTAAGAACAAAGCAGAGGCAGTGAGCCGGGTTCTATCATAGCCCCAGCAAGCAGCACTGCAGCAGTCCAGCTGAGGGGGCCTCCACACTTGCACTGTCAGTGTAGTAACTTCAGCTAACAAGACATCGTAGACCCCTTCTGGTACCATTCTTCTGATGTGTGGGAGAAGACAGTCTTGCCCATGTTTTCCAAGGTCTCCAGAAAACTGCAAGTGGTGTCAGGAAGGGAAAGTGCTGTTGAATGCCGTCGTGCTTGCTTTCATCAAGCTTTGTATTGTGGATATGCAGTTACTGCATCAGCAGCTAAGATTAAAAACAGGCATTGTGCTGAGAAGTAAAGTGGGTCAGCTTACATCAAATGTGAAGGTATCTAAGTGACCTTAACTCATTTTGCATTTTAGACAGCCTAGTCTACTGCAGGTTTGGCTTTTGCATCTCAGCAAAATGTTTAGTAGCTGCTTAAAGAGTTAGAAACCATCTGTAGTACCAGCCTTGAAGAGCCATAAGCAGGATAGCCTAGTCATTGGAAGGCTATTTGTAAGTATTATGGACTGAATCATTGGACTTCTACAAGTGATAGTTCCTTTTTCTTTCCTTCCTATAAGGCAATGCATGTTTTACAAATTTGTGCTTTGTTATTGGGAACATCCCAATGATACGATGTTAGCTTCCTAGATACATGAGTGGGCTGGCATTTGGTCTGATGACTTTTGGTTTTTATCGTTGTTATTTTTCAGAGCATTTTATAACTAGTTGAATCTGGGCCTTTTTGCTGCAAATTCTCTATAGTCATTCTTCCTTAAAAAGGCTAATTGCTTATTTTGCATGAACTAGTAGCATGTTGTGTCACCCTTTTATGGCTAAGAATCTGACTCTTCATGGTTAAATAGAAATTTGAATTCCTGGTATCTCCAAACTTTTACCTCTGAGGTGCTTTTATTGTGGAATTTGTAGAACACACAATATGATTCTTTTTTTTGTAGACTTCAGAAGAGTTTCTGAAAATAATTTCATGAAATTTCTATAAATTTGGACAGAAATGCCCAAAAGTTTCATTGATAATTCACTCTCCATTTCCAGTTATCTGTCACTGAGAACTTGTGAAATCTCCTAAGTTTACCTTATCTAGTAAAAATCACATTTCCAGTTCTTCATATTCAGTGGTCCTGACAGTGGAGTGTGTTGGAGTAAGCTACAGCATATTGTGAATATATAACATAAAGCAAATGAGAAAATTTAAATTCTTCTAATGCAACAGTTAAACAATACAGATATAAAAAGTCAGGCAAATTAAAAAATATAAATGTTCCCATAGTAACAATTACTTGGCTATGCTGAGTGATTTATATTGTATAACATTGCTGTTAGTAGTAATGCATTCATACAATTATATGTAAAGTGTGTTCAGTGTAGTAAAATCAATATTGCTCTGGGAACCATAACTTTTTATTT
Source organism: Phalacrocorax carbo (assembly GCF_963921805.1). Lineage (NCBI taxonomy): Eukaryota > Metazoa > Chordata > Aves > Suliformes > Phalacrocoracidae > Phalacrocorax > Phalacrocorax carbo. The sequence continues at coordinate 79,422,205 of NC_087514.1, read as the reverse complement.
TCTTGACCTCTGCATATTTAAGTGTTGCCCTTAATGTTGCATTAAGTCTGTCTTAATTTTCTAGGATTTTCAAAACAAAAGAAGTGCTGAGCAGGTGGGGCTGGGATAGGGAGCAGAGAAACACAGCTAAGCTGGTGACACAGTTATATACCTTAACAGAAATGAAAGTAAACCAGGCTTTAATGCTGTAGGATTGCATGTTTTGTGTTGGTTTTATGGCTTCTCACTCTGTGGTTCCCTGATAGGTGGAATCCTGTTGCACAAGAAACACTCAAGCAACTGGTCAACAAGAAAGTCTGTGAAATTATTTCTTTTAGATGGCAATGGGTGTAGCGAATCTCTTGGAATCCCATAATTTTAAACTGCATTGTAACAATTGTCCATCAGTTTTCACTGATACTTAACTGTGGGATATCTGGAAAGCAAAGGACACATAGTGAACAATCCAGGCTCAGACTGTGTGGACTTAGTCTGCCTGTGAACAAGAAGGCCTCAAGGATGTTGCAAGTTAAAAACCAAGGTATGTAGCTATTACTAACAAATGTGATTTTCTATTTTCCAAGACTTACAAGGTGGCATTGTACAAGCTTACTGTGGGGACGTGCAGGATGGCATTACGTCTTCCTAATAAGTTGCAAATTCCAAGGTTGGCCACAGGCGCTACTCTATCAACAGGGGCCGCATCCCGTATCGCCGGCAGGAGTGTCTCCTTACAGTGTAGCAAAACCAGGACAATCCACATTCTGGAGTTGCTGATGCTGCTAGTGGCTATCCTTGTGATGAAGCCCAAGGCTTATGTACAATTAACAATAGGCTTGTGTATAATAAACAATAGGCTTGTGTGTAATAAGGTGATTACAGAGCTATATTAACCGTGCTGTGTCTGTAATAAACTGGCATTTGCTTGATCATATTGGTCGTGTGCGGTGTCCGTGACTTCCATGTCAGCACTTAACCTGAGTTACTGAACTGGGTATGGGATCTCTAAAAGTGGAGAGGAACAAAGTGTGAACAGATTTGCTTTCAGCTTTCTAAGTGTAGTTCACATTAATGTTGCACACTTGTATACTCTTGTATAATCTAACTAAAATTGTATTTGCCCTGTTGCATTTCTTTCTTTGCACGGTTAACAGGAAGTAATGATTCTATATAAAGTGAAAAAATAAAATAATATCATTTGTGCAGATGGTTTCTTAAGTGTTATAGCTTTCCTAATGGTTAATTCCATGAGGCTTAGACATATTGCTTTTATGCACTGGATATAGTACCTTACCATTCACTCAAATGGGGCCATTTGTGGAGTGAAGTACTTTTCAACCTGAAAAATAGTATAGAACATTGCTATGAGCTGATCAGTGAACATTGTTCTTTACAGCATTACATTTGTCGGTACAGGTAAAATAACATCTTCCTTTGTATGTTCAAGTACAAAAGCAAAATATTTTACTGATTTTTCTGATAGCTAATCTCATAGTTCAGGGTTTTGTTAGTCTATGTGTTTCCCTATCTCTTCTCCATTTTTTGTGTACTCATAACACTTAGTCTTGCCCTTTTTTTTGCACAACTACACAAAAAGCATCATGACACAGGTATCAACTGTCATGTTGATGACTGTTAGAATAGAGTGTTCAGTACCTCAATACTTTTTTATGCATAATATTGATTAAATGAAAGCCAGCCCTGCACTTTGAGCATTACACATAAAAGCACTTGTCACAGTAATTTAGACCCTTAGAATTGTGCAGCAATGGACATGTAGGGTAGTGAAGGACAGATTAGTATAGGGACTCTTGAATTTTCAAACAGTGTCAGGTGCAGTCCAGAAATCCTTTCCCACATGTTACCCCAGATTCAGAGTTTAGAGCAAAACCTGTATTTGGGGACTCATTCATCTTTGCTTTCTATAACAGAGATTTTCTTCCTCTTTTGCAGACAAGGAGAGGATCCTAATATGCCATAGGTGACCTTGAAGCCTGCATTCTCTACAAGGGCAAAAGGATGTGTCATTGGGCTTACAATCTGATTTGGAAAATATCCACAAAATTAAAGCAGGGAGAAGGGAACAGTTCATGATTGCGTAGACATAGATGCCTTAAGCACTTATGTTTGAAGAGAGATCCTAGGTACCCCGCCTGCCTTTGGAAGTCAATGACCATTGGTGGGTAACTAGCACAGAGGACAGCCTTGGGGCATGAGCTGAAAGGAAGCTGTGTTACCCCTTTTTTGTTCTACTGAGGGTATGTCACCACTGGTCACACTGTTTTCTTCTATGTTATGTCTTGGCTTTACGCTTAAACTATTTCTTTGCGGCCAATAGCCTTTGCTCCACAAAGATAAAATATCTGGCTTGGCTTTTGAAGTTGCTTTATGCATAAGGGCAGCTGGCTCCGTTATGTGTATAGGATAGGGTTGAGGCTCTAGTTTAACGCAGGACACAATATGCCTACATTATTTTTAGGACAGGCAGAATATTTCACTTGCTCAAAGTCCACCAATGCCTGTTGCATAATCTCCCAACAAATAATAGACAAGTTTCTTGTAAGTGATAAGGAAACCATCCTTGAACAATCTCTTTTGCAAAACAAGCAAGTAGAGTGAGGTTACAGCAACACATGAAGTTTTGCTGTGCAATGCTCTTGCTTGAGGTGGGCTCAACAGATGGCGGCTGCCCAGTTTGTAAACTCTTCAGTATTGTTGTAAACTATTATGTGGGACAGAGACTGAGCTTTCAGGAAGAGAGGAAAGAGGCTGAGGAGCTGTGAGAAATTGACTGCAATCTTGTTGGCTATAGTTAGAATTTTGCGTGTCAGCCTTCTATTTTGCCCAAGTCAGCTCCTGAAGCAGTGTTTATGAGCCAGTGTAGTGAATCAAAATGGAAAAAAAACCAAACAAATAAAAGTGGAATGAAAAATCAGGACTTTGGTGATTGAAAGGATTTTTTGCAACCTTAAACAGTCTATTTATTTTGTGTACTTGTAATAAAAGCAAGGATAATATGGAACTTCATGCCAAAAACAGGAGGTCAAGGAGAGGCCAGGAGCCTGCAAACAGGGGCATTAACCTAAATCTGAAACTCAGAGTGTCAGTCTGGCCCTTGGCCTGAGTAGATGGGTATTCACACCTCCAGAGTGCTCTGTAACTCCTGGGCTAGGACATTCTGGATGTGATGCTCTCTGTATCATAGTACCTCAGGTGCTGCTGGAGGTCCCTTTTTCACTGACCCCTGAAATATCCATCAAATATGGTGAGTAGGTGCTTAGTCTTCTTCTGGAGGAAGGAGACATGTAAGCATACTTCTCTTCAGAGAGGGGAGAGAAAATAATCCACTTATCTCCCAGACCTGCTGAATGCATTCAAAATGGAGCTACTGCGCTAAATGTGAGGGCTTGGCCTCCTCTATTAGAACTGTGAATCTTGCTGTGGGTCTTTTTTATGTGGCTTTTATTGGAAGTGCCCCAAATGAAATATTTTGAAAATTTCAGCCTTTTGAAACATTTTAAAAAACCCAAAACCCAAACCCTAAACAGGGGTAGAAAAAAAACTTGAGGTTACCTAATTTTACCTCTGTCTCTAGAAGGTTGGGGTTTCTCTTGTTGTTATTTTTGGATGGCAGGTTTTTATTTTGGACAAAACCACTTTTTTATATATATATATAGGCATACAATTCACTAAAAACTTGTCCCAACATCATATGTAGAATATTTTCAGTGAGATAAAATTCTGATGTGCTATGCTGTTTTCTCAAAACCTGAGTATCTATATTGGTTTTAGCAAAATTTTGTTACTTTTTCTCTTAGAGTCTTTGGCTTGCTGCTAGTTTCTGATCATAAATCCAGATAGTTGAAATAGTGCTTTGTGAAATATTTGGAGCTTTTTATGTTTCAACATGAAAGAAATGTTTACTATTTTATTTAAATGTTGATAAGGAATGGAGTAGCCCCACTGGAATAGGTGTTATTGTTTACTTTGTGGACAAAATGATGATTGACATTGTTAGTATGTTTTTGGAGCAAAGCCTAAAATTCTGTGGTACCTCTTTTGTGGTAGCATGTCTTAATAAACAATTTGCCTTTATACACCCTGCAGCTTAGATGGTCTCTATTCTGGCTGAGGACTTTAAATAAGAAAACAAATAAGAAATAACAAAATACCCTGAGGCAACTATCCTCATGGTGTTTGTTAACTTAGCTACATTAACTCACCATCACAAAATATGCTTGAAGTGGAGAGAAATGAAATATTGTTTGTCTGCTGAATGCTGAAAATCCTGCCATTTCTAGCTGAGGGATTTCAGGTGTTCAATAGAGAAGTAACCTATTATAGTTATAATTGTGCACAGCACAGGGTATTATGGTAAAGTGATTGCTCATCTAAGGCTGAAATTGCCATTGATGCATTACTTGGAGCAGTTCTACTAGAAGAATAGTTTTATGGGCACTTTAATAATACCAGGTACAGGACTAGCCACACAGCACAAACACTGAGGATGGTATGCTCTCATAAAATACATGAAGGGGCAAAGGGAGGAGGACAGAGGCAGAAAAGCACCATTAGTTGTGCTGTACTGTTGGCAGAAAAACTACACTGATAGATGCATATGGCTCTCCTTTGCTCTGATGTGAGGAGCAATCAGCAGAATGCACTTTCTGGAAGTGTGCTTCTGTAGTGATAAGTCTGTTAACTTCAAGAAAAAACACCCAGAAGAGAGCCGTGATTCAAAATGCTCTGCTGGTGATGTCCCTTCTCTCCCAGAAGCACCATCTTCAACACCACTTCTTCTTTGTTCATGAGGCTATTAAACAGAGGAAAAATCAATACATAATTTATCTTTCCACATGTGGCAGAGTTCAAGAGAGTGAAAGAAACTGATAATAGCTAAAGAAAAAGGCAGTGCGTTTGGTATTGTGCTAGGAAGGAAAATCAGTTTTTATAAAAGAAGCTTTAATGTGCTTTTGCAACTGTTGCGTACATGAAGCCTTATGTGATAGCTGGATTTGTGAAGAGGTTCCAGGAAAGAAATCAGGAACTGAAGTGCACTACTAGGAATGGGAGTTCATAATAGTAACAATCTTTTAATCAAGAGTGCAAGTCTCAGAACACTGATCCAGAATATGAAAAGCACAGACTCAGGTCTTCCTCTGTCTAAAGAGGCTTTAAAACTCACGTTTCGCCTTCCAAGAAAAAATTAACTAAATCATCTCCAGAGAGGCAAGACTGTAAGATGTTTTCAAATTCCATTGACATTATTTTAGTACGTATAATTATTTCCTGGGAATACAACCAGAAGCCAAGTTTGCTTTTTCAAGGGACCATTTTGGCCACTAGTTTAGAAAGTAATTCCTATTTACTGTCTCCTGATACCATTTAAATACTTATATAAAACAGAACTGCTTCACTAGGAGAAGCTGATGGACAGCCATCTCTAAATATCCAACAGGTTGGTCAGGAAGGCACTCTTCAGGGATCCATAGTGTAAACTGTACACACTGCTGCGGTCTGTGCAAGCTTGAATGGTTTTTGTAGTGCTGAGCTGCAAGTGTTCATAGTTCTTTCTCAGACTCCCCACTTGGCTTTGTTCTGCTTGTTTGCTATGCAGCGGTATGTGCCAGGCCCTTTCCGAACCAAGCACTTTTGCAGGTGCTCTGCAGACTCTTTGCATTCATGCTTTGGCCTGTTTGCAAAGGTTTTCACCTGTGCTCCTTACCCTGAGGTCCACTGACGTATCAAAATTGCTGTGCAGTAGAGCAGGTTATACACAAAGGGCTCGTAGCCTGGACTTCTGATCTAAGACTCTAAACTTCAGCCAGACAGGAAGGAATATTGATAGGTAAGTGCTGAAGGGATGAGAACATTTTAAAAGATGGAATAGTCGTCTTTTTTCCTTGCTGTTTCAGAAGCTTGAAACTTAAACTGGTTTTTTAATGAAAAGTTGTGTGTGTATAACAGTGTGTACAGGTTTTGTTTTTGCACAGCAGTACGTATTTGTCATGGGTTATACTGTTATCCTTAAAAGAAGCTATAATGAAATCATGATGAATTACATCTATCTAACATGGACAGTAATGGGTTTAGATATAAAGTAGGGAGCAAAATGTATTCATCAATACTGTACATTGATTTACAGTCATGCCCTGGTGTCATTATGACTCTTGGCACTTAGAACCATGGAGTCAGTTTAGGCCTGGAAGGGAACCCTGGAGGATATCTAATCCACCCCTGTGCTCAAAGCCAGGTAATTTCATAGTTAGATCAATCAGGGTTTCATACAGGTGAGTTTTGAAAGCTTCCAGTGATGGAAATTTCACAGCTTCTCTAGGCAACCTGTTCAAGCTCTTAACCCCTCTTATCGTAAATTTCGCTTTCCCTTATACGTAGTCAGAATTTCCCTTACTGCCGCTTGCGGCCATAACATTTTGTCTGTTTTCTGTGCACTTTTTAGAAAAATTTGGCTCTGTAATCTCTATGTCCTTCCCTGCTCAGCCCTGACTAGATCAGCCTGAAGTGTCCCCTTCTCCAGCCTGAATGAAGTTATCTCCCTCAGCCTTTTGTCTCTCACCATCTGCTCTAGTCCCCACATGTTTTAGTGTCCATTCCTTGTCTCCTGGTTTGTCAATATTTCTCCTATATTGGGGGTAAGGGGTGGAGGAAAGGTGGGAAAAAGTTGTCTTGTGGGCTATCTGGATGTTTCCAGGTGTATTTTACCCTTCAATAGACCCTAATTGCTGGTAAGAGCTATGTGGTATTTCAGAGTGGCTACAGGCTGAACAGCGCATGGTAGTTGTTTAATGAACAAAACCACATTTTTGTATGGTTAGAAAGTCTTGTGCTTTGCAGGATTGTGTTGATTTTGCTGAAAACTCTAATAATAAAGGCTAATATTTGTGCTTGCTTGCTCTCCTGAGACACGCTTTTTTATTCCTTTATAAAGTTTACTTCTTTTCCAAACTGCATGAGAATAACCTAGTTCCAAAATTTTCTTTTGTTTTTCCTTTGTAACCCCCACTCCCCAAAATTCAGAGTTGAAATATCAGTCTTCAGTGACCTGGCGGAGCTATAGGAAGCAATACCACACTGGGATATGTGAATAGGCAAAGAATGAGAATGTCTGGCTTGACATTGCCAGACCCCAAACCAGTGAAACCAAGGGGCGGACTTTACAGTTCGTTGTGAAAGAATATTACTGTTGGGACTCTACTGAGAAGCTCCTTGGAAGGCTAAAAGTAGTTGTGATTTTGTCTGTGTGTGTGTGCAAATGAGTTAGAAGTATTTCGCTGTACTAAATGAATTGTCTTTAACAAAACACAATTTTATATTTGCATACCTACTGTACATCTAGTGTTCAGAAGTGACTCTTGCAAAAGGACAAGTTGTCTTCTCCCATTCTTCTGAAAAAATCCACGGGGCTCTTCCTGATATAAACAGATGCTATTTCATTGACCTGGGTTGAACTGTATAATTTTATTTCAACAAGGAATTTTGATAGGGTAATATATAGCTTCTTCAGCTGTCCTTATTCTTACTGATTGCCATGACATTAGATTCACTTTTCAGTTTACTTTGTTTTGCTTTGCCTTATACTTTTATTGTGCTGGATTCACCTCCTAGAGTTTTCTGTGATAGCTTAAGTGCAAGATACATCTCCTTGGGAATTCCGCATGCAGGAATAATCTGCTGGGAAAGGAGTTAGATTGCAGGATCTCAAGGTGGCTTCCTCAGAGCCTTATTTGTGGGCTCACGAGTTCCAGATTTTGTGGAGCTTATGGATAAGTTATGGAAACAGGTGGGTTGTCAGCTCCCCTCTCTTTCAGTTCCCTGTTGCTGTTGTCAAAGGAAAGGCTTCCTCATAACTATCTGACAAGGACTCTGCCTGATCAGTAGGTAGTCCTGTAATTGTGGCTATTGCAAATAATAATTTCACAGCCAGCTGTAAAGGATTAGGCATGTGTGGTTTGTGCACAGCATGTGCTGTGAAACTAGTTGGCTAGAGTCAAAATGGAAATGGTTTGTATTTTATGCAGCTATTTGCACTTTATGCAACAGAAATGTTTTGCTGCTGGTAAACTATTGTGAAAAATACCACCATATTTCTTCATCTTTGCACATCTCTGACTAAGCAAGGTGTGGGACACTCATGCCTAGTGTATCTTGGAGTTTCTGTTAAGTTTTGGGCAGCTGAGGTCAGGAAAGACAGGTCAGTTTTTCTGGCAGTTAGCCTCTATGACAGTGTCAATGTACCTTCATGATTTCCTCGATTAGTTACATTCTTTATAGTTATGTGTGATCTAAACAGCTCACTGTATTTGTTGCTCTCAAATGCAAATACCTTGACAGTGAACCTTCATCATTTTCTTGCAAACACAATGTAAAGAGTGAAGTGTAACAGTTCTTTGTATAATATTAACTAATCCCCTTCACTTTTGTTCTGAATCCAGGTAAACAAACTCAGTCGGCTGGCAAGCTGATGTTCTCAGATTGGTCAGGAGCATGGGATTTCTGCTATAGCTTCACTCCAGGCTCTGGTTATGACCATGTTTAAGTTTTGCAATTGGTCTTGGCTGCTATGGGCTCTGCAGGCAAATACCTGAAGATATTCTGAGGACAAGATACCCAGATCTGGAAATTGTTAGATAATGAATATTTCAGTGCCTATACTTCATCATACAGCCTTAAACTCTTCCCTTGAAGGAAAAGTTTCCTGCAGTTCTCATATTTCCATTTAAGTATTTTTCAGACTAAAATTTTGAGTGACTTGGTGCCAACATCTAACTTATATTTATAGTTCTGCTTTAACAATAACATGATCTCAGTTCAATGAGTGTAGAGTTTTTTATTTGGCATACGTGAGTGATTTTCAGTCTCACTACTGAAGTAATTTAAACCTCCAAATAGGCTCCAAATGTTTCCAGAGACGAGATCTGTATTTACATAATTTAGGGTTGTTGTGTTTGAGTCCACTTAAATAATGTATGGTGGAGTGGTCTTCCTGTACCCAGTCATGATTAGAAGATCGTAGCACTTCCTTTTGCAATTAGGCGACTTATTGGCATTAAATTATCAACTCGGAGTTGCTTAGGGATCATCATGTACCCCTCCAAACATTTATATTGGTTTTCCTCTGCATTTAGGTATCATCTTTTTGAGTAAACAGTAGCTGAATATTGACCTTGGTGTCTGAGGCTGTGTGTACATTAGCAGTCTCTTTTCAAGCAGTAATGTGTTTCTGAAGCAACCCCCCCCGACTGTCTCCAATTACAGCATAGAGGGCTCAGTTTTCAGAGTGGTCATGGTGTATGTGAACTAAATGTCTTTCAGAGGAAACTAATCCAGAATAATTCCTCAGACACTGGAGCCCCTTTGGAACAGCCATAAGGGTCTGAACCAACAAAAGTGCTACCTCACCATGAAGTACCTAACATGCAGCAGGAGGCTCTTGAACAACTGAGAACCCCTACAACATGCTGAAAAGGTTTTTGCAGTGTATCAAGGACTAAATGTCATATATATCTACCTCTTTGCCATCCTTTGAAAGCTCCCAGTGCATTGTTTTGACTGCTGCCCCTTCCTCATCCTCGTACACTTTTCCTGGTGTGTAACCCCCTCTCATATCCCTCCTATTTTACCTTCTGTTACCATGCTCTTTCCCTGAATCCCCTTTTTCCTTCTTTACCATTTTTTAAGTTCTTTTTTTCTCCCACCTCTCCTCTTCTGCTGGGGCAAAGTCTACCTATTCAAATTCTGGTGAGGTGCCACCTGGGGCCTTGAGGAGATGCTGCTGCTAACTACTCTGTGTTATTAGGGTTGCAAATTTCTCATGTGGCAGAGTGACCCATTGGCTCTACCAGGCAGTCATTAATCTTATGGCTACTGCAAGATGCAAAAGACAGGAAATACACTGGATAAAATTACAGAAAATTAAGGTTGTACCCTGGGAAGATCCAGGACAGCAGTAAACTTTGAGGTAGCACAGATGTACCTCTGTTCTGGAGAGCTTGAAGAGATTTTCGGATAGGGTCACATCACCAAGCCTGGTGCTGGTTTAGAACTCTATACCCTAGCTCCTGAGACCATGGTGTTGGAGAGAGTCTGGAAGAGCTGCTTTGGGATTTTTGACTTGAGACCCATCACAAGACCCCTGTGATAACACATCCAGAGACACTTTTCTGATATGCGTTAGCAACAGTGTCTTGGTGCTGGCACTCTTGCCTTCATCCTGATTGAGTTTACTGCTTTTCCTGCACATGCTTTCTAGAAGTGCAAAATATTTCTGGCAGGAGCAAGGCATTGGGGTGGGATCTCTGGGGAGCAACCCAAGGTGCATCATCTGTCTGACTGGGAGGGATCCTGTGCCCTTTAAAAGTGAACTATGATAGCAAAATACCTATGACATAAACTGACATCAGTGAAACTCCAGCCAAATCGTGGTCTTAGAGAAGATGCAGCAGCTATGAGCTCTACTGTCATGGAAAATCCAAAGCAGGAAATGTTGGTCTCTATGCAGATAGGCCTCTATCTGCATAGATTACATTCTTCTGTTCTTTGCATCTTTAGGCTTATTAATGAAAGCTAAGTAAGAAATTAATGGTACTATAATGTCAGTAGCTTCTGTGTCTGACAGTTAGGCTCAAAACCATAACAACTGTTTTCCATGCAGAAGGGAAAAAATAGATTGTAAGGGCTTTCTCCTTCAACAACATAGAACAACCTACTTTAGAAACAAATACGTAGCATGGTTTGAGATATTTTGTATGCCATCTTTGTAGCCCTTTGATTTTATACAATAGCACGCATCATTCACAGAGGATAACAGAAACTGAGCATGACTGGGAAGAGCCAGTACAGAGGCTATGTATAATCAGCTCTGCCAAGCGTGTCAAAGAAGTGTTGTCTGTAGGCATGCAACAGTTTAGTACATGTAAATGAGTTTTGCAACTTTTGGTGTCTCGGCCATGTCAGTTTAAGGTGTGCGTTTCATGATGATGCTCCTGTTCCAAGCTGTCTTAATATATTGTAGAGAAGGACCAATGTGGTCAGTAGAAGAATTTCACAGCCCTTAGATACAGTAAGTTGCAGGGTTTGATTTCTATAAGGGAGCTATACTCTTTTAAGGTTCGACTGGACAAGGTGCTGGGCCCTCCTGTCCAGACCATGCTTTTGCCAAGAAAGGTTGGACTTGAGGTCCCTTCTTACCTGGTATTCTATGATTCTGTGATTCTGTACTCATCAGAAAATGTCAAGGTGTTTACCTGTGCTGCTGAGCTGCATCATACAGTAACTTAAGATGAAGTGGATAAAATGGGAAGAGGAATGGGAATATGAGAATATAGCATGGCTCTGTGGCAATGGGGTCTAAAGCAAGAAAGACTCCACCGCCAAGAAATTCTGCTGTGCCATGCTTTGACATTAACACATAGGAAAGCCAACAACATTTTCATTTTAGTCCTGTAAGGCAATACGGCAATCGTTAATCATATGATTGGTGTGAGAAAAATAAAAAACCACCCACAGTGAATGTCTTAAATACTTGGAGATTGCGAACTCTTGTAGAAGGTGATGGTCCTGAAGGCTTTTATGTTTTTCCGTCAAACTCCAAATCCTGTAGATTTGGCAAATTGTGTAGATTGTGGTTATCACATACAAGAGAATTTCAAAGTGTCACTGCTTTGCCATGCCTAAACAGAGACACCAGCATTTGAACACACATATGTGGTAGCTGTACTCCAGTTTTGACTGATAGTGAATGCACTGTGCTGCAGGGAATTAAAAAGAAACTGAATTGTCTGCTTAGAGTTCAGATCAAGTTAGAAGCTTCTCATGTTGCTTCATTCTCAATAATCCTTTCCCCCCAAAATATAGCTGGAGGATCAGAGATTTTTAACTTCTTACATCTGCCTTATTTTGTATTGACTTTTTTTTTTTGACAGTGCATGTCTGTTGCTGACAACTGTTAGAAGTGGTGATATGCAATAGGTTATTAATATTCTAAGTGACCACTATGTGGAAATGAGTGATGCTACTGCCTGAGTAGGGCATGGTGCCCCACTTAGTGTTACATTTTTCTTCTCTATGGTACATATTCTTTTAGGTGTACTAGGGTTCCTTATATAAAGACATTAATAAGAAAAATGGTCAAAATGCTTTTTATACATCAGCATAAAAAGAGTTTGTGGAATATTGATGAAATAAGGAAATAACAAAATTCTTTTCAAGAACAAGCCTTTATTTTGAAAAACAAAATAGAAATGCATTAATTAATTTGTAAATGGAAGTAATTAACCTTTAAACAGGCAAACCTCATTTATATACTTAGATATAATCACACTGCCACACGGCATGAGATTATGTTTTACAATTCCCTACCTAATTATATGGTTCCAGAATATAAAAAGTAAAATGCATAAAATAGTATAACTGATAAATGCTCGTGTAACTGCTTTTCATATTTTGACTGCTTTTAAGATACACTAATGTTTGGAACTAAAAAAGTTCAGTAGTTTATTCCTGCATTATTTATAGTCTCTTTGCTACCAAATGAAGAAGGGGTTGATGATTGCTGTGAAAGCTCTATTATTCCACTCTGAATCCTACATTGGTGACAAAACATGAACTTTGTTAATTTTTAAACAAGTAAAAAACTCCAAACCAAATGATGCATCACCTGGCCTTTATTAGGCAGTCTATCCTCACATTTTAATCACAAGTTTGAGCTTCCCCATGATTTTTTTTTTAATTTTTGTATTTTTATCTGCATTTTCACTCATTTCTCTAGTTATTCTACATTTGAAGGTCAAATGTTGATCTACTTCTCTGTCTCACCATTTTAATTGTTATTCACACATTTTTTGGCCTTGTTGGCTAAAACTATGTATACCAGTTAGGAAAATCCTCACTGTTAAATCAGTTTTATTTTCTTAGTGTTTTAGGCCTTACTTATTAGGGATGGCTTTTACTGCTGGAGCTGTGGCCCATAAAACTAGTTTCTAAATTAGCAAGTTGCAAATACTCTGTGACAGGTTTTCCTTCTGCTTGGTTGTTTTATCAGTAGGTTAATCAAGAAGTGTAACATAACTATGCCACTAGTTTTTTAACCTTATCTAGTCTATATATTTTTGTATATTTCAGTGAGTGTCATCAGTGTGCTTAAATTAAACCTGCAGAACAAATATATATGCAAATCCTGGCTGTTTATGCATAACCAACAAAGACAGTTTTAATAAGCAATTAATTAGATTTTGTTGTAAGTCTGCAGAAGGTCACAGACAATCTTGCTCACCACCTCTCTGAGTGCTATTTGAACAAGTATCATTAATGTTGTAGTGTATTTCATTACACAAGTTGTGACTGGTCAAAGGCATAAATGGACTTGAGCTGAGTGTGATAATACTTATCCTTATGGATACTTACCCTTATCTTGGATACAATGAGGAGGCAAGTAGTTGAAGAAATTTAAAGCTTTCTTATTCTGGTGTATAAGACTGGAGACAAGAGACTGTTGCAGCCACTTTAAAGATGTTTTTGATTCACCGTTCAATCATATCTCTCCCTCAAATTAATTTTAAATACTTTAATTAATAAAAAGAGTATTGTGGCTCTTCAGGTAAAGAGATTAAGCACTTGAAACCTCTCCCCATAGTGAAAATCAAGCTATGTTAGACATAAGGAAATTCATTTCCCACCTTCCTAGAGTAGGGAGAAAAGCAGTAAGATTAACTGACCATTGAGATCTATGTTTTACTAGTTCTTACAAAAACAGCCAAAGGACAAAGGAATTGCAAGTTAGGTAGTCAAAACTAACCACCTATGGAAAAATGGATAACCACTGAAATCAGATGTCTAGTAGGACTGAGAAGAGATTTTTACATATGAAATATGACATATGAAAACTGAAGAAAAATCAGAAAGCGTGAGTATATACTTTTCAAGGAATTTCCCCATTAAAATTTATTATCTTATCTTGTCCAATGGGGAAAAAAAGTGAACTGTTTTCAAATCAAACTTACTATGAAATGTAGGATTAATGACTTTCTGTGTCAACCAGCATCATTTGCCCTTATTTATGCAGGGGAAGAATAGATAGACTAGACTTTGGACTGGTCTTCATAGCCCACAGATCTATCAGAGAAGCACAGTGCACAGAGAAGCACAGAGGAAATCACAGGATCTGCTTTAGACTAAGATGAATGTCTCTTCTTCCAGCTAAGGCAGTCCCATAGTATAAAATAACTTTCTTTGAGGGGGTGTTGGAAATTGTCCCTAAAACGTCTTGATTTCTGGAAGACTTCAATAGAAAAGACAACCGTTTTAGACCCAGTATTTTCAGTGTAGTCAGATCTCCAACTAATAGAAAGTGATGTACTTCTGCAAAATGAATTGCACTTTTTTGCTCTACAATGTAAATAATATTAACATTGTTTTTTAAATATATCTATTAATCTTAGAACACTTTATCCTTTGTACCTAGTTGAAGACACTTACAATGTACCCAGAAACCTGACGGTGATTTCAGGGGCCAATACTGATTTCTCACAGTGGGGACGAAATAGTGATTATAATGAATGTGAATAAATTAAATTTGTCAACAATTCCATCATCAGGATGATTTGCCCTGAGGTACATTTCAAGATGGAGACACTTTGTTCATGAGAATGGACAGTTTTTTGGTAAATCATGCATAGTGGTATTAGGTAGGATTCTGTAGCTTAACTAGTAGATCTGATCAGGAGTTTTTAACTACTTGAGCTGTGGAGATTAGGGACTTATATCTCCTGCTATTGTCACACAAATGGATATTGCCTTCTAAATTTCAATATTATTCTATAACACCATATTCTTTTTATATAAACTTATATATATATAAAAAATAATATTCAGGATCCTGAGGGATAGCCAGTATATATTTTCTGTAAGGTAACGATGCTAACACAGCCATCTTGGCTCTAGCACCCGATTTAGTTATTGCAGAACTAACTTGCAGTACACACATAAAGCATGGCTTTGTGCTTTGCAAATGCTAGCATATTGCTAGAAAGCAAGGATAAAACTCTAGCTGTCTTGTGCGTGACACCTGCTGGGATTGCCCAGGTAGGTGCTACCTATAAGTCCCAATCTCTAGATGCATTTCTGGTGTACCACACATGCATTTTTCTGCATGATAGATTGCTCACACAGGATACCCAGGGTATGGATTTCATCTTATCCTGTATCTAGACTGGCTAATACATCTTACATTTAACAGTACCTAGATTAAAAAAATAGAAATAGCCACTGAAAGGGGAACCAAACCCTGCTCCACCACACTTTTGAATGTGCAGCTTAATCACAAGGCCAAAGAATGTTGCTCACCTCTTGCCCCTTCTCAGCTCACTGAACCATTTCTTTCTGTATGCAAAGTAGGCAAGAGTGACAGTGATCTTTTCCCCTGTGGCTCCATAGCCAAGTCTTTCTTCTAGAATATATTGATTGGTATATGTTCCTGTCCCTTCAGCACAAGCAAAGAACACAAGTTTCCAATATTGGAGTGGGATTCACAGGAGAGGATGTGCCCTGCCCTCATTGCGATTTAAAGAAAGAATAATCCTTGCTGTGCAATTTGTTATCTGGTTTGTTTGACTTTTGTTTTCTATTTTTGAAAAGTACATCCAGGGGAAAATTTTTGGACATGTGTTCCAAGTAGAAGCACATATTTCCTCATAGCCTTGATTTGGGTGTCTAACCCACTTCTCTGAATTTCATTATGAGGCCGTTTGCTCCTGCTCTGAAATTCATTTGTGATCTGTGTCTATTGCATCGCTGCAATCACTGGGCCCCAACACCTCTCCAGTTAGTACTTTCATAGGTCTGACCCTTAAGTTCAGTGCAGATAACCTCTTTCTCATAGTGTAGGTGTTTACAAGGATAACTACAAGTGATTTATAGTTGAACATCTAATATTGTAAATTAGCAGAAAACTAAATATAAACAGATTCACCTGGATTTTATGAGCAAAGCATAGATCTTTCAGTAGATGCACACTGCACCTGAAGAAAGAGTAGCAATAACAGCAATACTCTACTCTTAAAATATCTACTGTCTAGACCGTGTGCAGAAATTATGATAAAAATCAGGCTTTTGCATAAAACAGTGCCTGCCAGCTATTTTTTATTCTCCTACTTCACCAGTGTCTGGCTTGCAAGCAGTTATGGTGGAACCTGTCAAAGGATAGACTAAGAGTGTGTAGTGATATCTTTGTGCCCTTAACTTTATACTCAATAAGTGGACATGAATGTGATGTGTATATACACATGCAAACACAGCTACGTGTATGTCCATTCAGTCTTCAAACTGTACCAGATAAGTTCTGTGCTGCTTATTAGTTTGACTTTAGGACCCAAGGGAAAGGCAGGAAGATGTGCGAGGGGAGGTTTAGGCTGGATATTAGGAAAAGGTTCTTCACCCAGAGGGTGGTGGAGCACTGGAACAGGCTCCCCAGGGAGGCAGTCACGGCGCCAAGCCTGGCGATATTCAAGAAACACTTGGATAATGCCCTCAGAGACATGGTGTGAATTTGGGGCTGTCCTGTGCAGGGACAGGAGTTGGACTTGATGATCCTTGTGGGTCCCCTCCAACTCAGGACATTCTATGATTCTATGACTAAGGTGTACCTTTTTAAAGAACAGGTTGTGGCTATTTTTAGAAGAGTATTCTTCAATACGCTAAGTAATGTAGCTTGTTCCTTTGCCTTAAGAGAAGCACATTCATTAAAGTAAAAAACAGGAAAGATTAGTTCCTCTCCTCTCACCCCTTTCTATTAGTATTTTTATTTTGTGGGTCTGAATGGCTTTTTGGAATTTTCTGTTTGTTTTTTACAGTAGAAATTAGTCTGCTTTTTTTGGGTTTGTTTCTGCTTGTTTATCACTTGTTCTATTTGTTATGATTTTAGTGGAGAAAAGCCTGCTTAAGTATATAGGATTCTGAGCCATTTAATTTAAATGTAGTGAATGTTCTCAGGCTCTCCAGAAAGTCCTTAAAAATGGATAATCATCAACTTTGACGTTACTGATATTACATTTGTCAGAAAAGCACATCTTTCCTAACACATGCACGTGACACTTCTTCGTTTCATATCTGAAAGTGTAAGATAAATAAGCACAAATCTATGCTTGTTTTTCACATGTCCTCTTTTAAAATAGAGAGGAAAAAAATCAATAGACTCTCCACTTTGAGATCTTCATTCTGCAAGTCCACTTCTACTCATCAGGACCAATGCGTGCTGCAATCTGGAGATAAATACGTGTGCATGACTGGTACAAGTATTAGAATATTGACAGCAACTCACTGACCTGCTTAACAATTAACAAAGGCAGTCTCAGTTTTAAGGTATAGTATCAAAAAGAATAGAAGAAGCCCAAATGTGAAGTGAGAGGGTAGCCTTTTCCCTAAGGACAGATGGAGGAAGTGTCTTGGCAGCTTATATAAAAATATTATCTTTCTGACTAAACAAAAGACCTTCCTATCTAAATGGATGGTAAAAAAAAAAACATTTGCTCAGGACAGGTCTTCATAACTCCATCTCCTCTCTCATATTTTTACCGCTTTTGTTCTCCTCAGCTGGATAATTTGAACACCGATTTTGTCTTCTTGAACACTTTTTATGTTTAATCAACTTTTTGCATTTTACAGTTTGTCATTTAGGCCCTTTTAAAGAAATCATACTGTATTTAGACTGCAGAGTAAACAGTATGTAATCATAATCTGATTTGATCACCTATGTCACTATATTGTATAGTTGCTTCAAAGAATACCCGTCTACAGAAATTTTAGTCAAATTCCTGATTGAAGTTTACTGTTTTACCTAAGAATATTCCTGAATCAAGACTATAAATATGCAAGAATCAATCAGTTTTCCTTTTAACTGTAATATATGACATAGTCTGCAAATTGCTCTTCATATTCTCAGATACAACTCAGCAAAACCATAAGCCTTCATTTTTCTTTAACTTCCTCATCAAAACCCTTATTGGCTTTGCTAGCATGGAAATCTAAAATTTTGGGGCAGCTGCTGCTGTTTGACTTCAGTGCTCGCCAAAACTGCAAATACACCTGTTTCACTGCATTTCCTGACTTACCTGTTTATGCTTGTTTCCGATCATAAACCCTTTGCTGCCTGAGACAAAGATTTATTTTTGTTCCATTTGTATCATGTCTGTCAGAGTGGGGTCACGTTATAATTAATGATTATTAATGGCAAACAACAATCATAAAATAATTTATGTTAATATCAGGTTCCAGCAGTAGTGGCTGTTTATGATTGGCACTCTGGAGTGCAAAGTCATTACATTTCAGATCCGTATGATCATTGCTGGTTTCTCATACTAACTTCCAGCATGGCAATGAGGCACTCTGTTCCTCAGCAGTTCCCACTTCAGCTGCGTTATGTGTATCACCTTTGTGCTTCATACTTGTACTAAGAGTGTGCAGGATGACATGACAGGTCTTTTTACGTTACCTTTTCTTAAAATGTCAAATCATCTTTTGTTGCTTTCCACCTGTTAATTATGAAGTGATTTATTCTGTTCAAATTTCTATTTATCATTTCTTGAAAATGACAGATAGTTCCTCTACACTGGTCTTTTCCCAGTAGAAATCATCCAAATGATGCCTAAAATAAACTATGAACAGAAGCTGTCCTGAAAACTTCCAGGTGAATGGGTGCTATCAGCTAATTCTTCGGCATGATACAGGTACTCCTGCAGTAACGTCAGATACCTTGCACATCTGTGATAACCACATTTGTTCTTGAAAGTACTTCCGAATGCATTAATGTGAAGAGTGTGTTTTATATCCTGCTGTAAGTATGCTATTGCAGAAATTGAAGATGAATGAAGGGAAAAGAAGGATGTTTTGTGTGTATATTGAGTTACATTCACAGAACGGATGTTAAGGTTTGCAGCAGGTCAGAAATGTTCTGGAACTTCCTTACTGCTTTAAAGGAAAAGGGCAGGAAAAGGTCAGATAGCAGCTCTAGATGATGTGAGTATGTGGATAACCATTTCAGAACAGCAGCTTCCTGATCTGCTGAATTATGGCACAAACCAGTGTGACACACCACCACGCCTCAGTGCAGAATGGAGGTATAAAGTGTTTCTGTCTTTTGCGTTTTTGCAATACAAAGAGTAAAAATTGCAATCAAACAACTAAGTATGGAGAAAGAATAATTGAAATTTATGATGTCTAGTCAGTATCATAGCCATCAAAATGAAAATGTCAACTAGTAAACTGTTCAAAGAAAAAATTCACATGTGCCACGTACGCTCTATTCACACTCAAGTGGCAGCTATGACAGGTTGCAGTGCAGGGAAAAGACCAGCTCAGATATTTCATATTTGTACTGACTCATAGACTGATGCCTTCAGGTAACTTCATATAAGGACTACATTTGTCAGAGTTGTCTGTAAACCAGCTGCCATTTCCCAGGATTAGAATGGCGTTTGCAGACCTGCAATGCATTCTCCTCCTTTCACCTCTTCCGTATTTCTCCTGTGTTGACTAATGCAACGCGATAGCTGCTTGGCCAGAAACGGTCATATTGCCTCTTCATTGTCAGAATATTTCTCCACTCTTCTTGTTGGGTTTCTGATTATTTAGACTCAGTGTTTCTTTTGAGGTTGCTGCCCTGAGTCTCTCTGCAAAAGAGGTAGCCAAAAATCCCTGTCCTCAGGAAGTCTATTTTTTTTAAATGGGCTTTTTTGCTCCATTATCCTCCAAGGTTAATTCCTGATGCATCTGAGTTTGTAGATTTATTGAAAGCAATCACGGCTGTGATGAATTAATGTAAACCAGTATCTTTATTGTGCCACTGTTTACATTTCTGGTTTTGCATTTAGCATTACATTTGAAGTCAGGCTCTGGTGAAGTTCATGAGTAACTATAAGAGTAAATGGCCTTTTAGAAGCACGCACTGAAATGCAATGACTATCCTGCTCTCATAGCTTTTTTTCCTCTGATGTTTAGCTTCCCTCTTTCATAATTTTAGAGAATGGTAATCCTAAACTGTAATTGGGCCTTCTTAATCTTAGAAGCCTTCTATTACTTACAGATTTATCATTGTCTTAGTTTTGGTGTATGAATAAGTTTCTGGAAGGTCTGATGTTTGTAAAGAAAAAAAAAGTCTCTAAACTTGTACTGGAAATTTGCTGATGTCAAATAAACTGTGTGAATATCTCCTTTGAAAAAGTTTTCTGAGATCTCAAAGTTCCATTTATGGTTTCAGAAAGGCCAAGTAAGCAGGGAAAAGTGATTTGAGATCCATTTGAAATATTATTTTTATTTTTCAGGGCAGTTTGGTTTTTTTTTTAAGACCTTTTATTTCCTAATACTCAGGTTTTTCTATTTGCTTTTTAATTTTTCATCTGTCTTAAGAGAAAAGCAGACTTTATTTGTAATTCTTTCACAATGTCATTGAATCCTAATTATATGCTATTTATTCTCAATAAAATAGGTGGACATCCTAGAGGGAAGTCATTTTGATAGCAAGACTTCCAGCAGACATGTATGCAGCCCTGTCTGGGCTTCAGTGTCCTGAAAACAAATCGATATATTTCTGCCCTACTGGCAGTTTATAATGGCTATTAGTATACAGTGCATAAGCTGAAAACCTTATTTTCTAAAACAAGAATAAAAGCAATTTGAGACACCAAATTCTGTAAAAAAAAACATTATATGCAGTTAGGCTACTGACTTCATACTACTGCTCTAGCGTGCTGTTGTCAATAGGCAGCTTTTACAGTAAATACTGGTTTTTCTTTTTTTTACAGCTATATACTTTTAAAAGGGACCAAAATGTATAGAAAAAATTTCATTACCCCAAAGTTCTCTTTCTTAAGATGCACTCAATAGTCTTAAGTGTATGTTCAGCATTTCTGAGAAATCAGGGGGAATATAATAAAATACAGCATTCTAGGCAATGTAAGAAATAGCAGTCTCAATCAAACTCTTAAGATAATTTATCGCAAAGGCACTGATTGACAGCAGTGACAGCAAGAGTTCCCGAACCAAGTTTCTTTTGGACTTGCAAGTTGATTCTTTCTGGGCCATCTGGAAGCAAACCTGAGCAATATGTCACCTTTGTAAGCCCAGATATTGCCCTGGCCCTGAGATGTCTGGGTTTGCCACATGACCGCTGCCAACCAACTGTTAAACAGGCACAGGGACAAAACTTCCTTCTTACCCCATGGCTGTCATCACCCTTTTATTTTTTTTCTCCTGAAACTATTGTTTTTGAATGATTCTTGCTAAGAACTGCCAACTTCATGCTAGTGCTCCAAAGAATGCTGGAGATTCATTTGCCCTCCCTCTAAAACATTGATAATATGAAGATGTAGTTAGGTGTTGATTAATGAAAATACCAGCCAATTGACCTGTCAATATGAGGGTCCTTCTCCTGGCTAATCATAATTGGCATAGATGTCTGGAATAGTCCATTTTTCTCCATCTCTTTTGTTCTCTGGTCACAAAAAATGTCAGGTTATCAGGGTTATCGGAGGTACCAAAATCTACTTTGGAAAATAAGGTTCTCTTTTGGCACCTTTTCCTCAGCTGAATTCCTTACACCCAGATTTTCAGCAGAGCTATGGTGCGAATCTGGAGTAAACTTGGCATAATTTCACCAAATTGGCAGAGCTACTGCTGATAAACAGACTTTTTGGTTCAAATTTGTGCCTCATCTACCTCCATCCCTTGTGGCTCTTTGGAGAGGAAAAGTGACTTTTTTTTTTTTAAAGCAGACAGTCATTGGCAGGGTTTTACCCACACAGATACAGCTGAAATATATACCTTGCCAAAAGCAATATATTTATGAAGCACCCAGCTTCAGAGCATTCAGTGTCTGAACACCTCCAACCTACCCCTCAAACTGGATTTCAATACAGTGTGCACTCTTTTGCCAGTTGGGTAGTTATTTATAAGCATTGTTATGCTGTGCATAAAGCCTGCTGTCTTGAAGTTGTTCTGAGAATTGTGCTGACGACCCAGATTGAAAAGCAACATTTAATTCCAGATTTTTAAATGAGGCATGCAATTTATAAAATTTCTCAATAAAATTACATTCTGGATCAATGTGAGCAAGGAGATCAGTAGAGCTCCCATTTATCTCTTCCAACATGTCCAAAAAAAAGAGTGAGAATTAAAGGTTCAAAAGCCTGAGATTTATTATTTTCCGTGCCAACTGAAGGCGGTCTTCATGTTCAGTGTACAAAAGGCCATTTGGTTGTTACTGAAATTGCTGCTGACTAAAATACCCAGAGTTGACACATTTGTCAGAAGACTGACAGACATCTGATTCAATAAAGGTTTCCAGCCTTTTGTTTGACATTTTGGTGGTTGGTTATCATTGTGAAAGGGATTGTTAGTGAATTATTTTCATCTGTAATTCATGCAGATATAACTTATTTTATAGCTCTGCCATCCCTAAAACCTAAAGCAACATTTTTTACCTTTCCCCATGCAGTTAAGTGAACTTTGCTGTTAGAAATACCACTACTGTGAGAGGAAATATTTTTAAAATCTGTAACCTCTCAACACTGTAGAGTACCATCATCACTGCAGGCAGATAAGAGCCAAATCTGTGGGTCATTTCCCAGCACTGCATTTTTTTACTACCTTCATGTAGTACTTCATAATTCACGCAGAATACCCATGACAACTAAAAAGAAGCGTAAACCTCATGCAAATACTTTTCTTCCTGTTGTAGGAAGCTAATCTTTGAGGTCCAACTGGTATGGACAGATTTTAATATGTTAGCTAAGTAAACATTTGTGAAGTGGTCTAATCCTTGATACAATACAGCAAGTATGCGGTGGATTGTAATGGGCTACCATTGTCTTCTCCGTATGAAAGATCAGGTATGGATCAAGAGTATTATTGCAAAGTATTCTGAGCTGTGCTAAATTAATCCAGAAAGAAGAAAACTGGCTTGCTAGGTCCTTGTACTGTATCAGATGATCTTCCACACATTATTTCTTGGCAATCTTTACTGTATGAAGAATGCAGGAAAGTTAGTGTGGAGAGCATAGGAAGCATCTCTCCAATCGTACAGCATGCTGCATGGAAAACCTCAAGAGTAGAAACCACTATTCTGCCTCTGAATCAGTGTGGCCCCAGTTTTGACTTTGAGCTACAGCCTTCCTTGATTTATGTTCAAGCTCCATATTTCTGTCTCAGTGGAGATGATGGAGATAACCTTTCATGAGTATGCCACATGCAATGGTCATATTCAGCTTTCTGAGCCATGTGCTAGGAGAGTTTGTCTTTTGGAGAGTGAGATTAAACATTCTAATAGACCAATAAGACAAGAATCATCCTGAACCTCCTTGCCCATAAGTGAAGCCATTCTGAAGCTGACCATGTTTCCATATCCTGCTTCCCATGGCCACAAATACTAATAAGGGAACAGAAGGATGGTCATATTTCTGCTGCTACCTTTCCTCATGATCAAAGCCACTTCTGAGAGAAAAAACAAGGAGTCTAAATTTATGGACTGCAGGTGTCTGGAGCCATTGGGTAAGAATGTAAATTTTTGTGTTCCTTTACTTTGCCCAGGCAACTACCAGGACCATCTTCAGCTTACTGTGAATAAAAGACCCATGGTGGCATCTGCTTCTATGTTCTGGGGAACACATCATATCAGCTTGGTTGTAGTTCAACTTTCATAATTAAGTGCAATGCTGAGTTGCCTCTGCTAAACATGATACATCCTAGCTATATTTGTTTAATTGCATGAGAGATATGCATTCCTGGGTTCAAGATTTACTCTGTAGAGTCATCATATTTAAGGTGAGGATTTATGGTGTCCTTTGTTATATGAAAAAGGGACTCTGATGTTGCGGTGTGCCTTTGTCTCCAGATACCTGCCCGCCTTTGTGGTTGCATCTGTTTGCAAAACCCTTAGTTTCCAGTGCCAGCCTTACCTCAGGTTCCATGTTGAGGAAAGCAGACATAAGAAATTCCCTCATTCAAGGCCTCTTCTGGCAGTGTATCCTCACCTGAGCCTTTGTTACCTTGCCAACCTCACTAAGAGCCTATCAGAGAGCTGTCACCCATCTCTTCCTTTACTGTCACCACCTCCTGGTTTACTTTCCTCTTCTTTTGGTGACAGACTAGCTCCCGTAAGAAGTGTTGGTCTCTATCCTCTCTGAAGAGAAATGAAAGATGATAATCCGTCCTTGGATAAAGGAGATAAAACTGTTGTACCTGTAGATTTAAAAAGGTCACTGGTTTGGTTTTTTTTTTTTCTGATAGCCATTCAAGAAGGGACTGATCTTAGACTTGCTGAACTTAACATACATTTATCTTATTTCCAGGTAGGAGTAACACATGGAGATGTTATGAACCCCAGTGAATCAGGACCATTCCATTCAATGTTCAGGATCTATTTAACTCTGAGTTTTTTCAACATATTGTCTGTCATAGTTGCACTTCATCTGAGGTTAGCTGTTGTTACTGCACGTAGACTTTTGTTCAAAGAATAGGTTCTTTATTGTCTACAGAATACACTCAGCATCTAATATATTTTACGCTTGTCTGAGATGGCACTGAATACTGTGGCAAAGAAAGCTTTTCTGCCTTAAACTAGTTTCCTTAAACTAGCAGTACAAGCTGGTTTATGATTTAGTCACTTCTCTATCCCCACTTTGTTTCAAGACAGAGTGCACTTTTAAGATGTCTCAGGGTTACTACACCTTCAGATTCTAGGCTGAGTTTGGCTAAGGACCATCCATTCTTCAAGCAGGCACCCTCTCTATCAAACACAACAGTTCTCACAATAATGTACTTTTTGGATTTTTGGATAGTTTGAACCAGCATCAGCAAGCAGGTGTCCATTTCATCATCTCCCACAGTCCTGCTTTGATGTGACAGGCCCCTCACAGACCTCCTGTTTGTGTGAACTATTTCATCGGCCAGAATGATGACACTGGCTCTGAGGAGAATAGAAACACCACATGAATATGGGATTGCAGAGCCTGTAGAACATTTTGAATCTGCTTCAGAGGCTGTCATGTTTAATGGTGATAATGCTCTTATGTTCTATGCTAAGAAAGTGGTACATAATTCCTGCTTTTCTTCAGGTGCAGGAGGACCTCCTTTGGGAAAATGGGAATTTGAAGTGAGTAACCTGGGACAGGGAATGCCTCTGTGACAAATACCAAGAAAAACAGAAGCACATCTCAGATGCATCTCTGACACCAAGCCTGTGTCTTTCCTCCTCCTTTGCCTGTCCAGAAGTAACTTTAGAGTCTGTCCCACCCTTCTCAAGGCTGGATCCATTTACTCAACTTCAGTAAGGCGAGCCATCCTTCTGTAAGCATCTTTACCTCATGGCATGAATGTTGACTATCTCTCATCACTAGCACATCCCTGCTGTTCCTAGACAAGTAGAACTAACTGGCAAAACTGAAGTCTCATATTCCTCTTAAATTCTTTTCTCAGTTCAAACAGGAGCATCCCTTAGAGGAAAATACTTGTTATTACTGAAGGACTCATCTTTCTGCTCATCCAGAGTTTCTTTGGCTTTCCTTTTAGACCATCACCCTCCAGGGCATGCGTAACCTCTGCATTCTCACACCAAGCACTTCTGAGGTCCTGCAAGCTTCAGGTAATAGGTTTCCATTCTGGAAGGACCTCAGGGGAAGTTGAACTCTCATAGGCCTAATTTTTGAATCTTGATGGTTTGCTCACTGCTGCATTGCATATCTGAAAGGTTAACTTCTGGTAGCTGTTGTTTTGGTTTGCAAAGAGAAAGGAAGTAATCTATATACTTCTGCTACCCCGAACAGCTTATTTCAGAGTTAATGCATTCCTATGTACCCCTGAATATTTCTTGCCGAGGTGGTTTCCAAATGTTACCTCAAGATAATTTTCCTGGCTAAATTCAATTATTCTAAGACTTAGTCCACACCTCATACCTTCAGTTTTAAGAGAACTTTTTCTTCTTATGTTTACAGCGCTCACCCCTTCAGACACTGGAAGGTCTATTTGATTTAATAGCTACAGGTCCAAAGGAAAATCCATTTTCACATAGTCAAAGCATTTTCTACCTTGGCAGTACACTCCATTAGAGCTCAAGCTATGCCTGGGACCTCACTGAAAAATGTTTTCCACCCCAGCATTTGCCTAGTACAGCTCTGGGGCTGAATCCCAGTCTTAAGTTTTGCATTACTGCAGAGGTATTCACTGTGGACGTGTCTTGGTAGAATGACCCTTCAGCTACTGCCTAAATGAAGGACACCAAGACCCTGATAACTGAGCATGGAATTATTCTGAAGTAGCATTTCTGTGGAAATGGATGCGAGCAGTTACTGGAAGAAATATGTTAAGTTACATCCTGGTAACTGCAGTTTGCACATAAATGGAACACGTATGTATAAATATTTTGAAGAGCTCTAGTTACTGATAAGTAACTTGTTTTAGTAAATATGGACAGTGTCAAGGAATTTGAACAACATAACGTGTTGTTGTGGTTTATTAGGGCAAGCAGCTAAACACAACATAGCTCTTTGCTTACTGTCCCCTTCCCCCGCAGTGGGATGGGGGAGAGAATTGGAAAAAAAAAACATGTAAAATTCATGGGTTGAGATAAAGACAGTTTAATAGGAAAGAAAAGGAAGGGAAAATAATAATAATATTAATCGTAAAAGAATATACAAAGTAAGTGATGCACAATGCCATTGCTCACCATGTGCTGACCAATGCCCAGCTAGTCCCCAAGCTCCGGTCGCTGCCCCCCTGAAACCAGGGTCATGTGTGTATGTCTTGACAGGGTTGGGAAAAAATCCTAGGGCTAAAGCTTCTGGATGCTGCGCAGGAGAGATGTTTTGCATTTTTGTGCTTTGCTTGAATATTCAGTTACAACAGCAGGAGTGGGGAGAAGGCAGATATATGCCTCTGTCACTTCCTAATGGGACACTGGTTACAGTTTCTTGAGTCACAGGGTCCTTTGTAATTTTTAAAAGAGTGAGAGAATTACGTGTTCTTTCAGTCTCCATTCCTTACTGGCAGTTTCTCTACTACTACTGTCTCCCTGGATAGGTGTCTGGGCTCCTCTCTGCATTTCTTCATTTGCCCCAGAAAGGGGCCAGGTCTGATGAGGCAGTGCGATTTAGAAAATCAAAGTTCCATTAGTAGCAACAGGAAAGTTTAAAAAAAGTTTGAAAGAAAGGCTGAAAATGTCAAAGTTGTTTCAAGGTTAGTTAATAATATAATTTGTACATCATAAAACTGTATTATAAAAGTTAAATGAATATGTCTTATTTTTCTATAATTTGCAAAGGTCTCTGGTTTCCTGGGTTCTGTGACATGTTTTTTATTCCTAATCAGCATCATGCAGTATCAAAATATCTTACAATTTTTATGATTACATATAGACATTTAGAAAAATGTCTAGTGGCTATAATTTGTGGTAGAGTTAAAACTGTTATGCTGTATTGCAGTTTTACTTTAGTCATCCTGTTAGTGACCAGACTACAAAATTAAAGTTGGAACAGGATTCATTTTGAAATAAATCTTTAGGGTGACCTTTGAGTCCACTTGAGTCAGAGATGGATGAAACTTTCAGTGTACGTTTTGAACTATGAGTGTGTGAGGAAAAAGCGTGCCTTTGGGAAGTCATCAGAGAGGACCCTGCTACCCAGTCAGTTTCCCCAGGAGCTGTAACAGGTCCCCAGCAGACTGGAAACAGTGGGAGAAAATGAAAATTTGAATAAAAACAGTGTCTTTAATATTAAACTTTCCTGCTTCAGGAAATGTTGGCAGGTATAGGCTTGTCTGATTTTGAATATACCGTAGACCGGTTGCTGTCAAGAGCCCCATTAGGACAGCACTGGTAGGGGTAAGTAGTTAACCTAGAGCTTGTTGAGACTGTAACATGAGAGAGGATCTGTAGAAAGTGCTGTACATGTGAATCTCCAACTGAACTTGAAACAGTGGTCTAGCTTCAGGATGGAGTTCATTTTATACACACGGTCCTTAAGGGGTTGCTTGGCTTTGTCTATTACCATCTATTTGCTGTTGTTATAGACGTCACTCACTTTTGCTTATAGCATGTCTGGATGAAAACCTATTAAAAAAAAGGCTTGAAGCAGATACTTCTTATATTTATGCCCATCTGTTCGGCTGACCTGATGCCCTTTAAGAAGCGTGACTTCACTGTGTGTATCAGCAGACATGTTTGCTAGCCAAGACTGACTTCAGAGAATTCTGCAAAACACAGGCAACAGAAGTTTCCAGAATAACCTTCTGTGTGAAAACAGCACCAATCTGGGACCATGACACAACAAATTTAACCTGTTAGGGGGGTGTGACTGTGCCAAAGATACTGTCTTTTTGATGTGACCTTTCTATGGAGCCTGGGATGGAGTTCATGATGAGATCGAGATATGGAGAACAATGCTGGCCTCCTTTGTAGACACTGGAACTTTTGCTAATGATCATTCCTGTTCTTGGAGATCAGAATGTAGTTTTGCTGTATGTTCTACCCTACTGGAAAGAAAAGAGCTTCTCTTTCCTCTTGTTTGCCCTTAGTATGAAGAGGGTTCCTTTTGTCTTGGAAATGGTTAGCATCTACCTCAAGCATCTAAGTCTTAAACCAGTTTCCTCTTCCATTACCTCTGAGATGGGGCTTTTGTGTCTGTTGAAGATGACGGAGCTATCTTCAGCTCAAATATTTTCTTTTTTTTTGTTTGTTATTTCTTTTTATTTCTGACATAACCCTTTCTCAGGATGCATCTTGGAGCTTTGCCTATGGCAAAGAACTTAAGCTTTTGTGACATCTGATGCATTGCAACTGAAACAGTGGCAAGTGGTCCTTCTTGTTTTGAATTAACCTGGATTTTAAGTCCCTAGAAGTTCTCTACTCAGAACTTGGCTGTGTCTGCCACTGATTCAGTCTCTTGGTTTTTTTGTGTTTATGTTAACCATTAAGGGCAAAAGCTTCTCCAAACCTGTTGACTTGAATCCTATCCTCATATTTCAAGGAATATGCAAAATTTCAGAAAGTGTGGCTTTCCCAGAACTCTGGAAGATTTTATACATTTTGGGGGATTTGGGTCTAATATATAAATTTATTGAGACTAAACTGTCTATAGAAATGCCTAACCCTGAAGTTGCATCTTCTCTCTGATGAAGAAATGCGCTGGAAATAGAAACACTGTAATAATATTGTAGAATGCTTAGTCTTGTCTTCTCACTCCAATTTCAGCCTGCTGATCCAAATGCTAAGCAACCAACCAAATGGTGTCAATCACAATGCTGCCATCCTGCAGTAAGACAAAATTAATTTCTTTCCTTCGCTCTGTTGTATGACGAATGGTTGGCATCAGTTATTTATTTTATTTCTCCATAATTTTCTGGCTTTCTGTGGTGTTACAAAAGGCAAATTTGCATAGCTGGTGAACAACTAGTGCGCTAGTGAATCTGCCCATGCTTCACATTATTAGCAAGAAAGTTTTGTTCTTATTCTAGAATGTTCTTCACAGAAAGCAATGGTTTGTTGGAATTAGATGTGAGTGAATAATAGCTGAGACATACGCTTATATTGACTGTTTCTTAGCCCTGTTTCCTGTTGTGCTTCAGGTAGTAACACTTCTGCTTCTGCTATTCTGTTCTGCTCGTTGAACAATTCTTACAGAGTTAGAGTTTCACTTTTAGTGAGTTTTAGCTGAGAATAAATATTGTTGTGCCTTTTGAGTGCAAAACATGAATGACAGGATTCTAACTTAAAAAAATATATTTTAACTTGAGTTGGTGTGTGGGACTACTGAGTGAGGATAGTGACATAATTTCACTTATTAGGTATGCCTCTTAAAACTCCTGTTTATAAATATTAAAGGAATGCTTTCACTGTAATAATCAGCCTTGAAAGACATGATACACATTAATTTTATTGATGTAGTAATTCTAAAAATAGCTTCAGTATGATTTTTTAATTTTTCTTTATCCATGTTACACTACTCAAGAATGTTAGTGCACCTCATTTGGAAAGGGTGAGCTTCTTACCAACTGTTTTTTGTGGCATAAGCCTGCACTATTTCATTGAATGAATGTATTGTAACCTCTCTGAAGGTTTTGTTGGCCCGTTCTTCACACACTTCTTTTGCTCTTTTTGTAACTAGTGATCACAGGTATTTTCTATGGAAAATGTAATGTTATATTGTGGTTTCACATGTTTTCCACAGATGCATATCTGTATCCCAAGTCCTTGTAAAATCTAGAATTTGTGGTTTGAAATTATTACTTTTACTGGACTACCATAAGATATGAAATAATGTAATAAACAATCACTCAAGAATACAAAATTGTTGGTATTGACATTATGAGTTTCATTTGGAAAATAGTAAAATTCTCCATTTTTATAAGTACAGCTTTGTGGGAAAGATGATTTCAGGTGAGAGTTTGTGTAATGACATAGTGTGAGTACAAGATTCCTCATTTAGACATCTCATATCCTGTCTAGATAAGCATATTATGAAGCTAAATATCTAAGTGTTGATATTGTGTGTGCCTCCACATAATTGCAGGCACCTGTAACATATGAGTACCAAAGCAAGGGTGAAGTTTTAAAAAAACCTGTAGTTCTTTTTATCTCTCATTAAAAAGGCTGGAAACTCTCTCTTTTTGCAAAATACATGCTGTGCAAGTGAATTTGTATTCTAAGCAAGAAATACCTCTCACCACATGAACTTCCAGGCTAATGGGCTCAGCAAAATAGATATAGAATTTTTTTTCCTAGAGTAGTAATAACATTTACAGAGATGAAATTGTCAAGATAGCTATTAATACCTCATATTAAATCTTACTTATAATCCTGAACACGCTGAAGATAGATCTTGAGGTATCCTTTGGGAAATCCATACAAAATACTTTGCCTTGTTTGTGTCTGCCAAGTTCTAGCAAAGGTGCTACATTCTTTCTCTCCCTCGCTTTAGCTGGTCTTTGGCAGTTGGAAATTTTTGATATCAGTATGAAAAAAACCTGTTATGCACATCTTAAGCTAATGCAATGACATCCTGAATTTGGGTTTTACTCACATGTGTTAATTAGAAAGGCCCAATTCAGTGCATTTATTTGGGAGTTGCTGACAAGGTGACATGGCAGCAACTGGCAAGTTTAATGTTGGAAAAAGGGAAATGGATGCACTGGGCTTATGGTTAGATACATGTGGAAGAGGAAAACCTGAGTTCTGTTTTTTTTCTCCAGTATATGGGTTTTTAAAGAGTAGCAAACTGAAGCCATCTGTAAACTTAATCAGCAAAAGTCATTGCTGACTGCTAACTGGCCTGAATTTTAACTGATAGAGGCATATGCATGTAGAGGTTTAGATGTCTGCAAAGCTCACCAGAGACAAAAGGATCTATCTAAGATATTTTCAGTATCTAGGAGAGCACTGAGGCAGTTAGTTCACCTCCACATATCTAGGTTGAAAATCCCTGTGGAACCTTTACCCGCTGATTTTAGTGAGATTTTTCATGCACTGAAGGGACTATGCTAATGAAGTGGAAAGGAGAAATAAAATCTCTGTAGCAGTATGTTGCTCAACTGCCTTCTGCTTGATGCAAACAATTAAGCAGCTTTAATTTTCAACACTTGTTATCATCTCTCTGTGTCTCACTCTCTCATGTATTACAGATGGTCTGGAGGGTTCTGATAACACAAAATCTAGTCTAAATCTTTACTTGAGCCTCAAGTTAAATGTTAATTGGTGTTTGAATACTTTTGATTTAATTATTTGGTCTGCCACACCTCTTTCAAAACAGGTGCTGCACTAAGGAATGCAGGTCTTTTCTGTTGCTTAACTGGGCGCAAGAGATACTTAAATTTTTAAAGGAAAAGCTTTCTTTGATGGAATTCTGTCTCTCTCTGCAAGCCTAAACTTTATATGTTTCTGAAAGAGCATGAAAACCAGTCAAAAGTTTATGAGTTTGGTTTTTTTTTGTTGTTGTGGTTGCTTTTTTAATGTAATACAGAAGAATAAATGTATAATGCTTGGAAGAGAGCAATGTACATATAATGTGATTCAAATGGGGTTGACATTCAGCATTACTTCGTAGTTTCAGTACTGAATGTCCTGAGTTCTAGAAGTGTATGCGTGTGCATTTAGTGTCATGCCTATGCAGGAAAACTTGCAGAACTAGGTCCTTTAATATTACAAGAATCTCAAGACATGAGTCAGATAAAACTGTACATTTCCAGAAAATGTTAATGAAAATGTTAAATAATTCACACAAATCACTGCATAGAAAATACTTAGAATAGGTTTTGTGAAATTTATTTTCGGTTTTGTAATATACCCACTCGCATTTTTGAAAATTGTAATTTAAAATGTATAATTCAGTAATGCTTATAGGAGTTATTCCCCTGGATTAATACTTTGACATTTTAGAATGTTCTGTGTAAAACTTTAATGCCTGTGTTTTTACTGAAGTAATTTCAGAAAAAAAAAATTGTCCTGCTCTTGGAGAGGTCTTCATATCTTCTATTCTTTATCTAAGTCAAAGAAGTAAATTAGTATGATGCAAAAAGTTGTGATATTTTACCTTGTCCTGTGAAAAAGTGAATAGTTATTTAAGTCGGTGTATGGCAATGCCCTACCAGTTTGAAAAGCATCACTAGTTTGAAAAGTCTTAGCACCTTCACGACAGGGCTTATTGTACGGGTCTGGGCTGGTGGGGGGTGAGTACCAGTATGTACTGCATTTATTACTGTAAATTCAATTTCTACTTGATAGCTCTTAGAACTTAAGTATCATTCACCCTAATATAAGCAAGGAGAAATTCTACTGACAGTGGTATGAAAATGTCTTCATTTTAATTGCTGGAATGCCCTTAAGCTGATTTGTGTCCACAGAGTA
The DNA here is from genome assembly GCF_963921805.1 of Phalacrocorax carbo. Taxonomy (NCBI): domain Eukaryota; kingdom Metazoa; phylum Chordata; class Aves; order Suliformes; family Phalacrocoracidae; genus Phalacrocorax; species Phalacrocorax carbo. The sequence goes on along the minus strand of NC_087514.1, from coordinate 79,389,333 downwards.
GGAGCAAAGCCATGCTGGTTAAATTAGCACAACTCCTGGTTATAAACAAAGACCCAGGTACGTATGTGCAGAAATTAAAGCAGCTCCTGCTGTTTGTATTCAAACTACTGACAACCCCTATGCATAGTGTTATTTCAGTTTTGACTGGCTTATTTCAAATTTCAGTGAACAATAGATTTGAAATAGAATTAATTAAAGCAAAAAGGACAACCAATTAAAGCATCAAAGAACAACCACTTCCTGGATTGTATTAGCACAAATATAGCCAACAGCTCCAGGGAAGTGATCTTTCTCCTCTGCGGCACTTGTGAGACTGCATCTGGAGCATGGTGTCCAGTTTTGGTTTTCCCAATATAAGGCACTGGCATGTGGGAACGAGTCCACTGAAGGGCCATCAAGATGGCCAAGGAAGTGGAGCACATGACATATGAGGAGAGGACTGGATTTTTTTGGCCTAAAAAAGGGAAGGTTCAGGAGAAATCTTTCTGCTGTGTACAACTGTCTGATTGGAAGATGCAGGGAAGATGGAGCCAGATTACTCTTGGTGGTGCACAGTGGTAGGATAATATGCAAAGGACAAAACTTGGAACACGGGAAACTCTAATTAGATAAGGGTATAATTTTTACCACGAGAGTGATCAAACACATGAACAGGTTGCTTGGAATATTGAAGAATTTCCACTGTAGAGGTTTTCAAGGTTTGATGGGACACAACCTGATCAGCCTCATCAAATGAGACCTGCTTTGTGCAAGTGTTTGGACTAGATACCTCTAACATATATTATTCTGTATTTCTATGAAAACATGCTACTTGAAAACCAAATAAGCATCCATACTGTACTCTGCTTTGGCTTCACAGAACTATTTTAAAACCATTGTAAGTTTATGTGTAGATGGGATCTTCACTGACCTTTTTTCTCCTGATCTATAAAGCTGGAAAATAATAAGAAGGTGCGTGTAGGCTAGCGAGCAATAATGGAGATTTGGAGGGCTTTTTGTCCACTAGAACATCATACTCGGACAGTGTTCTTCATTTAGTGGCTGTGATTACATGACCTTCCCAAACTGATCAAAGCAAACAGGAAGGTGGGCAGCATGGAAGTAATTTAGAAAAGAATGTTTCCCAGCTTTATTAATATAGCATGCGTGACTCCTCTAAAAAGCTGAATAAGGCCTAGACACAAAAGGATAAAAGGTAAATTGCAAGCATGTGAACTTTTCTTATGATATACGATTGATACAATCTTGTACCAATGTCAAAAATATTTGGCCTGCTTGCAGATCGTGTCAGCCTGGAAGGCATGTAAGCGGTAAGAAACGGGGTGTAAATTCAGGCAGCCATTAAAGGGTACTGTGCTGGTTTTGGTGGGGGCAGAGTTAACTTTCTTCACAGTAGCTAGTATGGGGCTGTGTTTTGGATTTGTGCTGAAAACAGTGTTTATAATAAAGGGATGTTTTAGTTACTGCTGAGCAGGGCTCACGCAGAGTCGAGGCACTTCCTGCTCCTCACCCCACCCCACCTGCGAGTGGGCTGGGGGGGGGGCACAAGGAGCTGGGAGGGGGCACAGCCGGGACAGCTGACCCCAACTGACCCAAGGGATATCCCACACCATATGATGTCATGCTCAGTATATAAAGCTGGGGGAAGAAGAAGGAAGGGGGGGATGTTTGGAGTGATGGTGTTTGTCTTCCCAAGTAACTGTTACGCGTGATGGAGCCCTGCTTTCCTGGGGATGGCTGAGCACCTGCCTGCCCATGGGAAGGAGTGAATGGATTCCTTTGTTTTGCTTTGCTTGCGTGAAGAGCTTTTGCCTTCCCTATTAAACTCTCTATCTCAAACCATGGTGTTTTGTCACTTTTATCCTTCTGATTCTCTCCTCCCTCCCACCACGGGGGAGTGAGCGAGTGGCTGTGTGTTTCTTAGTTGCTGGCTGGGGTTAAACCATGACACTTGTCAACAGCTCTTGCTGTTATAACTTTCTGTCCTGACAAGTCCAAACTCATTTTACCCTGACATAACCATCAGTTTTAAGTACAGCTGCTGTCTTGGTCTTCTGTTTCAGAAGCTGTTTGATAGTGATTTCTCAACCAGCTCAAAACTGGTTGCTGGCTGGAGTTAAAACAAAACAGGTACCATCCCACTTGCTGCATTTACATTTCATATCTAGGATTGCAATTCTAGGATCAAAGTGATTAAAGCATACTTAGTAAGTAGTTTTGTGTCAGTAATGATCTATTTCACCAATAACAATATATTGGTGATTCTGGGCCTTCTCAGCCTCTCTGGAAACCACATGATATCTTAGGTTTGAGAGTCTGACTTCTGCTGCTCCACCTCCTGTGGCTTCAGGCTGCCAGGCTGAGGCAAAGATTACCGTACCTGGGGGAATCCTATTTCTCTCTGTGTTTCTGCTACCACCAAGAGCAAGCCTGATAAGGCTGTTCCACCACACTGGCTGGACTCAATCCTGGTCTGTCTTCCACTGGTCCTCACTGAGGTGGAACTGTCCTTTTGCCCCACAGTGTGGAATCTCAGACCATCAGGGAAAACACCACCTGTGCTTCTGGCTTTTCCTGGCACCCAAGTAACCCCTTCTAGTCCACGCACTGCTCCCAGTCAATTTGATGTAGATCCTCCTTGGCAATATTTGCATCATTCCCAGGGAATGGTGTGGTGCGGTTCACTGTAAAGAGTTTTTGGTCTTCTCCAGCTCTAGACCATCCTGAAGTTTCACCAGTAAGAGGAATGATTCTGCCTTTCCCTTTTCTCATTTTTGGTCTTGTTTGAATGAGATGTCCTCTACAGAAAACAGGAGATTGGCATACCCCACATAGCTTTAGTTACAGTACTGCTACTACCTCTATGTGGACACTCGGTCCTGGTCCTGTCCTCAATATCCTGGTCAGGTTCCTTGAGCTTTCGACTTCACTCTTTTCCAAGCATGCACAGGAATTTCTAGTTTATATTCTTTTGTTGGATGAACAACACTTCTTCAAAGATTTCTTTTCTGAGGGTGTCTAAATCACCATATATGATCCCTCAGCCTCACCTTGTAGAAGCAAATAGCCACATAGACAGACATCACATTTATCTGTGACCTGGGACTCCTTGCCCGCTGAGGATGATATCGCTGATCATGGACCAGAAAGAAGGTCCTTCATTCAGTTTTCTGAGGCAGACATGAGTAAGCATTTTCTCATTTGGATTGTTAACTGTACACAAACGTCCATTACATTTTATTTCACTGGTCACTTCTGTGGCGGTGGGGTGTACTGACTTATTATTGACAATAAATATGCACATATACATGCATGAAAAAGCTTTGAAAATATTGGAGTTTCACTTAATTAATAGTTCAATATATTTGGATGATCAACTGTATTTTGACAATATTTTATGCAGGTTTTTCCCTGATGTCTTTCTGAGATTCAGGGCCAACTTTGTTTGGGGTAAGATGACATTTAATTAAAAATGACCTGTAAGACTTCATTGTTCCAGACATTTCTGGGAGTCAGTTTCCCATTTGTTTTCACATCAAGACAGAGGTAAGTATTTCTGCTCTAACAAAAAGGATGATAATATAAGCAAGAGAAGGAAAAACAAATGGGTGATAATAGAATATGTTTGAGTTAGTTTCTGGTGTAAATTAAACCTTCATAATATTGCTGACCTTTATCTCATTGTAACAAAGGCAGAAAGTAGCAGATACTATATGACTCATTTCATTTCCCAGAGCACGCCGGTGTTTTTCACCGTGCCTTCTTTCAGAAGGGGAGAGAGAACATTAACACTTTACAGCACAAGCATTCTGCCTGGTCCTGAAGTGGAGTGCAGAGCATGCAGCCCCTGCCTTGCAACTGGTGTCGCTTCACATAGGGCATGTTGATTGCATTGCTTGGGTGACTAACTTAACAATAAGTTCGGATGAGAGCAGGAAAAATTGCTGTTGGCAATTACGAGCTTGAAAGATCATGGGAAATCTTTGCCATGAATTTTTTCCTGCACCCAAGCTTTGAGCAGTGGAAAAGAGACGCTTAGACGTACATCAGAGAGTGCTGTATTTTAAAAGAAACTCTTTTTACTTCTTTCATTTTCTTTCTTGCAAAAATCCATTGTAATGAAACAATAGGTAGAATTTATCGTTCTTAAATCAGCAGACTTATTCCTATACATCTGAAATAGGCTTTATGTTTTCTTTGTGTTTAGATCTGTATTATTTTACCAGCAGTGCACAAAAGCAGCTCTAGCAGGAGGTACGAAGGTAGAAACCTAAGGCAGTGAAAACCTAAAGGAAGGAAAGGAAATGTCAGTAATGCTACTGGTGTCTATATGGTAGTGTCCTGGAAATTGCTACTTTCCATTTCCTGTGCAAAATATATTCAGAGAAATGCTCCTGAAATAGAGTGCTTCACAGGATGTGTTCAGCTGGTCCTGGAGGAGATTTGTTTTTCTTACCTGGTCAGAACAACTGCAGTCACTCTCTCCTATGCCTTCGTAAGAAAGAGTTCAAGTGACTGATTTAAATAGTAACACCTTGAAATTTTACTTCATCAGTGTTTTCCTAAAAATCTTTGTTTCTTTCTTTGTTTCTTACATTTTTTTTTCTAAAGAATAGAAGAGAGGTTTGGTTTTGTTGTGGCTTTTTTTTCTTTTTTTCTTTTTCCCTGAAGATGAAGACAACCAGTGAATTAGGAATAAGGATTGTGCCTTATATTGACTACTGAGTCAAAGGCTCCCTCTTGCAGCTTTGGACTAAAGCCCAGCCACTGTCTAATCATAGCCCAGTTCCTGAGCCAGGTTATTGAACCTGGTCAGGCTTAAGATGAACTATCCAGAGCTGTGGCAGCATCCAGAGCTGCATACCTGCATTTTGTCTAGATGAAGCTTATTATTCTAGTACCTTGTGTCACAGGTGCTTGAAGTTCTAATACCTTGGTGAAAATATTTGGATAAACTGAGGTACTCTCACTTTTTTTTGGGAGAAAAAGGCTGAAATACTTTCTCAAAAGTTGCTAAGCATTTCAGATTAAAAAATATTTGAGATTAGACATCTGCCAGGTGGTTTGAAGCTGTGATCACATTGAAGCTTCAGCACCTGCTTATTGCTGAACTCCTTTTTCTTTCTTAAAGAACTGCTCCAAGGCACTTTTACCAAAAGACTTAATTAATAGGTTTACTTTGTATTATATTGTCTAATTAAGCAGCTAGTAAAATAGAAGTTTGCCAGTTTAGGAATTCCATTAAGTAATATAGGTTTTAAAGGTTCATCTGGACCTTTAAAGTAATGGAAAAATGCTTCTCTTCCCCTCCCATCATGAAGTTACTTTGCTGTGGAGGTACAAATGTTTGTATTATGAAGAGATATTGGAGAGGGAACTGGAATCTCTTTGAATATACCTTTGATTTTTGCTCTTTTAGTATTCTCAAAACTCTTCATTTCATGATGAAGAACTTTATTGAATGTGTAAATTGGGAGGGATGCTGTAAGGGGCCTCAACTTCAGAGGCGAGTAAAGTTCTTTTATTATACTTCTAAATTACTAATGGTTTAATCCTGCACACATTCGAGCAGGTGGATAACTTTACTTGTATGGAATTCTGCTAGCTCTATGAGATGTACTGAAAAGAGAAAAACTACTTAGGCATGGATATATACAAAGGTGGAACCAAATTAATGCCAAGTCATTATAATAGAAAGTACATGCGTTGACTAGCTTGTACTGGGATGGTATAATAATTCCAATATTTTAGATACATTTAATTTTTTTACTTTTGGATTACCTACACAGTCCTAATGCAGAGAACATTTAGGAAAAAAATAACTGCCATAGTAGGTAGCAAAAGGTCTGGTTAGTCCAGGATGCTATTTTGTCTTTGAATGAGTATGGGGTGCTTAATGAGAAAGATAAAAATTGGGCAAGTATGGAGTAACATATCATAACTATTGGCCATTAGGTACAAAAATATATTTTTCATCTTCCATTTTGTGCTTTGAAAGAGGGAACAGACTGTCGTGGTTTAGCCCCAGCCGGCAACCCAGCACCACGGAGCCGCTCGCTCACTCCCCCATGGTGGGATGGAGGAGAGAATCAGAAGAGTAAAAGTGAGGCAACTCATGGTTTGAGATAAAGACAGTTTAATAGGGGAAGCAAAAGCTGCGTGTGGAAGCAAAGCAAAACAAGGAATTCATTCACTCCTTCCCATGGGCAGGCAGGTGCTCAGCCATCCCCAGGAAAGCAGGGCTCCATCACGCGTAACGGTTACTTGGGAAGACAAACGCCATCACTCCTAACATCCCCCCCTTCCTTCTTCTTCCCCCAGCTTTATATACTGAGCATGACATCATATGGTGTGGGATATCCCGTTGGTCAGCTGGGGTCAGCTGTCCTGGCTGTGCTCCCTCCCAGCTCCTTGTGCACCCGGCAGAGCCTGGGGAGCTGAAAAAGTCCTTGACCAGTGTAAGTGCTACTTAGCAACAACTAAAACATCACCACATTATCACCACTGTTTCCAGCACAAATCCAAAACATAGTCTCGTACTAGCTACTATAAAGAAATTTAACTCTACCCCAGCTGAAACCAGGACACAGACGATGATAGATACTCTTTTTATTAGATATATAAGCAAATTTTTCTTCCCTCCTCTGTCAGATTTGTGTCTGGACAACCATTATCTGTCCTCCATCTCTCAGGAAGCTTGTTGTCTTTTTTTTTGTAATTCTTTGGGAAGACTGAATTTTGTGTGTGGTGCAATTTCAGGACTGCTTCAAGTTCCTCTAGTCTTGTGTTTGGAAATGATGTGTGACAACTGTATGGGTAAGAAAGCAACAGAATAGAAATTTTAAAATAAACCAATTCTTCATGCAGCTATATATGTTGTGCTTGAGAATTTTTTTGTAAAATATTATCAGCATAGCACTATCTAACCCACAGCAGAACTCTTTATCTCTGCCACTGTGCTAAGGCCATGAGAGATAAAACTTTGACCACTTAGCAATCCAGTACATATGCTTTCCAGGGATCATATGCTGGAAGTGTGTCTTGCTGTATTTATCATTGGAAAGGAGGGGAAGAAATATTTTCTTCTTCCTTTTGCACCATTTTCTCTTCAGCCACCCAAAATGGTCCCTTTTCTTATGTATTCTGCTAACATAGAGAGCACAGTAGTGGTATCTGGTGAGGTAACTAGGTTTTTCTTTCCCTGAGTGCAGAAAATATTGACCTTGGGTTTTTATCTGATTTCAGAAATTCATGCCTCTGAGAAAAATGGGGCACAGTGACTTATAGTAGGAAAATAATCTGAGGCTGAAATGTTCATAAGTAAGATATTTTTTTAGAAAAAATGAGGGGAAAATTTAATTCAAACAGAAGTGGTCTCGAAGTGAAGCCTCTCAGGAAGGTCAGACCCTCTGCTGCCAGAGAAGAAACACACAGTGGTCAGAGCCGCAGCTATGGCCACAGTATTGTGCAGCCCCAGCTCCTCATTCTCAGAAACCCACTCCCAGCTGTCTCAAGGGCTACTCTAGTATATTACCAATTTGTTTCAGTGTGACCTGATGTGAATATGTATTTGTATCTTTGCCATGTCCTATACTGAATTTTGGGCAAGAGAAAATTTGTTAACAGTCTATCGTAAAAACATAACTACTTAAAACTAGTAGTCAGTGAAATATCCCATATCACAAGAGGATTAAGGGATTCTTTATTTCCTCAGCTGAAACGTAATACTGCTTCTGCCTACTTGCTGTCATATAACTTACTATGCTGTTGTATGCATGTTCTGCAAGATGAAGTTCATGATCCACTACAAAATTGCTCAGTTTTCCTTTAAAATCAGGCAAGATATTGTGATGCTTCATTTGTAACACTGTACTTCACTCAGGTGCCAATGATCCTTGATATCAAAGGGTAATGTTTTGTGTCACACAGCCACAGCTGACATCAGTTCTTCAGCACCTGAAACAAAAACGATGATGTGGTATGTTTAATTTTTTCTCTAAAATAACTGTTGTGGATTTTTGAGATCTGGAAGTCAATGAGAGCTGAAAGTAGCTGTTGTATGAAATGGGAGGGATATGTACACAATTACCCCTGAAATCTAGAGTGTTGTCTTGTCTACCTACCAGTCAGGAATATTTTTGTGATGGCATATTGTTCCGTGGGTAAATAGCAGCCACTGATATTCCCCAAACCTCCCACTTGGAAGAACTAGCTCAGCTTACCTCTGGATATATAGTGTTAAGCAGTATTTGAAAGTGGTTATTGAACATTATCAGTAGCAAATAGGCATAACACAATAAGACACCTTTCCGAAGAACAGGTGGCAGTTGTTTTATTCTGATCACCCTAAGGTGCTGAATGATTTTATTACCCATTTTAATGATAAAATATAAAGTCTTACAAGTTTGTGACAATAATCATCCAGCAGTATGTCTCTACTTAAAATGTGTGCTATAGAGGAACAAGGCAAGACGACTTCCTTTTTCGAGTTTTCTTAGTGTTGAACACCACACCCTATGCTCATCTGTGTCCAAAACCTCTGTGAGTGAAATTTTAGTGCTACTGAAATCAAAGACAAAAGTCCTGCTGATGTTGCTGGGCCAGGGTTCGAGCAGGCCTAACCATTTTACAAAGAAAGAACCACAGGAACATTTCCTCTTCTGAACCATCTGATAGAAACAGCGAGCTGTGGTGGAAAGCGAACAAATGGGGAATTCTATCCAAAAGCAGCATAGAAGTCAGTGCCTTTGTAATTGGAGGAACCACTGAAAGCTTAGAAGGCAGGATGTCAGCTGCTTACTTTGGAAAAACATGAGCTCAGAGTTATTAAGGCCTGTTTATGCCTGCATAACCGTCTTGTATCAGCTTCAGCCTAACTGGCAACAGAAAGCTAGACTGAAGTGGGAAGCCTAAGGTCTTTATTTGTTTTGTGGCAATCTAGTTAGAATAAAACAGACCTGTGGCACCACTCTGATGCTCTTCTAAAAACAGGTATGCTTCTGAATATTTGCCTGAATGCTGAGGACAAGACTACACTTTCCCACCTTAAGATGCTGGGTGAGATAGTCATGCCGTCTCCCTTATGGTCCATGGAGAGAAGAATGCAGCAGTCAGGTGTGACTCATGGTTGGGTGTGTATTCTAGGGTGAGATAAACTGTACTTTGATTTACCTGCTTCTGCTTATTGACAATGAAGTTGCTCCAGGCAGCTAGCTTGGAAGCAGCAGTCCGCTCAGTAGGCTTCTAAAGGTGAATGAAAACTTGTTGTATCCTTAAGACTGAGATCCATTTCTCAATGCTTAGTGTGACCTTGTATTATTGTTTTACCCTCATTTTTGCTGATTAGACCAGTATATTACAACTGAGTGTGAGTGCTTTCCACATTAACTTTGGAAACAGGCTGAAAAACAACATAAACCCTGTGTATTTTTGTATTATAGTCATTTTCTCTTTCCACTGTGGTTTGAGTAAAACAGAAACTAACATGACTTTTAATATTTCAGTTTCCACTTACATTGTTGTAATAGTCCATATACTTCTAAGATTAGCATAGTAAGGATGCTTACACTGAGGATTACCATCCCAGGAGTTGCACTGCATGATTGGATATTAATCACTACTACTTAGTGATATCCTAAAATCCTGCTGAGTTCATTCTTTCCTACAACCCAGGTTGCTGACATCTTTTAATTTAGTAACAATATATGTTCTGTTGCATTATTCAGATGATTAATGAATATCTCCAACAGCACTGGGTAGACCAGTGTGGATCCCTGTTAATACATAGCAGTAATGTGACTATTAGTTTTGCACCTTTTGTAGCGTTTGACCTTGGTTTCCTAGCTTCCTTACAAAAATGCTACATGGGATCATGCCAAAATGTTTATAATTTATAAATTCTGCTGCCTTTCCATTATTCATAGGACATAGGATTCTGCCAAAGATGCACATTACTTCGGTTTGATGTGGCTTATTCAAAAGGAAACTGTCTTAGCTATAATTTTTTTTTGTACTATCTGCACTTACAATATTTTTTTATTCTAGTACTTCTCTAGGAATTGATCTTAATTGAAAGCTCCCCAGATTTTTACTTCCACCCTTTTTATAGATATGGCCTATGCTTTTTTCCCTAGTCATTTGCTATTTTGTTTTCCCCTGATGTCCTACAGACAGTTATTTAATTGTTGTAGACTACTTCAGCCATGTCTTTAAGTATTTTTACATGAAAGTCATCCAAACTGGCCAGTTTGAGAATATTTAACTTAGCGGAACTACTACTTCTCTCTTTTATGCCAAACTCCTATGCTATTAATAGAATTTCAACTAAAATTGGGTGATTACCATAGTTAATGTCTTTTCTCCCCTACATTTTACTAAACTTTTCTCGTTTGCAGTGCCATATGTCAGTAGTTTTCTGTCTTGAATAGTGAACCCATGTTATAACTCTTTTTCCATTACTACTAATAAAATTTTTTATTAGCCTTGATATTCTCTGCTAGTTGCACCATGTTTTGTGACTTGGTCTTTTTTTTTTTTTTTTTTTGGTCTTTTGGTCTTATATGTTTGTGCTATTCTTTCATACTTATTCATAGTGATCTGAATTGGTTTTATACTTTTTCTGTGCTTCCTTTTCATGTTTGATGTCAGTAAACCCAAGAGGGCTCTCATACCTCATATATTTCCTTTGCAGTGGAGTAGCCCTAAGTTATGTTCTTAATAATTTCATGGAAGTCTGCCTGTTTTATGTTGGCTGTTTTATTTCGACCTTATTCCTTGTTTCTGTCCCAGACACTGTGGATTCCACTGTTCAGTGCTTGCTCTCACCCAGAGTGCTTTCCCAGTCAGTTTTCCTTCTTGACTATAAGCAGATCTTTAACTTTTCTAGATGCTTTCTTCCTGTTTCTATATTTAACAAAATCAGAATTTCTTGGACACTGAGCATTCTGTTCTATTCCTTTTCCAACCAATTAAAAAAATTCCCATTTCCACCAAATCTAGTATTTTGCTTACCAGAAGTCTGCTATTGGTTTCCTTCTCTAACCATCATTCAGAAAGTTTCACAGCTTAACAGCCTAGATTTGAACACAGGTTTATACATCTTTGATGTATCCAAAATTTATTCTCCCTTGTTTCTCTTCATACTTTGCCTGAACTCACTGGAGAAACAAGGATGAAAAATAACAGTGCAAGTTTCTTCTCTCAGGCAGAAATAATAAACTGTATGAATACAGAAAGGGGAAATTAGGTGTAGCAGTCTGGCAGACATTTTCTGGAGATTTAGGAGATTAAAACCTGAGCAGATGGTGGTGCTGTCCTTTTGCAACAGAGGTAAATGCCATTTTGGGGTATGTGAATAAAAGCACAGTTTCAAGACACATCAAGTAATCTCTTTTGATCTAAATAAAGTGGACTGGGGTTCTACGCTCATGTTTGGGAAACCTCCAGCTCCGCTAGAAAAAGCCTGGGGAATCATTGAGAATGAAATTTCTGGCAAACGTAGTCTACCATGACACTGAACAAACATGGACGTCTAGCAAAAAACAAAACTGAAGGTGTTACAGCTTTCAAGTATATGAAAGGTGCTGCAAAGAAGAAGGGAGTCAACTGTTTACTGTGTCAGGGGAGGGTAGCAGCGGGCCTAAATTTCAGTAAGGAAAATTCAGAATAGATGTGAGTAGTTTTTCCTTAATAATTAGGACACTTAAGTCCTGGAAGAGATTGCCTAGAAAGGCTGTGGAGTTATCTGTCACTGTCTTTCTTTGAAAACACATTTGGTCAAATTTTCTGGTTTCTATGGCAGAGGAATGGAGTAAGCAATTTATTGAAGTTCTTTTTGGCTCTAATTTTCTGTTGTTCTAGGAAAGCTAATCTAATTTTTCTGCTGCAAAACCAGACTGTAGATATTGTGAACAGAAACTGAGAGTTGTAGGTTGTATTTGTTGTTTTTCACTCTTCAGGCAACGCTGTGTAGTAGTCAGCCAGTTGTGCCTGTCTACATCTCATGTGACACTTCTCTGCCCAGCTGCTGAAGGCAGTGTCAGGTAACCAAATAGAATAGAGGTTTCTGCTGGGGTGACCCGTGTATCCCAGAACAGCTAGTCTGAAGCTACAGAGGAGTTAAGATGAGATCTGAGGAAGGACAAGGGAGAGGAATCTGACTGGCTGAAGAAAAGTGGAGAAGACTTGTGAAATGTTTATACCTGTGAACTTGATGGAGTTTTTTTTGGTTGTCACAAACATCTTACCTTCTTTTCAGGTCTCCTGAACAGGAGACAATGGAAGGGTCACATTAGTCCTCTTTCAGCCTTCCTTATGCTACAGGCTGATTATGAAATATTATGTTCTAGACCTTTAAATGAAAATTTGCCTGTTCTCTGCAAATCTTGGCAAAATCTTTCTTGCGTGGTTATTGCTGCAGGAAGTATTTGCTTGTTATAACACCTTCATTCTGCAGCTTGACTATGCAACCAACTGGGAGCAAACCAACTCCTCAGTTCTGCCATGTTTGTGTTGACATCGTTGTACAGAAGAAAAGCTGGTTTGTTTCTCTTTTTTTAACCCATATTTTTATCATGGTATGTGAGGCTGAAACAGAGCTCTTCCTTTTGGATGCATGCAGGAAAAGGAGAATGTAGGGAACTTTTCCTTCATTTCACTATCTTTTCAGAGCTTAGGCTTAATTATAGCCTTTACATTTGCAGAGGTTCTAGTCAGCACAAAGGGGAAAGAGCGGTCAAGGCCCTGGCTTTGCTCCTTTGACCTGACCAGCACAGGAGGCATGGCGTGCTGTTGTCTTGAAAATATAACAACAGCGTTCTGCCCCATTCCATCTTTGTCAGGGAGCTTTCCTTGGAGCTCGGTATCTTAATTTCAGGTTCAGCATAGACCCATGGCTCAACATGCCTGCATCAACTTTCTTAAATTCAGGTTATCACATTAATCAATTTCAATCAAACCTAAATGATTTAGGAGTCACTCTGAAGTATCTTCTATGTTTTTAGTGACTGACATTGTTGAGTTAGCAACTAGCCCAACACATCTTCAATTATCAATTAAAAATCTGTTATGCTTTTGTCTGTTTCAAATAACACAACTTCATAAGGAAGAATAGGCACATGGGATCCCTGTCTTTTGTGTAAAATGCAGAATTGCCATGACAATACAACTATTTTTGTGGTAGTTTTTATGACTTCTGCTCATCGCTTGAAATACTTTTTCAGAGGCTTTAATGGTCTTGAAATCAGTGGACTTACTGTCATGACTAATGGTCAATCCTACCAAGTATCACCAAATTTACGTTTTTTATATTAAATGTCTTTAAAAAGAAGGGGAATATTTGGATAGATGAGAGCCTTCGGATGCATAACATTTAGATATTATCCTAATACACATTCTAAATATTTGAGTTTAGAGGGGCACACATTATAAAACATTTAAGTAAAGTTTGGGTGGGGCAGAAAAACGAGCTAAGTACACATTTATCCGTTTTAAATATGTTCTTGCAATACAAATTTCACTTATTTCAGAGGTATCCACCAGTATCACAGTAATTGCTCACCATTCTGTACTCCTAAGTATGATGTGATTTTTTACTGCTTAGGCCTTGATTAACTGCAGAGGCTCATCTTGCCTTTGAACAGATGTTCATATCTTTATAACTTTTTGTGGCAGAGGAAAGAAGGGCACAGGGAACAGTGAACAAAAGTATTGGTTGTATGCAAGTCATCTGTAAACTCTGGAAAGTAAATAAAATCTGGCACTCTTTAGTTTTTTGAACAGTTATTTAATCGGTGGTTTAATGGTGGCAAGGCATGCCAACACTTTTGAAAACTATTCAGTGTGAATAGTGGCTGTTTTGCATGACAGCTTTAATTTATTTACTTATTTTTGATTACTAGCTATTATAATAATGCTACTTTGTATCTATTTGTTCTGTAGATAAACTATACATTTTTCCATAGTAAAAATATGTGTATCAATTAACAAAGTATTTTAGCATTGTATAGTTTGCAGTCTACACGTGTCTCTGAAGAAACCTAGGTCTCATGCTCTGCTCATTTTGAGAACTAGCTCAGATTTGTTGTATTTTCTCAGTTCTCCATGAACTCATTCCAGACTGTACATCTGTGCCATATGGAATGGCGGAACAGAAGTTATGCAAGAATCTAAATAGCAGAATCTATAAATCAGAAGAGTCTTTAGAAGTTGAAGGAAGAGGGTCTCCAACTAACACATCACTATCGTACAGCCAAGCAAAAAAAAAAAGACTGAACCATAGTTCAGAAGAATTAATGTTGTGTGGAATGTAGAGAGTTTCAGGTTACATTTGCCTATTTCCCCGTACACATGTGACACATGTCAGGGCCCTGAGGGCACTAATAGACCTTAATGGCCCCAACCAGCCTCACCTGGGTCTTTACCTAGACCGTATGCCCGCTTTCAGTTCAGTCTGGGGTTGTTGGTCTGAGTCTGGGTGGCATGGAGTTCTCTCTTCTGCTATTCCTGAATTATTGCTTGGATTTCCCAGCTTGATCTCAGATTTGCTTTGATGCCTTGCCCTTGTCTGGTGACTGCTGGTCTGCTGATGAAGCTTGGTGCTCTCATCAATCCAGTGCTGCTTGCCTGCTGTGGAGCTGTGCCATGGTGAGTGGGGACCCTATCTGTGCTGTGGTTGCTCTTGGCTTCTGGCTGCTCCTCCCTTGTGGGTCAACTGTGCAGCCCTACCTCCAGATCCTGCAGGGAGCTATGGTGAGAGAACAGGAGTAGCTTGCAGCCCTTCAGGCTTCTTCACCATCCTCTGCACCCAGAAGGACCCTGGCTCCCTCAGCTGAGTTTGGGTGAGAGTATGGGGATGTATCAGTTGCTGGCAACTAATCTTTGCTACCTTGCCAATGCTCAACCTAGTAGATACAGGCTGCTCAGCAGAAATAACTTCTTAGCGATGGCCCTAGACTGAGCCATCCTCTGTATGCAGCTGCTTAGTGTGCCCATGTTCCAGGAGGCTGGTGCCTTATCAGACTCCTTTATCACTTATTTTCACTTTAAAGCAGCTTTTTGGGGACTGTATTCATGCAACTGTGTCTAAGGCTGTCTTCATGGAGCTCTAGTAGATGAGTCAGTTGGCTCCTGACTACACAAATCAATTCATGAAGCTGGCTGTGGAACCTGAATCTCTGCAGTTGTTGGGAATTACTGATTTTTACCATGTACACCTGTTTTTTATTTCAGTGCAGATATCTTTTCTCAGCTTCGTAATATCATTGTACATATGAAGGTAATTTTTTGTTTCCCAAAAGCTGTGTGTTCCTCTCTCAATGGTGGGACATTTGATTTAAAGGTTCAGCTGCAAAACAGAAAGATAATTGCCTTTACATCTCTTCACTCATGGTTGATTTTATTCATAAACCTGTCTGACTTCTGTTTTTAATGTGCTCATTCCTGGCATAAAATGAAGTTCTTTGATTTTGAAATTGCATAGTATGGGTAAAGCTGTACAGCCATGAAGTTTGCTCAGATATAGTTAGTTTTAAACACAGCAAACAAAGCTACTTGAGCTGTTAACTGTGCGATCAGATAAGGATAATCTTTAAGATTATTCATTAATTTGCAAGAGCATTTGTTAAATGTCTTTCCATTGTAAAAAAAATTAAAGCTCATGTCTTTATTGATCTATGGATTAATTTTGCCAATTGCTCTCTGTGTTTCTTTGAACTTCCTAAAAACTTGCCTAAGTGAGGAAAAGTAAGTTTCATCTAGTACCATACAGACTTGAATTTATTCACTTTGGGAGCACACAGTAGTGCTTTACAAGCTATTTTGATGTCCTAGGCAGTCTTACTTGGGATTTCCAAGAAATTAATAGCTTAAGGCTGTAAGCTATGATTGGCTTTTATTGTCTTGTCACATGATATTTTGCATTTATTTTAGCTCAGCATGAAAACATGAACATCTATTACTTACACAGCTGAGTCTGTGAGGGCTACAGAATGTGACATTACATTGCTTATAAAGCTTATCAGTAATTAAAGTTCACGATGAAGTGTTTAAAAATATACTGGGTCATCACTTTTTTTATACTGCAGTTCTATGTAGTTATAAAGTTTATTAATGCTGAGAAAAGGGAGACTTAGAATGTGGTTTTATTTCTATGAAAATCATATTCCTCCACAAGTTCATCCTGCCCCAGTAAACGTGTGTGTTGGATGATTCATTATCATGTGCTTGTATAAAACTGTGTAGTGGGACATGATCTTGGATAATGTTATTCCTTTGATCTATGCATTTATTATCTAAAATCTTGTCATGTATATTATTAAAATTATTGGGTCTAACTTAGGCCGCCTTTCCTTATTGCAGTTCAGTAACAGAATTTTTTAAAAAAATGTTAAGTACTCCATTCTTGGGCTAATGCTGACTGTTGGCAGGGTTGGGCGTTTTTTGTTGTCTGTTTGTTTTCTAACAAACAATTCCTTATTTTTCCTGTAAGACTCTTCTTTCGCCATGTTTTTTTCTCCTAGTGCTGAAGTCATTTGCTACTTCTGGTCCAGGACACAGGGTGATGACCTGCAAGGACGAAGGAATGTACTGTATGTTCATTAAATTTATGTAAGTTATGGTAGTTACATTTCAGCAGTCACTGAAACTGATGTATTTGAAAGTTATGAAAAGGTATGAAAAGTATGAAAAAACTTTGTTTATAGGAGACAGGACTGGAATCTGATTTGGCAAGCCAAGCAATACATTGTATTTTTCTGGTTTGAAAATAGCCCATAATGGGCTTCAGGTCTCAGTAGCGCCTGCCGCAGTTACCCTCCTCGCTGCAAGGCAAATATTGCACACATGTGGTATTTTGTGTTTGTAATCTCAGGCTACAGAACTGGATTTTTTTTCTTTTTTAATCATCTAAAATATTCTGGTTTGGAGGTACGGATCATTGCATTTCTATAACAAAGTTGGATTGAGGAAGGTCAAAAAAGGTTAATGTCTTTTCATTTACTGTCTGTACTATTTTTCACTAGGATTTATTAAGGGCAAAGCATACTGTTGCAAAGGAAGCAATATTCTCTGTGAGAAGGCTGCTGATTTTGTCTATTAATAGCAAAGGAAGGAACAGGAGCTTTGTGTGTGAGTCACAAAATAAATTTCCATTCTGTGCCATGAACTTTCTGCAGGGGACTGTCACTTTCTGTAGAACGCTGCCTGGTAGAGTGTGCTTTTAGCTTGCTCCATGTTAACAGGTATGGGCAGAGGTTAGTACTTTCCCTAGTAGAGCCCCCTGGCTAGGAATTTCTAGAAGCGGTAATTATCTGTGGACTAAACTATCTGATACTAGTATCGGGGCATGCTGAAGTTCGCTAGGTGAGTACCTCTGCCTTCCTGCTAGCTCATCTCAGATAGGCCATTCCTTGGCATCTCTCAGCTCTCATAGCCTTACACTGTAAATTCCATGTCAGTTCCTAACTCTGTTTCCTTTCCTCCCAACATCTTGTCCAACTGTTCTATAAAAAGTTAGGGACTTGTGCTAATGGTCTGGCAATTCTTTCTGAGGCATTGCCTTTTCAGTCAGCAATTTTTAAATGCCAGTTTGTGATTGCAGTGGACTCTCTGTCTTCTCATCCTTAAAGCGATTTTTCTTTTTTCTTCTTTTGGAAACCTCTTTCAAGTGCTGGTTGGTGACAGATCACTCATGTCTACCAATATGGTTGATTTTTCCAGTTCTACTCCACCTAGACAATATGTTGATCTTGTAATACATCCAGCACATATTGTTGCTATGCACAAATCATAGCTACTTGGTTGGCTCATTCTGGAGCTTCTGGCAACATTTGTTACTGAAGGGTCCCTAACAAGTACAGGACAGCTGCTTTATTCTTATTTGAAAGGGGAAAAGAGGTAAATATTAATTTATTATATATGTATAAATATATATTATGTAAATATATAAAAATAAATAGATAAGGCTCTTATCCATCTCTCAGGTCTATCACCTTAATTCAAAATATCCTGTATAGTTCCTCCATGAAGGCAAGGTTTCTCTCTGTTTAAACAATGATAACACTGTGCAGACATGGGATCAGTTAAACCCCTGTGTCATCTTCTTCCTTAGCTTAGAATTAACCATGGCACAACTTGATGGTTTTTGTGGGAAGACTATTAAGAAGTCTGTGAAACAGCTGCTTGCAGAACTGTTTTTGCTGAACGTTACTCTCCATACTCCTTGCTAATGCTCCTTCAGAATAAAATTTGGGCATGTCTCTTTTGGGATTTCATTTTGCAGATCAAAGTGAGAGCTGGTTCAAGTACAGATGCCATTTTCCTAACCACATAAACTCTAGATTTGTTCATGTTGGACAAGTATGGCGCACTTCTCAACCAATCTATCAGCAAATTCAAGAACAGGATGCTGAGGACTTCAGTTTTGCCTTCATTTCTGAAATTACTAGCTTTAGTGTGTTACATATTGCAAACCGGCATATAATTTTCTTCACCATTTATCAAAATACATTTAATTTTCATTAATTTTGTTCAATTTCATTTTATTAAAATACATTTCAATACATTTCAAAACAGCAATACCTTAGCAAAGGGAAGCATACCCAAGCATGTTAACGTTAGGTGGAAGGAAGTGATGATCTGATGAATGACTCACCTGTCATGACCTGACCTTCCTGCTCTTCTGAACAAGATGCGTGACTTCTTTTACTTAAACCTTTCTGTAAATATTGTGAGAAGGAGCTGGAAATATGAAAAGTTAGTGGTGTTGTATGGGTGCAGTTGCAATGCAGAGAAAAGAAAGGTAGAAAAGACAGAAAAGACTCATAGCTGGGTTCTGCAAAGCAGTTATGTGACTAGGCCCAGGTCCGCTAAGTGTGTAGGTACCAAAATGGGAATGCAATAATAAATACTTTTACGTCCCACCTACAGCCAGCCCACAGAAAATAGTGGGTAGAGGTGTGTATGTGGAGGCTTTGTCCTTTCTGGGACCTGGCCTCTCCTCTTGGGGATATGCCTGGAATTTGGAGCCCTGGTGTCCTGGAA
The DNA here is from genome assembly GCF_963921805.1 of Phalacrocorax carbo. Lineage (NCBI taxonomy): Eukaryota > Metazoa > Chordata > Aves > Suliformes > Phalacrocoracidae > Phalacrocorax > Phalacrocorax carbo. The sequence continues at coordinate 79,370,295 of NC_087514.1, read as the reverse complement.
GGTGTTTGTCCGCTATCTAATAAACAGCTGGGGAAAACCAAACATCCTTTGGGAGAAAGCTTGAGAGCAGCTGATGCTTTTTTCTTTTCTTAACAAAGTAGTAGGAACACTTTTTCAGGATGGGGAAAACTTTGGTGCTTGCTGCATTTCTCAGCTGAAAGGGATCATACCTTTATTTCTCATCTTACAGTGAAGTGCGCTTGTTGCCGTGCTAAGCTTGGATAAAGAACTTCTTCCCCCAGTTGTATCTCTACCAGTGTCCAACAAGGAAGGTGGACTTCTCTGGACCTGAGCAAGTGAATGAAGGAGCAACTAAACTGTAATAGGATTTATCACATATAACTTTAGGTGCCAGCAAGTAGGTATTAATTTTAGGCTGGTGTCAAAACTCCACCATAGTCAATGATGGAGTCGGCTAATCAGCAGTGATTCATTTGAGTAACGCATCTGCTGTGTGATGAGTTAGTTGCTGTCTAGTCTCTCCTGGCTGTGCTGGTTAGCCCCTCTCGATGACAGAGTGTGCCTAGACACCTCCAGTAGGAGATTAATTCCCTGCCTGATGTTCAGTTGGGAATGTATGGTCATCCTGTCCTGGCTTACAGGTCAGCTTCTGTATTTTATCCAAGGCTTAACACAGAATTCAACATAAAAAGCCTCAAGTCGGGCAGAGAGCTACAGTTGGATTTGTAGAGTTATGATCCTGTTAGCATACTTAGAGATGGCAACCATGCTAGTGCTTCAGCAAACTGAAGTAGGGGAACTCCCAGTTTCTGAATCCGATTCAAGCTATGGCATGAATGATGTACCAGCAAGGGAGCTGGTACTAGCGAGGCTGCTGTACAGACCTGAAACACTTCTGGGCATGCAGTTAGTGTTCCAGGGCTTCAGATCAGTGACTGAAGTGCATGTAGTGTTTAGATGCCTTCAAGATGAGGTGCCAAATGAGTGGAAAGCAGAGAAGGCAGAAGTGGGTTGCAGTCTGGGGTCTTGTCACTTTTCAGTTTTTCTTTAGTCCCATCTTATGTACCTACTTTTTTTTTGTTTAAATCTGACCTTCAGAAATACAATTCTGCAGTAAGTAGACTTGTTTTTAAACATTTAATTTCCAGCACTTCCTCTCTGAAACATGTTCTTCAGTTTCTTCGTCTGTGAATGGCTTTATAATTTTCTCTATTTTGTTTTGGTTTGGGGTTTTTTTGTGTTTTTTGGGGGGGTTTGTGGTTTGGTTTTTTTTTTTTTTTTGCAAGGGGTATGTTATACAGTTATTTAAGTAAGTATTCCTTCTGCCTGTAATAATTTAAGACAACAGTAAACTAAAGTGATCATAAACCTGTCTTCTTTCATATCCATTTCATAGAGCGCCCTTTCTTTCAGTTATCCAGTTTTCACTATTATACGTTTATGGTTTTTCCCTTCTTTGTGATGCTGTCACACTCCACATTATCTAGTAATTTTTTATTTATATATGCACTTTTCATTATTTGGCTATTTTCTTTTGAAGCTTTTAATTAAGGTTCCAATTTTGTGCTGCCTTTACAACTTTTTTTGCCTGGAAGGAGCTATAGCTCATTTATTGTCAATTTCTTACTTTTTTTTTTTCAATTTCAGAAGGTTATTTCTCTGAAAAAACCAAAAGTATGTGTGTGCATATATTGCTATTCACATTATTCAATCTGGTGGGAATTAGTGTTGTCAGCTATTGATTAAATACTTCTTGTAAGTAGTTCCTCTGGATTTGTTTGGTGTGATGAAGTACTGTCTAATTGTGATGCGGAGTTTGATCCTTATCACTGCTTGTTCTGTTCAGAAGACTTCAATCATCTTATTTTTATCTGATTAATTAAATTAAATAATTTGCAAGTTTATGTCATCAGCAAAATTTTCTGCCTTGCTGTCTGGCCTCATTTGTGCTGCACGCTGTAGCTGTAATCACCAAAACAGCTATTGAGATGATAGATGGGCAAAAGACTGTAGAAAAACTGCACCCTAGGGGAAGGAGTTGTTGGGTTTTTTCTTCTGGTTTTCTGTATGTTTGCTGTTTGTTTGTGGTTTGGTTTTGTTTTCTACCTAGGGGGTATAACCAGTTATACAACACAGACAGTATCTTGCCCTGTGCTGGTTTTAGGTTTGGGAATGGGATTATCGTGTGTTCCCTGAGCAGAAGGGCTTCTGCTTGACAGTCACTGACAGCCTAGTAGTAAATTCCAGCTCCTGTATAAGGACAAGCCTTTTTGTGGAAAAGAGGCTGAGGACGTGGTAGTTTTGAGTGCATGACTTGTCTGACAAACACACATTTAGTTTAACTTTACAAAAATACAGTTGGATATATAAATGAAGGCTATCTGGAGCCAACCCTAAGCTGCTTTCTGGATGTTACGCAAGGTTTACTGCAGTGATTACTGAGCGTTTCCACAGAAGGGTAGCAATTACCACCGCAGCCCTTACATGCGGAAAGATGACACATACGCAAATAGAGAAATACTGGAAGAGAAAAATAAAGCTAGTCTGAATAATACCCACAGATTAAAACTTCTATGAGCAGCGCATAATGAGAGGATCAGTGACAATGAGGTGCTAGACCTTTAACTTAAAGGATATCCAGTACCCACTTGATGAGTAGAGGACAGCTGTGGAAGGAGACAGATGTCTGGAAGTTTGGGATGTGAAAACAGAACATACCTCACCTGAGATGTTAGGTCGTGGGTGCTGGCTCCTCTGTGCGGTCTGCGTGCCTTTCCTTTCCTCTGGACATACTGCTGTTGCAGGAACAGTGTCTTTCTGATCAGATTTACAGCTGAAAAATGACAGGACGGATAGGAATCAGAGCTGCAGGAAACAGCCCATCACCTGTGCTCGTGGGCTTCCCTGCAATTCTCAGACTTAACTGTAGAAGACTAGGAAGGAAGGAAATGGACATAAGGGTGAGCCAGGCTAGCTAGATATGAAGGGATCAGCTGCTCTGCGTATGCTAGCAACCTTTCGAGGAAGGGCTGGGGAAAGGTCTGAGCTGGAAGCAGAAGGATTCTTTGATCTGAGTGCGTAGGCTATGTAGATATACTGGGGACAAAAGCAGTTTCCTTCCTGCAAAGTGCTGAAGATGAGTTTATTGCTCTGTTTTAAGTACTAGCTGTGCTTTTGTTCCGTGTGCTGAACAATGTGTTTTATTCCTCTTATTGGTTATTATTTGACTTCTCCCAAGGTGTATCCTTGAAGACCACTGCTGTGCTGCTTCACACTTCAGGTTAGTAATTACTTTCTTCTGATGCTACAGACAGGAAGACAGAGGAAAATTTGGGTATTTCCAGTTATTTCCCCTTAAAATGAAATTAAGTTTTGATTTCTGCTGAAGTTAACACATATCATTAACTCCGTTTTTAAACAGAATCCTATGCATGAATGTAGACATGAAAAATACAAATCAAACAACAAATTTAATTTCTAAATTTCCTCTCAGGTTTTTTCTAAAAACAGAATTTCATATTTGGCAATTGAATTTGGGGAGTGGGGGGAGTGATCTATGTTAACCACTGGCTTACTTTACAGTATTTTGGGTGATACTGTCAGAAAGTTGGGGGAAAATTAGTAATGGGGGTTGGATTAGGCTGGAATAGTTCTTATTCAGATGTAAAATGCACTTAGAAATGATGTAAAATTGAGGGACTATAACTCTGATGGTAGGAGACTGGACACAGATTTAGGCAGTAAATCTTTTTTTGGTTTCCTTCTGAGAAAAATCTGATTCTGAACTATTTACAATTACTATTTTTCTTGATTTTAGTTACATACTTTTCTTTTAAATGCTCTCATATCAGACAGTGAAGGCCTTGGGACATCTCACTTGTGCTTAGCTTTTTGCAGAGGATACAAACTAATCAGGTGAGGCAGTTGAAATAAAGGGATGAACAGAAGATATGGCCCGTTAAGCAACTAGACAATATAAGTGTTGCCAACTCATCCGAGGAGTGTACTCATGTGGCTGAGGAGTTGTGCTCATGTTCACTGAGTGAATAAATGTAGCTGCTGTACCCATAAATACTGTATCTAGTTTGCCATCCTGAAACATGCCACTACCTCCACAGATTTGGTAAGATGTGTGTGCACAGCATCAATAGGCTCAGTTCATGGTCTGGTGTCTTCGCACACAGCTCAGCTTCATCAGTAGTTTAAGTTGATATACTGCACTGTGAACCAGAGCAACCAAGTAATGCATTTCCATCTGTTGTGATGGGATAACCTCTATAGAAGGATGATGTGGAGAGTTAAGGGTGGTGATTGACAAAACTAGCAGGAATGGTTTAATCTAAGTTCATCTGTCAGAACCCCAGTTCTTGAGTCTAAAAGACTCTGTTCTTTTTTTTTTTTTTTTTAAAAGTATGTGTCTCTTCAAACCTTGCTGCATATTTCTATACATTCTTGTCTGCTCGTGCATGTAACACTGGAAGCATTTGAATCATGATATCATAGTCTCTGATACAGAAGCTGGGTATGAAAAAAATCTCTTAATACTAATTAGAGTGCTTTAACTGGAGCCTGATATTACCAATGTGTCTGTATGAGAAGACATCAGGAAAAAGCAGAGGACTAGACTTGCTGACCTGAAAATGCTTCTGAGGATGGTTTGAAGAATGTGTCACCTGTTTAATTAGTTTTCCCATTTCATTTATATAGTTCAGTTACCTGTATACATGTATGTGTTTGGGTCATACAAGCATTTTTTTTCTCCCTTCAGGTGTCAGTTTGTTAAGAATTAACACCATACATGGTTTCACTTTTTTTTTTAAGAAATGTTTACCAGATGCTTTTAAGTATTCCTGAGCCCTCCTCTTTAGATACGCTGTTCCAGACCTTACCATTTGCTCAGGTCTAGCTCAGCTTTCCTTTTGCATCTCAAAACTTCCTTCAGCAGCTCCTTTTCACTTCTGTTGAAAACGTAGTCAGAAACATTGATGATTACTGGGTGGCCTTTTTTTTTTTCTCCCCACTCAACAGAGATATAAACTCCATAACTGCTGTAGCTCTAGAAACAGTGCACCAAGAAACTCGTATTTGCAGCAATGCTTCAGAGAGAGAGAGAGAGATAAATTTGAAGCATGCGATGTTGGTGGCCAGGGCTTCCTATCATCCTCAGCATGGATGCAGCTGGATAAGCTACTTGTTTTACATTTCTATAGGAAGTAGCCCTCCCCCACTCTTTTAGCACTAAGCAGCAGCTTGGGCCTTTCATGAGAAATGTAAGCCAAATGCTCAGCTGAACTGAAAAGGCATCTGGGAGAGTCTGTGGTGGCAGAGTAGACCTCCCACCTTCTTTCCCTATGGCCCCGGTGGAGCCTGAGCAGCCGTTTGCCTTCATGTTCTGCTGAAAGATGCAAGCCGGAGCTGCGGAATGCTACCGGGGAGCTCTTCCATGGGAAACCAGAAGATCAGCTGAGTGGGAATCTGTACAACAGGCGGGGAGAGATGATGTGAAGCAAAGACAAGAGCGATGTAGGAGAAAAAAGTTTAAGTAACATTTCAAATAGATCTTTTTGAGAAAGTGGTGATTTTGGTGGTTTCTCTACACTGAAAGTATTTACAGCAACAAAGCGCTTTGTAGTTTATTTCACGATACAAACTGCACTAAATGACCAGCTTATTCACTGTGACTCACTTTAACCACATCTCACCAAGATTTTCCAGAGATCATTTTCTGTATCCTCTGCAGTAAGATTTTTACATTGACTTACCTGTTTTCAACAGTGCTCCCTTGTCACAATAAAGGTGTCTACTCCTCCTGCTTCCTAAAATAATAGCATTTGATTTCTTTCTTACTTGTGCCTGTGATTCTAATATTTAAACAGTTTAATTCTCCTCACAGTGAGACAAATAGCATCAAAGAAATGGATAAAAATGGCCTAAATCTCTCATTCTTGTGAAGCAGTTCTATCTTTCTTCAAAAACTTCTGCCAACAAAAGTTAAACCCCAATGTCTACACTCACTTTCCCATTTCTTAAAGATAGATACCATAACTGGCTCTTTGTATAAATAGTGATGAATTCACAAGAGGTAGTGGATTGTTTGAAGCACAGGTGTCATGGGTTAAAAAGACTGGAAACCATTCTTTATTGCATGATACTCTAAAAGGGTCTGCAGCCTTGGCTGCAAAAAAAAAAAATCTCTACAGCTGTGTTTAGATAGAGTTAAAATAATACTGTCCATCTGTGTTGTACTTTAATGTAATTTGACCAGTTAGTAAAACTGGAGGTGCATTGTTAGAAACATATCAGTAATACTGCACAACTTTTCCAGAAATACTGAGGAAGATTTGTTTGATAAGGTACTGCATTAGCTTTTCTTCATAAAACTAAAACCCAATCCCCTTCATTCCCTCAGCCTCCTTTTTAGAAGAAGATATGTCTGTCTTATGGTTGGATGCGGATACCTCTTGCCTCCTTTTTTTTTTTTTCCTTCCTGGTAAACCAGGATACGTGTGAAGATATTTTGTGGCTCCCCTTCCCCCCAAAAATACTTCATAACCTGCCCTGTATTGAAAAGCACAGACTGGCTTAAAGAGGTTTCTCCTCCTCCTATTTTAGCTCCTTGGGCTGTGTATCAAAATCCACTCTGTCCTTCTCAGCTGCTCTGTTCTGAGAGAGCAAAGCTTATTGTGCTTTTGTCTCTTTGAAAATGGCTGAATCACTAGTTGACACTTATGAAAGATAAGTTTAAGTCTGAAAATGGGTGGATAATAAATATGTATGCATCCAGCTTTTCTGTGTGGTGGTTTTTGTTGGCTTTTTTGTTTTGTTTTTTTCCTCCCCGTTTGCCTCCATCAGTTTGGCATTGTGGTTAGTTCATTCATCTGCAGAATTAGAAAGCAAGTCATCATATTTTCAGGAAGTGCAGTTTTCGTGTCATGGCATGTAAAGTCTAATAAAACTGAAAAGTACAAATTAAGATCCATTAAAGAAAGGTTTATATGTTTTCTTTGCAGCAGCCATGCAGATTAAGGAGAGCTTGCGGTGTTCTTGTTATTGGAATAAAGGAATTTATTAGGCAGCTTAGTTGCTAAAAGAGCTAATGTACCCTTAGTAAGGGTGGCAAACAAAAAGAGAGACTTCAAAAGCTGAAGCAAAATACTCCCGTGCAAGAGAAAGGTAGTTCAGGGAAGGCTATTTTTTTTTTTTTCTCAAGTCAATGCAGAAAAGTGCTAATACAACTGAGGGGTCTTGATTGTGCTCCTAATATGAAGATTTTCCGAGTTGTGTTGCTGTGGCTGTAACCAGTGTACAGACATAGGTAAATAGGTATGTAATGAGCATTTTAAACAACAGTTATGGGCAGTGTATGTTCATAACAATGCATATAACTATGGAAGGCAAAGAAAATAGTGCTCTGCCTTCACTAAGGCAGAAGAGTAAATTGAACTAGTATCACAGCGTGTGAGAATATTAAGGGTCAACACTGATCAGCTTTTCTTATTATGTGAGACTTTTTTTAAAAATTAATGACCTTCATTTAAACTAGAAATTGAAAGAGATCCACTCAATTAGTGTTGTTAAAACATAAAATCAAGACTAAGAACTAGAAAGTACGGCCACATAGGCCATCAGAAGGAAGCCACTGCTTGGGGCATACTTGCTGTAATCCTACTAATTTTTCTTTAAGAATTGCCTGAAACTTCACAAAAGCAGTAACAGCACATAGTGAAATTTAAAATTTTAAATGCAGTTCTGTCTGCTGTGGCAGGCAAATCTCAACTTATCATGCTCTTATTTTTAACTTGGATACAATTGCTGTTCTTAACTGTTGTAACTTACTGCAATGCTATTTTATGTAACCAGATAAAAAGGTATCACTTCAAAATCTCAAAGATGTGTCCTTATCAGATTGACCCTTTTGTCTTAAGAATTTTTTGCTTTCTGAAAAAGCTTTCTCTTTTTCTTTTTTTCTTCCCCTTGATTTGTCACTTCCAGACTATCTATTTTCAAAGGGATATTCTGTAACAAAATAAAGCCTATTTCTGAAGATCTGTTAGGAAATGACAAGATAAATGTAAATTGGGCTGAAATGCAGAGATCTTTAAGAAATTATTTTATAAAATTACAGAAGTCACAAGCCTCAGAAATACTATTTTTTCCCCAAATGGTAACAATTCTGTTTCTCTCCCCTGTAAGAATCTTCCCTATAAAAGAATAAGAAAAATGTTACATTTGTTGCTATCTTTTCCTTGCCTAAGCGGAAAACAACTGTTCTAGTGTCAGTTTGACATTAGAGAGCAAAGAAACTAATCTATGTTTAGCTCCATGGTTTGGGTTCATGTTAACTTAGAGTTCTGGAAGAGGCTCATAGGACAGCAAGCTCTTGAGCTGAGATCCACTGTGGGATCTTGCAGGTATCAGGACAGCAATACCAGATTATTTTCTGGCGTCCTCCATTTCTTATGGCTTGTACTCCAAAATAACTTACGTTCCATTATTATATCCTATGTAAGGTTGTAGCAAGTGCAGTAGGGAGTTAGGAGATTGCAGTACCCTGCCGATGCTATTGCTCGTGTGTTTCTTACCCTTGAGTGTTTCTAAGGGAGACTTAAGTTGACATGACTGCAGGGGAAAGGGTTATTACTACGTATACTGATAGGGTTTGGGTTTTTTTGTAATCTCTTTACAGTGAACTATATCTTCTGTGTCCTTGAGCTGCCTTTCTGTATTTGGTGAATTCACCCAAGGATCAGACAAATTTTAATGGGGTTGTTGCTTTTAATGAACATTCAACAGCACGAGTAAGGATTGCATGTTTAGGACTTTATTTTTGTGCTCTTTTGATCAGTAAAGATACACTTTAGCCTGCTTCCTCTCAACACAATATGAGTCATTTGAGAAAATGATGTAAAAATCTGAAGATTATTAGCAGGAAAGATGTCCTCAGCAGAAGTTTAAAAAAAAATTTTTAAAATCCACTAGCACTGATTACTAGTAAAATATTGATGCTGGTAAAGCTTAATTTGAAATTCTGGGTACAGTAGAATTGTCTTGTTTTAGGGAAAAAGAGACAAAGTACATCTATAAAATTCAACTGCAAATGTTTTCCCATGCTGCCTCATTGATTCACAGTGTCTTGCTGTGCATCCTTTATGATTAGGGGTTTACGAACCATGCAGGTCACAGATTATTCTTAGCTTTGGTTAATTCCTCTCTGCTGAGGGCCCTGGATGTGCTGTATAGCAAAATCCTTGGGCTGTTCAACACTGAGAGACTTCGACAGTAGCTTTGTGCATTCATGTTATAATCTTAAGCAGAAACATAATCAGCATATCTGCTGGGGAATTCAGTTTTGCTTTTCAGTGTGCTTCCATCGTGTCTTGAAACTTTTGACTGCACCATAAATAATGTTAGAGGAAGGGAACCTAAAGACCTTGGCAGCTGTTTGGTTTTCTGTTGGATCTTTCCCCCTAGAAAGGTGTTAGAGGAAGTTAACTTTGGGCTGCATTGTGAGCTCACTAGTAGAATGTTACTGCTAAAATCATCAGCAATGGAGAGGCAAAATTCACAAAAACTGTATTGTTAGCAGGCCATTAAAGTTGTCAGGAGCCGTATTTATTTCTCTTGGCTCTGATCTTTCATGCTGTCCGCAAAAATCAAGTGAATGACACCCTAAGATGATTTAGGCTGTTGTTATAAAAACCTATTTTAATCTTTACCCTTTTACTTTCTGGGTCCCTTTCTCTTCCCGCCCCTGCTGCTCCCAGCACACAGACTGTCGCTACCACAATGGGATGCTGTTGCCCTATTAGTTTTGCATTTTTAAAAATTGTTTTGGTAACTCCTTTCTGAACTGTTCCATGGAATTAGATTATTTTAAAAATTACTAAGTAGGCAGCCAACATTTGCTCTCCATTTTTTGGGACAGACTGTGTATTTTGCGCTGCTTATTACTGAAGCCATAATAACAGTTCCTTCCTCTTCTGTGTTTCTGAATGGATGACATTCCAGCTAATGAGTGATTGAGATCTGGACAGTAGCATCCTACTTGTTCTGTTATGTGCAACAACTCTCTTGTCACAGGACACGTGAGCACTGAAGGTTCATGTTGTTCTCCGTCAGGGATTTACGTAATACTGAAAATTATAATTACGGATGCTACAGTGTTCTGGCCCATTTTCCTAGAAGCTGAAGTTAAATGTGTATCATTTAGCTTGAAGTATCAGATCATGTTGGTGTAGTGTTAGTACGGTGGGATTAATGCAGATCCTTCCAGGTACTGGTTTGCCAAAAGGAAGAGGAAAGCTGTTCTAGCTCATAACTTCTCTGTTTTCCCACTTGCATTGCATCATCTAGTGCAGGTCAATTCTCCTCACATGAGGCTGCTGCTTACATACATAAAGCTCTAATTTAATAGCCTTATTGAAATTATCAAGGGAAGACTTTGAATTTGAAACTATAAGCCTAAGTGAACTAAATGTTTTGATGGTAAGTGTATGGGAAAATGAGTTCCTTCACTGAGGGGAATATCTGATTTTGGTTGAAAATGCAGGAGGTTACTCAACATTATAGCATGCCAGGTTGTTAGAATTAGAATTTGTTTTGATCAGAAACAAAAAAGAAACAAAAAACCCGTTATACCTACAACCAATAGCAAAGAATGGCTCTTCCCAAGGAAAAAGTGTGGCATATGTTGTTCATGTTGCCTCAGCATATCAAAGCAATGAGTATAAGCAGGCTTGTTGTTTTAAAACTGTGTTTAACTTTAGCAATAAAGATAACTTTTGTCTGTTTTTTTCTGTGCAAAAGCCAGATTCCTATGATAAGATGGTAACTGTTTCAGTAGCCCCTCACACCAACAATTTAAAAAAACAGTGAACTTAAATTTATCAGAAAATTAACTGATTTTGAATTAAATTATTACATAGCAGTAGCTATGAAAGTGTGTGTGTGTGGGAAATCCTGTGGGATTTTTGTGTTCTTTGTTCACTTTTTCAATTTTTGAAAATTGAAATTTTGGATTCTGTCTATACTAGGAAAAAATATTTTTTAATGGGATGTGAATTCCAGAATGAAAGGAAAAGGAATGTTTATTGGAAAACAACTTTCGTCACATTGGTTTATCATTATTCCTTATCACATCACCAGTTATGGTCTGCTTTCAAATGACTTTTGAGGTAACATCTCTGTTGCCTGAGGTTGCACTGGAGTTTCTTGCAGGCTTTTTCTCCTCAGCTGACAGAGCATGGATTTCCAAGAATTTATTTTAACTTATTATCTCTTCACAGTTGCTGGAAGGGAAGGGGAAATGGATTATTAGCTATATTCAGCAGAGCAAATAAGTGCTATTGATGAATTCTTGTGGAAGTCATAACAAACACTGAAGGAATAGGGAAACCTATTGAGAAGCTGATGGTAGCTTTCAATGGAAATTTAGAGAAGGGATAAGGCAAGAGATTGCTGCTTCTCCCACGAGAACCATGAGTTTTGGAGTTCCTAGGCCAACATCAACACGTACCCTTGGCAAGCTAAGTAACTTGCCATCAGAGCAACATCACTGGTTTTCTGTTTAAGCCTGTAGCAGACACAGGTGTAAGCACACCAGGTAACATGTTTGCAGGCAGTGCCTAGAGTGAGACGCCACCCTGGGGAAGGCAGCCCTGAGGGAGGCTGGCAGGAAAGAAGGCTTTGTTACCACTGCCTGCACAGGCAGCACAACAGAGCTCCTGCCTGAGAGCTGAGCATGCCGGCGGGGCAGCTGGGGCTAGCCAGCTGGAGCCAAGGCTGCCCCAAAGCTGGCAGGACCTCACAGGTGGTGCACAAGCCCATGGGGTCTGACCACCATAGGCAGAGCCAGATGCTGCTAGCAGGCTCTGTTGGGGAACTCAGAGACGGACAGTGATGAACAGGGCTCATGCCAGGCCTGTTGGTGTCCTCGTGGCCCTGACATGCAGTATCTCTGTGGGAGGATGGTGCTCAGCAGGAACCATACCAACTAGTCTCATCGGGGTATTTTGCTTCCTTGAGTAGCAGCACCATTCAGCCCCTGTCAGGATTGGGACACAGAGGGAAGGGGTGATGCTGCCTCTCCTGGAGGCCCTCCAGCACAGCCAAATCATTCACCATGGGCCGGGTGCTGCTGCCTCAGCCATGGACCAGGTTTTGCTGTTACTGGAGTTGAGCTCTGACCTCCTTGCTGCCAAAGTTCCCAGCGGAAGCCTGGTTGGTGGAAAGCAAGGGTCAATCCCCCTTTTTCTCCCTGCTCTTAATCCTGTCCACCAAAAGTGGCTGCCTGCCTCTGTTCTGTGTTTGACAGGTATGGATTTTGGTGCAGTAAAAAGAAGATGGTATCTTATGCTTGTCTTTGTTTTCTTCTTCTGTACTGGTAGGGCACTAGTCACGTTGCTAATTAGAAAATTTTATCCAAGAGTATCTTCAAGCCAGAACAGAGAGGGGCTGTTGGTAACTCCAGCTGAGGCTGCATCTGGCCCAAGCTCCTTTCCTGCCATGAAGCACTTTAAGTGGTTTCCTGTGAGTCACTACCTGAGGTGACTCAATATGTACTTCTACGAGTGTTAGAATTAATGAAGATTGGTATCTGATGGATTTGTATCTTACGTTTATATTTTCTGATGTCTACTGAAGTACAAACTCCAAATGAAAATTTTTGTGTGATTGAAGCACTGAAAATCTCTTTCTGTGCGGGTTTTCTGTTAAGAGGATGACTGCGTATAGTTTTCCCTTTAGTGGAGGAACTGGCTGGGGTCTCTTTTCTTTCCAGTTTCCTATTTCCATGAAACTTAAGGATATAATGACCCTGGAGATTTTTATCCTGCTGTTTAATGTGTTTGAAATTGGCTAGTAGGTTCAAAGATAACTGGGGAATGGAATGGCAAATTATCACATGCAGGCATAATGTAATTGCATAAGACTTGCTCCTCCAAGAAGCCAGGTTAAAAAGAGGTGGGAGAGGTTCCCTGCAGACAGATTGCCTAGACTGTGGGGACGAGAGGGGTGGAGAACAAGGCTGTGATCTATTCTGTTTGTAAATAGAAGCTAAACTAAACAAATATACTTTAATTCTGCACAACCCAAGATTTCATTTGCAGAGCAGATTTGGAAAAGCAGGGGCTTATTCCAAAAGCTTTATTTGCTAGACTGGGACACACTGAACACAATATTTTAATGTACTCGTAACTGGCAGTTGCAGCTCAGGAAAGAGCTCTTGGACTTGTCATGACTGTCTTGACAGTTCTCTGAAATCCATTAACTCAGTTTGTAGCAGAAGCCAAAAAAAAATTTTTAAAAAATGAAAAATCTTGGCCATCATCAGGAAGGGTTTAAAAGACAAAATGTGATGCATTATTTTACTGTTGTGTAAAATCTTCATGTACTCACATCTTAAGCACTGTGTGCAGTTTTTTGGCCTCCTGACCTGAAGGAGGATGTAGTATTATTGCAGAAGGAATAGAGGGAAGGGCAACTAAAATGATATAGTGGATGAAGCAGACTTTGTGGAAGGACTTAAAAGATCCAGGTTTCTTTAGTTTGGAGAAAAGGTTGAGGGGTGAGGTGAATGAAGATTGCAAAATCATGAAGGCAACAGATAGGAATTGTTGGATCTGTCGTTCATCAATTCCAAAATGCAAGAATTGAGGGGCACTATATGAAGATACCAGTAGATAAATTTCAAGCACTCAGGAGAAAGTATTTTATATGGCAGGTTGTGAACTTCTGGCATTTATTACCACAGGAAACTGTGGAGACAGATAGCATCAGTAGGTTTAAGACTTTTATGAATTTATGAACAACAGCTCCATAGGTGGATAGTAAAGGCACAGGGGAGGTTAGTACTGTCCGTCATTCCAAATTCATGAAGTCTGGATGCTGGAGGAGGGAATAGAGTGTAGGAAGTGGGCCTATGGTATTCCTGAGAAGCACCTCTTACTGCTGTGTTGCACAGATACCACTGGGCTCGATGAACCATTGACCTGAACAGCTGGGACATTCCTGAAGTTCTTGTGATGCCCTGAGCCCACATGTAAGGCAAAAACTAGCATGTGGACTGGAAGTGATGGTGTATAAAACAACAGGTAGATTCTCTAGTTTCATCTGGTCTGCATCATAGGCAGTTGCACCCAAATGTTGGTCTGGCACAATTATAAAGCCAAGAGGCAATGGATGGAACCATGTTAGCATCATTGATTGAAGAATAGATTACAGATTTATCTCAGCCTGCCTTTGCACATAATTCTGAGCTGCATGTTTAACTCTGGCTAATGATGCAACTAAATGCAGGAGACAAATGTTGGTGACAATTTTCTTTTACACTGAAACCTGTGAATTTACTTAAGCGTACATGGTTAACCAGATTCACTTCTTTGACAACGAAACACCTCCTGTTTCAGCACTATGCTGTAAGATTTAGTTAAATGATGAAGTACGTAGAATGAAGTGACAGATTTGAGAGAGAAAAGAGAATTGTATTCATTTGCTGGTAACCAAAATTAGCACAATGCATTTTGTGTGTGTGATCATAACAACCTAACCTCAAAGTGAATATGCTGATAGTCTGGGGGTGGTAAGCTATTTCTGAAGCAATTCTTGAAGTATTTTCTAAATGGTTTTGCAAGAAGTAGCATCAAATTAAGAGCTCATTTCTAAGCAAAAAAAAAAAACCAAACTGTGTTCTAATATGATGGCTCTCAAGGTGTTGTTGTTTTCTCAAAGACAGCAAGAACAGCAACAGAAAAAACCTTCTATGTGTATGTTATACATTACAGCGTGTTGCTTTGACTGTCTTACATAATGCTAAATCTTTTTTTTTAATTAAAATGAGTTTTTCATCAGATTCAATTGCCACAGTAAACTGCATTTAAAATAACATGAAAGCCTAAAATATTTTGCAAAGTTCGATGAGTACAAGGCTGTAAGTGTTTATTGGTTAATACTTTCAAATTGCATTGGGCACAAGAAAATCCTTCATCTTTTTACAGATCCAGATACCTTACACATGTGGAGCCTTTTTGTCGTAATCAGTGAAACTTTTCATGGAGTAAATTAAGTCTTGGAGAAATATGTTCTTTCTGCAAATATTAGTCCTCCAACTGTTCTTCACTATCTATCAGTCCATTTTAGGGCTAAATTAAGATGGCTTCACACTCAGTGGTTCTTAATGCCATGAATCATTCATTGTAACAGGATTATTGCTAAAGTAAATAAGGATACAAATCAGAAAGGAAGCATATAGTTGTTGGTCTATTTTCTTTTTTTTTTTTTTTTTTTTTTGTGTGTGTGTCTCCTGGAAGAAGTAAGGTGAAGAATATGAACAGAGAGAGAGAGAGATTCAGATGTGGAAATAAGAGAAAACCCTGTATAAAGGATGCTTAGGAAAATAATTGAGGGCGAGGGAGAAGAGAAATAATTGAATGATGAGAATGGATTTTTGAGTATTTCTGGTGAAAGAACCTGCAAATTTAGAGGCATCCTGGAGACCGAAGTAAGTGGTTAATCTTGCCTCTGAGATGACATAAAACAGCATAAGACATAAAGAGATCACTAACAGGCAGAGGGCCAAGAAGATTAAGGACTGGACTGACTGAGAGGACTTCAGCTACAGGAGACACAGTGCCAAGCCCTAGTTCCTACTGCTAGCCCAGCCCAAAAGGCTGCAAAGAGCAGATAGCTCCTCACTTCCCTTGAGATGCCAGGGACATGCCAGATGCTGGCATGCCTGTTATTTTCTTGATTTCCCTCCAGTCCAGATGCTTTTAATCAGATATATCCTATAGATCTGGGCCAAGGTGAGCAGAGATGATCAGCATGACCAGAGGTGGCAGAGACTGGCCAGCCTATCCCTGGGTGAGTATATGAGTGGTGACCAGAGGTGGAAGTTGAGGTGCATCTCCAGGGCGGTAAGTCAGGACAAAAGGATTAGTTGAATACCACATTATTTCTGCTAAGAGAAACATGTTTACTGTCAAGGCCAAACCTCTTTTACTCTCGACGTTCACATTGGCAGTAAGAATAAATCTTCTCTATTGAGAGCCTTCTGTACAAGGGCTGTCCCTCTTCTGTTTCTGGTATAGCGGTGTGGGTGGGGGTGTACAGCAGAGGGCCTCAATGGTCCATCCTAAATGTGACATAAGGTTTTGAGAAACTTGTCCTTGTCATTGTGAGGGGTGGGGGAAGCTGTGGCCAGGCCCAGGGGTGTTGTCCATGCTGGTTTGCGAGAGAAGTGTAGTGGGTGCTTCAGGCTGGTTTCTGACAGGCATGCATGGGGTGGTTTTGCTGCCTCTGAAGGCTCAGGACAGGGTGCTGTGTGGACCACCGAGTCCCAGGGTTTTCCTCCCCTTGGTGGGTCATTCCTGAATATGCTCTGCTTTTGCCTTGCTGGGAAGCTGTACTATACAAAGGACAGGATAGGATTGGATGAGGAAGGATGGCAGTAGGGAAAGGAAATCACATTCCTTGTCTGTAACTGACTCTAGAAAGAGTTAATGGTCTCACTGAAACTGCTGCTGGCAGGCAGCAAGCAGAACTTTAGTTTGGGTCCCCTAGGATGTGACGAGTGGGGAGAAAAGTAACCGCAGAAATGACGTGCAGCAAAGTAAATGAGGAGCCATACTGGGACATTGCTCTAGTAGTTTGTGGAGAATAGTAGGAAAATACATACAGTCAGTAGTGACAAAAAGATGTGGAATGGATGAGGACTGAACGGATAAGGAGGCTTAGAAACACTAAAAGCAATTTTGGTTGAATAGCTTGACTATATACCACTCTAGACTGCTCAGCTGGTAATAATATGCAGCAGAAGAAACAGATTTTGAAATTTTAAAAGCTCTGCCTAACAGTGAAAGGAAGCAGAGACAGACAAGTAGGGTTGATAGGGGCTGGATTAAGAACAAACTGAGTAAGTAAAAAGAATCAGAAGAGGATGAGACATTAACAGTGAGAGGAGGAAGACAAGAATGTTAATTGAGTAGCTTGACTGTAAAAAGCAGATTGAACAGGTGAACTGGATTAAAATTAACAATGTTATAATTGATGAAGCCTCATTCAGTCAAAGTTTCTAATTCAAACTTCTGATAGCTTTAATATGCTCCTTCCTTATCCTTGGTATTTTTAATAAGTATCTGATTTACATTTACTGCTCCCTTAATGTATACTAAGTGGCAGAAAAAGAAGAGACTATCTGTCTGGAAGTTAATAGTGCATTCCATTTTTGTGTTTATCCTCTGATTGCTGTTCATCTTCTCTCTTCAGCCTTAGTCGTAAAACAATGGGACTTCTATTCTGACGTACCTTTATCCTGTGAAGGTTTGCAAGCTGCCATATATGTTTCTGTTACAGAGAATAGTCTTCTGTCTGTATGCTGTCAGGTTCCTGTCAAAATGGGAATTTCAGACTTGCTAAGTATGACTTAATAGTTTCTCACCACAGGGACATAATATCTTTAGGTAAGATCTTTATCATGGAAATAATAGAAATTATGACATGGGGTAGTTTTACAAGGAATATAAACCAGTTGATTTTTTTTTAATTTGTACATATCAAGTTAAAAGGCAAAATAATTTCTTTCCCCACCCATTTTGCAGTTAGAAAGAATTTGTCTGTGAACCAGTGCGCCTGGGCAGCCAGAAAAGCTAAAGATCTAATCCAAACCCATCTAATCTACAGGTTCCATCAAAATGTAAACTGGAAAGATAAAGACTTTAAATCAATCCTCACAATGATCAGCATTCTGCTGAATATTAATCATAGTGGTGTTTTGTTCAGACAGTGCAATGGCTTTGTGTGTGCTGTGGGGCAGACATGAAAAACTTTATCATTTTTGTTTGGATTGGTCTTATAGCTACAACCAAAGTTTGTCCAAATTATCTATTTTTTGGCATTAATTTTAAGGCAGTGGAGCCAACCTGAGTACTGATGGTTTCGTGTCGTAAGATTCTCAAGAAGTCTGGTATGTCTGATGTGTATGTATCTGTTCACTTATGTAGTTATCTCTGTATAGTCATCAGATGGAGGGTTTATGCACATGAACATACAGGTGAATTTTTTGTTCCAATGACAATGAAGGGTTTTAGGCAGCAAGTGTACCGGAACTGTTTCCAGAACATATTCTCTTGTGGATCTTTAAGCATCCGTGGCTCTCATATGGACAACATGTGTCATTGTGTCCCATGCAGCACGAGCATATTGGAGATATTTATCAAAGATGCATCTGAAACAACCATAATTTCTGCTTCCACTTTGGGGTGAAATCCAAAGGCAGAACATTAAGAATGATAAAATCATAGCTGTTATTCAGACTCTAAAAATTTGAAAAAATGTTTGTTTCATTAGAGGTTTGAGATAACTTGTATCTGAGTTCTCTTTGTTCCCATGAGCAGCTCAGGATTGGAGGAGAGGATAAGTGGAAAAAGGAGGAAAAGCTACAAAAGTAAAACATGGTGTATATGTCAGAGTTAATACTGACTGTTGAAATGCTCTTTACTTTTGTCATTCTTTTGGGGCTTGAACTTTAAGTTTTAAAGTATAATCAGCATATACTTCAGTCTTAAAATTTGCAGAGAGCACGGGAGGTATAGTACAGAAAGAAGGCCATGAGTTGTGTGCATTTTTCTGTGGAAGAAACCACTAAGGAGAAAATCAAATAGAGAATGCACATGACAGACAAGCAATAACCCTGACCCAGTGCACTGCATGTACCTTCGCAGTTCACCTCACTGTCAAGCTGCCAGATAGATGTATTTCTTTTCATGGCAACAGGGAAAAGAAAGACTACTTAAGTTCTGCTGCCACCACTATTCAGCTGCAGCCATTGTGGAACATGTTAGGAACAGGGCTCAGGTCCGTGTGGTCACATCGAGAACTGCTGTAAATGTTACTTCAACTCCTCTTTCTCCAGTCTTTACGTGACCAAAAGGAGAATTTTCAAGTTGCTGTGGATTGAATACCCAGCCCCAGGCAGATCACTTAGTGTGTTGCAAAATGGAGCTTCAGGAGGGGAAGAGTACTCTTTGTCATAGCTGACAGTAGATGTGATCAAACTGAAAGCTGAGGTAGAATTGAGGAAAGATGATGGTAGCATATTTCTAGTTATCTATAAAGTAAGTAGTACACTTATCTAACTATGAGATGCATTCAATTAATCCTGTTTTAAGGGCTGATTAAAGCAGCACATAAAGCTGGGAGGACTATTACGGATCTCTTGTCGTTGAAGTTCTGTGACATGTTGTATTGGCTTTCTGTAAGCAGCCATAAAAATATGAGAAAATACCCTCTGTAAAGGAAGGAGATACTTTGCGCTAATCCTCACTGCTTTTGAGTTGGTAGTTGGCAAGCTTAAGACAGTTATCTGTGCAAATGGATTCAGTTAGAAGTGTACTCAATAAAAACTCTCAGAGGAACTGATTTTGTGTGGTTGGATACAATTTCTTAAGAGTCTCCAAAAGTTATATAGGACTTTAATTTATATTCCCTAAAGTTGCTTTACGGATGGCATTTTCAGCACTTCTTTGTTTGAGAGACAGCAGATAGTATACCTTGAGAAGAAATATTTTTGTTAGAATATCCTGGCTCAGCTAAACTCCAACAAAAAGAAAACATGCTATGATATAATTATATTACTTTTTTTAAATTATTCTTGTCTGAATTCTTTAGGCCAGAAGCAGAGTATTTTGTGTGGCTCTGGAACATTAATTCTATTTGTTATATTAATAATTATTTCCTAGAAACACAGCTTTGTTCAACCAAACTATTTCAAACTCTATCTGAATTAATAAGTAATTTAAATGGAAACTTTTCTGGGAGACTTCTAGATAATGAAACCTGAAAGGGAAGAGTGTGTTCCCCTATGGTCCTTTTATTCACTAGTTAGCTCGTTCACCTGGGATATGGAAGGACTCCCGGAGGTGATCTGTAGTTATGTTACAGTGCACCAGTTAGTGGTTTCAGCGGTTTACCTTGGTTAAGATAAAAATTGGTGCTTTAAGTGGGTCTGTCAAGGAAGGAGTATTGTTTGGAGCTGAGCAGAGTATGGAGCCCAAGTTACGGGCCATAATGTACATCAAGGCACTCTGAAATTGGTGCTTAGTGGAGACTAGGAACCAGCAGTCCCATCCCTCAGCTGGAGCCTTTTGGTCAGAGGCAGTGACACCAACCTGGTGGCTCCAGTGACCTTAGAGCCGAGCAGGATTTCATTTGCAGATTGCAAAGGTAAGAGAGTTTTGACAACTATCTGAGGCTGAGCGTGGGTGAAATAAGATGGTTCCTCGTTGTTGTTATTGTTGTCAAGATTTGTCAAGGAAATAATCTAGATTTTCAGTTTGAATCCAACTGAACTGAGGTTTGTAAAACGTCTTTGCAGGCTAGTGCTTGTTGACACACACATTTCATCGGTTTAATCAGATCGACTTCAGATTCTCGCCTAATCTCACAGGTGAGTATTTTGCCACAGCCTCCAAGTTAGTACTGTACGCTTGCTGGTGAGTCACCCACTGCAGCCTGGTACTGCCAGGTTTAATATCCAGCTCTCTGTCCTTGACTTTATAGACCATTTTCTCATACCTTCTGGAATTGAGCTGGCTCACGCAGGGTTGACTTGAATGTCACCATACTCACTTTTCAGGTGAATTCTTGTAATGCAGAAGTCTCTTTAAGGTTGGTTTTTTTGGTTTCTTTTTTTTTTTTTTTTTCTATAAAAAGCCTTTGCATTCTTTTGCAGGTCTAGGTCTTAAGATAGGTATTATTGAAGCAATTGTAAACAAAGAACTTCTTAGTCCTGGTCACTTTGTTTGGTAAATGACGCTTTACAATATCTCTTATCAGTACACTTACCCCGGTGAATATTTAGAATAATAGAATATTTGCTTCATGTTTTTGTAGCCAGGTTCATGTCATCTTGTTGTATTACAGAAAGAATGTAAACAGAGCCCTACCTTACGCTTGTAAATCTTATGTTTGGGTGTGAGAGAGAGGAATTCTGGGAAAATTGGCAATAAATATTTTAATTTAGAGGTATAAAGCCTGCAACATAAGAAAATAGATATATTTCTGCTCTGTGATGAATTTTGGGCTCAAATATATGATTTTTCTTTTTCCATCAAAACTCCATAAATAACTAACCCAAGTTATAAATTATAAAATTAAGTACGTACATTTCCATATGATGAAATTGATTTTAGTGGCTGTTAGACACTAAGGAGCTGTGTGAATTAAAACGAAGTCCTGGCATTCCAGTTTTCTCTACTTTCTTGCCCAATATTTGTGTGCTTTTTAAGTGAAACCAACAAACTAGTAATTTGCTTGTGAAATGGACAATAAGGATATGTATTTTGAGACGGGACTTAAAAACCCCCAAATATCTCTGCTTTCGAGCAATAGTACATAACATGATTAAAAGTCCATTGAAGTCAAAGGAACGACATTCACGGACTTCTGCAGGCTTTCAGTGAGACCCTGGTGTTGATGGTTAATCTGTGCAGGAATGCAAAGGGTGAAATGATTCTTCCCTCAATATGCATAAAGTGAGGACTGAATATTAAAATGCATGGTGTTATCTCAATAATTCTGTGCTCGGGTGTCACGTACACTTCCTTGTCAGTAAGCAGATGTGACACATGAGGCAACGTTTAAATGGTGCCACGCAACCTTAAACAGTACCCAGAACTGCATTTCCTGTTCCTCATTATATTTTAATTAAATATTGATGGACAGTTTGTTTACATCAGGCTTTTATTCCATTAAAAGTAATACTAGCTTATTTCTATTAGTGAAATAACTGGAGCAGCAAGTTGGTGATTAGTGTCAATGTCTCTTGTGACCTGAGAAACTTGATATAAATAAATTAATTTGTAACTGTCAGTTGAGCTGTTTTGCTGAGCTGGAATAGGCTTCATTTTCTTTAGCTAAAACGATATTAATAATCCCAAAACACTGTACCGTATGTACCTTGTGTACTTACGAACCTACGTGTATTGTAATGAGGTGCGTGAACTGTGCTATATAGGCAATGCATAATACAAAAAAATCTGCAAATATTATGCGATGCATATTTTTAGGTACAAGTCTGGGCCCAGGAACACTGCTTTTGATGTCGTAATTGCCCTCCTTTCTCCTGGTTACGCTGGATATTTTTCTTCTCTGCCCCCCTAATGCATTCCTAACTTTCATGAGCTTTGTATCTCAGTTCTTAAATTACTGAAAGAATGGAATAAAAAGAAGAAAAACACCTAAAATATATTACGGAAAATACAGTTGTACTAGCAATTGGAACTGCCTGTCCTATTTTTTTTTCTCATATTTATTTCTCTTCATAATTTTTTAGGAAATAAATCCTGATCTCAATATAATCGTTTAAGTGGTAGCATGGAATAGCTTTAAAAGAATTAAAAACACAGAAATGCAAAGCAAATCAGAAGAAACTCTACAAACATAAAATTCCGAATAGAAAAAGAAACATTTGTACTGGGCAGGTGAAAGCAGTGATATAACTGAGAGTAGTTTATAATACAGAACACCTTTCAACTTCCTCTAGGATGACATTCCAGACGTTATATGTGGTAGTGTATGTATTGATTGTGCCCTAGGCTAATTAAACATCTTGTTCCATGTTACAAAATGCACAGTAAATAATGATAAAAGGAAAATTAATTTTGAAACAGAAACCCCACTTTCAGCTTTAAAAAAATATTTTCTCAGCGAGCAAGGGAAACACTGCGCATCAGCCACAAATCTTGTAGTCATCAATAAAATTACTTAAATAAGAAGCAGTTGTCTGTCCTTCTTAGAATAGCTTCTAAGCTATAGAAGAAGCTACAGAAGACTAGCTTCTAGCAAGCTAGGTCACCCTTACAGTTTAGTCTTCTCTCTTAAGTAATGGCCTAATTCCTAGGGAGATGGTTTCCAGATACTAACAGATTCCTTAGATGTCAGAGAGGTGCTGTTAACTGGCATGCCAGGGAGCAGAAGATTTTTAGCCACACAGGTGGAAGAAAAGAACTTTTCTAATATAAAAAGGTGTTTTGAGGCTTCTTGTAAGAAGCAAAAGAAAAATGAGAATATGGGAGGCATTTATTATGTTTGGTGGGGTTTGTTTTGTTATTAAGGAAAGAAAGTAAATGAGAGAAGAGTAACGCATTTCTTAGAAAGGAAGGATTTATTTTGGAGAAATGGAAAGGAAGATACTAATAAGTTGGTATCATT
Organism: Phalacrocorax carbo; assembly: GCF_963921805.1. Classification (NCBI taxonomy): domain Eukaryota; kingdom Metazoa; phylum Chordata; class Aves; order Suliformes; family Phalacrocoracidae; genus Phalacrocorax; species Phalacrocorax carbo. The sequence continues at coordinate 79,347,129 of NC_087514.1, read as the reverse complement.
ACGTAGAATCATATACTGATGTTGATTAGAAAGGACCTGTCAAGATCACCTGAACAGTCTCTCAAAGAAGCAAAAACTAAGGTGAGGTTTCTTGTCTAGTCAAGGTTTGAGTATCTCCAGGGATGGAGGTTCCACAGCCTCTCTGGGCAACTGTGCCAGACTGTGACTAGATCTGTGGTGAAGAAATTTATTAATACCTGATCAGTTCTCCCAGGCTCTCCTTGAATGTCATATGCTCCAGCTCCCCACTCACCTTGGTGACCCTCTATTGGACTTGCTTCAGTGTTTCAATGTCTGCCTTGCCCTAGGGATGCCAAAACTAGACATGGTACTCCAGGTGCAGTCTCAAAGTGTTGAGTCAAAGGGAGTAATCCCCTCCCTTGACCTGCTGGCTGCACTGTTCCTAACATAGCCCTCTTCATGTCAACAGCAAGCTGCTAACTTCATGTTCAACTTGTGAACTTTGGTTCTTTTGCAGAGCTCCTCCCTAGCCAGTGGGTGCCCAGCCTAGGGTTATTCTCTCCCTGCTGCAGGATTTTTGTTTTGCTGTTGGTTTATTGCTACTGAGCTTCTCAAGGCTGCTGTCAGACCTCTTCTCCAGCCTTGAGGCCTGCCAAAGAGCAGCCTTGCCCTCCAGGCTTATTGATCACTCCCCTGAGCTTAGTATCATTGATAAATCCATTGACAGGTATGGTTGGTGCCTTGTTCTTACCTGGCTGCTTAGTTACTTCTCCTGTCTTAGCTCTTTAACTCTGGGTCTTGTGTATTAGAAAAGTTTTAATTCTGTTAGTCTTGGTGATGAACTAAAAAAAACCCACAACTTCCAAAAAACCCTCCAAAAAATCCCAAAACCCAAGCTACCCCCACCACTTTTGTTCTTAGTATTCCGCATTAAGCGGTCTCCATGAAAATCTACTGTGCCTTTCTGCGGATGTCTCTCTTCCAGCCTGTCACTGTCCATCAAAGTAGAGATGTTAGGCCTAGAAGAAATGATGGGTGCTATTTACATAACTGGACTGTTGCTTAGGAGATTACAAGGCAAGCACGATAAAGCTGTGCAGGATTATGAATTGAAAACAGGAAAAAAATTCCAGAAATTTTCACTCTGGGATTCCCTATATCATTTTTGGTGGCATTTCCACTCAGGGCTCATACTGGAGAAACAAACAGGTGGATATTCTGAGCCTTGCCTGCAACATGAGGTTCGTGCATATGAACCATCACTTGCAATAGATTGTGCAAAATGAGTTCAGTTTTTGTTTCTGTGGTGTTGCTTGGGTTCTTTTTTTTTTTTTCATTTGGTTCGGTTTTTACCAAGAAACTCCTGGGGCTATCTGCAGTTCTTCTAATTGGATTCTTCATCATAAGTCATGTTTGCTCTGGTGGGCTTACAGAGCACGCTGCAACTCTGGGGATTTGGCACTGTGACTCAGTGGCTATGCTGGCCTCTGCCAGGTTCTTTGGCTCATTTATGACTGAAGAAACAGAGTCATTTTTTGCATCAAAATGTAAAGATTTTTATCATCTGATACTGCTTTTCCTTCCGTCTCCTGACAACCATTTGCTTCAAGCAAACTAAGCTGGGTTACCTCCCACCTCTTGTTCAATCTGCTCGTGCTAATCTGCCTGACTGCCTGCAGCTGGTTAGAGGATGCCCACAGGAACCTCACTGCTGACAGTGGTATGGTTCGGCTGCACAAACCTTGACGTCACAAACAAAATGGGTCTCTGCTGTCCAGCCACCTCCAGGTGTTCACTTCTCTTTCAGGCTCATGACCGCAGTGCTGCTGTACTGCTTACACGGTCAGTAACTATGCCGCTCTTGCTGGAGCTGTTAGTGTGTGAGCTAGTGAAACTAAATTAGGTGTGGCAGCATAGGCTGCAGTCTCAGTTCTTACCGTAGTACAGATGCTCTTTCCAGGTAGAATACAATATCCACACAGGGGTTTGCATGCAACAGCTGGGGTGTATTATTCATTTCATAGTTTGTTTTCAACAGCTTTCTAGTTTAGGTAAACCCTAAGATGCTGCAAATGCAGGCATATTTAGAGACATCAGTTACAAACAGGTTATGCTGAGGCTAGCACAGCAACCAAAACTGCACAAGGCTTTGGCCTGGTTTGCATAGTGTTAGTGCAGATCGGATGTGTGTGACTTTATATTAGATTAGGTAATTCTGACTAGTTCCTGCTGTTGAATACACTTCTTCCACAGTAAGAGTGACTTATTTCAAATTACTAATGCATTTTTGAAGAATGGTAAGCTACTTCTGAAAAGGCAATATTAATCTGTAGTAGACCTGTCCTACTGGGAATTGGTCAAATACCCAGCCTGTCCAAAATAAAGCTTGTGGAAAGGGTCTTTATTTCAACTAGTACATTCAAGAGAATGGGTGAGGTGTCTGTCCCACTATACATGTACCTTCTGAATTAAGCCCCAAACAACTTGATTTGTAAATGTCTGTTTTTCTCCCATCTGAGTAAGAAAAGGTAACTTTTCAGCCAGCCTTCTCACTGTCTCTTTTGAACCATACTGTAACACGGCAGTTGGAGAGTTGCGTTGCACCGAGTATTGTTTAGGAGGTGCACAAGAGGTGATCAGCTTGCGTGAGGAAGAAGTTATTGCTGAAGCATTTGCACTCAAGTACTCCTGCACCAGCAAAACTGATCTATATGAAGCTCGCCAGGTTAAACTGAGAGTTTTTCCCAAACCACTGTGTGGCACAGCCAAGGAAGGACCGAACTGTTCTGAAGCACGTGAACTGATGAGGAATGTGATTAAAGCTCATAACTGCAGAGCCAGTAACGTATCACACTATGTCTTAGCTCTGCTTGCTCATTTATGCATCTGTGTTGACTTGGCTTGCTGTGGGACTAATGATGCTTATATGGTATCATACTGTTGTCTTTGTAAGGGTTATGGCTGGGACTGAAACTATACACATAAAATATATCTACTGCATCCCCACCTAGTAAATGCAATAATGCCTGAGTCAAGAGGGAGTTGAATAGATGGCTGCATCCTGTCCCAATAAAACAGATGTGCTATCAGTTAGAAAGGTACAGCTATTCACCATTTAATGTGTCTGAGCACAGTCTTCTGAGCAAACTGATTTGAGATACTGATACCTTGCTCAAATTTTCTTTCTTTCTTTAAAAGGTCCAGAAAGCCAACATGTAGTTTCTCACATTTGAATCTAACCTTAAAATCTAATCCTCTCTGTTCAGGTGATTTATGCCTGGGGATTCCCAATCGTTACAGCAGGCAGAATCTCTGCAGTATATCTGTTTTAAAACTTAGTCTCAGTCCTGAAATTTTTTTACTGCAGCCAGTGGTGTTCTAATCATCACTAATTTACCAAATACAATATTAATTGGACAAAAAAGACTTTGAGGTCTTTTTCTTTGCATAATTTACACTAAAACAGAGCTAGCACCTTTCCACATACTGCCCACACACCGCCACCCCCCTCCCCAAAAAACCAAACCAAACCAAAAACAACAACAACAAAAAACCAAACCATGTGCACTTAGTTCTACTTGGTGGTGTTTTATTTGTATTATAACTTACTTTGTCTGATTTGAGGATTGGCTATATTACTGGGCATGGCTTCGTAGAGAACAGTGCTGCTTGTATGAAGCAAATTGGTAAATGTCGCAGAATAGATGTGATTCATAAACATTTTAGCAGCCAGTTTCAACCAAGCAGGACTTGATAAAATACTAGAAATTATATGGTATAGATCTTCAGAATCAAAGAATATCCATGCCCTTTGTGTCTTGCTGGAGTTCTATTTTTAGAGCAAATCTATGTCCAGTATAATTACAGTCATACTGCAGAAAACATTACTGTAAGTGCAATGTAACTGAGCCGGCCAAGGCTTTGAAGTGCATCTGCCTAGTTGTTCGCTTATTAACTGACTCCCCAAGGACAATGACCAAAATGGCTTTTAAACCCAAAAGACCTGACTTTTATTAGAATATTGCTTAGGAAGAATTTAGTTTTTAAATAGAGGGCAGAAAAGTAAATAGGTAGGACAGATTAGAAATAAGGAGAATTCGTAAGTAACTCTCCCCTTGCCTGCTGCACAGACGAATCCTTGCTTTCAGGCTTTGCTTCTGTGAGCTTGGGGATGATGTGGATTACAGCATATTTTATGGAGTCTCTGTAGTGTTCAGAAAGATTTCTTTAGGTTTTGTTCTACATCCACAGATCTCTGATGCTTCACAGCTCTTCTTTTACAGATTCCAGTAGCTTACTGTAATACTTGCTTTCTTTTTTTCTGTAACCTGTCCCTTGAAGCAAGGAGAACACTGTCCCTGAATAGAGCCCATTGTATCCTAAAAAATAGAGCTACTCTCCCCCACTTTTTCTGCTGGGCTCCCTGAGACCTGTCACTTCTTTTTAAATTAGTATATACACAGTCTGAGAGCAAAAAATCAAACAAGTAGTGTCCATCATAGCAAAATTATTAGAATTTGAGATTTCTTTAATGTAGTATGCTGTTGTAAATCCCTTGGTTTTATTCTATTAAAGTTATAGATCTAACATTAAAATACAGTATCAGTAGGAAATAAGTTGTTTCATTTTTGACTGACAAACAAATGGCTGTAATATTTGTCATCTCTGATAAATGTTCTGCACTAGACATTCAAATCTGAGTATTTTTTGGTAAATTTAGGTAAGCTGAGAATTTTTTTTTTAGGCAGTTGTATTTCTGTTCAGAGTTCCACTGACAGACCCCAGTAGCCAGACAGACAAATTCCCTCGTGTTCCTTCTCATAGTGATTTCAAAGGAAGTAAATTTACCTACATTCGCTATCCAAATATATTATCCAGATGGCTTTTGTTCCCACATAAATTAATTCTGTTACATTTTCTAGGTGCATATGATCCCTTATTGCACTGAAATTGGTATGTTTGTGTTTGGATAGCGCTGCTTAGCCAATGCAAGTCTAATGATTTTGGGCTACCTTTGTCATGGAAAAGGTCACTTTTTCACTGAAACCAATGCCAGTCATGAAAATTGAGCAGTCTTTCCACTATGGCCTTCTCCTTTTGCTTATGCCTGTTGCACATTTGCATCTAGATTATTTTGGTAACACCTTTACTGCTTTTGTTACTGGTTTAACGTTTTCAGTGTGCTTAAATTCATTGACTTTTATGTGTGATGCATGTGTTACCAGCATTGTGACTTACCATGCAGTGTTACTTGCACACATCTTATACAAACTTACACATCTGTAGACAATGTCATTCCAGGTTCAGCTATTTCCACTTCAGGTTTTTATGTAATTTTTTTTCTGAACAGCACCTTTGTAACAAAATTCTGGAAGACTATTGTGAGGGACAAAGAACATGATAGTAGGAACACTAAATTAAGTTTCTTGTAAGCAAATGAGGTTAAAATCTATGATAAATCAATTATACCAGTTAACAATTAAGTTATACTTTTAAAATAATATAAAGCTTGTTCAGAAATCTCAAGATGAGTTCTCAAAGACCATCCTCAAAAACATTCAATAAGGATGATCAAACATTATATGTAGATTGCCTAATATCTCTTGGAGTAAAAATAGGAGATAGCTGTGGTCATCTGGTGTTAAAAAAAAAAAGTTTACATTAACAGCCTTAAAAAAAATTTTAAAACATTAACAGTCTAAAAGCAGACCCTCAGGTCTGCTGTAGGTCTTCATACTCTTTCTTAACATGTGTTTACGCTTCTTTTCATATGACTTGGGAGAGGCTACTGTGTACTGAGGCATATGTGTATAACCTAACAAGAAATGGAAAAACAGGTTAGAAAGACAGTGTTTGCCTTTCAATGTCCTTGTATTTGGGTCATCTTAATAAAGTCATATCAAACTGAGTCACAGCACTGTGTTTTTTTAGCATTGTTTAACAAATCTCCATTCTGAAAACTGAAGTGGACATAGCAAGGAATGTTTTTCTTAAAACTACTGGTACATCTTCAATATCAATGAAATCTTAAGGTCAATAAGTTTTCTTTGAAGATCTAGCTTAGATTCAGTCAACTAAGCCTATGCACAGAGGATGTGGATGTTAGGGGCTGGTTGTGGTTTTTTGCTTTAGAGTTATCTCCCTTCCTTTCACTTTTTTCCTACTCCTTATTGCCATTTCACAGAATCGCAGAATGGCAGGGGTTGGAAGGGACCTCTGGAGATCACCTTGTCCAACCCCCCTGCTTGAGCAGGGACACCCAGAGCAGGGGGCACAGGAACACGTCCAGGCGGGGTTTGAATGTCTCCAGGGAAGGAGACTCCACAGCCTCCCTGGGCAGCCTGTGCCACTGCTCTGGCACCCTCACAGGAAAGAAGATTTTTCTCATGTTTAGGTGGAAATTCCTGTGTTCCAACTCGTGCCCATTGCCCCTGGTCCTGTCATTGGGCACCACTGAAGAGTCTGGTCCCATCACCCTGACACCCATCCTTCAGATATTTGTAAGCATTGACAAAATCCCCCCTCAGTCTTCTCTTCTCCAGGCTGAACAGACCCAAGTCTCTCAGCCTTTCCTCATAAGGGAGGTGCTCCAGTCCCCTGATTTGAAATCCTACTGCCAGTTTCAAATGAGCTGTTGTTGTGTGGGACTGAACTCTTACCAGAATATCTCATACATACCAACCACAGTGAAACTTGAATCTGGTCTTTGCCATTCAACCTATGATTCCTTGTAAGGTAAATTTGTTCCATTTTGTGGGCAATATGGAATGTTTATTCTACATATACAGCTGCTGAGATGTCATCAGTTTGAATTTACTGTTCAAATTGACTCTGTGTATTTTCATTTATCAATGAAAGCATTCTGCATTCAGGCATATAAATTCACTAGTATTGTTGACTACACACAGGTATTGTCTTGACATAGCATATTAACAGTTTATATTTTCTACTCGTGAGACATATGAAATGTGAGACAGCTTATGGAATATAAAAACACTTGTTTTAATCATGTTTGAACTATGGCAGATTGACTGTTTCATACTGGTATATTTCTGTATCTAGAAAGTGGTCATCTTGATAGATCTGTATATCAGGACTTTGAATAATATTTTTTTTCCTACCTTTATAGCTAAGGATACATTAAAAAAAATCTTGGCTATACCTCATTTTTCAAACTACAGATCTCTTACTGTTTTTATATTTTCATGAAGGTGTAAGCAAAGTGCCTCAATTTGTTATGTGATGATAATCTGACTGGGCTTTGTAATATGTTTGTTTCATTGTAACATGATTCTCAAAGTGTCCTGCAGGCTAAAAGTACATGTATCACATGGGATCTGTGGGCAAATATATGTTCCAGAATCAAATATCTCAACTGGAAACACCCTGGAACAGGTCCTAACACAGTAAGGTTGCATGACCTAGTTGATCATGTTTGTCAGAGTACAGGGGAAAGAACGAGTTATCTCTTAGAAAGCTAAGTCGTACTATACAGGGATATGTAAGGGTAATATTAGCTCTTGAGTTATGTATACGAGGAATAGACAACTAGCAAAATCTAGAGAGACCTGGAATAATGCTATTTTTGTTTAATACCAGCCGGCAACCAAGACATCGGTGATGCACAGAGACTTGGTAAAAGACACCTTTTAAAGCCGTTCTAATGTATAATCATTCGTTGTTAACTTCGGCCAGATTACTCAAATTAGTCCACCATTGTCTCTGAATAGGGCTGCTCTGTCAGGTTCATTTTACAGGCTGATGATCAGTAAATGAGCATTTAATTCATAGATCTCATTAAAGTGGCTGTTTTTGTAAAATATTTTATCTCTATTCTGTAGGTGAGATAATTAAAGCTGAAGGATGTGAGGGACTTAAAGTAAATCAGCAGCAGAGTTTAAGAAGGGGAGGACAAAGTTATCTTGATTCTCAAAATAATGCCCTGGCTACTGGGCTGTGAAGTAATTTTTATAGAAATTGTGTCCTGTGCAAAATTTATTTGTACTGTAAAGGGAAAGGGTTTTATAATACTGCAGACCTTCTTCCTGACTCCCCTTTACCTTCACTCTGTGGGAATCACAGTCCTGATGAGGTTTAAGTCCCCTGCTGTCTTTTTTTTTTTGAGTTGTGGAGCAAAAGTAATGTGATTTTAATTATAAGACCAGTTGGGCACTTTAGATTTCAAATTCAGAATATCACATGCTTCCAGACATTATCCTGGTGGATTGCTGCAAATTTACAGAGAAGCTCTTTGCAGTAAATTTGACTACTCTGTCACAGTAAATTGACTATATAGTTTCCCACAAAGTGTTGTAAGGGTTTCCTGAGCCAGTGTTCATATTTCTTTGTGTTTTACTGTTCAAGATGGAATTTTCTTCCATTAGTTTGCCTAAGCCTTTTTTGAACTCATTTGTAATCTTCTAGAAAATCCTAACGTAATCAGGCTGTTTGATTACACTCTGTTAAAAGAATACTTAGTGCTGTTTGCTTTAGGCCCAATGCCTGATATTTTTCACCTGGTGACCCTTAGCACTTCAGTTATCAGCAGTGAATAGTTACTCCCTACTCACCCACTGCATGCTGCTCTTTGTTTTATGGATTTCTGTACCCCTTTTATCATTCCTTTTCCTCTGTAGAACCTAATTGTGTTCCTTTATTTTTTTGCATAGCGGTGGTGTTATAATTCTTTTTTCTTTTTCTAGTAATAGTCTATTTGTGAAATGTAGAGAAGCAGATAATTCTGGATTTGAGCACACTACTCTTATAAACTTTGGCATAATGATCTCTGTTTTGTTCTCTATTTATTTCCTAATGTTCTATTGTCTTTCTAGTCACCAGTGAGCATTTTGCCATTTGTTTCCACAGAACTATCTACAGTGACTATAAGACCTCTTTCTTGAGGGTAGCAAGCTCATTTGTTACTGGGTGTGCAGTCAGCGTTGCTCATTGCACGTATTTATTGTCACTGAATTTCATCTGCTATTCTATTGCCTGATTGCTCCTCATCACAACATCCTTCTGCAACTACTTGGAATCTCATGAATGTTTAGAGCACAAAGGAGATGTTAGATGTAAATAAACTAGTTACTATCTTAAATACAAAGATCATATACAGTAATGTGTCTCCTTTCACATCTGGTTTCCTACAGGGCTTTCTGGATGTGGGCAGAATTGTTTTTTAACCCCCACTACTGCTGCACGAGATATTAATTTTTATTTAGTTCTACTGTAAGCAAAGCTCTTTCTGGACCTCTCTACTGGTCATCACAGAGAGGTTTGAGACTTTGATGGGAGAATCTTTGACAAGCGTAGTTTATATATTGGGTGCGAGGCAGGATACTTTGTAGCTTCTGAGGAGCTCTGTGAAGTATTAGATCAATGTGCAAATTGCTGTAATCAAGGCTGTGGACCTTGCTGGCTCCCACCTGCCTTATTAACAAGGGGAGCAATAATATGGCAGGTACCAGAATTGAAGGTGAAATGCGTCATGATATCAAGGAAAAAAGAAAACAATGGAGTATGAAGTACATTTCAGTCAGTTGGAGGGTGATGTGTCCATCGTTGTTTTGGGGAAACATGGTTTGATAATGCCAAACAAGTGTCATATCTCACAAGCTCTCTTAGTAAAGAGACTGACTATGCTAACACCACATTTTAGGAAACACGAGTAAGAGATGCTTTCAAGGTCATCCTGTATTTTATCATGGTTCATGAAGACTGTGCATGTACTGCTTACCAGTGGCTGCTATTTGAGGATTATATCATGTGCCTTGACATAGGTGTCTTGTGCAATTTTAGATGCCTTCTGATAGCCTGCTTAGTTCCAGCTGCCAGACCAGAAGGCCTCCCATAGATCCTGTGTTATATTTGCCTCACCCACCTAGAGGCTGCGGGTCTCTAAACCAGTGCTTCCTTCTCAGCATTGTGAATGATTGTGGAGACTGAATGGTTATAATGGTACACTTGAAGAAAATTTAATTGAAACCCTAGTTATTTGCAGAGGAGACTTACACAGAAAAAGAGCTTGACAATGACTCCACAGAAACAGCAAAATGTAATTCAGGGAAAATTTTTAATACACAGGATTATTTCTGTGTTAGAGTGGATATTTAATTTATATGAAGCAGCAGATATTTGGCAAGAATGATTAAATTTATTTCGTGTCATTGTTTTCCCAGCCTCTCCAAAAGACATGTTCTAATGTTTTTACTTGGCAATTTTCCTCTCTGCCCCAAATCTTCAGCTGCAGTAAGCCGTTTATCTACTTCATTATGAAGAAGGAAAACAGTTCACTTTGGGCAGAAACTGACATTTGATTTACTGGAAATTAATATGTAATTCTTCTGAATTTTCATAGTGATTGTTCTCCTCTAAGTGTGATGCAACATTTTCTCAGAACTGCCATAAAAAAAAAAATAGAAACCCTTCAGGTTTATTTCCATCTATGTGTATGTTCAGAAAATACATAGATTTGAAGAGTTCAATGTCTTGCTGTCCAGCACAGTGGCAAAACCCCCTAAAACTAAACCACTTTATGATGGCTCTACTGCATTTCCAGTCAAAGGACTGCCATATGTAAGATTTCAGAGGCCAGGGTTTTGTTGATATTTTCCCAACTTTTTGAGAGGTAATAACTTTGAGCAGTACATTTCAGTGGTTGGTCAGAAGGCTTTGTTTCTAAACTTTTTAAGAAAACTTGACAAAAAAGGAATTCTGTATTACAGTTTATTGGATGCAGTGTGTTACATCAGTCACTGTTAATGAACGAACAAGATATGATTAGAAAAATTGTTGTGACTGAAGTTACCTTAACTCTGTTTCTTCAGTAACTTCAGCTGTGATAGGGTATGTGTTGCAAACAAAAAGGTTGTCACAAAACCATCTTTTTTTTTAATCAGTCTCTGCACAGCACAAACCGTTTAATGGTTTGTATAAAACCAACTAACGGAAAGAACCTGGGTTATGTCTGCTGTAAATCCTAGAGATAATTTAGTTTGCAGAGATGATGAAAGATGGGTTTACAAAAAGGTGACTGTTGCACTGCTCTATTGCAGGAACCTGTTGTAGGGTAGGTAGGAGGGCTTTATTTAAGTTTACTCCTTGTCAGAGCGTTGATGCAGAACTCCTGAATACAGCATTGGTTTGCATTTTTATAGAGCCCTCCCTTCAAGGAGATGAGGATTTCAGTAAATGTATAGTATCTTTTTGAACGTACGTGTTGAAAGTTTGGTTTCAAATCAGACTTGTTTTTTGCCTGGGAGCCCTGAGAATTAGACACGAGCTACCAGATATATCTACAGAAAAGAAAGCTGGAGTACTGAGAGATTCAAGCTCCCAGTAAATCAGTCACAAAGTTAAAATTAGAGTCTGTTACTCCAAACTTTTGTGTTTGCTCAGTTTATGATAAGTTTTACATTTAGTATCAACAGCAAAGAGTAACGACAGTTAGTCCAGTGTCATCATTTACTGTTGTTCATAAATACCTTTAAAGTTATAATTCTAGGGTGTTCACTCCTCCTATGCCTGTGCCTTTGTAACGGTGAAGCTGCTCAATGCAGAGAAGGAAGAAGACAAATGGTTTTACTACTGCCTCAGGAAGCAAATTCTGACAGGTGTCTGCCTTTATATCAGTAACTTATTGCTAGAAGCAGAGCTGAAGGAAGAAGCCATTCTGAAGTGAAAGCGGCAACCATCAGAAGGTTGTCAGCAATTAATATAATGTGTGTGTTCTCCTTTCGTAGCACAGGGTGTGAGGTTTATGTATGAGTACTTGCTTTTGCAACTAACAAAATCTGACAGGGAAAATATTTATAATGGAATCACATCAAATTCTGCTTCAAGAACATCTGACATGTTTGCTGAAAGGATTTTTTAAGGTATTCTTGGAAATGACTGATTAACTTCTCAAACGTAAAAAAATGCTCATAGAAATAATGATCTACTCCACAAAGTGGAACATACATTAATAATTTTAGAATTAATAAAATGAGAAATTAGAGGTGTGAACAAATGATATGAAATACAAAAATGATGTGATATATAAAACTATTTAATGGGCTGTGAAAGAAGGGAGGTTATAGTATGATTTTTTTCAAGAGATGCAAATAAGAAAAATGAAGCCAATTAAACTAAAGCCAAGATACAGTATTAAGGATAAATTTCTCCAGTTACAAAATTAACCTGCATACAACAAAATGGTAGAAATACCTACATTTTTTTTGATAGCTTCTTGATACATGGCTTCTTGAAATGGAATTTAAAGATTGCTACTGTGAAGAATTGTAAAATAGATTTAAATACCTAGAAATAAACCTTAGAAAAATTGATGCCTTTTGAGCTAACCAGCTAATGACTTTTCTGCATATATTCTCTGAAAAATGTTAGAAATAATTATATTTGTTAAATAATTTAATAACCTTATTTTATATTAGGTTCATTTTTGAAGGAAATTTTGGTTTGGTAAGTCAAAGAAGAATATTTTACTGTTTTTCACCTGTAGAGCCTGCTTTAAAATAAGTATTAAGGCTGAACAGTACATTAAACAGCTTAAATTAGTTACAAAATATAGGTATTTGCCTGTTCTCCCTCTGAGATCTTATCTCAGAGGTCTTTCCCAACCTAATGCTTCTTTTTTCTCAAGTACTCAGCCTGTTTGAGGAATAGAAGATACATATTCTTAAGCAGAGAGAGGGCAGTTTTCAAAATCAGATGAATCACCCACTGTCTAGGTGGAAAGTCATACCCAAGAGCTCTGTTCTCTTTGCGGAGGAGCCATCTATCATCAGACTCTGAACAGATGCCTGGATGAAGCTTTCTGAGTGTGTCCTGCTCCAAAGTCTTAGAGATATGTGGAGGTAGATCATTAACAGCTTAGTCACTAGGTAAATTAATTTTAACATTACCTCAAAGTGCTGACAGGTCAGGTTCTTCAAATTATCGTTCTGAAAGATGCTGCACCCTGTATAATCTCTTCTGAGTGCCATTGCACTGAAGTCACTGTACCATGTTACAATGCCTTTCTGATACCTTCTAGAAGTCAAATCCCTTTTCTTTGATATTTTTGCTTTGACTTTTGTATTTTTGAGACGCTGTTTCCTTGCCAAAAAATTAATAGCCGTGTTATTTGGTTTGTACCATTCAGCTTCGAAGAGGAGACTAACGTATTGTTCTCAGATTCCTCCTCCTCGGAGGAAGTGCTCTCAGGCTTCTTGATGGCAGTAAGAAATGGGACTAAACTCCTCTGTACTCTACATGCCAGCATTAAGATGAAGGTTTGATACTGTGCCAGACTCTTCTGGTCCATCCATTTACTCTCCCCATCATCTAGAAAGCAAGATAGGCTGTAATTTCAGAAAAATACAATCTGGAAAAACTCTGCTTGTTGTCCGTTGGGCCCTCAAGCCCCCCCGTTCCATGTGATACTCTTTGACAGGTGTAGTAGTCTGACTTGCCAGTGCCACAGAGTTAGTCATTATTCACACCTGGATAGAGGAGTGTAGAGCAACTTTCTCCTCTTATCAGGAAAATAAGTGTCTAGAGTCTGACACCAGACTTCAGGGGTGAGTAACTTGACTTTCTTCAGACAAAAAGTAGGAACAGCACCGGTAGTGCCAGGGTTCATAACAGAGAAGGGAATGGGTTCTGTGTTGCAACAAGGTCTTTGCACCGGGAGTGGTTTTGCTCCATTGTAGGCTGATGCATTTCTGAGGTAATATGTTGCTATGTTTCCTTCTCCATGTGACCCTTTGGATTTTCTCAGAGATCCTGGCGTTGGACAGCACATCTACAGACAGAGTGTTATTTTGCTCATGTAGATATTTAGTTCTTATGAGACGGTGTCTCAGACTGAATTGTAAAGTCCTGCCTTTTCAGCACTCCATAGCTTAAAAGAAACATGCAGAAGTCCTAACTGTCCAATATCATTTATATATTGTTCAATCATTGTTCTGAATCTGAATACTCTTCCATGTTTCATGAGAGTCCTGCCTCTCACAGGATGGTTTCAGCATCTGAATGTGGATTTTTAAGACTTTTTATCTGAGCAGTAAGGGAGAAAATATCATGTGTGTCCACTCTCAGTGACTTGGCCTTTTGCTATTTACCTGATTTGCAGAGTTAAACTGTGTGCACAGGGTATCCCCACTTTACATTCCGCATCTGCATTGGCAGTGACAAATGTTTCTTTCTTTGGCTAGGAAGTTCAGTGAATCTAAATTCAGAGGTCGTGATGCCCTGCTGAGCACAATTTAAAGTTAATATGCTTGTTTCTTTCTTCCTTTCCACTTTGCTGAGAGCTGCCTATGAGCATTCGAGATCTCTCTGGCAAGGGCAGTTTAGGACTTTCAGTAACACATCCGAGGATTATGTTCCTGTTCCCAGCAGGCTTATTTCAGACTTGTCCCTCAAATCATCCCCATGCTTGATGTTGCTGATATTAGATAGATTTTCTGCTTTGTTCATCCCCTGTAAGATACCTCGCTATTTCTAATGGTGCACAAAACTTTTTATTTCTATAAACAGACCTTTTATGAAGGCAATTACTAAAACAATGATTGATGTTAAAAAAAATTGGATGACCTAGATGATTTGTAGGAAATATTGCAGGCCCACTGACCCAAAAATTTGGGAATCAGTGTCTCAAACTGTGTCAAAAGTACTTGGACATGGCTTCTCTCAGACTGAGTAGACTCTAGTTGATCACAAAGCAGTTATTGCATTGGACATTAGAATTCACAAGACCTACTGGGACAATTAATTTTATGATACAACATCCATTTGATTATATTAATACATTTTTACATTAATTTCTGGAAGATTCAATAAATTAAGCGGAAGCATATTTTCTTTTTAACATTGTCTATCCACTGTATGTTGAACTTTATTTAATAGAATAGGTGCAGAGTTTCAAAGCCCAGTAGTGAGGTGCTTCCTTTTACTCCACTAGCATTAGATCACTGGACAACAGGCAATCTCTGCCATCAACAAGCATTTAAGATCTGATCAAAGATGACTGTTAGATAAATGCTGCCTTTCCTGGTAAATACAGAATAAAGAATGAGCATATTTAAAATTGCATATCTAACAGTAACATACTGAGTATTTTCAAAATGAAATTTTAAAATATTCAAATAATGCTAATATTTGGTAGAGGTAATTAAACATGGTAACGTGTTCGGTTTGTGACAACTTTAACAGCAAAACAAACAGTATTGTTTTTGAACTTAGCTGACTAATTTTTGATCGAGAAAATTACCTTTTTTCACTTGATCAGACTTTAATGTTCACTTCATATTGTGAGTAGCTCCTATATGAGCTTAGAATATTGGTATTCATTGGATCTCTCTATTTTTAAGACACAAAGCAGAGATGTAGTTTTCTGATGCTCTGTTGAGAACAGTTAATATTTCTCCAGAATAGTTGTCTGACTAGAAAAAAATTCAGGTCTGTAGGATGTAAATGGGGATTACAAAGAGTTGGTATTATCTTTTTCCTATGAGTTTTGCCAATAGTAGAAACCATAAATGCTCAAAATGTTTGTTGGGAGCCATCATAGTGTAACACCAGCCAGCAACTAAGAAACAGCCGTTCGCTCACTTCCCCCCCCCCAGTGTGATGGGGGAGAGAATCAAAAGAGTAAAAGTAAGAAAACTCATGGGTTGAGATAAAGACAGTTTAATAGGTAAAGCAAAAGCTGTGAACACAAGCAAAGCAAAACATGTATCATGGTTACTTGGGAAGACAAGTGCCATCACTCAGAACGTCCCCCCTTTCCGTCTTCTTCCCCCAGCTCTATATACTGACCATGATGTCACATGGTGTGGGATATCCCTTGGGTCAGTTGGGGTCAGCTGTCCCGGCTGTGCCCCCTCCCAGCTTCTTGTGCACCCCCAGCCTGCTCGCTGGTGGGGTGGGGTGAGAGGCAGAAAAGACTTTGACTCTGTGTGAGCCCTGCTCAGCAGTAACTAATGCATCCCTGTGTTATCAACACTGTTTTTAGCCTATATCCAAAACACAGCCCCATACTAGCTAGTATGAAGAAAATTAACTCTATCCCAGCCAAAACTAGCACAGGAGTAAATATTGAAGAGGATTAAATTTTTCAGATGCAGTCACCACTTTCCCAAGGATTTTTCACAAAATCATAGAAGGGTTGAGGCTGGAAGGGACCTCTGGAGGGCATCTGGTCCAACTCCCTACGCAAGCAGCACCACCTATAACTGGTGACTCTTTGGTCACTCTCAGTGTGTTTTTCCTGGTGTTCAGATGGAGCCTCCTGTGTTTCAGTTTGTGCCCATTGCCTCTGGTCCTATCACTGAGTACCACTGAAAAGAGCCTGGTCCATCTTCTTTGCACCCCACTTTCAGATATTTATATACGTTCGTAAGATCCTCCTGAGACTTCTCTTCTCCAGGCTAAACAATCCCAGCTCTGTCAACCTCTCTTCACAGGAGAGATGCTCCAGTCCCTTCATCATCTTTCTATGTTCATCTCCCTTCATGTGTCCAGTATGTTCATGGACTACTGAAACATAACTACTAGTATGACATTTCAGCATTCATATGATTATGTCTAATTTAGAAGAACACTATGTATAATCATTTGTTCATTAATATCTAGCTACACAGGGCTACAGAGACAAAATACTTAGTTCTGTAAACAGTAAAGTGAGTTAAGGGGGTCTTACCCCCTTCATATAGGGTTTTTTTATCTGACTAATTTTGATAGTACATCACAAATTGCTTTCCAGAAATGCTGAGGTTTCAGATCTCATTATTCAGGTCTCTCGGTAACATTTTATTTTGTTTATTAAAGTAATTGTTTCCTCACAGGAAACACTGAATTATTGTAATTCCTTGGAACAAACTACAGAAAAATTATGAAATGCCAAATAAAACACAAATTGTTTTTAATTTTTATTTAGGGAAAAAAATTACTGTTCATGTTAAAAGGTCTGGCATGTTTTTTTCTGTGGGTCCTGGCCCTGTAGCCCTTGAGGTCACACCTTGAAGGCTGCATGCAGTTCTGCTCCCTCTCTCTCCAAAGGAACACCCTGCTTGTGTATCCACAGGGCCAGGCTTTCTCCCCTGCACTGTTTCCCTCTTCACATCAGGAATGCTCCTGCCTTTCTACCATCATCTACCTTTTGTGTTGTGCAACCTGCCTACCCAGCCTTTTTGGCAATTTGCACTTTTCTTCGCCCTAAGCCAGCTCTGGTCTAAAAATGCTGTGCTGAGGTTAATATAATAAGCCCTTCTGAGAGCACAGCACTTTTTGAATGGAGCTGCTTCTGTCCACCTTAGCAAGATTGCCTGAAAGGCTTACAGACAGCCCAGCAGTTTGTTAGTGTGCAAGGCCTGAATGTAAATTTTTACTTAGCTGTTTCAAGACCCTGTTAGAGGGGAGGAGAATTCAAAATCTGGGGTGTGACAGTTATTCAGGTTTAACTTTTAATCACACTGCTCTTTCCATAACTCATCTAGATCAATTGCAACGAGGTTGGTCAGCACCAGGGAATGTGTTCTGAACAAAGTAAAACATCACACCTTCCTGCTTGGAAAAGGGCAAAGTATCATAGAGAGCTATAAAATCAGGACTGGCACAAAGAATGAGAGCGTGAAATAATTTAATCACTGTTTCCCAAAATACAGGGACTCGAGTCAGCCAGTGGAATTATTGGTTTTAAAATTAAGTACTTTTTCACACAATGTACTATTATGTTGTGAATTCATTCCCCATGCAACCTTGCGAAGGCTAGAAGTATAAATGGTTTTCTAAAGTTACTCTGTGAATTCATAAAGAATAGCTCAATTGGTGACTAAAAAACCCATCTGGTCTGGATGCAGATTCAGAAGCCCATGTCTTACTGCCAGGGAGAATATACACGGATCTTTTTTTAAAGCACTCTCCAAACATCTTCAGCTGGGCACTTTCAGAGGAGAGGATTTAGGCTCAGCAGACTGGTGTCTCGGTATTGTAGTTGTCCTTGTGCTTCCCAAGTCCCTACTGCTCTGGCCTCTGAAAACATGGTCCCTGAATGTATCTCTCTCTCTGCTGCTGGTAGAGACCCAGAAGAATACTCCACAACAGAGAATAAGATGTAGGACTAGACCTGCTGGTGAGGTTTTGAGAGGTGCAATAAAACAGAGCCTGGCTGGCCACTCAGCTTTTCAGCCTTTTAAGCTGAACCTCCAGAGAGAGGATTTGCTGAGGTGTTAAGAGAGATCAGCGATAGGAGGATGGCATTTGATTTGACCCTCAAATGCTGCTTGTTTCTTTTACGTGTTGGTGACCTGGCACAGTGCTGTCCTGTGCTAGACTGGGGAATTATGATGTCATTTCTGGTGTGCTTGGAACCGTACAAAACAACATAGTCACTACAGACTTCATACTTGCTAGCCATGAATATAAGCAGCATATAACTGCATAAATAAATTAACTGTGTCTAATGTATATCACAGGTGCCTTTATTCATCTAAACATATGGTATTAACAGACGATTGTCAATACTAGGTCACTGCAGTTTTAGGGTTCATAGAATAGAACTTGGAAAAAGAAATGTTAAAGACTAATAACAAGGCAAATGTTTATACTGAGAGACATGTGAACTCAGAATTGTATCCTTTAAGATTTCTGGGGAGGGAAGCTCAAAGTCAACTGTGATTGCTGTCTCATACATAAATGTAAAAATATAATGAGAAAAAGCCATGATATACCACCAGCTTTTTCTCAGCTCTCCTTACTTACACTGGTAGGGAATGGGTTAAAGATTGGTAATACCAAATAAATTATCAATAACAGTTATCATCTGTATATTTAAGGTATGTATATTCAAAATGTACCTCGCCTTGATTTCAAAGCATGCTTAGGTGCTTTTGAAATCTTCAGTAGACACCTTCATTTGTAGATACCTTGGAGAAATGGGGCCATGGCACATTTACAGGTGAAGATTTCTTTGTGGGAGTTTATTGTTTTTACTGTGCATTATTTCTTTTAGATTTTGTAATATTTTAAGTGTCTAAAAATATGTTGTATATGTTATGAAACGTTCAATATTAGTCCTGTAAGTTTATTTTTATACTAACAGGAAAGACAAAAAAGAGGATTTAGGTGAACCAGGATATTGGGGTCCATTGCTGTGATCTAAAAACCTCTGCTTGGTGATAAGTTAATCCCAGAAATACCTCAGTTGACTAATTCTGTCTCTGAAGAAGTGACAGCTCTGCTGATGCTAGAAATCTGTGTTGGTCTTTAAGCCAGAGCTGCTTCTCTCCAAGCCACAAGATCCCTGCCTCCCTGCCCCGGTGGCACTGGGACACTGAGCTGAGCAACATCTATCCTGGTGTGACTTCTGAGCTTGCCCAATGCATGGGTGGCACTGGGCCTCTCACAAGCTCTATCTGGAAGGTGCAACGGTGTGTGTGTCAGCGCTTGCCACCTACCTGACAACTTACTGGTACCAGCGCTTAACCAGGAAAGAGGGGGGCACAGGCTCTGCTTCTCTGTTCAGCTTGAGGGTGCTCCCCACCCCGGGGCTTGCCCTGGCTGCTGGGCTGCCTCTCGCACTGAATGTCGACATTTTCCACTTCTCCTGACAACCTGGGCCACTGGAGGGGGAAAAATTTAAAAAATCACTCTGACTATACCAGAACGCACTGGGTGCCATAGTCCAGTGTTTGAGGTGTTTCGTTGGGCACTGTGGCTCCTCGAACCCCAGCCATGATGCACAGGAGTCTTCCTGGTTTCATTTCTTGTAATTTTTATGCATTTTATTTTTAAATAGTCATTGGATAAATGTCTCTCAAAAATTCTTAGGCATTTGATGTAATTGTCGAAGGGAGATTTGGAAATATATGTAAAAAGAATCTTTGTAATGTCCAATACTTGAAAACTATGTGAAATACAAAAGTAATTTTTCTCACTGTAAAAATGCAAGTTTACTGCACAGAAATATGTTTGCACTTGATCTTCTGTTTTACTAACAATTAGCTAGCTATTAAGCTGTATATTATGGCACTTAATAAACATTGGATTCATCTCTCTTTTGATATAAAATCTACAGTCCTCATTTTGCTGCAATGTGTGTCCTTGTTCAGCAGTGGATACAGAGACCATGCTAGTTAGAGAGAATGACGGCAGAAACAGCAAGAGTCTGCTGTCTCAATGTATATACTGCTAGTGATGTCTAGGGCAATAAAATAGCAGCAGGGCCCCTTGAATTGTAGATACGTGCACACCTTTGTTTATGATTCAGGAAACCTAGAGCTTATCTTCATTCTGGCCTCAGTCTTTCCAGCTGTTGGCCACCTGGATATAAACAAAGACAACTGTGTCTCATATTGCATATACTTACGTATTGTAATAAGGACATGTTAGGCATATATAAAGATCCATTAGATCTAGTCTATGCCTAGTTACCTGACATATTTACTTAGCTTTTCCAGAGAAAGCGGGAGCGTGATTCAAATACACAGAATTAAGCTTTTTAAGTTCTATGCTTTTAATAACATGGTCTTGGACTTCTGTTGGTTGAACAGTTCTAAATAAAAGCAGAATAAAATGTGAGCCCATAAAGAAAAGGTGAGACATCAAAAGACATCCTTGTAAGCAATAGAAGATACTGTTGAAGGGAAAATGATATTACATTCAGAAAGATCAGGCACCTTTGAGAGAAAGAAAAACAAATACTATGGAAGGCAATGAACTAAAAATATTAGAAGAAATGTAAAGGGAAGAGCATACTAAAGATAGCAAAGAATGCACTTATGGAACAGCGAACAGCCTTTTTTTTTCTTTTTTTTTCCCCTTAAATTCTATTTAGGCAAACAAAAGGAGTTCAGGGACCAAAGCTGAGATAGTTTTCACACTATCCTTTTTGAAAAAGGAGATGGGAAAGAAAATGAGATTGAAGACCAAAGAAAATTAGGGCAGTAAAATAAGCTAACAGAGAAGAAAGCATACATAAAATCGAATAATAATAGAAGTGTGGGATATTTTTTTCTTTGATATTTGAGAAGAGTATTTAGGGTTTTTAAATAGGCTACATAACTAGCAGTGAGAGCAGCAGTGAGCCTTAGTAATTGAGCTTCTCCATTGTTTTGAAAGGACATTAAAGGCAGTCCAGTTCCTTGACTCACTACTTCAATGCATTAAAAATCTCTATACAGAAGTATGTACATGGCCTACAGATGGTTGCTTTTTCATAGGACTAGGACAAAAAAATAGTTTATGGCTCAGGTTATGTCATCAGAGAGAAATGGAGAGAGAGCAAGCATCAGCTCTGGCTGATACAGTGGTGGTTTTCTGGACTCTCTGCATGTTGCCTTCTCACAGAAAGTTGATGTGGAGAGAGGGGATGTGGTTTTCAGGAGGTTTACATGGACAGAAACAGGGAAAAGCTGAGCTTGGACTATTCATTGTTTAAAGGCTTCCAGTCAGTCTGTTCTTGAAGGAAAGCTTAACTGGAAGTATGCTCAGAACTAAAATCTTGGGGGGAAAAGTCAAAAAGCAGAGCAAGGGATTACTGGGAAAGCAGGCAGAGAACAGAAGAGCAAGGAGAAAGAAGCTATCACATGCCACTTTAGGAAGTTCGTTGGATTTGGAAAATACAATGCAGTCCTAAATCAGTCTTCATGAAAACACACAAGAAGCTGACAAGATTTTATTCCTTGACTTTTCATTCCTTTGAAAATAACTTTTCATTTCTTTGAAAGGTCTTTACTGAGGTGCATGGCATGAGAATTGGAGACAGTGTTTATTAAATTAAATGGGACTCTCTGACCGGATATAAGGTGGTGCTGTGTTTTTTCTTTTGTGAGGATTGTTGGATACAGAAACAGGGTGTGCAGAGGGGCTGTGGAGTCTATGATCCTGGAGGTTTTCAAAGCCTTAAATACCTGATGTGAATTCAATATTAACCTTGTTTTGTGGAGAAGGCTGGACCTCCTGAGCTCCCTTCCAATCTGGATGATTCTGTGAGTCTGTTTGTTACAACTCTGTTTTTTATCATCGAGGAAAAGAATAGCAGGTAGTGTCTTGTGGTTGTGTCCACACTGAACCTTGCATTTGCACCTTTAAATACTACCAAAATCAAACAAAAAAAAAAATCAAGGAAAAAATGAGTACATTCCTTTTTCCACTAGTTCTGATCATTGTTGGTTCTCATATGTAAAATAAAGGTGCAGAATTAAAGAGTGTTTATTGCTTAGGGTTGTTTTAGCCAGATCCTAAACCCACTGCAGTCTAGAGAAGTTTTTCTTTGGATAGCTTCTCTGTAAAGGCCTATTACAACAGCCTAGCAAGATCAAAGGACACCAATTATTGGAAACTTTAATAGCCGATTTGTGGCAGAGCTGGTTACGCATCTGGCTGGCAGTGCCACTGCTGGGGAGAGCTGTCCCATCTGTCCAATTAATCTTCTCTTTCATGAGAGATCAACAATGCCGTGCCACAGTACAGAACCTGGCAGGCACAAATGCAGTTGAGAAGCTGTTAAGGGTGATAATAGTGTAGATTATCTTGTCATAGCTATCTGATTATGTAGAATATTCCAGATATGGTGGCCCTGATTTAAGAGGACACTTTGGTAGTGCATATCCCTGGTAACCATTGGCTGGTGGCATGTCCATGGAAAAACAAGCAGAAGATAATATTAAAATCTCCTACAAAAACCTTGGAAAAGGGATTAATGGAAAATAATGTATGTGTTCCTTGCTGTGTCATGTGTAAGGATCTAGACTGAATAAGGACTCTGAGACTGTCACATGTAAAATGTCTCAGCTGGTAAAACCTGAAGCTGTTTTTTCTGAAGAGCTGAGTAATTCACTAAGTGCTTTCCATTTCCAAGGTGTGTTAGTGAAATCACATACTGTCTGGCATTAGTTCTCAGTGCATTAAAAGTTTCTCTTCTCTATGGCAGGTTAACATACATGAACAACTGAGCTGAGAAAGAAGGGTAAGTGTAGGTCCCTAGTGGTTCCATAAATTTTATTACAGATACAGTGTCTAGACAGTTTACTGATGAACATTTTGCACCAGTACTGCTTAATTGCATGATGGATTTTGTTGAGGGCTGGTCCAGAAATGCCCCCATATTTGTCCTGGGACAGTTTCAAAAGTTTTTCCTTCCCATCAATTTCTTGAAAAAGTATCTCCGCAGTTTGTAGCTGCTCTTTTGTCCGTTTACCTTTCCCTCACCTTTACTTCCCTCACTAAAGCCACTACTTTGCATTTCCTGCTGTTAGTGGAATCATCATTGTGTTTTTCAGTTGAAACCTAGAGGATTTCTTACCAAAAATCCTATTTTAATTCTAGAAAAGGTTTTGATGAAAAAGCATTTATCAGCTTCAATTTTTATGTTTCTTTAAAGCATCCAGTATTGATTGGCTACTGGTGCATGCATCATGCCTTGCTCTGTAGAAGTCTATCTATAGGCAAAACCTATGTTACTTCATATTGGAAAGGTTGTCTAACACCAGTCAATTTCAGATGAAACTTTTACGATTCCTTTTTGGAAATAAAAGCAGAGTTTGATTATGGGTCAGAGCTAGAAAGCAAGAATGGCAGGCTCAAACAGCAGTCTTTTTATCACAGAAGAGGATAAGTCGTCTTCAGTCTTACTACAAATATAGTTATTTCTCCTTTCCTCACTAAAATATTGCTACTAAGTCCAGAATCACTCTATCTGACATCCAAAACTCCATCCACTGTATAGAAGGTCCTTTGCCAGTGATGCTTTCTGCTTTGATAGGGTGGAGGTTACGTAGAGATGAGAGTACATGGAATGATTATCAAAAAGAAATCTGCAAGCAGTTCCGCATTTCTCACCATTCTTTTTTGATATGTAGTTGCAATGACAGATGCTGATCTAGCTTTTGACACAACATCTAGTTTGCTGCTAGGTTTGAATGTTGTGGGTTTCTTAATATGTGGTGGTGGTTCCCTAATTACATATAGTTTCTTTTGGCAAAAGGGAACACTTGAACTAGGCTGAACTTTGGGATGTGTCAAAATGTAAAGCCTGTGGGGCCTTTTGCATGTTTGTGTTGTTTTTGCAAACATGCGCAGTGCCAGCTGTGCAAAATGTCCCCTTCTGCCTGAGGCTGAGCAGGAAACTGCACCCTGTCTTCCTACGCTTTGCTATGCTAATCCATGTTTGTGATTGCCAAGTGTGATTACCGCAACACATTGCACTGAAAAATCAAATCACTGCCCAGGTCAATAGACCTAAAGGGAGAAACAGAAGTTTCCAGAGAGGACTCTGGGCTTACTGGAATGCGCACTAAGAACGCTAGGTCCAATGTTAACAAGAGACACATCTACTCCATAGCAGCTTCCTGGCTTTTGCGTGAGCAGTGTTCCACAAATCTAAAAGAAACACTAAAACAAAAACCAAACCAAAAGACTCTAGTTCTGCTAAATAGATTGTGAGATATCACAAATTAGAAGAGAAGTGTTGGGTATTTCCATGCTCTGTAAAACCCCGTGGCCTTCACTTCATTTGCTTTGTAGTTCTGGCTACTCATGGATGCCTGTGGATAGTCTTCCTATGCTGATAACTTTCCCTGGTCCTTTCTGCTCTGTAAAACTGGGCCATGTCGTTTCTTGGCTGGTGGATTCACCAGCTGAACAGCGTAGGTGAAACCCGGAGGTGTTGATGTCTTTTTAGTCCCTTACCTTTTACACATAATGTGGTTTCTTCCTGACTCACCCTGTGCAGTCAGTGCCCAGCCATTCTTCTTAGGCAACAGTTAGCCATTATGTTAGGCAATGGTAAGCCGTGCCCCGCTGCGCAGCACTAAGCTTTAGAGTCATGCTTTGGTAAGCTTGACATTAGTAGCTATCTGAAGTTTTCTTTATTAGCAGAATAATATATATCCTGGAGTGTCTTGTTACTGTCAGTGAATGGATTAATTATTTTTACATATAGCTGTATCTAGACAGAGAATCTACTTCCTCTAAAAATGTTTGTGTGAAAGGGCATGCAAATAATCATCCCAGTGTGAAATAAAGAACACCGAGAAACAGTTAAAATCTTTCCTTGACCATTTGAAATTCTGCATGTCACCATTTTGTTTGTGACCCTTGCTCTTCTTTTTCTTTTACGTTCTGTGAATGATTTGTATTTTTCCTTCGCTGCTGCCAAGAACTCAGTTAGTGCCAGTTCCTAAACTAACAGCCAGTTTCAACTTGCTTTTTCTCATATATAAAATAAACCTTAACTATTGAATATCCCTGTTTAGTTTCTCACTGTAGAAAGGGGGTTAAAAATAACTAAACAGGGCTCGTGTAGCTACTAAGGAAACAGGTTGGGACATTGAGACTGTAGTCTGTTTAAATTGCTACTTTTTCATATTCTAACCTCTACTTATCCACTCCTTGTCTTCATCTCCAGAATATCTTTATTTTTTGTCCTTTAAGCTTTCACTTTCCTTCACAATCAGCTATGGAAAGGGAGTGTGCATAGAGGTGTTTTACACTGGCATGGTGTATTTGTTTGTGGCACATGATATTAAGTGTATTAAAATGTGCCATCCATTTAGTAATATTGTGGTTTTGAAAAGTTAGTGTCCCAGGAGCAACTGCTGAAAAAAAATGACACTATTTGGCTGAGAACCAGGCTTGTATTGTGTAAGAATTAGGCAGTCATTTCTCCCGGAGGTTATTAATTTTGCCTGTGTATATTGAGGCACTTCATGTTTTTTAACCTAAGGTCTATTTCACTTGGAAAATCTTAGAACTTGAAAAACAAAATAGAAGGTCACATCCTTTAAAACTCAAAATTACCCCATGACAATCAAATATGAAGAAACATATTAGGTAAAAAGCATCAAAATATAGTTCATTTTCAGTTTGATTCCTGCCCAGCAATAGTTTTTTGTTTTCTTCAGCAGACAACTTGAAATATAATCGCTTTGCCTTTCTATCAAACAATTGCTATGGAAGTATGTTTCAATAAATTATTATTTCCACTGGAACTGAAAAATAAACTAAATACCAATATGATTCTCTTCTGCCTAGGGGTTGTCCTTCAAATATTTTACCATTTTTCCCCATGATTACTCATTGCGGATGACTGGAAATGGGTATATTATTTAATCAAAGTAATAGCAGTAGCTCCTATCACACTGTTTGAACATTCAGTTAAAAGCTTTGTGCTATGTCTACAGTTTACATGTGCACACAACTCCAGAGACCTGAGTTATTTGACTGATGCCTGAGGCCTGGTATCCTAGGAAGCTAGACATAGGAAGAAGGCAGAACTGGAACCCAAGAGACGATTTAAAATTTTTCTCTCTCAGGTTTGGGTTTGGTTTTTGGTTTTGGTTGGGGTTGGGTTTTTTTTTTGTTGGTTTTTTTGTTTGTTTGTTTGGTTGGGGTTTTTTTTCATTGTAAGAAATACTGCTTAACTCCTTTAGGTCATATTTCCTTTTAAAAAGAAGTTTATGGGTTGTAAATGTTCTAGTCATCTTGCCTTGAGACAGGCCACAAGACCTCTTATTCCCACATTCAAGCAAAGACATGTAAAATGAATACAAATCCTGTAGCTGTGTGTGAATGCCAATGCTATAGACAGCAGTATGATGGTAATTTGTGTAAAAATGTCTCAGCTGCGATCTTGCCAGCTCAGGTGCTTCCAGCTGTGCTGCCGCTGTAGCACAAAGTGCAGTGCAAACTGCAAATTCTCCAAATCTGGGTAAATACTTATGACTAAACTGCATCCACGCCTTGGTGCTGTGGCTGCGGGGCTAACACCACCCAGTGCAGACATTGCAAAACTAGTGTTCCAGTTCCTACATTAGGTGCAGTCATATCTTTTATTACTGCATAGACATACTCTAAGGCATTGCACCCTACGTGTAGTCTGTACAAGCTAAAACAGAGAATATCAAACTAAGCATTCATTATGTCTGTTAGTTTGGTTTTGCTTTTACTTGTGTTTTAGACATTTAAATCCATATAAAATAAGCTGCTGTGGCAGGTTGTCTCTGTTTTACAAGGGTAACGTTAAAAATAACCACCATGAGATAACTGAAATGAGATCCCTTTGAACATGAAAAATAAAGACGTGTTTATTAAAAGTCTGGATCCACTTATTCCTCTAAAATCTGTGGTGCCTTGTGCACCATGCTACTCTCCTATTCCCATCAGTGCTGAAGGTCCAGATAGTCACACTGGGAAAGGATGTACTATTTTTGTAACATATATTTTCCTTCTGCCTTTGACAACTTAGTTTTTTTTCAATACCTGTTATTAAAACAAAAATCTAGGGAAGATTGAGATGATTCAGTTGAAGTTCTTTCCTGCTGAACTTTACTTGCTGGAGATGACTATTTTATACTGGGTTCTGTAAAACATGTATTTTCAAATGTCACTGATAAAATGACATATTTCTGTTCTGCCAAAACCTTTACTGTAGTTAGACTTGCTTATTAGATCATTTTTTCTATTTGACCTTCAGTATATAGATTGCATGCAATGCAGAGTAAAAGGAAAGACCTCTTCTATCCCTATCCATCCTGCATCTTTCTTGGAGAGAGGAAAACAGATTGATCTCAATTGTTATATTTTTGTTAACTCTGATAAAGTCCGATATGCAGGCTGTGTTCATTCATGCTCTGTGAAAGAAACAAGTTTTCCTCATTGATCCCTTTATCTGACTGTAGGGCACTAAAGAAAATATTTCATTGTGCAGCTACCTGACCATTGCAATTTAGATTCGGAGTGCACCTAATATTTTATATGTTATTCACCACATCACCTTGAAATAACACTGCAGACTCAACATTATCAAACACTCTCTTTTAAAAGATTTGCATGGTTCTGACAGAGGTTTTTCTCCACATTTCACATGTTCCCACTGCATGTCCTTTCTGTGATGTTCCTTTCTATGCCCCCTTTCATGTTCATTTTCTAGCTCTGTGCGGATAGTGTTAACTATGTTCAGTTAACTTTGCATGGTGATTCAGTGGAATCCTGTATTAATGAAATGCTCTAGACACACTAAAGTTACCTAATATTTCTGTAGCAGCACCAAAATAATAAGATGCAATGCATGTGATGTGGCTTATGACAAGGAGTTCTCATGCTCTTACTCTCTTTGGATTGGTTTTTCTGTCCCCCTTGCACCACGGTGCCATCTGTTATGCCTTATTAAAATTTAGTTCCTATACATGCTACATTACTAACAACTCCTTCAGATAGTCTACTGTTGTTTTCATACCATCTTTTTCTTTCCAGATATTTCAGCTCTTGCTCCCTAATATTTCATAGTGCCTTTCTGTGAACTTTCTTTGTGTCCTTCAGTATTTCAGTTTTCAGCAAAATAGTCATTGACTATCTTCACTCTATTCTTGATAAGAGAATATCTTTTGTTATAATCTAGCATGGACCTTTCTCTTGGCTGACTGAAGGTCATTCCCCTGAAAAATGTTCTGCAGTGTAAAGACTCCAGCTGTCCCCTTTCTAATTCTAAGACTGAGATAGTTAAAGTGTCTTCACCCACCAATTACAAACCTCATTTCAGACTGAACTGTATGTGGTGGGTCAGAAGATGTATATCAGGAGTGTCTGTGCATCTACGTTTGTACATAATTAATGCAGGGACTGCACTGCTCCTAAGAACTGAACTCAGGAAATGCTTAGTGGGAAGAAAAATCAAAATAGTATTAATGTCATCTCCATTTAAATGGTAAGTAAATGTAGTCCTAGATTCCTCCTTGCACAACCTTAGTCTGGCAGCAGAGGAAAGGGACAAACAAAGGAGAGAAGTAGTACCTCATGTGCACCAGGCTCAGGCAGGTAGCTGGGGGATGAAAGAGTAAGAGGTGGAAAGCTGCTGCACCATGCCAAACATTTATTTTTCTTTCCTCAATACATCCTCTATGCCGGTCAGTTTGAGCAAAATTAAAATCTAGATTACTGATTCAGAATTGGTGAGGAGCACACCAGTGGCTGGTGCTAGCAGAAAGGATGAACACAGAGCAGAACACAGTCCAAGGCCAGTAATGTCCACCTGGATACTCCTGAAGTCAACAGCTAAGGATGAGGTTTAGTAGCCCACAGGAGAGTGAGGAGACACCAGTATCAATCCAGGAGAAGAAAAAGAAGGGTGAAGTGACAAAGATGATGTCAAAAAAAGTAGCATCTAGTCCCTGCTACGGATTTATGGAAATAAGACTGTTTTCAGGCCCAGGGCCCAGTTTTGAATACAGCCTTAGTCCAGCTGCTTAATAACAAGAAATGGGGAGCCATATCTGAATACAAATAGAAATGGCATGAAAATAGCTATTAAGGGGTCATAACTTGGCTAGTTGTAATTCTGTCAAAGAGATTTCCCTGGCACATTAATGGAGCTCTTGCTAATATGCCCACCCAGTCCAACCATTTGTTCTCTGCTGAATTAACATTGATGCACACCGCTGCCATGAGAGGGAAACCTGCCTGAGGCCACTCCACAGCAACCTTTCTTATGTGCAGGGTGTATTACATCTGTGAGTGTTTGTAAGTGGTTTGGGGGAGCACCCATTTTTCCACCTTCAGACCATTGGAATTTCTCACAGTGTCTTTGGAGTCCTTTTATTATTCTTATTCATCCAGGACAGGGTGAATGAGGTGGCAGATGGCACGTCCCTGTATGTTGTCTCTTGTGATCACTCTGCTAGCCATTTGTCAATGCTGTTTGCTCACCAATCTCCGGTTTTCCGTTTGACTATCGGTGTTGTTACTCCCCATGTGGCTGGCCTTTGGTCAGCTCCTCATTTCTTTCTACACAGATACTTTCCATGCCTGTGTTGGAAAATGGCACTGATGCTGCTATAAATGCATCTGCTAAGATATGGAGTCTTGCTACAATCTCTTGCTACATTGACATTTTACTTCTGCAGACTTTGGCCCATCCCCTTTGAAAAAAAATAAAGATATTGAGAGACTCGTCCTAAGTCCCCAGTGACCTTTTGTGTGCTCCCAAAATATCCTGTCATTTCACACAATAATGACACAGAACCAAACCCCTCCTCATGCAATTTATTGATACATTTTGTCCTCATAAAGTTCACATAAAGAGGCTGTTCAGGATGTGGCAGGTCATTCTCTTAAAGACTTTTCATTCCTCCACATAATTCAACTCAACCAGAGAATTGCTACCACCCTGGGTTCCTTTCTCTGTCATGACAATGGTGTCCTTCATATTAGTTTCAAGCAATATAAATAGGCAAACTGACAGGAGGTTGACAAATCCAGCTTTTCCAAATCTCTGAACTAGAAAATGAGAACAACATTTCCAATTTGATTTTGTTCATTCTTTTAAAAATATGTCTAAAAGTGATTCCATCACAACACACAAACTGGAATTATTTGCAAACAATGGCACATAGTCACAGTACACATATGCATTCGATGGATGTGGTTTGATTTTTAAACCGCAGTGAAATACACTAAAACACCTTTGAAGAAACTTAGTTCAGTGCTTTCACAGTTGTTAATTTTGACAGCCTGCTCTAGCAAGTCAGATTTTAAAAGTCAAATCTCTCAATTGTGGGTTTTTTTTTTTTAATTATGTTTAGTAGTATACATTCAAAGAAGCTTTTTAACAACCTTTATGGCAGCTGAGGGAATGAGAATGGAGAGGGAGAATCTGAAGAGGGGCCTGGAGCTGCTGCTGGGAGGAGGTGGTCAGGTCTTCTGACCTGTGGCCACTTTTCAGGAGAGTGTTGTGTGTTCTTCTGAGTGTCTGCCTCATTAACGATTTTTATGACGTGTTTTCTTCCTAACCTGTTACTCCTCCTCCACTAAGCATGCAAACAAAGCCCCCATTTATGATAGTAAGAATAAAATTGAATCCTGCATTAATTGATGAAATTCAGTTTGATGTTGTTTGGGATAGTTTCTTGATAGCTTTGGTTGAAAGTTCCTTTTTTCCCTCCAGGAGGATTTATTGCACCTTTCACTGTTACCACCAGAATAATATAATTAGTTATTTAATCCTTTTGTGGGAAAAATTGCTCTTCAAACAATTCGTCATTCACATCTGTGAATGCCAGTGAAATAAATAGAATGAAATGGACTTGGGAATGTCAACTTGCTCTCATTATGTGCTGCCGGTAATGAAACACATCATGATTTATTTTGATGTGGCAAATTAGAAATGAAAAACAGATTAAAATGACAAACGTAATTATGAACTATTTCATTGAGAGAGACTCTCCCTCTTCCTTTCACTAGCTTTTAGGAGAAAACCTCCACACACTCAAAAACCTGGAGACTGCAGAATTTGGAAATATAAGAAAGGACATATTTTGATTGAATATATTTCAAATTTTCATGACAGAGAGATTATAGATCCATTAAAAAAAAAACTACTTTGCACCTACATCTCACTATGTAGGTTACCAAAACCTACATGGCTGCAACATTAACTTTGAAGGTGCCTTAAATGCAGAGGTACTTACATGTCTGCTCTTAGCTATTTTTTTGAATACCAACACTTATGTGTGTTAACAGTGCTGTATTATATTATATTTCTAAGACCTAACAGTACCTGCAGGCAGACATTGTTTTGCTGACTGTTCAGAGAGCCTGTTCCAGCAGGTCATTAGAAAACATACTTGGTTGATCATATAAAATGCTGCTGGCAAAGGAGAAGACAAAGAAAGTATCCTCTATTTTAAATAGTAAGACAGTATTTGGAGAGGTGATCTGCTGTGTTGGAAAGCCTTTCCCTCTTCACCCTCTGTAGAGATTTAAACCCACATCTCCCATAAGTGCTCCAGCTACTGAGTTCTAGTGATCAGAGTTGTCCTAGCTGGGCTTTGCAAGGAGCCATGGTACCACCAGTCACTGTTTCCTCCCCCTATGCTTTAGAGGAGATGGTTAGGAACTGAGCTCTTGAAAAAATAAGGTATCCTCAGTGAATGTAAGTCCTTTCTTATTTTCAGGAATTAGATACCAAAGTCTCTGAAAGAGGGCATGCAAAAACTTTACATGTTTGCTGATTTAACTGTCTCTGCTTTCTGTGGACCATTTCTCTCTAGTCCCTCTTTTGCAGCATGGCTGCAGGCTCTACTAGACAGGAAGGTACCTGTGTGCCAGAAAGTGTTATGTTCAGTGTGAAAGTAATTTTCTGTCTAAATTTTAGTCTTCATCGTTGAGCAGTTACAGCTGACACCCCTGAAAGTTCTTCCCTTTTGAGGACCTCTACCACGTCTCTCTCGAACAAATTATAAATATGCCCATTGTGTGTTATATTCACCCATTTAAGAGAGATAAGAGGTCTTGCTATAACATTCAGAAAGCCCTCAGGCTTACCAGCACTTACATCTGGCAAACATAAGACAGTTTGTATGTCCTGGGATATAAACTGCCGTGAAACCTCAAGGGCTTAGAACAGGGCCTGGCAAGATGTACTAGAGCATTTGAACTGAAGAAGATTAGATCATTCCGTCTGACAGGAATACGGGTACTTTGTTGTAACCAACCCCAACAGGTGGTATCATATTAGTGGCAGATAACTGAAATGTATTAAAATATTGTTGAAATAAAAATGTGTCAGAAATGAACACTGAAATGAATATAAGAGGTACTGTACATGGGAATTCTGATAAATTTCTGATGGATCATCTGTAATTACTCAGGTGCAGCTTTCAATTGCTGTTTGCAGAAAGTTCATTTTGACCATTACTCCTGTTTTCTGCTCCTGCAATGCACCCTTTGTTACATTTTCTTTCTTACGATTAGGGCCCGTAGTGTGTCTGTTGATAGTTCTTTTACTGTATTTCATATATAGAGTCATTCCCTCAGTAATTTCAGTTGACTTTGAGTTTTTCAGGTGCTCTTCTAACGTGACAGAAAAACAAATACTGTAATTTCTCAGTTTTTTCCAATTCTTGTTCCACTCAGATGATGAGGATAGAAAGCAGCAAGGCTTCCGCAGTGTGAACACATGTTCATTAAATTACATTACACTTATAAGTTATATTTCCTCTTTCAGTAGTACTGCATGAATGATTGTGATTGTGGGATCAAAGGCTCAAAGCTTTGTGTATTTGGAAACCAAGATTATGTTTCTTTCCAAGAAAACCATAAAAATCTAAATATAAGATTCAGTGGCTGATGGATAAATGATTTCTAACTGCATGGATTTAATGTGAGGTGTTCTTAAAACCAGGCAGAAATTATATTAATTTGCTGTGCAAGAATCTGGGTATAAGTGTGTGATGGGTTGATCCTGGTTGGATGCCAAGTGCCCACCAAAGCCACACTATTACTCCCTTCCTCAACTGGACAGGGGAGAAAATATGATGAAAGGCTCATGGGTCAAGATAAGGACAGGGAGAGATCACTCACCAATTACCATCACGGGCAAAACAAACTTGACTTGGGGAAATCAGTTTAATTTATTGCCAATCAAACCAGTGTAGGGGAATGAGAAATAAAAACTAAATCTTAGAACACCTTCCCACTACCCCTCTCTTCTTTCTGGGATCATCTTTGCTCCTGATTTCTCTACCTCCTCCTCTTCAGCAGCACAGAGGGATGGGGAATGGGGTTGGGGTCAGTTCGTCTCACATATCTCTGCCGCTCCTTCCTCCTGAAGGGGAGGACTCCTCACACTCTTCCCCTGCTCCAGCGTGGGGTCCCTCCCATGGAAGACAGTCCTCCATGAACTTTTCCAGTGTGAGTCCTTCCCACAGGCTGCAGTTCTTCACAAACTGCTCCAGAGTGGGTCCCTTCCATGGGGTGCCATCCTTCAGGAACAGACTGCTCCAGTGTGGGTCCGCCACAGGGTCACAAGTCCTGCCAGCAAACCTGCTCCAGTGTGGGCTCCTCTCTCCGCAGGTCCACAGGTCCTGCCAGGAGCCTGCTCCAGCACAGGCTTCCCACAGGATCATGGCTTCCCATAGGATCACAGCTTCCTTTGGGCACATCCACCTGCTCCTGTGTGGGGTCCTCCATGGGCTACGGGTGGATATCTGCTTATATGGATACCTCTATGGCTTATACGGCTTATACAGATATATCTAGTTAATGGTGACATTAAATTCCACGGGCTGCAGGGGCACACCCTGCCTTACCGTGGCCTTCACCATGGGCTGCAAGGGAATCTCTGCTCCGGCACCTGGATCACCTCATCCCCTCCTTCTTCACTGACCTTGGTGTCTGCAGGGCTGATTCTCTCACTTATTCTTACCCCTCTCTCTGGATGCTGTTGTGCAGTTTCTTCCCCATTCTTAAGTATGCTATCCAAAGGCGCTACCACTGTTGCTAATGAGCTCAGCCTTGGCCAGCAGTGGATCCATCTTGGAGCCGGGTGGCACCGGCTCTATCGGACATGGGGGAAGCTTCTAGTAGCTTCTCACAGAAGCCACCCCTGTAGCTCCTCTGCTACCAAAACTTTGCCATGCAAACCCAATAGAAAGTGTAAGTGACATTGATCATGGTATTCAAGTGGAATGTAAAATAATTTCCCACAAAGTACTAAGGGAATGTAATTTACTCTGTTTTTCATATACTGTGAAAATCTTTTACATGAGACACCAAAAGGCATGTAGAAGAATAAAAAAACCAGCACCAATACCTGTGTTTCTTAACTGGAGTAGGAAACTTTATTAGCATCCCTTGTTACTTGCACCCATTCTCTTCGAGGTAATAATATTTCTGCAGAGAAGAAAACAAGTGAATGAT
This sequence comes from Phalacrocorax carbo, assembly GCF_963921805.1. NCBI lineage: Eukaryota > Metazoa > Chordata > Aves > Suliformes > Phalacrocoracidae > Phalacrocorax > Phalacrocorax carbo. The sequence continues at coordinate 79,312,491 of NC_087514.1, read as the reverse complement.
TACTTGCCCGAATCAAGAAAGAGGATCTGGGTTAGGAAAAGTTAACAGCTCAACCTAGTGTGTCCAAAAACAATGGAACAAAGAATATATACTACAGAACTGAAGAGCATAAGCTAGCAACTGAGTACATTTTGTGGGGTTAAGGGCCTGAAGCGCTGCATGCTAACAAAATTGACGGACTCAGCAGATCATTGGTAACGCCAAGTGAATTATGTTTTGGCTTAAAAGGTTTTGTTAAGGAGGTAAACCTGAGTAACATTTGAAACATCTGAGTTCTGATTACTCAAGTAGGTTCATAGATCTCAATCGGGATAGTAAATACACTCTTTGCCATTGTTTAGGCTATGCTATCATAGACTCATAGAGTTTAATGACAGAAGGAAGCATTGGATCACACTGGCTGACCTGCTCTATATCCCATTACACCTGTCTTAACAATCCAGAAGGCCCAGATCTGTGAGTCTATGTTGTGTGTGATATAGAAGGTTTTCCATGCACAATAAATCCAGTTCATTAGGCTCACCTTCTGCATGAAAATCAGGGGGGTGTGATGTGCACCAGTTTTGTGTGACTTACTGCAATCAGGCGTTGGAGCAGTCTTTGCAATACAATCCCAACGCCCTGATGAGCCCCTGCTGTAAGATGGCTCCACATTGCCGCTCATTCTATTTCACCATCTTCTGCCTCTATTGATCTGAATAACCAGCGTCTGAGGAAATTTACACTTGACTAGTATATATTTTCCCAAAGAGGACATATTAGAAAAAAGCTGTGCTTAATTTCCATTTTGAATTTTTCTGATGTCAGATTCTGCCCAGTAGTACATATTTCTTTCTCATTAGTTTCCAGGGTCCATTAGTATTCACTAATTTCTCCACAATAAAGATAGCTGTACTGTAAGCCAGTCACCTTTCATTTTTCACCTGTGATGAAGTGACAGTTTGAATTATCTAAGAACCTTTTTCCCCAAACTACAGACTGTTTTTGTGGCTCTTGATAATCTTCAATTCTCCAAGCCCTTTTTAAAATACAAATATTGACACTGGTTGTGTTATCTGAATACTAGTTTCACTACAGTCACAGTCAGAAGTAATTTCAACTGATCACTGCTTTCCCCTTTGTCTGTCCTTTTGGCATAGTATGATGCTGGAAATTATTGCTGAGTTTCTTGTACACAAGAGTGTTCTGACTTCAATGGTTAGCCAGATGACTTAGTATGAAAATGCATCTTGTTTGAATGGCCCATTCAGATGTAAACATGTGATTCAGTTTTCTCTGTGTGATGAACCACTCTTCATTTTGTGTTCACTCAGCTTATATGAAGTGAACATCCTTCCTAACCAACACTATGAGCCAGCTGTCATCCAAGTCAACTCTTGCTACCTTGTTCATATGACATTTCATTAGGTACAGTATGGGCAAAGGGACCTCACATGTTCTAGCAATCATGGCAGAGCATGCATGCACCTACCTACCCCGTACCACACAAACATATCTATTGCTTGTCTTTTTGCCAATTTTTGTTTCATCTGAGTTTATTACAGTAGTCCAAATCTTTGGTGAAATGTTTAATGATGTGAGGCAAGGTAGTTGTGCAGTGCTTTCCTGGCAGTTCTCTTAGGGAAAGAAAGTTCCCTGATATTCCTGGAGGTTTCTAGAAATCTCTCTCTTGTTAGAGGTTTCTCGGCTAGCCATTTTTTGCCCAATAAAATATGCATAAAATGATACTGTGTAGCATTGGTCCTTTGGTTAATATGTCACATGGCACTAAATGAAATGCCTTACAGAACTCAGCATTTATGAACAACTAGGCAGTTATCTCCACTCCCCAAACTGTTATCTCCTTAAAGTACAAAATGAGACCTGGGAAGGCCTATATTCCATAAAAAGACCCTAACTTCTGTCCTTCAAAACTCAATAGTGCTCTCTCTTTACTTGCTCTGGCATCAACGTCATACTCAGTAGCCCATTGTAGTGTATCTCATTCTATCTTTTTTGACTTTAACAACACAAAGGGGAAGTTAAATTTTACTCTCTACACTGTGGAATGATGGATTTGTTGCCCTTTGTATTAATGTTTTCTGATCCTTCCTTTTATTTTGCTGGGAAATTAATAAAAGCTATACGGAGATGGGACTTAGCATATGCATTGTAACTTACTGACAGGAAGCTTGAGGTCCTCTTTTAGGTGTTACTCAAGAATTGTAGCTAATTGCCATGTTGAGTATTGTAGCAAGAATTTCTGGGTGCTTGGTGTGTGACAGGCAGCTCTTAGTGGAATCAGTGCAGAAGCTCCACGGGTGTATGAGAAGGCAGTGTTTGTCTCATCCTGCTGAGCAATGTTACGATGTAAAATCAATGCCATTTACAAAGAGCATTCCCATAACAACTGCATAACGTCTTTTGCCTTATGTTGTCTGAGACATACATTACTTACATTACAGGGAAGTGTGCATTTTCTTATGTAGGTAAGTATCTCACCAGAGCAAAAGATAGCCTCCTTGAAGCAGACAAGTAACTTGTTCATCCAGAAAGGCTGGCAGAAACTAGCTTCACAACCTGCAGCTGTTGAATGACAGCAGCAGAATGCTCGAATGACAAAAGGGCACGTGTTGGTCTTTACTTCAGCAAGATCCTCTGTAGTTACTACTACAGATATTTTTATGATGTGGTCCATGCTACCTTTGGATAGTGCATGAAAAGCTGGATGAGTACATGGCTTACTTTCTTGGCTACTTTTCTAGCCAGGAGGAGCTGAATAGATTTGAATGTAGATAAGAACCTTTATAGAAAATCCCCTCTGTGAAGGACAATTCTGCACCAATATCTCTGTTAAAGACCTCTGTCAGCTAGTTCTTAATCAATAGCATGTGCATAAAGTGGGATTTGGCCTTTATAAAAAAATTCAATTTGCATTTGAAGTAAGTGCAATACATCAAGCATTTTCTTATGCCACCTTTTCCCACTTGTATCACAGTATTGTACTTTGTAGTGAAAAGATATTAAATGCTTCTTTTGAGCACTGGTTGGGAAGGGGTCCTTGTGTTTGAGCTCTAGATTAATATGCAGACATCCTGTTAAAAACTATGAGAGTCATGCAGCAGCTGTGGCGAGATCAGCATCAGGGAAGAGTCACAACAGGACAGACAGCTCATTATCCCAGCACAGCGGCAAATCCCTTCTCCAGCCTTGCTGAGGCAGCAAAGAAAGGGAAGGGGAAGTGATGATCCCTCTGGAATTTGGCTATTAACACCTGTCTGGGCTGTATGAACTCCTGTAAAAAGAAGGACTTACCTCAGAGGAACCTGCTCCCCTGGAGTGAGATGCTGATGAAATGCACTGAAGCTCTTTAGGAACTTCTCTTTGTATAAGGTCTCATTTACACAACAGATAGAATCTGTAGCTGACTGAGGGTCAGCAACATGCTGGTAAGCCATGCTGCATGCTGTCTGGCTGCAGCTGCAGACCTAGGCAAACTCCCAGCAGTGCTGCATCAGAAATGACACCTGAGAGCAGTTACTGAAAGGTGCCAACCAGAGGTTGACCATGGTTTGGGCATTTCAGTCTCTGATGCCAACCTCCATCTAGTACACATATAGCAGTCCTTGCTGTTGGACTCAGCAGTAACCTTGGTTAAGAGGGGTGATTAATTTTAAATTAAATTATCAGACCTGATTCCATTGTACGTGAACGGGTGAAAAGACACAAATATTTACATGAAGGAATAGACGCATTTTTCCCTTGGTAAAGGAAAGGCAGGCAGCCTGTTCCACTGTTTGGGTAGGACTGAAATAGGTAATAAATTTACAGCAAAATAAAACAGTCCTATGATCTTGAATCAAATAAGCATAACCCAACAGTTAAATGTCTTCATTTGTGAGTCTATTGTGTAATATTTACATTGACAAAACATCGACCTTGCAAATTTTGCAGGCTTATGAAAAAATCCCTTCTGTGATATAAGGCAATCATACAGTATGAACTGAGGTTTGAAATTCCTCTATCGTCTGTAGAGATGGTTGCTATCGCTTGTTTTGGCAAGTAAGAGAGATGGAGGTAGTCCAAGTGCTTGGAGATATGTTCTGGGTCATTGAATATATTTCAGAGAAGCTTGTCCATAACTAAATTGTATACTTGATTTTCTTTTTTACATAAAAATAAGAAATGTTGCTCTCTTGGGAGCAATGCCCTCCACTCACTCATATGTAGTTTTATTAGAGATATTGGTCTTATGGCTTGAACATGAAATAGGATAGCGCAGGAGTATCTGATACTCAGTCCTCACCTACAGACTGGCAAACAGGAAACTGTGGAGTGGGACAAAGATTTTAAAGCTTGTGCTCTGGCCATGCCAAGCATCAGTTTTTAGCTGGAGCACTAGGGATGAGGAAGTTAGATGTATATTTCAGGTATATCACTGTCTTGTAATAATCACAACACCTTCCTTTTCCCAATCTGGTGTAAATCTGGTGTAAATAGTTAAAATTATCCAAGGTAGCCTGGCCAGTTTTACATGAAGTGTGCAACATACACCACTAGCACAGGAGGGGTCATAACTTTTGTAGGTGGTGGTGACAAGAGGCTGGGAGAGAAGAACATCTTCTACAGGCACCACTAATTGGAAGAGGATTTGTATCTGCTAAGATTGGGCTTGCGCTAGATCATACTTGTGTCTCAGGCTCATCTTTTCCTATACATTACTCCTTTCTCAGACCCTGCTTCTTACACCATTTAGCTCAGGATAGTGTTTAATAGTTCTTTCTATGTATTTTCAAATGTGTGGTAGGTGGGGGTATGTGTAATCACTGGAAAGTGCTTTCTGTGCACTGCTATAGTCCACCAGATCATTTGTGTATTATGCTTACCTTTCAAAATAACTAGTGAAATTTGAGCTCATCAGAAAGATAATTCAGCTCTCTTTTATCTTATCTACTGAATGTCCTGTAGGACATATATTCCAGAAATCAGACTGTCTTTACAACCTTTCTATATAATTCTGTAAAAATAACAAGCAACCCTAACTCTTAGATCTATTTAGTGCAGGCACTTAAACTTTTTCATTTGGAACAGCAAGTACTTGTCCCGATTAAAAAAAAAAACCAAAGCAAAACAAAAACCAAAGCAAAAAAACAAACAAAAACCCCCAGCAATCTGTACTCCTCAAATCAATATCAGAAGAAAAATTGGCTCAGTGACTGAGCTGTCAGTGCTGAACTCAGTGATACAGAAAAAGTATCTAAGCTTTAAACCTCCTGCTCTCTGAACAGATGCTATTAAATTTGCAGGAGGACCTTTTTTGACCTTTGTTTTTATGACTCAGAATCTGTGGTTCTTCTATAAGTGCTCATCTCTATGCAAACCACTCTAGAGACACATGGGCCCCTGTATACCACACTGGAGTCCTCAAACAGTACTGCTGATCAGCCCAAGTATATGATCAGTAACTTAAGATCTTTCAGCCCTTCACCCAATGGGGACATAAAAGAAAGAGTGACAGCCGTTATCTAACTCCCTCATATTGTCTCTGAATGCCTGCTAACCTGTAGTTCATTCTGTAACCTGTCCTTCTCAAGCCAGTGGATATTATTTCCTTGTGAAATCTGCCAATTTTCATTCTGATTTTTTAAAAAATTATTCAAAAAATATGTCTCAGCATCACAGTGATTTCAAAAGTTGGATTCAAAACATGAAAGACTCTTCCTCCTCCCAGAGGCGCAGAGCTTCCGTCTGCATTGTTTTAGAGAAAAGCCACTCAGCTGCTTTACTGGTCAGTCATCCTCTTCCAGGAGAAGGAAGTATGGATATTCCCAACAAAATAAGATTGCTTTCTGAAAACCAAAAGTAAGAACTTGGAGCATCTCTGACTTCTGTGATCTGTCTCTTGCTATCAGCAAGGATGTAGTTCTCAAGGCAGGTAATAGCAAGGAACTAGACCAGCTTCGCGTTCTTAGTGCTGAACTTCCTGTGCTAAGGTAGAGAAAGTATAGAAGGGTTAAAAAAAAAAAAAAAAAGTTCCTGTCTGCCTATATTTCATGACTGAAAGCAGAGCTCAAAGTTCCATTTTGGTAGGAATACCAGTGAAGCTTGTTGCCCAGCCAGCTCAGCTTTTAAGGGCACTCTAGTCCCTACATTTAATATAACTTCTTTATCCCCTTATATAGCAGCGGCAAAACTGAAACGGGTTCTACATCATCATCCTAAACTACAATCATTGTTCTAAGAATGCTTGTAGTTAATTTATTTTTGGTGCAAATTATCTCCTCTTCAGTACTATCCAGAGTAAATTTACTGTTGGGTTTATTAAGGTGCAGAAGCAAATTTCCTTCCCACTTTATCTGCAGGGTGCTGCTAACTAAAATGGCCTAATACTCCTGTGGCCTCAGTTTTAAGAATTCTCGGATAAGTTTTGAGAGACAGAGATTATGAACACCCAATAAATAAAGAAGACACTGATCTTGAATCATGAGGACTTATTCTGCATCTTCGCACAAGAGCCCTTCGTCATGACATTAGTACACACTGTTCTGCTCTTACATTGCTCCCCACTGATGTCAGAGCTTTGCATAAGAGGTGCCATCTATAGTCGGTACTACCCGGAAGACTGAAAAATGAATGATCAGAGGAAAAGTGCCATCAATTACCAATCCCTTTAGGTCCTGGAGACAAGTTAGTGATGTTTATTAGAGAAGACATAATTAAGTCATTTAAAAATGACACCAGCTACTATCATTCCAGATGCTGAGAAATTTAAACAGCTTTTTCTAACGACAGCTGTTCCCAGGGATAAAGAACTCCAAAAGCCAGATTAAAATAAGTAAGGACTCCTACATTTCAGTCCAACTGTGCCTAGGAAACTAACACTATTTTGTAAATACTGCTTACTGACAGAAGCATCTGCCTTTGTGAAGATTTCTGTGTCAAGCTAAATAATATAAGGCTAAACTTTCTGAAGGATATCTATGTTTCCATGAGTAACACTGGAATTTTGGTCCTTACTTATTTTTCCATATAATTATCTGTAATGATTGTAATGATGAATGGTTCGTGACAAAGTCTGAAGAGAGGAGAACTCAGTGGAGGTTTTTCTCCTTTGAAGGCACAAACTTCTTAAGCAATGGAATATGACATGCAAAGTCCTAGGAAGAATATCTGCCAAAATATATTCTGATCTTTTGGTGGAAGCCCTTCAAATACCAGGGCCAGACAGCTGCAGAGTAGCTACATATTTGCAGTGATAACCAACCAGTTATGCTTTAGGAAAATAATTTTCTTTAGTTTTAAAAAGCTACCATCATTTACAAATGCAACCAATCTGTGGTATAACCAAGATAGCCCAAGGTTGGTATGAGGAAGAAAAGTGACAGCTCTTCGCAAACCCTGTCTTCAGATATCATCTTTACCTTTTGTTTTAGATTTGGGCTAGAATAATCATTAGTCAGGCCCTAGAAATAATATCTTTTGGGTATTCTCATCAATTACAGATTTTTTTTATGGCTTTTCTCATCATTTTCATGGATGCCTTTCATGAATAGCACGTGAAAAAAAACGTAGCCTTGCTTTACTGGATAACTGATTGATTGGAAACACCCTTGGAAATCAAGGGGAAAAGTCTACTACTGACAATTCATCCAAAATAAAAATAAAAGTATTTCTCTGTCTTAGACTTGAGAAAATTGGACTGCCTCAGACTCAAGGTGGTAACATTACTTCCCTTTCTTTCTCCCTCTCTTTTTTTTAATCTTAAGGACACTTTTTAGCTTCCTTCAAGAGGCATGCTTCCATTCTGTGAGCTTGCTTTCCCATAAAATATCTGTGATTCACAGCAAAGTAATATTCAGACTTTCCCCAGTGCTAAGGATGTTTACAGAAAGTGTTCATCAACTGGTTGTGCTTATGGAGTTAATGCAGTTATGTCTGTTCAATTGCTTACTCTAAGCCACAGCTTTCAGGACAACAGTACAGTCCTTGAACTTCAGCTTTGTTACAAACAGCTGAATTGGATGAGAAACTAAAGCAAATTGTCAGTCACTAGAGCTCAAGTGGACTGTAAATAGCAATTGCATACCTTCCAGAGGAGAGGTTTCCAGTCCATCTGGATGGTCATCTGTAACCTCAAGATAAATCTGTCAGCCACAGATTTCAGACTGTTTCAGACTGTTACGCCACATGTCAGCTTGCACTTATGCAATGCCTGGAGCCAGACGTCACCCTTCCTGCATTACAGAGCTGGCAGAGGTTGGAATATCAAGCTGTGGAGTGTCATAGAATCACAGAGTCATACAATGTCCTGAGTTGGAAGGGACCCACGAGGATCATCAAGTCCAACTCCTGTCCCTGCACAGGACAACCCCAAATTTACACCATACCTCTGAGGGCAGATGTCAAACAGCTCCGTATGTTCTCCTATCTCAGCGTAAACCAAGGATGTTTGTAAAGATATATCTTTCTCACAAAACCTCAGTTGCTGGTTTATTTAAAGGGCTGCTCACTGGGACCATTGGGTTATCCTTGCTATATGAACCCAGAGGAAGATGATACATAAACATTGTGGAAGGCAAGGAAATCATGGTAACCTGGAAGACGTTCCTTCTTCCTTTAAAGATTTCCATTGACCAGATGTTCCCAGACAATACACCTCTAAGTCATCCTGTGAATAAGTATGGAAAAGCCCATTTGTTATTCTCCCAACAAACGGTTGGCAACTTTTTGTTGGTTTTTTTTTCAGGAGACAATCTCTCACCAGTCTCAAATGCTCTCTTTCATGGTCTATCCTTGGATCAATGTTTCAACAGTGAATAAGTCCAGTTAAAGACCTATTCACTATCAAAAAGACCTCAGAATTTTTTTTCTTTTTTTTTTTAATTGTTTGTTTCTGCAGAAAGAGTCTCATCTCAGAATGCTTGCAAATACCAGGAATGAGGTCTCACTCATGCATGAGTTTCCTCTGATGCCCTACCAAGAGTATATGAAAAAGCAGAAGGAATTCAACCATGTTGGTCCTAATAGCTTCTACTTGTCTGAGGCAGTTGTACCTAATGGATTTCTTGCAATTCATTTCAGCCTCTATAAACAAGAGAGGAATATTTTCTATGTAACTTGAGATGAAATAGATATAACCCTGACCCTTCTTTGCCTCAGAAAGCCTAATCAGTGCAGTGTGAATCAGGCCATGACACTGACCACTTAATCAGGAAATAGCTATCAAGAAGAAACAGTCCCAGGGTGTACAGTAAGTGGGGCTTGTACCTCCTTCATGAGTAGATCTTTCCTTAATGCTCTAACATTTCTGGAGGTGTGTATGAGTTTAAGTGATGATACTTGCTGGAAATTCCATGCTTCCTAACGCCTCAACAGCTTATTTTTACTGTCTTTTTCTTCCTAATTACTAGTATTCTTCTTCGAGATGTAGGATACCTAATGTACATTTACTTTTATCAGTAAAGGATATGTGTTTGCTTCTAGGAAATCCTGACTTTGCTTTCAGGGTTATGTCACTATATGAACAATTGTAAAGGAATCTGTATGTGTGTAAGTATAACAGTCTGAGGAATTATAAAAAAGCATAGGTAATGGAAGTTATATGAGACCGTCAACAGAAAAAACTGGATTTCATGGCAGAGATAATGAGTAAGATACAGGGGTAGGATGCATTTTAAACAAAAGCCTGCAATACATGCCCACTAGATTCATGCTACTGCAGTTCCTGCAAAAGAAAGCTTATGGAGAGCATGGAGAACTGGGTGTATTGAGATAAAAAAACCTGTGCAAATATAAATAGGCTCCTATTCAGTAGCATAGACTTGTTTAATCATTTCTTGTACAAGACACGTCATACTCACAGGTAAAACCTGAAATAAAAGTTTTGTAAATAGGCTTAGCCTCTTAAGTTTGACAACAGGATTGAAACCACAGATCGGTTAAAATATTAACCCTAAATTAAAGGACTAAGGAAATATGTAGAATTCAATACAAACAAAGCCTGGCATTTTAGCACAGAAAATGGACAAAGTCAGACTAGAAGAATTGCCCAGAAGGCCTGAGTGATTGAAAACTTAATTGGTAACTTATGCACTAGTCTGTACAATATGAGAAAACAGGTAGTCTTTCCAGGAAGAAGAGAGAAACTGACTTCACTAAAAAGGTCTTTACTTTTATTTGCAAAGTGATGGTGTAAAACCTACTGAGGATATGCAGTTCAGGAAACATCTGGTTCTGTCCTTCTGACATATTTTATGAAGTCTGCCAACATCGTTTATGTATAATTATACTAGTTTTAGCAGGACTACTGCCTCTGCAACTCTAATGAGAACAAATATGTTGCAATGTTGGCAGACATTTGTGCTTTTCTAAACTTTCTAAACAACAATGTCTGTGCAAGATCCTAGCTGAGGAATTTATTTTCTGGGTTGGATCAGTTCAGCTTCCATGTGATACAATATAAGTATTAATTTTGTTATCATTATTGTTCTTAGGACCCCCAAGCCCAGATGAGGCACTCACTACATGTACCAGAGCATATTGTCCATCCATAACAAAGGGTAAAAAACTGAAGACAAACCAGCATGAACAAGGAGATTATGGAACAATGTCAATCAAATGCGCTTGTCTTCCACATGCTAGCAAATTAATCATTATCAGCTGTTTTTGGGGGGGATTTGTAGGCATTACAGCAAAGAGGTGAGCATGACGGGGGTATAGAAGAGAAAAGCCTAAAGTTATGTATGCTTATGGGGAGCTCCGTGTAGGCTTGAGAGGTAGCATTTTTCAACAAAGAAGCGGATGGGCAATATGTGAACGAATTAAAGCTTGAATCTTATCCCTGGATAATAAATAAAAAATGGTTCATAGAATGAGAATAGCTGTCAATATCTTAAAAAATTATTTTTGTTTGTTTGTTGTGAGGGGAGCTGTCAAAAATGCAAAGAGCTACATGAGCTAATCTAACTGGTGGGTTTTGGAGACAGTCTTGGCAGCAGTGTATAAATAGATATGCCTGGGACAAAAATGCCTTTGTCAGGGCCAAGATGTTACAGTAAGTGAGCTGTAAAATAACTGTGACCTTAATGAGAATTTTAACAGCATGAGTGGATGAAAAAGGCCAAGTTTTAGAGATGGTTCTGCGAGCATAGCAAAGAGACTGAATTAAACCTGGCATCCAGGTTATGGCTGTTTGAGACTGGCAGGATGGGAAGAGTCCTCTGACAATCTGGAGAAGAGGCAGGAAAGAGATCGTTCGAAGGTGAGACTGAGCGCTTTCTTTTAGCTATACGGAACTTGAGATGGCAGCCAGGCACTCGCAAGGGCATGTCAGCATGGCAGGCCTTGATCTTACCCAATGAAGGTAATGTTTTCAGTAAGGGAAGAGAGGTCTGGAATGAAGCAGTATCTGAGATTTTTCAGATAAAGATGGTAATGGAGTTTGTAGGTGAGATGAAACCAGGAGGGAATCAGGATGAGAGGAACAAGAACTATTGGAAATGTAGAAAATGTGAACTATGAGGAAATGATGAAGGAATTAGGAATTTTTAATTAAAAAAAAAAAAAAAAGAAGGTGTGATTACCATCTACAAAAGCACTACAGGTAGCCGGAAAATGAAGGGATTTAACTGCCCTCCATTGCAATCAGGAAAAGAAGAGGTTGCTTTATGTTGTTGCAAGGACTATTTAGGTAAAAGAGCACAAAAAACTTTGCAATAATATGGGTAGCAATCCATGAAGACTGTGATGCCCCCTCTGCACTGGAATTTTTAGGAACAGATACACATCTGCCATGAAAAGCAGGTACCAAGACTAGGTACAGCTGACTTTGCTGAGGGCTGGGAAGATGGTTCTCATAATTTCTTGCAGTCTCTTCCAAGTTTATGCAAACTTGAAGGTCCATGAAAAATCTGGAAATGGGACACCTAACGTGGATTCTTCACCCTTTAAAGTGTTCATATGCATCCAGTATTATATATGTTGGTTTCACTGATATTTAACACTTTTTCATGTCTAATAAGATTTGAAAGGCTATGCCATACTTATGAACTTCTGTAGTCATTAACATGCAGGCCAGTAAGTGTTGTTTTTGCCGTTTCTAGCAGAAGGCCAGAGGATTGCTGGGCAGCTGGCAGCGTGAGGTCTCAGGGCATGTCTGGCCCTGCCTCGGTGAGAGCTGATTTTAGCTGTGGCAGCAACTACCTGGTGGCCACGTGCCTGTTGCCTCCCTACACTGCCTTCACTCTGGGAGTGCCCGGGGCAGGGGGCTGGCACCCCTACCTAGTCACTGTGGGACAAACAGCCCCTCCGGGGTCATGGGGTGGGGGGGGCAGCGTGCGGCTCCCAGGCTTTGCCTGGGAAGCAGCGAGAAGGAGGCAGGCTGTGATAAGAAAGCTTATGAAAATAGTTCCACAGGCACCCCAGGGAAGGTGTTCCCACTCACCAGCATTGACCTAACCCTGATGAAAAACCTGGGATGCTGACAACTGGCTGTTACGCCCTTTCTTGCCTGAGGAAGCCTGGTGCCATCAACCAGAGGAGCTAGAGGGAAATGAGAAGGGTGATCATGTCACTAGAGAAAAGGGCTAGATTTTTGTGAGCTTTCTTGAATAGCAGTGTTTTATCAGTATTATTATTAATGAGATTTTTCTGTAAATTTTGTGCTGTAAATACTATTATTAAAACCACACTAATAATAACAACTTTTAGTTGTATTTTTACTAGAAGATTAACATACCAGTTAGGCTCACCATGAATTCTTAGCTGTATATACGTGGTGTGTTGCCTCTCACCTGTAAGTGTAATCTTTTCATATGAAATTTTGATACCTTCCTCTTAAACAGTATGGCTTAATTTATTCAACGCCTTCTTGTATCACAATTGATAGGATATTGAGGGATAGTATACAAAGTTTTAGTGCCATATTTCAAAGACAGGATATAGAAATTCTTTGAATATTAAAGAACTGTGACTCATATCTTTGAGTATTTCTTGTGGTAGTGATATTTATGCAGATAGACCTCTGTAGCCTAAAAGAGTGGTGTTAATAGCCTTTTAAATTGGTGGAGCCTTTACAGTATGAAGAATAACTTTGTTCAGCCAAACTACAGAGGCCACACCGAATTACACTGATATACAGAAATAACTTGTCTTAAAAGCCCATCCCTGTCCTGTGGCTACTTGTTAAACATAGTCTTTGAGTACAGTATTCCCTCTCTTCTGTCTTCCAAGTACCTTTTCGCTTTTTTTTTCTTGAATCTCTGAATAAAGGGGAAGGAAGTGCAAACAGCTATGAACCCACTCTATGTACTGGAAGCAATGACCCAGTCACAATTTCATACTTAGCATTAATTGAATCCCTGAAAATAGGAATTATCAGAAGAGAATCAGGTGCCTTGAAAGGATACTAATTCTGGTTTTTTTTGTTTGTTTTCATCAATATTCTGTTTTCTTCTCATTTTACAAACTTTTATGTTTCTCTTTTTGTTTGTAAAGATTTCTTCCAAATTTTTTCAATGTATTCAAAAGCCAGAGAGACTTATTACATCAAGAATTCGACTCAGCTTTCCACAAAAAGGGTTATTTCTTCATCTACCTTTTTTTTTTCATCATACCCCCCTTGTTAGTTTTCCTCATTTATCTCAGATAGTACTGAGGGAGTCTTTGGAAACTGTATTCTTATAAAAATTAACTTATTAATATTATTTGCTCGGTTAAAATGAGGAATAAAAAGTATGTGGAAATGCTATCCAACTTATTATCCGGGACATTTGCATGTCTGAAATTTTAATCTGTTTAGCACATCTTGACCAAAAGTATTAAATCATGTGTTCCTCATCTGTTTTGAATTGTGGCAGTTATAGCTGTAACTAGAAGCTGAAACCAGTGGCACGGATGCAAGCTGGGAGCTAGTCTGGCACTGTGCATTCACACTTGATGGTTTTCATTGGTACAGGTCTGTCATTGTACTTGCAGTTCCTAAGTAACTACAGCAGAGCTCTAGAAATAACCAGACTCACTATCTGACCACTGTTTAAAACACTTGAATGCCAGTTGTTATTCTGGCTTGTAATTTTTGGTCACAACATCAAGCTCAAAAAGTTCTTGTCAGTATTCATCATTGAATCTTAAACTTACAGCTCAAAATTATAATTTGAACTGAATTGGTAATAACATCTTAGACTCCGATGTTGTCCATCAAGGGAATAATCCAAGCTGTAGAAAAGTGTTTGGAAATCAAAACCCCTCTGTGTAAAGGAGATAATGCTGGCAATTTTTGTGGTTTTTTTCACCACTCGAAATGGTGGGTTGGTGGTTTCACCACCACGATCAAAGATCAGAGTGGAATGCTCTCTACATTTGTAGGTATAGCATTTTGTTGCATTTTGCTCAAGTGTTTGTAATACTATTTTTAGCATTTCTGTTTAATACAATCTGATGAAAATTCATCTGTTATTCTTCATGTACTGGGAAGAGGCACTTGAGCACAAGCTGATGATACTAAGTTATTTTGGGTAGCAAAGATGAAGAGCAACTACAACTTCTGCAGAAAGACCTTAGAACGTAGCATGAGTGGATGATAAGAGGGGAGATGAAATTCCACATATGTAAGTGTAATAGGATGCACACAGAAGAAAACAATCCTAGCTTTGAATGAGCAGTGATGGATCTGAACTTGCTTGTCATTCAGGAGCAAGATCTTGGAGTTTTGCAATCCTAGTGCAATAGCTAGTTTTGTGAAAACACCAGCTCAGCTCTCACTGGTGGTCAAAAATAGAACTGAATGTTAGGAATTAGTTGAAAAGGATAAAGAGCAAGCCAGAGACCCTCCTATTGCTTCTATATGAGATTTAATGCTATGCAAATCCATAGCATGCCTAAACCTAAAATGCTGTTTGCAGTTCTGATTCTTCCTGTCTCAGAAAGAATATAGTAGAAGTCGTAAGGATACAAAAAAGTGGTGGCAAGGCTACCAGCCCTATGAAATCACTTTTCCATGTGGACTATATAAATTAAGCAAGGCCACTCCACCTGAAAGAGGCTGAGAAGACAGAAAATTGAGATTCAAAGAACTGTATGAGAAGGCAAATAGGGAATGACTAGTCACTGTGTCTTACGATGCAATGACAAGGGAAACTAAATGGGAAGACATTCAAAACAAAAGGAAGCGTGTCTTTTCAAAACATACCTCAGCTATGGCATTCCCCACCCTAGGGTGCTGTGGATGCATGAAGTCAGCGATGGAATAAATTACGGAAACATACGTCTATGAAGGACTGTATAAATGTACTGAGACCCTGTATTACTGGACATCTGTAAATCCTAAATCATGGACAGCCACCTGTATGTTTGTTTTGCTAAACTCTTTCTTAAGCACTTGATAAGGGTGACCATCCGAGACAGGATACTTAGGCTAGATGGATCATTGCCTTAATTCCAGGTCTTACACTAAAGAATCTGAATGCTCTGAGTGGAGGGAATATCTGAATATTATTTGGGAAAGGATGGGTGGTTTTCAGGCATAGTACTGAGAAAACATATCGTGGTTTAACCCCAGCCAGCAACTAAGCACCACCCAGCCACTCACTCAGTCCCGCTGGTGGGATGGGGGACAGAATCAGAAGAGTAAAAGTGAGAAAACTCGTGGGCTGAAATAAAGACAGTTTAACAGGTAAAGCGAAAGCTGCGCGCGGAAGCAAAGCAAAACAAGGCATTCATTCACTCCTTCCCATGGGCAGGCAGGTGCTCAGCCATCCCCAGGAAAGCAGGGCTCCATCACATGTAACCGTTACTTGGGAAGATAAATGCCATTACTTCAGACGTCCTCCCCTTCCTTCTTCTCCCAGCTCTATATGCTGACCATGACATCATATGGTGTGGAATATCCCTTTCGTCAGTTGGAGTCAACTGCCCCGGCTGTGTCCCCTCTGCAGCTTCTGGTGGGGTGGTGTGAGGAGCAAAAAAGGCCTTGACCCTGTAAGTATTGCTCAGCAGTAACTAAAACATCCCTGTACTATCAACACTTTTTCCAGCACAAATCCAGAACATAGCCCCATACTAGCTACTGTGAAGAAAATTAACTCTGTCCCAGTTAAAACCAGCATGATTATTTGATTGACACAATGAAAGGTGGCATATTTTTGCTTTTTCCCTTTTCCTTATCCTTCACTTATTTTATACCTTATTGTTTTTCCTCATCTGCTTCATTTTAATCTCTGCTTCTCTTTCATTTCTTTTTCCTTTGTACCAAGCAATCCTCCAGCCCTAAATACAAAATAGAAGCAAGCTCCCACACTGGTGAATATGCTCTGTGAAGCATTTCCAGCTTTCCTTCTTTGTTCTTGGCTCTCTACTGCAGAGCTGAGCTGAGCTTAGCCTAGAGTCTGCGATCTTCCAGCTATCAGACAGGATCAGGAGATGCTGTAGGGGGAGATTTGTAGAGAGTTAACGATTCTTGTTTAATGTTGTCCTCTGTTATTGCTATTTGCAGAAGAACTTGCAGTATGTTGTATGCTTGTTCACCCAGTATTTAGAGATCAGCTTAAAAAGTGGTTCCAGAGCAATGGCACTGTCCAAGCTCCTGGTCCAGGTTCCGTTACGCTTCCACTATGTTTTCAGTGTTACGCCAGCAATAACAAACTTTTGGAGGGATAAAGGTTTTTCTGTTCTGATGCAGACACTGGTGTAAGGCTCTTGGGTTTTTCCAAGAAGGAGCTTTTCTAATAAGGTCACCCTGAATTGAACGAACACACAGAAGTGGGGCATTGATGGACTTTCAAAGGTGGTGTACTTCTTCCCTTTAAGTGGGTGGCATTGAAATTGCCCTAATGCAAGCTCTATTGAAAATCCAATATTTAATTCTTGTTACGCTCTCATTATTCTTTTTAGAAAGTGTTTTAAGTGATATATTCATACATAGCACAACATTTCCCCCTTCTCTATTCTGAAATAATCAAAAGGACTTCAGTAAAAGTCAGAACGTTTTTGAAATGAGAAGTTAATTTGGCCTCCAATCCTCTGCCTTGGCATTGGAATAGTAATTCATTGGCAAGTTAAAACATTCCCTTTTAGCTCCCAATGACCCAAACTAGTTTGAGACCACAAGCCATCAGTCTTTCTTCATCTTTCATCTTCCTTGAGGCCATTGCTATTGATTTTATAACAAGCAGGGTCCAGTATCGTCAAACCCAGCTGTATACATGCTGAGTGATTGCTGTGACATAACAAATTACATTTTCCACAGGCTTTAGTCAAATGTGTTTTCATTTATAATCTTACCAGAAAAAAAACCCCAAAACAAACCAAAACCCCAAAACAATCAGTAGGCCTTGTTCATTCCTTCAGCACTTCAATTTCAGTTACAGGGAAGGGAGTTGTAAGACAAAGGAGAAAAATACCAAGAAAAGACATATGCTTGTCAGGTAATTAATTTCTGAGAAACCAAATGTACCCTTAAGGATGTTTTATTTAGATATAGTTAGACACTCCATTCCTAGGTCCTGTTACTGTCATGGGATCCTCGGATTTCTGTATATGACCATGGTATCTGAATACCTATGGCTTTTTCCCCACCAGATTTGAAGAGCTTATCTGTAACAGCTTCCCACACTGTGTAACTTTCTATTAAACAGAAGGACTGTTATCAATTTTTTTTTATATAACAGTAACGCCCATTGGTAGATCCAAGACAAACCAGAGTCCTGGGGGCCTAGCCACTGAGTAAATGCAGAGAGATAAATTCTTCTGTGCTTTCCTAAGGTAAGATATTTATGGATGACAGTGCAGTGTCAGCAGTAACCAGTATTGTTGTGCTCTTAAATAGATCAAAAAACTGTACTCTTGATGTTGCATGGTTATTAAACATAGGATATATGTTAGTTATCTGTATTTTCGCATGAGTGATCTGAATTTAAGAACTGAAAAGAAAGCTAGCATTTAAAATGAGAAGACACAATTCTGATTTTCTTTCATGATCTCAACTATCAAATCCCAAGAGTATTTTGCCACCCTCTAAGTCTTTTCCTTGCTGATTTCTTCAGTTGTACTCGCTGTACGGAATATGCATTTGAATTTTGTTTTGTGGGATTCTTTATAAAGAGTTCCAAGCAGAATGTAAGTGATTCAGTCTTAAAGGGTACTTTTTCACGCTGTGTCACTTTTAAAACTTGCAGTGTACTACAAGGTGTCACTAAATACAGCAGGAACATTGAGTATTTATTAGTTCTCCTCTCATTGCAAATCCCATTGGTGTGCAAGAAAATGTAGGCACTTCATTTCCTTAAAAGGCTTTTGGTTGTACCAACCTAGAAATGATATAACCCGTTCTTGCTCCCAGTAAAGTCAGAAGAAAACCTTTGCCAAGGATTTGCTGTTGACCAAAATTTCAAAATGTTTACAAATGCTCTTACCGCATCTACTGAGGAAGAAAGATCTCACTGAGTCAGCCAGCTTTTCCTGACAATCTGCAGTAAAGAACGTTCAGACGTTCCTGACGGCAGCTCCATGCCTGCTGACCCTGGGAATGTCAAATATTAAACATCGAGTAAAAGTGTTTGGAAGTTAAGTTAATCTTGTAATTTCCTCAGCTGTGGTGAAATAAAATTATATAAACAGCAGTATTCTGTGTGTTCACATGGCTTTTGGTCACAGCAGCAGAACAAAAGCATTTATGACCATAAGGAACTTTTCCAGTTCATACACTTTTTGCCTCAAACAATAGAACATCTCTCTAGTTCCCCCTCTAAAAGAAAAAAAACTAACAACGTGAATAGTTTAGAAAACCAGTAGTTAATACATCTAGACCAAACCTGAGTTTCTACACTGAACTCCCTGAACCAATAAAAAGGCAACATTTCTTTGAGCTGCTCTGTGCTTAGTTCCTCCAAGTGAGGTTACTTAGTGAGACTACCTCTTTTTAAAGAGTATCTAAATGCGGCTACCCTATAAAATAACTAGACCTTGCTGCCCCTCCTTTTACAATAGTGCTTCACAATTCAGAAGAAGGAAAATCAGCAGAATTAAATAAACATTCAAAGAGCAAAGACCATTGTAGAACATATTTGCTTGCTGTTTTTTCCTTACACTTTAGGTATACATGCAAATATTTGCTTTGTTGCTCTAATTTGAGAAAACATATATCTAAAAAAATACACAACAAAGAAGTTGCTTTATGAAAATACAATGTCAGGATTTAAAAATGCTTCATTTTTTATCCTGGTTGCCTGAAATTATGACTGCGATCAGTCAATCTCTAACAGTCTTTGAAATCACTGAAGAGTCCCATCTGGACCGCAGAGCGCATTTTTTGCCCCTGCCAGGCTCTCAGAGGCAGCGTGCATGGTAGCCAGTGGTCAGCAGCTGTCCCCTGGTCAACCAGGCAGTACCTGGTATCGAGCTCTAGCCTGTTCATCACACCTGTCCCCTGCCCAGGTGACCGGCCAGGCTGCGGGGTTATGCTGGGACGGCAGGAGGCCAGAGCACATGGAGAGGCCAGCAAGAATGTGAGGGATAGAGGACCATAGTGCACGCATTTCCCAGTGTATGGAAAGCAGGAGGTCCCAAGGGTTTCGCTATTCGGAAGTAAGATACAGCTGAGGGAGAGCAGGCTTCAGTAGATCTTTTCACAGAGTGGCTCGTTTCCACGTGCAGCTGCTATGACATTGCATTTGCTTCTGTCTCATGGAGAAATCACTATGTAAAACTCTCCCAGAACCTGATGCTAATGAATTTTTTTGCTAGATGTTTTATCGTGCTACAGCCAGAAACTGACAATCATCTACAATATTGAGTGACTGCTTGCTTTTTTCCTATGTGTACACACTTTGGAACGAACATATCTCTTCCTTTGTGCTAGCTATCCACTCTTATTAAGTGCTCAGAATGAATGGCTTTGGGAAGATTTTTCTTCAGGAAAGTCCTTAACTTTAGAATTAGTTCCTGTCTTTTGGTCCAAGTTGCTGTGTCTTCGGGGCATAAATACATAGCCTATTTTTGTGCGAAGTCAAGAATGTTGGAAGGCATGGAGGGTTTGGCCTGCAGTTGGATGAACGTTTTTTTTTTTTTTCTCCTTTTTTCTTGAGAAAATTTAATTTCCCTGCCCCCCACTTATTAACTGAGTTCTATTATTAACGCTCTCCTTTTGGTAGTAGAAGGAATTGATTTTTAAAATAAAAAAGATAGCATTAGCCAGGTAGCTGCTATGTATTTCTTCCTTTACTCATTCTTATCTTTTAAATTAGAATCTCTGTCCACAGCTGTCAAACCCCATTGAAATCTGACATTTTAATGCAAATTATTTAATTGTTTTCTCATGCTACAACTACTTTTAAAATTTTAGCCTTTAAAGTCTTTGTAAACATACAGCTGATGAAATAACCAAGAGTGAACAGCCTTATTTTGTTCACGTAGCACCATTGGTACACAAAGCAACCCACCCGCAAGCCCTCAGCTTCTGCTCTGAATGGGGCATGTCCGCTAGAGGCAAGAGGTACTTCAAGATGTGTGAACATTACAGTCTTGTTTTCCTTTTGGTATCTCTGGTAGCATTTAAAGCATGACGGCGGATGGACAAGGTTAACATTGGTATCACTTTCCTTCCTGTAACCCAGTGCCTAATAAACCCCCAAATCTCATTACGTAGTAAAAAGCCTTAGTAATCTAAGTGGAGCTGGAACTAACTGCAAAAAACAAAAGTGGCTCTTGCTCTTTGATAGCATGTCTGGACATCCCTCCTCCTGATAAGTGTTTTGCAATGAGGCTTATTTTATAAACTTTAGGTTTTGAAATAAAATTCTGGCTTCTTGGAGCTGACTCCGGCTAGGTGTTCCCTTCTTCAGCAAAATCTCTTATGTGTTTCCACGTCTCCAGCCAAATAATTAACACACAATATTTTTAATAGAGCAGTTTTTATTAAGTAAAATACAAAGAAAAAACAATAAAATATTTTAACATAGTACTGATTTAAATTATTTCAATAATTAGAACTGTTTCAGGCTACGGAAAGCAATAAGAGGGATACAAATTCAATAACTGAACTTATACGAAACATCTGACATTAGCAGAATGCTAAGGGCAGTAAGTCAAACACTCAAATATTCGGTAGTACTAGAATTAGGGTCACCAAGTGCATATTAATTCCATCTTCCTGTAATGTTACTGCTTCCTCCTTTTGCTGAGCAAGGAAACCCATCTTCCTTATACCCTGAACTGACAAAGTCACAATAAAGATTTTTGGTGCTATATAGGTGACTTTTGAAAAACACAAGAGAAAATGACACTTGTGTACCATATGGGAGGGGTTTGGGGCAGTGACCAAACAGGGGTATTCACAACAGCACGATGTGAGAGCACTAGCCACTGTCCCTAGTTCAGGGCCCGCAGCATCTGCTCTTGTCAATGACACTTGGTAGGGGAATCTCTCTCATGTGTTTAACACTTAACGTGTTTGACCTTGAACAGAGACAGGCAGAACAGGCTAAATCCACAAGTGCCAGCTGAGACGCACAAAAACTTCGCAGGGCTGCGGGCTGGGCTTCCTTTCGAGTCTAGGATGATGCAGGTACCTCCTTACACTCCTGTTGCTCTAGTCTGACATGAGTTAGGCTAATGATGGGACTGAAGACCAGACTGAGGGGAGTGCTGTAGTATCCAAGTAAAATCAGTAAAGTAAATGAATTCAGAAGGGTGTTTGGGGTTCTTTTGCTTTGTTTTGTTTTAGTTTCTCATTGATAAACACTCATTAGTTTTTAATTACTTTCTCTTTGTCTTTGCCTAATACTACTTCTATAGCTGCTTTCAAGTTGTTAGGCATTTCGGTTTTTAAGGATTCCAGACGACAACAACTGGTTGTAAATAACATCACCTAGGTTTTTCCTAACAGGCAACTGAACACAGCATAGGGGCAACTGAGGAAAATATCACTTCAATTGGACTTGTATTTTTTATTGCTTCTACTAAATGATCTAATCTAATTGGGAATGCATGGCTGGAAAAATGAATCTATTATAATATGCCATGCATCTTGTTAAGCTTCTGCCTTACTTCCTACGTAAACCCTCGACAAGTACGTCTAGCTTATTGTGTTCACTGTGAGCCTGAGGGTGAAAGGGCAGAGGCTGAGAGACAACTTGGTCACACAAATATGCTGTCTGCACATAAATAAAGGGGTAAATGAACTCTCATTAAAGACAGTCAGTGAGACTTTATAGGAAAACTGTTTTCTGATTAGTCTTTTCTTGTTCATTTCAGTTTAATTTACATGCATTTTAAATGGATTTAAGGTATGCTCAAAGCAAAACAAAAATATTCACATGGGAGTTTGCTCTAATTTAGCTAAATCACTTTTTAAAAGTGACTTAGGGGCCGGCTTACTTGGAGAATTTACTACAAAATTCTTGTGCGCGGACAACTCCACCATCACTTCCCAAGCTGTGTGCCTCACTGCCCACTTGGTGGGCTTTCATGGGCTAACTGTGACTTAGGGCTCCTAATGCTAGATCAGTGTCACAGAAACGTCGCCCAAGTGTGAGGGCTACGCAGCTGGTTAAGATTTCTTCTGAAAGTTGTGATGGTCTAATTCTGTGAAGGCAAGTCCAGATAAGCTCTATATCCTGTGCTTTAGACCATTTGGCAGTAATAAGCTCATATATGTGTACTCTTTATCCAAATCTCACTTGTACTGCTGGGTGATGTGGTAACATGGGAATTTTGATTAATGAGTATGGACCTGCAGACAGAGAGAAGCAACTAATGGATTGCTAATTCATAACCTGGCTTACCTTAAGGAGGTGTCTTGGGGCTAAAAACCAAAAAATTAAAACTTAAATAGAATTGTGTAAGGCAGCAGAATATATTATCATCCAAAGCAGAGAAAAAACCATGCTAATATTTTTATTATGTATTAATTTTTAAATCCCTGAATTTAGATTCAACTGTAATAAGACTTATGTCTTAGGTTTGTAACTTTACGTAATTTAAGTCCAAATTCTGACCTATTTAAGAGACCAGAGTTATTAATATTTTGTATTATTTCTACTCCTCAAACTTTTCAACTGGATTTCTCCAAGGCATTCTTTGTTCTCATGCCTACCTTCCTCTTCATTTTGAAAGTATCAGTTCTGGGAAGTGGCTGAAAGATAGAAAAACACACACAAAAAAAATTATTTGACTGTAGGTACTCATTGTAAAACATTCCTTTTTTTTTTTCTGGAGGAGATATGAAGGTGAATCAGGAAATGGATGGCTTTTTCAGATCACATGAATCAGTACCCAAGAATTCATCATTTTCACCAAATATCTGACAACTTTTAGGGACTTGAAGATAGGCGGCCCTTGTCTAAGGCTCATATAACAACTTCTTTAACTGCCTTATGTGTGACAAGAAAAAAGCAATTACTAAAAATCAGCTTGCACGTTTATAAATGCAAGCGCACATTTATGTTATATAGTTGTGTTGAAAATATAGTCTTAAACATTCATTTATAAAGAATCTAAATCATACAAATGCCGTAAGAAATAGTACTTAATTCTCTCTTTTAATCACAAATGGTAAATATAAACTCATCAGATGAGCATCTAGCTCTCAAATGCCAAGTAATTTAGAATCTCATCTCACTGTTCCTAATTCATAGATATTACAGGTACTAGTCAGTGTAACCTTTAAAATACCGCACATAAGGCGAGACAATAATTTGACAGAAAACAGGAGAGAGTTTGTAACTCTGGCATTTATTTCTCTGTGATTTAAAGCAAGTATCACAATAGTGTCTTTTGCTAAGACAATTAAAATTTTGCTCGGTCTGAACTTGTCTCATGTCTGCTACTGGGGAACACGCTACTACGCTGCTGGGCTACAGCCTTGCGTGTCATGCTTTTTAACAGCATGCTTCCTACTGGAACCATCTGTTGTCAACATTCAAATATGGCAGACTCATGATGATCCAGCCTTGGAGGATGGCTTTGCTTAATGCAGGCAGGAATGCTGAGGACGCACACACAACTCAAATGCAGCAGACGACATGCTTTTCTGAATCTCAGTGAGAAAGAAGGAATGACCAGTGACGTAGACCTGATGAAATAGGTCTCTCGGCAAGGTCACATAAGCAAGGTGGATTCAAGAGGCCAGACTGCACAAACTCTGGGTTCTTTAGCATTGGTTCAGCAAAGGGAGCTTGTTCACATGCACCATGCCCCTGGCTCGTCTGCTCTGGAATGTTTCTGGTCACCAAGAGGGTTTCTCCTGAGTAATAGATGATGTGGTTGAAAAAACCAAAGCAGGCAATTAACTGTGAGGTCTCGAATTTTTTCTCTGCACGTTTATCACGAATTAAAACAAAAATAACTAATGTTGTGAATGGAGAGAAAAAACTAAAATGCAAGGAAAATAAAGCCTCTGAACTCTGGCTGTGAAGCAAGCGAGGTCTTTTCCCTATGATGGAAGCAGAGCTCAAGGCACAGTTTTACTGAAGCTAACTCCTCCCATTTTTTTTTTTTTCTTTTTCCTTTTAACCTAACTTAAACTTTGGGCTTACAGTATCTGACTTTGTTTTTCTAAATGATGAAAGACAGACATACTCTCCAAGGTGCTTTTGATGGGTAATATGAAGACAGGCCTTCCCTTACACCACGGCTTTTCCACCTAAACAGATGGAAATCCACCCCCTTCCCTGCTTTCTAACAGCCCTTATATCCTGCCACCACAGGGAGGAGCTGAAATCTGGCTTCTTACCAAACTGGCCAAAAGCCTGAAGGTGCTGTGCAGCCTTTCCTCTTCCAACTGCAGTACCTTGCTGCTTTCACATGCTGCCATCCCCTAACACGCTAGGCTCTATTTTGTTGCAAGGAGGGATGAAGAATTAGTAACAGTGAGAAATATAACAACAGGAACAATACAGGGCAGAGGAGGAGGTGATCCATACTGGAAGGAAGGCTGGATGGAACTGGGACTTGGTCCTCTCAGGTGTTTCTTTTCCTTCCTTAAGTCAGGCTTCTCCTGCTCCTTTCTCCCCCACCCTCAGCACAATAATTCTAGATTACGCTAGGATATCCTTATTTATTTTGGTTATAATAACACCTAGAGGCTTAGCCTGAGACTGAGACACCACTGTGCAAGGTACCTGTACAGACCCAAAAAACTCTCAGCCACCACTTGAAAGATATGTCTGGGGATTGCTTTGCCTAAAATTGCTCATCTCACTCAACCAATTTGATTTAACTCTGCACATAGACATAGTACAGAGTAAGATGTAACATGAAGTAATGTTACATTTTGTAGCTTTCTTTCAAACATGGTTAAATTGACAGCCCGTTTCATACATCTTTGCCCATGAACTTCTCAAAATATAATAAAATAAAATAGAATTAGTTGTTGACATGTGATTGGTAGTTAGCTATAAAGCGCATGACTTAGAACCTCCAGGGATGATACCGGGAAAGTACGATTCCAGTGGAATTTTTCTTAGGTTGTAATATAAATAATTAATCCAGTATCATATAAAGCTATAAATATTGTGGCTTTTACGTTTTTTGTTTGTTTGTTTTATATATACATCCCTTGTTTCATAGCCAAAGTGCAGAGGAATTGTTAGGGTTTAAAATATACATCATTCCTAGTGCTAAAATTTTGACGGCTTTTACTGACAGTTGGTTTTGCATACACAGTGCTTTTCACAGAAAAAATATGGATGTTTGGGTTTTTCCTCCCAGCAGTTGGAAAAACAAGTATATCTCCTCTTTAAAAAGACTAAAGTTTTTGTAATAGGTGGAGATACAAAGCACAGGACTTGCTGATGTGACCAGATTGGTCTTAAAAACACGCCAAACAAGTTAATGGAGTATATATGTGAATCATCCTATATCTGCAGTTACTTTGATGGCAATTTTAAAGTGTGAAACAGATTCTTTTATTTTCTACGGAAGTATTTTCTGGAGCTGAGGAAGTTTCACAGGAAAGTGATCATACATAAATACACATTACATTGGTGTCTTACAAACCTGTATTGTAATAAATAAGGAAACAGCTTTGACTGTAAGGGTTACATAACTGTAATGGGAAAAAAGCTTGGCCTTTAGTATTTGCTGTTGTGGTCGGTTTTTTTTTTAATACTAAGAAGCAATCAGGAAGAACATTCCAAATTCCAGAGCTTCATTTTTAAGAAAAATTTCAAACTTTCATTAACTTTTCTCCTTGAACAAGTTTCTTTTATAGCATAGCCAGAGTAACATTCTCCCTTGAGCTGGCTGGTTCAGGCAATTTGGATTTGCAACATTTTGGCTTGCAAATAAGTTTTGATTCCAGTTGTTTTAATTAAGTATCTTTTTATAGGATTACTCTAGCATGGATCAATTCCACTGTTTTGTTTGTTTTAATAAACTCGACACTTTTACTCTTTTAAATGGAGGTCTTGTTGCAAACAACACAAATCAGTTTCTGCTGCAGTTTGTAGCAGAACCGTGCAAATGCTGCCATAAAAGAAAAAAAAAAAAAACAACAAACCAAAAACTTTTGATGGAATTCGTTAAAATACTCGTACGAACAAAAATAACCTCCTGGTTTAATACAAATGGGTTGACTAAGCACAAAGGCATACGTCGAAAACACCGTGAGTGCAGAAATGCAAACGTACGTACCTGGGGAGAGATGCTTGCGCGCCGCGGCTGCCGGCCCCGCACTGCCACGTCTCACCGCCCCACGCGCGCCGCGGGACCTTTATAGGGAACTCTCCCAGGGCCTAAAAATAAAGTTTCGGGGCTGACACGTCGATCCGTGTCGAAGAGGGAGGGGAGGGGGCGGAGAGGGACTCGCCACGGGCTTTGACGTGGTCGCAAAAATGTCAGCGCCGCGGTCCCTCCCCCCCGAGCCGCGCAGCGCAGGGGCTGCTGCCCACCCGCCCAGCGGGACGGGTCCGGGGCCGCCGTTCCGCACCGGCCCCCGGAGGCCCGGGTCGCCGGGCTTTGGGTCGCCGCGGGTGGGGGAGCGCGGAGGCGGGGGCGCGCAGCCCTGGCCCAGGCGGGCGCTCCCCTGCCCTACCCTGCCCCTCCCGCCCCGGGGCAGCCCCGGCTGCCGCTGGCGCCCGGCGCTCCTCCGCCTCCCCTACCTGCTGCGCCCCGGCTTCGGCGGCGCCTCCCCCGGCCCCGGAGCCCCCCCTCAGTGGGGCGACGCGGAGCCCCGGGCACCGGCCGGGCGCGCTGCGCCCTCCCACCCCGCGGGAGCCCCTGCGGACCCCGCACCTAGGGAAGCTGCCCCTCGCCCGCCGCCTCCCCTCCCTCCCGCGGCCGCTGCTGCAGCTCGGCAGCGTTTGTTGTGCTTAGTTGTACTGGCGCTGGGGCGCCCCTGCTCGCATCCCTTCGCGGGAGAAGCCTCAGGTCATGCTTTTCTGGGCTGCGGTAAGTAAGGGAAAAAAAAATATATTTAAAAAAAGAATAAATCAAAACCTCAACCCCCAAGCACAAATATCTCAACCAGTTGCAACTCTTCGGCTGGCCCGGAGGGGGGAGCGCGGGGGAGGGAAGGGAGTAATGCGAGATCACCCCAGCCCGGGGCAGCCTCGGCTGCGGGCTGCGCGGCCACCCGCGCATCGCCGGGGACGGACGGACCGACGGACGGGCTGCCGCTGCTCCGCCCCCGCGGCGGGGCGCTCGGTCCGGGGCGGGGGGGCGGCGGGCGAGGCGCGCAAGTGCCGCGCCGCAAACTTGGTGGGAGCGGGCGGCGCGGCGGGGCTTTGCGGGGCGAGGCTGCGGCCATGGCGGCCTGAGGCGGCGGCGGCGGCGCGGAGCGGGGCATCAGCGCGGCGGCAGCGCCCGCCTGCGCCGCGCAGCCCTACGGCGCCTGCAGGTAACCCCCTCCCCTCTCCCCTCCCTTCCCCTCCCGGCCCCCTCTCCCCCCGCGCCGTGCTCGGGCTGGGGGCGGCGGGGCTTCGGGGGAGCCGCGGGGTCGGCGGGTCCCCGGCCGCCCTCTCCCTTCCCCGGGCCCGCCGAGGGTGGGCTCCGCCGGGACGCCCCGGGGGGGACGGGGAGGGCGAGGAGGCCGGCCGGGGTCCGGGCCGTCGCGGCGGCAGGGTGCCGGCAGGGGGAGCCGGGAGCCAGGCGGAGCGGCCGTGCCGGCGGGGAGCGCTGCCGGCGGCCGGAGCCCCCTCTCGGGCATCGCCCGGCCCCACCCCCCCGAAAGTCCGCCGAGCCTTTCAAAACGGGCGGGCGGTTCTCCCCGGAGACGGTGCTCTTTGCTCGGGAAAGGAAAAAACCAGCTGGGGAGGCAGCCCTGTCTTCGCCGGGGCTGAGACCCGACCGGGGGTCCCACCCGCCGGAGGCTTTTCTCGCCCCGCAGCCTGAGGTGCGTGGCGGCCGCTGAGCCCCGGCTGCGGGGGGGCAGCCGCTGGCTCCCAGGCGTTTGGGAGGGGTTTTGTCCCACTTCGGCAAGTGAAGTTTTTTTTGCTCTTCCTCTTCTCCTGGTGAGAGCAGAAGAGAAGCGGCGTGAAGGGCACCGGCAGTTGTCTGAGAAGCGTGTGTTTTCCCCTGGGATGCGCTTGCAGTACGATTTGAAGTCCCAATGTACGTTTATTGCCGCTGTTCTTTAACTGGACTGGCTTCGCTCTGTGGCGTAACCGTATTTTGGCATTTTCTGGATTGTGGGGTTTGAGTTACCGTTCCGCAACAGTGCAGGAGGGAACACCTCGGTCTGTCGTATTAACCCATCGTTTTGTGAGGATTGCTTACCAGATAAATGACAGCTCTTAGGGTTTGTTGTGTTATTCCAGATGCTCGGTAGATTGACGCGATAATTGGCCCGGGATTATTCCTGGGGGGCAGCAGGGGTGGGGGGAGCTGTCAGTGTGTCCGTTCCTTCAGCAGACTGGACTATTGGCAGGAGAGGTCTGTGCACGCACGCACATGCACTCTCGTGAAGATGGTTAGTATTTGCAAGACAGCAGCTAAGAAAAACATCCTAAAGCTAAAAACTGTTGTTAAAGTTATAGCAATAGCGTGCTCCGGCACCCCTAAGGTAGCGCGTTGGAAGGATGTGTTTTCTGAAAGCTAACTAGCCGCTCTTAGTTTGAATTTTTGTGTGAAAGGCTGGTATGATGCTAGCCCAGGTAGAGCGCTGTAAAAATAAGAATTTTTCATAATGGAAATTGCACTCACATCTTAGTTCTAGCAGTTTCAGCGTCTGCCTGTTGTTACATAAGACTCAGTTTAGCAAAGTTTGACTTACTAAGAATTGTTGAGCTTGGTGATGTCACGTATATAACGCGTACTCAATCAAAAGCTTATCGGTGCCTTGAAAGGCCGAGGTATGGCCTGAGGTACTTTGCTTAGCCTAGTGAAAGGTTTTGGTAGACTTCTGTGTCTTGTGCTGTGGTTCCCACCTTGCTCTCCAGCAAGGTACTGATACTCTAACTTTATTACATTCACTAATGGATTCATCTCATTTTCTCATTTTAATCCTGAGCAGCTGTGAGGAGTCCTGCTGAGAGCTAAGATTTTGCTCTGGAGGGTGGCAGTTTGCGTTTCTGTTCGAGAGGCTGTTTTGAACTAAGTAATGTAAACACTTGCTCTTAAGTTGTACTGCTTATTCCTTAGGATGTTGTAACAGTTTTGGTTGAGAAAGCTGCAGGCATTAATCTCGGTAGCGTCTCATTTCTTTTAATCTTTAACCAGTGCCGTTTTCTTGAAAAACTTGCAGGTAGTAGGAGTGCTCGTGCACTTTGTAGTGTTCCGTAAACTTGGGTTACATCAGGTTAGTTGCACTCATTTCCTGCTGGGCAGAGATGCAAAGGGTGGTAACTATGTATTGCTGCTGTTTTCAGAAGAAAAGTTGTGTGGTGTTTTTTTTTTTTCCCCTTCCCTCTCAGCTACTTAGGGAAGCCACGTGGATTCTAATTTCTGTTGATGTAGTCTTACACAAATACAATGTGTTCTTACACAGATGCAGGATTTTCACTGAATGAAGTTCATTACTTTCCAGTGAGTAAACTGTACGTTACAGGCCATAAACTGCAGAAATACAACACAAGCCTCCTGCGAGCTTCAGTTTCTGTGTTAAGAGGTTGTGTGCAGGAATTCAGGCAAGGGAGCAGCTGAGCTCCTGGGATGAGCAGGGGCAGACCCTTTTCTGCACTGTAGTCTGCAAGGGCTGCATCACTCCGGGTGTTGGCAGAGGGTTATTTCTGTGCTGTAGGACACGTAAGTGGATAGTTGATAGTACTACCAGTTGATAGTAGGTGTGTACTACCAGTACTATCGGTTGATAGTGGTGGGGAGGGTGTGTGTAATCTGATACTGTGTTATTTAACATAAAGCAGTATCTAGTAATTACCTAATATATTGTGATGACTGGCTTCTGAATAGCAATGATATATGATTTAGCTCTAGTTTTAACACCTGATTTATAAAATTTTGATACGATCCTGATGTTTGGTAATATATATTCTAAAGTTACTACAGCTCCTGAGATGAATTGGTATTGCTGCTGCCGTAATTATAGGAAGCAGCACTGAGGAACTTCTCATTTTCTGTCACATCATTTTATAGAGATGTTTAATGCAAGTTTTTGTCAGTGCTGAGTTCTCCAAATTATAGTTAATCAGTCTGTTTCTCTTTATCATCCTTTTATCCTCTTTGGCCTGTGTATACAATCCTATTCAGAAACAGTTTTAAGTTACAGACTATATTCTTGCTCTTTCCTAATGTGTTTCATAAAGCTGTAACTGATTCAAAAGAATGTTTGTGGTTTGTTGTTTTTTTTTTTTTTTTCCCAAACACTGTAAACATTTTTCAGACTGACTCTTTTGAGATATGTTTGTCAATGGTTCACAGTAGGCTAGATGTAATTTCCAGGCTGCAGCATTGCAGCTGTGACCTGTGGAAGACAGGTGGCAGTCTGCTATCTGCAATTCTTACGGAAACCTGGGGAACGTCACAGCTTGAACTGTGCACTTGAGGTAGTTTGCTGTTAAATCTGTTGTTGTTAAAACAGCAAACTGTCTCCAAAAAAGATCGGGGCTTTTGTTTTAGTTTGCTTCCTAAAAGCATCCAATTATTTATTCGGTAAATTTGCCAGTTTGTGTCTAGGTATAACGCATTTGCTTAACATTTGTCAAGAGGGTAGCAAATGTAAAGCAAGTTAATGACCCCCAAACTGCAGTCTAATTAGCGTCTTGTTCTTGACTTTTTGCTGGAATGTATATTCCAAAGTATAAAGCGTGTAAATCTTTTGTCATTTAGTGGATTTATTCATGCATCTCTTCTCAGATTTATGTCTTCCCTCAGGTGCTTTGACACAATCCAGCTCTCTGCTGTATAAATCAACTCTTTATCTCCATGCCCATTATTTTTTTTAGAAATATATTAATAAAATGAATCTCTGTTTGGGGACTTTTTTGGAAGGAATCTGTACTTGTGTCCCAGTGTATATTAGAAAGTCAGGCAACTTCACAAAGGAGCTAATGTTAGCGATAGTAGCAGAACGCTAGGATAGAGATGAAGTCTGCATTGAGGCCTTTGCAGGTTAAATTCTTGAGTTTAACTCAGCTGTTAAACTTTTCTTTTCAAAGGTTATCTTTCCAAACAGTTTGAACGATTTGTTTTAGAAAGTTTAGATGCTGTGTAATGCGTCAGCGGCACTATAATTTCCAAACTTGCCTCTAATTAGCTTATCTGTGTTACAAAATCTCTTTATGCGATAGCAAAATAATATAGATTTTCTTTCCTTTTCCAATTTTAAAAATCAGGATATATACCTTAGAATTGTTGGATCTTCATTTCTGACAGAACTGGCCAACCTTTTCATGGCTACCAACCCTGGTAATGGAAATTACTGTTTCACTTGGAGGATGTCGATTGCGTAGCTCTAAATCTTTGGCATATAATTTGCTGATTTTTTTTTTTTTTTTAACTCCTTGCTAGATGAACAGCAACATGCAACCACTTAGCAATATTTGCTTTGTTTAGGAGAAGCTTACAGAAATTATAGCTTTCAGAATGCTGAAATGAAGCCTGTTGCTGTTCTCTCTGTAATATTAGAATGCTTTCTTAGGCTTTACTAAATACATGTGATGAATGAATGAGAGCGTATGTGATGGCTGCAGGATTGGTTTATAATCTGAATGGATGGCCTGAAGAGATGGGCCACACTGTAAATTGTGGGATTTTCCCATCTTCTCTTCCTCACCTGTCTCTGAATTTCAAAATTAAGCTGCTTTCCCTGCTGCTGCCTTCCTTCTCTGAATTGCTAGTCCAGGTGGAAACCCAGAAAGCTATTGAAGTGTGCTTTCTGGTCAGACTTATGTTTAGCTGAGAATGAAGAATTCTTAATGTAAAGTTAACTATAAGGCCTCTGTAGCTAGTGAGAGAGTATTTTAATAATTTTGGGCCCTGTTCTTCTGGCCCACAGTAAGATTGTTGCTGAATCACTCACTTCTATTGCTGGTGAACTCTACAGACAAAGGTATGCAAATTAATATTTGTCATGTGGTTTTAAAAACATTTAGGCAGTTGTTCTGCCTGTGTTTTCTCCAGCATAAAGTCACTTCAGAAATTCCTGTTGCCTTTTTTTTTGTGTATGTGTGTTTTTTCATAATCTAGATCACTTCATTGACCTGGTTTCACTGGAAGTGCACTAACGCTTACATTGGCAAAACCCCCTAGTTATGAAGTGTATCCTAGGAGAACTGCTGAGATGGCTTTGGTATGGGAGAAGACGTATGGGATAAAGCCCTTTCTGTTGACCTTGTCTGATAGAAGTGAAACTGCTGAGTACTTGAGGCAAACTCCTCGCCTTGCCAGTTATGGGAGGATAGGTTGCGTATATTGCCTTGTGTCTCCCAAAGTCTGGAAAAGTTTTAGGATTTCTTTACTAAGTCAGAGTCAGAGTTGGAGGCTGTGAAAAGGGATTGTCCACAGTCATTGGGCTGGTATGTTACTTAATCTGAGTTTGGTTGTTGATGGTCTCTTCTGTTATGTCTTGTTTGCTTTCTTATTCTGAACTTGCAGTAGGCTTGTATAGTAGTTTTATTAGATTTTGTCATCAAAACTTGTGTGTGTATTCTAATATTTATTTAGCTTTTCTTGCTGTAGTGCATGCTTTTCCTTGCTACTTTTTAAACCTACGCAATGATATTGAAATTCTTAGTAAGAATATCTAGGAAAGAGCAAGTGTGCAAAATTTCTACTAGTGTCTGATGTTATATTACCCAATATAGCAACACGGGACTCATAGTTTAGCCAAAAGATGAGATTTCAGCTTTGGAAGGGAAGAGAGAGGTCTGTTTCCCAATAGTGCTCTTCAAGGCACATCAGTCTGGGGTAGGCCAAGAGTCTGATGACTCTTGTGAGCCTTATGAACTGGCTGCGATGCTGAAGTAGCTAAAGATGATGCTGGTGGTGATGTTGTCTCTTGCACCTGCTTCTGACACTGCAAATCCATATTTTGACTCTCACTTGATAAGATACTTCAAAAAAAAAAAACCCAAAACCAAACCAAAACAACCAGAAAACCACCTTAATTCTTGCCCTTTAATAAAAGCTTCTCTTTGTGACCTGAAAACCACTGTATGCTGTGCTCCCTGAAGACAGGCAGGTATAGGTGGAGGATGCTGTGCCAGCCAGAGACTATTGTAGTTTGTTGTCCTCCTTGGCAGTTCTGGGTCTTTATGTCAGACAGTTGTCTACTGGGTCCTTTTTGTTGTGCCAATGTAACTCTTCATATGGATCCTTACTATAAACAGTATTAGGGAACTGATGCTCTTAAAAAACACTTTTTGTCTTTAACGTACCCGTGGCTGCTGATCCCAGTAAGGCCATATAGGCTCTGGTCTCAGTGTAACTGCGGGTGTGCAATGAGTGTCATCAGGTGAGGAAGGAGGGGAGAGGAGGATTGTGTGTACAGATAACAATTCTGATTAGTCCCTCAAATAACAATGAAATTTAGGACTGACAGAAGAGCTCGGGTAGGTTTTGCCTCAGTGGTGTAAAGTGTGTTCACACAACTTTTGGTTATGTTAGTTTTATAAGAGCAACAGGCTCTGTTCTGGAGGTTGCAGATGGACTGGGGCACAGAGGTATGCCTGTCTTCACCAGCAGTCTAAACTCATCTGAGGACTGAGGTACCTAGGAGGCAAGGCCTCACTGCATTGCCCTTGAGTGTGTCAGGAAGCGGGGAAATTCAGTGTAATAATCTGTTAAAAACTGGAGGTCAGTCTTCCAGAACTTGTCTGTCAGACCTTACTCTATTGAAAAATGATAATGGATTCTGCTACCTGCTGTTGGAATTGATAGTATGAAATGACATAAGTGTTCTACACTGATTTGCCAAAAGCATGAGTTCATGCGTACAAATCTAGAGACATGTGAGAGGTGAAGAAGTTGGTGTTTGTGGGGAGAAAAGATTCTGTTGATGAATGTGGGTGTGAGTCCTAAAATGCTGTTACCCTGGGCCCTGGACACTTATACAAGTGATGTAATTCTGTCATAAAGCTCGGTCAGAGTCTACAGGCTCACCTGAATGGTCCAAGAGAATTGCAAGATTTTCCAATTTATCTTCTGTTGCTTTCCTGAGTGCATAGTGTTAGACTCCTTACCTGAAGCATTAGCTGTCTTTAATATTGAAGACAAACAAGTGCAGCTTGGGCATCATCCTCTAACTGCTGGTAACAAAGAAACTGTAACTAGCAACAAAAGCAAAAAGAAACATCTGGGCTCAAGATCTGAATCACTGTTCTTTTTGCCTTTGTCTGTCGTTTTAAATTAAATTAATGGTCTGGGTGGAGTGACTTGTTTTCTTCCTTCAGTATCCTTTCTATAAGTGAGTTTGCAACTAGCTTTTATTAGAAAATTTCGTTTTTGCTTGCTTATCTATAACTGGCAGGGAAAATTGTTTTGCAAATTCACTTAATCTGAAGGACAATGAGACCAGTGTTTGGGTTTGAAGAAAAATAGTCTTGAACTAGAGATAAACACTTAATTCTGATATTTAACTTGAGTCTTTATATTTATCTCTCAAACCCGTAATCATAAAGTGCTCTTAAATTAACTTGAGCAAATGTGTTATTTTCCTTTGAGTACCTACATGAGCGCATTGCCTGCAATAGGCTATCTGCTTCTTGGGAAAACACACGTTAGTCTTTTTATGGGATGACTGTTGACAAAGCTTGTCCTTCAGCTTCAGTGGTAGAGATGCTGTGTTGTAATTGTTTTTTTCCAGAAGGTTAAAAAACCTCCTAGTTTATTACAGAGGCATATCACTAG
Organism: Phalacrocorax carbo; assembly: GCF_963921805.1. NCBI lineage: Eukaryota > Metazoa > Chordata > Aves > Suliformes > Phalacrocoracidae > Phalacrocorax > Phalacrocorax carbo. The sequence goes on along the minus strand of NC_087514.1, from coordinate 79,277,277 downwards.
TATTTTTATAAGACAAACTATAAGAATTGCATAACTACATATATAGGGAGCTCTGTTTGCAAGGAGCAATACATGTGCTTAACTTCCTTTTTTGATCTACTGTGAATTCTTTGCAGAAATCAGGCTCCATTTATAATTGCATGTATTTGTTAATTTTGTAGATTCAGCATTCCCCATTAAAAAGTCCTTTGAAAGAGAGGATTTTTTTTCCCTGCTACTCAACAACCTTGACTTTTTTTTTAATAAGCCCCAAATTGCTACCAATGCCAACACTGAAAACTCTGAAAATGGCATTTGAAATGAGCAGAGCAGTTGACACCATACTTATTCCCAGCTCTCTGCACATGCTGGCACCTTCAAAGATTTATCTATAGCCATAGATCAGGTCTAGAGAATGCAGTTACAGATGAAACCTGAGGATCTAGTGATTTCTGTTTTTAACCAGCAGATTGCTTCGCTTTTTGCCAAGCCAGGTGCTTGTCTCCCCTTGCCACTTTGTGCATTGTGGGAAGTGTTGCTTTATGGCATGTTTAAGTCCCTTGTTTCCTTGTTGCTTATTTGGCAACTAAAATTTTCTAAACCTTATAAGAAATTATGCATAGGTGTTAATGTTCTTGCTTCCAACATAATTTATTTCCCACAAATCAATCTTCATATGAAGAACAGTGTTTCTGTGTTTATATTAATCTCTGTAGATAGTTGATAACTGGGATGATCAGTGTTAGGAAAACTCCCTGGGTGTTCCTGAGTATCATTTGTTTTGTCTTTTAGGTACTTATAATGCCACCCTGTGTCCCAAAACATTAAGGGAAAAAAAAACCCTTTGACTTCATGATAGTATCTGGGTTGACTTTCATCATTGTATAACTAATCCTACAAGGATTAGCCTTATGTGAAGTGAAGTGCTTATGGGAGCCTTACTTTTGTGACTGAGTCATAAGAATTTGGGTTAACAAGACTTAGTATTATATTGTTGAGGTTGACATGTCATACTGTGACTGAAAAGAGTTTGGAATTGCTCTTGTAGGCAGCTAACCAGGGAGAAAACGATGAGCAGACCTAACTGATAATCTTCTCATCCTTAGCAGTGGCAACTTGTATATAAACTATTAGTATCTTCTGAAATGTTGTTTCATTTAGTTTCTTTTTGCAGCAGTAGTTCCCAAGATATTCTCACCATTTTAACAGCATTTAAGCTGACAACTGTATTCCTTATCCCTTGGTCCCTGGAGCTCATCACCAGAAAAGGCTGTTGCATCAGTTTTCCATTATCAGATTTTCTGGTGGTAGACCTGGCGATTCAAAAATGAATGGAAATATAGCATACTTCCCCCAAGGCATCTACAAATGGAATCTCTGTTCACACAGAGAAGTCCATACTTGTTTGGTATGGTCACTCCCAGTGCATTCCACTATAGCTCAGCATGTCATAGTTAATAGTCAGACCAGTTATCCCCAGGGTATTCAGCCCCCTGAGCTGGAAGGCAGGGATGGATCACAGAATAAACACCCCATAATCCAAGAGGAGGCAGTTTATGACCTGTTGAGCTACCTGGACACTCACAAGTCTATGGGGCTGGATGGGATCCACCCGAGAGTACTGAAGGAGCTCGCCAAGTCACTCTCCATCACTTATCAGCAGTCCTGGTTAACAGAGGAGGTCCCAGGCAACTGGAGGCTTGCCAGAAGGAGGATCTGGGGAACTAAAGGCCTGTCAGCCTGACCTTGGTACCGGGGAAGATTATGAAGCGATACATCTTGAGTGAGCTCATTAGGCAAGTGCAGGAGAAGCAGGGGATCAGGCCTAGCCAGCATGGCTTCCGGAAAGACAAGTCCTGCCTGACCAACCTGACCTCTTTGTATGACCAGGTGACCTGCATAGTGGATGAGGGAAAGGCTGTAGATGTTGTCTACCTGGACTTTAGCAAAGCCTTTGACACTGTCTCCATAGCATCCTCCTAGAGGAGCTGGTGGCTCAAGGCTTGGATGGGTGTTCTCTGCGCTGGGTAAAAAACTGGCTGGATGGTCGAGCCCAGAGAGTTGTGGTGAATGGAGCTAAATCCAGTTGGCAGCCGGTCATGAGTGGTGTTCCCCAGGGCTCAGGTTGTTTAATAACTTTATCAGTGATCTGGATGGGGGACTGAGTGCACCCTCAGTAGGTTTGCAGATGACACCAAGCTAGATGGGAGTGTCAATCTGCTTGAGGGTAGGAAGGCTCTGCAGAGGGACCTGGACAGGCTGGATCGATGGGCTGAGGCCAACTGTATGAGGTTTAACCAGGTCAAGTGCTGGGTCCTGCAGCTGGGTCACAACAACCCCATGCAATGATACAGGCTTGGGGAAGAGTATCTGGAAAGCTGCCCTGCAGAGAAGGACCTGGGGGTGTTGGTTGACAGCCGGCTGAACATGAGCCAGCAGTTTGCCGAGGTGGCCAAGAAGGCCAATGGCATCCTGGCTTGTATCAGGAATAGTGTGGCCAGCAGGAGCAGGGAAGTGATCGTGCCCCTGTACTTGGCACTCAATACAGGAAGGACATTGAGTTGCTGGAGTGTGTCCAGAGAAGGGCAACGAAGCTGGTGAAGGGTCTGGAGAACAAGTCTTGTGAGAAGAGGTTGAGGGAATGGGGTTGTTTAGCCTGGAGAAGAGGAGGCTGAGGGACGACCTTATTGTTCTCTACAACTATCTGAAAGGAGGTTGTAGTGAGGTGGGTGTTGGTCTCTTCTCCCAAGTTACTGGCAATAGGACAAGAGGAATTGGCTTCAAGCTGCATGAGGGGAGGTTTAGATTGGGTATTAGGAAAAATGTCTTTACTGAAAGAGTGGTCAGGCATTGGAACAGGCTGCCCAGAGAGGTGGTGGAGTCACCATCCCAGGAGGTGTTCAAAAAACTGTGTAGACGTGGCACTTCACGGCATGGTTTAGGAGGCATGGTGGTGTTGGGTTAATGGTTGGACTTGATGATCTTAGGGGTATTTTCCAGCCTTAATGACTCTGATTCTGTGTGAAGCAAAGGATGCAAGTCACTCTGTGCAGAACCATTGAAACTGTGAGATTTCAGGTGTCTCATTCAGTATGGCATGAAGCAAGATGGAGACACTAGCTAACCGCCTTCCTGTAGTGTTTCTGTTGACTAGAAGGTGCCCATACCCCACAGGTGACATGTTCGGTTTGCTCAAGGTTTTGAAATGTCAAAGAAATATCAAGTATGACACATCCATGTAGTAAAACTAGAGTGTTGATACTTTGGTAATGTGTGACAAATGTATGAGAATTAAAAGTAGGCTCTGATAGGCAGAATTCATTTGAGCAATAACTTCTGTGTAGGAATTGGTGGGTGGGGCTCAGTGACCAAAATTACTCTAGTTAGATGACTGGATCATAGTAATGCTCCCTCCTGTTAGTAAAACCTATGTATAATATAAAGCTTTTAAATTGTAAAATGTATCTGTGACACTTGTAATTTCTTAAGGAACTGTTTGCAAGCAGCGTTTATAAATGTTTCCTGGTTTACTGAATGCATGGTGATAATTGACTTTACCTTCTAGTTCCTGTTTATATATATAGGGGTGCATGGATGGGGGTGTGTACGCTCTTTTTCCTCTCTATACACACACATGCATTCACACACACATTTTTACAGACTATTCCAGTTTGTCAAACAGTGGTACTGGCTAGATCATGTGCTCCCTCTGTTTAGTGAAAAAGCTGCTGTAGCATCCCAGACAAGCCAATTAATAGTGGAAGGACAGAGAGGCCTTTCTGCTGGGAAGAACTTATCAGCTTCAGTCCAGTGGTTAGTGCATGAGGCCATGCCAAAGACAAAGTGAATTGAAATAGAGATCAGGACACTGTTCTGATAGTCGATAGTTTTATTTTGAGCTCTGAAGAGCTCATCTCTTTGAAGAGCAAATAAATGCTGGGATCAAATATTGATTATGTGTAATGTCTAAAATTCATAAACTTCTTAGCTTTATTCTGGCAAGCTGGACTTCAGGGAAGAATGGAGCAACCTTTGCTTGAGAGTGGGGAAAAAAAAAAGTGAATTAATCCTTCCTGATGGCTATAGTGGCATCTCTTACAGGCAGAGGTCATGATGAGATTTGACTGGATTCAGAAGATACAATTGAATCAGTAGAATTTTGGTAAATTGGATGGACCAGAAACATGGACAAAGTCATTGGACTACAGTAATAAGAATGGGCAAGAAGTTTGAGGTTTTAATATACTTTTCTGAAAGCTGATGAACACTTTGTAAGTGTAAGTGCAAGTATTTCTCCATAGTTTGCCTCTGATTTAATGGAATATATTGCCATGCACTCTTGCTGCAGGCTGTGATTAAGTCCAGGCATTGTGTAAGATTTAAGTACAGTTATGTTTTAATTTCTAAATCCTTCAGGTATTTCCCCTTCTGTTCCCTCAAACTGCGGCTGTAGTTCCAAAAGTGGGATCAGTAGGTCCTACTATGTTATTTGAGATAATGTACAATAGTATGTTGATTTTGTAGGGTTCTCAATTAACGGTTAAGTTGCTTAATGCTAATGAAGGGGGGTGGAATATTGAGGGTTGACATTAGCACTGCTTCACAGTCCACAGAAATTTGGAAATAAATGTTCTACAGGGTTTGTTATCTACCTTTTGGTATAGCAACGCTAGTAAAAGAAGTTCACATGCTCTCTTAAGTTCCTTTTTGCTCTGTGTGCATTTTAAGAAAAAAAAATTTCAGAATATCCTGTGTTTTATTTTTTAGTAATTTGTCTTAATTCTGCTAGATCTGCCATATGCAGGACAATGCCTAAGGTATAAGGCAGGCCAGGGTACTCCTGTGTTCTGCCAATAGGTTTTATGAGGGTAAATGTATTAATGAACAAATGATTCTCTAGACACTGAAGTGATTCTTTTGTGCGTATAAATAAAAAGGCATGAATGGCAGTGCTAGTGTAGTTTGCTGATCCCTCTCTGACTAATCCATCAAAGATGAGAGCCTGCTGTGAATTTTGTATCTAGCTGGAATTACTCTTTTCTGCTTTCAGTTTCTAGTAAGTCAGCCAGGAGAGCGTCCCAGCAGGTAAAATTGTTTTTGTGAGCAAACCATGCGCAAACTTAGCCTTGAGGTAGCTATCAGAAGGCGTGCCGAGTGTTAGTTACCTCGGTCCCATCTAAGACATGCAGGTCACCTTTCCTGGATTCCCATAGCCCAGGCTGAGTGTGTTGCAGTTGCTGGACTCTGGGCAAGCAGGGCTGCTGGCACCCATGTGGCTGGCTGTTTTTTTTTCCTGCTGCTTTGTGTCCTGAAGCTCAGTAGAGAAGGGCAGCTGCTGTGCTGCTGTTGGGTGGGTGGGTTTGGTGTTGGGTGGTTTGGGGTTTTTTTTTGTTTTTAATGTGTTATTCAGTGAGTAAAGGTAATGAGGTAGGTAGCAGGCAAGAGGGGACACACAGCTGGCAGAGATAAGAGGTGGGAGAGGATGTTTTGGATGAGTGGGATTGGAAAGATTGAGGGGAAACGAGAGCCTGTTATGTCATAGGAGAACGATGTGGTGGGAGCTAGCGCACTTCATATGGCCAGTTGCAAAATTGTGAAAACCTTTCCTCCTTCTCTCTGCCACTACACGCCTGGCACCCCGCGCAGGCTCGCACCGTTGCCCTCTTCAGCTTGCCTGGGCTGTTCACAGGGTCTGACTCCTTTTGGACTAGATCAAGAAACAAGGTTCCAGCTGGTCATATCCATTGCAGCTGTGCTGCTTTTCTTAAGTACTTAGAGGTATACAATTAGCTAATGAAATGCTTAACATAGAGTTTCTCACAATTGCATGAAACTTGATGGCTGTGTTAATGTAAATAATTGGCAGGCAGAAGGAGTCGCTATATAATATGAACTACAGAAACTGAATCTCAAGTTGGAAAACTGGGTCAGGATAATTGGAGTAATGTCACCAGCTCTGAGGGTGGATGCTGTTTTCATTTGTGTTGAAGGTCTGTGGATCTACAGCTGTTCTCCAGGTACGAACTTTCCATGCAGCTTTTTCATTATTTGCTTTATGTTTCTTCTGTGAATTATGATGTACTTTGCAGCAGAACTCTACTATGGATGAGATGATACTATGGAAGTGTTACGGAGATAAATAAGTTAATTTTTCAAACTTTTAAACTGCACACTGAGTATGTGCTTTAATTTATGGGATGGCTTTGCTTGTCTCTTTTTGAGTTCCAGAGTAAGCGTGAAATGGCAACAACCTTCTTTTAACTCTTGGAAAGAGATTTTTGGTTCAGTGTGGTTCCTTCATAACCCAGAGCCAGACTCTTTGCTCTCTACCTTTTCTTCCTTTCATTAAAAAAAAAGTAAAAAACAAACAAAAACACCCCCAATGGTTTTTACTGAAGCAATCAAAAAGCCAATCGTCTCAGTTGTCTGAGAACTTATGGTTTATCATCAGCAGAAGACCTATGAAGCGTTACGCTTCAGTTTGGTGTGGGAGCACAGTTGAAATAGGTTGGAATAGCATGATGACTTCTGCCTGAGTTCCATTAATTATGGCGAGTCTGGAACACAAAATGTTTGCTTAAATTGTTTGTAATACAAAGTGTATTTGGAGATAATAGTAAGACTTTCAATATAGCTGCTTTATTCCACTGTCAGCACATCCAGACCTTTTTCCCCATGTGTCTTTAAATTCTTCCTAAAAATCTTTCAAAGGTAGTTTTATTAACTTAACATAGTGCAGATGTTGCTAGCTGTGAGGAATAAGTCACAATGGCTTGTAGTGTTGTGTCAAAAATATCATTAAGAGGCTTAGAACAAAAGGAGCAATTAATGAACAGTCTTCACTATGAACAAATGTCAGACTCCTCCAGGGCTAAGGTGCTTCTGTGCCATATTCATTAATTGCTCTTTTGAACAAAGTTGGTGTTGATGACTGGGTTTAATTAAGCATACCTGAGAAAATCCACAAAACCAGATCAGAAGTATTAGAATGAAAAATTTGCATTTAATTTAATCAATAAAGGTTTTTTTCTTCTCGTGGGGGTTTATGCTTCATGTAACTGTGTGTGGCTGACATTTTCCCCTAACCATTGGGATTGTCTTCATTCAAGATTTTGGCAGAAGTCTTATTGTTTGCTTCAGGATGTATGCCAAATGCCATGCTTGCATCTAAATCTCTATGATTAAAAATGTATTAAAATCTGTCATGGTGGACAACAGCTCTCGGAACGGTCTCAATCTACCTGTTGAAATGTGGCAGGTAAGGAAAGAAGTGCATGTGAGTAGAAAGGTAGAAATCTGAAACCATGATTGCTAAAGCTCATTTCAAACTTGCTGACCCTGTAACTTGGCTAAAAATATCTCCTTGGGAAAACTAGACAGCCACTCTGTAGTATAAACTCTTATGTAAAGCTGGATTGTCCGTGCTACTCAGTGACTTACAGGTCTAAACTGAAGCTTGATGAATGGTGTTCCCCAACATCCATGTTGTTACGTGGAATATAGTAATACGTTTATCACCATGTTTGTTTGTTACATTTTTGGTTCTAATTTGCCACTCTGTGAGACAGAGGCAGGTGTGGTCAGTATAGTATAGATGCCTGCAAGAGTCTGCCTGGAAGGTGACGGCTATTTCTTTGTTTTTTCTGTGCATTGAGCTGAAAGCTGCAATAATATATGCAAAATACTGTTATTTTAGGTTTTGATGAGAAAGACTGGGGGGGGAGGGAAGACTAATACACACCACAGCTGACTTCTAATTATACTGTTTCCAGGTATTTATTTTGGTTTTATTCATAAGTTCTATTGTGTAAAGTCAATCAGAAGATGAAGAAGAGGTTTTGTGAAAGAACTTTGGAGTAGTTTGCAGTTTTGAGCCAAGCGGTAACTGGAAGCTTTAATAGCCGAACAGTACCACTTCAGAATTGGAGATGTGCCACTGGATGGACATGTCAGAACTTAGCAAAAATAGCATATCCTATAGTGGGCATTCATTTAGAAATTTAAAATTAGCGTTGTATCCTGGATATGATACTGCAGGTGGTCACAAGCACTAAATAGCATTCAGCACTCTCTGTTATTCAAGTGGGTCTTAATATAATACTTTAAACATTTCATGGTTTTATGCAAGGCTGACTGACTGTTATTACTGTTGTTCTTTATATGGCACCAAAATGTACAATGTGTTTCCTAGGTATTAAAACAAATCCTTGGCCAGAGATGTTTAACATGGTCCTGCGTGAATGGAAGTCAGTGGCGCAATTCCAGCTGACTTCAGCTGGGAGTATACGTAGATCCTGTTTTATTTCTGATAATATATATATCTAAACACACAGTCAGCTGGTGGGATTGAGAGTGATTTATTTTGCATTGTACTATTTTGCTTGTAGCATTCCAATAGAGTTTGGCCAAATAAGCTTGAGGAAAAGTGCTGTCCCCTGTATTAAGGGAGTGTAAAGCTTGAGGAAAAACAGAACTTGGGTATTATGGTTTGATTAATTGCTTGAATATTTATGCAAATTACAGTAGGTTCTGATGAATTGTATGGGGAAAGTCTGCGCTGACTTTTTCTTTCCATTATCCACTTCTACCCTTTCTGCAAAAGTAGAGGGACATAGTCTTTTTAAGGACTATGGGCAGGAAGTTTCTTTAAAACCCATTGGAATGACCTGTGAAAATAAGATAGGATTTTCTTATAACTTATTTACTGAGTGTAGGTGTTAGTTCATGTGTTTGTTTTCAGAGAGTGGTAACAAAAGCATGTGTTTCCCTTTCTTGCTCTCCCTCAATATATAAATGTGTGTGTGTCGGGGGATGTGAGAGAGACAACAAAACTGTGTATATGTAAATATTCTCTTAGAGGACAAACATCTAGGAAAAAATGATTGTTTCCTTTATTTGTTACGTTTTAACTGTATGACCTTAATTTTTCATTTATTCAAACTGAGTGTATTAAATTATTTTTTTTTTTGAGATTATCACTAAAAAGATTGGCTTCTGGCTTTTAAAAACATGATTTTTAAGTAAGGTAAGTGACCTGTTCCATGTTTTCAGGTTTTTCTGGAGATTTTTATTGCTTTGTTCACACATTCTTTTTAAAGCATAGATTCTTACAATTCTTTGTCATATTGCATAGTTGTGAGCATTTTAACAGTTTCTTGTGGGATAAAAAGAATTTTTTCATCCTTAATTTCAGTGATGTCTAATATTTTCCTTTAGTATCTCTTCTAAGAATTTAGGTAATGCTGGGATGAAGAGGTTGAATTTTGAGATGTGACACTCACTGCTACAGTAAAGAGAAAGCTATTCACATGTACAGAAGTGGTGATACAACAGGTACAGCGGGTAAGGCAGAAGTGTAATTTGTCCAAAGGTTCATGGCTCTTTCTGTTTATTTGCCATAGCAGGTTAGTGGCAGGCTTCAAAATAGTGATGGGATCTGAGCGGCACTTGTGCTTTGGAAGCTGAAGGGGGAAAAACCCACATATGAAATGTTTAATGAAGGTGTTCTTAAGTGATTGCATTTTTGCTCTCTCCTGGCATTATGAGACAGTTTTTCAAACGGTGGGTCTTCAGGACAGTGGTGGTGTTCTCCTTTTTCTGCCTTCACAAAGCAGCCCTTAGGGAGGGGGAAGGGATTTGGAAGTGGAATGCTGGCCAACACCTCTACACCTTTCCACCACGTGCTAAAGGGATGAGTTAGCAAGAACAACTTCCCTGGTTCCTCTTCATCTATGAAATACTGTTTCAAATGCTTCATGTCTTTATGGAAATGGATGCACTATAGCTCAATAAACCTAAACCCAGTGGCCTAAGCAAATGTTGTTTTTTATTTTAGTTATAAGTCTTCAGATTGTGAGTACACTAAATAAGTGGTTTCAGGAAGAAAAGCAGGCTTTTGCCCACCCAAATAAACCTGACCTTAACATGCCTGTAGTATGGTATGGTGCCGCAAGGATCTTGGTTTCTTATTTGCAACTTGGAGGAGCAGACATTAGGACCGTACTGCCGTGGAAGTGAGTGGCATTACAAGAGCATCAGCCACAACAAAACTTAGCGCATTAGCTTGAAGCAGAAATGAACTCTGCAAATCTGGTTTGCTTCCCAAGTGAAATTTGTGTGTGTGTGTCTCATTCTTCACCTGCAGGGAAGCAGTAAATGCAAGCACCAAAAAGAACCTTCTGAGAAAGTGTATAGTACAGGATGAATTTTGCAAAAGCTGAATACTGTGTCATGGGATCTAGTGAAGTTATAGTTATTATCTTAGCATGATACCTATAATAAAGGTATATAAATAAAGAAATAACATATAATAGATTAAAAAAATACAGGCCTATATGCCTTTCCCCTGTCTAGGGGGAGAAATTAATTTGTACATGCTGTTTGCAAAGCCTTTTGTAAAGTTCAGACTGCTTCAACGGAAGGTGCTATATAGGTAAGTAGGTCAATTATATCCAAGTCAAGTGAACTTTTTTAAGTAAACACTTAGGAGCTACTAATATTCTGATCAAGAAAAAATCCTGATGGTGTTCTAGGTTTTATCTGGAGAGCAACATAAATAGTTGAAAACCACATTTAAAATAGGAAAATTCAGAATAGCTTTTGTTTCTCCAGTGTGTCTTTTTAAAAGAAGTTCTGTTTGTTTTCTAAGGCTTTTTTAAAAACAAAACAGATTACAAAAACCCTCAAAACAACAACAACTCCTACCCCCTCCCCAAAAATGACTAATTTAATGGATATTTCAAATACAGCAGTTGTGCTGGCATAGCTGGATGGCTGGTGAAGACTCTTGAAGGCAAAGATCACTTCTGGACTCTCTCCTTCCCCCAGCCCCTCAGCTCCTGTGCATCTTGGTAAAAGCATCCTGAGCAAAGCATTCTTGATTCATCTCTGTGAACAAGCCACATCTGTGTCTGGGATGGTTCATGTCTTTTTATAAAAAGGATTTAAACTTCACAGAAATAAATTATTCCCATATTGTCATTAGTTTTAATGCTAATTTTAGACAAAATTGCTTTAAATATGGGAAAAAATCCTCCATGTTACTTGTTTAGGAGACAGCTGGAGCCTCACATGAGAAGTAGAAAACATGGCTAGTTCTTTATGACATGACATTTCAGGACAGATTGACAAACAGATTGAATGACATTTGAAAATGCAAGATGTTGTAAGAACTCGCTGCCTTAGCTATATGTAAACACTGCTGGGAGAAAAGCAAGCTTTTATTTAAAAAAGAAAAAAAAGGTGGGGGAGAGAAGAGCATGCTATGCTTTAAGCTCTTTCCTTGTATGATTAACACCTGGACTGTCTTCAGAAAAGGCATGTCTTTCTGCTTTTATAATTTCAGGGAGGTTATTGACTGAGCAGTAGGGTGCTTTTTTTCCTTTATCTGATGCCTTACTGAGTTCTTTGCAGGCTCCTGACTCTGTTAGGAAGCTAAAATTGGAATTTTAGCTATCAGACATAGAAATCATTAACAACATTTATTGACTTCTAAGCACTCTTCCGTTATCTTGATTCTGTCAGATCACCCTTATCCACTTTCTGCAAAACATAATTGAAAACAATGAAATTTCTCAATGTTTTGTGGACAGGTAACAGAATGGAGAAGATTTTTATTTCAGAAAACATCATTCAATATGAAGCTATAAGAAGTTGCATCTGCTAGCACTAAGAACAGTTTTAACAAAGAAATCTCAGCTAAAAAGGCTGTGTGGTGCTTCTACTTTGTCCTCTGCATTAAACCAAGAGAGGTTTTGCAGAGGTCAAATAAGGAAGTTGTAATGGAAGTGACACAGAAATCCATTAACACTGACTTCTGATTTTTAGATTTCAGTATCTGTAGCTTCATTGCCTAGTGAAGTTCAGGTTTTATGGTAATGATTAATGCTCTGGTTTTGATTCTTGAAACTTGATTTATGTATGAAACTCCTACAAAAGAGTAGGTGCTCAATGGCAAACTGCTTCAGGGTGAGGAAGTGAGTAAGAGGAATTAAATGCAGCTTTAAAGTAGTGGTCCTGTTTATCAAAGAGCATTCTCCATAAGGACTAATAATATTGTGTCAACTCAGAAAAGAAAAAATGGTAAAGAGAACATAATTAAAATTAAAAAGCAGAGAATTCTTTTAATAGACCAGAAAATAGGATACAAAACTTAAAAGCTAAAAAGGAAACATACTCTTTTTGTAACACAGAAGCAAGTCAATATAATTTCCTTATATTTCACTTTGCATTGGAACCAAAGCAATATACAGATACGTCTTGCTGGATATGTATGATTATTTTTCCTTAGAAACGTGCAAGTTTCTTTGCTTCTTAAATACAGCAAGGGAGTTGATAAATGGACACATTAGAGAGTTTGAAGTAAGTTAGAGGCTTGGATGGTTACAATTTTTTTATATTGACTTTTATAGTAAGTTCTCCCATGTTTTAGAGTACACGATGTGAAAGTTGGGAGCAGTGACAAAAATCTGCTTTCTAATGGTGTATAACTGTATCAGATGGGGCAAACCTTTGGCCTTTTTGGTAGGGATTAAATCTGCTCTGAGGATGACTTGGCTGGAGCCGCCTTCCCCCCCGCCCCCCCACTTTAAGTTAGGTGTTGATAAACAAAACAAAATGCTGCCCCTATTTGCTAAGCTTGTTTCTTTTTGTCACCTTTCTGTGCTTTTGGTCTCATAGATCATCCCTCCTCCATAAATTAACCAGACAATAACATCATCTACTTAGAAGTCCTGTGCCACCAGACACTGGGAGATTAAAATGCTCATCAGATCTGTTTATGAGAATTGTATTATTTTTGTTGATCTGGAAAGTGTATTTATTAAGTATGTCTTCTGGATGCTGGTTGTGTCATGCTGCCCAAGGGAAACAATCCTCCTGGCCAACTATTGTGTTTGGTTGAATTTAGGCAGGTTTTACAAAGTTTCTATTATGTTACAGTGCTGTGGATATGTGTAGAATAGATGCTAAAAAATTGTGTGAGAAGGGTAAAAGGAAGGTCGAGACGAGTAGTCAGGAAGTAGCAGGGTGTCAGGAGATGGGTTTGGAGTGAGTTCAGAGCGAAGAGGCTGATCAGGATGTGTGGGAAACAGTAAGATGCGGAAGGCTGGTATTAATTTGTCAGGAGGAATGTGATGAAAAATGAGACTCGGATAACTGCCTGAAGGTTTGAAAGCAATCTTTGATGTATTGTGAAATAAGTGGCCAGTGACATTTTCTAAAACAAGGGTGGCATGCTGTCAGCTCAGCTTTACATGGGGACTCCTTATTTTTTTCTCTTTTATTTCAATACTCTGTAATAACGATAGCAGTAGGCAATGATAACGCTGTGGGATACACTGGGGAGGCGATGCAGGCCTGTTGCAAGTGGCACCTGAGGTTGTGGTGTGGCACTGCACAGGCACAGGGAGCTGTCTTGCAGCCAGCCTCTGGCTCCTGGGCGCCAGGAGCTCGCATGGGACTTCACAGTGAGCTGGCGGTATTAGCTCGGTCAACAGCTCTGAGGCACAGCCCTGTTGCCTCATTCTAAAAGGAACTAAAGTGGTCGTTAGGTCATGCCCAGAGCGATGCTCCCTCTGGTTTTCCTCGGGCAGCGGTTTGCCATCAGCTTTGCTGGAGCGTGTGTCTGTGTACGAGCCACCTGGCGTCTCTGTGGGACTTCTGTGGTAGTTGTCTCTGTTGTTGAGTGTGTGTGGAGCACAAAGTTAGCCATATAATCGCGCGCGGATATTGTGCGTTCAGGTTTTCTACTGAAAGTATGCTAAACTCAAATCTGTGGGGCACCTGACATTTGAATAAAGAAACAAAGTGCCTCAGCCGGGATGATTCAACTCGCTGCATTCACACTAATCATTTTAGTTACGTTCACACTAATCATTTTGGTCGTATGAGAGAGGGAAGGAAAACGTGCCCTGACATGAAATGCCAAGTGCAGCTTGACAGCAGACTCTAGAAGGTGTTCTTGAGGGATGCTGGAACTGCAGTTTGCAGAAATCCTAGCTGGGAGAGGTAGAGTGCTGTTTGGTTTTGAACAGCAAGTTTGCAGATGCTTGCTGAGACTTTTGCCTGGTGACTGTAGTTGCTGCTGGCCTCTTTGGAACATACAGAAGCATGTTTGCTGTACCGTGATGATTGGAAAATATTAATTTCGTTACACACAAAAGTCCCTAATGAAAGGTTGACCACTTTCTGCCACTGTTAATTTCTTAACATTTTGCAAATGTAATTGCTGCGATGATTACCGAATGCCAAATTGAATTTGGGGACATAAGCAATATTATTTTACCACTAGTCTAGTCAAATAATTTTTAATGAGACAAAGAGCTAGTTGAACACCCAAATTGGTTTGTTTACTTCAGTAGCTTAACTGCATTAAAATCAAAGCGCTTGCATGGGCAGGGGGTAATCTGTGTCATTGCTGGATGCCATTAATCACCCCCTTGACTGAAGGCAGCAGTTTTGAAAAGTGACTTGCAGATGATTGAATAACTTTACTCTCTACACCATTAATGGTTCCCAGCAGGCTGCTAGTGTGCAATCACAAACATCTGTGCGTTTGAAAATTTCCACTTCTCTAAACAGAGACATATTTCACGAAGGAAAAAAGGAAAGAAATAAAACGGAGAATTTGTTTTTGCACGAGTAGCTTTTTGGAAGAAGGACTAACTGGACATGTTTCTGCTTTAACTCTTGTATGTGATAATATCTGAATTTATCTTTAGATCTTTATGCTCGTGATGGCATTAGAAGTTTTTTTTTTTTAAATTTGTTTTTATTGTTTTGGCTTCATGGGATCTTTTTGACATTTGATATCCAGTAGTGAAAGAAAATGTATTCTGCTTGCCAAATAACTCAGGGATGTTTATGTTTTAGCGGTGCGTTTAAAGTAAATGTAGCCACTTGCCCATAGATACTGCAGAGTGCGCATTGCTTATTCAAAGCTGATAGTTCCAGCTCTTTTGGAAACCAGCTTAACAGAATGGAGAACAAAAATAATTTCTCCAGGCAATCCTTCTAAATGCTTGTCTAAAAGACCAATTTAAATACACAGGCAAAGTGCGCTAGGCAGTGACTACGCTTCCTCTCTGTATCGTCAGTATTTCCTAGTGCTGCTTTGGTTGCTCACCATGCCCCAGGTGGGTGCTGTGTACTTCTTGTCACCATCATAGAATCACTGAGTGTAGGTTGGTCGGGACTGGTCAACCACCCATGTTCAGACCATGTTTGTTTTCGTTTATTCTCTTCTAGCACACTTTATGGAGTATCTCAACTTCAGCAACTTTGTATTCTTGAAGACTTTCAGTACTTGTCCTACATATCCTGCAGAGAATTAATCGAAGACTAACTTTTGTAAACATGAGATTGATAGTGTTGTTCCACAATTCACTTTTCACTGTTCTTGCAGTGAAAAGACCTCAGCTAAGAGGACTTGGTAGGTATAAAAAATGGGGGGGGGGGGAACAACACCCCCAAAACCCAAAGGAAGGAAAAGTGCCTCCTTCATCAAAGATAATTTGGTTCTGTACCAAACACACATTTTATCTTATCTATGGGCAAGGATAAGGCAGGCTTAATCAATTTCATGAAGCAGTCAAAATTTATTGTATAATTGAAAAGTGAAGGGTTTGCATCCATTAATCAGATTGGTACTGGGGTAGGATAAAGATATCCTTGAGGTAGAAATCTAACGATTAATAATGAAAAGGAGAGTGAGATGAATTGTGTGTGTTCTCTCACAGCTGCGCTGTATGGGAAGTATCTGTTCCTCCAGAATATGTTTAAAAAAAAAAAGTTGGTGTATAGTAGGGCAATAGAATGTCTAAAGTTTGTTAAACACCTCTTTGATGAAGCTGACTATGGTCTTAAAAGACTGGGCTGCTTCTCTTATTTCAGCATTGCTTTTGGGGTGGGAAACGTTACATGGGTTCAGTTACCACTTCACTGTCAAGGGGGGAGAGGGCTTTTTCATGCTGGACAAGTTATTTGAGACAGCTACTTAGATGAGACACTTGTCTTTAATTTGTGACCTAAGAGGTCTTGTATCCCTGAAAATCCTCCTAATCAGTTCTTTGTGAGCTTCTAATCTGTTTAACTTCTGTGGCCCGTGGTTTAAATGCAAGGAAATGTACTTGTCCCTCGTGTCTTGGGCTGAGAACCCAGGGGGGCGATGCCCAATCCTGAGCAAAATATATGAGTTTTGAACTCATTGAATGTATTCCGGCTTGTCATCTGAGCTGTTCATTCCTGTGGTCGATAAGGAAATGCTGGAAAAAAGCCTGACTGGCAGAGGGATTTTGGTGTGCCCGCTAACCTCATATGTTTCATCTGTACGTGTGTTGTATTACCTGTTTACTTTTCTTTAGATACAGAAAATTACTTTGTGATTAAAAGCAAATATGCACTGAGACAGAGGTATCCCATCTACAAATCCTTCCCTGCAGAACTTCTGTAGCCAGAGGTTTTTGAGCAGCTACAGTAGTAGTGAGGTGACAAGGGTTGCTTGCAAAACCCCGTGCCAAAAATGGATTTCATGTTTGGCCATACTGATGGTCCTGATCCTGTTAAATGCCTCCTACTACCCAAACTTTTTGTATAAGTATGTATTTGGAATAAGCAAGACAGAGTCTTTGTGTGCCAAGACCAGGAAAATGAGTGTTCATCCCATCTAGGGTGAATTGATAACAGGAGGATCATTAACTACTGGCACTTGTCCTGGAACATAGGCTGCAGATGCTATTAAAAGACTGTGGCTGTGGATTAAACCTCTCTTTAGCATGAGCATCCAGTAGATCATCATGAGGACAAAGAATGAATCATATTTAAGTTTTAGAATGGTTTTCTGTATAAAACAAAGGAAATTCAAGGATCTTACTTGTCCTGTGTGATTGATTTTTTTTTTTTCCACTCCTCTAGTGCTTATAGGTTGTGTTGGATTATTCAAATGCAAATAGTTTGTTGTGAGTTTATCTCTAAGATTAGTAGTTTCATTTCTTCTTTTTTTCATTATGGTGACTGAAACTTGGTTACTTTTCTGTACTTTTTCTTCTCTACTGCAAGTGTCAATGATGGTGCCCAGTTCTAGTGATGGATTTAGCGATACAAAGCTGGGTTCCAACCTCCAGTGTTTTCTGTAAGGCAATCAGCAAATGATGATACCTATGAATCATAATAAACTGAGGCTGGGCCCGCACAGAGACTGGTAGACAGGCAGCGCGGGGTACTGTATTCACTCTTTGCTTGCGCACGTACAGTTGCTCTTTTATGTCAGCTCTGAGCTTTTCTAGTGAAATTTTTCATCGCAGCTTCTGAGGAGCTGTGCTCGCAGGGGGTGGGTAGGTCTCCCTGCGCCAGCCCCAAGGCGTCCTGCGTGCTGCACGGCATGCTCCAGCTGTACCTCCTGCAGCGTCCACGTAGGAGTGAAACCTTGTGGCTCAGCTGTGGGAAACCACCGGGATCGTCGCAGAAATGGGGGACTGGAGGAAGTGAAATATGCTTTACTCAGATCTACAGCTTTGGTCTTGTAGGTGCTCTGTTTTGGAGCTTGTGTCTTTAGAGACCATGATAACTGGAGCTAAACAAAGCCAAGCAGCCTTTACAAGAGGTAATAAAAATCAACAAGCATGTACATTTCTTTTCCTAGGTATCTTCATAATTCTAATGGTTTTGAACTGAGGCTGCAATCTAATCCTCTAAAGTGTCAGCCTCCTTTGTTTACACTTGGCTTCTTTTCCTAATTATGGAGCCCTCCTCATGTTTGTAGCAAAGTTGGTTTGGTTTTTTTCCCCCCTCTTCTAAGTTCGTAATCAAAAAGCATGATCATATGTTGTGTTCTTGCCTAAGTTTCTTCTAGACTTACCTTCGTTGATGCCGAGTGTTAATAACAAAACATTTTATTCTCCTGTTTTTGTAGAGAATTTTCTAGCTGAAAACTGGACTTCTGGAGAGCATGGGGAAAAATAGCATATGTGAACAAAACCAAGCCTGGATATTAAAAAAAAAAAAATCCTCCGAAACTCATACCTCAACTAATCGCTAAATAATCATAACTACGTATAGACTGTATATAGACTGTATATAGACTGTATATAGACTGTATATAGACTGTATATAGACTGTATATAGACTGTATATAGACTGTATATAGACTGTATATAGACTGTATATAGACTGTATATAGACTGTATATAGACTGTATATAGACTGTATATAGACTGTATTGAATATATATAGACTATATAGAGGGACTATATTTTGTGGCAACATGCTTATAGTATTCCCAACCCTTTGTGTTTGCTTGTTTTTTGGCTTAGGTGTGGCACTGAAAGCTGTTTGCAGTCTTGCACGATGGCCCATGGCATGGAAGCGGCCTGACTTCAATAGCTTTTATGTATCTCTGCAGAATTCTACATTATAGCGATATTTTTAAAACAGTAGCTTTGTGTTGGTACACAAGCCAGCTTCTGATAAAGCGAAGTGTTGGGAGGAACGTCGTGTTCTGGAAATAGTGCCCTTGAAGGGCTAATTGAGGATTAAGGCGCTAGTTAGTGATTTTTAAGAATAATGAGTTAGTGAGAGTTGCCTTGTGATACAATACAATCATCTGTGTGAGACAGTAAGTTCAATTTTGGAAATGACAAAAAAGATTTCTTTTTGTATACGTATCCATTACTATTATATATTTTTTAGTACTTTTGGTCTTATTCTGAAATACTTGCATATGCAATTATTTTCACTGACTCCATTGGGGTTATTGTGTGCATTACATTTACAATATAGCTCTGAAGAGTGTAGGTGTTCCTAAATTATTACACAACTATTTTATGCTTTTCATCTTCAGATGTGGATTTTCAGTGCTGAGTATTAAATACCAATATTTGTACCTAAAGCAAAGTATGTGGTTGATCAATAAATTAAGGAATTATGCAAGGAGTTTTGGATGGTCTGAGTTCATATGTCTTACAAAGATAACATCATTATCATTATATGAAAAAATTGATATTTCTGCCTAATGAAGGAGAAAGAGTAACTTGTAATTGAAACTTCAGTGGGATAAATTATTTAATAAATTGGATAGGCTTATTTTGCTGTAGGTCAATTATTTGTGAAGCTATATCACATATAAAAGTACAACATCACAATTCTATGTGTATTAGTATCAAATAGCACTAGGGATGTCTCCAATATTCACTTCACCCTTATTGACACAAAAGTCTTGGCTGGAAACTATTCAATAATAGGAGTATCCAGTTTCTTTTTTTGGTGGTTTGTTTTTTGTTTTTTTTTTTTGGTGGTACAGTTGGCACAAAAATCAGAATATTCAACAGGGAACGTAAAATTGTTCTGGAACCTAAATATTCTGTTATATTAAATTTAATGCTTAACTTTCAGTGTCATGTTAAGTGTGGGGAGGTCCTTCTCGCAGTGTGCATGGTGTCTGGGGTAGTCTGGCCCACCTGCAGCGTGAGCCAGCGATGTGATGCACGGTCTTGTGCAGATCAGCTCGGTGTTGCAGCCACCATCAGTCAGCTGTTGTGGAGCAAAGGGGCTGGTGATAGGAGCCCTTTTCCATTGGGAGCTTGAGTCTTGGCTTTCAGGCTTATGCATGGAGATGTCAGTGTGCCAGGAGTGAGATTCCTGGCACAAAAGAAGTGACTCTTTCTGGCAATGGTTTAAGCATTTTTTGTTTTCAGTCATGTAAACTGTGTGTGAGCTGCAGAACAAGATCGGCTGTGGTGTAAAAATGGAAAAATTAGAGTGAGATTAATATTTTCTGCTTTGGTAAAGAACAGGTAGTGGAAATGACACACCTAGCTATTTTGTGCTATTCAGAATTGTGCTGGTTTGCATTAGAAATTGTGAATTGTACTGGTAGAAGAGGTGAATAGGAGAAACTAGCATAAAAGCTAACCACTTCCTCACATTTTAAGGTAGAGATGAAAAGTCCACTGACCTTTTTCATGCTTGTAAACATAATTACAGCTTGCACAGTATCCTTATAGAAAACAGATTTTCAGCCTTGGGATACTTGGGATTGTGGAAGATAGGCTTTCAGAATAAAAGCAACATGCTCAAGCATTTTTTCAGTTTTTCTGAGGATATACAATAGTTATTTCTTAGTTTCAAGACTTTGGAATAAATCAGATAAAGCAGTGAGTTGAAAAACTCTTCTGCCCTGATCAATGGGTTGTTGTCTGCTCTTCATATTCAGCTGTATACAAGGGAAGATGTCGACAGAAGCCTTTCTTTTTCTCAAAAGCTTTGAAGGGTGCTGTTCTTTATTTCTGAGTGGGCTAGAAAAAGAGTATCACTCAGCTTCAAACCTTGGCTGCCGTCTCTTCCAGCATGTATGGAAATATTCCCCAGCTTCGGGGGCAGACGTGAAATCTGTGAGATGAAGGCTGCTTTTTAACAAATGTAGTCTTAGTTTTTGTGCACTTATTAACTTATATTTTGATTGTAAGTTCTTTGTTTGCAAAGTACAAAACAATTTGTTGCTCAACAAATTATAAGCTAATGTAGGTTTTTTTTGCCACAAGGCATGTATGATGGTCCTATTTATTTTGATATCAAATACCATCTGTGTTCTTTATTATAATACTGCAGTTTTAGCAGTTAGCACTATGTTGCAAGAGCTGTACCACAGATGTTAATAGTTCCTTTACTAGATGGCATTGATCTCTTGTTCCATGCTGTTAGTTCTGAAAGCTGGGCCTCTGTTGGTTATCTCTAACTTAGCAATCCCTCAGCTGTGAAATATGTATCAGGTTGTTTTGATACTATGTAGATGTAAGCTTACAATATTTTAAACCCAGCACTGCCATGTGTTGATTTGTTTATTTATTATTGAAATACAACACAACTTACCTGAAATAGTGCGGTTCATTCAAATGCGGAAGACATTTGCAATGCCTCCTGCACTGTCGTTCTGGGAGTTACCTCTCCTTGAATAATTATTGTGTGTTCATACTTTGCCATCGTTAGGCAAGTAACTTCTGGATGAATTGGTTTATTTTTCAGTCTGAGTCCTTTGTTTTCTGGACTTAGCTGAGAGAAAGTATATTTAGCTCTTTGAACAAGAGGATGTCACATGGATTATCCACCAGTGATTTCCTCTGACCAAGAAAGAAGCGATACTGGATGTGGAGAGAGAGCGGCCATCATCTCTGCTCTACTCTGACTTGACTGTAAAGTCAGTTGGAGTTAATTGTATTACCATAATTCAGTCGTCTTACAAATTTGTCTGAACTTATCAGAAAAGTAGAGGGAGATGACTGCAGGAAAGTATCTGAATTGTTCACTCGCACTACTATAACGTTGAAGATTATGATAATTTAAGGGCGCTCCCAGAACTACCCTGTTTCCGTGTTGTTTGGTCCAGCTGCATTGAATGCATTCTGGTATTTAACAAGCAAACAAAAAAACCCCAACTTTGTGTGACCAGAAGCACAGAGTACTACTTCTTCCTTGGTGTCCTGTTGTGCATCTCGTTGTCTCGTTCTGGATGTGTCCACACAATCCTTAACGACAGTAGTAAGCTTGTTCTGTTTGTGGTTCAAGCTGGCTGGCTGGGAGCCCGCTCCCATCTGAAAGCAATGCAACCTTTCAGTTCAAGCGCAGTGCCAGACTTAAGTTAACACAACTCTGCTGTGTCTACAAGTCTCATTTTTTCCCATGGGTTTGTTGGACAGCTTGGAGATCTTTGCCATTCTGCAAAAGATGACTGCAAAAGATGACGTAACTATGCTGTCACATATGTCTTCTGTTTCTTTGGCAAGCAATGAATTGAGATTCTTGGTTAGAAACTTAAAGGCTGTTCACTTTTTCTCCTCTACCTACGTGCCCAAACCCATTTGCTGTTTGGACCTGTTAACAACATTTAATGCTTTTTTTGTGTTCAGTTGCTTTTTTTTGGTTACTGCAGTACTTCAAAAATGGGGTATGGCATAAAACCAGAGTCAGGAACTTGCAAGTTAGAAAATTTGTAGCTAACATTAAGACTGGAAAATTTGACCCAGAGGTTTTATGTCTGCATCATGATAGCTTAATTCACATCCACTTGCAAGCTAGGCACCCAGAAAACAAGGGAGGTGCTTGTGGGAAGTCAGCATAAATGGCTTGTTAATCATAGCTGAGTGAAGGGATAGTGCTGCCCCCAGGCTTTGGCTGGAAACCTCAACTCCATCGTTCTCCTGTCTAACCTTCAGTGATATCAAAGTGAGAACTTGTAGATGTCCTCTCCCTCCCCCAGTCTCTCCAGCTGTAGAGAAGTGTGGAACCGAAGCAGGGCCAATCATGGGAGATGTCGGAACAGGACAGAGCAGCAGCAACAGGCTGGTGAGTGAAACTGAAGCAGCTTCCAGCGTTGGCTGATGAGGCCATGTAACGCAACCGAGTCCAAGCATCAGGTGACAGGCTAGTAGTGGCTGAGTAACAAGGAGTGGAAGCAGGAATTTGAAGTACTTGTGGTCAGCTTGAGCTCTGCAAGGGTCACTGGTCAAACATGTTATCTTGCCCTGCAAGAAAATTTTGGCTCTCTTGATTGGCTGCACTCTTTCCATGTTTATCGCAAAGGGCCACTTGTTGCAGGAACTTAATTGGTGGCGGGCCACCAAATTCCTTTGACCCTTCAAATGGGATAGTAAAGAAGCTAAAGTGACATTTTTTTTGTACTTTTTTTTAAATCTGTGTCTGAAGGAGTCATGATATTCTTGAGAATACAAACAGAATTCATTTTTATTAGCAACACTGTCTCTCTGCTGGTTTCAGAAGCTTGGCAGTGATCTTTATCAGAAATTAAAGGTCGATCATTTTGAAAGAAGGGGTGATGAAGTCACGAGGGTGCAGGCATTAATCAGACCTGCTTGCTGTCAAGCAGGTTCTGTGTTCCTTGGATAATTGGAAACCTTGGCTGCTGCTTTGTCACTTAGAAAAGCTAGCGTGCATTTACAACTATAGAGGAGAGAGCTATATTTTTTTTCTTCCCTAAAGATGTCTCTAGATAGCTCTGGTAATTTCTATATGTCTGTTAGCTGGGGCTGAAAACCACAGATTAATGGGGAATGTTCTCTGTAGCAAGGAAATCTGATCCCAGTTGCAAGATTGAAGTGTGACCTGCTCCTTTTTAGCACCAGACTTTTATTTTAATATTTGTAGAAATTTGGTTGAAGGGCTTGACCTGGTCAGCCATTCAAATGTATTTTTAACACTTGCTCCAAAACCTGGTAACAGTTTCTTTTTCTAAATGTGCAAGGCTGTGATTTGACAGCCCCTGCTCTCCTGCCCTGGGTGGCACAGTAAGGACCGACAACTGCTCCCGCATGTGGATGGGCTGGCAGGTGCAATCACCGTGCCTGGACTGTCTCTTTTGATTCCACAAGAGCCTCTTGCTTATCAAAGGTGCTGTTGACCATGAGTTTCATTATCTAAAAATAATCTTTTTGGGTGGGTGGCTACAACCTTAGCACATTTTACCTGGGGTTTTGAAAGGTATATTATTATAATTGTTGTCATCGTTTATTTTAAAGAAATCCTTACCTGAGATGAGAGGTTGGTATCTAGTCATTCTTGTAACTGGGTACCTTAATTTAACAGTTCAGCATCCTTTTTTTATTTATTTTTTTATATATATTTTTTAGCTTTTCATATTAATTTTAAATTTTGTTTTTCTTTTGTTGTTGTGGGAGGAGGAATAGAGCTAATGCATATGCAGGATCAACCTCTTGCTTATCTTTGGTTCATAACTGTGCATAAAGACCTGGGGGAATTTCAGATTTAGCAGTTGGTTCTGCTTAGTTGGAAAGTCTGATGTTGACCATGATAATTACATGTATAACTTCCTCCTGCTCTACACATCGAGGAAGAAGATGAGCTATGAATTTTGATTCTTCAGCTTTAACTGGGACTGGACGAGAGGGCAAGAAAACCAATGATTACCTTTTCCTGCACTATTATTTTCCTCTCATTCATCTCTGTGACTAATTTTTTCAGACCTGCATGTATGTAGCAGTATCAAGACCAACTTTTTGGTGATCCTGACTTTGCTGCTTTATAACTGATTTTTTTTAACCTTTTTGGATTCAAACTTCTTTAAAAATTCTTATGGGTGAAACAGTTATGTATCTAATCTTCCAGAAATTTTTTTATGCGACTTAAATATAATGAGTGTTGCCCTGTGTTGCAGACCTGTAGAACTTTATACGTGTCTATTGGAGATCATGAAATGCATTTTCTGAGTGGGGAAGAGAGGAAGAAATGGGGGACCGCATTTTTCCTACCACCTGGAGGGTAGAAATAAGTGCTCTTCTCCAATTCAGAGGACCTCATTGCCCAATATTCTGCACCTGATACTGTAATGCACGATTGACACAGGGATTTGTTACCATTCTTCATCTACTCTTTTTAATAATTGCAGGGCCAGCACCCTAGTCTGATTTGGAAGAGCTGATCAGAAATTGGCAGTTACAGGAGGGATGCTCCTTCCTATCTGCCTGCTGAGGGCTTGTCCTCACACATACCTTGGGCATACAGTTTGCCAGGTTTGATGCTGGTTTGGAACAGGCCTTGCTATCGCAGGACTGGATTTGCTCAGTCTGTCTATGACACTTCAAATTTGTATTTACTTTCCAAAGTACTCAGTCAGTGTCAGATTTTGATCAAAAAATCAATCTGAGTTTCTCTTCAAGATGTGTAGCTTACATTTGTGCAGCCTACATTTGTCTCCTCTCTAAGCGTAACAAGAAGCTTCAAAATGTACAAATTTCCTTAGATCATACTATTTTTTATTATTATTGGTATTTTGAACAAAATTCTAAGCACTGCGAAGAGTAAAAGACAATACAGATACAGCAGAAAATGTATGTGATACAGTCATGCAAAATGTATATAGTTGACCATCACGTGGCTACTAAATGAAAACAAAGAGTATGTAAATAAGGATTGCTTTACGGAACACTTGACAGGAAGCTAACTTACCAGGATGGAGAATCATGCATAACTTCAGAGAATGTTTTAAGGAGGGTTTTGGAGTATCTGCAGAATGAATGTGAATATGTATTCCGTGCCAGAGGAATGTTTTCCTAGTGCCAGGTAATTTTTTTGTCATCCTGACTGGTTTGTTTTTTTTAAATAATCTTAATCTAGATAAAGTTAGAAAAAGCCACTAAAACCTCTTGACTACATTGTTTTCAATCTGGTTTTCTGACTCTGCCTGTTGACAACCCTGTCTTATCCTGCTTTTGAAACTGTGATGTTTTCTAGTCATGTGATTGAACTAAGTAGCATGTTTAGGCTTACTGCAAGATTTAGGATCAAAGGAGATGTTTACAAGCAGCTGTTTTTCCAATGTTACAGGTAACTCTTGTACTTGAGAACTTCTGTTCTTTTTCCTTACCTCTCTTTGTCTCTCTGCAAAAAATGAATAAATCCCACCTTTATTACGTTGAGTCTCTTTTGTTGTTCTTTAATCTGGCAGACCTGCCGTATGCATTAGAAGAAAGGCATCGTGTGTTTGTGAAAAGTGTGTGACATGGGTCATTATCAATGATTAGATTTATAGTGCAGACCACCCTGACATGAGTTATTTAGGAGGATATTATAGGTAGATTTAGTGCTCCATGAACCAGCTTTGGGATAGACCAGAACATGGCCAGTAAATTTCAGGGTTGTTTAGTAAGGGGAGGCAGGGTGGAGCTTGGAAATCATCATAGTCATAGACTGGTAGGGTTGGAAGGGACCTTTGAAGACCATCTAGTCCAACCCCCCTGCCATGGGCAGGGACACCTTTCACTAGATCAGGTTCCTCAGAGCCCCATCCAGCCTGACCTTGAACGCTTCCAGGGAGGGCACATCCACAACTTCTCTGGGCAACCTGTTCCAGTGTCTCACCACACTTCTCATAAAAAATTTTTTATGTCCAATCTAAATCCTTCAGCTTAAAACCATTGCCCCTTGTCCTGTCACTACAGGCATTGGTAAAAAGTCTCTGTCATTATTATAAGCCCTGTTTATATATTGAAAGGCCAAACTGTTGGTTTCCAGTGTAGCATCTACACAGGTTTTGCTGTCTGGGTCACACATTATTTTTTTTGTTTGTTGCTGATACAGGCCTGTAGGTATATTTTATCTCTCCTGCTTCTTCTGTTTGTCCCTGTCTTGCTTGCCCACCAGTACCTTGTTTTTGCTCACCTTGTGAACCTGTCTTGCCTTTGCAGGCTTTTTGTGCCATGTGTGCGCTCTCTGTTGTTCAGTCCCAACCTGTCCTCCTACAGCCTTGCTGTCACGTCTCCTCACAGTCCTTTCCTCCCTTCTGCTCCAGCTAATCCCAAATTAATTTCCCTGGATAATCTGTTTTTTATTCTTTTTTCCTGAAGTAATGCATTGTCCTTCAGTTGTTGTTGTTTTTTTTTTTTTTTTCACAGGCCAACCTTTCAGTTTCTTTTCTGCTCAATCTCTGGTTTCTTGTCAAAGTTTATTTTGTCTTCCTCCTCCCCTTCCCTTTATCTCAGGCCTAACAGACCAGAAGATCCTGATTATTATTATTATTATTGCCTCCCCCTCAGCCTTGTGTTTTCTCTCCTGAGCCTTATGTGGCTGTGATAGTCTCTTCAACCACCCCAAAGAATCTGAATTTCAGGTCAAATGAACCCTATCTTGCAGGGGTAGGTACTTCTCTGGTCATGCCTTTTTTTCCAGCAGATACTGCCTCAGCTGAACCATGTCCCTCCCTCTGCATAGCTTCCTACCCTTCTTTTCTTCCTTTCTCACTAAGCAGCTTCTATCTCTCCTTGGTTGCCTTGAGAGAGTCGCTGCTAGTGCAGAGAGCCTCTGCCTCCCACTCTTAGTCCTCTCTTAATTTCATCCCTGGTGCAGCTGGATCTATGGTCTCACTTGTACCAGTTATCATCTGAGGGAGCGTGCTCTACAATGTCCATGTGTACGCAGGCTAACCAATTGTCGGTGTTGAAAGATGTGATATATAATACGTGTATTTGTCTCATAGTGCTTGACTTTAGCCTAAAGAGAGAGGTAAGCAGAGAAAGCATAGACTTTAGCTGAAATACAATACGCTGCTGTTCTCCAAATGTACTGTGTTTACAATCCAGGATAATTCCGCTAAAAGGATCTGGAAACTTTCAGAAATAAAATGTGGCATTTAATGGTTATACTTCTTATTTTCTGAAGCAGTAGTAATCTCGCACCCTTTCAGTTTTTGATGTGTGAGGGTTGCAAGGGCTGATCTGTAAGAGCAAAAGATCTCAGTCAGTTTGGACAGGCTGTATTTTTTCCAAGAGTTGGGCCATACACCTTGTGGATGACAGCTTTTCCAAAGGAGACAGAGTTTGGCTGGGAAAGACTTCATTCCACCCTGTGGAGTGAAAGTGTTGTACTGATAGGGGGAAAAAGCCAACATGATAGATACCACTCAAGATCACTCTGGACGTTTTTGTTTTCACCAGCAGATGATGAGGGATCAGCTCGTAGTGCAAGGGCTGGAACGTGGCCAGGACTGTGGAGATTGCTAGACAAGTTACTTATGTGACTGAAATGCTTGGCCTGAGCTTGATGCTCCTTTTTTTTGTTCCTTAACCACTATAGAGTGGAGGTGACACGCTTCCTATTAATAGTGCGCTGTAACAGTGGTATGTAAAGGAGATAAGGGATGGGAGCACAAATGTTACTTAACACACTTACTCAGTGCAAGATATCAAAGTATGCGACTAACAAATGGTGGAAAGTCTCTGTGATGAATGTCAATAGGTTTTCTGTTTTCTCATTTCCATTTAAAAGTAATTTATAATACTCCAAACAGAAAGCACTGTAAATGGTAGTAATTTTTCTGTGTGTTTACTGGAGAGCTGCACGATAGTATCTGTTTAATAACTCTCAGTCAACATTCAATCATAGGTGCTGAAGTTCAACCTATAACACTTTGACTAATGTGGAAGATGATCATCTCTGGCCTGTGCTTCCGAACAGAGGGAAACTGAAATGGCAAAATTGTAAAAATATTGCATCAGTCAATATTTGCCTTTACACAAACATACTGAATTTGGGCAGTGTTGTAGATGTTTGGCTCTAGGTGGTGTCTAGTAATTATGTGGAAATAGGTTTTGCTTTTCTTCTCCAGCCTGACTCAAGATGCAGCCTGACGAGATGCCCCAAGGTTACCTGTGTGCTTGCTGCCACTGCAAGGGCAGTCCTAGTTCTGGCTGTGTGCTACGTCATCCTCTATTGGACAGAATTGCTTGGCTGATGACCCGACTCACCCAAAAATTAGAACATTTTTATGTTGCTCAGAGGGATGAACTGCGTTGCAAAGCATTGCAGTGAACTCTGAGGAGTGGACAAAGGAAGGGTGAAGGGGGAGCAGGTCCATCCATTTTGGCAGTAGTAAGCTCTTCACTTAGTTCAGCCACCTTGGGTGACTGTATAGCAAATTTAGGTGGAATTCAGAGCAGCAGTAGGAAGGTGCCTGGTGCCCCATCCTTTCCCTGTCACCAAAGGCAGTGGAATGTCTTAGAGAATAGTCTTCACAATGGTATAGCATGAGCAAGGCCCTGTATTTTCCATAACCTTGGTCCAGGCAGTGACTGAACTGTTCAGCTGAAAGTTCCCCAGACTGTTCAGTCTGCAGTTGGCATGAGAGGCTGCAGTCCAAGTGGGTGAAAACAGGACCTTATGGTGGTTGGTGTCAGACCGTCTTGATAGTTGGCAGTGCCGCCCCACCGGCTCTGGCAGCTCTGCTGGTGCAAAGCACAGGCGGGAGGGGGTTGGGTGTAGGGGACAGAAGGACATGATGAAGGGGGAAAGTAACGAAAATGGTGAAAAAGAGAAATGGAGTAGGATGCTCTTTATGTTGGCTTAATATTTTATAAGAACAAAGTGGTGAAAAAACAAATGGTAAGAAAATATAATTACTCAGATTCCCAAAACTCTCTTGACTGATTGCCCTGTGCTGCAGTGGCTGAAGGGTTCTGCTTTGTATTTCACTGAAAACGTTTGGGTTGGTCAGCTGTAGATGTCACCTTGGTGTGAGGCAGTGGTGAGGGTCACACTAGCTGTGGGACAGCTGGCAGGAACACCCCGCGCTGTCACTCCTCCAGCCCTGCGTTAGGTAGGAGGGAATGTGAGAGTCGTGCCAGCCCATCTGCCCTTGCTGCTTGTTTGTTCACTGGGCCAGGGTGGGAGCTGGGCAGTTGGGATCGCTTTCCTTTCTCCTACTGGCACTGGTTTGTACATCCACTGGCTGTAACAGGGAGCAACCCATATACTCCCAGTCTGAGGAGCATCTGAGTATGCAGGCGGTGTGGGTTGTGGGGCTGAGGGGAAGGGTCTGTATTTTTAAACACAGCAAAGTAGAATGTGAGGTAAGAGGATGTAGTGCGTACCAGTCTGACCTGAACAAAGATTTGAGCTACTGCTCTTGGCTTTGGGGGGGGGAGCCATTTTTCACAGAAGCCTTCTGGGAGGGCTTGTGTCTACATTACTGTTACAGTCCTGGGCTGCTTAGCTGAAGCAAATCTCTTGATTATTACTGTTTTAGCTTGCATTTTGAAGACATCTTGGATCACAAGACATTGGATTCCTTTCCAATGAAACTAAACAAAAAGATGCTCTCTATTTACAAACGGATATTCACTCCAGGAGACTAGACTAGAAATAGAATGAACTGAAACACCCCAAAATGTATCTAGTACAGTTATGGACATTGTGTCCTTGACTTTATTATTGGGGAAAAGTTTTACCCAGAAAAATAGCTTTTTTGATATTTCTTGTTGGCTCATTAATTTTCAGTGGCTTGATGCCCTTCTTGTTCCAAGGGTATGTGGCTTTAGTTACAGAGGAGATACAGGTGAACCTTAGACTGATGAACAGCCTGTGGAAGGGCTGGTAGTAGGGGAGGTCTGTTTCTGTGTGAAATGCCGATTCCAAGTGGATCCACAGGGATCGGAGGCTTTCTGCAGCCTGAGCTCGATGATAAGGTGATTGAGTCCTGTGCCAGGTAGCGACAGTGTTGCCATGTTAGCCTGTGTTTATACCAGCATTATAGTTTGACTTCTGTTGCTATAATTATTATCCACTCTTGAGCCAATTGCTGTTGCACCAGATGGCGAAAGTGATCACACTATGACTCTGCTTTGCCTTGTCTGAAAGTTCATAGCATCCAGCAGTGCATGTAAAAAATGTAATCTACTTACTACTGAGTAATTCTGGAGATTTAGCTGCTTTATTGAGGTACTTCAATGGGAGCAAAGTTCCAAAAAATCTAATTAGATTTTTTTTAATCTACGTGTACTGTATCATATGAACTTGCAGTACAGCCAAGTTTGATCTGTAGATGCATTATGGAAACTCATGTCAGCTGTTCTGAGTGTACACACACACATATGCACAAGACCTGGCCTTAGTTTCAGTAACATATGATATATATACATGCATACACATACTTTTTTCTTTCTGTATTTCATTCTGAATCCAGCAAATGTGGAGAAAGAACACAAGAAATTTTGTTCCTGGTTGAAACGTATTCAATCTTTAGAGTGCGTAAATGGATGCACTGCAAAAGAGTTAATTTTATTTTTGTCCAACCTCCTTCCTCAAATAATTGACAGAAAGAATCTAGTTGTTTTCTTACATCATGGCTGACTGCAAGAGGGAGGACAAGTTACAGCGCTGCCAACAGTGCTTTAGTGCATCATATCGAAGTCAGAAAATGAACTAGTTAGTTTAAAATTCCATGTAGATTGTTTCTTGGCACATACAGTTACTGGAAGTCTGTTTTAGTTATTCCTGGCATTCCATATGTGTGATGGCGTTTTGGGTTGGTAGATGGGTTTTAGTCTAATGACAAACAAATAGCAATCCCATCTGTGTTTGATTATAGCAAGGATGATGTAGAGGAAACAATTCTTTGCCATGGGCTGAGAGGTCAGACCCTTTGGGGTTTTCTTCTTTGCTTACCTTTAGGAGAAGTGTAGGCTTCCAGTTCCTTTTTAATTATGATTTTGGGTGAAATTTAAATCTTTGAGGATGCATCTCTGCTTTTAAGTTAGTGTGCCCAGGACTACTCTCTCACACTGAAGCCAAACGGCACAAGACACCCTGCACTGCCGCTGTTAAACTTTCTAGCCTTCAGAAAGGGATTGTATAGGTGGAATATTTCCAGGGTACTGCTGGATCCTAAAGCATGTGTAGGAGGTGTTGGGATGGATGATAGCTAGCTTTGATGGAAGCTGTGCTGGGGGTCATTCTAACAAACATTATGGATAATGAAATTTCCAGTGCCTGGGAGTATTTATTGGTACTATTTAATCAGCTTGTGCAGATGTAGCCTTGGTGGCTTCTAATAGAGCACATACAGCTAGGTAAAAATGTTCAGGACAAATGATAATTATATTCTGATGGCAATAAAATTGCAAGCTGTACTGATGGCACTTTCATGTAATGAGGTACTACTTGTGGAAGAATTAATTTGTGCCCCATGCCAACCTTTTAGCTCTCTGGTTTTAGGTCCATTTTTTAATATATTGGTTTGTTGTGTGCATGTGTGGCATTTGTGCTCTGCAAAATCTTCTAATGGAACTGGGTTCAAGGTGTGACTGAATTCTCTGTCAAATGTTGGTGGTGCCTTTAAATGAAACCATGCTGTAGACTGTAGTTAGATTCTAAATAACTAGCCAGGAGGTGTACACTGTGTGTTTACACAAGCTAATATTCTGGATATGTTTCACAGGATTGTTTAACCTATATGTGTGAAAATTCAAATTCAGCTTATTTTTATACTTTATTGAAATGCATGAAAAACCGTGATCAAATCTGCAGTATATCAACTTGGTTATGGTAGGGGGAGCTTCATGGACAAAATGTTTTTTATAGCTGCTGTCCCATTAGGAGCTGCAGCGAGGCTGGCCTGGAGACGCCAGGCTTCCCCTCAACCTGGCAAGGAGAGTGTGAAGAAACTTCGAGCATCTGCACCTTTTGGGAACAGGGTGCATTTTAGAGGGAGAGGCTGGAGATATCTATCCCCTTAGCAGAGGGGTGATGTAAAAGGAGAGTGGGATGGAGGAGGACTGTTGTGTTTGCCTCCCAACAGCAGCAGGAGCACATGTGAGAACAGAGGCATAGTCACTCTATTTAGAAGAGCTCAGCTTTTACTCGGCCGAACTGGCTATGGCGTCTGTTGTCTGTATGCATTAGTTTTGTTGAAGAACCAGGTAGAAGGAGGTTAGTGGTGGCCAGTGCTCTTAGTTGTACTCTTCAAACTCTTCAGAGCTGCTTTGAAACAGTTTCCGCAATGGTATTTAAAGATAAAACTGATTAAGGCTTCTATAAAAAAAATGTGTGCTGTGACGAATTTCTCTGCTTAACTGAGCAAAATCCAAGCAGGTATGCATTTTAACCAGTAAATTAATATATTGAATTTTTATCTCCGCTGAGTCTGTGTGAAGGGCAGTCATGGGAACAGAATACTGTCACTAGGCTCTGCCTCCAGAGACCACAGTTGCACATTTTGGAGCTGTCTCCAGGCCACCCTTGCAATCAATATTTACTGTAATTACAAATGAAATGAGGGAGCCTTAAAGTGGCGAGTGCGTTTAATAACATTATAATAGCATAGCAATGAATTGAGGATTAATCAAAACTTTTTAAACTGGTGCTGAATTGATTTAGTGATTTGCATTTGGCTTAGTGCTGTATGTCTGTTGACAATAATTTACTTAAAAAATTGCATTGCAATTTCCTCTTAATTGCATGTGGTATGCTTCAGGGTGACAGTGAAGATATTAAAATATGAGTAACAGATGTGATGTTTGCCAATGGAGCATCACATCCCATGTATTTTCCTCATCCTGTTATTTATTTATCTGCAGATGAAGCCTTTGCATTTTAAAAGGAGAAAATCCACTTCTTCCTATGAAGTTTCTATATTTTTTTTTTCCAGAGGGCTGAACAGGTCATCTTTGCCTCATAAATCAGTAAGTGAAGAATAGCCGAATACAACGGTTATGTACCGTAACATTATTGTTACTGTAGGATTATTAAGTCTCAGTTTGGCCTTTAGAATTTTAGATGTGCAACACAGTGTTTGGGGTCTGAGCTAAAGATGCCTGGAGGTAATAAATGCTTTTGCATTCATGCCA
This sequence comes from Phalacrocorax carbo, assembly GCF_963921805.1. Classification (NCBI taxonomy): domain Eukaryota; kingdom Metazoa; phylum Chordata; class Aves; order Suliformes; family Phalacrocoracidae; genus Phalacrocorax; species Phalacrocorax carbo. Next base: position 79,244,161 of record NC_087514.1, on the reverse strand, counting down.
GTGGGCTCTGTAGGAAATCCTTTATAGCTGTATTGTGCCAGATTCCAGATGTGGCCAGGTAAGCTTGCTCTTGTCCTAGGTTAACTCTAGAGAGATTCTGTTTCCAGAAGCGCATTGTGTCTTATGTTGACCAGGAATGACAGCATGTGCAGACCTGTATGTTCTGTATTCTGGCTTCTTACGTTGCTGCTGACACCCTTGCTCTGCCTTCTCTTAAGTGCTCTGTGCAGACACTCTCTCTCTGCCATGGGATGATACAACACCTGAAGGAAGCCAAACTGCTTGACGTTTCCCTAACAGCAGATACTAATTTTCAAGATCCTGTGATGGGGAGCTACTAAGCATGCTTCCTAGCTACTTCTGTTGCAGCCCCTTATCCTTTCCCTCAAGAAAATTGGTGTCTTTGTTAAAGACTTTAAAGAAATTGTTTCTTTAACTCATTGCTAAAACAACTTGAATTATATTTCTTCTAAGCCAAATTGCATGTCTTTGCTCAGGAGTAAGTATGACAAACCTGAGATTTTGAAGGGTGTTTTCCCTACTTATTTAAGTAACAGAAGGGAAAAACCCAAACCCCAACATTCCTCCCAACCAATCATTAGAAATTAATAGAAAATGCACCTTATTTTTCTACCAGTAACTGTTGCTTGTGCTTTTACTTCTTTGCTCACCTGTCAGGACGTTTGAAAGAAAAGTGTTTAATAAAACTCTGCTATGAGAGAAAAGGATTTTTGAAAGCATAGGAGATTTAAGCCCCTTCGGTTTCAGTTTCTGTTTAGTTTTCTCCATAGGCTTATTAAGAATGAAAATGTCCTCTAAGCCATATATCTAATCTTGTTGTGATGTAATAATATACTTTAAAGTCCTTTCCTTATTCTAATATAGCAGTCGTCTTTACCACCACTTCTGCTGATACTTAGAACTGCAGCCCAATATATTCCATCAGTGAGAAACTGGTGTTCTTATTTTGTGACAAGTAATCTCAGTCTCTCATAGACCAATCTCATGGTTCATGTAACTCCTAGTTAAGAACACATATTTTAAAATATTTTTTATAGCTTAATTTAGCCATTCCTGTGTGTTTCCATAGAGGTGGAATGTAGCTTTCTAAATAGTTTTTTTTTTTTTCACAAAGAAATGCTGCAAAGTATTTTGCTCTCTTTTGTTAATCACCCTGTTTAATTCCTATTAATTTCTAAGACATCATCCTAGTTTTCTGACTTATTTATTTCCTTCCAAGTCTTACTGCTCAAATTATCATAACACAACCAATTTCTTTACCAAACCTTAATACTGCCTTATGACTCTGCACAATACATATTGCATGACATAAGGGTAGACTGAATATACACCAGCAGGTACTAGAAAAATCACCTTATACAATAGATGTCTGGGAAACTTTCACCAGAAAGACAGTTGCTACCCCTGCAAATGGAAAATAATCGGATGCTACTTCTTCATTGCAGTGATCTTCCACATAATCCTACCTGAGATGGATGGGGGTACTCTATGCTGTGACTAATATCCTGGATCAGATTAGTCTCGTGTAATCACAGATTAATTATGGGGCACCCTTTCCCACCTGTTGTAGACCAAATTAATGTGATAGTTGCCAGCGCTGAGCAGATGCATAGGATGATAGGAGTTACTTCCACTCCCTGTCTTTGTGAGCGTTCGGGCAGCCCAGGCTTGGCGCCTGGGTACCAGTGGTTGCGGGTACTAGGTATGGTTTGGAAAGCACAATTTATCTATTGGATCGTGCTGACAAACTCCATTGTGTTTGATGGGATGCATCACAGGTAATAGGACAGACTGATGCTTAATATCAGCTTTATCTACCTGCACAACCTTTGCTTACCCTGTGTGCCCTAACACAGATGCAGAAAGATGGAAAGGTGTGATTTGTTACCAGTAGATTTTTGTGAGGAAAAGCCTTTAGAGTATTAAACTGGAACCTAAACTCTCAGGCTTTCTCTGGTTCTTGTTACAGTTTTGCAGCATTGATACAGAGTATAACCTCCCAGGGGAGGCTGTGGAGTCTCCAGCCTTGGAGATACTCAAAAGCTGTTTGGACATGGCCCTGGGCAAATGGCTCTAGGTGGCCCTTCTTGAGCAGGGGGGCTGCACCAGATGACCCCCAGAGGCCCCTGCCAACCTCAGCCCTTCTTTGATCCTGTGATCTCTTTGCCAGTGTAGTTGCCTCTTAAGTAGAATGGGTAAAGTTTCTATACAGGCAAGGTACTCTTAACGTAGATGTGACCTGTAACAACTTTGCTCATAGTATGCTATACTGTACCTTTTCTCTCTGTGTTGCATTGCAGTAGCTGCTTTCTGCAGTAGCTGCAAGGATTTAGGCACAGAGCGAGGATACTCTATGGAAAGCTGCATCTTTGGTTGTCTGTACATTCACTGAGATGAGATTTAACAGTCTGGAATGTTTCTGACCACTGAGATCCAAGAGGGCTTAAAAAAATAAAAACATAAAGGTGCCTAGAGGTGAGAAACCATGAGGAATTCTTATTCTGTGTGCATTTATTGTACTTTTGATGGTGGAAAAAGTGTTTCTGAGTTTTTCTTTTTTGTTGTTGTTGTTGCAGCTCCGTGGCAGATGTAATCCATTGATATGAAAACCAGTAGTTTTTGCTTATAGCTGATCGTACTGTTCTAAAAACAAGCTTGCTAGCTTCTGTCAAAATAAAACAACAGAAATATCTGTTTAGTAGTTTTCATTTTGATACATAACAAATTTTGACTTAATGAAGTGCTTTTCAGCCCTATCCTCCTGCACAGGACAAATTTCAGTGGCTGAGCCTTGCCAAAATGAACTGTTGCCTTTTGTAGTGTCCTTAAGGTCCTAAGTAAAGTTGGTCCTAAGTTGACCAGCTTTTTCTGGAAATGAACACTGAAAATAAAAACATATAGCTAGTAGTTAGGATGAGACTTTAAAATAGAGTTTATTGTAGAAGCAAACTGTCCTTGACAGTACAACTGCTTTCCTCATAAAACCTTCTGCAGACTTCTCTGGGTGTAGGGGATGAATGAGTTGTGCATGTTTCATGTTTGTGTCCTTGACGCCTGGCTGGGTGTAATGCTGTCTGGAAGAATAATGAGAGGGGCCACAATGCTTCCTCCCCACCCCTTTTTAGCCTGCCAGCGCGGGGGCCAGCCACATCTGCAAGTTGTATCCCACTGGTAAATGACTCCAGGGTAGATGGCAAGGAGGTGCAAGGAAGGGACCTGACTGCAGTCACTTCCCAGGTGCTTTTTCCTTCATTGCAATGTCTATCGCTTTGTTTCTGTAATTAGTCTCTGGTTTGTGCTGCTTAAAACATTCACGTGTCTGTTGTTTTACAGACAGGTCTGTTCGGTGCAGACTTGTGTCATGACAAGCATGGAGCTTGGCGCCAAGCAAGGGACTTGTGTAGCCATTCAAAAGCATCGTGTGACTGTGCAATATACACAGACACAGGAGACAAGCATATTTTATCTTCTTTTAGGACATCCAGGAATTGTTTGTCTAACTGGCTTTAAAGAAAATAGTTTTCTAATGTTCGGTTCAAGTTACTGTGGGTTTCTGAGTTTCATAGATAAGTTCTTTCTTTTTAACTCATCAGAAGTGAAACTGAACTCTCGTCTCTGTCATGCACTTCAGTACTAATGTGTATAATGCTTGTATTCACATGTTCACGAAATAAGACACCTAAATTAACTGTTAAAACCTGATTTGGGAGGGGTCTAGGTTATGAAATGCCATGCTAACCACCTGGTCAATTCACTCTCTTTGTAAATCAAGAACTAACATTGGTCGCCCTCTTCTAGAATACAATCACTGTGGGTGTTTTTCTTCATACTTACTTAACTATTTACTTGTGCATTTTCACCATACAAAGAAAAAAGCAAAAACTTAAGTCATCATTTTGCAACTGGTTAGTTAAAATAGGACTCTACTCAGACATTTTCTTCTGCATGTTTTTAAAAAAGAAAAGCATACTGAGATGGATAAAGTCACTTCTGAGTGAAAAGGGGAAAAAAGTTGTTTTCAACTACCCAAGACCTTTTATATGAACATAATTTTCATTGACTCTTTTGTAATACCATGTGTCAAAAATTGCCCTTTAGCACAAAAGTAATTTTATTTTGTAGCCTTCAAGGGGAAAATTATTTGTAATAGTGAAATATTAAAAAAGTAAGAAGCATAGGCATTGGGAATGGGAACATGACAGTATACTAGTGTACTGAGGTAATATATTGTTGATGAAAGGAATAAAGAAATACTTGATGTGGCTGATTAACAAGGTGAATCTGGCATATCTAGAAGGGTGCACTTGGAGCAGGAACATTTTGAGGTTTTATTCCTTTTTTTTGTTTCTGTTTTATAGCAAAGGTATTTTAATTCCTCAACTATGCAAAGTACTCAAAATTAGAATTATGTCATATTATGTTCAAAGCAGTAATTTGTACATTCTTCCTGACTTTATAGGGCTAAAAAGTAGAAAAGGTTGAGCTCAAGACTTTTGTGAAGCATGTTAGTGAAACAGATGAAAAGATCAATAATTTAGAAAAAACCAAAGTGACCCCCCCCCCCCCCCCCCGTTATAAAGGTTTAACATTTTCTTCTGCATGCTTATTTATTATTCAATGCTAATCATTAACTTACACTTTGAAAGCACAGGCGGACTTTTATCTTGAGGGTTTGTGAATCAAGGAATACCAATATGAGTTTTTCAAAAATTAAAAAGTAAATAGAAAGAAACAAGGCAAATGTTCAGAGAGGAGCTGGGTAACCAAATTTGGCTTCAGTTGTGTTACTGCTGTCTCAGGACCTGTGGCATAGCTCCGTTATGTAACCGATTATTCTGTCTAATCTGTTTCATTTTTATGTCTTTAATCATAATATTTGAGCACTAGTAGATAAACACGGGTTAATAAAATCAAAATTGTTGTAAAGATGGTTCTCAGTAACAGTTTTAGCAATAGCTCGGTAGTAGTGAGTCATGCTGAGGTGCCAAATACTAGTTCTGTAGGTCGAAGCCTTGGCTAGGACCACGCTGTAGCGGGCAAGTGTGACTGACATGCACGCAGATGTTCCCAGGCTAGCTTTCATATATCTGTTTCAGGGGCTGATAGGTTGGAAGTACTGGTGGCTCGAGCTTCACGCCTAGTTTAGATTTTTAAGAACGTGATCGGGTTCATGCTTGGCCTGCTATTGATACCTATGCTGACCAACGTACAACTAAATTGGTATGTCTGCAGCATAGATGAACTCTGAATAGAAAATTCAGTGAGATGCTGCCCAAATCAAGTTGACATGGGGTTTCCACTGGCAAATGGTTCGCAGCAATATATGAGAAGGAGAAAGGAGCGTTTTTTCCTCACCTGTTCACAAGAAGTTCTACAGTAACTGTAGCCACAGAGCTGTGTAGGCATTTCCTTGTGTAAACAAGCCCTGCCCTCTGTTTGAAGAGGATAAGTGTGCAGCCTTTTGCTGCGCTATTGAGACTTTGGCCGTCCTACATTGCAGATAAGGAACTCTGATTATCCCACATCTTACATTTACCTTGTGCATTTCGAGTCCTTTACAGCTTTATTTATGGGTATTTAGGGAATGAGGAATGGCAGCATTTGGTTTATAATTAAAACTGAAGTGATTTCTCTACTCCTTGTTAATTGTGTATGTTTATGTAAAGAGACCAGAAAGGTGATGTTGATAGGAGCTTGGAATAACCTTAATATACCCAGGGTCATAGGTGGTGAAGGTATAAGTGAGATTAGGAGGACTTAGCCAATGATTAAAAGAGTTCACCTTAAATAAAAAAAAAAAAAATAAAAAATAAAATTGAAGGAGCTTGTTTTATAGAAAGGGGTCAAACTTTTGGGTTCCCAGCTGGTGATGTTTTGGGCCTAACTAGTATTCTGTTTCACTGAACGTACATGTTTATTCTTTTTCTGGTGCGCAAAATACTTGTGTGCCCATTCTGTGGTTCATGGGGAAGTTATTTGACCAGAAACTTGTAGGTTGCCCGATACTTATCTATAGAAATAAGAACATCTTTCACCGTTACTTATTTTGAAGAAATGTAATGAGAAAAGTAGTAAAATATTTCTAAAAACTTGTATTTGAAGTCATGTGGCATTTTCAGTATGAAAAAATCCACCATAGACTTGGCACACACAGACACAAATATTTTAAGTTTCTGGTTTGATTCTACTTAATGTGTATTTCCCAACTGCCAAAGTATTTCTTGCTTTCCAGTTTCCTCTAAGGGCATAAGTATTCTTTTAATCATGAGCTGGCTGCTCATGTCATTCCCTAAAACACTTGCTCAGCTGCTTCCTAACTCAGGATCAATAACTTCATAGATAATTAAACTAACCACCTCCTAAAGATAGATGTCATCTTCTATATACTTTACACTCCCACCCTCCCACTCATCCTTTTTGACAGCCTCTGCGTATGCTAATCTGCTGACTTGAATATTAATGTATCAGTGCCAGAATGCCTGGCCTTAGGCGGTGAACGATCCTGTGCAAACAGCTGCACTGCAGGCATTGTAACTTCATAGCTTGAAATGCAGGGACATATTTATTTATCCTAAATATAACTATCAGCAATAGAAATGCATTTTTTAAAAATTACACTTAAATATCAGCCCAGCTGTTGTTGTTATGATAGGTTGCTTGAAATTATTGTTTCGGAAGTCCTGAAATATTTTTGAGACTTTAAAACTAGCATACACTGACGATATTTTTTACCTTTAGATACAATATTGACCTTGTGATTTATATTAAAGCACAACAAGATAGCTGCCACAAATGTATAACCTTGAACAGCTAAACTGATCTGAAACTTATAATTCTTCCTACGAAACATGACATTGTTCTGCAGCAAAAGACATTAAGCTGGTGTAAAAGATGCAGTCTTCACTTAGAAAAAAATGTGCATTCATGCTTTAATGGTTTTGATCAAATCCAGCGCAGTTAGTGTACTTGTGAAATATAATTCTTCCTGAATTGTGTTTTCGGTTTCCTCTGGAATAAGTCATATTTTGTGTATAGATACTTCCAGTGGAAGATAAAGCAGATATATTCCTACTTAAGGCAATTTCTGTGTTCTGTGGGGTTTTTTTACTTCACAAATCTTAACTTTATTGTCTAATGTTACCTCAAACATATAGAGTATACAGATCCAGACTTTCTCTGTTTAGAGTTGTTAAGAACAGGATTAGACAAATCTCTGAGGAGGTCGTCTGTAAAATGCAGTTTATAGGCCTTTCTGTTATGTTTTGGAAGAGTATGCATTGTAACATTCATATTTGCAAAAAGTTAGGAAATACCTTTTGCCAGGTCAAAGAAAGTTCCATGGGCAAAAACCAGTGATACAAAATTGGTGTGTGGGGGGAAAAAACTTTTATGCTTTGATGTGAAAACTCTCTACTTTCAGTCAGTGATTGCTAATCAGTGACACTTTTTGTATAACTTGCTGTGATGCCTAAGATTTCTGGAGAAAAATATTGTATAAGGTTGAGATTATTCTTAAATGGCATTTATATACTTACAATTTTGTATCTTTATGTAGAGAAGACTGCTGCTTCTAAAGTACCCTGCAACATAGTAGGCTTTTATCAGTGAATCTACAAGTTTGTTAAAAAAAAAAAAAGATACTGTTAAGATAATATTTTCAAAGGTCAGTATCTCTCCTGGAGGAAATCCTACTTGGTTTCTCTGTAAAAACTCGTTTTAAACCAAATTGGAATGGTTAATATATGGGCCATGGTGAAAGACCTGGTAGCTCTTGAGTTGTTGTCTTTGTACTTAGAAGAAAAAAGACCAATGAGTCCAAGTATAAATTAACAAGGAATTATGATTTAGAAAATAGTAGTAACATATTTTTGGTAAGGTCAGTATGTGTCTTCGTATGTGTAGACAAGTTAGTATTTTTTTTATATAGCTGTCCCCCCAAAAAACCATTCAGGAATGCACCAAATAAACAGGAAAATATGATTAATAACTGTGCATTCCCATTTGTCTACTGCATCTTTTTTAGTAGTGGAACCCTTTTTAATGTTGCAGAATACTGAAACTGATACAAAACTAATTTGTGTAAATTCCCCTATGAATACGTATTAGAACACTGAAATGTAATGTGAATATTCTTATATGATAATTGTATGGTTTGGCAAACTGTTTTATTTTACTCAATTAAATTTGAATCCTAATGCAGTCATTTGGACCTAGGCTTGTGGCAGGAGGTGGGGGAGTGGGTTGCGGGGAAGGGAATCAGTTTTCTCTGTATCAGCTGCCCTGGTTTGCTCATCCCTCATTAATTTTTCTGCCCCCTGAGCTTCCCGGCAAACAACATTTTAGCAAAACGTTAGTACCGTAACTTTTTAGACACCTTCTTGCTTAAATTACTAAACTGTTAGCACTATCCTAATGTGTTTAATTGAAACAATTGAAAAATTTCTAATTAGTAAGCAACTTTAATGCAAGTGCTGGCTTTTAATAAACTTTTAAGTAATATGCAATAAAATATTCTTACGATTCTCAATATCATACATATAAAAGGAAAACAAACTGAAAAAAATCTTTCTTGCATGTTGTATTGATAAAATTAATACATATCTACAGAGTGCCTATGTTATAACCCTACCATTAATCTACCGATACCCGCTTGTGGCAGATTATGTGCAGACCAGGAGATTTTTTCCTGAGACCACTGTGTTCCAGCATGGTAGTGTGAGCATGTTGTTATGGGGGAAGGCATTTGGTCAGAGCAGGGATCCACAAGCTTGTCTCAGGTAGGCTTGGCTCTCGCTGCTGACACCTCTCCACAACAGCTGCTGCTGTCTTCCGACCCACCTTCTCCTACCTTGGCTGGCTTAGTGGGCTGGCCTCCCTTCCCATGCCTATACCCTTGCTGCTGTGCAACGTGCACCCTGAAATAATTTGCTCAGCAGAACTTATTTGCATAGCGGTCCACTGCATTCTTCATCTTGTGTTTAAATTTGACACAGCTTTATTCTGAAAACCCCGGCATACCATTATGACCAGCAGTAGCACTTTCAGCAGTTGAGTCCAACTGAAAGCAGCCCTCTGGCTAGAACAGCATCACTATACTTGATGAATCAAGAAGCGGAGGGGAAAAACATGACTGGTAGTATCTTCCCTCTGCCACCTCCCTGTTTTTCCTCACCCCTTGTTTCTTGACCTCGCTTAAGCCAGTGATTTTCCTATAGACTTCTGTAATAGCATATACATTAAGATTAAGCATTTAAATAGTGAAATGAATTCCAATCTAATATGAGCTGCCTAGCTCACCCTTTTCTAGGTTGTAGGCTTTATGCAAGAGTTTGTTTTTTCCCTATTTTAAAACCTCATCAGCTGTTGCTTTCTCCACAGTGAGTGGTTCCAACTGTTTATATATAAAGTATATATATTTTTGCCTCTTTGGGGCTTTGTAGCATTCAAGCGGTGATTGCTGAGCTGCTTAATTTCCCCCTTAATATGGATAAACTACTTCGTTAAGGAGTTAATTTAACCAGTTTGGACATGTAAATGCTAGTGTAACATTTTTCAAACTACATTGCCAGTTACTCGATACTTCTCCATGAAGTCTCCTTTACTAATGGAAATGCTTTCCTTAGTAATGGAGAAACTAAAGAGAACTATTGTTAACTCAGAGGATGATGATGATTCAGGCTAGTAAAAGTCAATTTAGTTAAAAAGGCAGTGCCACTGAAATACCTGGCTTGAGATACAGAGAGGAGCAAACTCAGCTATTCTTTCTGATGGGGGAATTTTAGCTCACCCTCTTGTGTCAGAAATGAAGGGTGGGTCTCAGCATTTCCACTCTCCCTTCCAGCACTGGGCAGCAGATGTTCCTGCACTGAAGAGGCTCAACAGCATGTCAACAATTCCCCAAATTTTTTTGGCAGCTAAGTACTATCACTTCATATTGGGTCACTGGAGATAGCTTCTAGGAGCCTTGTAGGAATTGCTTACTAGGTTGGTTGGGAATTCTTTTGGGACAGCTGATTTGTCAGAGGGAATGGTTGCCTGTAACAGAAATGGAGGGAGTCTTTTATTGAAATCGAAGCCTTCTTTCCTTTGAAATTGATAGTAATTATGATTCTGGATGCTGAATATTGATAGTGGTAGGGTATGAGCTCTTAAAATGCAAAGGGAAAGATACTGCTGTTTGATTTGTTAAAAAAAAAAAAAACAACCCAAAAACAACAAACCAAAAAATCAACCAAAAGAAACCCCAACTACTTTTAAATAAAATATTCTTCTGAAAATATAGAAGTTAGGCTGCAAACAAAGGGCCTATTTGTTTGAGATCTAATGAGTTTAATGAGTTTAGAGTAGTTGCAGATGTTATATGTGACCTTGAGTCTTTGACTTATTTTTGCACTTATAGCCACACTGTTTCTAAAAAGAACAAGGAATTTTAATTTTTCAAGCGTGTAACATTTGGATTTGTCCTTTAAAAGCCAGCACCTTTTCCAGCATCATTTGCCAAAACTCTGAGAGCTTAAATCAACACAGAAACCCGAAATAATGTGTCTACCTTTGCACTAAGTATGGATGATGAAGCGCCAGGGTGTACAGCAACATTTGAGAGTGTTATAGTGTGCTTTCAACATTGGTTTCAGTTGATCAAAGGGTATTCTCATGGATATGTGGTGAGGTGACCATGGCTGGCTGCCAGATGCCCACCCAGCTGCTCTCTTCTGCCCTGCTGAGGTCCCTTCTGGGGCCGCTGGGGAATCTCTGCCGGGGAGGAGGTACTCCAGGCGCCCATCTTCCCACTCTCCTCCCCTCGGGGCTCACAGGGCTTTTTCTCACCCCCTTTCCCTCAGCCCTGGCTGCTGTCCTGCCCTCTGTCCGTCCTGCCCTCTGTCCGTCCTGCCCTCTGTCCGTCCTGCCCTCTGTCCGTCCTGCCCTCTGTCCGTCCTGCCCTCTGTCCGTCCTGCCCTCTGTCCGTCCTGCCCTCCACTATGCTGTTGGTAAGTCACTTCAACTTGCTGTGATGGCAACTTGCTGAACAACGCCCCTGGTAGAAAAGCAGTGGGGGAGGAGCGGTTGTGCCAGTGTGCTGTGTCTTTTCAGGTTGTACTTGACAAGTGGCAGTGGTCTGCGCTGATGCCAGCAGATGATGTCCCTAGTGGCTTTTTGTATTCATCTCTGGAACCAGGGAAGAGCAGAAGTAGAAGGACTAGTTTTTGGCTGGATTAGTCCTTGATTTGACTTGCCTCATGGCTTTGAGTGATGGTGCCTGCGCAGGCTGTGGGGCTTGCCTCCCAAGGGCATTGGCCCCTTTATCTCTGCATGTGAGGTGACCATTCTCCAGTTAGGAAATTTTGCATCTGGAGGATCTCTGTGGATGAGTTCTGAGTCTTTTGCTACCCACCTTGCTGGAGTTGGCAGTGATTTTTGTAGCATGCTTATCTTGCATTGTAGTGCTGAGCTGCCTCTGAAGGCGTTGCATGCACTTGTTGAACACTTCTCTGCTAATTCTAGATTCTGAATTTGTAAAAATGCCTTCTGGAAGACCAGAAGACTTCACAAACTGTAGTTAAAAGGGTTGATGCGGTTTTTCTTGTAGAGATAATGCTGGGTTAGGTCTTTAAAGAATGCTTGTCACTATCAGCCTCTGTGCTCGCATAGATGTAATCTTTTGTTCACATGTGTTTGGCCTGAAAGCATATCCCTGTTGTCAGTACAATGTGTTACTCGGTTATATGCACATAATTATTGTAGAACTGAGTATAAGGTTTGCATTGGATTTTAATCAAGGGGACATGCAAATATTTCCTTGTGGTTGCAGTGTGAATTATGTACAGGCACCCATAGAGATGCTTTTCTTCTTTCTACGTCCATTAATCCAGATTGCTATTAACATGAACAGGAGCTCAGCTGAGATCTGCTTTGGAGGGGGTTCAGTTTTGGAAGGAGAGCACAGTGCTGCAGCGGCAATGCTTTTCTTCCTTTGCCCACTGGCCAGATTGTTTTTATCTTTCATCACTGGATCATGGTGTAAGGGCCATAAAAATTACCTGGAGTAAGAGTCGCTATTCTTATTTCATATAAAATGATATATGGGTGTTGAAATTGTGGAGTAGTTCTGGTAATACAGACCTCTGAAAATTATTTGTTTTTAATGTACTCCAAGAATGCTGTATATTTAAATGGTTAGACTCTAGTTAAAGAAAAAAACGCCAGAAAAAATAGTTCTTATTTTCTAAAAAAAAGTATTTGCAATGTGATTGATATTTTTATGACAGCACTTTTGAGACCAAAATTGTGTTTTATTTGAAGTTTATTGGTCAGTGTGAAAATTTACTGTGAAAGCCGTCTGTGTTTGTCAAGTTAATTTTTCAGGGGTATGAAGTTCAAACTTCACAAGTTGAAATACTTAGCATTGAGGCTTGGAAGCTAATGCATTTCCTATGAAAAATGTTATAACTCAAATTATGAACAGTGAATTATTCCAGTATTCATATGGGTAATTTTTATTCTAGTTGTGTGATTAATCAGTGCTCGTTATGTTCCAGTGAACTGCAGGATGCTAAAATGAAGACAAAGTATTTTATGTTTATTGATTTAAGTCTATTATTTAAATATATTGGATTAATTGAAGTAAGAAATTACTTGGATATCCTGCAAGCATAATAATAATTTACTTGATCACATTGTTTTGATTCGTTAGTCTTCAGAGTATGTGTGTATGTTCATTAAATAGTTAATGACTTGTTCAGATGTCTGTATGCTTTGACGTTCTTTGGAGTAATGAAATTGCTGCATATTGAAGTGGGAAAACAAAGCTTTTCCAAAGCTTGTCAAATGCAAGTGCAAAGTTAGAAATTGGAGCCGCTTAAAGATTTATGCACACGGGCTCATCAGGAGTTTTGTCAAACATTTAAAAATTTAGGGACACTGGCAGATGATTACTTAAACATATTTTTGAAAATCCTCCTGCAACTGTAGAGCTCAGCCTCCGACTGGAATTGCAAGGTGCTACCGTCACTCGAAGTGATAATCTAACAACTTAGCTTCATTTCACCAATTTTGTGCTTGCATGCTCAACAGAATCCTAGTACTGTAAAAGTGGAAAAATCAGTTTCAGGGTGCCTGTTGATCTCTGTAAAACTTTTTGTTTATTTGTTTTACCATACCTTTTGTGTTTTGGTTAGATTCTGTATTCGGGTAACTCTTGCCACCGGATCTGTTTGGATTGGTTTTTTTTTAGTTACAGTACTTGAATGTGTCCATTATTTTCTTGTCTAGCCTTTTTTTTTTTTTGTCTGTGAGATGTTTTCCATCAAAAAGCTTATACTGTAGCTCAGTGTCTCAGTTTTGTGGCTGTGAAAATCTGGATAAATATATATATCATTGTGAGGGTAAAAATTGTAATGCAACTAAGATGACTTCATTTAGAGTTAATTGATCTGGGGGTGCACTGACAGGAGTCATCTGTGTGCCTTGACAATGCTGAAGGCTAACAGTGTCCTGGGTTATGTCAGTGGGAGTCTAGCCACTAGGTGGAGGGAAGTGATTATTCCCCATTTTTCAGCACTTGCTAGTCTACGTGTGGAATACTGTGTCTGGTTTTGGCCCTCCCAGTGCAGGAGGAGTGTTGATAAACTTGAGTGAATCCACTGGACAGCCAATGAGATGGTCAGGGGACTGGAGCATGTGAGGGAGAGAAGGGACAGAGGGAGCTGGGCTTGTTCAGCCTGCAGAAGAGGTGGCATGAGGAGGCCTAGTAGCAGTGCATGGTGGAAGAATGTGAGATAGGTGCCAAATTGAAGCATGCAGTTTACAGTTCCAAAGGGAAGAAAAATCACAATGAAGATAATTAAGCACTGGAACTGTTTGCCCAAAGAGACTGTGAAATCTCCATTCTTGGAGGCTGTTAAGAGCATGCTGGATGAAGCCCTGAGCAGCCCGGTCTAGATTCGCTGTTTTCCCTGCTTTGAGGAGAACCTTGAGTTAGGGGCCTCCTGAGGTCCCTTCCAGCCTGAAGGATACTGTGATTATATGAAATGCTAAGTGATGAGTGCAGTGCAGGACACACTATAGCTACTGTGCAAGGGGTGTAAACTGCTGAGCTAAGAAAAGTCATTAGAGCAAATTGTAGTTAGAATTTCCATTGTTGAGGTTTTACAGTATGCAAATGTTGTAGAAATATGAAGGAAATATTAATATTCAGAATAATTTTGCATAGAATATATAGCAATTTATAAAGGAGCTTTATCTGATTACCTCAAGGTTTTATAGAAACTACCTACAAATTCTGTTCCATCCTAAAGTGTCTATCTTCTGTTCTCTAAGGCAAGGAACGTATTTTTCTTTGAATGTCATACACATGCACATTTGGATTATTTTGGTTTATTTACATTTGTGTTCTTCCTAGGTTTCTAGTATGTTTCCACTTCTGCTAATTAACTGTCTACCATCTTGAAAGAAAGTAGTTCCCTGTGTGCCTGACTGCTCCAGATCGGGGGCTCCTTCACTTCTTTTCTTCCCATTTGACTTTAGATAGATGGTCCGTTTGTGTCTTCCACTCAAATATTTCTACCACTCAAGTGTTTTTGTTTCTCTTGATAGATTGGTTGTTAAAACTTTTTGCTGTCACACCAGTGACTTCATGGGCTGGTTGTTCCAGAATTCTGGGGTGAAAGCTATTGTGTTTCTTCATGTAAAGCTACTTTTGCCCTGAAAGGTTTGCTTCCTCTGTGGGCAGTCTTATTTCCAGGTCTGTAGTCTCATTTGAATCATATTTTTTATCACTTGTTTGACATAGTTGTGTTTTTTTTTGTCTAGTAGCAAGAAAACGGAATGGCTTAAAATCTAGGGTCACATCCAGATTAATCAGTATTGTATTACTATGTATTTCACTGTTCCCCTTCTATTTACATGCTAAAGGAGAGGAGGAGGAAGAAAACCCTGTATGCTTGTTCCACTAGAGATGCTTACGACACATAGTTATAGGATCCCTGCAGACTAGGAGGTAGTGGGTGTTGAGGAGTAACATCTCCTGTGACAGGAGGAGGACAACACTGGAAAAGAATAGGAGTGGAAAGGACATGGACCTGTTGGAGCAAGTCTAGAGGAGGGCCACAAAGATGACCAGAGGGCTGGAGCACCTCTCCTATGAAGACGGGCTGAGAGAGTTGAGGTTGTTCAAGCCTGGAGAAGGCCCTGGGGAGACCTTATAGCAGCCTTCCAGTACCTGAAAGGGGCCTACAAGAAAGCCAGAGAGGGACTTTTTACAAGTGTATGTAGTGAGAGGACAAGGGGTGATGGCTTTAAACTGAAGATGGTAGATTTAGATTAGATATAAGGAAGAAATTCTTCACTATGAAGGTGGTGAAACACTGGAGCAAGCAGTTGTGGATGCTCCATCCCTGGAAGTGCTCAAGGACAGGCTGGATGGGGCTTTGAGTGAACCTGGTCAAGTGGAAGGTGTCCCTGCCCATGGCAGGGGGGTTGGAACTAGATGATCTTCAAGGTCCCTTCCAACCCAAACTGTTCTATGATTCTGTGAAAGGGAGATTAATTGTTTGCAAGTGGAAAAGAGTAAACTGCTGGTTGATGCCTGGTGTGGTGGCTTGAAAGCTTCAGTTTCATGTTCACAAGAGTTATGCATTCTTACTCTGGGCCTCACTGAGAAACAGTGGGACAGAATCATCATCATTTAGCAGAACAGATGCTGAAGCTTAGTTCTGGAAGCAGTGCCACATAGCCTTCTTCAGCAGAATTGAGAAGAGTTTAAAAAAAGCCAAAAGCATCTCCTAAAACAGCTGTGTGCTTTGCTGTATGATTATATTGTTATCACTGTGGTGCTATTTATTCAGTCCTCCACCTTTTTTGTTTATCTTGCTTTTTGTGTTAGGTCAAAATTACTGTCTTCGGTTGCGGTCAGGGTTTTTGTATTGGAACCATATAACATACTTTCTAGATGCCTGAACAATAATTAATAATGGGAATATTATTACTGCTGTGATTTGTTAAATGTTTGCTGCATTTCTGTCCGTTGCTGACATTTCAGGTTTGTCAAAGTGCAAGTATGTTATCCTTCTAATGTGGGTGCACTAGTATGAATCTGTTGATTGTTTTCAAACTCTTTGCCGCAGAATTCATACTTCCACCCTGTATTTTCTAAAATCCTGGTTAGAGAAGAGAAATTTTAGGTGTGGAATATGTATGGGTCTCTTGTTCTGAAATACTAGAAATTACTGAGTAGTTTCATATGGTATCAAGACCTTTTTTTTTGTATACATTTGAAATTTGAAGCATTTCCTTGCTCTTCTAGCACAGAGGATTCATTAACCCTCCCAATTATTACTGGTCTGAATTAATACCAAAATTTTACAGTGAGGGGTGATGGAATAGTTGATGAAACCAGAAGATGAATTTTAAATAGGAAGAGAATTAAAAAAAAAAAAAAGTTAATTAAGCTGGGGAAGCATTCCTTTGACTAAAGCTGCTTGCCTCAGTGTATGGAAGTAAATACCTAGAAGTTTGGGCTTGTTTCAGGTGTGGGACCAAAAAGTTCATGCTGTTTGCCCGAATGCTTTCCCTCAGAAACTGGGGTGTGTGGCTCAGCAATTAGATGTGGATGTGGTATAAACATACTTCCTTGAAAATGCTGGATCAGACAGTGACACAGTAATGTCTTAAACAATGTTTACTTAAAAAACCACCCCAACACCCAAACCCCCAAAACACTACAGAGAAATGAGGTATTGATAGTTAAAAATGAGCAAACACACCTCCTGTCACTCTGCACTAAAGTAGTAATCTTACTGGATTAAAATAAAATGAAATAGTTTTCCAGTGGGATTTTTAGTTTACTCTGGAAAAGTTGGGGAGGGGTGTGTGCATGTGTTGCATTTTGTTGTTGTTGCTGTGAGTTTTTCTAGGTTGTTTTTTTTTCTGTTTGTTTGTTTACTGTTGTAATTTCAGGTACATATATAGGATCTGTGTTGCTTTTGTATTTGATGATCTTTCTCAGAAGTGTGTTTTGACAGATCCCAGTATGTGTAATGAAGGTGAAACCTTTTTTTTAAGTGATTATTACAAATTTTGTTTTTCTAAATGCTAAGTGTTACTGTTGGGATGACTAACATTAAAAGTAAATAAACATCACCTTCTGTTTTTTACGTGAAATCCCAGTTAAATATCAAAAGACTTAACTATGAGGACACAACTTCATGGCGAGTTGTGGAAGGGAGGGCCATGACTGGGCTGGGTTCCCTCACCTCTTTTATTTTCCTTTCGGCCATTTGCTAAGGCCAGTTCAGTTATCAGATAGAAGCAGCTAATTTTGACTTTTGTCCAAGTCAGTAGAGCCAAACTGAACATGTTTCTTGAAAGGAAGAAGAGAAAATTGAGTATTCAGCTTGTAAGGCCAGTTATGGATACACTCCAGAGAATTTAGTTTATTTGGCTCACTGAAGAAGAGCCCCAAAACAGGGAATTTGAGTTGGACTGTATTGTAAGGAATGTAGAATTTATGGTAGAGAATTAAGTGATTTATATGGACCGTGAGATGCGTACCAATTCCCTGGAGAGAGAAAGACCAAAACAGAAGCATACAAAACACTGGAAAAAACCCCACATGACTTTAGGCTGCCAGGGTTGTAATGGCTTGTCACACAGAGGTTTCTGCATAAAATAAAGCTGTTAATAAGTGACATACGTGGTAATGCAGTGTAGTGTTCTAGTTATACATTTGCATCTTTCTGTCTCTGCCGTAGATTAGAGGGGACTGTTGAACATTAGTGGTAACAAGATGCACCTCATATGCATGCTGATGGATTATAACTTTTTATAGGTGCAATTTGTACCTGTGTCTCAGGGGATTCGGAAAGTAGTGCATAAGGAACAGATCGTTAAGCACTAGTAGCCAAGCTTTGCTAATTAGCGCATCTTCAAGTGCCAGCCCTCTTTTGTCCACTGAGAGAGAATGTAAATTATGCTTATTTTCTTCCTCAATCTTTTGGGCTTCTTGTGCAATGTATCTCTTTGACTGGAAGGTGGAGACTGCAGATTTGTGGTTTTCAATTCTCATGATTAATTGAAGAATATGCATGGTTTATTCAAAAGCAGGGAAGCTGCCAACAAAGGATCTAATTGGTTAAATAAATAACCCTAAGTTTTTATTGCTCAAAGTGTTTTTTATTGAATTATTAATACTATATCACCCTCCAAATCAGTAGCAGTTAACGACTGATTTGCCCAAGGCTATTAATATTTTTCCAATCAGTGGTAAATTGCTATAACTTCTTTTGCTAACTTGTAGCTCACATTATATGCTCACTCGGTAAAATGGTGTTGATTGTAAGAAAGCATTGAAAAACAGCATCCAAATTTCAGCTGGTTTTAGTTTTTGTTTTGCT
The DNA here is from genome assembly GCF_963921805.1 of Phalacrocorax carbo. Lineage (NCBI taxonomy): Eukaryota > Metazoa > Chordata > Aves > Suliformes > Phalacrocoracidae > Phalacrocorax > Phalacrocorax carbo. The sequence continues at coordinate 79,225,751 of NC_087514.1, read as the reverse complement.
CCTAAAGAGAAGAAATATTTCATTCTGTTCAGAAGAGTCATTATGAAGAACATTTCTGAATAGGGAAGACAAGAAGAAGAAAATATTTTTTTGAGAACTGTTTGGCATAGGTGGGGTTCAAAAGCAGATAAGCATAATGAATTTATTTAGGCCCTGTTGCTGTGAAAGAGGAGGAGGAATTGGAGTACTGTATGATTTCATGGTGATAAGTACTATTCCCATATCTGAATAGAGGTGTGCACAAAGTAGTGCTGCAACATAGCGTGGAAGGTTCTGAGCAAGTGCCCAGGGAAAAAAAAGGTGAAATGGACTCTGACCTATGTGAGGCACTAAAGGTCTTAAAAATGAGGTGGAGGGAATAAAAAGGCTGAGGACTTTTCATGCTGGAGAGGAACAGAATGTGCGGGGGGAGGAGAGCTGACTGCGTTTTAGAAAATCACAATATGGGAAGTGAGGAACTGTTGTTCATTAATTCCCGCAATACAAGAACTGAGAGAAGCTTGAAACTTTATGGAGCTCCAGATGGCAGTGAACTCCTGGCACTTGTTGCTGCAGGAGGTAGTAGAAACAGAGCATCAGGCGGGATGAAAAAGGGTCTGTCAGATTCATGGACAACAGGTCCATAAAGAGATACTGAAAATACTGTTCTCTGACATCATTGGACACCAGAGGGAAATTTTTCACACTGAGGACAGTCACCCATTGGAATAATCTCCCCAGGGAAGTGGTTGACTCGGCCACGTTGGACACCTTCAAGAGTCGTTTGGACAGGGTGCGGGGCCATCTTGTCTAGACTGGGCTCTTCCTAGAAAGGTTGGACTAGATGATCCCTGAGGTCCCTTCCAACCTGTGGTTCTGTGGTTCTGTGGTTCTGTGGTTCTGTGGTTCTGTGGTTCTGTGGTTCTGTGGTTCTGTGGTTCTGTGGTTCTGTGGTTCTGTGGTTCTGTGGTTCTGTGGTTCTGTGGTTCTGTGGTTCTGTGGTTCTGTGGTTCTGTGGTTCTGTGGTTCTGTGGTTCTGTGGTTCTGTGGTTCTGTGGTTCTGTGGTTCTGTGGTTCTGTGGTTCTGTGGTTCTGTGGTTCTGTGGTTCTGTGGTTCTGTGGTTCTGTGGTTCTGTGGTTCTGTGGTTCTGTGGTTCTGTGGTTCTGTGGTTCTGTGGTTCTGTGGTTCTGTGGTTCTGTGGTTCTGTGGTTCTGTGGTTCTGTGGTTCAAGATCTTTGGATGCTGGAGGAATAGGAAGGAAGAGGCTATAGAAATTGGCCAGGCCTGTGGTATTCCTGAGATGCATCTCCTACTGCTCTGACGGAGACGCAGCACTGGGCTAGGTGGACATTGGCCTGACCCAGTGGGGCATTCGCTAACTTCTTAGAGATAACAGTATTGACATGTGGAATATTTTTAGCATTTAAAGACTTAAGAGTTTGACTAAATCCCTCCTCCTTAACCTGTCAGTGCAAAGGGAATATGAAATTCCCTGAGCTGCCCTCCATCAAAATTTTTTATACCACCATAGCTCCAAACCTGAATTTGGGATTATCTTTGAGGGGAAAGGAGGTAACAGTGCTTCCGTGTTCAGTAGTCTCTTAGCCTCCAGAGCAACCTCTCGGTATGATTGAAAAAGTAGATATATCATAGAACAGCCTTGAGGATGTGCAGCCAGAAGATATCCAAAGGCTAAGGGGGCAGGGTGTGTGTGTGGTGAGGAGGAAAAAGTGACACTGTCACCTTTGTCCCTTTCTCTCCTGCTTTTGTATGTGTGTGTGATAATACTGGTGCCCTGAGAAAGCACTGGAGGCTGGATAAACACTTCTGAGATTAAAGTAATAACCGTGCATTTCTTGGAGTTCCTGTGTTGACTTTTGTGCATCTGCACTTCTCATGCAATCCTTATAAACTTTTTTTTCCCCTCTTCCTTGTTGCTAGGTGAAAGACCCAAGTAAAACAAAATGAGATGGTGACTGCCTTGCCCATTTGTTATACTTAGAAATGGTGTTTAGATGCATTGGAGGGAAAACCAAGACGGCATCTAATATTAATTATTTTTTTATACCAATGGCATACGTTTAAGAAGGAAGCATTTTTAGAATTAAATATACTTTAAGTCACGTAATATTTTTAGCTCTACTTCATTTAAATATTGATATACGTCCATGATTACATTAAGAATCAAGTCTGTTTTCCTTACAGACATCTAATCAGGTTATAAAATATATTTAGTATTTTTTTCAGTGCAATGAAGGGAATTATTTATTTCCTTGGCTTTTATGAGAATAGCTACCTTCTGTACAAGACTTCTAGAAAGTTGACACACATAGGACAACCTAACTGGAAATGTACCACGTTGTCTGAGAGCCACTGCAATGTTGTTCTAATCAGAGCTGAAGTTAGACAACTTGATATATCTTCTGCATTTTCAGTTTGTGTGGTGGGTTGAACCTGGCTGGACACCAGATGCCCACCAAACCTGCTCTGTCACTCACCTCCTTGACTGACAGGGGAGAGAAAATATAGCGAAAGGCTCGTGGGTTGAGATAAGGACAGGGAGAGATCACTCATCAGTTACCATTATGTGCAAAACAGGGGAAATTAGTTTAATTTATTACCAATCAAATTAGAGTGGGATGATGAGAAATAAAATCAAATCTTAAAAGCACCTTCCCCCACCCCTCCCTTCTTCCCTAGCTTAACTTTGCTCACGATTTTCTCTACCTCCTCCCCCTCAGCGGTGCAGGGGGATGGGGAATGGGGGTTGGCGTTGGTTCATCACATGTTGTCTCTGCTGCTCCTTCCTCAGCGGGAGGACTCCTCACACTCTTCCCCTGCTCCAGCGTGGGGTCCCTCCCACAGGATACAGTCCTCCATGAACTTTTCCAGTGTGAGTCCTTCCCACAGGCTGCAGTTCTTCACAAACTGCTCCAGAGTGGGTCCCTTCCATGGGGTGCCGTCCTTCACGAATACACTGTTCCAGTGTGGGTCCCCCACGGGGTCACAAGTGTGCCAGCAAACCTGCTCCAGCGTGGGCTCCTCTCTCCGCAGGTCCACAGGTCCTGCCAGGAGCCTGCTCCAGCACAGGCTTCCCACAGGGTCACAACCTCCTTCAGGCATCCACCTGCTCTGGTGTGGGGTCCTCCACGGGCTGCAGGTGGATATCTGCTGCACCATTAACCCCCATGGGCTGCAGGGGCACAGCCTGCCTCAACATGGCCTTCACCATGGGCTGCAGGGGAATCTCTGCTCCGGCACCTAGAGCACCTCCTCCCCCTCCTTCTTCACTGACTTTGGTGTCTGCAGGGCTGTTTTTCTTGCATATTCTCACTCCTCTCTCCCGGCTGCAGTTGCTGATGTTTTTTTCCCCCTTTCTTAAATCTGTTATCCCAGAGGCGCTACCACTGTTGCTGATGGGCTCAGCCTTGGCCAGCAGTGGGTCCATCTTGGAGCTGGCTGGCACCGGCTTTGTCAGACATGGGGGAAGCTTTTAGGCAGCTTCTCACAGAAGCCACCCCTGTAGCCCCTCCACTACCAAAACCTTGCCATGCAAGCCCAATACAGTTTGTAATGCTTATGGCTGTATGATGTACTTTTTTCAGTGGAAGAAAGGTCAAAGGAAGAGAAGTGTGTGTGTACAGGAAAAGGCCTAAAGGTAGAATTTTTTTGTATGGATTTCTTTAATATTTTCAATACTGATAGGTCTTTGTTTGATATATTCTTTTTGCTGTTACCTATAATGAAATGAGTCTTTTTTCTGTATGGTGTAATAGTAGACAAATGAGTTAGCTACAAGTCTGTGTTCCTTGCATGTTCAGTTTTCTTTTATTATGGGATCTAAAGCCTTGTCATCTTACAAAGAAACATAGTGAATAAAACTAGTGTTTGTTTAAAGAATTAATTAGATTGTGAGTCCAAAAGACAACATCATCTCAGCCGTCGAGTTGCTAGATGATGTCTGTCACTTCTGAAGTGAGCCACCTAGAGTACAGCATTCTACAGCTGGTTTAAACTCTTGCAATAGACATTGGTTTTAATTTTAAGGTTTTGGCCATTACAAGACTACATCCACCCATGAAAGTAATTTCCAGGCCCTTGTAATCAGGAATTTGATTTTCCTGCAATTCCACTCAAAGATGTTCTCACCATGATATTAAAGGTAGAAGAAATCCTCAAACAGAAATGCAGTGATACGGTCATGTCTCCGATCTCTTTCTTTTAAAAGCCAAATTCTGGTGGTCCATGTGTAGAAAAATCTGTGAACCCCCTGCTGAAAAGGCTTTCTTTTTATCATCATGAGGAATTGGATTGTGGATAAGGCCTGTAGAGTGACAGGTGTGTATACCAAGATTTATAATGCTGTGCCTGTTCATCAAGGCTATTGGCTGAGGAAAAATATACCTCCTGAAGAGCAACAAAATATTCAGCATCTGTACTCAGCTCTGGCCAGCTGGCACCTAGAATAGAAAAAAATCAAGCAAACAAAAACAGACCAAAACTTTGTTGCAGCTTGGTTCTTTGAAAGAAGATAGTGGGAACTTTCTTTAAAGAGAAATAATGAAAATGTAATAATTGGCATGATGAATTAATCATAGCAGCAATACTATTGGGACTTACAAATCCAAAAGCCTCGAATTCAAACAAGTGAAAATGGCATGCTGCCTGTCCGTATTTGCCTAGTAAACTTCAGTGTGGTCTTTGTATGTGTATATGCAGCTGATAATGATTTAAATCTCCATTTTTGTATAACATTTAGGCTTATATTTTTGGGAAGGATCCTAAAAAACGAATTTATCATCAGACTGAAAGGGGCTCTGTAGATTTTTATTATAGTAAATATATTTTTACTTCATGGTGTTTATTACCTACTGTTAAATGCACAGCAGTTTTTTTTAAAATGTTTTTTTTTTCCCCAAGTAGTGTTACAACCAGAAAGTTATATTATTTTTAGCAGCACTGCAGAAATGCAGCACTTGTTTGTGCAAGAAGAGAAGGTTCATAAATAAATCCAAGAAATAATCCTGTGCTGATTTTTTGCAGTACTTTAAAAATGAGGTTTTTATATGGATATCAAAAGTCTAGTATTTTCTGTTCTGGGCACTGTTCTGTTTCTGTTCTTTGCCTATTTGCGTGTAGCACTTGGAGAAGTCAGATTCAGAACTTAAACAGAAAGTCATGATTTCCTTCTTGTGGCCAGACTTGTCTCAGACCCATTGGGTCCATCGCTTTTCAACTGTACTTGATTGGCTGACACTTGACCATGCCCTGCTAGCTGCTACTGGGAGACAGTCCAGGTAGGAGTACTTAGTGTATATTTTGTTATGTCTTTTTTTTTTTTCCTGATAAAATGAGAACAAAAGGCTTCTTTATCACTTGCCCACCACCTTCCTCCCAATGACTTGCAAATCACATCTATGCTATTGACTTATCCTTTAAAGAACAATTCTTTAGTGCTTGGCAGCTGATTGTTTCCACCTGTGTGAAATGGCAGTAATGCAAAAATCCGCATTATAGTTCCCTGTTTGTGTGAGTTTAGGTGAGGGTAGGCACAGCACTTCTCTACTCACTGTCTTACTGACTCTATATCAAAGAGTATGCCACATAAGTTTTTAATATTTCATTCTCAGTTCAGGGGAACTTAGGAGGGAAATTTGTGTCAGGCCCACAGCTAGAGTTTGTCTGTAGTTGTTGTCTAAGTCAAGGGCCTCTCTGCTTACCTGGGAGGTTTGTGTTTTAACTTTTCTCCTTAAGTGTTCTCACACCTTGTGCTGCTGAGGACCCCACAAGAGCTACCATATGTAGTGATTGTACATGACCAGGATAATCACATCAGTTACCTGTAGTTGAATTTTTTCTCTTGGATTTTAGCAAAAGCAAGCCATGTCTCACTTTTGATCTTTGCCTCTGATTTCTTCTTCTTAGTTCCGAGCTTCTCTGTTTTGTTCTGTATATGTATACACTCTCTTCTGATGAGGGTGCTGCTAACTAGCCAAGTTGCAAGCTGGGCATACTGAATGCAAAACAAATCTATGAACTTCATTCAATGATCTGCAAATGCCTTTGTTGTTTTTTCTGCTGGACCCAAACTATCTGTAAGTATAACTATTTGGCCTGTTAGCAGTGTACTTTCTAGTGTTCTGGGCTTTGCAGAAATCCATGGGATTGGCTCCAGTGCTGGGCCAGCATTGATTTTTTTTTTTTTTTTTTTTTTTTTTCAAGACTGTTTGGGTCTTTGCTGGAACTATCAAGACCTCCAAGAACTGTGTATTTATGAATGTTGGGAAATGTGAAAGAAGAACCAGAAGATTACAGATACCTGCCAGTTAAGAACTACAATCATTTTTGAAACTTCAAATACTAGCTTGGATTAAGTGACTTTAAAATACTGCTTTTTTAAAAACAAGCTATAATTTCCCCTTCAACTTCTAAATCCAGTTTAGTTGTCAAGTTCTACTCTGGCCAAAACTGGATGAGGTGTTTAGTCATAACTGCTATTTCAGTACTGGCAGAAATTCAAATGTTGGCGTATGTATACTGTCCCAGCTTGAACTGTGACCCTACCAAGGCATTGCATCTCAGAATGGACTGTGTCAAACTTTGCTCGTTCCTCTGAGTTGCTGGTCTGGTTATTCTAAATATAGCAGTGAAACTTGTGCTTATAACTTCTCTAATTCTTTTTAAGAAGGAAGCAGCTGTTTTGAATAAATCCATTCAGTGGAACTCTTTTTTTTTTTCTTTTTTTTTTTTGGTGGATAACTACTTCCCAGAATGCTGAAAGGTAATAGTTTGAAAAGATGAATATTTATAATTAATCAGCAATTAAATAATTGGCTGATTCACTTAGTTTTTTTAAATCCTTATAATTGCTTTTATTATTGACAAATGCTAACTATTACGTAAAATTTTTTAAAGTACAAAAAACGGTTTGGAAATTGTGATTTATTTATTTTTTTTAACCTTGTTGCTTTGTGTGGAACAAGGAGGCTGTTCCATTGGTAAAGATGTGTTTTGGATATTCTGACACTGACTTCAGTCAGGAGTGAGTATGCAGCTGAATGCACTTAGGCCTAATACTGGGTATTGTTAGTACATCCTTAATGCCTTGACACTTTCCCAAATTTATCAGCTGGAAATCATGAGACAAATGGAAGTGGTTTATTACTACCCTCTGATAATTGCTTGTTACATCCCTGCTTCTTACTTTCCAGCTTCAACAGCCTGCGGTTGATGATCTGTACATGCATCTTTTGGGTTGTACTTGTCTCTTCCTCAATCGCATGCAATGGATTTACTACTTACATCAATAATTTTCTGAAATGTCTGTTTGGAAGAAAGATGTTTGCCTTGATAAGGAAGGGGTAGGAAAGTAGAGTCCAATTACAGGGGCTTGTAACTGGTGTGTTTTAGGCTAATTACACAATAGTTTCATGGCAGTAAACCAGTTGACTCAAGGGAAATAAGGCTGTAAAGCTGATTATCATAAAAATGTGGAGTTTAATAAAGAATCGTGGAAGATAAGAAACAATGGAACCAGTGTAGTCTCTTGTCCTTTGATTTTTATCTTTGCTTTTCAATGCAAAGTCAGAAGTGATAAATTTTATGTTTACAGTGGATTTCTTAGTAGCTTGAACTGACTGGATCATATTTTCATATATATGAGAGCTCGCTCTCTTCTAGAGTAAAAGGGGGCAGAAAGTACTGTGTGTTGACACAGAAGAGTATCATCTTGTCCATTGTGTGCAACTGTGTGTGTAGGCACGTATGTACGATGGTTGAACTGGAGTGATGTTAGTAGGTGTGAACACAAGGGTGAGCCACGTTTGTCTAGAGTCTGCTGTGATGTTTTAGAAGGCCAAGATGTTGGAGGAGCAGGGGATGGAAGATGATGAAAATCTTATGACCCTGAGGAGCTAGGACTTAAGCAAAGCAAAATGAAGCCTGTTAGATTTCTAAAGCAGTTGTTATCTGTTCAACATGTGAAGCTGGAGAAGAATAAAACTAATGAAATGATGGTTTTATGAGCTCTAGTCTCATTTTAAAAAAAAAAAAAAAAAAGGGAGTGGAACAGGATGCTGGTAAAAGACAAATACTGTGAAATAACCCAGATAGTCATGTTGGAATAATTTGTGTGTGAGTCTAGATGAGTAACTCTAGATAATACCCATGCAAAACCTATTAAAATAATTGCACATGCATTACAGATCAATTTCAATTATAAATAAATGTTAGTTCCCAAGTTACTTTTGAGATTTGATCCGAAGTCAAACTTAGATTGTCTGAGATAAATTTCTGCCATCATAGAAGATGCCAAATCCTGAAGTGTTTTGAAGGCATACAGAATTGGAATAAAACCCATTGACCCTTAAAAAAAGAAAGTTACTTTTGTTAGTATGGGAAATTGGGAGATGAATGTTGCTGAGTTGCTATATCCATATCACTGGAAATGCAGGTGATATGGGGTGATTGGCTATATGAGGAATAACTCATTTTGTCTTTCCCATAACCTGTATGTGGTCATTGGGGGTTGACTTCTTTGAAGAGCTAGTTCTTTCCCCCTGTATTTTATTGCTCACACCACAGGGACATGTGTTTCTAGAAACTGGGGTTTTCTGTGTTGATGTTGTATGGTATTGCAGACTTAAACGCGGGTTCTGAAGATGCTTGTATTCTTTCACAGCTCTTTGCTTTTCTCTAGCCCCTGTACTCAAGTCCCCTCTAACTGTGTTAGAAGAACTGAAATTACTGATTACTTTGACTGGCAAGTATTAGTATTAACAGCCTCATGCTGTTATGGATATTTAATGAGGACTATAACAGTGGCTGATAACACTAAAGTTAGCACTTTGCATTTCATAAGCATTAAGTAAATATTCAGTGTTCAGTGTTAAATGATAAGTGAAAAACAGTAAAGCCTTGGACTTAAAAAAATTCTTGGTGGGGAGAAGATTTCTGGGGGTACCCTTTTGATTCATGATGATAATGAATGCTAAACACCTGGACTGGTGGTACTTTTTGCCCTCAGTAGCAGTTTGTTTCAGCATATTTTTTAAAAAATACCTGGATGTAAGGAACTAACAGAACAATGTACTTGCCCTGAGTTTGTTATGGAATGCTCTTTGTATTAGAAATTAGTAGATGCTGATCTATTTTCATGAAATCAAACACTGTGGGTATGTAGCTACTTCTGGTGAGACAAATTTTTAAAAATGGAAATAGAAACAAATTTAGTTTTCTTATTATATGCATCTCAGCAAGTTTGTATTTTCTGTAATTATATAAATTGTAAGGTATTACTCAGTTTGGCTCTGTGCCTTATAAGAGCATGCCTGCTCCTGTTTTTCACAACACAAGCCAAGATGGCAGAATGCCAGCTTTATAGAGAAAAACACTTCAGATGCATAAATGATGAGCAGAACACTTTTCCCTTTTTATTTGAAACTGGGTAAGTTCAATGCATAGGAAATGCAAGTTAGAGATAACTGAGTAATACCTTCTTTGCTGTAACCTTTAAAGTAGCCACCGCACTGAAAACTCTGCTGTGTTAATGTACAGAGAAACAGTCCTGATGTGGGTTTTTTTTTTCTGCTGTACGCTTATAGTAGCAAACCATCTGTGACTTTTCATGCTAGATGGCAACACTCTGTCTTAGAAGATACACAGGGAATTTGTGCAGCTCTATCTTAGCTTAAAAGCTCAAGCATGGTAAGTCATGAAGTTCCTGTTTTAAAAGGAAAAATTTAATTGAAACTGGAAATGTTGTGAGCTATATTTTCATATGTACCCATCTAATAAATATGTAACATTTATATTTTATTTTTAGTCACTTAAATGCAGAGACAAACCTTTATTTTAATATGTTAAAATGGTTTACTTTATTTGAATGTTTTTGGTTGGGTTTTTTTGTAGTCCTCAATGTTAGGTGTTTTATCATTATGTTTCGAATCTGTAACATATACAGTAAGTGACTAGACATTGTTTTATATAGAAAAAAGCATTACAGCAACACAGTTAAGAGGAATGCTAGTGAGACGAGTGGTGAGCCAAGACGACTTACATTGCTTGCTTTGTTCTTAAGGAGGAAGATCTAGAGGGAGAAAATACCTGATTCCTCTGGTCCTGCCTTAGCAACAAAAAGTGTGTCATTGTGTAGAGAGATTGGATCGTACTTTTATGTAAAAAATGATTTCCTGAAGACGGTCTTGTTAATCATAAAGCTTCATAGTGTTGTTTTGTTTCTTTGCTTTAAAGTACACAGAGGAGTTGTGTTGTGGGGCCTTCCTGGCATGTGCTTTGGGACATACCTGGCCTTGCTTAGGTGTTGAAACCAGTGACCTGAGCATCCAGAGCAGCTGCCCTGTGCTTGCTCTCACCTGGTGGTGTTCCTTCCACATTAGCTAGGTCTTGTCCGCTCTGTACTCCTCCTGTTAGCTTCTGTTGAGGGTGATCCTCTGCAACCTTCCAGACACATAGTTTATTATTTTATTGAACTATAATAGTTAAATGTCTATGGTTTATAAGAGGTCATCCTATCTGAAGTATTGCTTATTTCTAATTATAACTGGTAATTTCTAATTTACAAGGTTACTGTGCTGATGACTGTGACTCCAGTTCCACAGGATGACTGGCTATTTTCCTAATATTAATCAACTACATTAAACAGAATATTTTACTGAGCTTATTGAAATCAATAAGATGTCTGAAATGCTTAGTGCTCAATACGGAGATGAGTTTTTTGTGATGTTTTAGAATAAAGTTTTCTCTCTTTAATGAGTACTTAATTAATATGGAACCACTTCATCCTCATTGTTGTTGAGATTATCTTTAATCACTGTGGTGTAGTAACAGTAGCACAAATAGGAAATAATAAGTCTTGTTTCTTGCTTAAAAGGATTTTTGATTTATATTGAAAAGAGAATTATGTTCTTTACATGAAGAATTTTACTAAACATCTTCATCTCCTATTGCTTGTTGATGTTTTTCCCTTTTAAGGATTTCGACTAATTTACTAAGAATTTTAATGTAGGAGGATAGTCTCTGGCAATTGTGTAAAGCCATGATACTTCTTTTTATCCTGGTAATTTTATTGTTGTGTTTTCTTGCCATATGCAATTTAATTTTTAATCAGTTAATACAGCTTTTCATCCACAATCCAACCACGTATTTATGGTGTTCTGCTTTTTATGAAAAGTACACCTTTTTATCTTAGATGACTGTATCTCTTCAAAGATAATATCCTTGAACATAAACAAGGCTAATAGATTGCACTACTTCTCCAACATTTCCTCCGATCACATTTGTGCTGGTAGCTGAGGTCGGTCTGCTGCTCTCTGGTGGTTCCCCTTCTGATATATATCCCCTACACTGGGTCACTTACATATATTGGATTGCTTATCGGGTACTCCATCGCTTTGAAATATATCCATGTAAACTGTTTATTTTCTGTATGTGTATGCTCACTATAAATAGGCAGATTTTTATGAAGGATACTTTATCATTGATAACTTATTTTGAAAAGGTCATTATCGTATGAAGTGGTCCCTGACTGTCATGTTTGTGCCCTTCAGTAGAGGACAGAAGGCAGATCTTTAATAATGAAGAGCTGTAATGAGAACTCTTCTGTTAACCACTGAGGAAACCTGGAAGAAGGCGAGGTGCCTTGGTGACAATGGATGATAAACGGAAGGGAGAGCCCAGGAACAGTGAAACAAGTGTGTCTTGTGTTGAAAACAGCAGTGTTTGTGCTAGTTTTTTTCTTAAGGCATCAGCAAAGTAGTGCAGGGAGGGATAGGGGAACAGTGAAGGGATTTGCAGATGCTGACATGCAGCTTCTCTTAAGGGGCGACTGAGCGAGAGGAAGGCCTGATGATAAATTAGCAGCAGTGGCTGGTTGCCAGCGCAGGTTGGAGGTAAAATTGGCAGTTGGTTTGGGAAGCAGAGAAAGTAGTCCATGTAGGGGCCTTGAAAGACCTTTTCTTTTTTTTTTTTTTTTTAAGCACAGCTGAACATTTCAGAAACAGGGTGGAAATGGTGTCTTAGTGAAAAAGATGTGCTAGGAAAATGCTTTGTTTGCAGCCATGTATCTGAATGGATAAGAACAGGCCACAACTGTGATTAACAGTTAGTGAGGGATGTTGCAGTAACTGCACATCCTTTGCATTTCACCTCTCAAGCATGTTTTGCGTAGATGGATGAGGAGGACCAGGCTTTAGAAAATCTGTGTGGGAAAATTATTTGTTCATTCGATAAAAGGTCTTGAGTTTCAGCTGCTTTGTGTATTTCGGTATGAGAGGATTGCCTGCACGTAGTGTTCCTCACCCTGATGTCTGTCCCTGGCCTTAATCTGCAAAGCCTCCAGCATGCTAAAATATTGAATGACTTTGACATCTGCCCTGTTTGTGGAAAGCATACGCTGCACATTATTCTTACCTGTTGTGGAAAGGTAGTGGATATGGCAGGGGAAAGAGTGCTTTAGAAGAGCAGCTGCTGAGCTAAGAAGTTGCTCGCAACTGCATTCTGAAAGAGGAACATCCTTATCCCTTAAAAAAAACCCCAAAACATACAAAAGATTTGTTAAATATAAGGAATTCTAGTGCTTTTAGACAATTATGCCTCCAGGAATTACAGACCTCTAGGAAATTGTTTAATTTCAAAGGGAATTTTCCCAAGAGGTAAAATGCTAATAATTTTACAAAGCATCTTTGTGTAAACTTTTCAGTGTTTTTAATGTGGATTCAACTATGGGCTTTTGTAATTTAACAGTATTTGCATTTATGCACCTTTTTTCACATTGCTTTTAAAAACCTTTCCTATTGCTGCATGAAAAAAAATGAAAGTGAGAAGTTCTATTGATATAATCTGCATGAAGAAAAAGGTAAACCTCTTTAAAATGGTGTTTTCTTTAGAATAAAAATTTATTGTGGTATAAGCTTGTGTGCCTTTGTTATTACAGCTGGGTCAGTTTAAACTTGTTTCTTGCCTGGGGTTCCCTTCTTTACTTTAACCTTGTTGTGCCTCAGAGCTTGCTCAGCCCATGGGAAGTCTGGCGCAAAGGACGACACTGGCAATGTTTGGACATGTGTTCTGAATATTTCTAGATGTCCCAGCTGTCCCTAGTTGTTCTTGATATACTCAGGAGGAGATGAGCTCCAGTACTTTTTGCTAAATGTTTTGCTTTTGGGTTTTTTTCTGTTTTACTTCTCAAGAGGAAGGAAGTTTTGTTTTCCTTCAAGTACCCTTCTGCTGGTCCTCCTTCATCTGGTGAAGTGCTGGGCTAATGATGACTGTGACCAGTGCTTAGAGAAAGTTTTAAACTACTAAGCAGTTACTATTTCCAGCCATTTTGCTGGAGAGTTTAGCTTTTCATGTTGGGAAACGAGCAGCTTCTTCTACAGCTCCTAAATAACATGCTGAGAGCTGCGACTGTTTTAAAATGAAGTACATTAAGTACAACAAGGTTTACTGTAAATAGTGGATGAATGTAAGCAATGCATTTCAGGCACATCAGAGGTGAAGAAGCTGTCCCATCATCACTTGTCTAGCAGCTGAGAGAGGTGCAACTAGTGTTCAGGTGTTCTGTAAAAGAGTACAAAAGAGTCATTACTGGTATTTTCCCCTGTGCTCAAGAAGGCATTTTTGCACTGCACTTACACTCTGAGCACCACTAGCTGGGAAAATAATGTAGATGAAACACAGAGTGGGTAGTGGTCCTTGTCATTTGGCCATTGGTTTTTCATGGGTTTGGTGGAACAGCTGCTTTTTTAATCAGATCTCAGTAAACTTTAATTTGTGACTGGCACACTGAGACTGGATTAGTTTAAACATCTTGATGATGATGTGGTTAATCCCATGAGCTGATTCCTAATACTTCATCACTCCTGCAGACTTAATTTGGGGTTTTTTTTGAGGAGGATTTTTTTGTGCTTGGCACAGAGACTGTGGCTGTTTCTGTGCCTATTTTTGCAGTATTTGCTTCTTGCAATTAACAGAAAATGTTACCTGTTCTGGTTAAGACCTTGAACACTCTCTGTTATTTTGGTTACTGTTGTTTCTGTTGTCCTTCCATTCTTATCTTCAGTTGCCAGATCGTTCTGAGCCATGGCTGCTGCTTTCATGTTTTTCCACTTTTCTCTGAAGATGTGCTGTTTATCAATGGCAGTGTTAATAGTAGGATCCGTAGTATTCAGTTCTGCATGAGGAAGGGACTTTGATTTGTCCAGTCCAGGATTAGAAGCTTCAGTGCAGGTAACTGTCCTGCGAGGTGACTTTGTGCCTTGACTTGAAATGCTTCAGCAGTTCAGATCTTCAATATCTCGATTGCATCCTAGGCCAGGGTGAAGCAGTGTCTCTGGAGACACCTTCTGTGGTAGAAGCTAAAATGACAATGCAGTGTGTGGATGGCTGGAGTTTAGAAAACTAAGGCTCTCTAAAATCTTGCCTTGGAACCGTTGCTGTTGTTTATTGTAATGTATCATACCACCTTTTATTCTTAACAGAAACATATTTGTTGGTGTGAGTTCTGAACTAATTATATGTGATGCTTACAAATAATGATGAAAGAGTTATTGCTGTTTTGTAGTGACTGATTTTTCCCACTGTTTTATCATAAAATATTGTAGGACTTTTATATAATGGTTTGGATGATCATGATAAGTGGTTCTATCACTGCTCTATATTTCATATACATACATGTGTGTATATATGTATGTTAGAATACTTGAATTTTAAGGGTGATGGGAGATGATGTTAGAAATAGTACCTGCATATTTCTTTCTCTGTTTCAGTGAAATTTGTCTATCCAAGCACACATCATAAAATAAAAATAAATGGTTGTCTCTTGTGTTTAGGATTGGTGGTTTTACTTCTGCTTTCTTTTGCTTACCTACTTCTTAGTATTAAAATTGACATTCTAGAAAATGGGAAAACATGGCAACAAAAAGGGATGCTGGCATCCCTAGAAATAACTATAAATATTGTCTCCTTTAGTAGCTGGAAGTGACCAAGTTTTCTTAGGACTTTAGAGAAAGTGTAGTAAAATAAATGCTGTCAGGGCTTAAGGGATGATTTTCATTGAGTTGCAGCTTTCTGTTATATTTTAAACATATTCCTCCTTTTGGTTCAGTTTAATAATCCATGAGATAGAATTGGTTCTTAGAGATGTTTTGCAGAACTAAGTTATGTGTTTTTTTTAATGAAAAATCAGAAGGGAACTCAAAGCTTACCATCTGCAGGATGAGGTACCAGCATTTTAAATTAGTTTTTGGTTTGAACATCTGTTGGAGAAAACTCTTTGCCTTCCAAAGTGTGGCAGATAATATATTTAAAAGAATTTCAGAAGAGTTGCCATGATATTTGATGTTTAATTTGACAAACATTGCTATTCAGGAAAATACTTGAGAACTCCAGGGGAGAGCTTACCTTTGTTTTTGTTGCTCTGTGAAATGAGAGCTTAAGGTGATGATCCAAGATAAGTAATGAAGAACTATATTGTAAAGTTAGGTCATCAAAAGAGTGCAATAAACCACTGAAAAACCTTTTAAGAGTGGGCCATGAATTGAGTTTTTACTAGAATAATTCTGTTTGGGAGGTGACTTATTGGGAGTGATGATGCTTTGGGCTTCAGAGGTGCTGATTTGATACTTCTGTCACATGCCTGAAGTTCAAGAAGTCCAACACCTACAATGCATTTCAAAAAAGAATCAGTCCTGGAGTGTGTCTTTAAGTATTAGATCTTCTGTGGAAGGGGAAGAACATCCAGTGTTTCAATGAATAAAAAAGATTTTGCATCTTGGTCGTTTTTTTGAGGTTCAAGCATAATCACTGCCTTGTAAAGAAGAGTTTACCCACATCTTCATGTAAGTGTGTCTTGCCTAAGTCTGCAACCCCATTTTGATGAGTAGGGAAGGAATTGAAATGATGTAACTTCTCTGAACAGAGCAAGTTATCAAAGTCTATCCTGAGCCATTCTTACGCAACAGATAGTTCTCCCCTGTTCTTTGTCTCACGTCCCGTTTGTTCCAGAGGGCCTTATTGCGTTTTGTAATACATAAATAGAGCCATTTTGTGAAACAGATGGTTTAAAAATAGGACTGTCTGTGGAGAAAGACGGAGCAGATGAATGCTCTTCTGCTGTAGGATGGAATTATTGGAAATGTTGGATTCATTAAAAATCCACTTCCCTCACTACCTTTCCCAGTATTTTAAGGGCAAGCTTCGTCTGCTGCACAGTACCAAGTGTCTTGCTTTCCGATTGTCTGTCAGTATTTCTTACAAGATGGAGAACTGGCTTCCTCATTAGTCCTTTGGGAGTAATTATAGGTATTGAAAGGCTGAAGCTGGAGTTGAATGAATTCCAGTCTTGTTTGTTTGGTGTTTTGTGGAGACCAGTGGGAATGCTTATAGTGACCTGAATGGAATTTTTACCACGGTTGCTACTCTCCAACTCTCCTTGTTCCTTTGCCATCGAGGGGACAGCTCTGGCATCCTTAACCATTTTTTTTATTTTCCTCTAAGGAGGTGGACCACACATCAGAAGTAGTGTGTCTGTAAAAATAAATTGAAAGAAAACAAAAAGGACTCCCCTTGATTATGCTGGTGCAAATGAAGGTGATGTTCCTTCTGAGGCAATTTCTGCAGAGCACGTTCTAAAAAAAGAGTGGGAGGCTTACATTATTGTTCTGACTTTTTCCATCTTTTCCTTTTGTTTGGGTTGTTGACACAGAGAGGGAAGTAAAAGAACATTAATAAAGCTCTGACATAATCTGTTTGGTGGAAAACAAGCTAATGCAGAATGGGAGAAGATGCCTGAAGAAATAGACTTTGTCCCTGTGCAGTATATAACATACACAGTTAGCAGTACTAGGTGGGCAACTAAATTGGGTTTTTATACAAGTTTCTCCCCAAGGTTTCCACTATGCACTTTGGGGAGTCAGAACAGAGGTGCTGTTGAGCAGCACTAATTGCTTTTATAGACTACGTATTCCATTGTACAGATGAGATGCCTGGAAAATGAGCTTGTTAATTTTGTCATACTGCTGTCAAAAGACTTTGATGTTTCTAAAGGTGTCACTCAATAGGCTGTAGAGAAAATATTGTGATGACTGTAACTCTCTTCTTTAGCTTTCACTTATTAACTTTAGCTTTTATTGAGAAAGCTGATTTTAATTTACAAACTGCAAACAAAGCTCTGAACCTGAAAAAACAACAGATGTCTTAGATGCCAGTGATACATCCTCTGTTTTGATTTCCTTCAGTTATTGAATCAGGATTTTCTCTTCTTCTCTCTACCTTAATGCCTGCTTCTCAAATGGGATCTGCTTTTGCATTTACAGGCTATGCAGTACTTTCTCATTAATGTTATGTATGAAAATGAGGTGTTTTCTTGACTACCCAATATAAAAGCAGATGATCCTTATACTGTGTAAAAGGCAGGCAGCCTGTATACCTAAAACCTGCGTATCGAGCAGTATTTATTGCTGTCTTTCATTGTTAGTATTTTCCTGAGCTGCCATTTAGTGGTTAGGAGTATAAGGAATTACTGAGCCACAGGAGTGTAGCTTCTGCATTGTTTTGTGCCTATAAGATCCATTCTAACTGCTCTGAGATATATCATCAGCCTGCCATAACAAGATGTGCACAATAAAGTAAAAATAGAGTGCTCCTATTTATTTTCCCTGCTCTGTTTGGTCTCTGCCTCCAGAACTGCCCAACTCTGTGTCCCAAACCATGCTGACTGCCTGATTGCCTCTTTGCTCTACCTACTTTGAGACTTCAAGCACAAATGTTCTTCCAAATGTTGCTGAATCTGAACCATGTCCTTGAGAGGATTTTTTGGGGCATGATGAGGGACTGTGACATAGGCTGAAGTTGTGTAAAGAGGAACATTTTTACATATTTGGAGCCTGATTTTGAGTTACTGGGGAGGTTGTAGTTGGTCTCTCAAAGACCAGGTTCTCCAGATGCAACACAGTTAAGACTGTGACTTGAATCTTAACTCTTATATCACTAGAGGGACCACCTGAAGATAACTCTTTGCATAGAAATGTGTGGGCAAGGGTAAAAACAAAAACAAAAGGCATCTTTTGAGTTTTGTCATCTTCAGACTTTGACTGGCAATGGAGGAAGATAAACTGGTTTTGGTTTATTTTCCACCATGAGAAATGAGTGGGGGGATAAGAAAATACACAAAATTGGAGGAGGGGGAAAAAGCAAAGCTAACACAAGTATTGATTTTTTTGTTAGATTGATTTTGGAGAAGAAAAGAGTTTTCTATTAATGGCATAGTATACTCCTGAGAGTAGTTCAAACAGTTGCATCATTTGAAGTTAAGACAGCAGAGCAAAGAGCCTTCTACAGTGTCTGGTGAAAACACTGCTGAGTGCCCTGCTAGGATGCTAAGGGGTCCAGCAAGTCAAGGTTGCATATTTACAAGTAAATGTTCCCTTTTGGTTAAGTTCTCCTTCCTGTCATTTAAAGGAAGGAGAAGTTAGAGTTAGAATTCTGTTTAATCAGAGCATTCACCCTTGCTCAGAAATTCCCGAGGGAGAGAACCAGGGGGACCTGCTGGATGTGCAAAGTGATGTGCGCTTCTGAACCAGCACTGACTGCGTGGTGTGATGACGCAGAACACGGAGCACAGGTCCTAACCCTGCGGAGGTGGAGGTGCTATGCACAAAAAGGGGCAGAAATAGTCCTGTGTTGTAGCATGATGAATTGGACATTTCTGTTAATCTGTTAACAGGTAATTCAAAAGGGTCTTTGTAGCTAATCAGATTTTTGGGTGAGAGAATAAGAATGCTTCCTTAGGAGAAGGTTGTAAAGGAGCTATGAAAAGTATTCCTGCAGCTTGTTGTCTAAGTTATAAAAAGGTAAGAACCAATCTTCAGATACCTGACAAATCCCCCCAAAAGTAAATTGTGTGTAATATGTTCCTCATCTTTGTGAAAGCAGTGGCTTCACCATGAAACCTTTTTCTTGAGAGAATCAAAGTAATAAAAACAATATAAAAATAAAAGAAACTCGAAATGTTCTTAAAATGCGGCTGCATCTGATCTGGAGCTACAAGCAATATTTATACACACATTTAGTGCACAGCATAAGTAAAGCAGAAATTTGAAGTGGTCTGGGAGTTTAAATGTGCTTTCACGTTTCCTGATGCTTTCATATTTTTGTTCAGTTTCATCTCATCTGTGATAATGATTGTAAAATACTACAATTATTTTCAAAATCATATGTCTTTTTTAGCCTATTACGTTAATGTTGTCCTCATTAAATCCCATTTTAACTTTGTTGTTATCTAGGATAACTTAGTATACCCTTCTGTGTGGTCTAATTTTCATTTACAATCTCTATGTATCAATACTGCCTCTAGCACAAGGTAATGTGAGAGCCAGATTAATTTGTTTTGAAAAAATTCAGACCTTGGGGTAGAAAGTTAGAGAATAAGTTAAGATGTGGGATGGGTAAAAAGCACTGGCAAACGCAACAGGGGCACCACGTGTATGTATATAGCCAGTGGCAGAGTGTGAACCCTATCTTAGACAAAGCATGATTATCTCACAGATTTATCTGCGGTGCATGTTTCTATTGGCTTTGTTGCATTGTTTCAAGTTCTCTTACCTTTGAAGGAGGAACTTTGGAACATGGCAACTTTTCCAGCAGTCTTGTTTGTATTTCTGAAGGGAGTACCAGTCCTAACATCAGGATTTCCATATCAAGTCTGGGCATGTCTTAGTTCTTTCTTCTCCTTGTTCGTGCTACATATTTCCCGCACTTGTTCTAGGGAAATTTTAGGGACTTGCTCTGGTGCAGATGTTCTAAACCAAACTCCTTTTTCTTTTCATATAATTACAAGTGATCAGAAACAGCGGATTCGTACAAGTGCATGCAGACAGGACATGCAGCCTCCCATCCTGTCCTAGTAAGCAAAATCATCTGTGTCACAATTCAAGTTGTTGAATATTCCTAAAGGTGTTTCTAATAGGAGTTTCCTGTTTATTGGGAGTTTGCTGCAGTTAGTTCTTATGTATTACTGATTCATACTATTAAGTTGTGAATTAACACCTGAATTGTGTTGCTTGCTGAATTGTCAAAAGTAATGAGAACCAGTACCAGATACTGAATTTAACATTGCGTTTTAATAAATGCCGCTTAGAATAATGTACTTAGTGTCTCTGTGTACTTTTCTGCTTAAGTTCTCCCAACCATTTGAGTTTGAAAACTCCAGATCATCCCCAGCACCACTTACCCAAACCTCTTTCTCTCTTTTCTGTTATGTTTTTATATGAAACAGGTATCTCAAGCAGACTTGAAATATAGGAGCAAAATCAGATCCAGGTATTTTTTTTCTGCTGCCTGAGGTGAACATGTAGGACATCAGCGTGGCAAATGCAGAATCATGTACTTCATGCTCTACTTAGTGGTTTAACCTTCAAAAAAAATAACAAAGTGAATGTAATATGCCACTTGAAAGTAAGTATAGATTCTGGGAAGATTGGAGATGCTGGAGGAGGGCAAGGGAGGGCTGTGAGAGGAAGTTAGCTGTAGGCACAGTGCAGAGCAATTCTGGGATCTGCTGCCTGCTTTGTCATTTAAGCCTAGTGCACAGCAGGGGATAGTAGACGTTTGCTTTTAATAACAGCTTGTGATGAACTAGGCGTTGTAAAGAAAATCTTGACAGGGATCCTACTTGTACATTAAACTCTTTGCCTTCCTTAATTTTGCTAGTACTGAACACAAGAAAAATAATCTGTTGAGGCGGAGTTTGGAAATTATTATGTATGTCCTCCCTGGGATGATGCCCAGCACTAAAGTGTTTACCTCTGTATCTTTGTTTTGCCTGAGGCATTTGTGATTGCTTCAGCGCTGTGAGCAACCGGGGAGATGGGAGTGTGCATGCATGTTGGGTGGCAATGGGAGGAATAGGCTGCTAGAAGAATGCCAAAGCATTGAATGCTTTCATTGCTGATGGGGACAACATTTGGCCGTCGGTAAGAATATTTCAGACAAGCCTTGGAATATGTCCAGATCACAACCACCATATTCTTGCTACCTCTATAGCCACCTAGAAGAAAAACCCCACAGCATTTGACTTCATGCTGAAGAGAGAGTAGAAGAAGCTTGCTGGGGGAAGGGGGGAGTGTCTATCAGTTTGCGATTTATGGTACCAGATGGACTGTGCTGTGTGTTCTGGCTCTGGTGATGGATATGTTAAGTTTTGCCTTTCTCTCATACATGCTGAGATGGAAGGAGGGAAAGCATCCATCACTGAAGGAGAAGAATCTAAGCCAAAAAAAATTGAGGCAGAATATGAAAGCACTGTAGATTAAGAAACTCATGTTAATTCTCTCTCATATTCTTATATCATAAATGATTCCAATACATTTGGGCTGGGAACCTAAACTGTCTGAAGCTTGTTGATGTGTTGCACCAAACCCGCCCTCCCCCCCCCATATTTTTTATGAACTCTCCCCCATTTGGAAAAGCAGACTACAGATCTTTTTTTTCCCTGATGCTTCATAATTAAAATTATTAAAGTTAATAGATTTACCCAGGATTTAATATGGTCTCCTGTCTTTAAAACGTAGTGGATGTGATTTCTTTAAATCATTTTGAGCATTTAGACTAACAAAGTGGATAAGCCAGCTTGTGGAATAAACCGACATGCGTGAAAACTGGCACAGTTGTTAAACACTGCACATTGTAATGGCATTTTGTTGGGGTATTATAACTTCAGCTGCACAATTATGGGAGCCTGCTGCATATTAGCAGACGCTTTCCTCATAACCTCAAGCTATATACACTGAGTTATTTTCTTCTTCAGGCTATCATCTGGGATTCTCCCAGACTATATATCATTTCTTTTTTTTTTTCTCTGTAGCAGTACATGCTGTAGGCAATACTGAGTGTAATACTTTCTGCATTGTTAGGCAATGAGCATTATCAGCAGCTGCAATATTCAGGATTAGTCTTTTCGTTATTATTTGGCATCTGCAGTACCTACATGAATCTGTTCAGCCCTGTTTCTCCAGAAGGCAGCTGGGCTCTGACTGAGAGAACGCGACCATAAAGCTTTCCTGAAATTGTCACTATGCTCAGGAGTTCACTCTTAATTGAAACTGCAGTTATCACAATGCAGTTCACTGAGATATAGAAAAACTTGCATTTTATTTAAAGAAACTGGGATATGTTAAAACTTATCTTCACGTTTTATAATGGTGAGATGGGAACAGAGCAAGGTTCTCAAGGTTGCACCACAAATCGGTGGCTGAGCCAGAAATATAATCCAGGTCTCATAACCCAAAGCTTCACCCTTGGTCTGCTAGCAAGCAGATGTCTCTAAATTAAGTATGCTACAGAAAATACACTAGCTGGCATACTGAAGTACAGCAAATGTCTTTCAGAGTATTAAATAAAACCCAGGGGTTTCCTGAGGGTTGTGGACTTCTTTTTTTTTCCTCTACAAGTTGTCTGTCATCTAAGTTTCACTTGAATTTTTTAAAACTAGATTTAAAAGGTTTACTGGCTTTTGTGAAAGGTCAGATAAAGCATAAGATTTTTTTTTATGGTTCCATATCTAAAGATGCCTTTGCTCAGGATTTCTCTTCTATGATACCTATACTTTTAGTTTTAACTTTCTTAGCTTACTTGCCTTCTTTGGCAAATGAAGTAGCCGTACACTGGTTAATGAAGGAAAGGCAGCAAATGTTTGGTTTCATGCAGACTAAATGCATAGATTACAGGGTTTTGCCTGTTTTTCCTAAGCTGGCATAGATCTTGAAGTACTTATATGGTGATCAATGACATTTGAGATTTACATGCTAACATCAGTTTTGAGTGTGCAACTTAAATTTGAGAATCAGTTAGGACATTAAATTATTTGGTGGAGTTTTGGAAGAGGAATAACATTTTATTCCCTGGATAGTTGCTCTTATCAGGGTGGGTGGAGTGATGTTGACTGTTTTTGTTACAGGTGAAAATTATAGAAGAGGTAGGTGCAGTACAATGTTGCTTTTTGGGGAAGAAAGGAGATTTCTCAAGAAGATTATTGCACGATATCCTTCTAGCAATATTTAGAACCATCCCACCCCACCCCAAAAAGATACCGAAAAAAAGAAACCCAAAAAAAGAATAAAAGAAAAACCAGCACAGTACATCTATTGAGTTTCATCTTAAGGACACACAAAAATGCTGGAAACATTGATTTTGTCTAAGTCTTGTAGACATGCACACACACACGCACACAAATCTTGCCTATGTTATGTTATAGAGTTTAATAATTCTTTTCATTGACTTTCATTATGAAGTTGATTTTTCTGCTCATGAAATTCTCAGTCTCTTGTGCTGTCATTACTAATACAACTTGGCTGAAAGGTGTTACTCTTGTCAGTATCCTAGAACTAGGAAAGATTGTCTGGATTACCAATCCAATGAGCTTCAGGTTCAGGAAACTATGTACATGTAGGAGTTTTGAGATACGTAGACAGCAAATCCCAGTGGCAACAGAGCACTTGAAATGTCCTATAGGCTTCAGTCAAAGACCAGAAAAGCACAAAGATAAGTGGTGTCACACTCAAGAATAAATATTTTCAGAAGCTTTGCTGTCAAACTCAAGGAGGTCAGAGTTGTATCAGAACTGATTTATTTTAAATAAAAATACTCAGTTGTGTAATTTGCAGAAAGTTAGATAAAGGCCATGCTTTCTCTGCTCTTTGAAGTCTTCATGAAAAACATGACTTCAGTGGGAGTGAGACCACAATAATTTCTCCCTTATTACTGTTTTTCTCCATCTCTACCCTTTCAAACTGGGTAATACTGTTCGTTCTGTCAGCAGTCTTAATAATGTATTATACTTTAAAAATTACTATTTTGGGAATCGTGGTTTTTGGCAAGAACTAAGTGCTGCTTTTGGACTATAAATCTACGGTGGTTAGTTAAATGTTAAATTGACATTAACGTGTCTTGTAACTTTGACCTACATGGAGTTAAAGCAAGTAAGTAGAGTAAGTTCAGTGGCTTTTAATGAACTATTATTAGTCAAATCCCTGCAAAACCAAATAAATGTTATGTCATTCTATTTTATAATTTTCAGCCAGAGAGCTCCAGCTGTCTGGTGACTTCACATATTCTGATCTATGCTTTCCTGTCAGCAATATGTTTCCCATCTTGGCACTCCAGTCTCTACATTTATTCTTATTTTGGCCTAGTGAAGAATAGAGTGATACTTTAGAGTAAATAGAGTTAAAGCTGTGGGTAATTAATGAATCTAATTTCCTTTGTCAAGACCTTCCCTTTCAGAAAAACTGGAAAAAAGGTACCGTGGTCAATAGTATAGCTATCAATCTGTAGGATAGGCCAGGGCTCATATTTTTGAGCACTGGCATGTGTTAACAGCAAACACAGTGAGTTTGCTTTATGAAATTCTTCTTTTTCTTCTTTTCTCCAAAGATGATCTTCATGTGGGCCGTGAGTGTCCTGTGTTCTCATTATGTTCAATTTACCACGCCTATGGAGTAAGCCTGACAAACTCTGGATGAGTCAGTTATATTGCTTATGTGATTTGCATGTGGGAGTGTGTGTACATGTGTGCAGTTGTCCATGGTTCTTCATGACTTGGAGCTTGTGTTCAGCAAGGCAAGAACAATGCTGGAGCTTAAGGGAGTCCCTGTACTGCTCCTGTTTTGTCCGGATGTGACTTCTGAGCTGAATTAGAAGACGCAGACACAGCCGTGAAGATCTGCGTGTGAAGGAGTACAGGAATGGGTGTAGTGCTCCGCACATTGACCTTCTGCTCTTCACCATGTGTCTGCCTGTCTGGGATGAGTTTGTGTGGGTGGATTCTGTGGTCTCAAACTGTGGCGGCTGGGACATGCTCAAGGACATTGTTGATATTTTTTTTCTTTTTTCTGCTTCTTTTCCTAAGAATTTCTACATTTATTTTGTTTTGGTTTTACTTTACTCGATATTGTGATTTGAAAGACATATAAACAAAATGCAGCTTTGTAAAAAGGGTATTCCTTTTTCTTTCATGTTCCTTATGCCTAGATTTAGCCTAATAATTGCCATCTTTCCACATCCGTTCTTTAGTCCAGCAAATAAGCTGGAGTTAATTAGATCTCTTTCCTTATGTGAGGACCTCTTCAGCATGAAATGAGAGACATAAGTCGTAATATTAGCTAGCATACATTATAAGGAGAAATGTTAGTTTTTGTAGAAGGAGCATGAGGTTGTATATAGCAGCTGTTCTGACCATTCATCCTTGATTCATCCCTGAAAGTGGGATATATTTGCATAATGCAGGCGTTTTTTGGAGGAAGGGAAGAGGAGGGAGGATATTTGTATCTTTTTGTATTTCTTTTTGACTCCTTCCCTCTCAGTTTTGGTACACTTTCAGTTTTGACATGATTTTCTCTCCTGCTGCCAGATAGCAACAAGAGTCAATAATTTTTTCAATAGTATTTTAAGTAGTGTATAAAGTTTACTTACATGTGCTCAGTTCTGTGTGTAGAAGGTGAGAGCACTGAAGCAGGGAAAAACCCCATCTCCTTGGTGCTCCTGACACTTCTACTTCAGCACCACCAACATCAGCAGAAGTCACTTGGAGCATCTTGCCTAACTCAAGTTGCGATCTCTGTGGAGCAAAAGCTGAGGCTGGCTGGTGCAGTGGTGTTGGAGCAGGTGTGTTCTTATCCCTCTCAGTGTCCTTTTTTGCCTTGCAAGGTGAGCAGTGGTTGCCATTAGGTATTGTATAAAAATCCTGGGTGCCCGGGCAAGCTCCCAGCTGACTGGGTGAGGTGAGGTTGCTGCTGTGGCACACTGCCTGAGCGGTGCCGTGCAGCTGCAACAGAAGCGGGAAGTCTCAGCATGCAGACGAGCCATGGTGTCTAGACATGTTACGATTATTTCTTTGCTCAATTCAATGTGTAGCCAAATAGCTTTCCAAATATACTAGGCAGATGTGAGTGCAGTGCCTGTATCTGTATGGCAGTGAAGGCTGTTGACTGCATGTGCGCTCTCCTCCACGCCCCCACCAGGTTTAATCATACGGCTTGGTCGTACCAATGACTTCAGTACCTTATTCTAACAGCAGTGGGAAACAGCATTCCTATGGGTTTATCATTAAATCTAGTGAAGATTTCTGGAAAACTTCCACTAGTATACACGTATGTATGTTTTTATCCATTTGCAGAATGTATTTTTTTCCCCTTGCTCTTTTAAATTCATGTGCTTCTGGGCAAATAAAATGTACCATGGCTGAATGCCCCTCTTGTGTGCCTGTGTTTGTCACCGAGAGCAGGGAAGAACAGTGCTTTGGAAAGTGAGTTTGTCTCTTGTTTTGCCTGGCCGTTTTTGTGAAAGTTTTTGTGTTAGGTTGAAACTAGTCATCAGTTTCAGAAGTCACACTGAAAGGAAAGTTTAGGAGGCAGAGGCAGGGGGCGCAGCCACTGAAGCATTTTGCTTCAGTAAATGATGCTAAACCAAAGCAAAAGTAAAGTAAAGCATGGTTATATACCCCCGAATAAAAAAATTGATGTGTTTTTTCCAGTCAGTCTTCTGATTTTGGTGGCTTAGTTTACAATTTCTTTAAGGTTGGTTTGGTGTGGGCTGTGTAGGCTGAGTTAGCCTAACTTTAGCTTAACTAAATGAACACTCAGGCTAATTTCTGTTGTTATCCTACCCACGGCATATACTGTATCACGCCCAATGAGAGTGCCGCCACAGTCATAGAAACAGCAAGGTTGCCATATTAAGAGGTAAAAGAGAAGCAAGACATGAATCTATAGAAATCCAAGCTTTATGAGTTTGCTTCTGTGTCTGTGCATGTTTTCCCTAAATCAGTAAGGTGCACAGACTCTGCTTTCCAGTTTTGTCTAGGTAATTCTTAAGAGTAGAATAAAAAACAATTTGCTAAAGCTTTTATTTTGCTAAAATAAAACCTGAGGCGTTCATGTAAAAATATAAATCATGAAATGGGTGCTGAGGGGACGGTGGGTTGAAGTGCATAGAGAAAGCACTAGGTTTGTTTAGAAAAATTAAGGTATACAACCTTCTTTGTAAGGTTTCAAAGCATAATAATTCAGCTGTTCATTCTGGGGTAGTGAATACACACATAAATTACTAGCATACTGCATCTTAGAGGTGGGTTGCTTGTAGTTGTCTGTAGAACTTACTATAGGGTAACAGTTATAATTAATGACTTGACAGACTGAATGTCTCAGAATAGTTTGTCATCAACGTGCCCGGGTGGCGGGTAGTTGCACTGAGATGTTCAAGTATTCTCTGGTACAAAGTAATATAAAAAGCAGAACTTGGTCCTCTTCCAAGGTTTAAATTGGTCCTTGCCTTTCTGAAAAGTGGTGATGCGATGTCTTCTTAACAATATAAGCTTCACCTACCACCTTGGACTATGAAATTCAAAATGGCCTTCCATCCTTTAGCTTTGGTTGATCCCTATGCCATGGAGAACACTCTAAATCTGCTCTTGGCAGCTTCTACAGCGCTTTGACGTCGCTGAATTTTGCGGAGGGGTGTCTATATGTGAACATATGATATAAATTCTTAATTTAGAAGAAAATATGTAAATGATAAAAATCTGCAGTACTTGGTGATAGGGAGCAAGGGGGTTCATGAGAAATTTTGCCATGGTGAACGTAAATCTGGATCTTTGGTGTCTGAGAGTTCCTCCTGCTCATGTGATGTTTGCTTGTTGTAAAACATTTTTATGCAGTACTGCTTATGCATTTGGCAGATTTTGAGACTTTCATAGGTCAGAAAAGCACTGGAAAAAAATCAAAAGCACCAGTTATGTAGTACAGTCACTCTGTGTAAGTGAGTAAACAGAGTTGAACGACTCCTTTTTGCCTCATGCCTCTGATTAGGATGAGGGTGAACTGTTGATAGCTAGTGTATTTGTTCTGTGCTGTAGACATTCTCAATCAAAGAAATGAATGCTTAAATTGATGGACTGTATTTTTTTACTTCTGAAGTGCAGTAGTTCTTTGCTGAGGTGTTGAGGGCAGGAAACTGCTATGTGATTCCTGTCTCTCTCTTTCAAGTGAAGATAACACTTGATTGATGAACAGTACTTGCTTTGTTTCCAAAAAGAAAGAAGCAAGATAATTTTTTGAATGTTTATATTGTCTTTGCTATTCCTATGAAGTGGGTTAACATCTTGAAATGTTCTTAATGATGCATCTGGTTTTTGTAAAAATATATTTTGTATTGTTTTGAGACATTAGACAGTAACTGCATTTTTCTCTTGAACTTTCTGTTTATGGAAGGATGAAAGAACACAAGTTTTGCCCACCTGAATTTTGTCATGGATTTCACTTGGGGCCGGATTTCAGCCCACGTTTTAGGCATGTTTCATTTTAGTGGTGGTCAGGGAACCAAGGGAGATTTTTACAGTGAGGATTTTTCTCAAATTCATATTTCCCATAGATTTTGTTAATTCTTTGACAAGTACTCCTCTTTTCTGTTTCTCATCCCAAGCTGCCAGTTATTTTAAAGAATGATTTTTTTCCCCTGCCTCTTTCTGTTTAGTTCTTGTTCACACTGTGTAGTTCAGTGCCTTACATTTCTAATTTATTGTCTTGAAAGACAGGTGTTTTATGACTGCTATAAATGTCTGAGAATTGCTGATGAGCTGCCTCTTCAATACCTATTATTTCTCTTTTATGTTTCTTTATCTCTTAGGAGCCTACAAGATAGACTCAGGACCCTACTGTGCTAGGCTCTGCACACACGCTGAACAGAGGCAGTAGATGATTACAGAGGGATGGTGACTAAAAGGTAGGCAAGAGACTGTATTTTGTTCGTTGGGTAGATGGTGATGTCATGGAGACATTTTAAGATGCTGTCTGGAAAAAGTCTTGTGAGATGGCTTTGTAGACCCTTACAGGTATTCTGCCTTTCTCTCCTTCCTAAGCTAAGGAAATGCAAGAAATGGAAGTGGGAGGAATGCAGGAAAAACAACCTGCAATTCTCCTTTCTTCTCCCCTCTCTTAAACTATGCTCAACTTCATAAAGGGAAACTATGTAAAAATGGGGATGTTTGTTTAAAGAAAAACTGAAAGGACAACTCTGAGTAACATGTTTGTAGGTGGCAGAGACACTATTTCAGGATACTGTTTTGGAGGCCCCACACAAATGCTTACCATCAGTCTAAAAAAGGCTTGGGAAAAGGAAACCCATATAGGTAAATGACAAGGTAGAGGAGACTATTAAAAGCAAGAGGACATCTTAAAAAGCAGCTGTGGCTGTGCTGAAAGAAGGAATATAGGACTAAAAAATCCCCGTATCAGGCTAAACATAAAATTAATAAATGCCTTTTTCAACCACACCAGTAGCAGAAATCTAGTTGAAGAGTCTGTGTGGCCTGCATGTAATGACATTATGAAACAAGCAATCTAAGATAAAGCCGTGGCAGAAAACCTAAATTGTTCTTGTGTGTATGTGCTCACCACTGAAAAGCGTGGGGTGGTTCCTGTTTTGGAACTCTTCTTATGGGAGGCTTATGAGGTTGCCTTTCTCAGCTGGAAGCATTTGTAGGCAAGATTGTGGAACAAATTGCATGCTCCCAATTTAACAGGCCCGGATGCAGCTTACCCAAGTCTTTAAGGGACGGAAGAGTGAAATAGACCAGCTACAGGCTGTGGCTTTAAAGCGTCTCAGCAGTTGAGAACTTGAAGATGTCTAGTTTGATGTCATGTTTTAGAAAGTGTTTATGTGAAATCAGGGAGCCTAGAGAACAATAGGCCTCTTGTTTAAATTGAGTGGATTAATTAAAAAATTAGATTAGCAGCTGTTTTAGAGAGGACGTTGGATAAACATGATGGAGATACTGTTTGTTAAAAGGAACATGCATTGCTTCAAAGCAGCAATAGCTTTTGCAGAGTGGTATGAAGAAGCTTCATTCTCTTTCAGAAACTCTGTGCCTGGCATGTAACGTAACTGCGGACCACTGAGCTGCATCAGCTTTGTACTGAAGTGATGAATTGTGCTGTACTTGACTCTGCATATGAGGTGAAGGAGGATCAGAGAGGGATGGATGAGGTCATTGTGTCTAATGGAAAGACCCTTGGTTTCTTTGTTTCTTGCTACAGCGAATGAGCCTCCTTCCATTAAAGCTTGTTGTTAACCCTCTGAGATTAATGGTATCTGAAAGCAGGGTTTCAACACCTGGTGTGAAATTAAATCGTCTTTGATTTATAATTTTACTCTCTTTTCTTTTTTTTAATTTATTTTTTGGCTTAAAAATCTATTTAGGAATAAGGTTCAACTTCCCCCCACTGGCACAGCTGCTCTCCCCCAGGTCATACTTCTTGCAATAAAGTTGCAGCCTTTAAGTATTCCAGCTATCTCTCTATTGCCTGAAATCTCGTGGGTTGCTTTCTCTTGTCTTGATCATTGAAAATGTCAAAAGAATTTGTAGAAAGAGCGCTGTTTTGAGACCCTTTGAGCTGTCTCTGTTGATCGAGGTTTGGTGTATTTATTTTTATTTTTTCCCACGTGACTCAGATTTTTGTACTTCCAGTGTCTGCATTAATGTAGTGTGTATAATTTGTTTGCTCTGGAAGCCCCTTTCTGCAACACCACTGCAAGCAGTTTGAATTATTTTTCATTTAGCTTCAGGTTTCATCTTTATAAAATATGGTGGAATCCAGTGCTGGAAAGCATTCAAGATTGACAGCCCTGGAAATTGAAATCCCTGTTTATCCATGGACAGCCTAGCTGGAGCAAACTGTATATCTTGGTGGTACGACTCATGATTAACCTGCTGAGATGGACTTTTCCTCAGTTATTTATTCTTTACAGAGCACTGAAGGTTTGCAAAGACTTTGCACAGTAGGAATGTCATGTTTCAATTTGTGTTTTCAATATCTTTCTATATAAGTTTATTACAGTATAAATACAGGTTTGTGTCTTTAAAAACTATGAACTCTGCACTGGATTTTCCATGTGAGAGAGATGTGTTTGTCTATAGTTATGTTATTAATTGTAGAAATTGACAGAGCCATAGTGATACAACTAATACATGATAAAACTTGATCTTTCATATTCAAAAAGTGTTAACAATTTAAAAACCAGAATTCATCATGGTGACTTTAGCAATACAGATTTTCTGCTAGATCACTCTGCAACTGTCCCATCAACATTGTGGTGAAGTGGTAGGTAACAGAGGAGGGAGCTGGCCAGGTATGAAAGGATGAAGGGAACCTGTTGCTGTATTCAGACTGTGCTTTTGGGACTCTCAGTAGCATGCAAGTCCCATCCTCTCGCTGGGGTGAACCATGCTGAGGTAGAGGGTAGCAAGCAGACCATGCTAGAAAGTCTGTTATTACTCTTTGATAAGTTGAGTATCATTCACATTTTAAATCTATCTTCTTGAGTTTATGCACTTCCTAACGCTGATATAAATTGCCAATTTTTACTTGGCCAGTTGCATACAGTATCAGCAAGTTTCTTGGTTTGTTTGGTGTTTTTTGTGTCCAGTATCTCTTCTTTTTTGCCCCTTTCTAAGTCAAATTCGGCATTTCATTGTTACACAAGGCTCCCAGTGGGAAGGCCTTGCATCCTCAGCATTTTCCTTCTGGGCTCCTTATTTTGAATTCCAGCAATTCCATTCCATAGACGCTTCTCATACCTATGATGTTTGTATCTTATTGCACCAGTGCTACATAAACTGGCACTTTTCTGCTCTGACTTAGCATTTTTCAACATTACACCTGCAGCCAAAGGGCAGGTTTTAGTTGGACTTTCATTTGTAAGGCATTTTAC
This sequence comes from Phalacrocorax carbo, assembly GCF_963921805.1. Taxonomy (NCBI): domain Eukaryota; kingdom Metazoa; phylum Chordata; class Aves; order Suliformes; family Phalacrocoracidae; genus Phalacrocorax; species Phalacrocorax carbo. Next base: position 79,193,995 of record NC_087514.1, on the reverse strand, counting down.
TGTACTTGTTTTCCGTGTGTCATTGACAGAGGCCGTTCACAGGGTTTAGCGGTTTTTGTTTGGTGAGGTGGTGGGGTTTTTGTTTGTTTTTGGTTTTTTTTTTTTTTTTTTTTTTAAATGGACATTTTCCTTGGTATTCCTTCTAGAGCTTTATGCTTGGAACGTTGTTCTGGAAGTAGATTTAACAATATGTCTTTCTGTAGTAATATGCAAATGACATCAAAGCAGAGTTGGTAAAGGAGAAGGAATTTAACTGCAAAGGAATTACAGAAGAGAAGAGGTGGAGATTGTAGGAAATAAAAGCATACATAGTACCATTAACAGGCTGAGAAAAGAAATAAAAACAAATACAGGGAAGAAAAAGTAGTGTTTTAGCATTTTCTGTGTGTTTAAATGAATACTGTCTCCTGCTGATCAAGGAGGATTTTGGTGGCCTTAGAAAAGAGAGGCACTGAGATCTACAGTGACTGGAAAGCTGAGGGCAGATGTCTCAGTAGGCCTTGATTTGTAGGGGAGCTAATGTGTTCCCTTACTCTGAGCTCCACCCTTCCTTAGGACATAGTAGGAGGCAGCATTCACACAGCAGGATAGCTGGTCACCTGTCTTGGGACACATCAAGAAGGAATGGGCTATTCCACAACCACTCACAGCATCTTGGATACAACTTACTTAGCTTTCTTATTTACTTACATGTGGTACATGCCATGACTCTGCCACACAACTACATGATGGGCACTGAACGGTCCTGTCATTATCTGTCAAGGTTCTGTGATGAAAAGGAGATGAGAAACCTGTAGAAGTCTCAGTGCAAGCCTCAGTTGCCAGTGTGAAGATGGTTTTAAAGGATCCCGTGAAGGAAAACTTCAGGATCTGTTGTCTTAAAATTGAACTGGCCTCTCTGCTTCTTTTAGAAATGTTGCTGGAGTGGTGGGAAGGACAGGGCTAATCATAGTCATGCAGAGACCTTTCTACCTTGTCTATTAACCCACCCTTCTCCTCAGACATCAGTGCATCCAGTGCAGTATGCCAATTTTTTTTGATCCCTAAGCAAATGAGCAAAGTGATGATCTGGCCTGTCATGCGAGCATTGGTTGGCAGGTCTACAGGTCAGGGTGAACTAAGGGAGCAGGCTCATAAACGTGCCATCCTCCTTGCTGCTGAGGAGTGAGTGGGCTTTTGGGTTAACTTACACTGAATACATTGCTGGCGCATGTTCGTAGCCTGAGTTAGCCAGCGCCCAGCTCAGGACTAAAACAGCTCTCTACAGCTCGGCAGAAGCGGGTTGTTGTATTGCTCCTCTGCAGGGTAGGGGAGAAGGAAGCTGGGCTCCAGTGGAAGGAGAGTGGAAAGGGTAAGATCTGTGTATGGCAGGAGATGCAGTGTGACCTAATGAGTGTAGCTTCTCTCAGGCTTTACCCTTCCCCTGGTCTTAAAAATGCAGCTGGTGGGTGGCTGGTTTCCCTTTGGGGCAGAGGATGACTTGAGGGAGAAAATAGTGCCATAAATGAGTGAGCGCGTGGATCTGGGTGCTGAGGCATGCTGTTGTTAGCTGACACTGGACTAAGCTTCGATACAACTGATTGCTAGGAAGATCTAGATTGCCTGGGAGCTAGGGTCTTTGCTCAGGGTGTGGTGTTGGACCAGGGATGTAGGCTTGGTATGGGAGAATATGAAGGGGCAGGCCAGCAAAGTGAGGCAGAGGCTATACTGGTCTACCTGGGGGAATGCCTTTGCTTATCACTGTGGGCTGTTGTCTAAGTGAGCATGTGGCCCTCCTAGCAAAGTGTATGATATTCAACTATGGCGTGTCAGTGTGTTGGTGTTGTGGTTATTTGTTCATGCTAGGAAAGGGATCCTTTCCTGTGCCACGTGTGCATTTATGTTTTTGAGGAACGCAATACGTGAGGGTCTGAAGATGTACAGAAAGTAGTGCAAAAAGGGGTGCAGGCCATACTGTATGGCTTTTGGATATATATTTTGGTGGTCTCAGGCAGCACTAGCTAAGGATGTTCTTACTGCAGGTCATCCAGCCTTGCCTGATGGTGTGCTGTGCTGGAGGGCTGGTGCAGTGGGGAGGGCGGTTTTCCATAGGCTATTGCTGTGACACCCATGAGTATGCTGTGTGGCATAAAATGTAGGCATGGACAGGAAGTTCCGCTTTAAGCACCTGTTGGGGGTGCTTAAGAAAAATTTGGATGCAAGGAAAACAGCCTAAGAAAGCTGAAACTATGCGTTTGCTTTTAGAAGAATCTAAGGGAAGACGTAATCATCCTGCATGTTTCTATTTATGAGCTCAAGGTGACTTTGACACATTTGCTCTCTGAAACTTAGATTTCTCATAAAGGAGTATAAGATATGTTTCAGTGTATGCAATCTGTGCATATGTAATGTATGCTTATAAGATTCCAAAGTGATAAATGAAAAATGATGGCTACAAAGCTACAGAAATCTGAAGTGATTTCGGATATGATGGAGACATCAGTGACACTTATTGTAGTCTTTGACTGATGGAAACTGTCAACCACTGAGAAACCGTTGGGAAACATGTCACCAAACAAAATGGATTTTCACAACATTGTTAGTTTGTGAAATAACCTTATAGAATAGATTTATTTTTTTTTCCCTGAAAGCTCTTAAATGGAAATCATTAGAAAGACCATTATAGTTAACAATTAGATAAACCATGGAAATGTAAGTTAAAAGAACCTTTTAAGAGGATATTTCAGACTTGGAAAAAACAGAGGAGGGTTTTGTTGGTTGGGTTTTGTTGTTATTTTTTTTGAGACACAAATACACAGCAGCGCAAAGTATGCTCTGAAGGAAACCCACAAGAGGCTTCTGTGTATTGAAACAAATATGTCAGGAGCCATTCCTCATTTAACCTTAGGTTATTTGACATCTCCTTATTTGTTGTTTGACAGCTTCATTGGGTGCATTCCACCAGATAGTATATGATTTCTGTCATGTCAAGTTTTACTACTTTTAAACAGTCATAAAAATAGTACTTACATTTTTAACAACGATGTCAGAGGAAGAAAATACAACTATGATTTATTCTCTTTAGAAGGATTATTTTTTCTGTGTTTTTTTTTTTTCTGTGTCATGACACATCTTACGATCTAGCAAAAAATAAGCAAGTTTGTATTGACAGGAAATTCAGCCATGTGCACGGATGTTCCTCATATGTGTGAAACCTTTGCGTGTGAATACATGGGGTTTTAAGTGTAAGCATTGTATTAATTTTGAACTTTGCCTTTTGATTTTGAAGACTCTGATAGATTGGATTTGTTAGCTGCAGAATGGTCTTTGAAAATCTTTGCATCTTCCATTTGTTTAATTTTACTTGTTTTAGGAAAGGGTTTATGAACACCATCTTTCACAGAAGGTGTAAAATGTCTGTGTCTGGATTCAGGATTTAGTGAAAAACTAACAAAAGGTAGATGAACTTTCAGAAAGGCCTAACAGAAGCCATGATTTTCCTTTCAGACTTGTTGCAGGATTCTGGTAGCTTTGTCAGGGTTTTCTGTGTTTCTGATGGACACCTATAAAAGACAGCATGGTTAGCTGTACAGTTAATGTTCCTAATTAAAAAAAAAAGGCATGTTTGTATGATATCTCTGAATTTTCTGTGTATTAACACAACTGAATGTGGCACAGAAGGGAGTGGTGTGATCTTTCTGTTGCAGTTCTCAACTGAGTCAGAGATCTAAATGCAAAATCTAGTATGGAAGAGTGTCATAGATTGGTGGGGCCCCTTTGAGCACTATTGCCTATAAGCATGGGCGGTTAACCATGGGGTTAGAAGGAACAGTAAACAGTGCTTTCATCTGTGTACTAGATCTTCGTAAGTGTGTGGGAAAACTTTTGTTGATGTATAAAAAGATCTAAATTGTTGTCTTTGTAGCAGTAATGTTATAGAACAAGGAAAGTGAGATAGTAGCCTACTTACTCTAGCCGTTTTGTATAATCAGTGCAGAGACATTGGATGGTTCATTCCACATAAGTGTTCTCTGTAGGATACACTCTCTATAGTTTATCCAAGAACTGAAGGAGGAATCCAGAAGCTTGGTGGGTGAGATGAGTGGGTGTTTTGAGTGCTTACCTTGATAGAAAAGCTACATATAAACAAACAGGTGAGGAACAGAAGTGTTCCATAGCGGTGATGTGAGATGGGAGCTCTGACCTGCCTCACCTCTCCCTTTCCTTCATATCAGTTCTGCTAAACCTTGCTGCCACTTAAGCTGTTGCTGTAAAGAGAGATTATGTTGATTATTGATGAGAAGAAACAAATCAAAAGCTGGTAGTCAGGTGGGAGTCTGAAATGCATTTGCAAATGGGGGCATGGGGGTGAGTGCATTTGACTTACAAAAGTGTATTCTCCTCCACTGTCTTTCCGTTCTCAAAGCTGTGACCACCATGCATTTGCTGAATGTGTTTAAAAACCACTGCCCTTTAAAACTCTACCAAAGAACTGCAGGACTGAACCCACCGTGAGAAGGATAAGTTTGCCTGTATCATTTAACTGAAGCAGGCTGTCCCAGTAGTCATTTCATGACATTTTGGCGCTCATCCAGCAGTTCTTTTAAGTAGTAACTACTTAAATATAATCTTTATTTTGGAAGTTTGCCTAGTATTAATGTGCAGAATATCCACTAACAGTTTTGTTTTAGCAGTACAGTTTTGTCCTTTAGGTTGGTGTTTCACATTTTTTTTTTAAAAAGTATTATATTAAGTCCTTATGAAAGCTAAATCCCAGGGACTATCAAGCACATTTGTTCAGTGAAATACAAAATGGTAGAGAACTGTTTTCAGTTGAACATAATTTTGTTTTAAAACCCAACTATTTGAAGTTGCTGTATTACCATCTTCCTTCTGGTTTCTCTTACATCCATGTACAAATTTTGGCATGTTTTCCTGTGCAATTTACAGATACAAAAAAGTATGTCCAGATGGCTGTGATGTGATATTCTTCTGTATTAATTACTGAACATGTATGACTCCAGTCGCTATGTTCTCTCTTCCCAGTTTAAATAGAATGCAACAGCTAAACTTGCATTACTCTCATATTACCTCTTTTCTGCCTGCATTCATTAACCTTGCCTTCACTCAAACTTTTTATACATCTTCAAGATTTTACACAAAGTTTTCATCCGACTCTAACCTTCATCTTCGTCATTCTCCTGCCAGCTGATAAATCTTCCCTCTTCCCAGCTAAAACTTTTCCTACGGTTACCTCAGTGCATTGTCTTCTGCTGCTCTGTTATATGGATGTCCTCCCAATCCTGAACTACTGCCTTTTGTTCAATCAAGTAATGTTTTTAAACCTGTTTTATGTGTTGGGTTTTTTTTTCCCTTTTTTTGTAGTATAGTTCCCAGTACAAGGCAGTTTAAAATAATGTGGAGGGAAAAGAAAAAGATGAAAAGCATCATGAACTAGAGCACCTCCCCCTTCTATCCTGCATTCTACCCAAATTTTGGTAGAGGTCATGGTAGAAGGCAAGACACGTGGCCAGCTTTCAAAGCCTGAGCTTTTGTAATTTAAGAATACTTCCTGTATTCTTAAATTACGAAAGATGTAATTACAAATATGTAGTGAAGATTCAGTACATCACTAATGCAAAATAATAATCACAACTTTACTTGTAGTTGTGACTTTGGTCCCGCATAGATTCCTAATTCCCAGTGGTGAAATTTCAAAATTCAGTTTTTCTGTGAGCCCCTTGCTATACAGGGTGCACAGATGTTTTTCTTAGCAGTAGATTACAAAAAGTTAGTTAACAGTAAAGTTAGGGAAGAATATAGTTTGAAGGATGTTGAAGATATGTCATCATTGCAATAGTTCCCCTCTAGACCCAAACGTTTTTTTGCCCTTCTAAAAAATATATAATTGGTTTTGTGAAATCAATATAATTATGTAGCTTAAAAAAAGGAAAAAACCTAACTAGCATTTGCTAACAAATATGATGAAGTGAGTGTTAAAAATACCTTAATTGTCTGGTTGTTGTTTTTCTCTTTAATCTCTGTTCAATGAGGCAGACTAGCTATATTGGGGTTTGCATGGCAAGGGTTTTTTTTGGGGTGGGGCGGGCAACAGGGGTGGCTTCTGTGAGAAGTTGCCTAAAAGCTTCCCCCAGCCCAACAGAGCTGGTGCCAGGCGGCTCCAAGATGGACCTGCCACTGCTCAGCCAAGGCTGAGCCCATCAGCGACAGTGGTAGCGCCTCTGGGATAACAGGTTTAAGAAGGGAAAAATGTTGCTGCACAACAGCAACTGCAGCCAGGAGAGAGGAGTGAGAATATGTGAGAGGAACAGCCCTGCAGACACCAAGGTCAGTGAAGAAGGAGCAGAGGAGGTGCTATAGGTGCCGGAGCAGAGATTCCCCTGCAGCCCATGGTGAAGGCCATGGTGAGGCAGGCTGTCCCCCTGCAGCACATGGGGGTTAATGGTGCAGCAGATATCCACCTGCAGCCTGTGGAGGACCCCATCATGGAGCAGGTGGATGCCTGAAGGAGGCTGTGACCCCATGGGAAGCCCACACTGGAGCTGGCTCCTGGCAGGACCTGTGGACTTGTAGAGAGAGGAGCCCACGCTGGAGCTGGTTTGCTGGCAGGACTTGTGACCCCGTGGGGGACCCACATGGGAGCAGTCTGTTCCTGAAGGACGGCACCCCATGGAAGGGACCCACTCTGGAGCAGTTTGTGAAGAACTGGAGCCTGTGGGAAGGACTCACCTTGGAGAAGTTCATGGAGGACTGTCTTCCATGGGAGGGACCCCACGCTGGAGCAGGGGAAGAATGTGAGGAGTCGTCCTCCTGAGAAGGAAGGAGCGGCAGAGATATGTGAGATGAACTGACCCCAACCCCGTTCCCCATTCCCCTGCACATCTGGAGGGTAGGAGGTAGAGAAATTGGGAGTGAAATTGCACCTGGGAAAAAGGGAGGGGTAGGAGGAAGGTGTGTTAAGATTTAGTTTTTATTTCTCATTGTCCTACTCTGATTTGATTTGCAATAGAGTAAATTAATTTTGCCAAGTTGAGTCTGTTTTGCCCATGACAGTAACTGCTGAGTGATCTCTCCCTGTCTTTATCTTGACCCACAAACCTTTCGTTATATTTTATCTCCCCTGTCCAGCTGAGGAGGGGAGTGACAGAGCGGCTTTGGCACCTGGCGTCCAACCAGGGTCAACCCACCACACTAGCATACTTTTATTATATTCAAGTTTAATGGGCAAATAAGATTTTTTTAAAAATAATTTTAATTTACTGAGATGCAAAATATGTAGTATAGCATATTTGTTCAGGGGCAGCATTAGTAGGTCTCTGTAGGTACGTGTTGCTTTAGAAATCATCCACAGCTTTTGAAAGGGCCACTAACAGCATCACTTGATAAATGGAAACAAAATTTTGAAATGTAATTTATGTCATGTTTTGTGACAGTTTGTAAGGAAGTCCAGTTAATGACTACATGATTCTGTTGAAATTGAATCTTTTGCTGAGTCTTTGAATCTTTGCTGACTCAGCTATAACCAGAAGACAGATCTCCTTCCAAACTGTAGGGCTTTCTACCAGATGGGGGAGGGAATACTAAAGAGAAAATGCTGTGGACTGGCTATTCCAGATGCTATTTCTCTTTGCTGTCACAACTCATGTACTGTAGTACGTGCTTTGTAAAAAGCTGTGCAATGGATTTTCCTTGTCTTACAGTCAGATAACGTATGCTCACTTTTCACTAGGCTTTATGAATAAATCGTAAATACAGATTCATATGTACTGTATTTCAATACAAGTGAATAAAATACAACCTTTGAATGCTGTGCCGTGCAGAGCTCAGATCTTTGCAGAACATGGGAACGAATGGCCGTGCTTGGTCAGAGGTGCATCCGGACCAGCATCTGGTCTCTGTCAGGAGCAAACAGTACATGTCCCAGGGAAGAGGGTAAGAGCCCAGCAAGCAGCTAGTGGGACTTTTCCTGAATATTGCTGCAGTATCAGGCTCAGGAAGTTCCTGAATGTCACACTGCGAAATGGGAGTGGCTAGGTATTTCACAACCATCAGTGGGTCCTTTTTCTGATGATCTGCCCAATCCCATTTTGAAGGTATGTAATTTTTTAAAATCAGCAGGACCCTGTTGTAAGGACTGTCTACTGAGCTGCCATTAGAGGTGGGAATCTGGGTCTTGGGAGGATATGAAAAGGCCAAGGAGCTAAGGGATAGCTAAGAGAAAAAGGGATTTGAAAATAAGAGCTGAGATTTTGCTGGAGCTTGGGCCTACGCTACAATGATTTGACTACCTTTATTCTTACCTCGAAGCCGCTTGCAGTGCTGTTTTGTGTGGACCTGCTGGGCTGGCTGGTACTTGCTCGTGGAAGCTGTGATCCACTGATGCTATGTCCCACTGATGAGGCAGACATGCCCATGATGTGATAAATGAGATCTGAGGTGTTATTACAAACTTCTTGTTGCACTCAGGCCACTGTTCTTGAAGCAGTGCTTCCTCTGTGGAAATCGCAAGTATGGCAGCTCTTTGAGCGGTGCTGGAGAACTAGCTTTGATGACAGATTCTTCTTTTATGAGTTGTCACCATCAGCTACAGATATTTGCAGACTTTTGGCAGAATGTTGCTATGAATTTAAGGATTGATTTTTGACTGCGTTAGACAATGACAGCTGATGGGTGACTGCCTCTTGCAGATCTTAAAATTCATGCCACTGCAGAAATGAATGGCAATATATAAAAAAAAAAAGAGTTGAAGGAATGTGGTAATCAGTTTGTTAATTGAAGCTGACTCTCGCTTTATGAGAATACAAATTATAATATGCTACTCTGCTGCATAGCAAACAGTCTGCATTGCTGGGTCCAGTGATGAGGTGTGATAGTGTATGGCTGGGTTATTTCACTGAAGAAGGTCTATAACCCCCAGTCTCATCTTGATGTTTAATGAGATGATCTTTGAGCTATTGTTCTAATCTAATTGTGTATCTAAGTGATATACGAATTATTTTTCTAAAACTATACTGAGTAAGGGATGTATTTCAATGTAATTATATTGTAAAAAGGCATAGCTTTTATTTGTGCATTTGACAGGGGAACGGGATTAATCACTGTAGAAAAAACAACTGGGTTTTTTTTTGGAAACAAGATTTAAATGAGTTTTGATATTTATTCACCTTGTGTCGGTATACTATTAGGAGAAGTGTGACTAAAAAAAATTACTGTTCATTTGTGAAGAAAGTGAAATGCAAATGTCTTTGACACACAACTTTCACATTTTTCATGGGAGGAGAGGGGAGCACTGTTATTTTAGCCTGAGGCAGCCCTGTTGATGCCCCCACCTCCCCCCACCAATCCCTTTTTCCTTCTGGGCTCTGAGTCTTGTCACTAGTGGTGTTGCCAGGACTGAGGATTGGGAGCATACATGCTGCTAGAGTTTTTGGTTGGTGTGATGGCAGAGCCTTTTTTACATACTCCTTTCTCTAGCAATCTTCCTCTCAAATGATTTGTATGAATTGGAGGAGTATGGCTTTAAAAAATCAAGAGCCATTACAGAAAAAGGCACTGAGCTACATCGTAGGGGTGATCATATATTCCAGTTTTATGACCATATGACTGGTGATACTTTTCCCCAATTTGTCCATATGCTTCCTAGCAATACACAACAGCATGGGCTTTTTTTCGCGAAAGAGGAAACAATTCTCCCTGTCTTCTCATCACTTGGCAGCCGCAAGCAAATGTTATATTTTTTTAATAAACTGCAGAAAGGTGCCACTAGCAGTACAGTAGACAAACTAGGTATTTTTAATAAAATTGACACAACCAAAGGTGATATAACTATTTTAAAGTGTGTACAGGAGCAATATTGGACAACAAATTTGTTTGGACTCATAATTCTGTTCTAGTGAACCCATAAAATGTGTAGTCTGTTTCATTAGACAAGCACTTTTTTCCCAGGTTCATGCTTGTGCACGAAGATGCGTATTTTCCAGAGTATTTAGTTAGCATGGGTAAATTTTTATCAAACTTTAACGTTTTGCAAACCAAGAAGTGGAGTGAAGCACCCAGGGGAAGTGGAATTAGTCTCCCACAACAAATTACACGAGCAGCGTCTGCAAGAGTAGACACTGGTGTGCATTTAATAAAACCCCAGACCTGCTTGTGGATGCATGTACCCCGAACCGGTCCTGAAAGTGCCACCTGAAAGTGCGGTTAAAGGGGCACTTGCAGAATCACCGAATTATTTGAAAGCATGTTTGCTGCTGGACAGCTGCATTAGTGTGGCAACTTTGTGGTTTTTTTTTAATGCTTATTATAATAAGCACTATATATAAAATATATAAATATATAAATATATAAAACATATAAAATAATGGCTTATTTTAATCAAACAAAAGAAAAGAGTGTTTATAATTCAGAGGTACGTTGTACTTCCAGCACGGTGTATTTTAACTGATCGAGAAATATCGACATCCTGATTATTCCATTTTAAATATATGACTTCAGTGCCTGGAGGGAATAGTCCCTAAATGAATCTGCTTGGACCTAGCAGCAGCAGTTACATGCCTTGCATGTTTAGCTGGTCGCACTTTTTGTCTTCAGCAAGGTAGGTAGATTTTGTTGGTTCAACTAAAATAAAAAATCTTGAGTCACTATTTTTTTTCTCATCAAATACTGTTGATGGAGAAACTAAATACTACATTTGTAAAAAATAATACCTTTACCTAATACCTTTTAGGCAAGCTAGATCAAAGAACAGTGAATGGGGGAGAATAAGTGCACAAGACCCTTTATATATAAAAATAAAATAATATATTGAAATATATTACATTTTGTAATTCTGGGTGGTTTTGTTTTGTTTTGTTTTTCATCCTCAGATTGTTTTACAGACTTGTAAAATGCAGTTTGTCAGAAGTTTGATTAAAGATCTGTGCTAGAAGAACTATACAAATAATTAGTTACCATTAGTCAATGTGCTGCTTCCCAAATATATAGCAATAGTTAAAAGGATGGTCAGTGTCACTGTTATGGGTATGTTTTGAAGAGTTTTGACTTGATCATTGTATTTCAGTGTTGAGAGAGATTTGCATATGGAGATTATACAGGAACCAAGGAAACTAGCCTAAACTTTTCATGTTTAGCATTCTCTTGGCTTTCATGTTTTATGCTCCAGGCTAACTTGGCACGATAGTTGCACTTTCAGTAAGGAGAAGCGCCTGTTTCAGGAAGACTCCTTTGCCTCCTTCAAGACTTTTGACTCTTAGTTGCAGTGTTTCAGTGCTGCGTGGGTATGGTGTTCAGGTGCTGCCCCCGCAGGCTTGCTCTTATAGCCGGTGTCTCGGGCAGAGATGGAACTTGTGCGGTGGTCTTCGCTCAAGGATGTGAAGGAGGGAGCAATCTAACCCCTGCAAACTCAGTGGAAAAGGTTTTGGTTTTGAAGGCTTTTCTAAGGTGTCTGTTCAGGCTGTGGATACATGTTGAAGGTGTGTGTTTGTTGGATATTTCTTTTTTTTTTTGGTGGGGGGGTGGGGGTGTGGGGCGGGGCAGGGGGGAGTTAGGGTGTGTGGGTTTGGTTCTTGGGTGGTTGTGTTGTTTTTTTGTTTGTGTGTTTTGTCTTTTTGTTTTTATTTATTTTTCTTTTTCTTTTGTGGGATTGTGGTTTGTTTTTTATTTTTTAATTCTAGTAGTGTCTCTAGCAGTGCAGTCTTCAGACTCTTTTTTCATTCTCCTCCTGTGTATACCATAGTGTAATGAAGTGGATGGCGAGTTCCTGTTTCTCCCAGTTGCTTAGCTGACTTAAAGCTTGTCCTTTTCTAAAGTGAGAACTTGCGATGAGGTTTCTATTGGCTACCTTGATTTACTGTTCTCTAGCCTGATTAGGGTCTCTGAGGACTCTCCTCTGACTAGTTGCAAGTAAGCTTCTACTTGCAATTCCCCACAAAGCATTTAATGCATTTAAATTAATATATCTAAAATAATTACTACACTTAATAAAATAGCACAATACATTTAAAGAGGTAGTGGTTGAGGTAGAGAGAAACCTAAAGTGTTACTGTTCTCCTCTGAGATTTATTATCAGAAGTGCGTTCACATCCTTCATCTCTCCTTCAAAGCTTAACCTTGTCTTTGGATATTCTGACTGAGGAAAAGGAGTGTTTCCTGCCTCCTTTCTTATCATGTGAGATGCATGTGGTGAGAGAGGAGTTCAGCTAGGTAGGAGAAAAATTCTTCATCCCCAAAATTCTCCCACAGCATGACTATGCATGTAAACAGCTATGTCAGAGACCAGCCATGGCGAGCAGCCTGTCTTTCCAGAAGATGCTCTGGATTTAGAGGCTGAGGAAAGGTATTTTTGTGAAGGAATCTTTGCTTCTGTTACTGAGTTCTGCACACAGGGGATAGGCAGGGAGAAATCCTCTTGATACCTGCAGGATATAATTCATCAGACCTGTCCATATTTACATCTTAATCCTTATTCATACCAGCATTAGTCCCATAAAAGTCAATATCATTTTTGTAATGGAAACCACGGCCTCCATAACTACGTACAGATTTAGTATCTGGATGAAGAGTTCTGGTCCTTTTCTTTGTTTCTGGAGAAACAGGATTCTCTTTTTGTTGTGTCCTGGGTACAGCTGCTTTTTGGCTGGGGTGTAAGAGCCTGGTTACATAAAGACCATGGAGCTTCATTTACAGCCAGGGAGACAGGGAAGGCTGAGCTTCCAGTACAGATGCTTCATTTTACTCTTGTTTAATTTCTCTCCATTATATTCACACATTTATGGGTATTTCTGAGTCTTTACAAATTAAAACTTTATATTTGGTTAATGTGAAGGTACCATATTCCTAGGTGTTCTAATACCTGCTGCTGTACTGTGCGCAAGAAAAACAGCTTTTGAGAGTCTGTGATGTGGTATCTGTCCTACATTTTGCTTCCTAAATACACATACGTAATCTTACAGAAACCTGAATTAGAACTAGCTGTTAGTAACGTAATTTCTATGATCTGTAATATCCATTAGCTATGATATAACCCACATAAACTCATTGAATTTGAGTAAGAATAGTGCATAATGCTCAAAATGTCACCCTTGCAGAAAATGAACTACCAAAACATTGGAACAGGCGCTTTATGCCCCTATATATGTGAGTGCACAGAATTTCTATGAGCAGATACTGCCTGCTGTGAGCCACATGCAATTTATAGGGACAGATTCATATTGGAACATGACATCATAAAATATACTACTTAGGTAGGAATATGAATTTAACTGCCTAGAAGCTTCCCCCCCTTTTTTTTTCTGAAATATAAGCAAATTGAGCAGAGAAGCTAAAATTGACTATTAAATTTATGTACCGCTCAGATGTATTATGTCTTTGATCTATTTATTTAAGTTTAAATTAATGAGGATTCAATGTGTCCAGGTCTTAGCTAGGAGGCTTCTAAAGGCAGCAAAATAAAAGTGGTAAGAGAAGAGCAGTTCATTTTATAATGGATGGTGCTACAGTAATGTTAGGGAGCAATGTTTACTACCCATTCTGCTTCTGAGTGTAGCTTTTAAAACACACTGGTCTTACTGTGGAGTATTTTTTAATTAACGGTCCTATGTTTCATGTGTTTAGGATGTTTATTTTTATACAAAAAGTTATTAAACAGCATGCTGCAGTGAGATCAAATATATAAGAAGTCAATATTGCTGATTATTTTTTCCTGAATTGCTCCATTAATTAGCAGAATGACATTTCTGCCATTATGGAGTTGTCTCAAATCTGCAGTCTTTCCCCATGAAAGGCAGCAATGTCTCATAACTGTGTGCTATCAGCAAGCAAGCTTGTGGGACTCAGTAAAGCTGCTAGTGACAAAAGTTGAGTCGCAGCATTAGGTTGTTACTACATCAGATATTTTCTATGATAAAGCTAAAGAAGTTGGGTTGGACCTGAAATGATGTTGACGCCATGAATATTCTGTTACTTATTAAGTACGTGTCTGGTTATTGGACATTCCAAAAAAACAGGGAGTTGAAACTTCAACTTTATTCTGGTACTGAGTGAAAACAATTATATCGTTGATTGATGTCTAGATTTTAGTAGAAAGGGGTCTTCAGCATTAGAATCTGCAACATGCAACCTTGTCATCAGTCTTCGCAAACAGGCAGGGATTAAGCCAATGTCAGAACGAGTGACCCTCCCTCCTGTAAAGCAAAAATACATTGTCAGAGCATTGAGGTGAACCTTGTCCTACAGCTTTCTGTGCTGTGCTGTACATACTCTACAGATAGGCAAAAAATACATGCTCTAGAGCTGTTGTTTTGTCAAAATAGTAACGTGAAGCAGCAATTACTTTCATACCTTATATTCACAAGAAGTCAAAGCACTCTTCCCTTTGTGAGGAAGGCAGAGCAAGGGGCAGTGGATCCAAGTGAATGTGGAACATAGATTTAGATACATTTGCTGTATCTAAAAAAATTAAATAAAAATGTTGCAGAACAATATTTTCCCCACAGACATTACAAAATGAAACTTTAAAGTAGAAGAGAGGGGGAATGAATAACAGTTTTTGAATCTTGCTGGGTGATAAAAGAAATCAATATTCCTAAATTGTTTAACTGATGATATGTTTATGAAGTAAACAGAGGGGCAGCTGATAGCATACTTTTGAGGAATCAAATACTACACAGACAGAAAGCGATGTTGTTTTGGTTTGATTTAGACATCAAGAAGTGTCTAATCTTTTCTGTTTTTTGCTCTTGTGCTTAAGTACATTTTTTTTGAATTCTCCAGGTGCTTTTCCCACATGAGTGCAAGAGGAGTAGCCAGTTAAAGAAGCGACTGCTGTGGAGGACAGCATGACCACCATGAAAGGAAGCTGCCTCCTTTCGCTGCTGTTGGCAGGACTTGGGGTATTAGGAATACTGGAGCCAACAACAACAGAAGACAGCCGCTGCCACAGAGCTGAGCACCCAGTTATTGCATACAAAGGTAGGCGGTAAGCACAAAAATGCTTTTCCAGAAGTAGGCGAAGGACTGTGTAATCGCTTCATGGAAACCTCTGTTTTTAATGTATAATGTTATGAAAAAAAAAAAGACCTAAAGTGTATTCGGTGCTGCTATATAGTAACCTGGACTGTATGCCATACAAGTTAAATACAATTAGGCTTGTAAGGTTTGTTCACAGTTTGGTGCTGAATGTGTCATTTAAAGGTGGGTGACTCATTTTCCTCTGTGATTCAAACTATCCTGTACTGCTGCATGGATTGTTGCTTTCTAGGTGCCGGACTCTGCATGTGTACGCTTGATTTAATGAGGTTGCTCTTGGCCCATTCGTCCAGCCTAGCTAGGTCCCTCTGGACAGCAACCCTGCCCTCAAGCTTATAAACTCTTTCTCTGAATTTGGTGTTATCGGCAAACTTTACAGACTGCATTCTGTTCCCTCCCCTTGGTCGTTGATTAAGGCGTTAAAACGGGACAGGCCCCAGCATAAAGCCTTGTGATATTCCACTTGTTACCGGCCTTATGATGGAGTAAGGTCCATTAAACATTTACTCTCTGGGCTTGATCATCCAACCAGCTTTTCACCCATCTGATTGCCCACCTGAAGAGACAGAGCGTAACATCCTTACTTGCAGTGAGAGAGTGTGGAAAGCTTTAAGATAAATGATGTCCCCTGCTCTCCCCTCACCATTAAAACTAGTCATTTTTTAATAGAAGGCAATTGGGTTGGTCAGGAATGATTTATCCTTGGGAAATCCGTGCTGACTGTTCTCAGTCACCTTCTCCTCCGTATGCCCAGAAAAGTGCTTTCCAAGAAGACTAACTCCATAACTTTCCCAGGAACCTAAGTGAGATTGGCTGGCCTGTGTAGTTTCCATATTTGTTTTCCTGCAGTAACTGAGGACCTTCCTTCATCTCTACGACTTCTCAGAAATTAAGAGTGGCCAGTTATCTCGGTGTCTGTGGATGCAGCTTGTCTGATCCCATGGATTTATATAGGTTGAGATCTTGCAAGTCATCCCTGACTTAGGCCATATCTACTGCTAGTAGTTCTTGAACCCCTTTGCTAAACATCAGATGCTTTTGAGACTTTGTCGGTGAAGACTGAAACAAAGAAGGTATTGAGTCCCTCAGCATCATCTGTGTCTGCTGGCACTAGATCACCTGCCCAATTCAGCAACAGGTTTATATTTTCCCTGTTTGATCTTTCATTCCTATTGCAGCAGTAGAAGCTGCTCTTGTTGCCCTTGACATTCCATGCAAGTCTTAACTCCCACTGAACTTTGTTTAACCTGGCACAATCCTTACATGTCCATGCAGTGTTTCTAAATTCCTCCTTGGTCACCTTGTCCCTGCTTACACCTCATACATGCAGCCTTTTTGCTTTGGAGCTCCACCATGAGTTCCTTGCTTTGCCAAGCCAGTCTCTTCATACATGTGGTTGTCGTCATGAGTATTGGGGTGAACTGCTGAGGAACAGCTGGACCAAAGCAAAGAACACTTGGAGGATGTTGCTGCAAAAAAACTGAGGCATTTAATAACTTACCTGACTTTTTATTTATCTGAATTTAGATTTTTCCGTTAGTGTTGCAACTTAACGAGTCCCAAATAGTTTGGAGCTATGAGGATGTAGGGATTAAGATGTATTATATTACATATTGCATTCCTCCTGTTTTTCTAAGAAAGCACATGTGTAATTATTCTGTTCCAATGAATTAGGATTTATTGAATTTTAATTGAAAAAAGATTTGTTTCCATTCTTTTCATAAAGTTAGAGAAAATAATGTTGTGTTTCCTACAGAAAGTATTTTTGTTCTGGCATTCTAATGGTTTAATAAGGGTGATGGTGCCAGCTGTCCCTTTTACCAGTATGTTGGAGAATGAACTAAAGCGGTTACATTCTGTACCTGGGAACTGCAAACCATCAGTCCATTGTGAAGGAGAGACCTTTATCTCTCATTTACTGATGGACTGAATAGTATGATTTATTCTGATGAAATATCTGGTTTTCTTAGCATTCATGTTGTGTGAATAATTTAGTTAAAAATGTTATTTTTATAATGATGTGCATACACAATGTTGTAAATTAAAGTAGCACAGTTAAAATTCTGGCACTTAACTGCTTAATCTCACAAACTAAGGGATCACTGCATGCACTTTTTTTTTTGGTATATGCAACTGTAAAAGTGAATAATTGAGACTCATTACCAGAGCTATGTGCTAAAAGTTGATTAAAAATTTGTTGGTTTAGGACTCTGATTCAGACAACATTTAGGGAGTCGTTTGAATGTAGCCTGATCCTGCCTTTTATGCATTTATTGTTTTCGGTCATATTTAATTTCTAGTGATGTCCTTCCACTTCTAAGTTACTATGCTAAGGCTTTTTGGGACAGAGACCACTTCTATCATCCTGTTTTATTTGCATCTTTTGATGTAGCCAGAAGTAGTGTCACAGCTAGTTTACTGAACATAACCAGTTCCTTTTTGCTGTAAATATATGTGGGAAATGCAATTATATAGAAACATTTATTGTCAGATTGTTACTATGAGTTTTAGTAAGATTTTCAATGCTAGACTCCCTTTGACCCTTGTGGTAAAATATAATTAATCACTGCATATCTATGACATACCTTAGCTTTTATGAACTGACATATCTCAAAAAAGTTTTCCGTCACTTAAAAATATTCTGACAAGCTGTAGTTTATACTCAACACAATAACGTGTCGGGAATCATCAGTAAATCATAGAAAGTACACGAAGAAACACTTTTGCAATGCAGCATACAGTATGTGATAGCTAGGTAACATAACTGGTGTGGGAACACAGCAGTTGACTTCTAGTTGCAGGACTGCTAATGAAGGGAAAACAGAAGATATGAGACTGAAGGAAGAGATGTCTGAGAAGATTGTCTTTGAACCTGTGTGTTGGAATGGACTACTTGGGGTATCAAAGCATAACAAGAGAGTTGCGTGTGAGAAGAGCTATTCTGTGACTGAATCCTGCCATCGGAGGTTGCAGGATTCAGCCAGCCCTCTTCCCGGCTCCTGTATTCTTCCTGCATCATTTACTGCCTTCATGAATGCCTGTAGGAAAATGCCCTCTGCATCTATCGACATTAAAAGTGCTGCTAGACCAACGCAGAGTCCTGAAATCAATTCTTAACAGCTACGAAACCTTTAATTTGAATGCTGCATTAATACCCTATTCTGTAAAGTCGTCTTATAATAGAGCTAAATGCTGTGTGGGATGCTGAACATCAACCAAAGCTGAGTGGTATTGAGTGGTAGGTACTTCAAGGCTTGTAAACTCAGTGCTAACTTTACAGAGATATCAACTCTTTTGTTTTATTTATAACTGACTAAAGCCTTTTTCTGTAGTTTCTGGTATGCCAAAATAACAGTGTACTTATTTGATTTGTCTTCCTCTGAGAGGCATGGTAGATGGAGTATAAACTATTAAATAAAACTAAAGTAGTGAGAGTCTGGCGTAGTGTGTGAGTGAACAGCTGCAAAAATCTAATAAAAAGAAAAAGTAGTCCTCAAGAGTTGTCATGGTGAAATATGGAAAGGGAGCGTATCTCCTGAAAGAGCTTTCTTTCCCACTGCCCATCAAAAACTGCTCACTTAGGTGATGATCCTGTCAAGCTACCTTTTATAGAGAAGCATATACTATATCTATCACTGATTTTTCTCAGCTAAATAGTCTTGGCTGAAAGACAGTGATATATCTCCTGATATCAAACGGCATGAATTTCACCCACCAGTTGTGAACATTTACTCAAGTACTTTGTTTGCCTGTGGAAGAGGAAAGACAATTTGCAGAAGCAGGGGAGATGCATGCGCTTTCAAAGGATTTTTGAAGTGATTTAAAAATCTCTTTCATTTTATGTCTCTCATACACAGTAGTAATAATCATGTTGCAATTTTTTTATCTGCATAATGAATGGTAGTAATGCATAACGTATCTTTTCTCTCTCCCAGAAACTGTAATAAGTAAGAAAGTCTACTGGAGATCTGAAAATGTTTCAGCTCTAAAATCTGTTGTCATAGGTCTTTCCTAGACTAGAATAAGGCACTTTGTGTCTTCCTTGGAAGCTGGAAATTTCCTTTTATCGTTATTCAATGTTGGTAGGAACTCTCACAGAGATCAGATTTATATAAAGGCAGGCCTCTAAGTACAGGACAGATTGGCAGGATCAGCCCCGTAGCATGCAGTTCAGTGTTTTATATGGTGGGACTAACTGTGATGGCGCGTAGTCCCCCTTTTAAGTTCCTTTCTCTCCAAGGAGTCATCTGCCTCCAGATGTGCAAAGGTACTCTAATCTGTTGAAATTCAAGCTTTAAAAATAAAAGTTTTGTGTTTGTTTTTTTTTTAAATATCTGTCTGCATATGTTACATGCATGTACTGAGGATTCATCAGCTATGCTAGCATTAGAGGCAAGAGGTTAGAAACTGTGTGCAACTTCTAGAATTGGGTGCAAGGAAACAAGGTGCGGATGACAGAATGGACACACAGAGACTCATAGTATGAGATTATTGGTCTTTGCATATGTTTTCATATGTTTACAGCATGTAAATAATATATATATGTTTGAAATAATTTAAAAAAGAAAAAGGACTGAAATAAGCTGGCCATTAAAGATAGAGCCTTAAAATTTTCATTTTTATTAAATTTTATTTTATCACAATGTGCTTTCATGTGCATGTAGATACGAAGTGTTAGCTCTGTAAAGTGTATTAGGGTTTACTGATAGTCAACTTCTTGGAAAACACACTCTCATAATATAGTAAAGGGATGTGTTTAACCTAAATAGTTAGAAAAGGCTGTGGAAACCAAATTTCCTCTGGGTAGGAGCAGTGAGGGGTAAATCACAGGCAAACAGTGTTTAGAAAAGTAAGATGCCTGTGAGAAATGACTGTTTATAAAAGTTGAACTATTCATGTGCAAAAAAACCAAAACAAATCAGTTGAATAGTGTAACATTTGTCTAAATATTTCCATAGGTTTCAAAGCATTTAGCCACACTCTCCACAGAACCTCTGTGCTAGATGGAGCTCCTATTTTATTACTGATTTAAAAAAAACCAAAACACAAAAAAACCCCAGTGTAAAAGTAGTTACAGTAGCACCTTGTTTCCTCTGAAACATTTGCTGAACTTTGAAGCTGTCAGACCTGTCAAAATGCGCACACTCAGCTGAAGACTCGTGCTGTAGGCAGACCTCATCTGTCAGGTAGAACAGAAGGGGCCATCCCAACTGCTTAGTGGTGTGTGAGAATAAGCTGGAAAAAATTGACCCAACTCCGATTTCAGGTGTAAAGTTATATATGTATTGACTGCTCTGCAGTTAACCTGTGTAAGGCCGAATTTCTTAGGCTTTTCTATCAGAAATAAAGTGTAGCTGTGAACTGGACTGAACTGATGTTGAGGGTACAGCTGAGATCATCTGCTCTGGGGCAAATCTCATTCTTTTACGCTCCCATAAAGTAATCAGAATTTAAGGTTGTGATGTCTCAACAAAAAACCATCAGTTGACATAATTTTAGAAGCTGTATTTAGTGATATTTTAAATACATGCTGTGCTGTAAAAAAGTTATCTATTGAATAAACATGCTTAAAAATAACAACTCTATCCATAGAAGAAATGAACATAAACCCTTCATTTCTACTTGAGGTTAACCAGCAAAGAAAAATAGCGTAGTTATTTTTTGATTCCTTGGTTCGGGGATACTAAGAAATATATTTTCTTAACCTTATTGTCTAACCACCACAGAATTCCCTCATTTGATGTTTGTCTAAGCAATATAGACTCAATATATCGCTCTGCTTGTTTTATCATGTGGTTTGTGTATGGAGTTGCGTGCACTTAACATGTGCCAAGAAGAAATAACAGGTGGGCTGAATGAAGGAGGATACATGGTGTATGAACTTCTTTTTGTTTGTGCTCTCTTCCCTTTCCCCTAATCTTGCTGCAAACTAATGTTCAAACTAATAGTAGTCTATGAAACTGCCCACTTTTTATTGCTTTTTCCTTCTCTTCCCACTAGTTTTCAAAAATATACTTTAAAGTCCTCCTGCCAGCTTCAGCAGTGGGACTGAGGTATATTGCTTTCCACCCCCTATCTTCTTTTGGATTTTTCTTTAAATAAAGATGATTCATCAGTGAAGAAATGTTGATTGCTAAATATTGCAACCTTGCTTTGTCTAGACAATAGGACTATGAGATTGCTTCTACTACCCTGCCAAGAACCAGCCCCTCTTAAGGAGGATAATAATTCTTCCACCAGTTGTGTATTTTCTGTATTGAATCAGGTTCACCTTTACTTTTGTACAGGAGACTAAGTGCCTGCTGGGGAATGGCAACTTTCAACAGCTTACCGTTAATTTTAAAAATTATAGCTTTCAAAACTGAAGGATACTATCCCCTTACTATTTCTCTGAATCACACAGTATCTTTGGTGTGCATTCCCATAAAGACCAGGCTATGACAAGGACTGAATTCTCTAAGCAAAGGATGTGTACACTGGCAAAGTTTTTTTTTTTTTTTGGTGGGGTGGGGTTGTTTTTTTTTTTAAATTGGTGGAAGTGATCATGTTTTAAAGCAAGCATCAATTTACAGTTCTTTTGGCATCCCAGCCAAGTGCTGGACCATCACAGAATGTTAATAATTTTAATACATTTTTTCTGATAACTGGAAGCCAGCAGTGGCTGCAATGGTTAGTGAGCTGCACAGACATGTCCTATGAGCCTTTCCACAACCTTTTCATGATTTTTCATCCTGTTGCACTAATATGGAGGTTTGGAGCGTGTGAAATTTCCTGGTTGTTAACGAAGCAGCAGAATGAGTGAGAGGCTCCTGCCACATTCCACTAGCTGTACGAAGTGGGCAGATGGAACTAAAATCTGTTTTCTTGTTGTTTTTTTTTTTCCCTTCTTCTTGAAAGGAGATGTACTTTTAATGGAGAAGGGCATTTTTACTGAAAGGTTGTAAAACATTCAAAATGGAATATGATAAAGAAACAGATCAGCAATGAAGAAATAGAGCTACTAAGCAGCTGAAGTTCTATCATCTCCTAGAAGTTTTGCTGTGTTTAAAGAAAAGAGGAAATAAAATATTGGTCTAATTTTTCTCTATTTCTTTTTTTTTCCCACCAGACAGTATTTTAATTTTTTTCATAAGATGTTTAAGGTATACTTTATCCCTTCTATTGACAGCTGCCAGTGTGAATATTCTACTGATCTACCCCTTGAAAAAGGCATTAATCACAGAATCATAGAATCATCATTAATCACAGAACCATAGAATCATTAAGGTTGGAAAAGGCCTCCAGGATCATCAAGTCCAGCTGCCAACCCAACACCGCCATGTGTTCTAAGCCATGTCCCAAAGTGCCATGTCTACACATTTTTTGAACACCTCCAGGGATGGTGACTCCACCGCCTCTCTGGGCAGCCTGTTCCAATGCCTGACCACTCTTTCAGTGAAGAAATTTTTCCATGTATCCAATCTACACCTCCCCTGGTGCAACTTGAGGCTGTTTCCTCTCGTTCTTTCACTAGTAACTTGGGAGAAGAGACCAACACCCACCTCACAACAACTACCTGAAAGGAAGTTGTAGAGCACGAGGTGGTCTCCCCTCAGCCTCCTCCAGAATAAAAAACTCCAGGTTGGTCAGCCAGTCCTCGTAAGCTTGTTCTCCAGACCCTTTGCCAATTAGTAATGAAGCATATTGATTTTTTCTAAATCATCTGGCACAGTGTAAATTATGCTTTGCTGAAGTTTTAAGTTCTTTATGCATAACCTCCACGCTGGTTCTTGTGAATTTGGTGGTTCCCCCTCTTCAGGGACTGCATTGCTACATGTCCAAAGCTAACAAGTGTTGACTGAAGAGGAAGAGCATGTATATGGCTAGTTAGCATTGCATGGCTGAGGAGCTGAGAGTTGTCCCTTTTTAACTTGCCTCGGTGTAACCCATTTGTGCCCAGCTCTTCACAGAGCTCGTGGCTGCACAGTTGTCACAGCCCAGCAGGATGCAGTTGTGCTGTGTGGAGCGGGTGGCCCTGTGAGCTCCACCACTGACGACGAGGGTGCCCATGCAGCCTGCCTGGCCGCTCATAGCAGCGGCAGAAGCACGGCTCTACGTTTCACAAGAAACATCCTTAATTCAGTTCTTCTCACTTACTTCTCCTGAAGTAATCTAGACTGCTAGTTCATGAAACATGGTGACAATTGCAGTTACTGGCCTTCTGATCTTGCATAACTCTCTTCGTACTTGGTAGTGACCAAATTTCTGGAAAGTCTCGTTCCAGTGGTCTTCCCATCCAGGTTCTGTGCAGTGTTTTGGGGCCTGTCTTGCACTCACTCAGCAGTCCCTGATGCCCTTACTGCCTGTCACTGAAAATCGCCTTCTGCTGGCTATTGCTTCAGCTGAGAGATCTGGGGAAACCCTGGCCCACCCCTGGCCTTGCCTGGAACCCTACAATTTTCAGGAATCTTAGAGGCATGGAGTAAAAACCTGTAAATTTTTCCCTTTCCCTGCTCAGTTTCTTAAATAAACTTTCAGAGATACTTTGTGTTGATTTGACAGAATGGGTGGAAGTAGAGAAGTGCAGTCAGTGCTTCTTCAGAGTGATTTTTTTCACATGCTTTCTTTCCTGCCTCCCTTCTGTGGCGCTACTCATTTGCTATCGACAAGGCACTAAGATGCTGAATAGTAGCTGATTTTGGTTGTGTGGCTGAACGTGGTAGATACTCGCTTGTTACGTGGTAATTTGTCACATTCAGGTGAGACCACACTTGACTTGTCTTAAGCTTGTCTTTCCACTTACAGTGCTCACTTCAGGTTTTGTTCTGAAGGCTTTCTGGGCAAAGAAGTGCAGTTCATATCTACCATTTCTGAGAATTAGGAGCTCACCATGTTACAACTAGCTCTACAGTAAATCGGCTAAAGTAGTTGTTAATAATGGTGAATACCTGGGATTTCACAGTGCCTTTTAGAACAAAAATAATTTCTACAAAGAGAAGTGCTGTTCTGTTATTTGTGGGGTTGTGGTTTTTCCTTTTGTTTTTCTTGCTTGTCATCTCCTTTTTTTTTGGCTTATGGGCATCTTTTTGTTTTTGAGGCGGGGGACCAGAGGGGGTGGGTAGTGTGTTCTGCTTTCAAATCCTGGCTTAAAGCTCTTACCAAGATCAGCGTCAGGCTTTACCCTGTATGTCCTTTGTGTTACAGTATGACGTGTTGATCTTGGGATTTTTTGCATGGAATATCTTCAGACCAGAAAATACTTTAAGAGCTATAGTCTTGGGCAGGTTTGATAGAATCAAGAAATTGTATTATGCTAAAATAATGTAAATGAAGATGTTTAGTACGTTTGTATGCCAATGTAAATAAGAATGAGTCATTGCAAGACAAATTAGAAACAAGGTGTTGCTAACTCAAACATAGATATTGCCCATAAAAATAACACAGCATTATTATAACTGTCTATAGGCAGTTGGCTTTATGCTTCTGTTCCCTACTACACCTATAAAAAAATTGAGCAGCGTTTCTTTACAAAAGTCCATGTCGGGACCGAATACCAGTTTCCCATAACCATACAACGTGATTTCCTTCAAAATTAATTTGGTGACCAGTTGCCAAAGCCAGCATCTAAGTATTAGAAAGTGAAAGGTTAAGCCCCTCTGAAGAGAGGGCATGACGGAGGGTGTCAAGTGTATTAGGCAGTCAGTGTGTCCCTCTGCATCATGTTCAGGAAGGCAGGCAGTGATAGCGCAGGGGCCAGAACTGGTGACTGGAAGGGGGAGCTGCACTCGCTGGGAAGAGCATGTGGGCTCTGTGCTGGCTGAGGTGTGAAGTTAATGGTTTTTGACTGGCAGAACCTCCCCAGGGTAAAATAAATCTCCGGTATGGGGAAGGACAGATGCAGCAAGTAGTATTTCCATGCGTCAAAACACAGCTGAGGTTCACAGTATAGTTTTCACACCTCAGAAAACATCCTTATTATGATAGCATGCTCATCTCTGTCTATGCTGCTGAATGAGTCCCTATCCTGAAGTGTGGATCAGCTGACCTGCAACATGGTTTACAGTGTAAATTGGGTGAAACCCTCTCTTGCTTCATCCTCCTTTGTTCAGTGATGGTTCTCCTTTCTCCTCAGAATTCTCACAGCCTTTTTATAATTTTTTTATTTTAGGTCTCTTGCATTGATTAGCTTTCTGGACTCTCTCCTCCCCCTCTTCTGCTCTTATATTATACGTTTCAGGTTTAGACCATTCCTCACGTTTAGAGATTGGACTGAGACGTAATATTAAGACTTGATTGATAATACCACTGCTGTGTACAGCAGGCTCCGTATACATTTTTTCCTGTGCCATCTTGAACTAGCAGCTGATGCAAACAGGATATTGAAACAGAAGGAACATAAGTCTGGTGCAGGATAATAATTCTTGCATTTTCCTGAGGTTTTCTCTTCCCCTTTGTCTTCACCGCGGTGCGTTCGCGTTGTTCTTCTGGTCTTTCCCTCTGTGCCCTCTATCTAGATCTTGCATAGTATAGTCTTTCCGTACATATGCTGTCCCCCAGGCTTCCCTGTCTTTTAAAGCTCTCATGTGAACCTGGTTGTTTTCTCACTATGGTGCTGTTGGAACAGAACATTCCCTGAAAAATATTTTTTTTAAACTCTCTGGATCTTTGCTTCAGCACCCTTCATTAGCACTGAACTGCCTATGTTTTTATGTGGTATACCTTCTCGTGCCTCCTTACCTGGACATCATCCCATCTCTCCTCTAATCTGACGACAGGCTTCTGCTCACCTTTATTCTTAAAACTATTGGGTTTGGTCTTTAGGTGGTTTGGGTTGGTTTGTTTTGTTTTGGTGTTTTTTTCCCTTTTTGTTTAAGCAGTGCAGTTTGTATGTGTTTTATGTTTCTGGCCTGGATGCCTCCTCTTCTGCCCAAATATGTGTGTGTGTGTTATACGTAACAATCTTTAGTTGAAGTGATACAACCTGTAAACAATTCCATCACGAGTAGCCTGCTAGAGTAAATTGATTTTAGTAGTTTCCAGTGATCTCTCAGTTCTCTCTGCTTCCTGTCTAAGCTCCTTCTAATACATGTTAAGCTTTTTACTGATATACAGAAGACCCATCCTAGTTTTGAAATGCAATGGAGGTGACTCCTTGGTTGCCCTTACAAGCAAAACACCTGAAATCTGCTTGTCATTCTCCAGGTGCACCCTTCTGGAAATTCTTTGTTATGTTTGTTTTCTCCTCTAAGCATCAACTGTCCCTGAGCTCCTCTCTGTTGTACAGCCAGGTGTACACACAATTCAAGAAGAGCAGGATTCCTAATTCTGCTTCTGACAGCTTCCAGAAAACACAGTTTAATGATTACTAGGACAGCAGTTTCCCACAGCTGAGAGAGTGGAGAATCTAAACAGCAACAGGGCAAATTTCTATCCTTACTGTGTTTCTACACCAGTGGGTTTGGGTTTATGTAAAGGTGATGTCATTCAGGCTGATACTTGTGAATATTCCATTATAAAATAATGAGAACAGATGTATGCGATGGTGAAACAGAGTAAGAATGACAGTTGAATGCAATCTGCAAGCAGACAAACGTGAGTCTGTATTGCATTTAAATGCATCGTGGGGAAAACCCCAGAACTGAGCCCCCCAAACTCAGATGCTTCAGTTTTGGCTCTTCCCTACTTTTTTCCTTAATTTTTGTTTGTTTCTTCATGGTAGCCTGCTGGCATGATATTTTCATGGTTCCTAATTTGAACAATTAGTAAAGATTGGTGGGCCTTTTGCTTTAAATCAGACCAGGATTTGGAAATCCTGTTTCAACTCTTGGCTTACTTGACAGTCACTTTGTTTGTTGTTCAAAATACAGTGCAGAAGATGAGGGAACTGAAAATTTTTAAGCTGAGTTCTTGGCAACTTAAACTGTTGTTAAGCATACTTAGTTACTATTTTTAAATATAAAGCTATCCTCAAATGACTGATACTGTATAATTTAAAAATATTATAACATCAGGTATTCCATGTTTGAGTCAAAGGTGTTTCCTTAGAAGTGGGGAGGGTATGGTTAATGAGATCTCTTCCAGCTGGCTAGTGTAACTTTGCAAAGTAGGTTTTATTGTTTGGTTTGGTTTTTTGTTTTTTTTTTTTTTTTTTCTGGAATGGTCTGGGGCTCTAGTTTCATGCTGTTTCTGTGTATGAGAGAAAGAAAACTCAAAGGGGCTGTAATTGTGTATCAGGGCTGATACCTTGTCACCGCGTAATTTCTGTAGAACTCGCAAGTGATTCTGAGTATATAAAAACTGCGCTTGTAGCACTGAAACTGCTTTCATCTAGGTGGGGGTTCAATCTTTTTTCCCTTACACCTTCTTGTATTTGTATGCAATGTGTGTGTTTTGAACAACGAAGCATAAACAATTCAAAACCCTTGTTCAGGAAAATAAGAAATAAGTAGTCATTGCAGCAGATGTTAGTCTCTTCCCTGAGGGCACAGACAGTCAGAACCCAAATTCCCTTTAATTATCCCAGTAATAGACAGATGCACACACATAAGAATGCAGAAATATGTACTTCTAGCTGAGGAAGCTCTGGCAGGACAAAGAAAACAGGAATGCAGGCTGGATTTTGGACCTTGAGACTTTGGAGGTTCAAGTGTATTGTAAAAGCAGGTGAGGGAACCGGGGCAGGGCAATTGCTGTGACTGCGCCTGCCCTGCCCGGAGAGTGGTACGCAGCTCGTGGAGGCAGTGACTTTGTGCCTCCATGAGAGAACCAATGAAAGATGTGAGGAGTCGGGTAGAAGGAAGTAAGTTTACAGTAGGCTTAAGAAAGAAGTTTAAGTTCACTTGTTTAATGTCAATAAACATGCTTCTAAGTATGCTTTATTTTCCGTTTCTCCCATTAATAATAAATGAATTACTTATAGCCCTGCCTCATTACCTCCAAAATTGTTCTGAAGCTGTACCAATTGTTCAGAAAACAAGACCCAATAAGCGGGTGGTGAGCTTTCTGGAAAATGTCAAGAGGTTTATGGTCTTGGGCTTTGTTTTATTACAGATGTTTTAAAGTGGAGAGGAGCTTGGCGAGCTGGCAGAGCTTCTAGATAAGGCTAGAGCTACATATTTATTTCTTGGCCTCTGCCTCTCTCTTTATGAGGAAAGGCAAGATTCAGGACTGTATTCGCTTGTGTTGGATAGGAGAAGGAAGGCAGCTGCCTCGTTTGTGATCCAAAGAGACCTCCAGAATACTGGATCTGGAAAGGGAGCTGCAGTTTTGAGGTTGGTTTTGTCTTTTAGTTGTTTGGGGATTTTTCCCCCCCCCCTCCTTATGAGTGAAGATGAGCTCTGAACTGCAGATGGAGATCTGACACGTTTTCATGTTTCCAAAGAGGAACCAAATGTAGTGTGGTAAGACTTAAAAGAGGAATCTTTCTGTTTGTGGTTGCTGATATAATCATGCTGGGCAAAGTTGTAACTCCATCTTTTCTTTTATGGAGGATTGGATTGCACTAGCTAATCCTGCCTAAACAATTGTTTTTACTTTTTTCCTTGGTGGGAATAAAAGGTGTATTATTTTCTTATGTCTTCCTGGATTTTAGAAACTGTACAGTTCTTATTATCTAATTACTAATTACCAAATGCCTATATTTTTCAATGTATTGTCTAGATTAAAAAACATTTTTAATTTTTATAAGAAATATTTTTAATTTTCAATTTTATTAAAAATTAGGGATTAGCTACTATAAATATGTATTATTTTGTTTCCTAGTTATGATGTCCACGTACTGTTAATTCTGTATTACTAAAGTCAGCAGTGTATACAATCCTGGTATACTTGTGTTGTGTATGGTCAGGGCTACATACAATGTCTTTTCATTAAAATACAATACTGAGTATTGTAACAGACCTACCTGTCCTAATCTTTTAATTTTACAGAGAAACATGAAATGGTGTCAGCTCATGCCATCTTTTTGTTGCCGAACGAGTACTTCTCTCCGCATATGTTGCGTCCATTCTGCTTCTGGTGTATTTCATTTAGATTATTAGAGCCTTCTGGTAACAAAGACTGTTAGATCTGTTACATACATGACCCTTCTTAGCCTTGACATCTGGATGCTTGTAACATATATATGAAAAAGCGGACATGCCAGCTATGTTCTAATCTCAATAACAGGTGGACTGGGAGTTTCACTGGGCCATTGAGCTGGGATTGACTTGGCTTTTCACTTTTTTTTAGAACTGCTTTGTTTCTTTCTGTAACATTTAAATGTTAGAGAGTTGCTTTTTTTCTTGTTTGTCCATTTGACTAAGGTTCTTAATGCAGTAGTTTGTTTTTCTGGTATACTAAAAATTACAGAAAAGGCACCTTCCTAGCCTCTAATTCATGCTGGTGGAGTATATATGTGCTTGGCATCTAAGGGTCAGATTACTTGGGGTTTTTGTTACTCTGGGACTAAAATGCAATGCTGGTGCTACCTTTACTACTATTGTAAGAAGCATTAGTAATTATTTTCTCTGCCTCTGAAATGCATGCTAAAAGACGACAGCATTAGTAGCCATGTAGAAGGGGTTAACAAATCCCCAGAGTGTTGACCTGAGGCTGTGTCTATCTTGAGTGCTCCTGGCTTTGCATTCTACAAGGGGTCTTCGTGCACAGCCTAGGCAACAGGCACTCTACAGCATCTCTGTCTGGGATTTTCCCCAAACCTCCTGTGGACGCGAGCTCTGCAGCATGGGCAAGACACTGTCGCCTTAGTGATACAGTTCTGCAAGTCGAACTACCTAAGCAGTCAGGATCATAAAGCTAAGGAGGTCCTGGAAGCAGATCTGCCAACATGCCGTTGCATATAGAAAGCATATGTCTGGAATTACAGGTTTTGGAAAAGCAGCCTGTAATGGGCAGGCCTTCTCTGCTGTGCACTGAGCTGCCGTCTTCAAAGTGTTCAGCTTCCACCATGGGCCTTGCGGAAGAATAGCAAGTAGCAGGGGAGATGTTTGTGCTTAGATTTTGAGATGAGTATAATTCACATATTGTTTTTGCTGCGGTACTTCCACCTCCTAGAATTAGTCTTTTCTGTAAGAGAAATAGAAGATTATTTGCTGTGCTTACTATGTTTGTTAGATGAGTTTGTTTTGGTTTATGATTTTCTTGCTTGTCTTTGCTTGTCTTTCTCAAAAGAAATGGCACTTCTAATGATTTCATGGTTAATGCAGCCAACAGGAATATACCCCTCAGGAAAAGCCCATTCTGGCCTATTTTGCAACAGTTCTGGGCTAGGATAGAGGAAGAATTTGGTCCAAAGTAAGTATAAATATGTAAAGAATGACTTAAAGTCATTAAGTAATATACAGTAATGACCATTAAGTACAAATATGTAAAGAATGACTTGCATTTGTATGGGTATAAACATTATGTAACGGAAATAGAACCACCATAGTTGTGGTGGAGCTTCATGGCACCGCAGCGTGAGGAGCGCATGAGGGAGGTTGTTCAGGTGTAGCATAGGTTTCTCTCCACTACAGTGACAACTGGACAAGCCTTGATGCCTGAACTCGAAGTCTGTTTGCAGCTGTGTTTTCAGAAGCTCACCTGAGGAAAAAAACACCTCTATATGATACCTTACATTGTCACTTACGTGTTTGTAACTATAGCCACTTTCTTCCTGTTATTTACTACTATTTTTTAAACTCTTGCTCAAAATTATTTAAAACTTGGAGTAATTGTATGCAAATGAGCAACACATGCCTTGAATAAGTCCTGGAAGAATAAGTTATGTTGTTCACAAACTAAGCCTCAGCCCCTTTCGGATAAGCAGGGGTGAACTGTGATTGTTTTTAGAAGTAGCACAGCCATTCTTTGGATGAACTGTCACGATGGAGCCCTCTTTTTTTTTTTTGTTGGAACCTGTGGAATAGTATTTGCACATATTTCCTTTCGTCGCTTGAGCTGTGGTGTGTTTTTTCCTCTCATCTGCAGTGAGTCAGTGACTTACCAGCAAGGGTGTTTAATGCATTTCTGAGGAGAGAATACAGTAAAAGAGCTAGAAAAGACTGGTGATTGGAAACTTAAGAAAAAAAGTATAGACAAAAGTGAATTGTAAATTGTGCAACAGACTCTGGCGTGCCATTTTTCTTCTCTTTTTTTCCAACGTAGAGCAATGATTGTTTTCCTGAAGTTGTTCTGAGTGAATTTATTATTCATGGATATATTTATTTCATAATGGGAATTTTAAAATCAGGACTTAACAATCACACTGAACTGATACTGGTGATGCACAGAAATAAATGAAGAGAATCTTGTTTTTCTCAGTCCTAGTTTTAAAATAGAGACAACAGAGTCCTGAACAGCCACAGCAGAGTGTTCAATAGTGCACCTGTGTCCTTACAGAGTGAATGTTGCAAGTAAGTCCCAAAACAGGGCACGCTGAATGAGTGAACAGGTGGATCACCTCTTGCCAGCTGTGACCCCTTGCTTAACAGATTCCCCTGGGGTTAATGGGGCTGGTACCAGGGCAGCGGGGGTGATGTAATGGAGTCAACGTGGGACATCACTGCAGAGACTTCTGACCTGTCTCTCTGCCTTTGAAGAGGATAGTAATGTAACTTGAGTATCACAGGAAGAGAAGATCTAAGTTAGGCTAAAATCATTATACAGCTTCAGGAAGATGGGGATTATGGTATCATCCTTAGATTAGATACCTTTAATTATAAAATAACTTTACCATGTGGTGGTACATTTTAATTTCCATATGATAAGATTAGTCAATTTGTTGTACCGATGCCACCCAGAGACTTCTGTTAATATTGCAAATCTGCTAGTTTTCAACTGTGGTGGTATTATTATTATTATTATTTAGTAGTAGTAGTAATTATTATTGTTTTGCTAACAGACTTTCTTCAAGAAGGTGGTACTGTGCATATGTTTAATTTTGTGCTTGCTATTTTCAAAAAGGGCACCATGGCATGAGGTGTAAACACTACTGAAATTTTTAATATCTATGTTAATTTTTTAATGAAATCAGGAGGTATTTATTGTCTTTTAACTTTGTTATTTACCATTAAAGATCACTTCTGAGTTCGGTTCTAAACATACCACTCTATTCCTTATTAGTAATTTCTCAATTTATTTTACTGTTTACTATAGCTCTTCTTTGAAGGGCTGAATAATAAAACTTAGATTAGAGAGAACTTTACTATTTTGTTTGCAAAGAACTGCAGAGCTCAGCCCTTGGCAGGTCCTTGGACAATGTAAACCAAACAAGCTATGGCCTGTTGGGCAGACGCTAAATTTAAAGTAAAACCGAGACAGATTTCTGGTCTTTAATTTTTCATATAAATATCTAACATCCTCCTGCCTAACTTTGATTGTTAACCTCCTTTGTCTTTAAAGCTCTTTAGGACAGTCCCTTGACCTTTCCTAGGAGCTGAGGGGACTTTGGTATGTTTGTTTTGCCATAGGTTTATGGCCCATGGCAAACTTAGTTTCCTACTGAATCTAAGCTATTAAAAACAAAACAAAACATAAAAACAAACACCCACACCCCCCCCAAACCAAAAAAACCCCCAACAACCCAAAATGTGAAACCGCCAGGAAAATCCACAGCATGTGATTCACAGCGTGTGGAAGCAAGCTATATAGCTTTCTCAGAATACAACTTTTTCAATACCCATCTTTTAGTTCCATGGGAAAATGTGCATTTTCTTTTGGGAATGTTCTTGAGTTATAAGGCCTGCAGATTTCAGTCCTGTAATAGCAATAAAAAGAAAATATCTTTTTTTGCTAAATACCTTGAATGATATAGTTTTCCACGGACAGCTTTAAATCTGAGAATGATGTCTGCAGGACGGTAAACACGCATACTTAGTTTTAAAGGGGGTAAAAAAAACCATGTTGAAGGTGTGTCTGAATAAGCGTTCTCATTATCAGGAGTAAGAAGGGCTAGGTATTTTACTGTGCTGCACATGAACTGGGGGCAGAGGAAAGGGAGAGGAATGCTGGGAAGGGGAGGATTAGAACTGGGGAGGGATGTTGCTGTTTGTCACCTGTGATCAGCAGGCCGTACAATTAGGTTATGTGTCAGCAGGCCAGATTAATTAACTTGCACATTTATTTATGGTACTGTTGTAGTAAACAAAATCTATAGCAAGGTTATTTTGTAAAGCTTGTCATGTTGCATCTACGTGAAAACCATTAATAAAATAAAATTATTATTGCTTACTACTTTACCACGAGTTGTTAATTCAAAGAAAAATAATTTATAGACCTTTAATAGCTTGTTATGCATTTTTGACTCTAAGGAGGTAACTTGTAACAGAACTCAAAGGTCTTGTTTCACCTAAGGCTTTTCAGGTAGATTTTGCTGTTTAAATGAAGATAAATCTAGTTATTCTGTTGATTTAGTTACATAAATTTTGTGTAGTGTAACTCAAAGCAGCATTTCACCAATAAGTTTTTACTTTTACAGTTTACACGGGTTTTGTCTGATTGTCTTTTTTTGTTTTGGGTTTTGCTGTTCTTTTTTTGGTGGTGGTCTTTTTTTGTTTGTTTTTCCCTTACAGAAGTGTCACAAAGTTGTAGCTTTATCCCATAAAGGCTTATTCCTGTGTGACACGTGATGCCACTGTGACACACGAGATGCAGTTTCAGAGTGTTTACTGAAAAATCCCAGCTCTAGCTGCTGTTTGGTCTTCCTGACCTTATTCCCTCAAGCAAGAACACAGCTGAACGCAACAAAGACAGGATGAAATAATTTATATTTTGGAGGGACAGAGGGGAATTGGATTTCAGAGAGATTTCTTAGCAAGTCCTCATTCTCTTCTTGTTCTCTAGCCTGGGCTTGCCTTGCTCTGCCTGGCCCCTGCTCCCTTGCTCCAAACGGGGAAATAGTCTCAATCACCTGCTTGCTGTACCTTGAAGTTTTATTGTACCTTGCTGAGACTGCAGGACAAGTGGAAGAGAATCGCGTCCTTGAATCTCAGTCTTCCCTGTAGTCTTCTGGCACTGAGACATTTTCAGCTCTGCATATTTGCACACAGCGATACAAATTTGAATGTTAATACATTAGTAACCTGAGTTATACTTTGGCGGTTTAGGGGTAGACTTGTGTGTGATTCTGCAAGATTGTGCCTCAGAGGCAGAAACCTCTGGGCGTGAGCATAGGCAGAGAGAGCCCAGGGAACTGTGGCTGCCATCTCGAAGAGTACAAATTCCCCGTATGCGTGAGGTAGCACTTCCCATGACTTGTGCAACCACATGGAAGGGGAATGTAGCAGCCAAGGGACTAAACCCATGTCCTGGGTTGTCCTTCCAGCCCCACTTGTGACCTCTGCCCACTGGCTTGGTTGGACCCCCAGCCTGGGTACTCTATTCAGTCCTTAAAGCCCTGATTAATTTTATTCCATAAGATATTTGTTCTGTGATTTTATCAGTTATTCATCAGTATTATGATTCTGTCTGAACTTCTGCTACTTTATAAAATGGTTTTACATCCATTTCTGTCCTAGTCACAGTGCTTCACACAAGGAAAAGTAGCCTCTCTGTATCTCAGAACTGAGAGCTCTTTCTGATTGGGAGTGAGAGTGTGTGTGCTCTGTGTGTGTGTGTATTTTTTGTGAAGACCGTGTGCATATTCTATGTCCGTATGGGAAATGTCTGAGGGTATTTATAGAGATTGTAGATATATTGGCTGAAAAACTGATAAACATAATTTTATTTATTTTTCTTTTCTTGGTTTTATTTTTTTTTTTGGTCGTTTTCTCCAGTCAGTGAGATTCTTCAAGACTTACATCTGGATTTCCTTATCTTCATGTCCTATCTAATTTCTCAACGTTTAGAACTTTGCAATTGATTTTTTTCATATAAAATGCCTGAAATGACCGAAAAGTTAAGGGTGCAAAATCAAGTACAAAAAAGTTAAGAAATGCCTCTTTTGAGCCTGCCTGTGTAGCCTTACATATATATATAAAAAAACAGAGAAATAAGTATGCATAGGGCTACACAGGCTTCTAACATATATAAATGTGTGTGTGTATATATTTTTCTTTCCTCCTACTGAATCCTGCTAGGTTCCATGCACAGCATCTGCAGTAGTCGCTGACAGCAACTGTAATCATAGTTATCTAATATGCAGCCCCATCTCCTTTGCCACCCAGTGTTAACACCCTGATTTGAGAACCTCTCCAGTGCAGATGGAATTAACAGTGAATTTAGGTACAAGTCATGGAGAACATGTACAAACTGGTATTACAGGCCTGAAATTGCCCAGATGCATACAGGCTGTCATTAAAAATGCAGAAGTTAGTTTTCTGACACCCAAGTGATTCTACTGCACGGTTCCATCTGTTTTTCCAAAGTATACGATGCTTCAGCTTCTGCACAGCGTGTTTAATGGCTCTCTGCAATGGCTGAACACGTTTTGACACAGAATAACATTTTTCTCCTGGGCCCTCTCCTTAGGAATGGATGACTTGTGCTAAAACTTTAATATTTAAATTAGGAACAAATCATCCTGAAACAGGCACCAGACATGGATTATTTCAACCCAGACATTTGCAAAAGGAAAAACATGCTCATGAGCAAAGAAAGGAGCTTGGAATGGTGTGGGCAACCTGAGCTGCAACTGGTGATACCAATATCAAAAATTACACCACCATGGCACTCTCAGAAGGGGGTTGGTGTATTCTAAATGGTCATGATGATCATGTGCTCACCCTTCATCTTTTCATTGACTGTTTCACATCTATAGTCTTCAAAGAGACAGTTCCACAGCCCGTTGTGCCATACATACGTAGCCCTCTTTACCTTTCACATATGTTCTGGACCACTGCTGTGTGACTACATTAAAAAAAATATATAAGAAAAATGCGTCAATATCCTGAGAATTGGGAGAGAAACTCTAAAGGATGAGGCTTTTTTAAAGAACCTTTTATATTGTTATATCGATTTTATCGATTTTATGTATTCTGTGTGTCTGGGTAAAAAAAAAAAAACCATTCTGTGTTCCCAGAACAACACTTGTGTCCATATAGCCACACTTTTGTGTATCCAGCTAGTGATATGAATGCAAAAATAACTACTAATAATGCAAATATTTAAGGATTTCGTGTGCCGTTATTTATGTGTGTTTAACTTTCAAAGTAGGAGTAGATTCATATTCTGAATACAAGTAATGCTCCTTGCCGATTTTCAGCAACTCACCCACTTGTTTGTCCTGTTTTATGTAGCATTAAATTGGTCCGAGAAAGGCAGGTTAAAAAAATAAAAGGTTCCCCTGAATGTCAAGCATTTTTCCTTTCCCCCCCTCATGTCTTAACCTTTTTATTGTAAAAGTAATGAAAAGTAAAATTTGCTTGTTTTTATCATTGTTTTCCACTTGATGAGATCCTTTTATAAAGAACAAAGAAAAAAAAATGCCTAGTCCTCAGCTGCTTCTGATGCATGGAAAATTAATCTGACTTTACTTCAATATGTACCACTGAGTTGCAGTCGTACTGTCGTGTTTTCTGCTTAACCTAAAGAGGAAAAATACATCTGGCTTATAAATCAGACCAAAAATTGAATACTTCATTCAAGCATGTATGGGGTGACTGTTCTATATATTTTACAGGCCTGTAGTGTAAACTACATGGTATGTTGGTAAAAGCCCCCTGTGTTTCCTTAGAGGACTATACCCAAGAAAACTTGCAGCCTCGCAGTATCTGCACATGTAATGTTGGCTTCCTCCTGTACTGCAACTTGTGACATTTACAGTAACAGTTGTATTTCTTGATTGTTTCTAGACATTGCCCCTTGGTTACATGTGTTCAGAGCAGAAGATGCTGTGGACTTCTCACAGTTAACATTTGACCCAGGACAAAAAGAGCTTATTGCTGGAGCAAGGTGAGAGATCTGTTTTCTTTTCATGTTACATCACACTGGATTTTGTTCTTTGTTGATAAATAATAGTGAGCCAAATTCTAACATCAGCATGCTCTTGTGCAACTCCTCTGCCTTCCAGACCCATTAAACTGAACATTTTGTATGTTTATTTCTCTTATTCCTGACTGAAATTAAAAGATGGACTGCTTGGTATCAAGGATTCTAATAGCTTACACTGTTCTCATTTTTAAGAGGAGTATTCTGGAGTACTCTCAAACTTTGGATGCATACAGTAGAACAGGCAGATGCTGTATGGCAATGGGACAAAAGTTACCATAGCACAAAAACCTACGACGATCCCAAATTTGGCTAAACAATATGGCTCTTTGTGCTTGGATTAGTCTAATAATTATTCAGTAAAATGGCATGAATGATCTGTTGAAAGACTGCAGAGTTAGTGGTAAATTCAGCGATAATAATGATTTTTGCACAGTAGGACAGTACTTTGCAAACTGTGATCAACAGTGACTCTGTCTTAGGTGTCAACATTGAAGCAGTGACAGTCCTTGAATACCATTTTTTCTTCTCTTAGCATATGAGGTATAATAAAACATTTTGGTTGGCAAAAAACTTTAACCATCTAAACTTATGATTTAAATCTACCTTCTGAATATATTTTACTCTTGAATTAACAAAGTTCTAGTCACTTTATTTTTCTGTTAGATTTAGTATTGGATTATACTTCTGTGTCCCAATTTGTTTCTTAGTTAACAATGAAGTTCAAAATAGAGAGTCACAAAATGCACTGCGAGAAAATTTTTTTCCATGTGCCAGTGGAAGTTGCTTAACTACAATGGCAAAACTTTCTGAGTGTGGAGATAGATATATGTCTCTGGCCCACCTGAGGTGGAATATCCTGTGCACTCATGTTGATTTTTCTATTCTGTAAGGTGCCAAATGACATGAGGCACGAAGCTGACAGCTGGCACTGTTCTGTAAAGATGGCCAGCAGAAGTCAGGGCTGTCTGAGTCTCTCCTCAGTCCCATGAAATTATGTGTTGGATCGATGCACACTGTATAGATCTCAATAACCAAAGGAAAAAATGACACACCACCCCCCAGTCCCCCTTTTCTTCTCTGTACTGTTTGTCTGAGCTCCAAATCACAGCAAAGAACATGCTCATTTAAATTTGTGCTTTTGATGAAGTCTTTAGAATCACTATGGGATAAGCTTTGGATGATTTTGTTGAATAGTCAGTGACTACAAAAAAATGCCAGCTGCCAATTCTGCCTTTTGCAAAAGACCCAATACAGTGAAAGCAATAGGATTCGCTTGGTTACTCCATAAGTCAATGCTGCTTCAGAGCTTCATATCTCTTATTCTGGCTAAAATTGCAAAAATAAAAGTATTCAGTCTTTTAAAAATCACAACAGAAATCTTTGTTTTCCACAGTCCAGTATGACTGGCTGTTATTTGTTCATAGATTTTATTGGATTTTTCCTTTCCTTACTCTGCATTTCCATTCTAAAATCTACGCTTTTCCACAGCGCTGGTGTGTTTGGCCCTGGAGACCTCACTTCAGAATGGCTGTACTTGCCAGCCAGTTTCTCTAATTCTACATATTGTTGATATTAGTATGTCCTTTTCACTACACATTTTGCTCTTCTTGAAGCATTGTGCCAGACTATATGGTGAAAGTCATTTTATATCACGGCGTCATAGATTCAGAGACTAGCAACCAGCTGTCAAGCTGCTCTAGTCCCAAAACCGCCAGGGCTGATTTTACTGGTTATGCACCTTTTGCATGTAGTCCCTGCTACCACGTAGCATGGATCAGCTCACTGTGAATATGACAATAACAAACATACAAACAAAATACAGTTGTGAAACTTTGACACTATTGGAAATTGTTAAATCCGTTTTCCATCACTGATATTCACTGCGGGTGATTCTCTCCCATTTTTTAAGTTCTACATCCTCTAAAGAGGTTCATGACTTGTTTGTCTTAATAAGCAAAGTGGCAAAGGTCCCAGCTGGGATCCAGACTGGATTGCCGTTAGGAGCTGCCGATGTCATGCAGCTACATAAAAAGACAGGTATGATCCCATGATGCCTCAAAAGGTGTCTCCAGTAGTGACAGAGAACTGTTGATACCATTGCACAAGGTCCTTGGGAGACTTTAAACTGTAGTAGTGTGCATTAGTCTGTTTATATGTGCTTAACAAGGTTAACTGGAATTGGAAAGACATGTAACGAAGGGCTGCTGAAAGGCAAATGAAGAGGGTTGGAACTCTAGTGCAGGAAAACAGGCTCAGTGTGTGCACGGTGCCTGCCCATAAATCCATCAGCAGGTACGTCTAGGGAAGGAAATAGCTGTATAAACTACACAGTAGTGCTGGCAGAAAACCAAATTGGTTTAAGTTGGCCATGGGTAATTTAGTCAAGAAACAATGAGTTTTGTCTCATTTTACCAGTGTGAACAAAACAAGAACAGATACACTTTTGAGACAGAGATCTCTTAAATATATGGAAGGGACATGATTCTATAGTATTTGCCCTAGCAGGCAATGACTGGGAAGGTAATTACTAGTTATATATTGCTAATATTTGTCTTGCTTGTATGGGAAATGAAGGTGGTCTTCTGATGTCTGTGGGCATTCTGTAGTTGCTGTGCTGTGTTGTAATACTTCTGTTTTAAAACAATGTCATTTGGTCTTCTCTCAATCTGCTGTGTGAAAGGAGGTATATGTTTACCATTGGTGAGGGCTTTGGAGGGAGAGGAATATCTTCTTCTAAAATGACTGATGAGTTAGCCTGGATCTCAGTAACAACCTACAGTTGCCCTGCTTGCCTGGGACATTTTTGCACAAATTATCCATGTGAAAAATTCATTTAGATAGCTTTGAGGACTGCAGGAGCGGGGGGGGGGGGAGCTGGGGACAGACAGGGGAAAAGGCAGAAGGAGAAATTTATCTTGCCCGACTGAGTCTAAAGTGCGTAGTGAAGACAAGTGAAGATTACAGTTCAATTTATGAAGCTGAATTAAAGGAAGAAGAATTATTTTTATTATGGTTGCTGGGTTTTAAAATTTGCATTTGAAGAATGTGACAGATTTTTCAGTGTTATGTCAATTGGGTCTAGATTTAATGTAAAAGGAAATTTTTTCCTTAATAGGTATGTGCTAAATTATATGAGATTATACATTTATGTAAAATGGAAAAAAAAAGAAAATAGATTCTCTGCAGAGAAAATTCAGTATGGATGTAAAACAGTTGTTTAGTACATTGTGAAGAATATTGGCTTTTGACACAGGGCAATGTAGCTATGTTCCCGTGAAACTCTATCTTTAAAATTTGCCCCAGGCATTGTTCCTAGCATCACATATGACCTGGCAGATAAAAATAAATGAGTTGTCTTGCAATCTGAAACCTTCTAGAGAATTCATTTGTTTTCTTCGAAAAAAACCCATATGGCAGGGCAGAATTTACCTTTATAATTAAGCGGCATCAGCAAAGGATTACTCTAAGGGCGTTAGCTCCTCAGTAAACTCAAGGAAATGAGAGACTGCTTGTTTATCTTATTCTGATAAATCCTGATGAAATATGCAGATGAATATTTCTCTGTGTGTTATCTAGTGGACTGACTTAGCATTTAATCAAACATGATAATGATTTCTGTATTTTGAAATACCAGTAAGCATGGAGGTTCATGGATTTCTCCAAGAACAACCTTGCCTTCTTTTCCTGTATGGAAGCACTTTGCCATATGTCCTGCAGTGGTTTTTTGTTTCTCTCTTGGAAAGGCCAACTGAGGGGGGAAAAAGACCTACTCAAGGGAAGGATACGGTGGTGTCTGAAATGTCCTGGCAAATTTTGCATTACCTTTTCTTCTCCTTGTTCTCTGACAATGCAGTAAACACTTATTAGGCCTAGTTCTTATAAATCATAAATTGTTAAATGTGTTCCAGCAACTTTAGTAAAATGAGAGCCAACTAGAAGCATGTCTCAAACCCAGTAGTTTGGGGCAAAAATGTTGACGTTCAAAATAATTATTTACATTTTTCTTTTAACACATTCTTTTTTCACTCTTTTTTTGTGTATGACTTTAAATTTTTTTTCTTAATGATGTTATTCAGACCACACAAGAAGAATTTGATCAGAAGAAACTTGTTTGTTTAAAGGAAAAATGAAGTAATCTTCCTCTTCTGAGTGTTGTTTGGAAGCTTGAATGAACAAGCCTCTTGTGCTTGAAATTATGAACTGGTAGCAGCCTAGCTGGAGTTCATTCTTAAGATGCAGTAATTTATTTTTTAAAATTCAAGTTGGGCTAGTTCAGCTCTACTTTAAAATATTACAGTTACTTACCAGAAATGGGTCTCAAAGCTATTCGACTTTTTTTTTATTGGATAATATATGTTGAGACATATCTTACATTATTTTTTACACAGAGCATGCTAATAATGGTGGCTTTCTCATCTATGTTCTCCTGCAAGTTAATTAGATTTGTCTTCAGGATTATAACTTGCTTTCAGGTGGCTTATTGCCTCAGTCACTCCTTATCTCGCTGATGAAGGACTGTAACAGTATGCCTTTTCACTTAATTAGATGTGTGTTTGGAAACGTTAATTTGAACCATTACCACTACTTGCCGTAATAACAGAAAGGCAAATTAAAGGATTCATTAACAGTGGTTTAAGAATCTCTAATAAAGGAATAAATAACTGTACAGGTTTGCTTCTTGCTGTTGTTTGTTCCCAGCAGGAGAATCTGAGAGCTTCATGTTAATGAGATGCTCTGAGGGCTACATGTTGGGAGGATACACACACACCAGGAATTAGTGCTATATTCTTCAAACATCCATCTGGGTTTTATTGCTCATTTAACACTTGGTTCAGGGTAAGCAATGTCTGTCCTTCCACTGATTGATCTGATCTAATCTGAACTATGGTTTAATGTTAAATCTAAGAGAAGTTATCATCCTACTGCTGTGGAAAGAGGAAGGTCTTTCTCCCCCTACTGCTTCTCTTCCCTACCTTGCTAACGGCTTCCTAAATATTTTTAAAAGCTAATGCTTTGTACCTCTCCTGCTCATGCCTTGTTCCACTGCGCAGTTTTCTCCGCCTTTCTGCTCTGGTTGCAGAGTAGCACTAGTCAATTCACTAACCCCACAAAAATTACTCATTTTCTTATGCTTATTATTTTGTCTTGCCATTTTAATTAGTGGAACTAACACAATGCATTGTCAGAGGAGCCCTGGAGTTGACTTGGGGTAAGATGAAAAGAGAAATGGCAGGGGTAAATGGAACTTCTTTGGCAGAGAACACTGCTGTTTCAATGTAAGCCGTCTTTAGAAATTACATCAGATGAGCGGTGTTCTGAAGGTACCTGTCTTTAATTGAAGTCATGACAAACTGGATCTGTGCTAGCAGTAGTATATGTCCTGCTGCAGAATACAGCAACTTATGCCTTCTCTTGGTTCCTGGTTAGACTGTGTTCTCAGGTTAGTTAGCTGCTCCTTTCTTCTGCAATGAATGTTAGTCCAAACATATAGTTTCTGTCCTGCATCACCAGCAGTTTGGTCCTTGCCAAACTTGTGTACCTCCGTGTGCTTTTATGGCACTGAAATGCAGGGCAAGGAGCTACCAGTTGGCCAGAGGCTGATAACCATGCTATAGAGGAAGTCCTAGAGAGGTACCACTCGGAGCAGCAGTGAGGTCTGTGAAGAACTCT
Source organism: Phalacrocorax carbo (assembly GCF_963921805.1). Classification (NCBI taxonomy): domain Eukaryota; kingdom Metazoa; phylum Chordata; class Aves; order Suliformes; family Phalacrocoracidae; genus Phalacrocorax; species Phalacrocorax carbo. The sequence goes on along the minus strand of NC_087514.1, from coordinate 79,151,413 downwards.
CCCCTGCTTCGTTGGTGCCTTGCATGAATTATTGCAGTGCCCCTGTGGATGCAGCCGAGTGGCTGCACTCATCATGGAGAGGGCTGTGCAGATGCCAGGCAGGCGTGTGGGTCTTGGTCCTCATGACAAGAGTATAGTCAGAAAATTTAACAGGGCAATGATGAATACTGTGTCCATGACCTTCACCTCTCAGAATTTGATGGGAGCAAGATTGCATTTCATGTAGAGAAGTGTTGACATCCTGTTCATACCGTGGTATGCATCCTGCTTCTGAATTTCCCAGGTACAGCGAGCTTCCACTGAACGGAAGGGCTCTGTTTGAAACTAATGGCAGAGGAACATGGCATGATCACAGGAGGGAAATTCAAGGCTGGCTTTGAAAATACGGGTCATCGAGTTTAGTATCTCCTTCCTTTAAGTACCTTTAGCATTAATGTGATCACTTACATAGTTTTTGATAATTTTGTTGTTGCAATTTCTTTTCTTAATAAAATAATAAAAGTTTTTAGAAGTCCAAACTTTGGCTACCTTAGACTCTCTACATTCTCCCCACCAAAAAAAAAAACAAAACCCAACCTCAGCTCAAGCAAACTTTATGTGCCAAAGTTGTTTACTCTAGGAAGGGAGGCTGCAAAAAGTATGAGCTGTCTAAAATTTCTGTTTAAGCCCATTCCCGTTATTGGATTTTTAGAGGAGATACAACAGCAGCGTTTAAATTTAATTTAACATTAATCTTGAAACAGATGATTAATATGTTGAACAATGAAAAGTTAAGAAAACTACATAGGATTTGCGTGGCTGTTTATGTGGGTGGGTACGGTACAGTGTAATCTGCCAGAATGTAAAAACTGGGGCATGTACTCTGAGATATGTGTTGCAACATTAAAAGGTATTAAAGATTTGGTCAGCCACAGTTATGAAATACAGGGCTAACGTTTTGGATGAGGTGATATTTAAGGATAAAGTTGAACTCAACCACAACTTAATAAACAGCTGAGAAAGCTTACAAACTTATCTGGACTAACGCGTAATATTCAGAAAAGCCTTGATCAGCATGCATCAGAGGTGCACAGGTGACAAATGTTCTGACGCCATCTCCAGCTGGGGAACTTGGGTGCTCTGTGTGAGAAGCAGGGGCCAACAGGAGAAGACGGTAATGCGTGTTTGAGATGACGTGGCATGATGGGACTTCAGGAGGAGAGAGCTCCAGAGCTGCAGAGACAGGGCACTGGTGCCTTTCTGCTTTTCCTGGAGAAGCCTATGGCATGAAATACACAGAATTGATGCCTGGCTGATGGAAATCTGTGCAGGAGTGCTACCTTCTAGGATCTGTAGTTGCTGCTGAGGCTGTATGTAGCAACACAGCGGAGGGAATGTAGTAAGACTTGCTAATCCTGAGGAGCAACCATCAGAGAAGGAAATCAGATTTTACAGGACCTTTGAGTGGACTAATTTAATTTATAATGGGATTCTTTCTTAATTGACTCCAATAGTGTTTTTCTTATTCTGTTTGCCAAGCTCAGTGTCTCCCTGGCCAGCCTGTGATCACCTGAGTCTTCCTTTTTGCCTTTTTGAATGTTAATGAAACATGGTTAGTCTTTCATTCCTCAAGAATTCCTGTAATTTCAGAAATTATTAAAAAAGAGCAATAAGACGACCAAAAATCACTTCACCATAATTTTTAGGTTGAATTAGCATGACCTGCTAGTCTGAAAACATTTATCTCTGTGTATATGCTGTTTTCACGTTTAGCATTTTTCAGTAAGCTACTTATTTCATCATTCTCATTTGCTGAGACTTCTATTTCCTGCAAAATGCAGATAAAAATTATTTAATGACCATTCTGCTTTTTGTTATTGTAATCTGACCATTTTCATATGACAGTTCAACTAGACTACTTTGATTAGGTTTCTTTTATTTCCAATGTACCACCCTTAGCTTTTTCACATATTTTTCTTATCGTATCTTAATATAATAAAATTAATTTTCTGCATCATAATTTTTTATTTATATTGATTATCTCCGTTGCTCCCATTCTTCTTTTTTTTTTTTTTTGTTTTATTTCCAATTGCTGATTTTGCTACATGGTGGAACTAGAATTGGCCTTTACCCAAAACTTTCCCATCTTGATTGTTGAATTGTGACTTTTTGCTTAATGGTTGATTCTTACAGAGCTTATACTTTTCATTTTCAGTCTTAATATTTTTTCCTTCCAGTAAATTGAATAAAATTATATTCTTTCATGTGAAATAGTTTCTTGAAAGAAGTGCACAGGAAGGAATCTTACTGTTTCGGGTTTTTTTTTTTCAGTAGATTCAGCACCATGTCTGGTCATGCCTTGAGTTTCTGAGTTTGCTGCAGCCCCTATTTATTGATTCACGCTTTCAATTGCAGACGCATATGGGGGCTTGGGGTGGGTGTTTTGCTATCTTATGAGTTTTTCAAAATCTTAATCTATATTACGTTTTCCTAAATTGTATGTGGCACCTTAACGTTCTTCTAATTCGTGTCTGTGTTTAATGCAGTAGTATTTATTGTTGCAGTCACATTTTATAGCTTGCCATTTCACAAAGAAAAGTGTAAAATGCTGGATTTAACAAGTGTTACTAGCATCCTATACTTTTGAATCTTTATGGGTTTTCAATATTTTTTTTTTTACATGGACTTGTTTAGGAACATACAGAAGATTAGTTTTATACTTTTATCTATATTTGTACTGAAGTATTCACTAAAATAGATCAAAATATGTCGTCGTCAGGGAGGTGACTGGAGCATGCTTTTTGTGGTGCTTCATTCAGCTCCCACTGATACCAGTGGAAGTCTCTGCCATTGGGTTTGAGCAGGCTTGTGATTAACAGGTTTTAGTTATCGTAGTTCAGCTAGAAAAGTTGTTCAGTGCTGTGAATGCAAAGCAAAATGCTTATTGCCCTCTGGCTCTCTGAAGGAATACGGGATGATGCTTTATCTCAGTTAGTTGTGTTTTCTTCTCATTACAGTGTCCTCCTCTTTGCAGATTTATGTAACACATTTGCTTTCCTCATTCATTAAGCACCAAATGGAAACGGATTTGCCAATTACCACCAGTGTCAAATCAGTTTAATTCCAGTTTATAAAGTTTTATTTGTCTTGTTTTTATTACCACCATATTTGGACAAGGGATGGGCCTGCGTTCTAAGAGGTCTGCATCTGTGCTTCAGAAATATACTTGGTCATTTTTATTTCACATCTTTGTTGCCTTCAAATCATAAATGGACTAATATAAAGCTAAACAGAGGTTGAAAAATGACAATCCAGGGCATAATCTCAGTAACATATTGAAAAAAATATTGTCACCTATCTTGTGAGCAGCATAATGTCTCTGCACATGTCATGAGAATTGGCATTGACTTTTTCTTTTGACTGACAGATTTATTAATATCATATTTCCAGTGTGGTTTTCTGTACTGTCATGCCTTTTTTTAAGATTTTTCTTATATGTCCTTTTTGAATGAGTTCTCACATGTTGTAAATGCATGCCTCAGAATGTTAAGCAAATACAATAGGTATTTGTAGAGCTAAATGTAGTCCTGCAAGTTTTACTTAAACATTTAGGGCATGTTTAGGTAGGAATAGCTCTGATTGCTCTTCGAGTGCTAGCTTGCCACTTGTCCTAGCATTAATGTAGTCACAGTCACTCTGTGTTGTCCTTTTGCCCAGTTTATATTGCTAAGATGTAATGGTTTTACTATGTCTTGCACATTGCTTTTCTTCTTATTCTGTTTTCTTTCTGCTGGCTTTATGAAGCTGAAAATAATATTTATTTGGTTATTGGCAGCCACAGGAAGTTGAAAAATGTACACTAATTAGCTCTGGCTCCTGGTTCGTTCACACAAATATAGACATTTTAGTCTCCCTAACACTTATAAGGTGAATATTTCTCATTCCACACTCAGTATATTAATGGGTAGAAGTGTTGTGCTGTACTGCATAGGATACAAATCTCATTTTCATAGTAAGAATAATAAAGACCACCAACAAAAAAACAACACCCAAACAAATAAGAAACCAACCAACCAAAAACAACAACAAAAATAACCCCAACAAACCAAAAAACTTTTAGCCTCTGTTTTTCTTCAGGATGACACTGTATGTATGTATTTATTTATTTAGAATTTTTACAATTGGGAACATTAGCTTACTTTTTAATAAGCTGAAATGATGTCACGATGAAAGACCATAAAAAGACATTAATAATTTCATGATCTGCCTTAAAATGTCTCATCAGTGATAAATCGTCAGCAGATATCTCAAGATGAAGATGCACAGAGATTGATGTGACACTATGCTAAGTACTGACCTGAAAACTTAAAATGTGAGGCCCGACTACCTGCTCGTATATTCTGCAACAGGGACTGCATTTATTTGTAGGGTGAGATGGGGCATTTATGTGCTGCTCCTGTGAGCCTGATAGCACTGAGTTAAGAAAACAGTTCATACCTGCTGAGGACGCAGTTCAATTTCTCTGGAAGAAAAAAGTTGTTCTGCTTTTCTAAGTGGGAAAAAAAAACATTTGCAACAACAGTGAAATTGTAGGTTCCTTTAACTTTGATATCTGGAGTGAAAGAAGCACAATCAGTGATGGTTGATAGAAGCTTATATGCAATGAGATGAGGAACAGACTAAGTATTTTTGTTCCCTGGTGAATACTTCTGAGCAAGTCATTTTGCAGATGGGAAGGTATTTTTTGTCCTTACAGACAAGAGCGTGGATGGGTTAGGAAGACTGTGCATCGCTTCCTGACATTTCAGCGAAAGTCTTTCAAGTCAACTTGCACGTAGCTTGTCGATGAAGCTGTGTGTAAATGTCCTGCAACGTACTGTTTTCTTTCTTTGCCCACTGCAGGTTTCTCCATGACTCAAACCCAAGTATTTTAATTATTCCTTTGTGGTGATTCATCTGTGCTAATAAAAAAATTTCTGTCTTCATTTTACTTTCTCATGAATTCTTGCCCTGAATAGCCTGCCTCTTGCATTTTGAGTAACTCCCTTTAGCAGTATTCCTAGGAAAGACTAGTGACCTGATTCCTGTACGTCCGTGATTTAAGTAGACCATATATGTACCAGAGTCAATAAATACCTGCACCCCAGAGTCCATAAATTAACAATACCTCACACCTCTTTGGAAAGAATTAGACTTACGATCTCAAAAAAATGTGGCCTAATTTTAATTTGGATTACACTTCTACCAGTTGCATGGATGTAATATTGCAGATAATTTCTGAATCTGGCAAATATTTAAATTTAAAGTTTAAATTTACTCATCTCTTTGTTATCTGGTTTTTGTTACTTTAAATGAATTTGTTGAAACCAAAATTAATCTTACAGATTTGTTATGAATAAATTAAAATTGAAGTAATTTATTTTCATCTTTCAAAAAATTCTTCCTTTTTATTTTTATCTCTAAAGCATAGTCATTCTGTAGTGGCATTGGAAAATCAGAATAACCTTGAATAAGGTATAAATGAGGCAGAAGAGGACTGAATTATGTTATATATGTGAAAATGTAGTAAAAGAAAGATATAATGTAAAGAAGAGAGTGGTATCAGAAGAAACTAAAAAAGGAAAAAAAAAATGGGCAGGAGGAATATGGACATGGAGCATGGAAGAGCCTTATTGTAGACCTAGTATGAAAGAGAATCTGCACTAGGGAAGGATGTGCTGAAATCAGTTCAAAGATGGTGTGGTATTGGCTCATTTTGGGGAATTCTGGACTGATACCATGAGTGCTACCAACAGAGCTGGTTTATCAGAACAGGTGTAACAAGACAGCTGCTTTAACTAAGATAAACACAGTAAGTTGGGAGGAGTTTTGATAGTGCACGTATGTTGCACCAGTATGTGCTGGAGGAAGTGTTTTTGGTCAGTGGGGCATGTGGACCTTTCTGAGGATCCTAAGCCATCATTTCCCCAGGTTTCGAGCAGCACCTTTGTGTCACCTCTTGTTCGTGGTTTGCCTGAACTCCTCCCGAGTTCTGTACATGAAGTTATACTGCTGTAGAGAAAAAGTGGAGTGAGAAATCCTTTCGCAATAAAAGCATGGGCTTTTGTAAAATACGCTTGGTTTGTTTGTAGTTCCTGCTGTACATGGAAAAAAAATCCTTGGGTTTCAAAGAAATTAGACCGGGTATGACAGGACTTCAGTCAGAATTGTGAAAACTGTGACTTCTACAGACACTCCATCATACTGGGATCCTTTGCGTCGAACTTTATGTATTCGTGGCTGAGATAATTGCATAAGGTTCCCATCATTGCGGAGAGAAACGGACAGCTTTAATTTGCCTGTCCTCTTATTCTCATTTAGCCATCTAACACTGGTCTCACAAATCTGCCAAAACACTGAGTATTTTTTCCAGTTCATTTAAAAGGAAGACTGGAGCAATGACTCAGATGTACATGTATACAGTATAAATATCTACTTTATTCGTATGCAGCCAGTCCTTCAAGCTGAAAGTCTGTTTTAGAAATCGCCTCAATCCTTAGCCCAAAAGGCTGTATATTAAGACAGTCCCTGAAATAATTTAGAGTCCTGACTACTAGTCACTTTTAATATTTTTCCTGTATTTTATATTAATTATGTTTTTATTTAAACACTAGTAATGTTTTTTTTAGTTAACCACTTGTAACAATTAATTTTTATCTGCTATTTTTTTAACCCTAGAAACTACCTCTTCAGGTTGCAGCTTGAGGATCTCTCTCTAATACAGGTATGTTTTATGCTTGTTTTCTTAGTTCCTCTGAATGATGTAGGTAAGCAGATGTTTTAAAGCAGATAATCAAGATATTCATAAGCTTCATAACTACAGACAAGTATGCGTCTCTTTTTGTCCTCTTTGCGGCCCCATATTATATAAGTCAAGTTATCCATTTTAATTCCAGATTAGCCTTTGCCCCAGGCTATACAGACATGATGTTACCTTACTCTGATGTGATTTTGTTAGAGTGGATCTATAAAAAATGGATGCTGGGAATGAGGATCATGTTCTCTTAGAAAAATCTTCCAACTTACTATTGTGCAGTTTCTGTATTCAGAATTTGTTGTCATTATAGAGAAAAGAGATTTTTAAAATAATGATAAATACAAAATTTTCTCCATACCTGCTAAAGTTAAATTAAGCAAATGAAACAGCAAATTTTCAAGGAAGAAATATAGAGTGAACACAGGCATCAGAATCTCAGTTTTGTATATAAGGCAGCTATCTATTGCTTAAAACTCATTAGAGCTTGGAAGGTGAGAAACAAAGCCTTTTAGAGGCAGTTAGGCTTCATAGAAAGGTAAGTGAGAATCCCTGATCGGTTTATTTTACCCTGAACTTCATCTGACTTCCATATACCAGCAATCTCATCTTCTCTCGGTCTTCTGAGTGGTGTTCCTTGCTTAGGTTTTGTTGGGTTTCTCTTTCATTATTTTTAACATTGGCATAATTTCTAACTATCGTTCTTGTGTTCTTGGCTTTAAGAACCAAGACAATTGTTTTAGTAAATTTAATTGAGTTGGCAAATTCACTATGGTGTGAAAATAGAAAATCATAATAAAATAGAAGTCTATGTTTTTTTCGATAATCTTTTCATTTATGTAGTCTAAAATTAACTAGCTTTAGATTCAGTACTGTGCGTATTATTTCACGAAGTAATACTATACAGTTCAATATGGAAACGTAAAAGGCATTCAGGTAAGGCTGTCCTTGTGACTTGTAGAACACCTTGTGTATACTTTAATCAGGCTTGCAGACTTCCTCTACCTTCCCAGACTACTAGAAACAAGATCTGAAGTTGGCTTATAATTAACCAAAATTGCAGTATTGATAAATAGTCAATTTTGTTGCTAGTGCTTCAGGCTGTGATGCACCAAGCACTTTCAATATCCAAAATTCAGACTGTCTACTCTAACCTTACATGACATACTCGATGTCCTAGCAAATAATTTGGGTTAAGTCCCAAAGATTCTTGTTGAGAGGCTGCACTCGGAAGTTTCTGATGCTGCTGCTGTTCATTCTGCTAATTCATAGATTGAAGTTCACAGCTTTCCTCTTAGGGTAAAGTATCAGTAGGCTGAACTCATTAATGAGGGAGAAATCTGTAGATTACAGAGGTTTATACTTGTGCTGACTGACTGGAACAAACACCCTCTCACCCCAATCAGCAAAAGTATAAAATAAGGACAGAAATCATACTGTTGATGTTATACTAGGTTACTGGGTTTTGGTCTTATTAATGTGCAGAAGCCTTTAAACAGTCTTCTCAAGTTGAGTTTTGGTAAAGTTTCTTATTCCGTCTTCAGTGCTGTAGCACCACTGGTTTGCTTCAGTATCTTCTAACCTTTTTTCACAAACCTTTAGGGAGAATTGTATTTCTAAATCAAAACCAAACTATGGAATTTTTTTTTTTCATGAGCATATCTTTATCACGCCTACTCCAAATATTCAAGTTTTTTCCCCTTATTTTCAAATCTACCATTATGACTCCTTCATATTTGTTCTTCACAGATCTTCTTTTCCTCTTCTTTCCTTCTGCTTCCCTTCTGGTTCTGTTAAGAGTGCCCCAGGACAGCCCTTATCCAAAAGATGTGTTTCCTTGGATGTGCCAGTTATGGCAGCTCCAGATCAGCTGTGAGGTGGCTGAAGCCTTTGTTCTGATGCAAGTAAGCCAGGATGTAAGGTGTATTGTTTAAGACTCCCAAACTCATTACACAACACACTTAGGTCGTCCTGTAATCTGGTATGAAAGTATGAAGTTAGTCACTGATCTTATAGTCATAAAAATAGGTTTGGTAGAGTTCTCGAGAGGCCATTTAGCCCTTCCACGTCCCCCAGGGCAGGATCAGGGGTCAGTGCTGCTGCCCTTACTGGTGGTTACTTGTCTGAACTCTTACAAGTCTTTGGCCATAAAGATGTACAACTTTTCTCAGCCTTTGTTGGGAAATGTTAAGACATGAAGAGAGTCTGTCTCATGCTGGAAAGCGTGAAAGCTTTAGTAATGAAAGAGACAGTAACCATTCCTGTGGAAACTTGGAATTCCAACTTCCCAGCTACCAACCTGAAACCCACATAGAGCCAAGAGTGTATTTACCAAATGACATTTTACAGACCTTTCAGATATTGGAATGACAGAATCCTAGCTCAATGCCAGTCATCCCAACGTGTTGTATAGGATTACCCGAGGTATAACTGATATATTTCTGAAACTTTAGGGCATGTGAAGTTTCTCTCATTTGCATGTTGTGAAAGAAATATTTTGAGTAGGATTAGAGGATATATACTTTACCAAGGTAACAAGTAAAAAATGAGAATATTTTGAAGCTCCAGACCTTTCAAACCTGAAACTCTATTATGTTTGACGGAGGTGGGAACAAAAGTGAGAAGCAAAATAAAAGTTATATTAAATCCTTGCAAAACAGAATGATGGAATTTCACAGGAGAAATAAAGCATACTGTGGTTTAACTCATTAATACTGTATGTGCTAGTCAGCATTTGTTTGCCGAAGGACTGGGCACTGACACTTTATATAGGGACAGAAGAACTTTTCTTTTAGCATTTTTTTTCTTCACACAGTTGTTGTCATAATAATAATGTAAAACCTCTACTGATGTTGATCACTTTGATTTCTTTGCATGAACCAGCCTTTGTAAAAACATGCAGATGTTTCACAAGCTAACAAACTATGTTTTTACATCTGGAAGAAAAGGCACACAGTGAAGTGGTAGCTGTAAGCAGCATTGAATGTAGCACAGTAACAGTACAAACAGGCTAGAAACAAGGCAATCCACATACCTGTTGTGTAATTATTTTAGAAATTTGCTCAAGCTCTATCTTTGCTGTTGTGTGTCTGAAGGAGGAGGAAAATTGCTGACTTTTCCTCAAGCACAGCAAATACTTCCAGCATGGGAGTGAGCATGATTGGTACAATTTGCATCCTCCTTTTCTGCACTTTTCAATTAGACTTTTATACCTGTTTATTTTTTTTATATTGATGCATTGATTTTTTTGTATTGTTTTTTTTCATCAGTTTAATGTTTCTTATAGTACTTTTCTATCTGGAGAATAAAGGGAATGCCTAAAACTTAATCTTGCTTGTTGATGCACTTCAGTTGTTTTTGTATAAACAAGTTTCCTCTTCTGTCATGCTTAAGTGTCTGTTGGAATGTGTTCTTAGTTTGTCTACACGCTGCTGTTATGAAGATAAAAGGCTTCACGTTGCATGTAACAAACTGGAACAGTAAGAATCATTTGGTTAGAGCAAAAGCATTTTTGCAAATCTTTGCTTACACATTTCCATACGTTTTTGAAAAGGTGGACATTTTATAAATAAAGTGTTATCTTGGAATATTATCAGACATTGCACTATTATCAGATATTGCTTTGTAACAGGAAAACTCTCTAAAAAGCAATGAAGTAAAGTAATGACTCCTTGTTTGCAAACTTTTGCAAAAAATTACTTTGGGCCAAAATATGTGTATGCCTGGAAAATAGTTTTGAAATACAAGATAACCTTCCTTTAAAAAAAAAAAAAAAGAACCCAAGCCAAACCAACCAACCAACCAAAAAAAACACCCACAACCAAACCAGACAGCTATTTGAAATGCAAGTTCTCACAAAAGAAATGCAGAACAGAGATTTATGTATTAAAAGGGTACTGTTCCCTTCCAGTTTAGTGGAGGTTAATCCCTTGTAAAAGTGAGGGTTAGAGTGCTACTAGATTGCATCAGACAGGATGTGTATCTAAACGTGAGCTAGGACTATGCAGTGAGACATCGCTGCCTATTGTGGGTACATCAAAGTTGTCATCCCACATGTCATGGTTCTGTGCTCTGTACTTTATAGGAAAAGACTGTTTGAGTAAGCAAGTTTCATGCGATAGTGTCTGTAGCAAACCAGTATTTGATGTTTTCAGCAGTTTCCTTTGTGTAGCAGAATAAAGACGACTAAAATGAGTGAAAGCCTCCTAAGCTCTTGCCGGAGAAGCCTGAGTGGAATTGTTCAAAGCTGACTGTTGGAACAATGTGTGCATAGCGATTATGGATTGAGGAAGATGCACTTATTGGACTGTGGTTGTAGAAGGGCAAATATTTTACAACTTTTGCTACAGCAATAGTAGGCTCACAGACACAGAGGCCTGACTCTGCATAGTTCTGTTTTGTGAGTTTTGCTTTGTTATTGCTCACCTCAAGTAACAGTAGAATAATCCATAAAAACATTGGTCAAGATGAAAGCCAGATTTCCTGAAAACTCTCTTATATTCCTTAAACTATTAAAAGCAGAAATCTAAATAGTAGTGTTTAAGTGAATAGATTTGTTTTCAAGAATGTTACTACAAAAGATATCTAGCCAATGTCAGGATTAATAGTGGGGCTTTTGACATCATGTAGATGATGGCTCTAAAAAATGCCTATCTTCCACATTTTTTTTCTGAACTCTTTCAAAAGAGAGCTTCTAAATTAAAACATTTGCTTGTGTCTACCTGCATGACAAGTTTGCTGATGTACCTGTAAAGAGTGAAAAGCTAATACATGCTGGCTTATAAAAGTGTTTATGCCACAGTTGCCGTAACCATTTTTGCAAGCCAGCACATATAAGCTTTTCACAAACCTGACAGAACATATGTATCACCTTTTCATCCATAAGATGAACTTCTTTACAAACTCAGATCATTAAGGAGTTTACAGGGTACATGCTTGAGTTTGCCTTTCTCATCTGAATCTTCCATCTATGAAGTCTATTCTCAGTCTGAGATGCCCAGAAGGTGGAATATGAGCCTATTCCACTTGCTCCTGTAATTATATAATTTTACTGAGATTTTATTCTCATGCTGAATCTCTGTATCTTCAATTAGAAATACACATACCTCAAAGTCCATTTTTAAAGGCAGTTTTAGCCCCTAGTTTACCACAAGATTCCAATTAAATTCTTTATGCAGGCTAAGAAGGTTGGAGGTTCTTTTTCCTGTGTTTTATTGAACTTTAAATTCTGGAATCTTGAGGGTATGGGTTTTTATATCTCTATATTTTTATAGATATGTGTGTGTATGTGTGTATGTATATATGTATACACACACCCATTAACAAGGCATTCAAAGAAGTAAAGGCAAGATTGGATCTCTGAGTTGTCAGGAAAAGCAGCTACTTCGGCGAATGAATTTTACCAAAGGGAATTCTTGCCAGTGTTTACATCTGTCAGGAGTGTCTGGAACACCTGTCACATATTATAGTTCACTTTTATATGAGTCATTAATGGCTAGATGGTAGGCTTAATATACTTTGAATATATACTTTGTGCTTATCAGGGTTAAAGAGGGAATCTGATTTAATGATTGAGGTTTTTTTTACAAATAAATTCGTATGTATAACCTGAAAAAACTTTTATAAAGTTTTTACCTTATTTGTAATACAGAACATAATTTTTTAACACCACTTGATATTTTAATTTTTTTTTAAAGGAATCAAATATTTACCAGGGTTGTAATCATATTCTGAAAATAACAATTGCTTGTTATTATTATAAACTGAGATCATATTACATCTTTTGTGAGAGGCTTTCATAACCTTGGTTTGTCTTTTTGGCTAAGGTGGTATTTGGCCTAATCAAGAGAGAATGATGTTTTAATAGAGGCACAAATCACTCAGACTCTGCTTACAGTTAATTTTTGGGACAGTGCCATAGGTTTCCTTTGCTATGAACAAAATGAAAGCTTGTAAGAAGTCATCCTGTAGAAACAAATATTTAATTTATGCTGATATGAAAAACTTTCAGTTATACTCAACAACAATTTCAGAAATAAAGCTAAGGAGGCTAAGCTTTAATCTTTTAATCTCCTTAATTTGTTGAGTCACCAAATAAATAGAACCCATTAAAAGGCAGCTTAATGCTTTTTCTAAAACTTTCATGCACTGTATTTCAGTCCATTTATTTTTGTATATTTCAGTTAATATTGTGTAATAGATGTCTGATTTGTGAAATACCTGAAAGAAATGTAATGAATCTTCTATTTTATTTTGGGGTGAAAATACCTGTGCAGAAAAGGAGTTGGAAGAAAAACTTTCTCTGATTTCACACTTGAAGGCATAAGGGAACTAACCTAAGGGTATCCTTAACTTGTGACAGCCATAGGCTGGCAACATTGAAATGCAAAGCAGACTGAGATTTAACATTGTATTTGGGTCCCAAAGAGGGGGAAAACCCCAAAGTAAACAAGTGGAAAAAACCCTCTGTTGGGTTCCCCTGTACCTGGTATCTACTTAATGGGGAGGGGAATAGAGAGTATTTCTTCCTATAACAGATGGGTTTTTGCCTTCTTTATGGGAAGGGAGCATCTGCCACCAAAACGTTATTTCTGCCTCGGCCCTTCATGTTTGTGTCTGGGATGTGTGAATGAAAAATGGATAAGCAGAACAGATAAGTTAGTGTTACTTCAATGCTGTTCCAGGTTCCTCGAAAGCTTGGAAGCAGAGGGAGCAACTAGTGCTCATAAAGAACTTTTTCGAAGATGACTGAGGTGAGCAAGTTGCAGAATGATCAAAAGGTGATAGAGCAGGTGTGAAGTTCTGCTTGGGTGCTAGGGGTGACCATATGTGAGGTGGTATTTCACAGAATCACAGGTTGGAAGGGACCTCAGGGATCATCTAGTCCAACCTTTCTAGGAAGAGCGCAGTCTAGACAAGATGGCCCAGCATCCTGTCCAGACGACTCTTGAAGGTGTCCAACGTGGCCGAGTCAACCACTTCCCTGGGGAGATTATTCCAATGGGTGACTGTCCTCACTGTGAAAAATTTCCCTCTGGTGTCCAATCGGAATCTCCCCAAGAGCAACTTGTGTCCATTCCCCCTTGTCCTCTCCATGTGACTCTGTGTAAAAAGGGAGCCTCCAACTCCTTTTTAACTACGCCTTAAGTACTGGTACATGGTGATGAGATCCCCTCTGAGCCTTCTTTTCTCAAGGCTGAACAAACCCAGTTCTCCCAGCCTATCCTCGTATGGCAGCTTCCCAATCCTTTAATCATCTTGGTGGCCCTTCTCTGGACCCCTTCCAGCCTGTCCACATCCTTTTTGTAGAGCGGGGACCAGAACTGTACACAGTACTCCAGGTGTGGCCTGACAAGCACTGAGTAGAGTGGGATAACGACTTCTTTCTCTCTGCTGGCGATGCCCTTTTTGATGCAACCCAGCATCTTGTTGGCCTTCTTGGCCGCAGCAGCACACTGTTTGCTCATGTTGAGCTTCCTGCCCACCAGGACCCCCTGGTCCCTTTCCACAGAGCTGCTCTGCAGCCAGGTGGATCCCAGTCTGTGCTGCACTCCAGATTATGTTTTCCCAGGTGCATGACCTTAAACTTCTCCTTGTTGAACTTCATAAGGTTCTTGCTGGCCCACTCTTCCAGCCTACCCAGATCTCCCTGCAGAGCAGCTCTCCCTTCCGGAGTGTCTACTTCCCCCCCTCAACTTGGTGTCATCAGCAAACTTCATCAGGCTACACTTGATGCCGTTATCCAGATCACTTATAAAGATGTTGAATAACATAGGGCCCAATATCAAACCCTGGGGGACTCTACTAGTGACAGGTTGCCACTTGGAAAAGGAGCTATTTATCACCACCCTTTGGGTGCGGCCTGTCAGCCAGTTCCCCACCCACTGCACAGACCACTTGCCTAGGCCATAACGCATTAGTTACTCCAGGAAGAGACTATGGGGGACCGTATCAAAGGCCTTGGAGAAGTCCAGGTAGACGATGTCCACTGCCTGCCCCATGACAACCAGGAAAGTCACTTTCTCATAGAAGACCACCAGGTCTGTCAAGCACGATCTGCCTTTAGTGAAGCCATATTGTCTTTTCCCAATCACGTGCTTCAATTGACTCGTGATGACCCCCAGGAGGATTCGTTCCATAACTTTCCCAGGGATTGAATTAAGGCTGATGGGCCTATAGTTACCCGGATCCTCCCTCGAGCCTTTCTTGTAGATAGGGGTAACATTTGCCTTCCTCCAGTCCTCTGGGACATCCCCTGTCCTCCATGACTTCTCAAAGATTATGGAGAGCGGCCTTGTGATGATCTCAGCCAGCTCTCTCAACACCCTCAGGTGGATGTCGTCAGCGCCCATTGATTTGTGGGGGTCAAGCTCCTGTAGTAGTTCATATACTAACTCTTCCTTCACCGACGGTGGGTCGATGTTTGGTTCAATCGGCAGTTTTGTTCCCAAAGACTGGGACCCGACAGTGCTGGTAAAGACCGAGGCGAAGAAGGTGTTGAGGACCTCTGCCTTTTCTGCATCGTTGGTGATTGATTCTCCTTTTCTGTTTAACAGTGGGCCTGTGTTTTCCTTCTTTTTCTGCTTGTGGTTGACATGTCTGAAGAACCCTTTCTTGTTATTTTTTATGTCTACAGTCAGTTTCAATTCAAATTGGGCTTTTGCTTTTCTGACTGTGTGTCTGCACTCTCTGGTTCTGCCCTTGTAGTTCTTGGTAGATAATCCTCCACTTCTCCATCTCTGGTACGCTTCCCTTTTGGATTTGAGTAGACCCAGGAGGTCATGGTTGAGCCATGGGGGCCTCTTGCTCCGCTTACTTCCTTTTCCTTTGTAGGGGATAAATTGGCTTTGTGCTTCCAATAGAGAGTTCTTGAAGAATTCCCAGCTCTCACTAGCTCCTTTGTCTTCCATGGAAGCCTCCCATCGAATCCCTCCCAATTGAGCCCTGAGTGCACTGAAGTTTGCTCTTCTAAAATCAAGAATCCTTGTCTTAGTACTGACCTTCAGCACATTCAGCAGGATCCCGAACTCCACAATATTGTGGTCACTGCCACCAAGGCTATCACCGAGATATTACAAAGCAGGCTTTCTCGGTTGGTGAATAGCAGGTCCAGCAGCGCCTCATTCCTGGTTGGCACATCTAACATTTGTATCAGGAAACCGTCCTCTATACATTCCAGGAACTTGGTGGATGACATGCAAGCTGCTGTATTGTTCTTCCAGCAGATGTCTGGGTATTTGAAGTCACCCATCAAGACCAGGTTCTGTTGGCCAGAAGCTTGCTTTAGTGCCCCAAATATCACTTCATCAGCTTCATCACCGTAGTGAGGAGGTCGATAGCAGATGCCCACTGTGAGGTCCTGCTTGGATATGACCCCTTTGACTTTAACCCAGAGGCATTCAATAGAGCAGTCACAATCAGCATAGTTGACTTCGATACATTCAAGGTGTTCCTTGATGTAGAGTGCGACTCCTCCGCCTCTTCTACCTTGCCTGTCTTTACGAAAGAGCTTGTAACTGTCCATTGTGATCCCCCAGTCGTTTGAGGTGTCCCACCGTGTTTCGGTATTTGAACTGTTACCTTTTGTATAAGGTGGTGCTGAGAGCAGAGTTTAAAAAAGACAAAGCCCAGGACATCTGTGTATCACAATGCCGCTTCTATGCAGTACCTCTTCCTCTTCATACCTTTCTGATGGCAGACTGCTGGATTTTATTATCCATCAAGTCCACAAATAATTGAATGAGACAATTAAGAGTGTAAAGAAGAGTTAAGAAGTATTTGTGAAGCCAGAGCTAGTCCTTTGTGACACGTAGATATGGACTTGGTAGCTGCTTTAAGTCCATTCCAGTTCTTTTTCTGTGATACCATTAGTATTTTCATTATGTTGTTCTCTGCTCACAGAACAGTAGTTACTAACCAAACATATAAGCTGGTCAAAGCCAAAAATAGACGAATTCAGCTAGCAGTGCATAATGTCTAAACTTTACCCAATGACCTCTTTTACATGCATCTGAAAGCAGCTTCCTCAAGCTAGATAAAATATGTTAGATCACACAAATTCTGATCTTCACCCTTTACCCACTATTTGTGGGGAAATCAATTACCAGCAGACAGTGCTCCATTTCTGTTGAAAAAAATTTTGCTACTGAAACAACTGGTTTTCATAGATTCACCTACATATTAATGCAGAGGATAGCTACTACTCTGAAACCATCTTCAGTCATATTTGGCCAAGAACTGATCCACTCTTCATTCTGAATATTCCTTCCATGCATGGGTTTCTTCACCCATATAGGTGTTGTTACATGTATTACCTATTTCTCTGAGTTTTTTTATGTGTGACGATCTGAGTTAATATGTGGACCCCCATTACAAAACTACGTAGAGGGAGTATGAGGCAGCCAACTGGATGACTCCTCTCTGCTCATCTCGACTTATTCATTTACATTTGGCTTCTACGTAATTGGAAGGCTTTAGTCTCCAGAATTTGTAATTGCCTACCCTTCAGTACAGCGGAAATTTGTCACGTAAATTTAGAAAGAGTTTAAGTGAAGCAAAAGAATATTGGCAAATTGGCAGGGCGTTGATGTTGCTTTGGCTTATCAGTATGTGTTACTGTTTTGGAAAAAGAAAGCCAGGCAGAGGTGTTGTCATTTTTCATTTATTTGCTGTATCTGTCATTGTTTTGTGCAGTACTGAAATACTAGTGCAAGTGCATTTCTAGACAAATGAGTCTGAACACATCCATTTAGCTAGAGAAGCTTAGCTTTCTTATTTCTAGCTTTTCTTTCTTAACTCTGCTTGTTAGGCTGCATCTCTTGTGTGTTTACAGTAATTTTCTCTGCTGGTTTCACAGTAAAGAAATAAAATAGTACTAAAATTTTTCACTTCCACTGAAGTAAAGCTCCTCTTTTCTTTAGAAATTAAACATTTGTGTTTTGTTTCTAAGATAAAAGGTAAGCCTGGATCACCTGAATATATAATATGAATGCATTTGTTCTCATGAGAAGTAGAGGTCATATCAAAAGGTATGTGTGTACATTTTACAGCAGACATTCATGAAAAAGCTGATGTGGGTTTTGTAATGATATCGTTCAACCCTTTGATAATTTTTCCTGGTATGTATGGTGGTCAGCCAGACTGCGTTACGTGCACTAAAAGTGATTATGGAAATGTCTTTTCCCAAGAAGGTTGCACTCATGTTTACATTTTCACAAACGTGAGTATACTGATATAGCTGCACAAGAGTAATCACCACATAGCATCTGTTTGAAAAGAAATCAGACTGCTGGTTTCCAAATAGCCGGGCTGTATACGTCCGTAGCATACTTCAGCTAATTCTGGACTAAAGCAGTATTCTGTGACAACAGGGCAATACTTGTGGAGGGACACGGGCTCTTCTTTGAGAATCGGCCTCTTTCGATGTAGCCTCTGTACTGAAAGAGGGCAGGATTGTTAGCAAACTGAGCAGAAAATGAAAGCAGAAAATACTAACATGTAGACTGAAAGCAGATTGTCTTCATTCTTACATTGTCTTGCCCAGGTGGAGAGTCTGCCACAAGCAGTTGCTGATGGAGAGTTTCAGCTCTTTGGCACCTAGATGCTGCAGTGCTGAGAAGTTTAAAAAAGAGAAAGAATATGCAGTATGCTTTGAAAGAGATTATATCTGTAATACTGTGTCTGCAAACATGATTATCAATTTTTGCTTACAGGCACTGATATGGAACTTCGTTGTCTGTTCTGTAACAACTAGTTTGAGTTCAACCACAGTTTGCACGCTATGCACATTCAGAGTAGGCTTAAAGACACACCTTCTTAGTCACAGAGAGGATTGTGTTTTCCAGTACTGCAGAGATCCGTTCAACAGTTTTGCTAGGCTAATGGTCATAGATGCTTTTGGGTAATTCTACATATAGGAGGTGAGTTCAGCTTACACCTGTATGTTAGCAGTCATCAATACCTAGCATAAGGGCGCTGTGTGGTCCGTAGCATCCCCTGTCATTGCTTGTTGACCCATAAAATTAAAAATATCCAACATTTAAACTGAGAATAAGAGAAAATGGTGGAGCAGCCCTGTGTTCCCTTGGTATTAGGCAGAAAAATGGAAGATACGTATCTTGATGCTGAGCTCTAAGGAGCCTTTGACACAGTGCTGTTAAAGGATGCACCCAGCTGCTGAACTATGGAAAGAACTGACTGTTTCCATAAGGCAAAAAGTTCGCTCCCTTCATCCCTGGGGAAGAGGTGTAGAATTTTTCAAGGTCAGGAGACTATTTTTTTTTGCTACTGTGATTAAGGAAAAGCAAGGTTCTGAAATATTCAAGGAAACAAGGTAGCCATACAGAAGGTGAGAAACATGGACACTTGTTGCGATAACCTAAGGAAAGGGGAAAGGTTTGAGAAACCTGCAACAGGAACATTGGTGGGTGAGGAGCCCATGAAAGGGGTGCATAGGAGGGAGGGTCCTGCTCTCCTAAATGGTTCAGGGCACAGGAGGAGGGTCTGTGCTGCTTCCAGGGTGTTACTTGCCAAGTCAACACTACTGAGCCCAGTGTAAGATATGGATCGGTGCTCCTAAATGTTTGAGAGAGAGACTGCTTAGCATAGCATAGGAAGCTAGTCCTCGTCTGAACTGAGAATAGAGGACTAAAGTTTTGAGTTTTATGCTGATAGTCTTATCCAATCCTTTGGGACACCTTTTGCCTTCATTTTGCCTATCCTTATTTTTCTACCGCCTTTTTTCTCCCCTGTTTTTAGTAGATGTTCTCTTGTCTTTTGGCATGTATTGTTTTACCCACCCCAGATGGTACCGCAATATGATGCTTCTGTTGTCAAGACTGGGAGTGATAAATCATGTCAAAATGTGAAAATTAAATTATTTATTAAAATTGAAAATGAGATGTGCTTTGAAATATCTGGTGTTAGACATATATATGAGATTTCTATATAAATTTTTTGGTTCAGCTGTTATTTTGGATTTATTTGAAGACAGGCAAACTGAAAACATTTATTTAAGTAATGTATCAACATCATAAACAGCTACATTATTTCTCTTAATTGCTTTATGGGTAAGATTATGGCCTTCAGAGGGCAATTCGATATAATGAGCATTTGGAAATTACACTTGTTCTGTGGGGTCTAGACCTGCCTGTGCCATCGCAGTATTTTTAGGCGTCTGCCCTCAGAATGGAACTTGGAGCCCGAGGTTAGGTGCTTATGCTCTCTGCCTGGTGCGTGGGGCTAGCTGGTATACCCAAGCACAGGATCCGCTGACATTTGAGTCCTGAGCTACCTAATCCCACTGAGGAGGAATGCTGAGAGCACAGGGAAGCATAAATGCCACCCCTTTTTCTGAGTTAGGCATCTGTATGTAATTTGACAACAGCGATTTTTTTTGGTGACATATCACCCATATGCAGCAGGCTTCTGCTCTAAGTAGATTGCACCTAAAATGAATGTTAACCTCTTTTTGTTATGGTACAGAGTTGACGACTGTCTGGCCACTATTGTGCATTCTTAAGCAAGGCTTCATTGCTGACTGAATGTGGGTAGTTCTGTTACAAAATTAATCTTGCTATAGGTTTATTTGCCTTTTTTTTTTAACTTTTTTCTTCTTCTCTAGTCAGTACTTCTGGATTTCACGTTTGCTCTCATGCCTGGAAAACTATTTATTTTCTTCTCCAAATCTGTAAAATAATTCTGTGATGTGATGGTGGTTGGTATACTGATTTGCCAAACAAATGAACAAAATACCAACAGAAAAAGAACAGATCGTTACAAAGTTATGGGAAGTTTGAAACAACAGGGTCTGTACTTGGGCCTGTTCACAGATCTTCAGATATTCAAGGTAATTTAGCTTGATATAAGTAATGACAACAATATGATTCCAAGAAAACAAATAATACAAAAGGAGTTTGGTTAGAGGTTAATATTTATACCTGCAGTTGTATTTGTATCCAATTTTTAAAATTACTTCCTTCATGAAAACCTATTAGTCTTTTTCCCAGGGTAGAGCTACCATTTTAGTAGTCGGAAATAGTCAGTCCCAAAGCTGTTTGTGTTTTGGTTTAGGTTTTAAATTTAGCAATTCAGTTAGGCTTAATAAAAGGCAAATGAAAGACCTGAGAATATCTGAGAATTCCATATTTATGTGGGTACCCAGGATAAAGGAACATTATGGAAATCCTTTCTAGGAATAATCAATATCTGGGACAGAAGCAAAACTAATTTCTGTTAATTATTAGTTAAATAACAACTTCATTGTGTCATTGACCATTTATGTGGTATGTGATTCAGTTCTTTAATGCTTTAGTCTCTAGACGAAACATAAGGTGAGTATGATTTTTCAGAACTGTAGAATTGCCTTGGAGATAAATTGAGTTGTTAGTAGATATTTCTCATTAAAAAATTAAGCTAAATCACTCTTTTCCATTGTTTTGGAAAAAAATATACATTTATGCTGTTACGTTTTTATGGCTTTCAGAGCTTTTAAGTTGAGCATTTTGAATTAATGCTGTGTCTGGTACGTGCACTTCACATTGGTTTCCGTTAATTAAATTTAAACATGAATGAGAGGATGCATTAATTCTGAAGCCACATTGATCGGAAAACGCAGTAGCTGCCCAGTATTTGTACATGCCATTGCTTTTAGGATATCTGTCAGTGGAAATCCTGCTTATAGGGGTTATAGCCTTAGGCCCGTAAGCTCCAAGTCCTTGCCTAGATATTTTGACACTTCTCGGCCATGGTTCTGTGCTGCCACACGCTCATCTTGGGGCGCTGAAACGTTGAAAGGTCAAACTGTTCCTTACTTTTTTCCCTGCCCTGTTACTGAGATGAAAACAAGATCTAATAAGAGGAGAGACATTGTGAGAAGTGGAACTGCGGAGGCTCATCTGCATGAATGTTCAGACTTCTACACATGTTTTAATTTCCATTGATGAGATGAAAGCTTCCTCACTGAAACTCTTTCTGACTCCTTGATACATGGTTATTTTTGTTACTCCAGTAGAATTTTGCATACTGTTTTGTATGAATACCTGGACAATTAACAAAAAAGAGAAAAAAATCGGAATTAAGTTTTATACTGTCAAACACACACAAAACCTTTTGCAATGGAATTTTTTCTTGCTTTAATTGGGCTAGGATTTATTAATGAAGCTTTCATAATACGTCAGGACAGGTCTGAAGAAACCATAATGCTTTAAGTTCATAGAAGCTCAAAAATATGTCATTGTATATTTATGAAGACTGCTCTAGGCATGATTCCACAGACTTTTCTCACATGGCTGTCAGTAGTGTTACTTGTAGAATATTGTGCTACTCAGCATGAGAAAATAAAGATGAATGGCTTGTACTCAACAAAACCCTGCATATGCATTGACAAAGAAAAGCCGAGTGGAGAATTTCACATGCTAATGTGTATGTAGACAAAATCCTCCCTAAGCTGACATTCTGTTTACATAATGTGGTCCATACTGACAAACAGGAAGTGAAGCAAAGGCATCAGGAGACCTGCATGGATTCACAAGGAGCACTGAACTTGACTCAAGCATAAAAAGGAAGCATGCAAGTGGTGGAAGCAGGGAGAGGTGACCCAGGAGGAATATAGAGACACTGTCTGAGCAGGCTGGGGCGGGATGAGGAAATCCAAGGCACCCATGTAGTTGAATCTGGTGAGGGGTGGGAAAAGCAACAAGAACATTATTTTAAAAGAAATGAATCTGTTAAGAACCAACTGCTGTCATGTTTCTCTTTAAGTTACATTCAGGTTATACACTCTTTTAATACTCCAGCTATCCAGTAAAGGAGGTTGAGAAGGAAAGTTGAAACTTGAAGAGATGCTTGAAAAATCATGTCCAAATAATCTACAAAAGCAGGCTTCCTGTGTGAACCAATAATACTATTTCACTAAAATTTGTGGTTTCACTGATTTTTCTGCTCCACATCCACCTGTGACACTCAAAAGGAAGAACTGCTTTCATTTTTAACTGGAGAGGGAAAAGAAAAGTCAAGTCATTCTTATTTCTATAAAATTATGCATAAAAGGTATGAAGTTATTCATTGTACTACTGCATTTTAATGTAGGTGCACATTGACATAAGGGAATAAGGAATGATAAATCTACCCAGGCAAATATTTGTGTTGTCATCACCAAATTTTCTAAAACTTCATTAACAACCATGACCAAATAACGGGTAGGGTGATGAAAAGCTGGTTTCTAGAAGGTACATTCTCACTGGGGCTTGCAAGCTGTAGAGAAGAATAACTAGACAGGATAGAACAGAGGAAAAGAATTACTCAGTGAACCCAGTCAGACTGAGGTACTGTAAATGCGTTTTAGACAAATGCACAAATTTTAGACGAATGCACAAAACTCACGGACAGCGTGGTGCTATGGAAGGCTTGTCTCTGCTAATCACCCTTGTGTATCAGGAAAGAAAATGCATCTTTTAGCCCAAGACACAGTCATGTTAGGGCAAATGCACCTTGCAGATGGAGTCAGGGAGATCACAGAAGGGAAAGTTTGTTGTCTACTGCAAGAAGCAAGTAAAAATGTATTATTTGTTCTTATCTGTGAAGAAGTAATATTTACCAGACTTTTCCAGAACAGCAGGTATATGTGCAGTGCAGAACATAACAGAAAGGATCTTGGAGTCCTTGCTGGGAGAACCAGCCATGCAGAAACCCCCTGCTGCTTCTAAACAGCCAGCTGAAGAAAAAGTACCAGAAAGGTAACTTTTTCCAAAAAATGCACAGACTCAATCTGGTTTATGTAACAAATCAGAGTCAAATAGATGAAAGAGCTTTAGTCAGTATAGCCCAGAAAATGGAGTTCTGGAAGATAAAATCTGAGGGGAAAAGAGGATTAAAACCAGTAGTTTCTTCAAGAAAAACATCTGGTCTGTCTGAATACATTGCACAAAAAGCAGCCCTTTAAAAACGGCCACAAAATGGTCACAAAACTAGAGTATCTTTGGAAGCCGGCCAGCATGAAAAAACATGAGAGAGAAAACCCACCCAATCACCAAGGCAGAGAGTGAGTGCTGGAGCAGGTTGGAGGCCGTGTAAGTGTACGATGAGCAGGCTGAAGGAGAAAGGCTAACGCTGTGTTTACGAGGCTGGTATGCATAATTTTCAGCCAAAATTCTTACAGAACAGGCGGTTGAGACTCTCCAGATGCACATCTCTACAAAGATCTGCAAATGGCTGTGCAGGTCCTGGGTGTAGTCGTTCAAGTTTCCTGGCTGAAACACAGTCTGCCGAGAGCTGAGGAAAGCCCAGGGACTGTCTGAAGTTATTTACAACTCCTAGATCTGCAGTCAGATTGGCATGTTGTACCTTGCATCTGGGATCAAACAGCCCAACACGATCACTGTTACCTGTAGCTGGCCTCTCAAATGATAAAAGACTGTTGCAGGCACTGAAATGGAGTACTTAAACAAAAATACGTTTAGTCCCAAAAGTAGGAAAGGGAAAACGGAAACAAAGAGCATCTCTATTGGGTGATTCCCAAATTGCTCCTGCTGTAGGTAAACTACTGTGGATTTTCTCATGTATAATGGCCTTAGTACAGCTGATAAGTTTACCTGCTCTTCTTCTGCAGGGCAGGATGCAGCATATATGAAACCCCATTTTTAGAACTGTTAAATCCATTGAAATTGGTATTTATTTTGGGGCCGCAATCCAAAGCAAAATGCAACTAAAATAAAATAAAATTAAAGAGAAATCAGTTGGAATTCTGCACTGTATCAAACATTCTCATTCCTAGAAATACCCCCGATTCTGAGATACAACAGGAAAGAGGTGACAAGGGAAAATATATAATGGATTAGAATACTAGAAGAGCTTAACTACTTTTCTGTCTCATTCAGAGGTAGTTTGTCGTATCCCTGATAAACATTTTTGATTGTCTATGTGAAGTGGAACATCTTAAAGAGGCAAGTGAGATCTGGAAAGTGAAATAGAGTTAATAGTCTAACAGCTAGCATACTGCCTTTGAGTGTAAGAGACTGGCTCGTGTCTTTATTTGTCATCTGATTCACAGCATGGATTTGGACTTGTCTCTTCTGTAGCTTAATTGAATTTCCTAAACAGTAGGATTCGGAAGACTCTTTGTTTTTTCTCATTTTGCATATATTTAATTCAAGCTCCAGGAAGCTTTTCTAGTGGAGTTGTAGTGAAACTTGGAAAAGGTTTTTGGAAAGGTAGTGATGGGTGGATTTTTAAATTTTTATTTTATTTTTTTGGTGTCAAACCAACGCTTTCCACAGGCATCTTTGTTACTATTGTTGGAAGAGTCCTGGCCCGCTTTAAAGTATTTGTGTGGTATAAGATGATGGTTTTAAGGGAGAGGGCGGGGAAGCACGCACGACTTTTGAGATGTGCCTGTGGCTTGCTCCTGGGGCCATGGGCTGGTGTGCTGTCAGTGCTGGCTAGTGTTTGTTATGCTGATGTTCATGTGACATAGCTGAAGTTTTGTAACTCTTCAGGTCTTTCATGTAGTTTATGTCTATTTTGAATGACTGATAGATGAATGGGTGGGTGGAGTTGGATAATGCTGCTCTGCTACCCTCACAGTACACTGTAGACCTTACTAGAAGTAGTGTAGTGGTTGTGCACATACGTGGCACACTGGAGGTGCGTTATTCTGGCCAGCGCGTGGATTGATGACAATGGTAGCTGTAGAAGCATGGACTTCTACACAGACTGTGCACCAGACTTCCTAATATCATGGGACTGGAGTAGCAGATGTTTGTGTTAATTGAAGCATGTTGAAATATCCTTTATCTCACCTGTCTGTGATACAGGCATCACTTTAAAACGCCTGTTGAACAGACAGTGTAATTACTATGTGGAAGTTTTTAAATACTGAAATTACTGATTCTGATGTTAATGCACTGTTATGATAGCTGTGGGAATATCGGTTGAGTCCCTTTTCATACTGGAATTTGTTTTCCCTCCTGTTTCATTTTCAAAAGAGGACGACAAAGGGAAATTCTGCAACATAGGCTTCAGAGCAGCCAGACCATGTTTGGTGTAAGTCACATAAAAAAAAACAAACCGAGTATCTAAATCTGCTTTTTCCTGTCCTGAAAGTAAATAGACTGTTACAGGTTCCTATAGCAAGTTTTAGTGAAGTGGTTTGACTCTTTAGGTATTTGTCATCTGCGTGATTAGCAGAGACATCTGTGACATGCCTGAGATCAGGAGTGTTTAATTCTTCAGGACAGTGGAAGGCAAGGCCCTCACAGGGGGAATGTTTGGTTTCTCATATAAGTTCTGATGCTGTTGCTGTCATCGCCAGTAGGACTACTGGACTGCAAAAATAAGCTTTTTCTTGAAGAAATGACTTGGCCAGCGGCAATGTGCACCTGTTTGTCTCCCATGGAAGCATTATGCAGAGTGACCACTCCACAAAGTTCTTGTAAAGAAAAGCAAACAAACATGTCACCTTTACAGACTCCATCTAGGATATATTTTTCCTTTCCCTTAATATGCCTTATTGCTAGTACCAACCATCTATCAGGTTGAATTGCATGCTTGGTGGTATTCAGAGAACCCTGCAAATAGCTTATAAAAATGAGCTGACTGATTGGAAATCTGGTGAATAGTCCTCTTGGTAGACAAAGCAGAGCTGAGTTGCTCTTTCATGGTGGTGTCAACCCTGCAGGACTATCTGGTTTAAAAAAGAATGAAAACATATTAGCTTTGGAGAACACACGGGGATATGAATACACACAAGCAATCGATTTATGAACAGATTAATGCTGGAGGTAGGTTGCTGCTTTTAATAGGCATAGCTAGTTATGTCTTGACATGCTTTAGTATCTACCTAATGACTAGAAGAAATTTGCAGCACTTTTTCTTTTCAAGAGGCTTTTAGCATTATTTTACAGGACCTGAGGATCAATACTTAGATGAACGGGAAGCTTTTCAGCTATCCCCATGGATAGCTATTACCTTTCAGAGGGCAGGCATGTAACATTTTTCATATGGGAACATCCTCCACACCTAAGTCAGTGGCAAGCCTAAATGTTTACTCTTTGTACAAATTCTGTGTCTATTGTAAATTATTACTTTTTCCAGGTAGAAACTATGAGACCTCTAATGACATTTCTGGAATGCTTGTCACCCTTGCTAGTACAGACCTTTTGTTGATCATAGTTGATTTTGATGTAGTCTTAAACAAGGAATTTTAACAGTATTGCATTCCTGACTCCACAAGCTTAAAATTATAATAATGCTTATTGCTATTACTAAAAAACATATTTTAAAAATGCTACAATCTCTCTTGACGTTCTCTCCAGGATGATTCTTGGTTTCCATGTATTCTTATGATACAAGACTGAGTTGTTCATGCAACTCTAGTCTCGCTATTTAAAACTCTGAGACCATACTCAGGACTTCAAGCAAGCACAGAGGATGTTTGTTCTGGGCTTAGGAGACAAATAGAGCTCTCAGAAGTTTAACTCTTGGTTGTAGACAAGGCTCGGTGATAGGACTTATTTCTTGAAGAGACAAAGAGTCATGTTGTTATGGACAGATGTCATAACAGGTGCCACAACAGAGCAGCAAGTATATTATACACAGAAAAGAGGAAAGAGCTAAAAAACGTGAAGGAAGAAGAGAGTGGACTGGTTGCATTAAAAGTAGTTGGACAGAAACTACTATGAAATAACTACATCAAACGTGAGCAGGGCTGTAGCTTTTTACTGTCTTAGTTATGTTAAAAACAAGTTGTGAAAATAAAATGTTGTTCTGTTTAGAGGACTTTCTGATATACACATTGAAAGATCCTTATTGGCATTATTTAATGACAAGGAGGGTTGTGTCCTTAGCATTTGTGCAGAGGAAAGTACAAGCATGATGAGGATGGAGAAGAGAGTTAATTAGAGTAATGATTACACTGACAAGGTGATAATGTCAGAAGTCCGCACACCATGGAAAAACATATCTTATTGTATACTCCTTGTATGCCTGTACCTCCTGCAAATTCACTGTGAAACTATACCATGCATAAGTGGCAGGGACCCCAAGCAGAAGGCGGAAGAGCAGATACCAGAAACTGCATTAAATTTGTGAACCTTTGCTTACTTTCTGCTTGTAGGGGAAACAGAATTAGAGGGGGAAAAGTACAAAATATATATGCAATATGTATGCCTGGATTTACATTCTCATTTAGTAATTCAGTAAGCCTAGCAATTTAAAAAGAAAACAAAACACAAACTTGACATTTAAACCCTGTTTTTACAAAAAAGCCACATTAAATTATAAAAGTAATCTTGTAGGGCTTCTCAGCACAGATTTACATGTAAACTTAGCAGCAAAGAAATCAACATAGTTAGGCAATATTTATCTATTTCTAGCATCCTTCTTTGTGTAGTTCAAGGCTGATTATTTCCGTTCAATATTCAACATTTCTAATGTTAAAAAAAATCCTTCTGAGAAACTCTCTTTCATTGGTTTAGGAATATCCGGAGCCCTGAGCTGAATGTTTAACTTGCATTACAGTAAGATCTTTCCAATTTTTGACAATATAGAGAAGTTGAAGCCATTGGTGAGAAGGAGACTTCACAGTCAGAGCACTAAGTCCAAATCTTAACAAGAGTTATGAGTATAATGAGAGTTCTGCAGTGTATACTAATATCAGCAAACTTTCCATAGATATACATAGATTTGTATGATACTATGTTTGCCTTATGCCTGCCCTCACTTGCTCAACTTCCCGTGTGTGCAGGATGGCTTTAGAGGGGCGCTCATTATTCTTTCAAGGCTGCTTATGAAATTATTCTGCTCAGGTTCTAGACCATTTATTTTATGGTACGAGGGCATATGAGTACATCAAGTTGCATTATCAGCTGCACCTAAAAAGGTCTTTATGATACAGTGTTCAGACAGCTTGGTTTCAAGTTTAAATTCTGAAGGTTTGAATCACAAAATGTCATATCCTGTATATGTTTTGAAGTTCATTACATGGGGAGCTTATGGCTCCCTAAATGTTAGCTGAAGCCCAGAGACAAAATCTCTGTTCTCCTATTTGAAAACTATGATACCCTGACAGTGTGGATGGTAAAGATTAGAGGAACGGTGATGATAGTACTCAAATGTTCAACTTTTTATTCAATAGCTGGATAGCCTTGTAGGAGCTTGCTACATGCCACCGCCTTCTCTTCTTTTGACTGTTCATTAAAATAATTTGCAACATATGAAAGGTTAACATGAGTACATAAAAGTCTACTGATCTTTTTCACAAACTTCAGTCTTTCATGATATACTGAAGGTTTGAGAGTGTAACCTTGGCCAAAATTCACGTTTATGTCAAAAGAGGATTTACATCTGCTGCATCAAGAGTCTGGCTACTCTGCTGCCAGAGGAACATATAAAGAAGAACCTTACACTGGATGTCTTTGCCTTATAATTTGGTATTTCCAGATTCATAGGCAGAATCCTAAATCCATCATTAGACACTGAAGAAGTAGCACTCAAAATGCTGAGTACTTAGTTCTTGTTACATGCAGTAGGAGTTGCAAAGGCAGGTGTATTTAAAGTCAATTTAAATACTTAAATACAGAGTCTGCTTGCTCAGGGATAGATTTGCTGTGGAGACTGGCAGAGAGGAAGGATGCATTGAGGTGTCTTTTCTTTACCTCCATCCCTTTTATCTACAAGTTGAGGCCGCATCCATCCAAACAGTAGTTTCCTAATTTTGAGTGTCTGAGCCTCATAGTTTCCTCAGGTCTAATAACTTTCTTTGAAGGACCACCAGATGTTTTCAAAAAGAATAAGTAAATAAAACTCCTCATGGGTGATGAGAATGATGATAGTGCCAGTTTGACAGATCCTCCAGTGACCAAGCTGCCCAGGTTGACAACGTGATCTGATTTAATTGGGGATGTCTGCATCCCTACCCATCCTCTCTTGCTCTGTTTGTGGCTGAGCATTGACTTCCTCTCCCACCCAGCGCTCCCACTTTTCTGGTCTCTGAGGAAAAAGTGAATGGTTTTAGGACTGTTTAGTTGATGCAACCAGCTCACTGTAGGACCATGCAAATGTGATGACACAGAGGAGGAGGCAGGAATTTCTGGCCAGGAGCAAGATCAGTTTGGGGTAAAGGGGAGCACTGAAAGGACTTGCCAGGATTGCCTGAAGGGGTTGTGGAACAACAGCATTCTCATCCCAGGGCAGAACTGGGAATGGAGAGGGGAACCCACCCTACAAATCACCACCTTATTACTAGGCATGAACTCATCCTCTTAAGAAAACAAAACAAAAAAACCCACCTGTTATTTGTTTTGACTAATGCTTTTTGTCTGTTTGATTCTATTTATTGAAATGAGAAAGGGGAGAGAAGAGCTGTGATTTATTTATGGGTAGCAGGTAAAAATACAATGGTTGTAAATGTACATGCTGTTAAAGAAAACCAACCAAATGAAAACAACAAAAGAACCCAAACCTCTTAAAAACACTTACACTTTTAGAATTAAATTTAAAAGGGGAAAAAAAAATCTGAATTTGTGAGCTGCAACTAGTAGGGGTGGGTGCATCAGTTTGGAAAGTAGTAGTATGGCAGAAACCCCCTGCCATTCAGCTGCTCGTTTCAAGTGCTGCTGCTAGAGATTACAGTACAGGCTGAAAAGGCCAAAGGCTCGGACATTTTAGAGCTTGAGGGAGAATAAATAGCATTGTTTTTTCTTCAGTTATAAGATCTGAAAGTCCTGCTATCACTTTTCCTTTTAAACAGCTGTCTCCTTGAAGACATTTTTGCCTCTGCCATTCGGTATGTTCCATGTCTCTGGATGCAGCTAGACTAAAAAAATCATACTAAAATAGCTAGTTTCCTTTCAAACAGAGTTACTTCAGTTCAAAATCTATTCTGCCAGTTTATAAATCTATTTTCTCCTTGTCTTCCTTCAAACTGAAGTTGGTAAACTACCCTTGGAAATTTCAGAACTTAATTGCTTTGAGGTATCTTGCTCTCCCAAAGATAAGATAAGGATAAGGAAATAAAAAAAATAAACAGAAAGCAAAACCAGCTCCAAGTAAAGCTCCTAGGCACAGTAGAGGAAAAACCTCTCTTAGTAAGTTGATGAAGTTGGGCAGTTTTGCAATGTGGTGCTGATATTGACACAGGGCTGTACTGCGACTGTCCCAAATCTCTCTGTTAAACTGCGTGATGTTCTGTACCATGGATGGCACTTCTCATCACATGAGTTATATGGTATGGAGCTGCATGATTTTGGAGATTCTCAAAATACCATATGGCCATTATGCTAATGGAAAATATATTGATTATAAGGGGTTTTATAAATATATATCTAAGAAACAATGACTCAAATCATGCTTTTGAAAGTGTTAAAGAAAAGTGAATGAGGAAAGTCACTGCATGCAGACAGCACACTTATTTTCAAAATAGGTATGTAATTTCCACCCTCTCTTCTGCATTTTTGGGAAGATTCCCATTTTCTCCCCAAGCTGCAATGTTTAAACAGTGTGTCTCAGGCTGTTCAAATTGTATTTTCATACACTAACTGTAAGGTAAGGTGCTGTCTTTAGTTTTAATTTACACCATGTCTCGATATTTTGTTGAATGGCTAGCACAGAGGCTGGATAGAGACCTAGGAAAATAGTTTTATGATTAAAAAAACAGTTGCAGCTGGTCCTTGGCAAGCTCCTCTGTCATTTTTATTGGCAGAACTTGAAGCTATGTGGGTCTTTGTCCTGTGCTTAGGAAGTTCAGTGGAGTTCTGGCTGCTGCTAACCTCAGTTCAGCCCTATTACTTTTATTTAAAGGACCCACCTGGCAGACTTCTGCCTGATAATGAACTCAGTCCAGTGTGATCCTTGTGAGAAGCGCTGGCTTGATAACAGCAGCATGTTTCTCTCTTTAAATCTGCATCCTGGCTTTCAGTAACATAACATCTCAAATAGAAAGCAAATAGTAACTTGGCTTAAACAAATGTCCTGATGCCAAAAGCCACATCAAAAAAACCTGAAACAAATGAAAGATTCAAAACCAAAATGCCCTGTTACATAGTTTGTGACTAAAGTAAATCTGAATAACTTGCCTATATTTCAAAAGTGGGACTGCTTCTTGAGCATCGCAGCTGGAAGCCTGGAACTACTGCAGTAAAAAAGAGTACTCATGTGAGACATGGACAGAGCACTTCAATTATGCATCACTATATCAGATGTGCACAGCTACTGATGAGCAGAGTAAGAAAGATAGGCTTTTTTATTTACATTTGTGCCTATTCATGTGGGAAAAACTCAAGTGTAGTTTTCCCAACTGAGATATTTAAATTTAATGCTGAAGCCATGTATTCTTTTCTCTGATACTTATTTCAGCAAGTAGTCATTCATCCAACTTCATGTAATTTTAATTGTCTCATTTTACAGTGACATTATTAACAATGCCACATAGTGATAGGATGAGAGGAAATATCCTCAAGCTGCATCAGGGGAGGTATAGACTGGATATTAGGAAAAATGCCTTTACTGAATGAGTGGTCAGGCACTGGAACAGGCTGCCCAGAGAGGTGGTGGAGTCACCATCCCTGGAGGTGATCAAAAAACATGTAGACATGGCACTTTGGGGTATGGTTTAGGAGGCCTGGGGGTGTTGGTTTGGCGTTTGGACTTGATGATCCTAGAGGTCTTTTCCAACCTTAATGATTCTATGATTCTATAATGGGATTTGGGGTAATGTTAAAAGGAGAAAATGGGGAAGATCTACTTATGTTACAAAACCAGTAAGCTTGTTCCAGCCAGTGCTATAACCACAGAACAAAATTGTGCTTTATATCTTTTAGTCTCCTTCAGAGTCTCTCTCCCTGAGGCTTCTGTCAGTGACAGACGTCTCTTACTGGAATGACAGTGACGGACCACTCATGTTCGCTCTTTGGGCCAAATTGAAATCCTACCTGTGTTTGGCATTATCTAAATCTTTATCTTGAATGGAAGACTAGCATGATGACTGAATCAATTCAGAAACAGCATCTCCAAAGAAAAATGCCTGTTTAACCCTATTCCTAAATGCACAAGGTAGACTTAAGGCTAAAACCATTAAAAAGGCATTTATGTATGCATCAGTTCTAATTGTAACCTCAGTCTTTCTCTGTAACTATTTGTTTGTTCCCTTTTATCCAGCTGATTTCCAGTTGTGGATTATCTGGATTCCTGTATGATCTCTTAATCTGTATGTCTCCTTTTTAGCCTGATAGTACTTGCTGACCATGAGGAGTCTAGTTTCCCAGTTGTCTGTCTGCCTGTTTTTACACTAGGGGGTCTTCAATATTTGCACTAAGGTTTCCTGATCCAGGGCCTAGCCTTCGAAGGGATAAATCATTCTCTGCCTGATTGGAGATTGATAAGGGATATTTTCCAATAAGCATCCTCTTTATTTTTAATCTGGAGTCTCTGTCTGTGGCTTTCACTCCTTGCTTGTTCTCTTCTCTTCACCTCTTTTGTAATGGGCAAACACTTGGGCCTATATGCTGTATTGTAAAAGAAGCTGTCTGAAAATTGTGGAGTTCAGCTTAAACTCAAACATGATGGTCACAGGACCTTCAGGGTAGGGAGGAGACTATTGGAAGCCAGAGAGAAATAGTTGAAAGACAATGATAGAACAGTTCAGAACTAGATGAAGACTACAACCTGGTAATTTTTGAGGATAGATGAGAATTTTGATGATTTAAAAAAAAAAAAGTTAATTCTGTCCAATCTTAGTGAGTTGTTATAGCCAAAGTAAGGGAATCTGGGATTATTTTACAAAATGTCAGCATATTTTAACATTTCTTGAATGAAGCATTTTGAATTTTTCTTCCAGAATAGTTTGGTTTTGAATAGACTGGCTTATACTATGAGCGAAAACAGCTTTGAAACTCAAACAAGGAATAGTCTAAACATTGTGGATTAAATTAAACATTCAGTTGAAACTGAAAATTTTCTGCATTTGCTTTGGCAGACAAAATGAAATACCCATTGTTTTTCAGCTCTGTCTGTGACCTTGACCTGCTGGCCATTGCAGTGTTGTGCTGGCAAGTAGAAATGGTTTGATCAGGACAGGGAGAGCGGAAGGGAGATCACTGATGCACTTTAGGCAGACGTTGGTAGATTTAAACAGATGTAAGCTTTCAGGTAAAAATTGGTATGCACAGCTGCAGCTAGGTTGGCTCATGAATAGGTTGGCTGGAAAAAAAAACCTCTGAAACTATCAAAGAGTTGAATTTATAATTATGTTTGGACTTCCAAATGCTAACTCCTGTTTCCTTCTGAGACTTCTTAGGCATTTATTCCCTCTGCTTTCTGAGCTTGGATTTGCTAACATCACAATTTGATGATGTTTCAATCTTCAAAATGTATCTCAGAACCAAATCCTTTCCTCTTTCTTTTGGTAGGTGCTTTGAAAATGGGGTATCATTTTCATTATTCCTTGTGAGAAATTCAGAGCTCTGACTTTGGCATGTGTGTCACACAAATAGAGTCCATGCTGCAGACGGAACGGTGCTTCCGCCTGGCAGGTCCATAGCTAGTTCCATGAGACAATGATCCTATTTATAATATGGAATGAGGACAAGGCACAGCAAAGGCTTAAACAGAAACAATACAGTGAGGCGATTCCTGGACTGGTGCCATGTGAATGGAAGCAGGTGGCTAGCACTTCAGTGCAATCAATGCAGTGCCAAGGTATTCGAGCACCAGAAAGTGAATACCAAAACTCGAAGCCTCTGTTACTAATTTGAAATAGCTTGCTTTTTTTTTTTTTAAAGTAATGTACCTGGATTTTTTTCTACAGATCAGCTAAAAATATGTATGGCAAGTAGAAACGGATGTGCACGGAAGTGCACGGATGAGCAAGGAGCTCCTAACTGAACTTAGAAGACATAAAACTGAATTCTACAAAAGGTGAAAGAAGGGGCAGGTGACCCAGAAGTGTAGGGTAGCTGTCTGATCTTGCAGGGATGGGCTTAGGATAGCCAAGGTTGACCTTTAGATCTGGAATCTGGAGAGGGATGTTAAGAGCAACAAAGATTCTACCTCACCAGCAAAAGGGACACTGGAGCAAATGTGGGCTCACTGCTGAATGGGCCAGGGGAACTGGTGACAAAGGACATGGAAAAGGCCAAGGCATTCAGTGCCACCTTTACCTCAGATTTTGCCAGTAAGACCAGCCTTCAGGAATCCTTGGCCCCTGAGACCCATTGGAAAGTCATCTCTCCTTTTGGCGCTATCTTTTCTTACTGTCCTTGTGGAGCAGCATCCAAGATATCTCAGTCTTTTTACTTCCCCCATTGGAAGTATCAGCCTGCGCCAAGCAGATCTAAATGTCAGCAGTGGATGTGTATTAATTTCCCTAATTTCTCCTAGCAGGAGTGGCAAACTAAAAAAGGCCAATGCAGATAGCAAGAATGTGTTTATTGCGCGGGCACCGACGTGGACACAGAGTGTAGCCAGGCAACAGGAAAACAGACTTTCATTTATCAGGCAGGATGCAGAACAATCTCTAGATGTTCTTCCCTCTGCTTTGTATCAGGGAAAGCAATTTGAAAAAGGAAATGTGCAGAATATGCAAAATTTTGCACAAGGGAAATTTCTGTAGCAAGAGCAAATCAGAAATCAGGGGGTACATAGGTAGAAAGGCAAATTCAGATTCAGGGAACATGATTACGAGCTCTGACTCGTAGCCTGCCAAGAATAGAACAGATTGTAAGTCACTGGAGAAGTGTTTCCCATGTAAAATAAACAACATATGAGGGAGGAGGAGGCCGCATGTGCTGCCTGAAACTGGATGTTATAATAAAAACAGAAAGCATTTTGGGCATAGTCAAGACTTAGACAGGATTTAGAATTGGTGCATATTTGATAAGCATTTCGTATTATTTCCTGTGCTATGAAGAATAACTTTAGCGATATTAATCATAAATTACATTCAACTTTCATGTTTGCCGAAATTCTTTTTAAACAGCATAAAATTATGTAATTTTTATGAAAATTTATTGCTCATTTGAAGTAAATTAAGCTAAGGCTGATAATGGGTGATGTAACTCTATTTGGAGTTATAGTTAGAAGGTAATATCAACACCTGTACTGGGGCAGATCATACCTAGTGTACTGTCTTGTCTTCAGCTCACAGCACGTGCATAGGAAAAGCCTAAACATGTAAAGATATTTCCTCAGAAAACTTTGCCAGATATTTGAAACTCAGGAGCTTTCTGAGATGAAGGTAGTGTCTTGGATGGGTTTTTATCCAGTCAGATTTTCAGCTGTGACAGGGGATTTGCGAAGTGGGGTAACCACAGGAACAGAACCGCACCACTCCATGGCAGAGATGCTGGTAATAATTAAACAATTATCTGTGTTTGATTTGTTCTTGTAACACAAAATAGAATCATGTAATGACAGCAGAGCGGATTTAATCAAGAGCTCACTTACCTGAGTGAGTTTTTCATGTCAGCTTCACCCTGTGACATTTAACTCACATCTACTTTTTGTATCTTTGTTGTCCTGTGGAAAAGAGTTCTGCAGCTTATCATGTGAATGAAGAACTTCTGTATTTTATATCATTAAATATTCTTTACTATTCAAAGAACAGTGAATGCGCTTTTAATTCACTGTTAAAAACCAGTGAACAAAATTCCCTGTGCACCTTTCTCATGATTGTATAAGTGTCTATTATCTCTCTCCTCAGATGTCTTTTTTTTTTCTAGTCTGAGGAATCAGTCTAATCCTGCCCT
The DNA here is from genome assembly GCF_963921805.1 of Phalacrocorax carbo. NCBI lineage: Eukaryota > Metazoa > Chordata > Aves > Suliformes > Phalacrocoracidae > Phalacrocorax > Phalacrocorax carbo. The sequence continues at coordinate 79,114,906 of NC_087514.1, read as the reverse complement.
GTAGAGAAAACACAAAAAGCTGGAGGTCTTTTGTCCCCTTTCTGTGCATATTTCCTGGTTCTACTTTCAAATTCAAATTGGGGATTGAATCAGAAATGCACAAACTATTCAAAACAAGGGGGTAAACGCATTTGTCCCATGGTACAACGATGTTTTCTAGTGTTCCATACTTCTCATAATTTATGATTAATTCCTTTTTTTGTTATTGTAACTTAAGATCTCAGTCTTGAATAGTAATGTTCAGTTCAGAGCACATAATTAAATACATGAAATTGAGTAATTTCATTATTTAAGATTCCTTTTCCTGTTGTGCAGCACTGCATTTATTAAAACTGCAAATTAAATTCAATATAGATAACTAACCATTCAGATTTGTAAGGTTTTCCTAGAACTCTATACAGTCAGCTCTCTGCTAACCTGAATAACGTGATACCTTTAGCAAGCATTGTTACTTCACTGTTCATTCTCTTTTCTTCATCACCTAAGGATATGTTCAGCATTTAGGAGCTCTGCCATAGATTTCTGTGGGTCTCAACTGCTGACCTCCTCCCCTCTGACCATATACCTACCCCACCTACTTTTTAACCTCTTTATCCATAGAAAAGTCTTCCCTCTTATGCTCTGATTGCATAATTTCTTGAAGAGGTTCTTAAAGGTCCTTTGGTAAGAGAACTTGTCCAGTGCCTGTTGGAAATCCAAACAGAATGTATCATCTGGATATTCTTAATTGATACTTTGTCCATACCCATATCTACTTTTGTGGACAGTGTTGTTATAGGAGGTTATTCCATTCAGATGTAGGACTTGGCCTTTGTTGAATTTTATGAGGCTTCTGTCAGCTTATTTCTCCAGTCTGTTGAGGTGCCTCTGAAAAAAACAGGCCTGCTCTCCAGCATATTGATCTCCCATTTTCTCTGGTTTTTCTATAATTTACAAACCTGCTGAGAGTGCACTCTGTCCCATTAACTAGGTTGTTAATAAAGACATTGAAGACATTAAACAGTATTGGCCCAAATATCAGTCTTCCACTGACTGATACGTAGTTACCAGATGGATTTTGTGCTACTGCATGCCACCATTTAAGCCTGATGATTCAGACAGTTTTTCACTTATGTTATCATTTATTAATCCAGTCAATATCTCAATAGCTGAGCCATAATGATACTACAGGAGACAGTGGAAAAGGTATTGCTAAAGGTAAGGTAAAGCAGTACGCACTGCTGTCATCAAACGAGCTCGGGTTGGTAAGGTGTGATTTGCCCTTGGCAAATCCGTACTGGCTGTTCCCAGTTGCCACCTTGTCTTCCATGTACCCGGGCATGGCTTCTAAGATGACTTGGTCCATAACCTGCTTGGGGACTGAGGTGAGACTGACAGACCTGTAGTTCTCCAGGTATTCCTTGGCCTTCTTGAAGATTGGTAGACAAAAATAATTTTTCTTATTGTCAGGAACTTCCCCTGATTGCCATGGCCTTGCAAAGTTGATAGAGAATGGCCTTGCAATGGCTTTGCCCAACTCTTTCAATATGCTTAGATGCTTCTGATCTGGTCCCATGAACTTGTATGCATACAGTTAGTTTAGATGCGCCCTAACTCTGATCTTCCTCTGCATTTAGTAATGCTTCACTTCCACAGACTCTGCTAGTAGTCTCAGGAACATGTCAGACCTGTGGGCAGGTCTTATCAGTGAAAACGGAGGCAAAGAAGGCACTGAGTACCTCGGGGGTTTTTATGTCACTTGTCAATAGCTCCCCTACCCACTGAGAAGCAAGAAGGTGTACTTAGGGATGTCTTTCTGATGCTATTCACTTTCCATCCTGGTTTCAACTCTGGCTGAGCTTTGTCTTTCCTAGCTCCATTCCTGCGTATTCAGGCAACGTCTCTAGAATTTTCATGGAGAGCTCATACCTTCTTCTGCCCTCTGTATATGTCTTTTTTGTGTTTCATCTCCATCGGGAGTTCCTTGGTCACATGTGCTAGCTTTCTGCCTTGCCTGCTCAGATATCTACATGTTGGAAGGGACTATTCTTATGATGTGAGAAGTTGTTCCTGAGGCCTTGTGCCTTTCAGGGCAGTCTCCCATGGGATCATGCCAAGAAGATCCATAAACAAGCTGAAATCTGCTATTCTGAAGTTCATGACTGTAGTTCTACTATTTGTTTTGCTTGCTTTTCTCAAAATTATCAACCCCACTCTGATCACTGCAGCCAGGGCAGACCTCACCTCACATGCCTGTTTCGTAATAACAAGTCCAGAAAATCATCTTCCCTGGTTGGGCTGTCACTCACCTTTATCAAGGAATTGTCATCAATGTATTTCAGAAGTCTCCTGGGCTGCTTATACCCAGCAGTCAGGGTGGTTGTATTTGCATACCAGGGCTTGCATTTTACTTTACTGTCTTTATTACTTACTGTATAGTTTTGGATAATTTGCTTGGTACAGACATCATGCTGCCATTTTCATGGGTCTTCCTGGACCATTTTAGCAATAGATATTATATTTGCTATCTTCCAGTCCTCAGGTACCAAAGCAGTTGTAAGCTAAAGGCCTTACACTGATTAATAGTTTAGCACTTTCATCTCTGAATTCTTTTAATATTCTTCCATAAATAACCATCCTGAAAATCTGTTGCTTTTCATTTTATCTGTATTCTATAACCTCTTGTAACAGCACTGTGGTTTGAGATAGAGTTTTGATGAGCAGCCCTGCCCATCTGGGATGAGAACTTCCTTCCATGATGAACTTGAGGGGTGGGAGGGGGAATATTTTTTTGGTATGGCTTTATTTTCTTAATCACTTCTTTGATCATTTACTGCTTCTATGAACTGTCAAGCTTCCTGCTTCTAATGCAGTTGAAGAAGGATTTATTAGTAATATTTATGGATTTTGCAAATTATTCTTCAAGGTCTTTTTGGTCCATGTTGTTAGGTTTTTGGATTCAACCTGCCAGAGTTTTGCTCTATTGTTTTCTTCATTTTGACACTGATTTAGTTTTCTGAAATACGCTTCCTTTTATTAACTACTTCTGCCATGCTGTTAATCCATGCCAAGTTTACCTTTGTCTTTTTTTTTTTTTTTTTTTTTTTTTGGTAGGTAGTGTTCGTTTGTCCTGTCTCCAGCTAGGTATCCTTGAATGCTGCCTGCAAAACTTTAACTCTCAGCTGCCTCAGTTAGCTCCTTTTTACCAAGCTTCTTCATACTGAAGTTCCCTATTATGAAGCAGAGCGTGCTGTAGTGGATTTGGGTATTCAGTTGCTCCTGCAGTGATGCTGAAACTAAGTACATTGTGGTTGCTATTACAGTGCTATTACAGTGCTATTCCTACACACTACTCAGGACAAAGTCAAGAGTTCCTTCTTCATGAAAGCCATGAGACTTCTTGGGCCTCATGTTGACTTGCTTCATGAAACCCTTGATTTGCGTCTAAAAATTTACTCTTGCTGCCAGGCTTCAGTGTAATGCATACCCAGACTTTCTGAGGGTAGCTGAAGCCTGCCATTGCTACTGCATTTTCTGACCTCCTAGCATCCTTCAGAATATGTGTTTGGGGAGACTACCTGTTGCACTGGAGAGGATGCTCATCTGTGCATCCCAATTGCATGTCTTCCTAGCTGGCCACTGGAGAAAGATTTTCCTTTTTCTCTTTCCCTTTCTATCCTTGTTTTCTTTCCATAAGTAGCTTTGAAGATGATGTATGGCATGAGCTATGGATCCCACTGAGCTTATCTCAGCTTTCTTTGTGCAACACGTGACGATCAAATCACCACCATACCTCTCTTTTTTTTTTTTTGTGGCTTCTCTGCTCCCATACATTAACACAGGGAGAGAGAACCCAACACTGGATCCTTTTCCTTCACTTCTGCTCTGTCACCTGCTACCACATCACCGATAGTTCTCTCTTGGGCATAGTACTGTCCTGGAGTGTCCCTAAAGATCGGCTCAACAGATGCCTATATCTCTTTATCAAATTCTTCAACAGTTCAGTGCTTTTACTGTCCCATTGTAGGTGCTTACAGTGAACTTTTCCATCTCGCTCCAGCTGAGGATTGCCCCCAACTACAGTATGTAATTTTCTCAGAAAAGTCCAAAAGGCGCTTGCCCTAGCTGCTCACTGGGGCACATAATCACATGTGATAGAGGCACTCTGCCCTTTCAGAGATACAGAATGTTTACTTGGTGTGACTGCCAGTAATATTAGCTAGTGCCCTCTCTTCATCCAGTCCTGATCCCTCTTGCAGTGTTTAGGTTGAGGGGCATCCATCAAACATGTAATGTGGGAAGTGAAATTAAAATTGCATTGGCTTGTTATGCTAAGATATGAAAGAAATTCCCTCTGCACTCCCTTTGCAGCACAATACATCTGCCTCTTGTGCCCAGAAAGTAGCCAACCCATTGAATTTTTTGGCTTGTTCCATTGTTTTAATTTATACAAGTGCATGTTTCAGTTTGGAATTGAATCAGAACAGATTAGCATTTGTAGAGAACCTACCTCCTAAAATAGACGAACTTTGATAAGAGATGTTATTGTGGTGGGGACAGTGGGAGGGATCTCAAAGCATGCATTTTTAAGTATGTTCAGACCATTACCAATTCAGAATTGTTATCTGTGCTCTGCCTTGCATCACATCTGCATTATCCCCCCAGGATTCTTGAGATACCAATCTCTCTTCATTAAAACAAGAACAACAGCCAAGCGGTTGAGATTCCTGCTTGGCTTATCACATTAGGAAAGCTAGCATACTTTCCACAGTAAGACATGACAAGCTACATCTATACTAGAAAAATAACGTTTGTTAGAAAATAACTTTGAGCTAGCACAACATCACACATGATTTTGTATGTAATTTAGATTGAGATTAACAACATTTATTGCACCTGCATTACTGTCCATTTATTGGGATGAATTTGTATTTATTGATGCTATGACTACTGTAAACTGGAAGCTGCTCATATGAGCTTTAGGAGGCATTTGGTGGGTTACTTGACTGGTTAGGTAAAATGTGCTAATTTAGATAGCACATTTAGTGAGTTAATTCCACTCTAGAGGAGTTCTCGGATGTGGTTGGAAGGAAGGAATTCAACTGCTGAATATAAAAGTAATTCCTAACTGCTATTAATCCAGTGCAGCAGTTTGCTAGTTTTCATCTTCTCTTACTCCAGTGTCCCTATTCAAATGCCAACAAAGACTAAAGACTTATGTCTTCCTCTTCCTGTTTTTGCTTCCTGGTACGATAGCTTTTATTTTACATTACTTTCAGTTTAGGTGCTTTAATATTCTGTTAATATGCCTGTGCTTCAAGTGTTCTGCTCTAGCAGTTAATTCCAACCGCAAGGGGTGCAGTCAGTGCTCTAAAATGAAGCATATACCCATCTAATTTTGGGGTACCCCTTTTTCCTTGCATAGTTTACTCATCTGCTTTTATATTGCTTTTATTGATGTTACTATTGTTATTAGTACTAGCAGTAGCAGTTTGTCTTTTGGGGAATACATGATGTTCTTGCCAAGGGCATTTTGATTTTGGTGCATAACAATGTATTTTGAACAATTGAGTTTTCTTGCCTGAGGACATCAACCATCTCTATAAAGTTATTGAGATGTTATTTAATTATCCCAGAAAAATGAGCAAAAACCCCCAAAGACCAGCTCGTGTGCATTCATAATCCTAATTCTGTTCTGAAGTTTTGCTACCCTAATAACTTTGTAAAATCAGAAGCTTTTCTGGTCAAGTACAGAATAGAACATCTCAAAAAGCTGTCTATTATGTTATCTTATTTTCACCCCAATGGCTTTGTGATTGTGTGGAAGAAGAAAGAGGCAGAAAAGAGTTTTACATATAGAACAATTGAAAAAAAAATATTTTCCTGTGCTCTCATTCTTACAGATAACTTCCTTTGCTCAGATTTTCCTCTCTAGCAGAGGAAAATTTGAGTCTAAATGGTGGACGTTTGGAGGTTTCAGAAAGATGTGAAGTACCAAGAAGAGATAGAAGCAGATTATTATGCTAAAGGTCTGGTTAGCCCTATTGATTAGTCATAAAAATGCAATGTGTATTAATGGATTCTCATAATTTTCGGTGTAATCCAATCTATTGTGCAAGAATAGAAACATACATATATTTTTGGAAGAGTGGTTAAAAACCGAAGAAGGTACAAAGGTATGCATCAGAATCAATACTTTCAGGAACTAAAGTGGGTGTGAGAACTTGGTGGGGTTTTTTGTTTTGGGTGGGGTTTTTCTGGTCTGTTTTTGTGTGTGTGTGTGTGTTTGTGGTTCCCCCCTACCCCCACCCTGAACTGGTTTTTGGATTTCAGGTGATTTGCATGGGGCAGCATGCAAACTATTACCAAAAAAAGTACAGAATCAAAGTTAAAAAATGACAAATGCACAATAATTCCACAATAAATTTTTATATTGCTACATTTATGTAATGTATCTCTAAAATATGTACACCCATGTAATAATTCCATAATTCCGGTACAGTGGCATGACATTCAAGTTTTTGGCATTTTTTGTTGCTTCTTTTTCTCAGTGGAGTGGCTGGACCTTTCTTGCATGCAACTCACATTGAAATCTACCTGCCATTTCTCCCTATAGCATAGATATTGTGTGGGATAAACTGGAACTGCTTTTTCACAGAGCTGCAACATTCAAAATAATTTTGGATTAAAAAAAAATAGGCTCTTAACTATGAATGTTGTTTGGAGAAGGGAAAAGTGTGAGGAAGACGGAGCAGCAGAGGGGAGCTGTTATGGGCTGACTGCAGCCCCTATTCCCCATCCCCCTGCACTGTTGGGTGGGGGAGAGGAAGAGAAGTCCAGAGTGAAGGGATACAGCTGATCCTGGTGGTAGTGGAGAAGTGTTTTAGATTTGTCTTTGCTTCTCTCTATCCTACTCTATTTTTAATTGGCAACAAAATTAATTTATGAGAAAGCAGCTGGGTGGGGACCTGGCAGCCAGCCAAGCAGCCTACATCCTAGCATGGTTTTTAACTATATGCACGCTCTTCTTTCTGTCCCACCTTCTCTCTGCTTTCTCCATTAACTCACAGATTAGAATTAATATTAAAAGTATGTGAATTCAGAATACCATGATTAACACCAAATACTGATAGCAAAGATGAATGTTGCCAGAAATTATCCAGTGGTATTTCTAAGAGCATGGCTAGGGAAGAATGCATTGTTTTCATCCATTTGAAAAGTTTTGTGGGCAATGTCCTTGAAAGGATCTGGCAGTGAGACAGGATGTGTCTTAGGTTACTGATATGAAGTTCCTCTCCTGCTTGAGGAATTGATTACGTAGATTCTCAGTCACAGTTACCATGCAGGCCAAGAGGATGCCTCTAACCCGGTTTTAAAAATGAGGATCACTTAGTTTCTTTTGTCACACTAGACGGGGCAAGATTTGCTGATGTGCCTGCTCCTTTTTTGTAGGACTGTTCATGTATTGTAAAGCTGAAGTGTGAGTATTCATCTCTTTCCTTTAACACAGAATCAGATCCTAGTCCTGCAAGTAACTTGAGGCAAAGCTTTATTCTCTCCTTGAGGATTCCAGGCAGTATAAGAGTTTGTGCGCTGGGAAACAGTTGAAACTTCAGAGCTGAAGTGTACTTCAAGAAAAGTTATTACAGGAAAGTTTTGTTTGGTTCTATATGAAATTAGGCCTCAATATCTTCCCTAGGAGGCAGCAACCTTGCTTGCATTGCAGATACATTTTAAATATATGAGTTCCCTGTTCTTTAAATCTTTGTTGTCTTCAAGTCTTCCACCCCATCAAGCCTTTTTGATTTCTAGCCATTCTGTTTTCAGAGTAAGAGAAACACACCTATATACCCAAACTTTACCACGAGTCTTGGGCTCTCTGTGAGTTTTCATGAGTTCCTTGAATAAAAGAACTGAGTAGTTTCAGTAGGCATTGAAAAAATTCATCGGGCATTTTCCATTGGAAAAAACCTCCACTGCAAGGAATTACAGAATCTGCAAGGAAACTGACAGACTATTCAGAATGTCACTGTTAAAATCTCACAATATCTTTCAAAACCATAATAAATCTTACTTCTTGAACTCTGTGAATTTTCATTTGGCTGCTATTAATACCTAGAGTTTCTTAAGTCTGCATCACACTGAATATTGTGGAGAAACGCTAAGCCAATATTTGTGCCACTGAGTTGTTTTAAAATAATAGACATTCCTCCCTGTACTTGAAGGCAAATACAAAGCTGTGAGGTTTTTGTTTGTTGTTGGTTTGTTTTGGGTTATTTTTAATCAGAGATAAAGATTATTCTTTATTTTTTCCCTAAAGAATACTGAGAAATCTTTTTTGATATACAATATACTTAGAAAATTAATTCTGAGTTTTTGGAGCTTTCTGACTTTGCAGTTTATAGAGGTGCACTCAGCTGATCTGAGTTTCAACTTCACTATTCACAGGGAAGTAAGAACTATAAATGAATAGACTTTGGTCTAATTCTAAAGTTCTTCAGTACTTCAGGCATTATGCTAAGGGGGTTTCCTATTATAAGCTACTGGGCAGAAGCAGTCCCTTTTCTATAGTGAATATTGAGAATGTTTAGAATTTCTAGCCTTTCTTCTGTTCTTAGACAAAACTCCTTTTGATTTTGGAGTGTTTTGCTGTAGTAAAAGCTCTAGGGTTTGGAACACTGACTTCATAGGACTCACTTGAGCAGAAAAAGCACAGGAGAATTTTTAAGAAATAATTCCTAGTAATAAAAAAGGTTTTGATACTTTCTATTTACAGTGCTAAACTAGTATCCAATATAAACCAGTACTAAAAAGTTAAAAGCTATAACATACCCATCAGGGGACAAATTGTTAATAAGGTATAATTTGATGCGGGAAAGCTAATGACATCTGCAAAAAGAAATGAGAGCCCCATGGCTCTATAGAAGAGCCTTATTAACAGTTGCACTGGGCATCCTGTTGAATGAGTTTTATTTATTATGTTTTATTGCTACCTCCACTGAGCTTTCAGCTTCCGGGAGAAAAATGCCAAATGACAATATTATTCTTCCAATGCAGCAGTCAAAGGGTTTCTAAACCATGAAAAATGGAAAAGAGGCTACAGGAGGAGCAGGAGAGCATCACACAGCTGGATCAGAAATAAGTTTCTTCAATTAGGCTCCTTGTGTGAGATTGCTACTAAAATTTCTGTGTGTCACTGAAATTTAGGAGATACCTTCTCAACACTTAAGGGCTCTTTTACTTTGACCTTCTTGATATAAACTGAGATTTGACCTTTCTGTCATAAGTTTTAAGGGTCGATCACCCTTCCGGTTTATTTCATGGGTAGGGGTGTTGCTCTTCAAGGTTCTGTCTCATCTATGATACCAGTGTTTTTGCCTTGCTTGGTGAGTTCTCCCATGGCTACCTTCTCCCTGTATAGCTTCCAGAAAAGTGCCACCAGAGACAACTCTGTTATTTAGAAGTGCAGACATGGGTCTTTGAGAAAGTGTGATTTTTTTTCTTTTTTTCTTTTTTTTTTTACAAATAATTGGGATGTTTCCACTTGAAAAACTGCAAAGAATGCAGTTAGAAGCTTCTGCCAAATTACTACCACTGTAGAATAATCTAGGAACTCATCAGTAAAACTCTTCACAAAGCATCTGATACATTTAGCTAGGCATCAGTGTTTTATGAACTATTTTCACTTTGTTCATGATCCTCTGATGCTAGTGGATCATGTAGTAATAACAAATACAGAATTCCCAGTCTTTACACCAGGCATCACATCACACAGACTGTGATTGTTTCTCCCCTCCGTTTTGATTTTAGAACAAAAGCTGTTTTGCAAAAATCATCAGAGGTTCACCTGTCACAGTGTGAGTTTGGGTGCACCACAAATAATCACTGAGTAACAAGGGCATATACTGAATGGCTGTCTGTTACTTATTAAGTTCCATTGCATAAATACTTTTTAGAAGTCTAATTAATGATTAATTGACTGTGTTACACAGTCAACCTATTGTTTTAAGTGATTAGTCAGTCTGTCAGATAATAGCTTACATAGGTCCATCACTAGTGTTTTCTACAAATGACCTCATGACCATTTATAACAGATTCCTCAGATTTAAACCAACTGTTAATAATTATCAAACCTATGAAAATTTAATCTCAGTCTGAAATAAAAATTGTCAATTTAATATTTTAAACACTCTTAAAGTAATTTTTTTTTGTGTGTCTCTGCTATTAAGAATCCAGTTGATTGGCACTGGAGATCATCCACTGTGGAAACTTGAAAGCATACTCAGTGATTTACCTTCGTTACCAGAGGAATTTTGGTGGACTGAGGTTTGTGGTGATTGGCAATAAACGAAGTCAAATAAAATTCCCCAGCTCTAGAATGTTTACCTGCAACATAGCTTCTAGCTGCAAGTGTACAAGGGACACAGAACTTATCCCCCTTTATCACATCTTGTTATTGATTTCTTTGGAGCACGTTGGCTGGAATCCTTAGGCTGAGTCTGTAGGTTGAGTAGAGCTCTCTACGGCTATCCTATGTCTGCTGAAGTGTGAGGTCAGCAGGGAGGGAAATCTGAGGGAAAAAGTTGGAGACGAATTGTTACGATATAATGATGATGATTGTTTCAGTGACTGCTTTCTCCAAGATTCCCTGTCAACGTGGTATGAGGTAAACACCTTTACATATAAACAGGGGTATTTCTTTCCCTCTAAGCAGCTATTCTATTGTCTCTGCTAAAACGGTCAATTATGACTCATTTGGATCTGAATGTTGTCTTTTAGAAATTGGATAGAAATGACCCACTCATTTCACACAGCTAATACTAGGTTACCAGGTGTCACTGACCTCCACTAATTAATAACTTGAATGATGTTTAACACATAGCCTGGAGGTGAAAAGCTCCATGTGTCATTGACATTACTCCAGACCATTCACCTGTGTCAAAAAAAGAGGAACGTGAACTTACATTCAGGCTTTTTCATAGCCTCACCATTATCTCAAATGTTCATGATGAAATTGTGATTTAGAGTTGCATTATGGGCCTCCTTGTTCCCTCTGCTCCTTCCATTGCAAGTGGAGTACACAATGCTCTTCTGAAGACTTTTTTGTATTCTGAGCAGATACTCTCCCTAGTCCTGATGCTCCTGTTTGTCTTTCTCACCCTTGATTTCTGTATAATTTAACAGTGAAGCTACACTCCAGTGATTTTCCTCATAGCTGTAGGTTCAGGCTTTCCTGTTTTAATAAGCATCTTTTGCTCTTTGTGTTTAATGAGAATTTTTCTGTCTGCTGTTCTTTTTTTCCTTTTCTCGATAGCTCACAATATTATCTATATGCTGATGACACTCATCTATGTGCCTTCACTTTTTATTCTTCCCATATTCTTGCTGTTTTGTGTCTCAGATTATCTTAGCATTTGTCAAATTAAATCCAATTATTTTAGAGTAAATGTAACCAAAATAAAAATGACTATGTTTCTTCTTTCCCTGAGCGAACTATCAATCATGCTGCCATCGGCCCTGTTGCCAACCCTCTGGAAATCTGGTGGCGTTTATCTTATCGTATTCCATTTTGCCCCATCCCCTTTCTAAAAGTCTTAGATATCTGTGTATTATTCTTAAATGGCAAGAAGAAAAAATAATCTTGGTTTTCTAAAAACTACCTTTTTGGTCAATTAATTTAAATAGAGGGATGTTGGATAATCTCATGTTTGTATTTCTCTGCTGTTGAACCGTTTATTTCTTCACTGCCTTTTCACTGGACAAACTGTACAAAGTGGTGATTCTAACATTCATTCTGTTTTTAGCATTCTGCTTGCTCTCTGCCTTCTTTTGTCTAAAATCTTCTTACCTCAATTTGGTTGAATATTTAATGGACATATATATGTTCAGGTAAATTTTTATCTCTTTACTGTCTTGTAAGATGCCAATTTTAAGCTAACTTTTCAAAATATTTTTATTATTGTGAGTAATAATTATTGTAAAGTAACTGTAATATTTTCTCTAGAACTACAGATGTGTATTACTATGGTCAGAATCAAGCCTGCTGTCACTAAAGCCTAATGGCAAAACTATTTGAATAAATAAGTTAAAAAGACAAGCAAAAATTATGATAGAATTGTTTTTCTCTTCCTAATGACACATTATGTACAAAACAATATACATAAATATAGAAACACAAAGATTTCTTTTTTGTAGTCTCAGTTATTCAGTATGACTTAGATGATGTGATAAATTTTATCCTCTACCATATCTCTCAGGTTCAACTGTTTTTGTGAGCTCATATATGAGCTCAAAGACAGCTATAATACAGCTGTCTTTGACATTTCAGGGGCAATATACAGTATGTTGACTGTGCCTCTCAGAAATTGTTTCAGGAAGGTTCTTGATTTGCACAGTCTTCTGTATTGTCATACCTTCCTTGACTGTCTGTGGCTGAAAGGTAGGCAGTGCTGCTTGCTGGGCTACTTCTTTAATCCTGCATCCATGCCAGCATGGCTGTTTTGAACAGCCAGTTAGCATGGGGTAAGATGGCACACCTTCTGGTGCCACCAGCTCCTTTCCCATTTCCGTGTTTCTTAGCAGCAATGAGCAGGTGTAAAGGGAAAATAAACTGCCTGCTTATGCTCAAGATTCAAACCAACATTATGTGGCACTCCGGTGCCAGGGGACTCTTTTTTACACTTACTCTGTTATTTAGCCTAGAGGGTTGAGGAGTATGAAATTACTTTGAAGTACCTTCCCCTTCTTTGAAATAAAGAGAATCCTGACATTTCTCATCAGCACCTAGAAGTTTACAACACTATTTGTAAAAAACATAAAATGAAATGTTGCTTTCAAAAGGTCTCGGAGCCTACTAAAAACAATCTTATTTGCCAAAAAGCAGGAAACGCTTTTAAACTCAGTGTGTTAACACAGATGTTAAATCTTAAAGGATTCACATGTAATTTATTCAATACATTAAATTTACTGTATGTAGTATAATTTCAGAATGTGCATTAAAAATATGTTATGAAGTGTCATTCCTACCTGCTGAATGGCTGCCAAGTTTGGTAATGCAAGAACATTTTGTTGTTTTACCCCTTCAGCACAATCCTGCATTCAATTTTTAAAAGTTCATAAAAACTGTAAAAAGCCTCAAAATGCCAGATTGGAACATTAAAAACTTTGAAAGTCACAGTGCAATGGTTTTGTGTTTTTGAATAACTCTCTGGGAGCAGGACTGAAAACCCTAGTTGCAAACATACGCTACACAACTCAACTCAACTTTGAGTTACTAACTTCCAGGTTTGGAACTGCATTTTCCTCTATAAACCTGTCTCTGTTAAATATAAACCAGACGGATGTTTTGTGACATTTAGAAATCTTTGCAGAAGACAAAGAGAGGAATGCACAGGTGGATGGGTAGGTGGCATTTGTGAAAGTTCAGTCTTGGGCAGAGTCCTGTGTCATTAAAGTTAGTGAAGTAGCCCAACACTGAGGGCTTGTGAAAGACTTAGTAAGTCTAAATTCTTCTCTGATATGCTTAACCTTTTCTTTTAGTTTTATCATATTAATTCTGATGATTTTCAAAAACTATTTATTTGCCTAGTCAATAAAATAAGCTAATTAAAACTTCTGCTACTTCATGAATTGGCAGGGTATGTACTTCTCTCCTGACTTTTTTAATGTAGTCTAGGCCACTATATTTGAAATAAAATTTACATCGGCTCCTTGAAGCCATAGAAGCTTCATATATTACTTGGTTTAAGTATGGAATTATATATCTATCAGAGGATCTCCGTTCTTATTGAATTCCAAACCCTGGAAAATTTGAGCTTGATTTGATGTTTATTTTCATATATTTCACACTGCTTACTTCATAAGAAACTGTAATTTTCTAACTGTGGATGAACAGTAAAAGCTGGTTCTGAACAAATGAAAACACACATAATGTTATTCCCAGGAGAATTGGCTGTTACATGCAGCAGTTGGTGGCAAGATACTGCAGTGACTGTAGCAAATTAGTAATGTTGTCCATACAAGTGTTGGACTTGTATGAGCTGCTGGCCTATCACTTCATATGAAAGCCTAACCTGTATGCCTTTAGTCCCCAGAAACCTGCTTGTCCTTTTTGGTGAGCCAAAAGGGAAAGCTGTGTTAAAGGGAAGTCCCTTTCCAATATTTTAGTGTAGTTTTTCTACAGAGGATGATCGCCCTCTGAAGCTGACTGTTGGTCAGGAAACTATTGGCAAGATAGACAGCTCCAGTGGCTGCAAGGACGAGGGGTCATGACTCTGTGGAAAGCAAGGAAAACGGTTCCTCTGAAGTGTAGAGAGGTATAAATCTTTCTTAAGTGGCTTTACATATTTGCTGCAAGCAAGGATGTCATTATACAAAAGCATGCCTTAAAATTTCTGGTAACCATCAAAACCACTACTAACTCTGTGGCTGCTAATTTGCTGCTAATGTCTTGCTGGTATACTTCTCTGTGGCTACACTCCTCCTTTGCATTTATGATCCTGACTCTTTCTTTATAGCCTGTTTAAACTCAGGTTTTGGACTCCAGCATACACATTCATTGAGAGGTAATTAGGCAGGCTGCAAGACACCCTCGCCAAACAAGTCACAACTTTTTGAAGCCATTCCATTGCTGGACTGTTGTGAACGATAAGGCAATATTATTCATGTTTGTTGACATATACTATTATGGTTATTGTCATTATACCCCAACTCCCCAGAGTATTGTTTAAATACATGATAAAAGAGATGAAAGCAAGCAGATAATGAAAAAGAAAAAAGGAAATACCATGTAGTTGTTAATTTCTGGCATTGTGTAATTAAACCATCTTCCTTAATGGTGTGTGGGTTTTTTGTTTTTTGTTTTTGGGTTTTTTTTTTTTCCCCAGTATCTAATTAGCAGAGCTATCTGCCTAAGAAGTGCTGGACCATCTGTCTGGAATACTGTTCTGTTCACTTTTTGGTTCTTGACTAATTAACATCTTTCTCTATGAAATTTAATAGTACATTCTGTTTCTACACTGCAAAGAAGTTCATATATAGAAATACATATGAATGTGTACCTGTCCACGTGTATAGTTATGAGTGTCTGTGTAGCTATAAGAGCATAGTTCTTCCAGGAGATCTGATTGCACTCAGTTACGTGTGCAGCTTCCACTCTAGGTGAAGGCAATGCATTTCTTGTTGTCCAGTAAGTACAACTAATACATATCTCACCTAACACATTCTAATTGACCTGTCCTTTCTTGATTGTGTTCAAATTTCAAATTTCCTGTCTGCATTTACTGAGTAAAGTTATAACTGTAGAAAGAGGCTATATTAAAGTTAGTTACTTCGGGTTTTGATTCCCCCACCCCCTTTTGTATTTTGCAATTTTTCTGGAAAATCATAGAATAATTTAGGTTGGAAGGGACCTCCAAGTGTCTTGCCTGGGGACTTACTTTGTTGCTGTATGTTGGACATGAAGAGAATCCCTTGACAGTTATTTCTTAAATGCAAGGGACACCTGAATATTATTCACTGTTTCGACACTTTCCATTATTTTCTTTTAGTGTCCTTTTAAGGTATTTGGATAAATCATTTGGAATTTGAGATTTTCTTTTGGTTTCCATTGGAGCTAATTTCTTTGCATTTATTTGGTTTGCTTGCTGAAGATAAAACAGTTTCATTTTTAAGCAAGACTCCTATCATCCACCCAGCAGAGAAGTTACTGGAATATATTTATTGTTCCAAGGAATATGATTCATTTTAATACTGTAATTTTTAACTTAACATAGATGGGTATTGGATGTATATTTTTCTTCATTTTGAAGATAATAGTTTCATTATATAGCTTGAGTTGGAATTTGCTTCTTCTCTGGCTGGAACTTCTCTCCTCCACTACCCCTGGAAAATGCCAAGAGGGATTTAATCTGAAGTTTTTTAAGCACTTTACAAATATCGATGATGTAATGTTTAAAACACTAATTTATAGTTATTTACAATTGAGCTTTTACAAAAAGATGTCTGCCATCCATTCAAAACTTGAATTTAAACTTATAGACCAAAGCCATGTTTCTGTTCAGTCTGATTTTATGTCAAATCTGGATGGAGCTTTGTGGTTTGTGTGGTTTTTTTTTAACTGAAGAAAACATTATGTGTTCAAAAGTGAGCTGTGACTTCCTCATCAGACTACGCTGAGTCAAATTCAAGTTGTACCCATCAAGTTCCGTCTTTATAGAGTTGGCCACGCTGACTTTCACAGGGCTAAAAATCTGACTGCAAACATTTTGCACTGCTCTACTGGTGACTGTTGTGTAATCAAGATTCTACTAGAATGTTGTTATGCTGAAGACTGGGAAATTAGAAATAAACTAAGCCAAGGCTTTACATTTATAGAGGTGCTTGAAAGACCATGTTGATAGCAGGATTTGTAAAAGCCATGCTGCTGTAAATAGCATCAGCTTGCTGTAAGAAACGGACTGATGTGCTATCTTAAACCCTTCTCCTTAACCTATGCAGCTACATTCTTTGTGGAGGTGCGTGGCAGTAGCTGATGTACTACCCATCCTTATTTTCTCTAGCACTAACATTCAAATCTGTTTCCTCTGTCCCACAGCAAACAAACTTGAGTGTCTATAATTTGGTTCAATGGATTTTGTTGTCATCTTAAGTACAATTATAATATTAACTAAAAACCATACACAGAATGCTGAAGGTTGTATTTTGCCTTGTGAAAATTGGAGCTTCTTATTAAGAAACGTAGGAAAAAAAGAACCCCACAGGATAAGCTTTAGCTGTGTAGGCCTTCATAGTGAATCAAATATCCAACATGGTATGCATATCATATTTGCACTGCTCATCTGAACTTCATGGAAATATTAGCAAATGGCATCAAACAGAAGAATATGTCAGTTTAATGCAAGCAGTGGGTAACAGTAACATCTTTAAGTAAACCCGGTTTTGCACTTGCTTTCTGAAATAAGACAATATGTATATGTCTGGTCTTTCAGAATTAAAACTTTAAAGTTTTAATCATCTACTGAAAAAACCTACATTGTTATTATTCTGTTGGGACAGTTTGTTTTGTCTTTATGTGCTGAAGGTTCAGGACACTTTTTTTCTCCTTTTGTTTCCACATTCAAATGACATTTAACTTGAGGAATTTTCCACCTGTCTTCCCCCTGTATATTACCAGTAGGCTGTGTTGAAAACCCTGAATTTGCAGGAAACTCCCCCAAATGAAGATTAGAAGAAAACAATTAGCTATATATATAAAAAAATTTTTCTATACCTGCTCTTTTTATTTAAACAGCAATAAGACATCTTTATGCATTACTGAACTATGCGGGAGCCTTAGGGGCTAACGCACAACAGTTTGAACTAAGCTCTCTTCAGATGCCTTTGTAATATTCTTCATTTGCAGCCTGCTCTATTATTCTCTCCTCCAGCAGTGGATCCCAGGGCTATAGGGCTCTAAGTACACTTGATTTCAAAGATGGCGCTTAGCTTTGTCACCAGTGTGTCTGCACTTAATTTTTGTCCAGACTATATTACTCCTTTGGCATATGTTGCCATGAACAGGGTTTTCCCAGAGAGTTTGCCATTTGGTTAGCTTGCAAGCATATGTATTTCTATATGGTTACAGTAATTTAATCTATTTGGGTTTTTGTATGTGCTGTTAGCTATGGTATCCAGAGATATTATATAATGTTTTAATATTTAATATCTTTATTTAAAACTGTGCATTTCATGGATGACAATGAAAGAGGAGAAAGGAGTGCTGTCCAACAGCCTCTCACTATGGTCAGAGTTAATAAAGCTTCTGCCTCACTTGTCCTAAATTGCATTGTATTGATAGTCCTAAAAGTACTGCATTGCTGCCTGGTCAAGGGAGGTGATTTTCCAGCTCTACTCTGCGCTGGTGCAACCTCACCTCAAGTATGATCTGCTGTTTTGGGTGCCAAAGTACATTAAGGATATGAAGCTACTAGAGAGTGTCCAGAGGAGGGCCACGAAGTTGGTGAAGGGTTTAGAGGGGAAACCATACAAGGACCAGCTAAAGTCATTGGTTTGTTCAGCCTAGAGAAGAGAAGACTGAGGGCAGACCTCATTGCGGTCTGCAGCTGCCTCACAAGGGGAGGAGGAGGGGCAGGCGCTGATCTCTTCTCTCTGGCGACCAATGATAGGACCCAAGGGAATGGCAGGAAGATGTGCCAGGGGAGGTTTAGGTTGGGTGTTAGGAAAAGGTTCTTCACCCAAAAGGTGGTGGAGCACTGGAACAGGCTCCCCAGGGAGGCAGGCACAGCACTAAGCCTGACGCTATTCAAGAAGCACTTGAACAATACCCTCAGAGATTTGGTGTGAATTTTGCGGTCGTCCTGTGCAGGGACAGGAGCTGAACTTGATCCTTGTGAGTCCCTTCCAACTCAGGACGTTCTATGATTCTATGAAATTTTACTTGCATTATTATGAGCTTGTAGTTCCCAGGTTCTCCAACCATGACCTGCTTGCAGAGATGCATTGCATGCTTTTCTCAGATTTCGCTGAAAGCTTGGAGAACTGTCACTTTTGGCTTCTGCATTTCCCATCTCCAAAGTCTGTTGATATTCTTTTCCAAAACTTTCAGAGCCTGAGAAATGTACTTAATTTGCTTGCTTTGTGACTTTGTGTAATTTTTGCATTTCTCATCCTTCTCCTTCCACTTTTACTGTGGACTTAGAGCCAATCTAAAGCTGGATATTTTGTTGCTGAAAATAGATTTATTGATAAACATTTATTTTTAATCCAATCTTTCTGTCATCTTACTTCCTGCTGTTCATGCTTGGCATATTCTCCTCAGTTCAGTTTTGGCAAGAACTTTCCTTCAAACCTTCCTTTTAAGCACCTGTACTCCACTAAATCTTTCTACTGGTAACTCTTGTGTTTCTCCAGGCACTTGAAATTGTTTGTGTTGTTTAAAGGTAATACACTCAGTATCATACTTGTATCTAGTGCCATATAACGTATCTGTTCAGGCTGTCCTAATGGATTGTTTCGGAACTTATGTTGGTCATCCAAGAGCAGTCTTTTGTACTGTGATTTCCTTATGCACATAAAACACTTTTTGCATTACAGAGTCAAAAGAGTTAAGTCATTGCTGCTTTTTTGTCTAACACATTGCTGCTTTTTTATCTAACTCAGTATGAGATTTCTTTCATGCTGCTAGATACAGCTTGTTATAAACTCTAGGGTCATTCACAAGTGGATTCTTCCAGAAGATTTCAATATATTATATTCCCCAATATGCTGTAGTCATTCATCTGCAAAAGCAAACACTGTAAATGAGAAGGTTTGGGGGGAAATAGAAGTAATGGGATTAGGTTTTGTATGTCTTTTCTTTCCCCTGCAGTGAAAAAGCTCATTCTTGGGCTTGTTGAAACACAAATCAGAGTGTACTGCATAGTATACTCTGAAAACATTTTCCCCTTTAGTTTAAATAGGTTTCACCCTATTATTTTTATTAATTATAGAGTCTGCTAGCTATTAATATAGTCTTTGTGAAAAGACAGGTACAAAAAATTACCTATAAAAAATCTGAATGAATGGTCTTTCATTATTTCCTGGTAAATAAAAATGAAAATCTGGGGTTTCAATAATTAAGCAGCAGTGGTTAGTTTAGAAGTATCAGTTCTTCCTGATTATGTATAGTGCTTTGTGGCATTTTTATCTGAAGAACACGTCCATGTGCACTGTTGGTGAAAGAATGCAGAGTGATTTAAAATGCACCCTGACTACACAGCATATACAGGCATTTGAATATGTACATGTATGGGGACATGAACACCAAGCGTATGACCTGCTCCACTGAACAATAGAGTTCGTAAGTCATAGCTGTTGAATGTTAAATATGGAAATAATTGGAGTTAACTCATGCAGTGAAACTGTAGTAATGCAGACTAGGCGTTACAGTCCTGACATAAATCTGTTGAAGCAGAGAGACAGCTCAAAAATGAGGATAAATTGCTTCTGCTTTGCAGTGCTCCGTTTCACTGTTGTCTTGTATGTGTCCGCTCATTGCTCCTTCTCTGAATGGATGTTTTAGTCCCTCTGATTAGTGCTGCAGTCATACCTTGAGAAACTAAAATTTCCTTTTGATGCTTGAGATAAAGACTGCAAAACCAGCAACAGGGCACATTTTCCTACGGTGCAAAGTCTCTCAGCAGAGCTGACCTCAGATGCTGTGCTGACGCAGTGCAACTCTGCTGGGGAGGGAGGCTCAGCCTTTCTCTCTGTTCCTAACTGCTTACCTTAATAAGACTCATACAAAAGCAGCTAAATAGCATCGGATGTGATTGTGGTTATTTCTGCTGTAGTGGTAGGTACAGTGAATCATGGGGATGGCCAGCCTCACTTCCGATTAAGACACTGGGAACCATCAGCAGCAAAATTACATTTCTAAGGAGAAAAAGAATCACCCACAGCTATGGCCTGAAGCACATATCTCAAGCATGAGCTTAGATAGCTCTGAGGTTTATATTCCTGTGTTCCCTGCATTTCTAACTAATTCCTGTTGGTTGCAGGCAGTGGAATGGCAATGTGATGAAGCTACTAAAAGAGCCTGTTACAGTAAAGGCAAATCAAAGGTAAGCATGAGACAGCTGTTCTGCTTTAATAAAATTTATATGTTAACAGCAGGTGTAATTCAGTGTATAAATCTCTGCCTTATGCATTTTTACTGTCTCCCTTTCTGAAGAGAGTTGTAGGAAAGGAGTCTGACACTGATGTATAAGCAAAGGAATAAACAACAATAGGAGGAGCGTGGGGTGAGAGGTACAGTCACGTGACTCTTTTCTGAAATAATCAAGAACTTCAGTTTCCAAGGATTTACTCTTTTGACTCTACAACATGTCCTATGTAATGGACTGTATTCTCACTTCATTTTCAGTGCTGTAAATCCTGAATAACTGTGTAATTACTTTGTAAATTCCTCAATTTATTTCCCTGTGTATTAGATGCAATTTTAGGAACACTTATATTTCATATCTATTGGTGCTAGGGAAAAAATAATATGAAATTCACAAACTTTTTAAACATGGGTCTTGATATATTTTTAGTATTCAGAACCAGTTCCTTATCTGGCCAACTACACTTACTTTTATTCAGCACAGGTAAGTACAGTGCAAAGGTGGAACCTGGATGGATGCTGTGTTCTTTAGCGGCTGTCCTAAGCTGAAGTTAGTTATCGAATTAATTATAAAGACAGTTAGAAATGCATGCAGTCTATGTCTGTAGTAATGATACTGTTTAATGTTTAAAGTTAATTGAGTTGAAACATAAAGGGAAAACACATCAAGAGCGATAACTACAGAAGAACAGAAGAGCACACTTGCTTTCAGGACCCCTGTTCAGTAGAACATGTCAACATATGTTATTCATGTGCAAAACTCAAGAAAAAAACAAGCTTCAAAAATCAGTTCCAAATACTTCTACCATCTAGTAGAGGAGGACTCTCTTCTGCATAGTCATCTAGTCACTGACTTTTTAACTTCTCCCATTAAATGGTTCATTTTCACTTTTTTTTACTACATGCTGGAAAATAATGTTGCGGCGTACCCTTGGCCTGTCCATTTCTGTTTGAGATTAAAGAGGAAGAATGGCCTCACTTCAGAAGCAGGGCCATGTTATACTGTGAGGAGAGAAAAAGACAGAATTTCTTAGAAAAAAAAGCAAGAATAGTGGATGTGCAGTGTAAAGCTTCATGCATGGGAGATGATTGTCTTTACAGAGGAGCATCTTTCACTGGAGAAATGAGTTTATGCTACTGGGAAAAGGCATTAAGAATGGTGTTACCATCTTTGTCCTTCTCCTTTCCCTTTCTTTCCATCCCAGTGTGGGAAACGTATTTAAGGGTTACTGGTCACTACCTATTAAGGTGCAGGATCTAGTAGATATACCGAAGGTATTAATAGCTAGAGAAAAGAAATGGGTTAGATTTTACTTTAATGAGAGTAGACAAACTGTGGTGACCCAAGTTATGTGTGAAGGCTTTAATGGCAGAAATAACATCTAGCAATTGTTCTGATCTGCGATCTTACTTGTCAGTTTGTAGAGAGAAAAAAGAAAACAAAAACTTCTGGGTCCTCATACTTTAAGCAAATATTCCTTTTTGAAAGTTGTAATTTCTCCCTAGAAGATTTATGCTTCTTCATGTAATATAACCCTCAAGCCTTCATCCTTAGTTGTGAGATGACAATACTCTGAAGTGAGAGAGCATGCTCAAGTGACAACAGAATATGACAGGTTGCATTGATCAAGGTGCATATACAGTACAAACTCTCATGGTAGGAATGCAATGTGTAACTAAAAGTTTATGCCTCTATTTTACAGTGATTTTCCAAGTTTAAAACTGTGAGAATAACATTCAGCTTCTCTGAAAGTCAGTGCACTGACTGTCATCTAACATGATGGATGAAAGTAATGATAAATTTGAGACTATGTTAGTGTACTTTAGAATATTATGTTTACAATACTCTTTGTGGTGTAAAATCCACATTCAGTTCAACAGTGCAGAAGCATATGTTGCTATTAAATAATTTTGCTAGGATAAATACTCAACACTGGTGAAACTTATTTAAGAATGGACCTTAGTGTAGTACATATGTGCAGATTTTCATTCATGCTCATCACACCCTTTTGAAGAAGCTGGTGATTGGAAATTATGCTGTCACTGTAAAATAGTATGTATGCTAGTCTAATAATGACCTCTGAGATAGTTTCTTAGTATTGGTATTAGTTAGATAAAGATTTAGTGTTTCGTTTGTATCCATAGCCTTGTTCCTCATTCACAATCTAGAAGACAAGTACAATCCTTATATTTCATTATGTTTGAAGGTAATCCTGGGAGGAAATATTTATTTTCTTATTGTTACCATAGGGCTTCTTTTTGGTGTGCAGACTTTGTGGCCTGAAAGCTTCATGTAGGAGTTGCTGGAGAATACAGAGATACTGACTGAGGCACCCTACTCAGCTGGATTGACAACTGTCTTTTTGAACTTTTCATACCTCTTTTGCTTTCATTGGTGTGACTGAGGTTAAAATCAACGCATAAATTTAAGGCCAGAGAAAGGATAGCCTAATGATGTTTGTCTTTTACTGCCTTATGTCCAAGACTAAAACAAGGCCGCTATACTCTCTGTATAAGGAGGACTTAGGCATGCAGATGAGGAAAGCAGCTGATCTGTGGCATACTTCTCTTCCTAGTCAAACCACAAAAGCGTTCCGTGGAAAAACTGGGAATTATCAGACCAGGAGGAATTCACTCTAGTGCTACAGTGAATTGTCCGTTTTTCCTTCAGAGGAAATTTCCTTCAGAGGAAATCCCCTGGGAGGCACAATTCCAGCTACTGTTATCACTACTTGCTTGTTTCTTGTTGTGTAAATAGTTCCAGCCCAAATTGGAGAGTTGCTAGGAGTTACGTTTCTGTAACATTTCTTAGGGTGGCTTCAGATTTCAGGGCAGACACATGTGTGACTGTAGGGAAGGGACAGGAAAGACTGGAGACAAAATATACAGGGCCAGCCCAGACTGTGGCAAAGGAGAGATGAGGATTACAAGCATGGCTGTGGGTAAGTTATTCATTCAAATCCTGGTTCCTCTTGAAGCTCAGCTGCCCACAGAGTAGCACAGGGGCAACGAGTTCAGGCAGCAAAATTAAATGTCAGTTTGCTGATGGAGTGCCCTGAAACCAGAAGCTAGCTTTGAACCCTGAAGCAACTCTAGTAGTTTTGAGATAATTGTCAGTTAAACACAACTCTTTTTTTTTTCTGTGCTTCTTGAGAAAGAAGCTGCACAGAATTTTTGCCTCTAGCTGTTAGCAGTAGTTGTTGTTCTGAGGTTTATGCTTTAGGAGCCAACGAAGGAAAAAAGCTGAAGGGGAAAATATATAGGGACATCTGTCACATTTGACAGTGTAATGCACACTTGACTTTTGAAGGCTGATGTGCTGATGTTTGTTACTGAGACTTCAGGCATTTATCCACCAATTTAAGCTGTTGCTTAAAATAACTAGTGGCTCCAGGAGTGACCCAGACAAAATTATGTCCTTGTGGCCAGCATGCGTTAGCATTTAGAAGTCTAAAACACCACACATGTTTAAGAGAATAAATTTGGCCATTGAGGCTGGCACTTGTGGTAGGGACTGTTACAAAGGAGAAATGTAAGTACACATGGTAAAAATACGATAAACCAAAGAGAGATTAAAAAAATATATGATTGACGTAAAGTCTCTTATCCCTTGCTTATTGAGGATTCTAATGGCTCTGGGTGTTAGCATCTGAAATTCCAGTGGAAGTATTAAAAAATTAAACACAGGTGTGTTTAAAACGTTAGCCTATACAAGAAACGTTGCTGCAAATGGATAACCATATGCAGTCCGATTGTCCTTGAACTGTCAAGTTGGTCTTGAGCTTAAGTAGCAACCTAGCCTGCTTGGCTGCTGAATTGTTTCTAATAGTTGTATTTTGTTTCAGGTGTGCTGATATAAAATTTCTTGAAATTCTGAAAGAATGTCTGTCTTTCAGAGGTATTTTCACAGCAGAATAGGAAAGTATATGGCATAGAGGTCAGGATGAAATGGAGAACAAGGCTATGTAGAAGATGGCTACCAAACCTACCACCGCCTTCCATGCTAAAAAACCCCTTTGGTTTTGAAGCCCTTTGCATTCACCAATGCCAATTCTACAGTACACATCTCTTTTTTGTGCATCGAAAAAAATGAACCAGCTGATCTTGACTCCAGAGCTAGAAAAGTGACTCTGAACAATTCAAATGACTAAATAATGATTCCTTTTTCAAAATGCTTTTGGGTGATGATTGTTTTATTCATGATTTTTTTAAATTTTGTTTTGTATTATTGTAGATTTGTTGTATGAAGAAAATAGCCAACTGTAAAAGTTATTCTTTCAGTTTTGATTTTGTTGTACTATGTACCCCAAAAAATTTCATGTGAGAAATCTTATTTGCCCTGTTCTGGTATGGATTATTGTGAAGTTGGCACAGGACTTGAGAACATTAAAGAGAAGAATCTTGTGAATCCCAGGAATGTCAGAGTTTAAAAAATTCACATTATTTTTGAACAGAAAGAGTGGGTGATCAGCCTGCAAGAAAATTGGCAGTGGCACTATTTCAGGGAGCTCTGGAATATGAAGAGGGGAGTTTGGATGACTGTAATGTCAGTACCCACTTATTTTTCCTACACTTACATTCCATGGCTTGCTGCAAAGGGCAGGATGGAAACAGCCCAAAGAATAAATTGCTGTGTTATATTCTATGAACCTCCCTGAGCACGCTTTCCACCATAAAAAAGAAGGGTTGCTGCCTTTTTGTTTTTGTTTGTTTGTTAGATAGTTTGTTTGGTTTTGGTTTTTTTTTTTTTTTCTGGTGTAGTTAAAACAGCCTCCAATGGGGAAATAGCCCAGAATTGAAATAATTACTGTTTAAAAGGCTTGCTGCACTACCCAACTCTATTATATGGTTGCATATTAGCTTCTCTTTGGTTGAAAGAATATTAAGATGACAGTTTTGGTAGATTCAAGATAAATATTTTGTGTTTTTACCCAATGGGAGTCAAATCTTAATTCTGAGGTGTTTGACGCTTACCTTTAAAGGCTCAAAGAGAAGCATTTAAAAGCTATGTTTTCATGAGAGACTAATGCGAATGTAGTTTTGGAGCGTATTTTTTCAGAGGTGTTTTTTTCTGAGATTTTATTGGGGTGAGGATTGTGGGATTTTTTAAACTTTATTTGTATAAGGAAAGGTGTAGATAATTAATTCAGAGAATTTTCTCAGAGATCTTGAAAGTATTTTGCCCATCTTGCTTTGCAGTCTATTTTGTGCCTGTTCAATTTATTCAGGTTTATATTTCTTGTCTTCCAGGATGAGAGCCTTTTTTCAAGATAAACAAGCAACACATTTAATATAACTGTAGACCAGATAATAGGACTTCTGCACCATTACTATTACATGGATTTACTTACATGATTCCACTTAATATCTGTTAGAATTGTGTAGCCGTATTTCCACAAGTTTTTTTAATGCTTTACATGAGACTACCTTGTGAATAAATGCTAAAGAACATTCAAATGGAAGGTTCCAGGAAACTTCTCCAAGCATGTTGTTGATTTTGTTCATTTTATTAGACAGGGGCATTGATTTCTGCAGGAGTGTTTGAGTCTTTCCTACATACAGTTCTGGGAGAATTTTAGTATTGCAGAAAAAGGCTTTCTGTCTGCATAAACTGTAGAAATTGCCGCTGTTTTCTATCTTCTGAAATGAGAGAAATGAACATCATAAAGGCTTCACACATCCTAATAGTGTAAAAAACATGTAAAATTATTCCTCAGGAGTGAGCATCTATGTATTGAGCTAATGAAATTTCTTGAGAAACTTCAAATTAACAGAAATATACAGGCTTCTAATAAAAAGCATTGTGCAAATTATGAAACTAGTAGTAGAAAATTCTGCATCTGAACATCTTAAGACATTTATTTATACTAATTTCAACATACTCGTATTATAGATAACCTGTTCTTTCTCCTTTTTTCCTCCCAACTTCCTCCCTTGGCCTCATCTGTCTTCAAAAACAGCATCTGATCTCTTGAGACAGCAGTGTATTATTTAAGTCAGCATCTCTCACTTCAGAGTTAGCTAAACCTTTGAAATATACACTTAGAAGAAATCTTCAGTAGTGAAGAGGTTTATTGTTATCCTAGTAAGAAGTCTGATGGATGCGTGTATTGTAGTTAGGAAATCTATGCATATCATGATGTCTAACACAACAGGTATGCTTAAGCCTTGTTCGCCTAAATTTTTACATGTGGACACATAAACATGGAAAGCAACTTGTAATTAATCTCTCCTATCCTTTGAAGTATTACTTCATATAGTCTTTCTTTTCTGCATGGCAGGAGGAATGCCAGAACTACATTCGAGTGCTTCTTGTTGGAGGCAACCATCTCTTCACCTGTGGAACCAACGCATTCACTCCTATCTGCACCAATCGGACGGTATGAGTTGCATGTTTCATCCCACAAGGTCCAGTCCCTGTTCCTCTGAGCCAGCAGAATAAAAGGCAAAGCATGCTGTGGTTGAGTCCAGGCTATTTGCATATTGATGGGTGAGCGGATGGGTGAAAGGCTGATCTGGCTAGTGGCAGGCCAAAGAGGAGAGTTAACTGATCTCTTTTTGAAGTCTTTGCCTCAGCTGTGGGAGAGAGCACGCCTACGAGCAGCTCAGTTCCTCCCACATGCCAATTTTCACGAACCGTAGGTATTTCTGAGACTTCTGCCACTCTGTCAGGTTTGGCTGGCATCAACCGGTTTAGTTACAAAATGTAGTTGGGTACCTACATGCTGTGTATGTGTGGTTCTGGAGGAGATGAGACTACCCGTAGTAGTGATTTCTGACTGGTGAGAATGAGAAATCTTTGTTGAGAAAATCTGTCATTCTGCTTCTGAAAAAAAACCTAGTTGTAATCTAGGTGTGTCAGAGAAAGAGAGTCCATTAAGGATCAATAATAGTCATAACAAAAATCAAAATGCCACTGTTTGGACTAAGCTGGCTATTTATTTTAGGAGGGGAGATGTGTTTAAATACAAAGAAGAGCTGTATTACAGAAAAGATCCTTGGTGCATTTATTATATTTAAATATATTTATCTTATAGAATATAAATATACAATTTATATGAAATATAAATTAAAATTTATATTAAATTTAAATAACGTATTAACCTCATACTGTGGTTTGTGGCTGCAAGTATTAGGGCTACTAAATGAGAGAGAAAGTTCTGCTGAACGGGAAAGCTCCTTTTTTAAACCTCATTTTTCATGTGAGATTCTTTCCTAGAACACACCAACCAACCAATAGATTTTTTTTTAATTATTATTTTTATTGCCTGGCCATTTGCTACAGTGAATACCTTAGTTGATTCTGCCAATCAGATCTGTTTTCCATAATAACAATCTATGTAGAGATTATTAATTTTTGAGTCACTTCTAATATAAAACATTTTAGGCATGGTGGCTAATGATTAACTTACATGTTTTACATACCAAAGTGGCAAAAATGGGATAAGACAGTATTACTGCAAAACTTTCTACATGAGACAGTTTCAGATTGATGTAAAGGTCAGCTCATTACAGTTGTACAATACCAAAGCAGATAACTGGTGTTTAAGATATGGTTTTGCTCAGATTGACGCAGCTTGGCTGAAATGATAATTTTCAGGTCATTTTAATCCCTTTTTCTCACTCTTTTACAGTTAAGTAACTTGACAGAGATACATGATCAAATCAGTGGCATGGCTCGTTGTCCTTACAGTCCTCAGCACAACTCCACAGCTCTTCTCACTTCCAGTGGGGAATTATATGCTGCTACAGCCATGGATTTTCCAGGAAGGGATCCTGCCATTTATCGCAGTCTGGGGGCCCTTCCTCCGCTCCGCACCGCCCAGTACAACTCCAAGTGGCTGAATGGTGAGTGCTGATGGACCATGAGACTCATCTCTCTTTAACCCATATTCTCCATCTTCACAGTCTTGAAATTCTATTCTGAGAATTTGGATGTTTGAATGTTATTGTTTATCTCATTTTAAAATTACCTTGCATAATATATTATTTTGTTTTACTAGTATAAGTATTAGGCAGCTTGTAGATGTGCACTTATATATTTAAGTCATGTTTGCAGGCCATAAGGATGAGCTGTACTGTATCTCTCAGGTGCTCTTACGTGGTAAAGCAGAGTCAGCCAAGAGCAGTAGTTTGCCTTGAGCAGTCTTTGGTTGAGTTTACAATGGACCGAATTCTCTTGACTTTCCCTGCAGGACCCACCCTTGATAAGCAGAAGTTGTGCTTTCAAGCTGCTTAGGTGGCAGACTGATGTTTTTGACGCTTATTATAGTCAAAGGATAGGGACGAGTCTGCAAAACATATCATAAAATGGTGTTGTAGCAGTGACCTCTGTGTCACGGATGTTAGTCACCTGATGGGGATTTCCAGCTGGGAGAAGCTGTAAACAGGTAGGTATTCCTGAGATGTGACAGGGCCAGTTGCCATTTTAGGTATTACAAAAAAGAAGCAGATTCCTCTGAAGAGAAGATTATTAATTAGCATAAAAAGTGAAATTACGTATATTATAATTTGTCCATGCTTATCCCAGTAGAAAAAACCCATATTTTCATAACGCATGCTACATGACACAACAGTAACCACCAGTCCCTATTTCCACAGGGCATTTCATGTTATGAGAGGATTATTCTCATGTTTAAAATTAAATCTTTGTAGCTTCAGAACATTAGGTTAGCTGCAAGTGACCGACTTTACTTTGAATATTTCAGTTCACATATAATTTGAATGCTGAATTGTGCGTATTTGCTTGATGTATTTTCCTTGTATAAAGAAGCCATCAGAGGTAGCTTGGAGAAATTGTGACCTTCTCTGAAGATCAGCTGATTTTAGCACATTAATTAACAAAACAAATTCAAACTGCATGGAACATAACAGAATTTTAGCAGTGGAAAAGAAATGTGAGAGGAAAAATGAACCCATTGTATAGATGTCCTTGTTCAGGTACCTTTTGTCCACACAGCCATGGTATTGGAACTAATTGCTGTGCTACATACACCTGGGTGCTCCTGTCAAAGCGAAAAAATCTTCACACTGAATTTTCAGTTTAACTGGATATGTTTTATGCCAAAGGGCACACTAAAATTCCCTCCCCCCCCAGCTCCTCTAACTAATCAGATTCACTGTATTTACATTTTGTCTATTTAAAGGTTCAGCTGCACCTCTACATTTTCCATTAGATCTCATTCTTCTGCCTCAAAACTGTTTACAATTAAGTTGCCAGGAAAGTGTGGCTTTTATCTTTGGGGAGGAATAAGATGATGAGTTTTGTAATTGGAGCCAGTTCAAGCAAATCCAATGAAAGACCGGAAGCAGCCCAGTTACCTATGTGAAAGGGGGGGGTGATGTCTTCTGGGGTAGCTAAGAGTTGGGGCTTCATCTGCTTGGGTTGGGGATTCATCTGCTTTTATGTCAATTTGCCTGCTTCTGTGTGACTCAGTGCCAAGAAACTGCAGTAGTTTTTCGGTGCTTGGAAGGAAGTGAAGATTTTGCTGCTTTCAGTGAGAAAGTAACACAGATAATCCTGCAAGAAAAGTAAGGCATCAGCTGGAATGGAAGCTTCCTAGTCAATGTCTGTTCAACAGCAGTAGCTGGCGGTTGCTGTAATTCAGCCTTGTTTTAGGTGTGCATGCGCATGCATATATGTCTGTGAATGTTTGCAATTTAAAGTAAGTTTTTCTATTACATCCATGTTTCCCTCAGAAGCACAATGTTTTTTCTCAGAGTTTCTGCTCTGCAAATCAGGTTGGACCAATTCAAACCATCTTGCAAGGTGATGGCAGTACTCTGAAATGTAGCTGATTTTCTTGCTCCGTGTGTTATTGCTACACAATAAAGACACTGTTGATTTTAATGGATAGCACACTTCAGTGCCTTCAGGGGTTTTCAATGCCATCAGTCAGGCCAAAGGGACATGCCCATATGCTTAGGCAGTCTGCTGTCAATGTTCACTGTAACTTGTGTGAAAGATCTCAACATGGAAAGCTCAGAGTCTTCATCACAGAAAAAACCATGCTCCTAATCTTAATTGTTGGAAGGTCAGTAATCACAGGAACCACGATACACAGCGTGGGAGGGGAAGATGGAGCTGAATTGTCATGTGGCTGGGGTTAGATCCCATATACCGTGCTGTGATTTCAGCTTCAGGAATCACAGATATCACAAAATAAATTTAAAGTTGATGGCCTGTCTGAGCTTCCTCATTCATTTTGGTTCAGCCAGAGTCATGTATTATCAGGTCCCGCCTTCTGCAGGGGGGGTCTTGATAGGTCTGGGAGCAACCCACATCAGCTGAATAAGTAAATGTTCAGTTATTTTCAGTGTATGTTACTAAGCATCATTCTGATCAGGTGCTTCACCTTACTAGAGTATGGAGAAGTCAGTGAACTTTCATTTCTGTATTATCATTTACATGATGTGCTCAACACTCAGTAACAGGGGTGATGAAGAGTTGGGATACCTTAGTTAAAAATATTAATTATTCAAGATATGTGTAAAGGTGAGTTACAAGAATATGCTGCGAGAGTGTAACTGAAAGGAAAAAGGAAAGTTCAATGATCCCACAGTACATAAAGCACAAAGATCTTGAGCAAGAACTGATCCAAAAAGGTAGATGGACAGCACAGCAACACTGCAAACACACAAATCCTATTGTCACCATTCTCAGCCGAGGAACATGATCACCCAGAGGAGTTAACAACTGCTGCAAACCAGCACTCTCCCCATCCATGAAGAAGGTAGAAAGGCCGCTTACCAGTAACTTACGCTTCAAGGTGTGTTGTTCTGCTATGCTATGTACTCTCCTCTCTCTTTCTCGTTGAGTCTGTGTTCAAGTATTTCTGTGCTTGAGAGAAATGATTTGAGGTAACACAGCACACGTTGAGGATTATGTCTAAAGCAGATAGCTCTTCCATTGATTTCTTCTCCTGACCAAAGAAATCAGCAAGACCTTGAGCATCAGTCAACTGCTCATGTCAGTAAAGGGCAACGTGTTGCTAGTACATTTGAAAATTACCTTTGTGGTATTTCATGAAAATAATAGTCTGCCTAATCGGTCTGCTTTGGACATTATTGAATGATAGCAAATAAATTAAATCTTTCATTGAGAAAAAAGTACACTTTGATTTACAGCTGGCATGCTGTTTATTTGAGTCTCTTTAAGATCTCAGTGTAACATAGAGTTTAAATCACATCCAGAGTGGACTGTAACAGCATGCTTCTAAATTAGACTTTGCTTTAGACTTGATCTGCAAAGTGCAGCAGGGGAAGAATTCATCATCATTTGCTCTAGAGGGCAGAGGTAAATGGAATAGTGTGTTTGAAGTCCAGTAGCTTCAGTGAGTCCAGATCGGTAAGGAAATACCTCCACTGCTTAGACTTAGAAACTTTTTTTCTGTAGTCCCACATTTACAGTTAGTAAAGGTATTTCTCCTTTCAGTTCACCTCCTCAAATCAGTAAATGTTTGATCTGGTACCTCAGTGTGAAAGTTTACCTTTGTCTATAATGTCTGTTTGCTTCACTTAGCCAATAAAAGGGCAAAACCGGTTAAAGAAAGAATTGAAATCCCAATTAATTCCTTTCTGCTTCACCACTTGGAGAAACACTGGCATATTTGGTTTAATAATTTGCTGAATGCCTTTGCTTACAATTGCTTGGGTCTCCAGCTATCTTGAAAAACATTGTAGCTGTTTTCTAAAGAAAAATACACCCTAGACATAAAGTGATAGATGCTATTGGAACACATTAAATAAATAAAAATTTTGTTCTAAATGTCAAGCCATTTTATCAGTGGGTAGACCATAGATGTTTAAAATGTAATCTTATATCAGATGTAGCCCCAACACAGAAAAAGAATATATAAAATAAAATATCCTACAGGTTAGAAACCTTTCCAGCTGAGAAGAGTAGAGAAATGTTTGGATTGTTCTGCTCTGCCAGTAGACGTAGTATTATCACTTAGTCCTCTTCCTGCCCTAAGCATCTGGTTATTAGATACTCTTAATATAGATCTTCTCAGATCACTTTCTTAAAACCATTTTACTTGATGAAAAGCTTATTAATCTGGAGCAGGTACTTTTAGTCTTCACAAGTAGCAGTAAAAGTAGAATTCTTACAAAGCTGGTTTGGTTAGTGGAGTTTAATACAGCTCTGAATCCATTCCTATTATTGTTTCTTAGTGGACTTTTATTATAACTCTTGCTGCTAGTAGGATATGAGGAGAGAAATTATGACCTAAGAACAAAAATTAATCCTTTCACTTTTGCTTTTAAGGATGATTGGAAATGGCTATAATAATTCAGGGTTATCCTTTCGTTTTTCTGTTTTTTAATGAAAAGCCTGGTAATTACCTACTGCAAGCTTTTCTTATTATGTAATATTTTATGTAACACAAAACCAGTGTGTTCTTGAGATGTGCAATTTGGTCTTTAGGTTTCAGATAAGAGACCTGACTGAAAATATGCAAAGCATATGCTATCAGTTGTTGCTTATTTTGCAAGAAGATAAGTAATTACCTTCCTTTGTGCTACCCATGAGGTTGGTTCTGTTCTTTTGTGTGTATCATTGTTTTTGCCAGTATCCTGAAATGGGAGGGAAATGCCTGCTCGTTTTAAAACCCATCCTTAGGTGTCTTCACTGGAGCTACTACCACAGGAAAAAATCAAGCAGTTGTACAGCTTTGAAAGGAAAAACACAGCTCATGTCCCAGATGGCAATGACAGAGTAGGAGAGCAGTAAGTTGATGCAAGATGGAGGTGCCTCCCTGACCTCCTTTCTCCCACACCAGACTAAGTTATTACAAAACACCTTCATAGCTTTTTCTCACCCGTCTAAAATAGTAGACACAGGCAGCACTTCCCATGAAGGTGAGGGTTTTTTTCTTATATAGCTTAGGTAAAACAGCAAGGTCTACCTTCCATTAATGAAACGGCTAGGAGGCTACTGAGGACAGAGCCTGTTCTTTTGTATCTCATCTAGCCTGTTCATGTCAGGTGCCAATCAGAGAGGCTGAATGAGGAAGGAAGGCACCCCTGCAAGCAGATCATCTCTGCCCAGCTGTGAAGAGGCGTGACAGAAGCATTAGCTTCATTAATGCTGCAGAAAACTGTAATACACAGTGAGCCAGAGAGAAGGAAACAGCTTAGAACTGAAATACATCTCAACCAGGGAAAGGTGGAAAAAGGGGCAAATTTCAGGGAACATGAACACACAAAAAGCAGCATTCACCAAAGGAGGAGAACAGAAATGTTGGAGGCAGAGATAGAATTTCAGCAGCAGGCATACCAAGCCTTAAAGTGAAAGGGAAAAGGGATGATTATGAAAGTGATCTCTCATTTCCTTTCTGTTAAGGGAAAAAAAAGGGGTGGTGGCGGGGAGAGGACCAGGTCTGCAGGGAAAGCCCTTTGATCATCTCCCTGCCTGCAAAACTAGGTCAGAGAAAAAAAATAAATGGCAGTCTAAATGTTTGGAGAGAAATTAGTAAGCCATCATAACTGGGTTTTTCTTTCTATGCCATACCTGCTGGTTGGCAAAATCTCTTCAAAAAAAAAAGCTAAGGTCTTTTGTTCTTGTGTATGTGAAATTCTGGAATCGGAGTTTTATGTAACCATCCAAACTTCTGCATCTTTTGATAGATCCCTATAGCCCAAACCTCTGGAGGTTCTGCGTGAATTTATGTAGTCCTCTGTGGTTCTGATTCTGGCCCCACCCCCAAATAAGCTGCTATGCAAGGTTTCTATCCAGTGAATATATGTGATCCAAACTCCAGATGGGAATCCCAAGGACTTGAGAGGGTATTAGATCATAGAATTATCACAGAATCAAAGAATGGTTTGGATTGGAAGGGACCTTAAAAATCACCTAGTTCCAACCCCCCTGCCATGAGCAGGGACACCTCCCACTAGACCGGGTTGCTCAAAGCCCCGTCCAACCTGGCCTTGAGCACTTCCAGGGATGGGGTATGCAGAGCTACTCTGGACAGCCTGTTCCTGTGTTTCACCACTCTCGGCATAAAAAATGTCTTCCTTTAACCTAAGTCTTCCCTCTTTCAGTTTAAAGCCAATACCCCTTGTCTTGTCACTGCATGCCCTTGTAAAAAGTCCCTCTCTGGCTTTCTTGTAGGCCCCCTTCAGGTACTGGAAGGCTGCTGTAAGGTCTCCCCGCAGCCTTCTCTTCTCCAGGCTGAACAACATCAACTCTCTCAACCTGTCTTCGTAGGAGAGGTGCTCCAGCCCTCGGATCATCTTGCCCTGACCCATGGGCAGGACCTTGCACTTGGCCTTGTTGAGCTTCATGAGGTTCACAGGTGCCCAACTCTCAAGCCTGTCATGATCAGAGTAAAGAATGGTTTCTGTCTCTAGTTTTGTCACTCACAAATTTGCATCAGCAAAATGATATATTGCAAAATATTTCAAAATATTATGCCATGTAAGAACACTTCACCTTGAAAACAAAGGAGATTTATTTGAAATAACAACAGGTAATAAACCAAAGAATTTTGTAATACCATATTTGAAAATTATTTTTCAGAAAAGAAATAATTGCATTTCAGAATTTATTAGAGTACATGAGTAAAATGTGATATCTAATAACAGCATCCACTTTTGTGATAATACTGACTTGTATTATAAAAGCTATCAGCAATGTAAGAGAAGATTGGAAAAAATGTCTGGCATACGCAGTTTTAGTGTATTTTGCAGTTCTTGCTCTTCCATGCCCATAAAATCTTCAATTTAGCAAAAGGAAAAGAATATAAAAGAAATCATGGAGAGCTGAGGCATTGCAGAAAAAATAGTAGTCAAAATAGACTTGTAGCCAGCTATGCTATGATGGACTAGCATTTTAAGAATATGTCCTAGATAATTATGAAACAAAGAGGAAAAATAGCTATTAGTAAACAATTATTTCCACCAGTTTTGTACCAGTGCTCAACATTTTAAAGTTCAGCTCCTAAGGATGGATATAACTCTGATGACTACAAATTATATATTACCTTGAAGGCATTTAATGCTGTAGGAAAATTTTACTCTATGATTAAGTTTTGTCCTTAAACATTCATGAGCAGTGATGCCTTGGTCAGCCTAATGCAAGATCTATACTGTTTTTCAACAGATGCAAAGGGCTACACTAAGTGAATATACTTAATGGATACATAGGGATGGCAAAATGCAAATAGGAAATGGGCTTCATTACTTATGTCAGTAAGGTGAAAGAAAATAAGATAAACTGTCACATTTGGCACTTGAATTCTTTCCACTATTTTAAGCTTCCCTTTTGGAGAGCATTTCTCGATGGAGGTTGAACCATATTAAAAAAAACTCAGATGCATCTTCCTAGAATTTAATGCCATTAAGTATTTGGCTGAATACAAATATTTGGAAGAAACGAGTCTTTAGAGGACAGCAGTATGAGGATGTGGTGCATTGATCTAGTGGGGTCAATGAACAAGCTCCAGGCAGATGTTGTTCAGCATTAGACCACTATCCAGACTTCTAAGATTTTGAATATGTTATACGTGGATATATCATGAATCATAGAATAGTTTGGGTTGGAAGGGACATTTAGAGGTAATCTAGTCCAACCCCCCTGCAATGAGCAGGGACATCTTCAGCCAGATCAGGTTGCTCAGAGCCCCATCCAACCTGACCTTGAACGTTTCCAGGGATGGGGCATCTACCACCTCTCTGGGAAACCTGTTCCAGTGTTTCACCACCCTCACTGTAAAAAAATTTCTTCCTTATATCTAGTCAAATCTTCCCTCCTTTATTTTAAAACCATTAACCCTTGTACTATCACAACAGGCTTTGCTAAAATATTTGTCCCCATCTTTCTTATAAGTCCCCTTTAAGTACTGAAAGGCCACCATAAGGTCTCCCTGGAGCTTTCTTTTCTCCAGGCTGAACAACCCCAGCTCTCAACCTGTCTTTGTAGGAGAGGTGTTCCAGCCCTCAGATCATCTTCATGGCCCTCCTCTGGACTCACTCCAACAGTTCCATGTCCTGCTTATACTGGGCACCCCAGAGCTGAATGCAGCTAAACCCAGGTGGGGTCTCACTGGAACAGAGTAGAGGTGCAGAATCACCTCCCTCAGCCTGCTGGCCACGCTTCTTTTGATGCAGCCCAGGATACAGTTGTCTTTCTGGGCTGCAAGCACACATTGTTGGGTCATGTTGAGCTTCTCATTAACCAGTGCCCCAAGTCCTTCTCCTCAGGGCTGCTTTCAATCCCTTCATCCCCCAGTGTGTATTGAATTTGGGGCTTGCCCTGACCCAGGTGCAGGACTTTGCACTTGGCCTTGTTGAACCTCGTGATGTTCATGTGGGCCCACTTCTTGTCCAGGTCCCTCTGGATGGCATCCCATCCCTCAGGCATGTCAGCTGTATCACTCTGCTTGGTGTGATCTGCAGACTTGCTGAGGATGCACTCGATCCCACTGTCTGTGTCACTGATGAAGATATTAGACAGCACTGGTCCCAATACAGACCCCTGAGGGTCTTGTCACCACTTGTCACCAATCTCCATCTGGACATTAAGCTATTGACCACTACCCTCTGGATGCGACCATCCAACCAATTTCTCATCCACCAAATAGTCCATCCTTCAACTCCATCTCTCTCCACTTCACAGAGAAGGATGTTGTGGGGAACTGTGCCAAAGCCCTTACAGAAGTCCAGGTAGATGACATCCGTAGCTCTTCCTTTGTCCACTGATGTAGTCATTCCACCATAGAAGGCCAATAGGTTGGTCAGGCAGGCCTTGCTCTTGGTGAAGCCATGCTGGCTGCCTCGAATCTCCTCTCTGTCCTCCATGTGCCATAGCATAGCTTCTAGGAGGATATGTTCCATGATCTTCCCGGGCACAAAGGGGAGGCTGACAGGACAGTAGTTCCCCAGGTCCTCCTTTCTACCATTTTTAAAAATGAATGCAATATTTCCCTTTTTCCAGTCACCAGGGACTTCACCTGACTGCTGTGACTTTTCAAATATCATGGAGATATCACTAGCAACTACATCAGCCAATTCACTCGGGACTCTCGGATGCATCTTGTCAGGTCCCATAGACTTATATATGTTCAAGTTCCTCAGCTGGTCACGAACCTGATCTCTTACTTTGCTCCCCATCTTGTGGTCCATCCACCTGAGAGGTGTGGGAAGACAGGTTGCCAGTGAAGACTGATGCAAAAAGAGTTGTTGAGTACCTCAGCCTTCTCCTCTGTTGTTACCAGTTTGCCAGTCGTGTTCATTGGGGCTGGTGCGTACGCTTTCTTTGACCTTCCTTTTCTGGCTGACATACCTGTAGAAGCCCTTATTCTTCTTGCATCCCTTACCAAGTTCAGCTCCAGCCACACGTTAGCCTTCCTGACCCCATCCCTACACAACCAGGCAGTGTCCCTATACTCCTCCCAGGACACCTGTCCCTGCTTCCACGGTGTGTGCATTTCCTTCTTGTCCTTTAGTTTGACCAGCAGGTCTCGACTCAGCCAAGCCCGTCTCTTGCCTTCCTTTCCTGATTTTTTTACACCTGCATATCAAGTGCTTTTGCGCTCTGTGGAAAGCATCCTGAAAGATCTGCCAGCTCTCTTCTGCTCATTTGTCCCTGAGGGAAGTTTCCCAGGGGTCCTATTGACTAAGTCCTTGAACAGCTAGAAGTTTGCTTTCCTAAAATTCACTGTCTTGACTTTCCTCTTTGCCTGACCCATATCCCTCAGGACTGCGAGCTCCACCAGTGCATGATCACTGCAGCCCAGGCTGCCTCCAATCCTGACATCACTGATTAGTTCACTTGCACTGGTGACCAACAGGTCCAGTATCGCATCCCCTCTGGCAGGGCTGTCTATTACCTGCCCTAAGAAGTTATCCTCAATGCATTCCAGGAGTCTCCTGGATTGCCTACAGCTCGCTGTGCTACTTTTCCAGCAGATATCAGGGTGATTGAAGTCCCCCAGCAGGATGAGAGCCTGTTGGCACGATGCCTCATGTAGCTGGAGTAGGAAGGCTTCATCAATAGGCTCCCTTGATTGTGCGGCCTGTAGTAGACACCAACCACAAGGTTCCCTTTGTTGCCTTGGTCTCTAATTCTTACCCATGAGCTTTCAATCTGCTTGTGACTATTCTTCAGAGACAGATTTTCACACTCTATCCATTTCTTGATGTAGAGGGCAACTCCTCTGTCCCTCTTTCCTTGCCTGGCCCTTCTGAACAGCCTATAGCCATCGATAGCCTCACTCCAGTCATGGGATTCATCCCACGAAGTTTCAGTAATGACAACCAGGTCATACCTTTCTAGTAGCACAGTGGCTTCCAGCTCCTCCTGTTTGTTGCCTATGCTGCCTGCATTGGTGTAGAGGCACTTCAGGGCTGTCAGCCATGTTACCACTTAAAAGAAAACCCCTTAATTCCTTTGAGGTATTTCACCAGTGTTTCTGTGTTGTCTATTACCTCAGGAGCCCCTTGCTGATCTCCATAAGACTTCAAGTGTTCTGCAGTGTACCCAGCACATCTTGGAGCAACAGGCTGAGGGCCCTCGCTAGCAGCCTGTCCCTCTAACCTTGATGTGTCATCCCACAGCTTGGCATGGGCAAGCCTGATATTATACACCTCCCCCTTCAAGCCTATATCTATGTCTGTGTCTTATTTTGTGTATATATATATAACCTGATCTGTGCCTAGATCTGACAAACTTCTAATTTTAGTTTTCACATTTCTGGGGCTAATTTCACTTTTGACTGGGTCTCTAAATGCATCACACTTGAGATGTGAGTGGTCGCTTCTCACTGGGACAGTCAGTGGAAATCACAGCTCTTTCTTGCTCAGCCTAGGCTTTGAAACTTCTAATCCTTGAAGTTAATTGCTGTTACATCCAGAAAGAAAGACAGATCATTCCCTTTCATTTGGTTCACTCTGGAAACAGTAGCATCTGCTAACTAGGTAAATTAAGTCATAGCAGTCTACTTCAGAGGATGTGGAGTTTTAACCCATAAAGACTACAAGCCAACTTTCTTCCTCCAAAGCTCAGGAAGTGAGAAGAAGACAGGACTGTCTCAGATACTCCCACGGAGTGCTCTCAGGCTCAGTTTCCCACTGCTCTTGTCAGAGGAAGGTTCTGTACAGTTCCTCGCATCCTTTTACCCACTCAGACTACATCTACACCACTAAATACACACAACATCCTTGGTCATCTGTATTGCTTAATTGTTGGCTCACTTCTCAGCCTTGTTATAGACCACTCCAACTACTGCTTTCCCAGTGAAAACCTGGCGGTGACTCAGGGAGAAGTTTGCTTTATACAGTGTTAGCAAGAGACAGTACAGGTGGGGCTGCACCATTTGGCTCCTTCTGCCCTCCGGAGTTCCACATCGCATTCCCGTAAGCTTTGCATTTCCGAATTCCCCAGTCTGTTCTTACGCTGCCTCCCAGGGCATGCAGCACTCCCTTAACTTCATGCTACAAGCATGCCGTGCTCTGGGCTGCAGTGTCAGCATGTGCTGCGTGGCAGAGCTGCAGCCAGTCCCTGTGGGAACAGTTGGTGCTGGCAGACAGCATCGATGTGTGTCCAGTCTGGCAGTGATTATGGACTTGGTCTCTGCCACTTGGTCACTAGCCACCTAGTGCTTTCAGAGCATCGGCTTGTGTATCTGTGTAGCACTGCTCCATATTGTATGTTTGAGCTCTTCGTTGTGTCACGTTGACAAACTCATTTTCTTGCTTTCCCAATTCCATTGGTTCCGTTTAATTTGGGAAAGTCTAGTCAGCCTGACACATCCATAAATTGACTATATAAAAATCTACAAAGGTCATACATAATACTCATGACGTTATTACCGGATGATATTCTCATGTTGATCCATACTAGCTGTATCCTGTCACGTACTAGAATCCTCACACTTATTGTGGTGATCTAATAATTCACAAACGAGATGCCTTTACCCTTCCAGAACTGTTTGCAAATTTAGCAGGAAACAAGAGTGTAATTTCATTTTCTGCATTAAAAACTTTTTTGGGAAGTCCTCCATGTCAACAAATAGCAGTTCACAGCACAATCTCTGAATCTAATTTTTCCTAGACAGGAATCTCCTTTCCTGTTTAAAGCTTTGAAGTGATCCAGTTCACTTTTCCCAAAGAGAAAATGAAATAAATAAAGTCTGACATGATAATCCCTCCGTATCCACAGAATTCCCCAAGGTAGCTCTGAGATTATTACATTTCATGCAAATGAAAACAGTTTTCACAAGTTTCAACAGCAGGTCACATTTTCATCAGTTCATAATCAGTAAAATATATGCATAGGTGTTTGCAGATGTGTATGTTGTTTCTCAGTTCTGAATCCATCCCTTAGTTTTTATTGATCATGTATTATGATTATCAGTGCAACTTTAAAATATTGTCTCTTGAAAGATTGACATGGATTTTTCAAGAACCCTAAAGACATTCAGAATGCATTTCATATGATTTTTATTCCTGCAGTTTGTGAAGATTCTATTTGTAATTCATGATTCTCCACACTTTGAGTGCTTCCAATAGTGTTTTTGTCTCTGCAGTAAGTTGTTATTGTGCCAATGTGAGACCTATTTAAATCTGTTTTTAAATCAGGCCTCATTGCAAGGCAGGGCCTCTGTGTTTAATGGTTGTACAGGATGTTTTTGTGGGTGGATCAAATTGATGTTGAGTATTTGCACAGTAAGACATTTTTTACATTAGTCAAGATATTTTTGAGATGATTTCAAAGAGCAAGCAGGGTTATAGGCTACAAAAAGTCAAATGCGTAGTTGGAAAATTTTAATTTTTATGCTATTTCAGGTGGATTGTTTTTCTTAATGTCTATCTTTAGTAGATATTGCTTTAAGTAAGGCACTGACCTTAGTACGGTGGACAAG
Organism: Phalacrocorax carbo; assembly: GCF_963921805.1. Classification (NCBI taxonomy): domain Eukaryota; kingdom Metazoa; phylum Chordata; class Aves; order Suliformes; family Phalacrocoracidae; genus Phalacrocorax; species Phalacrocorax carbo. The sequence goes on along the minus strand of NC_087514.1, from coordinate 79,073,419 downwards.
TAGCCCAAGTTACAGTCAGACTAGTGAATGCATTTTCTTTCCTCCACAGACAGTAGTTCCTTCCATGAGTATAAGAACAATCTAAAAGGATATTGCGTAGAGTGAGGGAAGAAAGTATATTACAGGTTAGGAGGAACAGTGGCTAGGTGTGTTATGGACATAAATTGAAGTTGGATAATGAGGGACAGTGAGTTCTTTTTTTTTTAATTAGCCTGATACTCCTAAAAAGGTTTTCTTTCTAGTATACATCAGTTAAATAAATACAGGTTTGTTCCATAGAGCTGAAAAAATTGATGTGTATTGAGAATGAATGAAATATAATCAGGCTTTATAATGAGAAAAAAAACTTTGTATGCAAGTATTTCTGGATATGTGTTTAATATTTTATGCCTGTCGAACTGTATAACCTCTCTGGAATGTCATAGTATAGAATTTTGTGATTTTTAGCCACATATTTTTGTCATCTTAGTATTAATACTTGTAATTAAATCTTATATATCATTCTACCCTGTTACCTATTCAGCAAACGTATATTTTTAGAGGAAAGAAGATTATAAAAGTTAAAAAGTAAGGTGGTCTTTTTCAGCTTTCTCCACTTTCAGTGTTTAGTGTGTAAAAGTGTAGCAGTATTACATGTTATATTTCAAGAATGAGAGATCATGAGCAAATGAGAATTATTTCTACAAATCTCTAAACTCTAATAATGAATTTTAAATGTTTTTAAAGCCTTTGAAGCAAAATCCCTATCGTAATGGAAGCTTTACACATGTGGAATGAGGATATGAGGTTCTAATAGGGAAAATGTTACTAATAATTTAGCTCTTTGTGTATTGTCAATACAATTTTACCTTTATTGCTATCACAAGTTCTGTCAAACTACTTTACTTTGCGTGTTTTGTTGTTGGGTTTTTTTTAAGACACAAATGCACTGATACTATATAACTTATGAGAGCTCAGGACACAAGCAGATACTCCTCAAAAGTGTTTCGTTGCTATCGTCCAGCAAAACCGCTGCGCAGATCTGAGCGTGTGGAAAATGTGGTGTGTTACAGACTAATCTGAAGGAAGTTCCTAATATGATAATGAGTGAAAGTTACAGGGAGGAGCGAGAGACCTATCACATCTGCTTAGCTTCAGATATCCTAGGCAGCTCAGGACCATCACTGCCACAAGTGGTGCCCTGGAGACTCTCAGCAGAGCAGATAGAGAGGGGCTTCCCTCTATGTGGCAGCACAGTTCCCCTTACGTGGCAGCGCAAGAGACCGCATAAGCTGGGAGCTGGGCCATCTTTGGAGAAGAGTTGTCTGACAGAATTTTGACTGCGGTGTGGAAATGCCAGCTTGTTTGCCTTTCTAGTTCCACTCAAAATGTTGATGCATTTGAGATGTTCCTGCAAAATGCTTAGATTCAATTACAGCAGCTTTTTTGCAGTACAACAATGCTGTCAAGAAACCATCTGGAGCGTTGCCTCGCAATAGGTGTTTTTAAAACTTTTGCTTGTTTCTTTGTTTTTCCCCTTTAGAATAAAATTTGGGAAAGAAAACAAAAATTATGCTTGTTTCTCAGTGTTCTATAACGGATCTTTACACAAGGGGGGCTCTTCTCCACAAATCTGTGTATCAAATTTGCCTTTCATTTAAGAACGCGTCAAGTTGTCATTCTCTCTTAAGGTCATGACTCTCCTCAGTTTTGGTAATCCTTATGGGAAATAGGCCACATATTTATAGTCATTGGTATCGACTGTTTCCTTTTTTTTCTTTTAAGATATATTGCAATCTTGTTTTCTAGATTTTTAAAATATATTCTCTGATTTTTCCTGCATCACCGCCAGTTTTTAATAGATTAAAAAAGAAGAAAAAGGAAAAAAGAAAAATACTGTTATAGTATCAAAAGCTTTAAGCCAGTTAGGGCTGAAATTAGGTTATCTTACCATCAAATGCTCTTGTGTAGAGTTCTCTTTCTTTTCATTACAGCCTCCGAGCACATTCTTAGTCACACTCCGTTACCATCCATTATTCTGCTAATCTGGAGCAATGCCATGGTGGCAAAGCAGAAACAGAGTTAACACAACAGATAAAGCAATTATGTTGTAAAAATACACCATACCCATATGTAGAGAAGAAAAACTCAGTGATGCTTTTGACGGTAGAGTACAGTGAGCCGGGACAGGGCTGCCCAGCACAGTTATGTGTGATAGATACCCAGAGCAGAGAGTCTGTCTAGCTATGTTTGTGTAGCTCATAATCCTAGCTGGGCATGAGCTGGCCTGCTCAGATGTCATGTGGCCAGTTCCCCGCAAGGATAATAAAAAATACATTTTTCTAAATCTAATGCTTGAAGATAAATCCAACTTCCATGTCAGTATGAGTGCATGTATCACAGGAAGGTGGAAAATAGTCCTTTCTCCTGTTATTTTCAGAGCCAAATTTTGTGTCATCCTATGACATTGGGAACTTTACCTACTTCTTCTTCCGGGAGAATGCAGTGGAACATGACTGTGGGAAAACGGTCTTCTCTCGTGCTGCTCGCGTGTGCAAAAATGATATTGGTGGCAAGTTCGTGCTGGAGGATACCTGGACTACCTTCATGAAAGCTCGGCTGAACTGCTCTCGCCCTGGAGAAATTCCATTTTACTATAATGAACTACAGAGCACTTTCTTCCTGCCAGAATTGGACTTGATCTATGGGATTTTTACCACTAACGTGTAAGTAAATTCCATGGTGCGTTTTATTTTCTTGCTATTTGTGACAGTCAAAACTAAAGTTTCTGAGCTGCTCTCTTCTGCATATGCCAGGTAAACATCGTAAACTCAACCTACTGTTTTGCCCAATCCGCTGTCCTCTTGTGAGTCAAGTGTCAGTTCCAGATGCTTCCCACGTGAATTGTTGAAGGCGTATGAAAGAAGAATTCTTAGTATTTCCTTACAGCAGGGAGCCAGTTGTGTTTAAGACTATTCAGTCATTTTCCTCACACATTCTTATAAAGACATTATTTTTTTTTATTTTGCACCCTATAGTAATACATAAATACACTATGTTTTTATGAAATAAATATTTGATAATTTTAATATTACATGATTGTGAATTTGACCTGATGTAATTTGACCACGTCAGGAAGAGCTCACCCTACCCAAAAGGGCACAAGACGTGCTCTTACATTTAAATTAGTCCTAACGTATGTGAGTTTGAGGGTCAAACCAAAAATCTAATCTAATTTCAACTGAACCTGTTATATCAACAGGGTAAAATTAAAAAATTAAAAATTTTCATAAATATTAAAACATCGGATGGGCATAAAAGCTCCCTAGATTCTGAGCTTGATATCAAGAGTTGCTTAACTCTTAGGAAAAAAAAGAGGTATTCATCTTAGAAATGTCCTTTGTTGCTTTAATCATGATAACTGGAGTTCATTGTTGCTCGGTAAGAGCAGCCCATGCTTTATGGCTGTGCAGCCCTGTGTTCGGATCACTGGAACAGGGTTTCAGATTTTGGTGTCTGAGTCTTTTACCTGCCTGCAGGGTCTTGCTCTGTAAGTCAGTTTTACTGGGAATTTTAAAAGGGACTTGGGTACCGAAACATAGATCACAGCCCCTTTCTACTGTTGGAAACATCTGGATACCTACCTTCTATAAATATCCATTAGCCACGTGGAAACAGTCACAGATTAATGACAGCAAATTACAATCCCTAAATTTTTTAGACCATGAACATCAATTTGGGCCTGAGCTAGTTTCTCCTACTTTTAGTACAGTCCTTTATTAATGCATCTAAGCATCCTCCAGACACAGGCTGCCCCTTGCATCAGCAGCTCAGGCGGTGAGCATGACTAGTGAGAGGCTGCTTGCACCAGGCTGTGATGATTCCTGACTTGGGACATCAGATGATGAGCTTAACCCTGTTCCTGCACTGCAGCAATGCACTGAAGCTAAATGCTGCTTTTTTAAAGAGAATAGTAAAGACTTTGGGGCTACGGGTGATAAGAAAATTTTATGCTCTTTTCAACAGTAATTTTAATTTCATTGGTCTGTTTTACTAGCTAGCTCGAGTCTTAGAAGACTGGTGTTTCTCATATGGCATGCTCATACACTGTTCAACGTGTTCTTTCATGGGAAGTCAAAATAGCCTTGACACTCTCCTACCATGGAAAGCCTGAGCGGAGGAATTCTGCTTCAGAAAATGCACAGGGTTTTGGCCATGGAACGGGAGCAATGCTGTTCTCTCAGAAAGGCTGTCCTGGCAATTTGGGGAACAATGAAGTTTCCTGTGCTGCAAATTCCACAGTTAAGGATGTCAAGGCTGCCATCAGCACACCCTGGCTCTTCTGAGAAAGGACTTGCTACTGTAAGACTATGTTTGCCACGGGAAAGTAGGCAGTATTTGAAACCTTCCTGCCATCAAATATTGTCACTAAATTTTTGGATGTTGTTGAAATGTTGTAGAGTTAAGATTACTTCCCCATATTGAATACCTGTTCAGAGATATCTGCACAACCAGCGTGATCCACCCTTCAGCCCTGCAACCTAACAGTGGAAAAGTGCCAGGGTTTCCCATGAGGTAGAACAACATATTCCTTTCTGTTTGTGTAACAGCATCAGGTATTATTTAACCACATTCAGCGTTTGTCAATCTCAATCATCTTCAGAATTGCAATGATTTTATTGTACCCTAATGCTTTTTTTAATATACTGTGAATCATTTTGTGGAGAAAAAACCAAAGCATTTCTGTCAGTAAAGACTGAGTAATAGCAAAGTCTGCACCCTGTATGTGTGGTTGATTATTAAGTCCACTAAGCCCACTGCTTCGTAATGAAGCTGATTTTGTTTCTTTCAGATCATCCAAAAATGTATAAGCATGAGTCTGATGTGCTTTAAGGACTTCAAGAAATTCAAGAAGACATTGGTATTGTTAATAATATTAGCGAGCTGCCTTTAGTGATAGTTTTTATAGGCAAGGAATTATCAAATCCAACAATAAGTGATTCTGCAGAAATTGTTAGCACGAAACTTCGAGGTCTGGGGATTCTTTTAAATAAGAGTGACAAGCATAAGAAAGCAAAATGCTCTTTTGTCCTGCTATTAAATCCATATATCCTAAGTCTATTTTTCCCGTTGTTGACAAATTTAATCCCCAGGGTTATTTTTTCTTTCCATCATTTTGGAGTTTCTGTAGTAGGTTTTCTTAAGCCTTGGGTAAATTACAGGCTAAGTTTAAAAAAAAAGAAAAAAGAATGCTGTGTGGATCAGTTGTCAGCAGTTTTACCTGCAATGGAAATTTGTGCAACTGCCACCTTCATTATCTATCCCTTTATCTCAAATTGTGGAAAAGAAAATGGAGTTTTCCATATTATGTGCTCTCATAGTCACTGGATTATATTGTTTACGCTGTGCAGAATAACTTTACTGTCATGTATATCACATTTTCAAGACAAGAACAGGAGATTGAATGTTTTGCCTGGCTGATGTTTACTCCTGTTTATTCCTCTAATGGGGTATCTTGTAAAGTAAGCAGTCCAAGTTGTTTTCTCTTGATGGGTTTCTGGAACTTGCATTCTCATTGCTGCACAGCATCTCTTGGAAGACAGGATTTTTGTGGAAGTGCCTTACCCAGGGGTTCCATAGGGTCCAGAGACATACCATGCACTGAAAATCCTTACTGCTGTCATGCAGCCATTGGTTGTATAGAAGAAACATTTATAATGAGCCCTGAGAATAATCTTATTCTGAACTTTGTAACTATAAGAAAGGTGTCCCTGATTCATGTGATTATATGTGGAAGTAAAGTATGGCCTTGTGGTATTAGAGCAGCAGCAGAGGTAGAAAGTCCCCAGTTTCTCCCACACCAGCTACTTGGTAAGGCTGACAAAAATTTAAAATCCATTGTCTGTGGCCTAAATCAGCACATTATATATCATTATCTTGAGATGTCTCCTGTCTGGTCCTATCTGCTTTCTTAATTACTTGAAGGATTGAAGAGTTACTGCCTTTTAAATTTATTTTTCAGCAAATGGACTTTTTGATGTTGTTACTTAGGTTAATGTTTATATTTCTTTTGCAGGAACAGCATAGCAGCTTCAGCAGTTTGTGTTTTCAACTTGAGTGCCATAACTCAGGCCTTTAATGGACCCTTCAAATACCAGGAAAACTCTCGCTCTGCTTGGCTTCCATATCCCAATCCTAACCCTAATTTTCAGGTACAGATATGTGGGAGAAGGACAATAGTTTACATGAGATTTTTTCAAAGTGCTGTATGGTTCATAATTAGTAAGTCCAGTTTTGCAATATGTTATAGCCTAAGACCTTAAAAAAAAAAATTACCAAAAAAAATGAGAAAAGGCTTAAGAGGTCCCCTTATTTCAACATACTTAATTTTGTCCTTCCACAAAATAATTTAGGTTGGAAAGCAGATGTGCTTTGAAGGGTAGGAGAGAAAAGGCCTAACTTCAGTCTTCTTTCAAAATGAAACACTATAGTTATCTGTCAAGTTAACATTCCTGTCTGAGGTATGATCAAGTTGCTATTCTCTTTTACATTCTATTTGAACTAATAAAACCTGAAAAAGGAACATTGCTTAACAGAAAAAAGAAAGGAGGGGAGAGGCAAAGGAGGAGTGGTCAGGATTTTGTATCTTTTCCTGCACAAAGTGGTCCACACTCCCTGAAGAGTCTGATTAAAAGAATATGTGATGTGGTGTGCCCCTTATTTGAACTTGTCAGCCTCGGAGGCTGTAACAATCTGCACTTGGCTGACAGCGTAAAACTAATTAGTCCAATGTGGGTAACTCAGTGGAACTTTCTACAAAAAGAAAAGGGTATTTCAGGTAAGCACATACATGTTGTTTTCTTCTTCTGCAAAGTCACCGCTCCTGCTAGGACAATTTTAGCAAGTGTGTTTCTATCAAGGGAAATGGAAGGGAAAACAACATTAATTTAGTGTTTTAAAACAACGGCTTTTCACCTTTATCCCCCTGTCACCACCCCTTAATCTCAATGCAATTTCATTAGTTCAGTGCCTTCCCTAACTTCTTGTAAGGGTCATGAGATCCTTGCAAGCATGAAACAGAATCACCCATGGTGGATTTTACATAGTTTTAATTACTTCCTGATTTTTGCAAACAATGGAAAATAAGGCACTGAATTTGCTCTGAATTACAGGCCCAAGCCACGTTACCTTTCCTAAATAGTATGTTCGGCGTTAGCCCAAATGACAAGACACCGTTTAAGTAAGCCATATTGCAGAAGTGGGCTATATTTGTATACAGCTTTTTACAAATTGTAGAAATATTTGTGTTGTCAAAATAGCGACAGTAAGAGGGTCTAAGTGAGGCTAAATATTTGAAGGAGAAAGACTGAAGAAAGGCCTGTATATATAAATCTTACCTTCTTTCTGACTAGGTGAGCAAGTCCAATAAATATTATTAACCTCTCCCTACAAACCTTGTATTAATGTGTTGATAATTATTGTGAGAGCACCCCATAGAAAATGGTACATACAAACAAAGAAGACAGCCTGATGATTGTGTAAAAATGGTTTAAGTCTCTACATCTCTAAATTCCAGTCAAGATGGTGGTGTTAAAGAAATTTCTTGCTTGCATAGTCTGTCTGATTTTAATATGGCTGGTACTCAACAAATTTACAAGAACAGTGGCGACAGTTGTATCACATCTCATTTAGCGACAGCTTTGCAGGCCAGCACTAGTGTTAAAAGCTGTAACGTGGCCTTTTACAACACAATATTGAAGCCAATTGACATTAACTGATCTCTAGGTGTGATTAGTGATGTTGAACTTCTGTTCTTTTGCAGGTGCTATCTTTTATTTTGTTGAACTTCCTGTTAAATTTCTGGCTCCATAACTGCAGCACTGATGTATACCAGAAGCTAGTCTAATGCTTAGAGCTAGGTGTAACCATTTTTTGTGACTTGATGGTGCGTTAGAGTACATACTGCTTGTAGATGGGATATATTCATCAGCTGAGTCACTGGTTTCCTTCTCAGAAAGGAGGACTTTTCTATTGTAGAGTGCTTATGATAAAATATCATATTTAGCACTGGTGAGGCTGCACCTTGAATATTGTATTCAGTTTTGGACCCCTCACTGCAAGAAGAACATTGAGCTGCTGGAGCATGTCCAGAGAAGGCCAACGAAGCTGGTGAAGGGTTTGGAGAGCAGGTCTTATGAGGAGAGGTTGAGAAGCTGAGGTTGTTCAGCATGGAGAAGAGGAGGCTGAGGGGGGACCTTCTCTCTCTCTACAACTACCTGAAAGGAGGTTGTAGTGAGGTGGGTGTTGGTCTCTTCTCCCAAGTTACTGGCAATAGGATGAGAGGAAATGGCTTCAAGCTGTGGACTTACTTGAGAGCCACTGATGTGCCAGCCGAGGTATTTCCATACTGGTGAATGTTGAACCTTTTCTGTTGCTATTACTAGGCCGTGTAGCTGGAGCTGTTGCTGTAAATATAATTCTTGCTGTGCTGAGAAAGGTTGTTCTTGCGCAAACAAGATGTCATCCATGTAATGGTAAATTACAGTGTCCGGCCATTGCTGCCTCACGTCTTTTAATGCAGCATCTACAAAAAGTTGACACAGAGTAGGGCTATTCTTCATGCCTTGTGGCAATACTGTCCATTCGAAACGTAAGTCAGGACCCTCTCTGTTGATTGCTGGTAAAGTAAATGCAAATCGCCGGGTATCCTGAGGATGCAGCTTTATAGTAAAAAAGCAGTCCTTTAAGTCAATAATTAGTAAATGCCAACCAGTTGGTAGCATGGCTGGATTTGGAAGGCCAGGCTGTAAAGCCCCCATCGGTTGCATTTGCTAATTTACTGCCCGTAAATCATGTAACAGTCTGTACTTCCCTGACTTTTTCTTGATAACAAAAATAGGGGTGTTCCAGGGGCTTGTCGATGGTCGGAGGTGCCCTTGATCTAATTGTTCTTTTATTAATATGTGGGCTTGTTGTAGACTTTCCCGTTTGAGCGGCCACTGTCCGACTCATACTGGCCCTTCTGTGAGCCATGTCAGTGGGATTGGGAAAGTCCATGTGGCAGTGACCCTCTTTGGTTACTGTTAAGAGTTTTTAGCTGGACCCAATGGGGCGAGAGCGGCACAAACTTGTTGCTGTACGTGTACCATTCCCTGCCCAACTTCTCTCAATGCTTCAACTAACATAGCTTGGGGGCCGGTAGGTATTGACGCAGCAATGGGCCCTTCATAAGAATTTTCCAATCAAGAGGATTATGGTGTGCAAATAAATTTTGATTGTTAGCAGGGTCCGGCTGATAGATGACAGGGAAAGCCTGAGCTAAGAAATCGGCGGTCTCTAGGTCCCCGTTCTGTAATGCCTCTAACGCGATTTTCCGCCAGTCAACCTGGCCGCGCGCAGCAGGCACAGAACGGTGAGTAGACGGCATGCTCGGCTTATTTTCCTCCACCGGAGAGACTATATCACATAAATTTTTAATATCTTCACCTCCGTTCCCCAAGCTAGTTCCTCCTCCGCTAGTTTCTACAGATGTAGATTTATCAGGGGCGGGGGGGTGGGGGGGGCTTTCGAGGTACGACAACTGGGATCCCCGAGAAGGGAGGTGAGATATTGCCTAAGCCAATTCCAATCTTTCCAGCATTGGGGTCACAGTTGTCTAGCCGATCAGAGGCGGCTGTTGCTAATCTTTTTTCAGTTTTATATTTTTTCATACAGTTAATCACTTCCCGCCAAGGTTTCGTTAGCTTTTTCGCTGTCTTATCGTCATCTATCACCAAGTCCCACAAACAATCACCATAGGCTCTCCACTCCTCTACCTCAAAAATCGACTCCGGTTCTTTAAAAAACCCTTTCGCTTTACCTACTGCAACTAATCCTGACAAGTCTTTTAACTGACTTACTCCCCGCTTTTCTAAAAAGCGCGTTAATAATTCGAAAGCTACCTCGACCTCCATCGCCCGATGTGAGGAAAATCAGCGTCTTTGTACGGCTCTCGCTCCCGGGTTAGCTTCAATTGCGGAAAGCGGATCCCCTCTTGAATTCCGAGGTTGAATCCAGGCCGGAGGGTCGGGACGTATCAAAATTGATGCATAAATCGACTCCTCTTTGCCCCCTGGCTGCCGTCTGCCAGTGCGTCTCCGTCTCTCGCTGCCATATCAGAAATAGTCCTTTTCAGGTCCCTGTTCGGGCGCCATTTGCGGCGAGCGAGGAAAGCAAGCGGCCAACTCAATGTGAGTGATAGAGCAAGCTTCAACTTTATTTTTAAGTCACTGCGCTTTTATATGCTCTTGTAAACAAGCTTCAATAACTGCTTAGTTAATGTCACGGGTTACGATTCTTCCTTAGCAAGCAGTCTAGTTCTGAAGTTCCTTGTTCTTGTTTTATCGTTTGCTCTTAAAGTAGAAATGTCTTTCGCCTTTTTTCCTCCTTTTTAGTGACTTGCAGATTCTCTGTAATTTTCCATCAGCGGGTCTGTGTGGCGGGTCTGTAGTCAAGCTAATTCCATCGCATACCCATAATCCTCCAGCCCGCTTTCTATCTCAAACAACTTATCTTGAAACACACATACTGATTCAATCCTATAGTTCCCCACATCAAGCTGCATCAGGGGAGGTTTAGATTGGGTATATGGACAAATATCTTTACTGAAAGAGTGGTCAGGCATTGGAACTGGCTGCCCAGAGAGGTGGTGGAGTCACCATCCCGGGAGGTGATCAAAAAACATGTAGACATGGCACTTGTGGACGTGGCTGAGGAGACACGGTGGTGTTGGGATGGTGGTTGGACTTGATGATCGTAGAAGTCTTTTCCAACCTTAATGATTCTGTGATTCTATGATTCCAAGCTCTGTTTGTGTAGTCTTGGAAGTATATTTACCCTCAGATTACTCACCTACTCAAGTGTTGCTGACAGAAGTATGTTGTTTGAAGGAAGATACTTCTATGTAGTGATAGCTACATTGGACATTGTATTGCCAAGAATAGATTATATTAATGAAATATTTTCCAGATTAGAATACCACTGGAGTCCCAGTTTTGAGGAGCACAGTTTTTTTCCAGAGATGGTTGCTTCTCTTTTTTTAGAGGATCGTTTCCATCATAAGGCCAAGGGCCATATATATTTCAGTGAACTATGAGCATTCCATCTGGAGTCTTTTCTACTTGATAGATTCAGAGAAATTCTTCTTTGGAGTGGCTTATTTTTTTCACTGGCCTGACACGCAGGGTGGTCACAGAGCAAGTAATTTTTTCCAAGTTGAAAACTAACTTTCCAAGTTGCCAGTTGCTTGATTGTCCTTCCTCATCATATGATCTCTCACTATGAAAATTATTTATTTGAGTTTTTCTTAACAGTTGTGGATTTGGAATGATCACTTAATTTCACATTGAAAACATGGCAATGATGAAAAAACGACAGCTAGGATTTTGCACACTGTATTATTTTGTTCATGCTGTAATTCATAACATAATTTATGACATAGTAAAATAGAATGAAAAAGTATGACTTAGGTACGCCTTTCACATCACCGACATATTTGATAAATGTTGTGAAGTACTGTTTTAATTGTCTGATGCAATTATGCATGAGTAAACATGTGGATGTTTACATATTTACATGCGCTAACAGAAAGCACAAGCTTTCTGTTTTGTGTCCTCAGTTAGTTGAAGACTTAAACACAAAGATGATTTAGCTTTGTTTATTTGTGCTTGAAATTTGTGCATGCAATTAGTGAATGCTTTCCTGTAAGGAAAGAATACTGTTTTCAGGTATAAAATACAGTCAATTCCAAAGCAAAAATGTCTTTGCTGTGGATAATACTTTATAGTTAGAGCTCCACACTGTCCATTCTTGGCTAGTGAATTTAGGGTCTGAAGAAGCTGCTAGAACCATGGATTCTGCTGTGACCTGGGATTTCTGTCAGACCCTGGCTGTGGTAGGACATGGGTTTTCCTTTGAAAACTTGTTATGTCTTTACCACTGTGTCTGTGTAAATTATAAACAACACTATTTGGAAAATTCTGTGGTTTGTTGGATGGTAGTTTTTCTCCTTGCTGCCCTGTGAACATAGGATATAGGAAAATATTACTATAGCCCACTTGTGGTAGTCAGTTTGGTGCACTTCCATATTGTACAGAATTAGGAAGCCTCCATAGTACTGCCTCAGGAAAGTGGAGCTTCCTCAATCACTGTGTGGGCAGTCTGGTCAGCACCAAAATGAGACCTGAAAGTGGAATTCCACACTGTCACTACAAGATACACGCTTGGTTTTTATTTTCTTGTGCTGTAAATCAGAGAGTAAATCTGTTGTTATTGTTGACACATACATTAATGTCACTTTTCTGTGTTTACAGTGTGGCACCATGGACCAGGGTTTGTATGTAAATCTGACTGAGCGAAATCTTCAAGATGCTCAAAAATTCTTCTTAATGCATGAGGTCGTTCAACCAGTTATTCCAATTCCTTACTTTATGGAAGACAACAGCCGATTTTCCCATGTGGTTGTGGATGTTGTGCAGGGAAAGGACATGCTTTTCCATATCATCTATCTTGCCACAGGTATGAACTCTGCATTGCTGTGATAACTGTAAAAGTTTATAAGGTCTATCAGTTTTAAGGTTCTGTGAATCAGTTATGGAATATGTATACCGCACCTTGAACAGCAGCGTTTCCTCTTTGACAGCATTAACGCTACCTTCTACCTTTTCTGAGTAGATGAATTCAGCAGTTCGCGATGTCTTTGTTTATATTATACTGTGAACTCAAATTCTGGCATTTGTTTCCTGTTCTGCTTTGAAGGTAGGAAGCCTACATGCTCTTGAGGGAGCAAACAGTTGGAAATTCTACAAACAGGACTTCACAAGTTTCTCTGTCTGTTATTCTTTTTATGTAGTTCAGGGTAAAATCTTACCCAAGATGGTTTAGGAACCTCTGAGATAGAAATAACTCTACAAATAGCAAATACAATTACTGCTATTGCTATTTCTGACTTTTCTGCTCCTAAGTACTTTATTTATTAACTTTCCATTTGTCCATTTAGATGTGAGCTTAGCAATGAAAGACAAATAATGTTCCACCTAAAATCGCCTTGGTTACAAGTATCGCTTTCTTAGTTCAAAATTTCAAGCTTATTAAGGATAATGAGGGTGTCAGAGAAGAGTTTTTGCAGAACAAGGATGGTCCCCAGCTGATGCTGAAATAATAAGTTGGAGTACCATGTTTAGAGCCTTATGGCATAAGAGTTAGGGTACTTCTCAGATATTTAGTCTCATGCACATTAGTACAGGATAGCTCATCAAAGCAATGGTTTGTTAATGTGCAAAGTTTGTCTCACAATGAGTAAGCCCCAAATGTGATAAATTTGGGGAAAGAATCTGTTGAGCAACAAGAGTAAAAAAGGTCCTAATCCTATTTATTTGACTTTGCAATCAATGAAGTAAATTTCAAAATTATCATTGATTCAGAAGGATTGATCCTGTTTCTACTAATTACTAAAATTATTGTTTGCTAATAAAAACCGTATATTCTAAAGTTTGTCATTTATCAAGAGCCCAAGAAAAATGTGGGCTGTGATTCAATATATGATTTAATTTTCCCTTGAAAGCATGATACTGCTCTTCAAAGATTACTTTTGAGTCTGAAGAAATTTTATAGTAATTTGGTGCATTCGGGTGAGACAGTATTTCTTTGTATGTTATCCTTGTAGCTTTCTCATTGTGCCCCTTGAAAGACAGGCAGTAATATAAAAGCTTTTAATAAGTTAAAACTCTGCTTGGATTTGACCAATTGTAGTCAAAACAGCCTACTGTGTGGTAAATCATAGCAATTTAAGTGAAATCCTGCCAATACTAAATGCTGTTCGTTCTGTTGAGATCTCCTGACAGAACCTGAATTACAGAAACATGTACTGCATCAGTTTTATATGAAGACTATCACTGCATTGTGGGATATTTACATTATAATGGCAGCACCGAGACTTGTATCATTTGTCGTAATTCTGATTGTCTTCAGCTTTCAGTTTCTCTTACTGTGTTTCCTTTTGTTTGGTTCAGTTAAGTTAGGATCTGAAACGTTTAACGGTACATCAAAAAACTGTATTCAGTAGAGGTTCTAGGTTCTTTTTATGCATCTTTCTTGCTGCTAAAAAGATACAGTTCCTATACTCCTTACGATGTATGCTTGCCTTCCACGTTTATTCTTCTCTGTACCTCTGGTTTCGGACATTCATGGAACTAGGGTACTACTTTAGCTGGATCTTTAGTCTGACTCCAGCACATGCTTTTATGTAACTGGACAGTGTCTGTTTTATAAGCGTAAGAAATCATATGATTAAAAAAAAAACAGGAAACAATATAGTGTTCTTGATGTTTTCTTGACAAAGCCAATTCTATTTCACTGAATCACAGTGGTTTTTGTTAACAGGCCTTCTGCCCCCTCCCCCCCAAATAAATGTAAGTAATAAGCTTTATTTTCCAATAAATATTAATGTTCACTTTTCAGAAAAATTAACCTTTTTGATAGATTTTGAAATTACCACACAAGTTTATAAATAAATACCATACCAACAATGCATAAGGATAGTTTAAAAATCCCAAGACATACCAAAATACACAGTGTAATATACTTAAAATCTTGTGATTTGACAAGAAGGGTAGTATTTTTACCTTCTTTGGAGTGCAGGTCGTAATTTTGATTTAATGATATTGGTAATAATGCAGCATCTTAGTTCTCCATAGTCCTAGCTTTGTTTGTGTAGAAGCTGTAGAGCATTTAGGGTTGCGTTTGCATCCTAAACTACATGTGCTAAAAGGTTACTGAGAAAACACCACTGCTTCTGTAAACAGAAACTAAAAGACAGCAGCCTTAACTTTGGAAATAAACAATAACTTTGGAAGCAGACCAAGTTTAACAGTTTTGAATTCATTGAGTGTCCGGCCTTACTCCCACATACAATGTCATCTGCCCCAAACTCCTAACACCATAAAGCATGTGTATGTTTGGGACAGGTGGAAAAGTGGCGTTACAGTCACTACCACACTGAGAAAGGCTGTAGTTATTGTGTCTTTTCTGATTTCTTTTTTTTTTTTTTCATTATTAGAAGTGGTAGCAAATTAAATAGGGAGTTAAATTTTTGCTACAATGTTCCATCTTCAAAAGAAGCCAAAGGAATGATCTGGGGAATGATTGGCTGGTCTGCATTCAGTCCCTGGGAAAATCAAGGAGCACACCTCCCTGGAGCACACTTCCGTGAGCACATGATGTAGAACAAGGTGACTGGGAACATTAAGTGTGGATTTCCCAAGGGTGAATAACACCTGACCAACCTGATTACTCTCTGTGGTAAAATGACTGGATTTGTGCATGAGGAGAGAGTAGTACCTCAACTTCAGCAAGGCTTTTGACACTGTCTCCCACAATGTTCATATATCCAAATTAGGATCTATGGTCTGTATGAGTCAACAATTGGATGTGTAAAACCTGCTTGGACATCAGGCTCAGAGGGTAGGTAATGGGATGTTGTCGTGGTTCTGCCTCAGTTGGCAGCTAAACACCACGCAGCCGCTCGCTCACTCCTCCCCCACCCCTGCGTGATGGGGAAGAGAATCAGAAGAGCAAAAGAACTTGTGGTCGAGATAAGCACAGTTTAATAATTACAATAAAATAATAATTATAATAATGATTATGGTAATAATGACAATAATGTTAATATAATAAAATGGAAAAGGAAGGGGGGGAAAAAGAAAAAAAAACACACAGAAACACAAACAATACAGGTGCTCACCATCACCACCCGCCGACCGACGCTGCCCAGCCCCGAGCCGCGATTCCTGCCCCCGCTCCCCTGGCCAGCCCCACCCAGTTAACATACTGGGCATGATGTTACATGATATGGAATATCCCTTTGGCCAGTTTGAATCCGCTCTCTCAGCTGTGCCCCCTCCCCTCCTGGCTTCTTGTGTACCTGGCAGAGCATGGGAAGATAGACATGTCCTTGACTAGTACAAGCGCTTCCCAGCAACAACCAAAACATCTGTGTGTTATCTCAACATTTTTTCATGCTAAGTTCAAAGCACAGCACTGTGCCAGCTAGAGTGAAGAAAATTAACTCTATCCCAGCTAAAACCATGACAGATGTATACAAGTGGTGAGGAGCTGCGTACTGTGCTGTTTAACATTTTAACCAATGACCTGGAGGAGACAACGGGGTGCACTCTGTCATGCATGCAGATGACACCAGACTGGGGTACCAGTAGTTACACTGGAGGACAGCGCTGCCATCCAAAGGACCTAGAGGGATGTGCTAGCAGAATCTCATGAAATTCAACAGGTGCAAATATGAAGTCCCAAATATGGGAAAGGCTGACTCTCTGCCATCATTGAGACTGGGGACTGACTGTCTAGGAAACAGCACTGCTGATAGGACTTGGGGACTTTGGTAGACAGCAAGCTGAATATGAGCCAAGAGCATGCTCTCACAGCAAAGAAGTCCAACAGTGTCTCGGCCTGTATCAACAGGAACATGGTCAGTAGATCAATGGAAGAGATTATCCCCATACACTCAACACACTTTAGGCCACATCTAGTTTTGGCCTCCCTCCAATACAAGGACATTGATAAATGGGCAAATTCAGCGGAGGGCCATCTTCTGTTGGGGGGTGGAACACCATGCCTTAGGAGAAGAGAAGCTGAGGGAACTGGCCTTGTTCATCCTAGAGGAGAGAAGGTTTCGGGGGGTGGGGGTTGGGGGGGGATGGTGGTGTCTAGTAACAGCCTGCAAATAACTGCAGGGAGTTTACATGAAGAACGAAGCCAGGCTCTTCACAGTGGTGCATGGTGGGAAGACAAGAGACAACAGTCAGAGCGTTTCAGACTGGATATAAAGAAAAACTTTTTCACTCTGAGGACAGTCAAGCACTAGATCAGATTTCCCAGAGAGGTTGTGCAGTCTCCATCCATGGAGGTTTAGACAGTCTATGTTATAACTAGCCATCCTTTGAGCAGGAGGTTGGTCTTGAGACCTCCTGTTGTCCCTTCCAACCTAAATTATCCTCTGTCTATCATATGCCAGTACAATGCGCAAATTGGTTGGTCTAAATTACATTTTTACTCAACCCTGTGATAGTAGATATCATTGTACTTTCTGCTGCCGAAAGGGAAGTGCATTCAACTCTATCAGAAGTACTGGCAGTACAAGATTTACACCTACTGGTGTAAAGCAGGATGGATCTAACCCATGCTGTGTGAGATGCACTCTTTATAACTTTTGTAGTTATAATTCATTACAACATTCTTACAAAAATTGTATTTTAAAATGCACAGAGCTGATTCAGTGGAAAGGTAGGCATATAGACTGGGTTGAATACAAATGAATGCTCTGCTGTCTTTGTTACTCAAAGCAAAAATCCCATTCTTTGAAGCAGATGGGCAGTGGTTAAGAGAAAAGTCTCTCTTTCCCCCCAACATATTCACTTACCTATTCACCCTGTTATTAGAATACAGACATTAGAGAGGAGAATAACCCTGGCAGTGTAAAAGTGTAATCTAATTTCATTAAACCTTAAATAATATAATATTACTTGAGGAGAGACTGGGAGTAAGCAAAAAAATGCCTTCATCTATGGTGTCAACAGTCTTCATTTCCTAAACCTTTGCCAAGTCATCATTCTGCTTGGAGATTCTAATGTGCTGGGATTTAACAGCTGCTGCTCATAGCAAAAATATACTTTAGTACTTTGGAAACACATCTTAATCTTTCGCTGCACTGACTTCTAAGAGAGAATGAAGGGATATATCAATTCCTGCACATTTTGTGTTGCTTAGTACTAGCAGTGCTGCTGGCTTTATGCAGGCAGAAATCCCTGAAACAATTTTCAGAAAGGAAAGTCAAGGAAAGTGTTCACAGAGGTTCTGAACTAAAAATTAATTTAATGTAGAGCAAGCTAGAGAGCAAACCAATATTCTGACAACTTTTCAAGTTTAAAAGACTTCATTTCCTTCTTCATTAGAAAAAAATTCAAAGCCAAATAGTGCTATGTATGTCATAGTTTTGTTTCCCTCCCTTTTGTCTCTTTTTTCTCCCTCCCATTTCTTTCTCCCTTTTAATTTAACTGCCTACGTGCCACATGGTTAAAAACTCTGCCAATATCAAAGGGTCTTCAAAGCATTTTTCAGAAAACAGGATGCTGCAACAAGAGCAAGTAGCCCTTATTTAGAGGATTACTGTAAAATGTGTTGATTTCTTAGAAGGAGTAAGAAAATTATTAGGTATGGTTTCTAGTTTGAGGGTATTCTGAAAACAGTTTCTAGTTGCTGTTTCTTGGGAGTTCAGAAAAGGTAATATTTGTACTGTCTGAAAATAAACTTTTAGGCCATATTTTAAAAATTACTTGGTGGAAAACTCCTGTGTTTTCTCTGTTCTTCAGTCCCAGTGGACAGAGGATGTCCCCTCTGTATCCTGAGTAGAAATGGTATATACCCAGTGGTGGATCTTGATTATTGGGATGTATGGTTTAGCGTTGATGAAATTGGGGTATGGCTGACTTCTAAAGAGGGTATGAAACCTGAAGAAAGATTTCTTGTTGGCTACATTGGACGTCTCTAAAGAGTGGGTTGTTCACTGAACTGAACCTGAATTTTTATGCCATGGAACCGGGTTTTATCTGAGGCTTAAAGATGACTGGAGAATGTTACAACAGGCTTTGAACTTTCCTTCCCAAGAAGTTCTGGAAAGTGTTTTTCCCTGCTCTTAATACCTCAGAATTACAGGTAGCAATGCAGAGAATAATGATAAAAATAATTCTGATGAAACACATAAAGCAGTTATTGTGAAAAGTGGAGAGGTTTGATTGGGAATTTCAAAAGACATTTTTTGAAAATGTAGATGGATTTTTCATACATTAGCCTTTAGAAGGCTTATAACAGGTAATAAATCTCCATATATGTAACATTTTTCTCATGAAGCCCAATGCTGTATATTATCCAGAAACCAGTCCCAACCTCATGAAGTGATTTGGAAGTATGCATGAAACTCAGTTTGGAAATCTTATCAAAACAATTAGTATTTTTCCTGTTTGTCTTACTCAGTGGGAGTAAATTGATGCAAAGCAGTGCACGATTTGATTCCTCTGTAATTTTTTTTACAGTTCTATCTTTTTCCTTTTGTTTTTGTAATCAATACACAACACTTTTTGCTAGGGAACACCCCAAGGTCTTAACAAGAAAAAAAGTCGTGCGTGTTTTTGCTAAAAAATCTCAGATGAAATATTGTAATTTTCCTGGCAGACTACGGGTTCTGATCAAAGTGTGCAGCTTTCATAGTGTAATGTGCATGGTGTCATAATATATGTAGTAATGTGAAGTTATGGACCTTAAAATGATAAGCAAAAACATATGCTTATGTGTGTTCTATACATGGTGAAGAGAGCAACAAAGCTAAAATTGACTGCATTTTTTTCCAATTTGATGCTACTTCTGACTGTATTATCTCAAGTGTATTGAGGTTATTGGAAGTAATCTACAGATAATTTTGTAGAAAGGAGCTACCAGCTTTTCCTCTCAGTTTGAGGAGCAACTTTTTAGTCTAGAAACTACAGTATAAATGCAATAATAATAATGATCAAAGTAGTTGTAATTTGAGTCACAAGTCAAGTGTGAACGTGGTGGTAGTCTATTTGTATGTGTTAATACTTTCTAGTTCAAAAACAGAGAAACAGGGAAATCAGTGTGCAGCTGGATAATGGGGCATATACACTGTGGCAGGCAGTTGTCATCTTTTAAACTATTTCTCTTCTGTTGTGACAGAAAACACGGTTGCTTTGTTTCTTATGCCTTTCCTTGACAAAGGTATAGTGTGCTTTTACACAGTTGTAAAGCACCCCTGCAATGGTTTTAAAACTATTTCCCTGTAAGTTCTTATTCTTCTGTCGTTATGCAATGTCATTTTAAGGACAGTCATCAGTTACTCTGCTGTCCAAAACTGATGCATGTTGGAAGACACCAGTCCTAACCGCAACATCATGATCTTAACATATGTTTTAAAAAAAATCAAGCAGTAAACGATAAAATTAATAAACTTTTTCTTTCCTCCTTTTGCAGTGGCCACTATCTCTGATAGAGGAAAACCCTAGCTGAATGCTTTGTTTATAGTATTAGTCTTTCCAGGAAACACTTTGCTGTGAAGTATCAAAACCATTTAAAAGATTGCTTGATTTTGTCTTCAAGAGTCTCTTGTTCACTCTGGGATTTATGCTAAAGTTACTAAGAATGCTTGCTAGAAAATTTATGTTATTTTCCAGGTAGAATGTCTTTAAAGACAAAGAAGGATAGTGTAAACCATAGCTGGTTTACTAGGTAATTTAAACACAGAAATGTTGATTTGCCACTGCCTTGTGTATTTTGTCAACTGTACTGGGCAAAGTGGCTTGACACTCTACCAAATGAGAATGGTCATGTCTAAAGTCCAGGCTACATAGTAATAAATTATAATATAGGGCTCTATAGAATCGAACCCAGCATTCTAAAGGTCGAGTAGTACTGATTTCCCTTGGCTTTATCACTATGGGTAGAGGTAAATCATTCTGCCAACTCCAATTGGAGAGTGCTAAAGAGGTTTCTTAATAAATAGATGACTTTAACTAGAGCTGGTTAAATTATTCAATGACAGCAATCTCTACATGAGAATCGTAGCCCTTTATTTGCTTTACAAATTACCCACCACTTATTTGTAGTAATTTTTTGTTATTATAATCAGCCCATAAACAGGTCATGATTTTGATCAATTCGTTACTGATACTTGTTCTTAGTTTGTTTGTATTTTAGATAGCGTGTTCATGGATTGCCTGCTGCAAGTAGATGGCGTTTGTATTCTGTTCTCTCATAGGACCGATTTAAGTAGGAGATGCCCTTTTTTTCTCTTCACAAATTATCATTATGTCTTTATAATTGCCCAGCTCTATTGGATAAAAACTGTAAATAGATGTCCAAAGAACATACGGCATGTGCACTTCTGTACCACCGCTGGAAGTCGGAATTGCTGCAAGAAGCAGCTACTGGCTGAAGAAAAGCTGGCTCTGTTTGCATGGGAGCAAGACTAATGTGCAGGCCAGGGAGGGAAAGACTGTGAAGAGCTGGAGACTCAACCTTTCATTAAAAAGAGACAAGCTCCTCTTTGTCACAGTGACACTGAGCTTTCAAATCCTGTTTGACTATTTTATAAACTTAGGATGGCCAAATAGCCTTTCCTTCCTCATTTCTAGTTTTTGTTTTTGGGATTATGACCTCTTCTCTTCTTCCTGGCAGGGAAACTAGACTTGATAACCCCTACATTCATTTGTTATTAGATAATTCTAATGCACAGAATGTGAAGCTGCGAATGAAAGAGGTATCTTACATGGTACTCAGTGTTGTCCTGCTGTCTTCAAAGCTAAGGTATCTATTAGCATCTAAGCCTATACTCAAATCTCTTGTTTTGCCCCTGCTAGCGTGCAGTGCCAGTCAGCAGGCTTGGTCCTAATTTTGAAAACAGCTATTAGAATTAGCCTTATCTTGGAGTGAAGGTTGACCTTCAAACTGTGTAACTCTTGCATGAGTACGCAATGTTCAGGACTCTTCCTGAGACATACGGGGAGGTGGCCTTCCCTTTGAAGGGACTTGGCTGCATCAGAACTTTTCAGAGAGGATTAGGTAACGTGGCACATTGCTGAGCATTGTGAACATCTTCAGAATATTCTGCAAGGCCTTTTACTTTTAAAAAATCTTTCATTTAAAGTGGACTCGCATAGGAGTGACTCAGTGAACCCCTGCTGACCAAAGGAGAAAATGGAAGAGTTAAATCATGGGGAGAAAAAAAAAAGTCAAAAAGAAAGAAGTGTTGGGTCACAAGCATGATGATATGGATGATATATTTATGATATTCAGTGTGAGCTCTCAGTAAAGCAGTCATTAAATGGGATATTCTACTGAACTCCTGTTTTTGCTCATGTTTATGAGCTTCATTCTGCAGCCTTTTTCCCAGTAAACCTCAATAAATCCAAATGTTTACAACTAAGCAAATACAAGGATTGCCACTAGTAATTAGTGGGGTTTTTCCCCCAATAGTCTTTCTGGATTTTTTTTCCCTTGAGTTTACCCAGCTCTGGTCATAGGACGTGGCAAATCTTCATAAGCTGAAGAATTTCTCAATAAAGATATGCCTTATTTACTTTGTTCTGTGACTTAAAAGAGTCATTAGAATGTGAAGATGTGTTATTCCAAATACTGTGGCCTTTGTGTGAAGAGTCCTGTAACCTGCAGGCAGATTCACAAAAAGCTAGACTGGGTTCCACATGCATTGTACTGTATCAAGTCAGGGATAAGAATCATAATATTTGGAATGCAGACTCACTTGTCTACAGATTCATTCTTCTAGCTTTTATTTATTCTTACGTCTTATCCCATGAACCTAGGAAATTTAGTTCTACAACTGCATACCTTCAGGAGGAATAGGCATGACCATAACCAACAGTGGTTAGATCACTAGCCTAGGAGATAAGAGCTGATTTTTAACTAACAGGCTGAGTGAGATTTCTTTGTTATTTCCAGATGTCCCAACTCCTAGACTATTATATAAATAATATAATGTAATATGATTATATATATTATATACTTTGGCTACTACTGCTTTAATGTCTTAGACTAGTGAGATTAACAACTTCTGGTGAAGGGATTTTAGGTTCATGTCTCTAATCCCAACTTCACTTCTGTCTCTTGTACATTTACTTCCTAATTTACATTAGGTTAGAAATTAAATCATTCTTTCCTCCTGTATTTCTGAACAAAAGCTGTGCTTTATGCTGAAGTTGTTGCTGACGTATCATGCATATCATGCTGGATTTGAACTTGTGTGTACTGGATTTGGCTCGTCTGGGGACTGAGGCATAGGGGCATGTACTATGCAAACTGCAAATGAGTTTGGGTAGAGGACAGTTCCTGAAACATTCTAGTCAACCAAGTTTATGGTGCTTCTAGATCAGTACAGTAGTCAGTTGTCTTTCTGACACTTCCACTGAAAACAGCCACATATGACTCAGTTATGAAATCAGGCAAGGTTTATTGTGGGTTATTATCTGAGAAGTAGTTTTGTCCACTTGTGCATCTAAGTGCTTCTTTGATCTGGGCACTGGAAAATTTATTCAGTGGGAAAACACTGTCATATTCATAGCATGCGTTAGGTAGTACAAGGTATTTATTATTGTGGTGGCATGAAGGAAGGCAATAAAAAGTAATAGGAGTAGTAAGCACACCCTGTCTGGTCAGATCCAATCAGAGTTAATGCATCTCAACTTTGTGAGACTGGCAGGGTTCCAGGGCCTGTATTTGATAGTCATTTTATCCTTTGTGTACAGTGTGACATTCTTCGCTGCTGCTCTGTGTCAGACAGCAAGCTTTAAATCATAAGAACCGTTTCATCTTATGATTAATATCTGTTTATTATCTACTCTACTACTTTAGTTAGAGGCTACACATTTCTTTAGAGGTGCTCATCTCCACTACTAAGAAGTCCAGTCTTACCTACTGATTAAACATTTTAGCAGGTCTCTCCAAAATGAGAATGTCTTCTCTTCCTGAGAAGAAGCTTCTGAGAAATTAATATAGACTTTTTTGTTTGTTTCATTGTGAGTTGTCTTACCCAGTAGCAACCTTATAGTTTTATTTCCTTCTTTTTTCATAATCCAAGATATCAGAATTATGCATTGACAGGTGTAGTGTTTCCCATTCAGAACCATAACAATTCTTGTGTCTTCTTTGCCTCAGGGCTTCAGGTTTTGTGTATGTATGTGTGACTTTTCGTACAGTAAAAGCTGGATGTTGCCATCACAAGTGGCTGTAATTACAATATATTGCCAAATGGGCATTCTCTAGAATAGGTGTTACTAACATGTAACCCTTGATATTCAGTCTCTTTAGTTATCAACTAACTGGCCTTAAGGACTGAAATTTTTAATGTTTGGGAATATAAGAGTGTTGCCAGTCACACTTTTCTCAACTGCGTGTGTCTGAACTGCAGGCTAATTTGGCCTAATTTATGTCAGTAAGTATAAATAGATGGCTCACTTCAATTATTACCTTAAGTACAGTCTTGAGCAAACCTTACATAATTGTTTCTTATGATAATGTGTTGATTTAAAAGGAGAATTGAAATCCAACGCACCAAATATTTGAGACTTCTAAAAATATCTATTAGGATTTTTGGTGAAGGTATTCTCGTAGCACATTCTCGCAGGTTAGTTTGCATATTGGCAGGATCCGTTTGACTCAAATGCAGTAGCTATAATCAAAGGCAATAAATATGTAAACTTTTTGTACATTCTGTTTTTGGCTTTAGGTTTGATGCACCAACATAATCTCGATGGTCTATTTCATTTTGAACATGACATTGTTGAAGTGCATTCCTTTTCTGAGCCAGAATAATGTGTGTTTTTCCATGCCAAATCACTTCAGTGTGATGCAAGACAAAAAAATGTTATACTGGCCTTCTTTAAAGATGCTGGCTTCCTTTGTCATGATGCTTGTAAATATTTTTTAATTACTGCATTATTTTATAGATAGAACTTGCGTAAATTAAATAAAAATTCAAAATGAGATTATTGCTTAGTAAGGTCAAGGACTTTGTGCTTGATGTTGTTATGGATCATGAGTTTGCTCTGTATTGCCTACCTGAGATTTCCTGATACTTCCACATGGAAGAAAAAGAGAACGAGTGTGGGGTATTAGAGCCAAACTTGAAATTGTTGTCAGTCACCTGTTTGCCAAGTCCTGAGAAACAACTTTCTGTTCTTGAACTCATTAAAGCCTCATCTAAATATTTTATGCTGTAATATTAACTGTAACCTCTCTGCAAGAACAGCATTTCTTAAATGAATGTTATTATCTAAAGTATTGTTATATGTTTGAATTCTCACATTTTAATATGACTTTCTGAAGGGGATATAAATCATAGAATCATAGGATATCTCGAGTTGGAAGGGACCCATAGGATAATCAAGTCCAACTCCCTACTCCTCGCAGGATAATGGTGATACTTGGTATGGGGACATGATCAGGTAGCCATGCTCTGAGCAAAACTGACAGAGCTCCATTGGATTATCCTCTGCTCTGAACACAGGAACATGAGAGAGAAGGTTAGGCTGTTGATACAGTGATCTGGATGGGAGCAACACTCATTTGGAGTATGTAGAGATGAGGTTCAATTTCTCTTGGGCTTCAAAATTCAAAGCCATCTCTTCCGCTTCCTTGGTGAATGCTTGATCCAAGAGAGATGGGGCTACTGCGGATGGGGAGGAGCCCTCCCGGAACCACTTACTGACAGTATTTTAACCCGCATGCAGAGCACATGGTTCATCTGGTCTGAAGATGTAGAAGCACAGCAGCTCACAAGACAAGTAGGTAGAGAATTCAGCTAGAGAGATGATGCCTTGCCCCCTGCTGCAATGACTATTAAAATATCTTTCTGATGCCTTTTTAAATAAGCAGTAAGTGTTCCCTGCAATTCCCTAAGGACATGGATACCCTATTGCTTGAAAGGTGTAAAATCACATCAGAAGGTGCTGAGAGTAAGGAATAGGTGTTTTTCACAGGCTCAGTATATAGCTTATCTCTCTCACACCTGTTCCCAGCATTTTAATACTCTTCCTCATTGGTGTATGTTAACATGACTCTCAGAGACTTCATCATTTTTCTTGGCTGCCTCTGAGACTTTTCTGTCTTTAGTTCGGCTGTCTCCTATACATCAAGGGAGAATAAGGTAACTGTCTGTCACAGATTTCCACTGATAGATAAATTCCAAAATTGTATTTGAAAACTGAAACTGAATTTTTATTTTATCTTTGGAGGGGTAGGGGGGTGATTTAATCTTCAATAATTGTTGATTAGTGTTTGTCATTAATTTGTATGTTCTTTCTCTGCCCAAACAAACACATGGCTCTGTCTGGGGAAAGCTCCTTATTTTGGCATAACTAGTATCTAGATGAGCACTTTTTTATTAAAAGGAGTCTTTGAATCAGTAGTTCTAATTCCTGTGTAGAAAGGTTAGTCCATAAATACTCCTTTCATAATATAAATACATATTATATATTGACATAGAGCCATGAGAAACTCCTCTAGTTGCAGAGGTACAACTGAATTTCTCTTGGAATAGTCACTAGGGCATTAAGAAGCTTGCTAATAATTTCAGAAGGTACGCAAAAAGGTTGTGGCTAAAATGCTACCTTTCAGATTCTTAATAGTTGGCAAATGAGTTAAATTATCTCTCCTGCATAAAAGCCTGGGGACCTGTAATAGACCATCATACCTCCTTTGTTGACAGGCATTATCAACAATGTCTCATTTCAGCTTTAATTCAAATTAATTTCCAATACTGTAAGGAAGCACATCAATATTTACTTGAAATGTAAGAGGAAAGAGGGAATAAGAAGGAGTCAGAGCCAAAGATAAAGAAATATTTTGCGTGCTTGCTTTTTATAGACTGTCTTTTAAAACTGTTGTTACATCCAAGAATTGAAAAGCAAACCCAAACCAGATTGCAGAAATACTAGGGGTCTTACCCAAAGAAGAATATTTTAATGTAAGTTTTTTCTACATTTTTATTTTGCTGCTTCCAAAACTCTCTTCAAAGAAAAGGCCAACCCTTTCCTAATTCCTAAGCGTGATAGTTAACCAACTATTTTGTGCTTTGAAACTGTTAATACACTAAACACCATGTGGTATAACTGTTTGTATATAATATAAAGGTGGCTTTTCTAAAACATATTAAAATGACATATCTACCATTCTACACTTCTTTTTCTAATTGTAAGGACAACAGAAAACTGAATGTCTAATCGTAGGATTGCTATGAACTGTGTATAGCAGGAAGCAGGAAACTGTGATTGATTAGTTGTAGAAGTTGCTTTCCTTAAATTCGGCAGTCTGTGCTTCCCTGCTCATTTTCGTTAACTTTCCTCTTTCTGCTAAACATACCAGCAGACCAACAATAACTGTGTTTGTGCCTGGACTTTGCTAAATGTATAAGTCTGTGCTCTTATATGACCAAGGATTCTTATATTATTGTTGCTGTCTAGCAATAACAGAAATACATAAACAACCTCTGAAATCCAAAGCCCTTTGAAATTTGGCATGTAAAGAGAATGATTTGGTGTAAAATCTGGGATCATTAAAAAACAAAACAAACAAACACAAAACCAAAAACCAATGCCCCTACCTTTCTTTCTGGAATAGAACTAGAACTAGAAAGGACCTGGTTTTATATTTATTTCACATGGGGCCAAAAACTCCAAGACCAAATGTATTCACTGTTTTGGGCTAAGGCCCCAAGATTTCTCAAGCCCCAGACTGTAGCTTTCTTTTTAAATCTAACATCTCTTGTTCTACATAAAAGGTCCAATTTCTTGAGAGACATTGATGATGCTGTAATGATTAAGCTAAAAATATAGCTCACTTGGTAGATTATTTAGATTTTTAGTTGATATGCATTCCTGCAACTGTAAAAAACAGCTAGGTAATCTAAGAACTTCACTTAGAGCAAGCTCACTTCATGGTGGTTTGTATATATTTTCTTCAGGTGACAGAAACCAATTAGTATTTATTTTTGTTCCAGATTTACAGTGGTATTAATCCTACCTTTTATATTAACAAATTTGTCACATGGATTACTGTTGCTTAAGTTAATTAAATTTACTGAAATTTAATTAAATGTTCGTGAGCAATGATTTGTGAGTTTTCCAGGTTGCTTGCATACTTTTTTCTCCAAGTGTCCTATGGAGGAGTAGGAAAACTAAGATACCTAAATAGCGGAGAGCTTAAGCCTTTCTGTTTTCTCTAAGTGATGGCACAGAGGGTAACCAGCATTTCATTTAGCCTATTTTGTGTTTAAAAATAAGCCTCCATATTAGCAGGGCAGAACAATTTACAACATTTCATGGGGAAATGCAACAAAATTCTTCTTGTATTTCCAGCTACAATATTTGTTAGAAGCTTTCATTATACTACTAGATAATTACCTTCTTAATCTAATAAATGTGCTTTGTATCTGTATTTCTGTTAATATCCACCATTGTCCTGCTATCATCATGATGATAATGAGCTGTAATAGCAAGGCAATCACAGTAGTTTATTGATGAAATTCTTCTTAAGCTTCTCACAGTTTTTATTTTCTATCAAGGCTGCAAAACAGAACATGTTTGGATTTTTAACCTCCATTTTTTAATTAAACTTGTAGAAAAATCACATCATATATATTTTATTACACAAAGAAATATATTAGAAGTAGAAAAAAAAGAACAAAATAACTATCATACAGACCAGATTGTTCAGTCATTTAATTTCAAATGGAGAGACAAACATGAACATGTAAAAAAGCTCTGAAAATAAAAGTAAAAAAAAAATTTTAAATTGAAACTTATGCCTTGATAAAGCATCAGGATTCCTTATTCATTTTAGACCTTCACTTTTTTTTCCAAAGAAGTAATGGATATGTATTTAAAAATATGAAAATATTTAAAGTAAAACTCTGTAAATTAAGGTGGACATTTTAGAATCAAACTATATTCTTTTTATTTTCACCATCATTGTAGAGGTACTACAATGACATTGTATTACAAAGGCAGGCAACGAAGCTGGTGAAGGGTCTAGAGCACAAATCTTCTGAGGAGAGGTTGAGGGAACTGGGGTTGTTTAGTCTGGAGAAGAGGAGGCTGAGGGGAGACCTTATCACTCTCTACAACTACCTGAAAGGAGGTTGTAGCGAGGTGGGGGTTGGTCTCTTCTCCCAAGTAATAAGTGATAGGACAAGAGGAAATGGCCTCAAGTTGCATCAGGATAGGCTTAAATTGGATATTAAGAAAAATTTCTTCATATAAAGGGTTGTCAAGCATTGGAAGAGGCTGCCCAGGGAAGTGGTTGAGTCTCCATCCCTGGAGATATTTTAATGATGTTATACGTGATGCTTAGGGGCATGGTTTAGTGGGGGACTTGGCAGTGTTAGGTTAACAGTTGGACTTGATGATCTTCAAGGTCTTTTCCAACCTAAACCATTCTATGGTTCTATGATTTAGCCATAATATATTTTTAGTTTTTAAAGCAGAATGGTTCAAGCTCGGTCTTTCACTTTGTCCTTTAGGCTGTTCTATGATTAAAAACCTATTCCTGTAAATCAAGTATACATACATATCTCAGAAACCTGGAGGTAGAAGATAAATTAAGTTACAGAGAATGGCTATATTACCTTATCTTCTAAATATGCCTTTGCTTGAAACCAAATTGTACTCCACCCCCATATGGGAAAAGAGATTATAGCAAGGCTTTAATTATCTGTATTCTACTGATGATTTAACTAATTTAAAAGTTATTTTTAGGAAGGGCAAAAAAGTGCGGGTTTTAAATCCTCTCATATTCTGTGCTCCATAGGCATCTTTTTTGATGTTACACAGGTTGCTAAATCATAAGTCCTGGGCTCTCCCTTTGTAGGCTCAACCAGCTGTTCCTGTGTCTTTTTTCTGAGTTGAGCGCACTTAAGCTCTTATGCAACCTAATACTTTCTGTCATTGGAATAATTTTCTGCTGTTAACCAAATGCACATTCTGCTTTGTGGTAGGGCTTTCTCTTGGTTCCTGTGGTGGAGGAATGCAAATACTGATGATATATTTTTTTGCAGTGACAGGATGTTTATCAATCACCTTGCTCTTTCTTGATTTTGTACTATTATGCATTCTGTACCTCAATTTTGTGTTTGGTATTTCGATTTATTCTTCTGAAAGACCTCTGCCTTGAAGACAACCTTAATACCTTATTTTTTTCTGTTTCCATGGTGTTTAATTAATGCAAATGTTTTATGAAGAATGTAAACACTGTTTATATACACATATGGGTAATATTTACAAGAAATTTTACATTAACAGATTTTTTTCTTTAATATCAGCAGTCGTAATACTGTCTGAATGCTTCTATTTTTCCACTGGAAAAATAATTTGTATACAAAAATAATATGCAAAAACAGTGTGTAATGCACAAAATCAAAGTAGTTAATGAATATAATTTTCCAAAGTCTATTTCATATTGCACTTGAAAATACGTGTAATTTGTGTCCATTTCAACTACACTTTAAAATGTATTCTTGTAAATATTCATCTATTAATTTTAAACGTTTATTTAAAACAAAAAAATCCTGATTATTATGTTGACAGGTTGTTAAGGGTGTCAATGAGTCCGTCGTCACATATTATAATATACTTAGAGTGGTGTATTTCTTGCATAGGTGGTACCTTATTCAGGTTCAATTACAAATGTCACTTGAAGTACTGAATATGGCTTTAGCTTCCATTTTCTATATCTTGTAATGACTGCCTTTTTCATCCATATTGACCACATTCTTTCATCTGCTTAAGACATCTTGCTTTTCTAAACAGTATTTTGTGGGGAAATTGCAAAATAGGCCCTTATTTACATTGTCTGTTCTTAGTTTATAATTTGCAGCCCATTTTGCTGTTCCTTGAGGTTTTCTGGTATATGTGAGGAGATTTTCAGATCTCTAAAGGCACCTTATTGTGCTCAGAAAGTATTGGAATACTTGTAAAGTCACAAACATAGGAATACAACTGGCCTGAGGATATATTTGAGACTATTACAAGTTTCTTTTGCTGGCAACTCTTATAGTTTAGAGGGCACCAATGACTTTTTTTTCAATATTACTGAAAGATGATACCATAGGCTTCTCCTCTGAAAAACATTGACTTGGATTCTTTGTTCTGGTGCTGGTTCAGTTGCTTTCTGGAGACCAACCCTCCAAGGTACCATGCTAAACTACAATAAAATGAAGATTAAGTTGGGGTTTGTTTCACTGTCAAATATGGGAATAGTTAAGACTGAAAGTGTTTCCCTCCCTAAAAGGAATGGGTAGAGGTTTTTTCCCCTTCTTTTAAAGAAGTGAAATGAACTTACTTCCATACTGCCTCATCTTGGATGATTTGTTAAAGATATTTTTTCTTGAAGAATGCAGCAATATTTTGTTAACATAATAGCTCATACAAATATTTATGCTTCTCCGTAGGAAGAAGTTACTGTAGCTACTTGGAGTGTTCTTAATTCTGCTAGGAAACTGAAGAAATTACACGTTTATTACTTTGTTGCATTTTCTGTCTGTTTTGTATGTTCATTTTCTGCTTGCCTTTGCAGGTATCACCATAGACATTGTAATGATTTCAGCCACACTCTTGCAGTGTTCTCCGTTACTGGCTATGCTTTATACCATTTACATCTTAAACTTTGCTTTTCAGTTTTAGAGATCATCCTTTGATCCTGTCCCGTTAACATTTTGTTCATTACAGATCCTGTTTCCTCCAAGCTTGTTCTCTACAACTCCATCTCAGGTTTCCCATTCGGATCTTCGAAGTCTCCATAGTAATATTTCAGCTAGAATGTTTCTTTCCTCTTCACCTTCATTCACAGTCATTAGATTTCTAATGTTCAGTTGCTGGTTTTGCAGGTGTCTCTAAAAGTATAGCCCTACAAGTTAACAAAGCAGATTATTTACTCATTCTGACCAATGACATTATCTGTTATTACAACTGTATATAATCAGTCATCCTTCAACCAAGGCTGTCAGGTGTCTGGATCTATTTCAGCATGTCTTGCTTACCCTGAAGATGTGAAGATGCCATTCATGTGAATTCTTAAATAGCTGTTGGACTTGGGCTTGACATTTGTGATGAAACTGGAACGTTCCATGTGTCCACGGCAATAAAGTTGCATCCATTAGGAAGGTCTGTGTTTACTATTCGCCTTAGCTATTTCTTGGCAGAAGTGGACAGTTAGTTTGATTATAAAGTAAATATTCACCTGGAAGATTTTGAGAAGTCTGAAAACTTCCGTGCCCCAGAGCCATATCCAAGACTAATTTCTTTCCCTACCTCTCTCTTCATTTTTCTTTACAACTGTGGTGTGAAAATGGCTGAATAGTCAACACTTTTGAGGATGGGACTTTTACAAATTCTTTAGGAAATCTGCAGTCTCTGCTGGAGGCTGGATGCATCATGTTGGACACATTGTAGTAGAATCGGCAACACTGGAGGAAAGCACCTGGCTTTTGAAAGTACTGATGCAATGGCTATGATTTTCTGCTCTAAGGAAGCCTGGTGTGGCCAGTATTACATGCTAGCATAGTTTGAGGAGGTTGACAGATACATACCCTTGCTACATACCAGAGTCTGGCGAACATAGCTGCCAATTCAATCTGTGTCTGTCTCAAAGTTGCAGAATAAAAACAGATCCTCACCCTAGTTTGGGCTCCCAGGTGGGTCCATGCAAAATCAGAGTCATAGGCAGGAAGAATTTAAAGCAGAGAAGATAGTTTATAGGAGGTGAGAAGTAGGAGAGTTTACTGAGGCAGAGGTAGACCTCAGATAACATTTTACTCCTTTTTTACTGAACTTACATATGACCCGCCTTGCTGCTGTGAAGGGTAGTGTTTGTTCCTGACAATCTGGGACCTCTGGCACTACTTCTTCACTTAAAGCCCAGTCATTTATGACTTTCAACATTTCTGTATGAGTGCTGGTCCTCTCAGAAAACAAATGGGAAAGGAATGATTCGGGAGATGCTAAAAGAAAGCAAAAGGAAATGGGAGGAACGGAGATTGTACTCCAAGATAAGAAGGAAGAACAAGAGCAATGACAGCTGTCCTGGCGAAGACATTAGTGCTGCTGTTCTCCAAGTGATAATATTTTATTTTGTTCTAGGGTAGTATGCTGCTGTAACCATATTCTCCAGGTCATAGACCTGAACGTAAAAAAAATGTAGTTCTGCCCTCTACATTAAACAAATTTACTGAGGAGAAAAGAAACACAAAATATTTGGTTTTGTTCTTGTCCAAAGCTACACTTCTAAATTAAATGTGTGTTTAGGCATGAGGGGAGGAGGCCTCCAGGCTTGTTTTTTTTAACTCTTTTATCTTTGGAGAGGTGACAGCAAGTGATTCAGTCTGTAGCTGCCAGTATGGCACAATGGCAGGAAGAAGTATTAGTCTGTGCGAGAAGCACGTGCTGAATGTTTACCTGATTTTTGCCTCATGCAGGAAAAAGATGGCAAGCCAAATGAAATGTATTGTGAATCATACTGAATTTGTTGGCTGCCAGTTAGACAAGTGATATGGAGTTGTACTAACTGATCTGTAAAGTGATACCAACTCATTTGCGTGTGTAAAATGATCTCACTGATTCTTCTTTTCTTCCTCTCAGTGTATTTTTCCAACTTCTGTGCTCAAAAAAAATTTCTTTTTTCACTCAGTTACTAACTAATACAGCCACTGATTTTTTATTCTTTTTTTTTCCTGCGCACTTCTCAAACCGTATTTTGACCTTGAAACTTGCTGTAATTATAGTTGAGATTTTGCATCCAGCAATCATCAGTGGAAACACTGCTTGTTGTCTTCCTCAGCCAGCTGTTTATTGCTTAATTGTGAGACAAAACTGACTCTTGGCAAAGCTTTAATTATTTTTTGAATACAACCTTATTTTAGGTTGTTTGGAAAAAAACTACAGTCAAATTAGAAATTTTTTTATATCAAAAATATTAAATTTAAATGGAAATTAAAACTGCCATTTAATAAAAGGTTTCTTCCTAACAAATGCTCTTACATACAGTAAATCCTGGCAAGCTTGTTTATACCAAGAAAGGAGAAAAATGTAAATAGTTATATGAAATGATTATATTAAGAATTGAGAGGTCAGTCAGAAGACTAACATGCAGACGTGATCTGTTACACTCGAAATCTTGTTATGGACAAAGGGAAATGCACTTTATATACTGAGCTAAGCATTTATGGTTCATCTAATTAGTTTTGACTGTCTAATAAAATTAAGTCCATATTATCTACTTATTAAAGTTCTGTTAATAACATGGTTAAAAACTTTTATACAACTTCCTACTACCTCCCCCTGTTATTTGGTGTTACACTTCCCTTCCAGTACTTCTCAGGTCTTAAGATTGACTATTCAGTTTTCCTTGGGAAGGGGGAGAAGACTTTAACAGCGATTAGCATCTTGGTTTCTCCACCCCCTCATCAGTTTTAGAGTCTTCTTGAGGCCAGTTTTTTGTGTTTTCTTAAGGTTGCTTACTTGCTGTTCCTCACCATTTCCCAGGCAGAGTCTGGGAGCCGCACGCTGCCCTCCCCCAGCCCCATGACCCCGGAGGGGCTGTTTGTCCCGCAGTGACTAGGTAGGGGTGCCAGCCCCCTGCCCCGGGCACTCCCAGAGCGAAGCCAATATATGGAGGCCACAGGCACGTGGCCACCAGGCAATTGCTGCCATGGCTAAAATCAGCTCCCACCAAGACAGGGCCAGACCCATGCTGAGACCCTGTGCTGGCAGCTCTACGCCAAGCCTCTGGCTTTGTGCTAGTGATGGCAAAAGCCATATTTACTGGACTGCAGAGCAGAGCATCCTAAACATTTGTCTTACAATTGTTATCAACTCACAAAAGTTGATAGTCTTTCAAGACTTCACGTAAGTAAGAGCTGATCTCAGTATGTGTTTGCAGTGTTGGTTATTTAATGTTTACTATTGCTGGCATATAGAAGATTGCAAAAAGCAGTTTTGGTCAGACAGCTACCTAAAATGTTTACCAGTGTGGGAACGTGGTCCTTTGTGTTCAGAGCAAATGTTCTTTGTATTTTTAAATTATTTAAAGACTTTCCATGAGTGAATCAGAAATCTCATCAGTCATCTGACGCTGCTTTGTAATGCTTAACTGTCTTTGCTTAGAAATCACAGTAAGAAGTGAAGTGCAGATGCTAAAAGATATGATTTTTCAGAGGCCAAAAACCAGAGAAGTAAGAAGGGATGCAGCCTCGTTTTATCGTTATATTCACCTAGACTCAATTAGGACCTACAGATATTAATGCATATGGGCTTTATTAAATGAATGCAATCCATATCTAAAATCCAATGTTTTTAATACATGGGATTTTAAAACAGACTGGGGCAGTGATGGACTTTATTGCTCTTTAAACTGCTTTGAACATAGTAAAGTGTAGTACAATCTGGTAAATTGAAACGAGTAACCCTTGCTGTGAATGTGCATTTGTAATAGCCAGACTTTGAAAGCTTGTTTCCTAATGACTACTGTTGTGAAGTCTGCTCTGTACTAATAAAATTTTTTTTTTACTGTATTACATAACATAGAAAACTTCAATGGCTGCTTTCAAGTTCTCTTTGCTGTACTATAAGCGATTTAGGAAACTCCAGTGGAAGTATTCCCAGATTCTGAGGCTTCATTGAGAACATCCAGCATGGGATGAAAATTTGTTCACTGAATGACACCAAGTAGGTAGAATTGCTAGTATGATTTTTAGTAACTCCTTTTCCTCTTGCCTTTGCAGACTATGGCACTATTAAGAAAGTACTGGCCCCAATGAACCAGACTTCAAGCAGCTGCCTGCTCGAGGAGATTGAACTCTTGCCAAAAAGTCAGCGAGAGCCCATCAGGAGCCTTCAGATCCTGCACAGCCAGAGTGTCCTTTTTGTGGGCCTTCAGGAGCACGTGATTAAGGTCCCCCTGAAGAGATGTCTCTTTTACAAAACATACAGGTATCAAGAATCAGCTACTTTGGTTTGATTGCAGAAAAAATGCTTCCAGGGAATTGTGGAAAACAGGAAGGAAAAATGACTGAGTAGGAATCCAAATTAATTACCTCTCTCACCAATGACTTTGTATGTATACTATTTATCAGAAGTGTCTCTGACTTCTTTTACTAACTTGTGAGGGCTAGAGGAGACTCTCAAGGAATTATATTGATATTTAAGTGTCATTATACAGATCCTGAATTGTGAAATGAAACAGTAAGGAATGGTTTATATAGAAAACAAGTATTTCATCATGTTCAATATAGCTGCTGGTTTAATATATTTAAAGCTTGAAACTTGGACAAATTTAAGTTGGGGCTTTTTTTAAGCTGCATTATAACCGAGTAAGCAATAGCTCTGTGGGTTCAGACAGAAAACTGGATTGGATAAACTGAGAGCTAAGACTAGTTGGAAAAGTGGCTATTTAAAGGTAGTGCTGGATCACGAAACTGTAATAAATGAAAATATTCTACTAAGTGAAAGTGTTACACAACTAACAGTTGTTTGATCAAACAAGGAAAATAGCTTACAGATTATCACTTGGTTTTAGACTGTATTATGGTAGTTAAGGAATTTAAAGTTCAGCATACAACTTTTTCTATAGGTTATCTAAAAGTACTTCTATGTTGTGAAAGATTTGCTGTTAGAGATTGTTAATTTCATCTAATTAGTTGTATCTTCCCTTTGGTATGTGTGCTTCCAGTAATTTAGTATGATTGTTCCGTTTTATGTCAGACTCTGAACCAGTGTGATGAGCTTTTTCAGAACTGACAGACGCGTTTGGTTGGTTTTTAGCTTGTTTTTGCTTTCAGCTTGTTTAATATATTTTCCTTTGAAAAGCTGGGCTGTTAAAGGAGGGAGAAAGGCTGCCAGTTGCCTTTCTTGGCTGCTACAGTCAGGATTACGGAGACGTTATTTGTGCAG
Source organism: Phalacrocorax carbo (assembly GCF_963921805.1). Classification (NCBI taxonomy): domain Eukaryota; kingdom Metazoa; phylum Chordata; class Aves; order Suliformes; family Phalacrocoracidae; genus Phalacrocorax; species Phalacrocorax carbo. Next base: position 79,036,871 of record NC_087514.1, on the reverse strand, counting down.
CAGACAGAGACGTTATACCTCCCATGAAAGGTAGTGACCATTTGCAAGTGGAGACGTTTCTGGCTGTCAGAGGGAGCACGCACGCGCTCACAGCAGGGGGGTGACCGCAGGATGCAGGTGTAGAGCTGTGGCTTGCAGACAGTGGAAGGACTTTTCTGAGGGACCTGGCTCTCCGTGGGGATTGGTGCCATGCAAGAGGCCGGGGAAAGGATACTGCATTGAGAACAAGACTGAAGGAAAAGCTGTGTCCTGGGAAAATGGAGTAGACCAGGGAAGGGGGGGATTGTCATTATTATAGTTCTTTACCAGCCCTTTTTGTTTATGCTGTCCTATGTAGCATATTTTAGGAATTTTCTGCTAAAATAGTAGTGATGGGACACTCAAAGCCCCATTGGAAGTCCTGCAAAGCTCACTTTAAGGAAAAGTTATATATAAGCAAGTCTGCCTCAAGCTTTTCATTGGTTTAGGGGCCAACATAGGACCAAGTTTCATTTTTCTTTGGTTTAGCAAGTTGAAACAGGATGTGTGGTAGTCCTTTTCATTTTGTTTCCTCCTTTTTGTTAAGTGAGGAACTTGTATTTTGGGAAAGGGGAGGAGTGTATGTGTGTAAATCTGGAGAAGGAAAAATATGACGAGTTATTGTGTTTCTCTCTTTTCTTGAATGTGAGATGATTATGCTGTTCTGGTTGTACAAGACATTAAGTATGTTTTCTTAAGCAGATGTGTTTATTTCAGAAAGGGTGATATCCTTTGTTTTCTCAGGGACTCTGTAAACACAGAGAGCTCAATAATACAGGCAAGTCTGCACTTGGCTTGAAACATATCAAGGCTGGAGCCTTATTATGTTACTAGTGAGGTGGGAACTCCAAAAAGCCAGACGTGAGACTTCCAGAGCACCTGCTTAACTTGTTGCCTGTGTGGAGGTCCCACAAGGTCCTTGGTACCTGTGCTCTATCAGGACAATTCCTGAGGCACATCAGTGGTACCCTGGCTGCAGGGCCCAAACATGCTCCTGCCCTTGCAGGGTGGGACTGCTGTCTCAAATCATAGACCCCATAGATGGCTACAGGCTAGGCATTCTTCTCTCTTTTTGAGCAGCAGGGTCTAACTGACTAGATCTTAAGAGTGGGTTTTTTTTTAAAAAAAAAAAAAAACCACAAAAAAAAACAAGAAAAGAACAACAAAGTGGTCCTATTCCCATTGTACTGAGTAGAACAGTAGTTGAGTGACTCAAATCCTGCCGAAATGATAATTTATTCTTCTGCCCAGAGGTATGTGAAGTCTCATCTTCCACTGGAATGACTTACTTAAAAGGAGATAAAATTATTACTTGTGGGGTTTTTAATATCTTTTGTGGTTGTCTCAATTTGTTGGAATAATTATAACACCATTGGACCGAAAGGGTTACCGTCCATATTTTCTTCCTGGTTAAAGAGTTCACCAGAAATTCTTGCTCTGTTTTGTGAGAAAGGAGAGGATTTACAGCTGTGATCTACAATGAAATAAGGCATCTCCTCATCATCTATCATTAGACACTTGGATCATTTGGACAACATAGACATAATCTTTCTCTCACCTATCACTTACTTTTGTGTTTTCTTGGCTTATGCTGGATTTCAGGCATATTTGGTTCTCTGCAAGTGGAGAGAGTGTAGGTACCTTACTTGAGGCTATAAATTTCACTAGGTAATTAAACATCTGAAACTTAGTCACTGCATTGCTGAGTGCTTTAATACTCACATTCTTGTTATATGTTGCCAACTATTGCTTCTGTACTATAGCAATGAGTAAATAGAGTAATGAGGAAACGTTACCTAAGGAAAATGCTTCAGGGCATTGTCATTCTTTTTTTTTTTTATTATTATATTAACTTTATTCACATTTATCATACTTAGGGCTGTATAACTGTGCCAAGGCTATATTTTGAACTTCCATCAATAATAACTAGAGTTTTGTCCCCAGATCAAGGGCAAATGCAGTCTTTAATATCTACTTTGCAAAATTTTTGAGAAATAGAGCATGTTTGTGCATAAATAATAGCCTTAAAAAAGGCAAAAGACTGAAGATGTACTAGCTCATCTGTCTGCCTTTTTGTGTCAATGGCAGCGTGCTCACCATCTAATCTTTTCTAATCTTTTTGTTTAGGTTTATTGGAAGGGTTTCAGACAATGCAACTTTAGTCCCTCTGTTGAGCAGACTGTTCCACAAGCTAATATCTCAATGTCAAGATATTTTTCTTGAGAATGTCTATTTTTTATTTTTATTTCATTATTCCTTGTTTTATCTTTAAGTAACAGCCTCTAAATCATGTGGATATTGCTTTTATTTTTAGTTTATTATGTCTTCTTAATTATCACTTTGTTATGCTGTACATATTTAGCTAACTCATATTTCCTTTGTAAATCTGTTCCTCCAGCACTTTCTTGTGGTGGAGTCTTCTGTGTCACAGTGTTGCCTCTGACAGACATTCCCTCTGATCCAGGATAGTCTTGTTCTACCAGCTATGCTCCCACAGACACTGTTATCAAACGCCCTTGAAAAAACTGTTTTACATTTGGAGGCTAAATTTGATTTTCTTTTTGTGCTCTAGGTGCAGTTCAGTGCACTTTATTGCTGTGACAGCAGACCATATCACAGGCAGAGCCTGTTGTCACACCTGTAGTTTGGGTTGCTCAGCATTTCCCATTATGCCACGATGTTTTTGTTGTTCTTGAGTTGTCTGTGTTGGTTATTTGGATTGACAGTTTTCATGGAGGGGGTCTCCCACAGACTTCTGCCAATGGCTGAATAGTTCTGAACATCCTGTCATAATCCTGCTGTTTTATGGAATCAGTTAGGGAAAAATAGTTTGGGCCATGTGAATTCTTTCAAACAGTTCTCCAGAAAGCCCTGGCATCTTCATGCTCCAGGAGGAAATGGCAGAGCAGCTACCATAGTTCAGCTCTCCTTGGGGAAAAACCTGAAGATTTGACCAAGTTATTATCACCTAGGTATTGCAATTCACACATGCTTATCAAACTTTTACAGAAGACCATCAACATTATTCACTGGAGCTATTATTTTCACTAAGAATTCCCCATTTCTCTGTACTTCTTCAGAGTTGAGCAGGCCAAACATAAAGCGCAACTGACTTTTGTATACCTGCTAATTAACTATAATGCAAGATAAATTGAATGATTATCATGAGAAGATAACTATTAAACTCCCTAAAGTTTGAAGGCTCTAAGCATCTGTAATAAGGAGTAAGATCTGTAGCAGGGGGGTAAAGACTCCATCCTCTGAAACAAAGAACCAGATGGCTTTCTTTTATTGACAGCTGTAGCCTTCAAAAGCAACCTTGGATGGCAGTGATTCCTCTGAGGCAAATTTGTCGATGAAATAATTTGTACTGGAGTTTTCAGTGCATCAGTTTTGAGAGTAGGGGCAATGAAAGGTTGTATCAGGCCAATGTTCTGCAAAATCTTGTGAAGCAAGGGTCAAGAATTGGTATTTCTGATGGAAGACAGGTTTCACACACTTAGAAGGTTTGAAAATTAATCTTACTATGACGTTATGTCTAAGTAAATAAATAGTGCCATCTGCTAAAAGCTGTACAAATAGTGACTTTTCTGGTGTAAATAAACAATTTTTGTAAATTTTTGAGTATTATTTTTTATATTATATGCTTATTATATTATTGGGTCGCAAGATCGTTTTGCTAAGTAACGTTATTGTAGCTATTCTTCTGTACCCTTAACTTTTCTCTCTCTGTCATTTTTATTTTGGCTTCTTTGTTAACCATCAGCTATGAAATCTGTTCATAGCAAGAGACAACTGTAGCAGCACAGTAAGAAGAGGGGTACTGGATTAACTAGCAGAAGAAAACAATCCTTGCAAATTGGCTTGTGCTTTATTTCATTCCTAGAACCCCAGCAAGATTATTGGATTAAGTATTTGAACCGGTGTTGCATTCCTCTATTTTTCATTGGCTATAGATGTTGCTTCCTCAGAAGTACTCTTGTACTCAGTATAAAACTGTATTCCTGAGAATAAAACAGTGTGACTATCATTACAGAGTAGATTAATGATTCTTGTGTACTACTATTATACAAGTTAACAGCCAGTAATGTGATCTAAACTATTACTAGGTGCTAATGTATTCAGAAGGGCTTGTCAACACATGGAATTGAAATTGCTGTTTTGAAATAATCATTCCAGAATAGTTATTTTTGGACATCCAGGTGGATTTCCTTGTTTCAAAATATGCAAACCTTACTCCAGTTTAAATCAGAGAAACACACTGCTACATTAAAATGTTGGAACCACTTGAGATCTAATCTGAATTAGTGATTCCACAGTAATATTCCAGAATCCGAATCTTCATAAATTTCCCAAACTGAGATAAACTGTAATCCTGGCTGCAAGACTAGATTATAAGCACATTTTTAAAATGTGAAGTCTTTTTTTTAGGTATTGGATACACTGCAAAATTATCCTTGATTTGTGTGAATTTATGAGAACGCTGATAAAGTCAGCAAAACTATGAAATAAGCACAGTTGACAATCTTCAGCACCCAAAAGAAGTAGAATATTATCCCCATACTGAGGAGGGGAATCAATTGAAGCTCTACAGATCTGAGGTTGGCCTATATTTCTTCTCCCTCTGTGAGGACTAAGGTTGACGCAGGCAGTGTCTTTGTCTATCTGGCCCACAAAATGCATCAGAGACAAACTATGCATTTACATTTTGCTGCACCTGAAATATTTGGTCACGGCTCTTTGGAGTGTGTGATCTATGCATGTATTTACTGTATTGTATTTTAAGCACACGTTTTTGGCAAACAAGAAGGAATTTTGACAAATAGGTAGTATTTTACAGCCTGCTTCCAATGTATTTATTGCAGTACCCTATAAGAATGAAGGAAAATGTCATTTCATTTTAGTTTGCAAAGTTTTAAGAAAACCAGATGGACTTGACCATGTATTTGCAATACAGATTTTATTAGTAGGATATTATTTTAAACAAAGAAGTGATCTAAGAAATAAAAATTTAAACCAGGCATGTGGTTTTCATATGTCATGATGTAATTCATTTCTTTGCTTTTAAAAAATACCAAAAGTTTGAGGAATTTTAAGTCCAGTGTCGTTATTATTAAGTTTTTCTTGAAAATCATCTGATATATTTAAAGCAACCCACTTTCCAAGAGGCGATTTCAATAGTCATTTGATACTTGGCAAGTGTATTCTCTGGAAACAGACATTAAAGGCACTGGGTGTTTTCAAAACAAACAAACAAAGGCAGGTATGGAAGGTTTTTTATTTTAAAATAATTTAACGCATCAGATACTGGACTGCTATGCAGTCAGGCCAGCACACATCCTGTGCATCTCAGCTTACAGTGCTCTGCATTGCACACCAGTTGTTTTCTCATGAGAATTATTTGCAGCTCTCTTAATATTCTATAATCTTTTCGTGGACATTTTCATTTATTTGAAGTTTTACAGGAAATTAGCATCTGCGTTTTGAGTCCACTATTGACCTGAATGTATGAAAGAGAGAGAGTATTCTTGAAGCAGCAGTGTGAACTGTGGGCTGGATTCCAGAACAGGACTTCTGTTGCTCCAGTTCTACAAGTTCAAAATGAGCGGCTTTAAAGGCCATCTGCTCTTTCTAATACATCATCAGGCCAGTGGAGGTATCTACAGTTACTTCTGAAATGAGAGGTAATGGTACCCTCAAAATGTTGAGACACCTGCTATCTGGTTAGTACTTTAAGGAGTGAAGTTGCACATCTTAAATCTGGGCCTGCTATCTTTATAATTGATTCATATTCTAGTATAACGTTAACCTCAACATTTAAGTTCAAAAGAACCTAGGTTACAGCTGACTAAAAGGATATGGAAGTTGTGTACCCTGTTTACATTTATAGCCACTAAAGATGTGCAGGTCTTTTAAAGACATAGGGTTGCCATATGGAAGCAAACGTGTCCAGCCTGGGCAATCACTGTTATTGCTGTTCTGATGTAGGAACACATCAACTTGTGGGAAGATCCCCAAATCTGTTGTTGCTCTTGCGTTGCCTTGCTATGTAGGTAGGTCAGATTTTCAGAGCCTATTTGCCAACCACAGATTTGTAGGCTCTAGTTCCAGCCCATCAAAACGGCTCTGAAAATCCTAGCTGCACCTTGTCACCCCAGCATTTCCAGGCTCCTACCTCCTAATCAGAGGGCTGGAAGCTTTGTCTTGACTGACTGTCGTGGATGGAGACCTCAGGTGTTATTTCTTTACAATGAATGGCAAGCCTATCTTCTTTTGTAGAGAGCATGCTCTGAAAGTTGTCGTTCACGTTTGTTCCAAGCAGAACCAGTTGGAAGCATCTGTATTCAAAGAATTGTGTGTTATAAGCAATTTTAGTAAAAAATTGTACATAAATTCCTGATTCTGGTTTTGAAGGGAGGAGCCTGTAAATTTAAAGCTATTATTGTCCAGTGCACGCTGCAAGATTGAATTGTACCTAGATGGATTTTGATTGCCTTGTAGAAATTCAGGTAGGACGAAGCAATAGTAGTCCACACAGGGTGGCTGAGGTGATTAAAGGATTTTATTTTCCTTAACGGTACAGGCAAGGGTTAAGCAAGATTCTGAATATTTGACACGCATCTTAGTTTGAGCTCCAAGGACTTTATAAATACTTTGCCTACCGTTTATGTTCTTCTGCATCACTCTATATCTTTAGATCCCAGTTCTTTATTTCACATACCTCTATATAAACACACACACTTATATCTACAAAACCAGTAGTAGTGAAAGCACCGATAGGTACCTGTGTGCCGAAGTCTGGTGTCAGATTCGTGTATTCATTCAGAAGCAGATAACACAGTGCATTTGGAACATGAGACGGGCTTTTATCTTCAGTTGCCTGTTCAAATTTGCAGTGAGGAATCTGGCTTCTGTGAAATAAGATGGTGACCCCAGTGCAGTTCCTGGTATACAAAGTGTCCAGATCACAGTTGGCAGTAATTGGAACTATGTAGGTATGGCTACCTCAGTAGAAACAATTTGGAAGGGTCAGGAGACTCAAATATCCTCTGTTCTTCAAAATGCTGTGTATACCTAAAGACAGAAAAATATTTCACTGAACAGTCTCAGAAGATGCACCTCTTATGCTTATACATTCTCTGAATATAATGTTACAGCTCAAGAGGATATCTGATTAGCACTTACAATGTATATTGTTATGGGAATATATTCTTCCCCTGAAAGGAGATTTAAAAATCTCTTTGAAATCAATGGTATCAGGATATAGCTTTTAATCTTAAGATTTCTTTGTTCTTTGGAGCACACATCATGAATTCTTTTTAATCTAAAACAGTATGGGTTTTTTTTATATATTTTGCTCTGAATGGTATTCATTTCTGCCTCATTTTCTGTCTGAATAAATCATCTCAAATGTAACTGAAGTAGAGCAGTTTCGCTAGCCTGCTTGGTGATAATTATAAAATAGTTGAGCAAAATGACCTGCTATTGCTGGCTTGCTTTGGAGCGGGGTGACTTATAGTTCTGTTACTTGTCAGTAAAAATCATTGTTTAAAAGTGTTGCATGACTGTCGGCATAATGAACTATCACAGCCAAATGGATGCCTTGCAGGAGAGACACTCAACTACCTATCATTTACATTTGGTAAAAAACGTGAAACAACATAGAGGAAAATTAGAATCAATCAGTAGAAGCCAAAAGCTGTTTAATGTTTTTGTAGAGAGTGCTGACTCGACAGGGTAAATGGCATCAAGAGTCTTAGAATGAACCAACTCACTTTTATTCTCGAATTTCCTTCCTGCACAGAATTACCAGTTTTAGCAGTGCTGGGACAAATGATCTGAAGTCTTAGAGATGTGGGCTGTTGCCTACTGGGAGTAACAGATAAAACATTAATTTTCATCTCTGGTGAAACTGAGATGTGAGGCAGACTTCCAGAGACAAGACAGCTAATATATTATCCAGCTCTGCTCCTTCCAGTGTCACTCTCTGAAAGGGCCCTTTCGACTGAAAGACCTAATACTAATTTTTAAATTTATCTGATTTTTCAACAGTAGCATCTAAAATGGCTTTAATTTACACAGAGATCTGAGAGGAGAAAGGGATAAAGATGTGTAGTGATATCTGATTTTTGACTTTCCTTACTTACATGAATTTGACTGCCGTTTCAAACAATTTCTTTTGCTATTTCATGTATACACTGAAGTGGTTCCTCTTACTGCTGTCTCTTGAGAGAGAGATTAATTTAAATAAGAGTTAAAACAATATAAAATTTTCATTGATGGAGGACAGTAAGGACACACAATTGTGAGTTAATAATAGTCCCTTTAAGTTTCACATTTCAGATAGAAGTTTGGGGTTTTTCATGCTTAGAAGCTTTATTCTATCCATGTATTCCATCTGTAAACTTATTTTGTTATCTGTTTCTTTTCTTCTTTTATCTCAGCATGGTAGATCAAAATAATTAGCTGCTGTTATTCACACATTAAATTATCCCTCAAAGGAAAGAAAATGGTTTTAAAAGGTGACATAATTAAGCAAATACAGATGAAAATTGACCCACATATTACCGCTCTTATTATTTTCTTTTAAAAGAAAATATATCCAGTTTTCAGAGAAATTGGTGGTCTAAGCACGTGATCTAAAAGAAATAAATAAGAAAACCTTCCGAGATGTCAGGCAGGGAGGAGAACAGAAACGGACTGTTGTGCTGATACCTGAGAACAGCTATTTAAGCCAGGTCCTGCCTCATTTCATTAATATATCTGGTATGGTGAACTGAAAAGCCAGAAAGAGGGTGATGATGCTGACCGCTTTCATGGTATGATTTTTCTGTCTGAATATAAGATTTCCAAAATTAAACTTTTTACAAGATGAGACTTGGATATAATAATGACTGGGACAATCAATTAGATCATTACAAAAAAAAGGCAAAACTAGAGTTTCTCATGTGAGGAGTACTTCTCAGGCAAAATTTCCTGTTGCTTTGTTTGGTATAGTTCATGTTTCCAGGATTAATTTATGTATTGTAGTGTAAAAAAAAGAAAAATTATTAAAGACTGCTAAAGACTCTCATTTTTGGAGGAAGCTCTTCACACTTAGCCTCTTGTCATCTGCATGAGGTTATCTGAGTTACTAAGTTGTTAAAATCATATTTTTCATATGCTCAGCGGACCTTCTGAACTAAATTCTGAATCAATTCACCTCATTTTATCTTGCTGCCACGCTCTCCAAACCTGTTCACTTACTGAAACGGCCATGTTCGGTGTCCACAGAGTGATTGAACATGCTTTGTCCCAGCAGTGCAATGACTTCTCAGAATTTTTTTAAATTTCTTTTTCCAGGAAACTAGGATCTGTTCTGATACCAAGAAGTTCTAAGAACAGTCAAAACATGCTTTTAGTGCCCTACTTAGAAATTATAAGTGACTTGTAATAAAAGGTGCCAGATATTTTGATTTGCCCGAGAGGAAAGTAATGTGGAAACAAAAGCAAAAGAGGAGATGGGGTCTAAGAGCAGAGTGGGAGAAAGATCAGCATACTCCTAGGAAAGAGGGAGTATGGTTCTACATGAAAGGATACTGACTTTTAAAATATTCTATTTTTTAATAAAAAGTGTCTAAAGCATAATAACTGCATTAAAAAATATTAACACTTAACATAAAGGAATAGTGAAGTTGGAAACTGAGCACTTCTACTTTGAGAAGTTGCCAGTTGTACATTATGTCAGCCTTTAACTTTTTTTTGGTGTTCTTTTTTCATAAAACACATGCTTTATCAGAGACACACAGAAGGAGGTCACTGAACATCTTGTCTTGCAAACACTGGAAGGCCAAGACACTTAAAACTTTCCATAATTTGCATTAATTGTCCTCCTCACTTTCTAGGTAGTTAAAGGGAAACATGTGCAGCCTGAGTTACAAAAATGCTAAGTGCTCACAGCTGCAAGAGCCATCAGTGGGAACTCTCTGCTGAACACTGAATCCCCTAAAGCTTTATCTTTGAACTGGCAGCCTAATTAGGGGTACCTAGGGAGTTTTGGCTAGGTAGTTTGTCTCTTACTCTGTGCCCATTTCGCAGATGGGAACTATCCTCCCACATAGTACTGGCAATCCAGGTTGCCAAGTGTACTGTAGAAACTAATCCTTTGAAATTTATAAGCACTAAGAATCCTCTGTGATGGTATTATGGAAGAGCATACCAGGGAATTAGTAAATGTGCGTTTTGTCTGATATTAGCATGGAATTACATGAGGAATGCCAGAGATAAACAGAAATATGAATAAAACACAGGATTTGTGAGGACAGAATCACAGAAGGGTTGAGGTTGGCAGAGGCCTCTGGAGGTTATCTCGTCCAACCTCCTGTTCAAGCAGGGTCACCTAGAGCCAGTTGCCTAGGACCATATCCAGATTTGAATATCTCAAGGATGGAGACTCCACAGCCTCTCTGGGCAACCTGTGCCAGTGCTCAGTCACCCTCACAGTGAAAAAAGTGTTTCCTGATGGTCACAGGGAAGCTCCTGTGTTTCAGTTTGTGCCCATTGCCTCTGTTCCTGTCACTGGGCACCACTGAAAAGAGCCTGGCTCCATCTTCCCTGCACCTTCCCTTCAGGCATTTGTACACGTTGATGAGATCCCCTCGAGCCTTCTCTTCTCCAGGTTAAACACTTCCAGCTCTCAACCTCTCCTCATAGGGAAGATGCTCCAGTCTCTTAATCATCTTTGTGGCCCTTCACTGGACAGAAGTGATGTGAACAGACAACTAAAGAGAGAATGATAATGCCCATGGATTTCAGTTGAGCATTTTTTATAATCTAGACAAAACATTTGGATTTATTGTTTTTATGTGTAATTTATAGGTATTTTTACCCGTGTTAAAACGATTATATTATGCTTCACTATCATGGGACTTCCACCTACTTTCTTATGTATCTTTACCTATAAAGCTGCAGACCTGTTGCCTAGACTGTTAACGTGTGACCCACCAGTAGCAAGTGAAAGCTACCATTTGATAGAGAAAAGAACTTCTAGTTTTGTACGATGAGTCTCTCAGAGTCTGTAGGAAGCTGGACTACCATCCTTCTCTCTAACCTTCTTTTTTCCTCCTCATGTGCTGCTAGGAGGGAGTGTCTAGGGCAGCATGTGATAAGTCAGAGGCGTGACGGCAGCCCACCAGCACCCCTTTGAACTTATTTCCAGGAATTCTACAGCAATGCAGAAAACAAATCAGACAGTTTTCTAATTCATTTTTAAAAAGTAGATATTATCATCTGATTTCTGACAAAGATGATAGCTATAATTTTAAAAATGGTAGAAAAGACTAAGAAATGTAACTCCTGAAATACCCTTTACTTGTAGCAGACAACATATGCTTTTTATAAATTGCTGTAATTCTCTAGTAATTAAGTACAATAATCAGTCTTGATGACATACCATGCATGGAGCCAGAAATTCATCTATGAACTTAAAAGAAATCCTAGCTTTGTGTAGGCATTCAAATTTATTTTTCTTCTGTTTTGTCATTTCATCTGTGCCATACCACAACAGGGATCAATTGCACTATCTGTTTTAGGCCTAAAAAATATGAAGAGATGCCACATAGTTATTTAGAGATCTTTGGCCAGTACAGATTAAGTAAATATTCGTCTTTTCTGATTGGTTTTCATTCACAGTGCATGCATTGGATCCCAAGACCCTTACTGTGGCTGGGACATGGTGATGAAGAAATGCACAACGCTGGAAGAAAGTCTGAGTATGAGTCAATGGGAGCAAAGCATTACTGTGTGTCCAGTAAGTCCAAATACACTTATTTATGTCTTAAAACTTTTGATTCCATGTAAATTTCATGAAAATCAGCTGATATAGATTTTTCAAGCTCAGAAAACTGTATTTAATGCCATTTTCCTCATCATTTGATCATTTCCTCATCATGCCTTCCCATCAGATTTTAACAGAATGTTTAATTTTTCTATTTCTTAACAAACTACTTAAGTAATATGATCAAACTATTTATAGTACTTTCAAAGGTAGTTGCTTTTTACCTGTAATGCCTTTGTTCCCACCTTGAGAACAAATGTTTACTAAGATTAAAGATAGTGACATGTTTTTCTCTGCAGGATTTTTCTCCATTTTGTACTTTGAGAAAATTTAATCACTAGCGGTATAATCTTTTCTTTTAGGATCATTATTGCTTATATAAAAGGCCATACAACATCTTTCAAAGTCTGTGAATTGGAAGGGTGAGTTATCCAAGTTAAGTCTCACCCACATAAATGACAGGAGTGATAATTATAATAAACTTAGTGTTAATATTTACAGTGGCTTAACACTTCTCTTTAAAAATGATTTTGAATATATGTAATATAATAAAAAAAAAAAAGTTGATTTATATCCCTTCTTTTTACTGTGGTTCCAGTGTTGTTTTAATATTGATTCTTTTGCCTCACTCCAAAGAGCACAAAAAGAGGATTGAGAAAGATCTTCCTTGTGCTACTAAGGTCTTTCCTTGTAGACTCATGCTGCTTTGTAGACTGTAGACCATGTAGACTTCATCCCATGAAGAGGGAGCCTTTCCAACTCAGTTCTGTTTTCATCGCTAATAAGGACTCCTTGAAATTGTGCCTGCTCACCACTGGAGCACATGCATCTATGAATTTATGCTCATCCAACATCCATGTTCTGTTCTCCATGTGTTTAACAAGCTCCTTTTAACATCTTACTGACTCTCCTCTCTCTTAAGCTGGGCTTTGTTTAGTGAGCTAGAGGTGTGTAAAACTAGGGTAAACTTCTTCCAGCTTTCACTTGTGGTCTCTACATGTGTTGCAGCAGCCCCATAGATACGAATCACTACACTGATTCTGAGGTCCTCAAGAGCTAGCTCCTGTGTTCTGACTGTCTGTTTGACATTAAATAGTAATTTTTTTAAAACAATATCTTGTCCTGTCCTTTGCATCCATGCTCTCACATAGTGGCCTAATAAAAAAGGCTTTCACTGGATTCATTGGCATTTGCATTTTAGCTCAAATCAGGAGCAACTTTGGGGCAAATACTCTGATTTTTCTCATCCCGTTTTTTTTTGGTTCACATCACAAAGCAGTCTTGCAGCACAAAATCTACATTACTGTCAGATGAAATTAAACAAAAAATGTGCTCCAGCTACTACTGGGCATTTGATCCATGGCCAGAATGAGTCCAAAATAAAGTCCCCAAAACACATATGGTGTATGTCTCAAGTCTTCAACACCAACTGTTTTATTTTCCAGATGTGCAGTTTGTGTTCGTACCACTTGCTAATATAGACATAGCCATTGTCTCACAGAAAGTCTGGTTTTAGTCACTAGTGCAGTCCTTGCCTCCCTGACTAGCAAGTAACTAGCAAGTACAGTATATTCTTTTCCAAGCACATGGAGTCTATCATGCCTCCCTACAGTAATCCCACAGGCTAAATGTGGTTATGTGGAGGGTTTGTTGGTGGCCTACTTGGGTTGCTGTTTTAGGAAGGATTACTGAATGGGTTGCTTGGTGGATACTTGTAAGAGCAGTCTGGCTACTGCTTAGTCTTTGAATTCTGGCATTAGCACTTGTATTCTTTCATAGATACAAAACATGAGACCAAGAGGGGGTGAGGGGGGAGGGATGAATGGTTTAGAAAGCAGAATTCAATTCTGATCTGTTCAGCTGGAAAAACAATTATATATAGCAGTTGTGTAGGATCCGACAGTCTAGTCAAAGCAGGGGAGCACCAAAGGATTGCTCAGAAATTCTCCACAGCTGTGACACTTATTCTGAATATCAGAGATGTAAAGATTTAGTGAGCCTCCAAAGAAATTTTGCAGTTGAGCAGATTGAGGTTGCATAATATAGGAAAATTTTAGAATTAACTGCCCAAATTGAAAAGCGTGACCATTTTTTTAAAATTAAAAAAAAAGCCTTACTGTCTTAAACCACTGAACTCTAAGTAACACATTATTGAACAAATTTGAAAATTTCATAGAAACTTTCCTTTAAAATAACGCTGTATTTTGGCAAACTACAATCAATTACAATTTTGCTTTGTGAGGCTTTCAAATATTTGTTTTTATAGCATTTTTATGCGCTGTATTCACAGGATATATAAGCCAAGGTGTAATGAATTTCATCTTCTAGGCACTGGAGCTATGTGCATCCTTGACATCGCTATATACGTTTAAGATAATGTTGCAGGCAGAACATAACAGAATTTTAGAAACCTTCTACCCTCCCTCTTTTGGTTCCAGTTGGTTCCTATGTCTTAACTGTTAATAAAACTGCACTGATCTTTTCAACACTATAGAAAATTTGTCAGATTAATGCATGACCAGTTTCTTCTAAATTCAAATCAGAGAGGGGCCTGTTTATACACTAGTTTAGCCGAAAATTAAAAGTGTGGCCAGCTGCACTTGAAAAATTATTTCCTAGGGAATTATTCATACATCTGTCATGGTAGAGTGGGGAGGGGGCTAGGAGAGGTAGCTGAGCATCTGTGTTACCATCTCTCTGAATTTTGAAGATCATTCGTGACAAATGTGGTTATTTTGGTTATCTTGCTTTAAGTTAATTCTCAAGTTATTTTTTTAGGTTATTGTTTCAGTTGACATGACTACCCCAATTGTGCATGAATATAAATAGTAGTTAATGCTATGGCACATATATCTACTTTAAGCTTCTTCCAGTTGGTCAGACACCCCTGTTATTCATCCGATATTTTTATGGTAATAAAGGTTCATTGTTTTACAAAGATATTTTCCAGTAGGACCACTTTAAATCCATCACTTAACAGTACACTGGCTGACATTATCAAAGAGCTTTTACAAGGAAAGTAAAAATAATTTTTAAAATCAAGTTGGGTTTCGTCTTCTTTTACGTAAGTATACAACATGAAATAGCCTTATTTTTATGGCTGTAGCAAACATTCCATGTAGGGAAAGAGTATAGTACGGGATCTTACCTGAACTCATTAGCAATTTCAGGAAATACTCCAGAACCACTGATTTCTACACAAAGTAATCTCGAACCAAAGAGCTCATGGCAGATTTAAGGACTGGGTCGCTGAAGTTGTGACCTTAGCTCAGAATACAGAGGCACAAACCAGGAAGACAAGGTGGCTGCAGAGAGGATCAAGGCAAGGAAGATTGGTATTTGGAGGACATTAGGAAGGACGAAGGGGCTAGAGGTATCTGCAGAAGGGAAAGGGTGACAAAAATAGGGTGGTAAAGAGAGAAAGCAGAGTGTAGCTGTGCCAGGAAAGTATAGCTGTATGGTTTGCTTGATTGTGATTTTCGATTTTCCCCTTGAGGCATGTCAGATAGTAAAAGGTTAATGGGCATAGGTTCTGGGGAGAGCTAAAAAGGCCTCTCATCAGTGCATTTTGTTTTCCTACGGTCCTATGATGAATTTGATATCACTTGTGAAAAGGAGATATTCATAGAGGGACAGAGCAGGTGAGTCATGGGGAACAGCAGAGGCTGCAGTGGGATGATCTTTACAGGAATAGGGGAAAAAAATCAAGAAAGAGAAATCTGCCATCAGTATGTGCTTCTGAGCTCAAGCTTTCAGCTAAGTTTTATGAATACTTTCTCTGCCACTTGATATAAATTATGGTAACCATAGACAACTGTAGCTTTAGTTTATAATTGTGGGTGCAACAATAAAGATGTTTTGGTGCGGCATAGAAATAGAAAGCACTAAAGACATTTTCACATCTCTGACGTAAATTGGATTGGGGATATCATTGCTAGTTTATGGACTATATATTTGTTAGACCAGAAATGTAAGAGAGAATGGGTTTACTTGTCACTTAACTAGAAGTAAGTATTTCCTCTTGTCTTATGAAAAACAACAGTGTATACTCTGCATGACCAAAGGTCGGTGAGTTATTTTCAACAAGCAGCCCTCGGCAGAATTTTGAAAGGATGAATTATGGTTATGTCAGTTGTAGCTGGCAGAATATACACATAGCTGTTCTGTGGAGAAGCTATATCTGTGAAAAATAAATCATGAGAAATGTAATTAATGGTGAAATTAGAGAACCTTTACCACAGTGGAAAGAATCAGCCAGCACCCAGTGTGGCAGTGGAGACATATCTTGTGCTGTAATTGAATCTCTTGTATCTTCAAATTATTAGTGAAATGTATACTTCCCTCACCACTGTTAAAATGAAACTATACTAAAAATAGCAAAGGGAGACACCATTTCAGATCATTCCTGACAATCTACAACTGTAGTTCCCATTTCAATATATAAGCAGGAGTTAGTGTTACATTCCTATACATTTGATAAAATATGCATGACTACTACCAATACATATTTATCTAAGAATGAATTTACATGCTATTTAGCCTGCACTTGTTAGTACTGCTCTTTTGACTGAAAGTTAAAACGTGACAATCAAAAGGCAAATCCTTTAGCATTTAAGTGAAAAAGTGGCCATCATTTCTGTATATGATCACAGATTAGTCAAGATTAACACCTTACTAAAAGAATTTATAATATGAAAACCTATCTTTGGTAAGAGAGCTGAATTCCCCAAGTCCAGCCCCATTTTCTTTAATAAGTTCCAGTAACCATGGAGGCTGCTACAGTTTCCATTAGCACATTTTGTTTCAGTTGGACAGTAAAGATTTCTTATTAACACATGTAACGGCTGCATGATGGAAACATTCCAGTCAAGATGAGAATGGTCCGACCCATCCAGCCAAAGGTGTTGAGAATTGACTTCAGAGGGAACAAAATGTCTTATCGTATAGGGTTAGGTGCTGCTTTTTGAAAGTGTTTTTAGGATTTATTCGTACAATTATATCCAGTGTTTAGAGAGAGTCATACTTAGCATCACATTTCAGTTTTATGAAATGGTGCTATATGACATGTGCTTCAAACAGCTGTTGTCAAAAAAAAGACAGTCATCACGGAGATTTGAGGTTGTGTCATGATTTAACCACAGTCAGTGACCAAGCATCACACAGCCACTCACTCACCCTCCCCCGCAGTGGGATGGGGGAGAGAATCAGAACAGCAAAAGTAAGGAAGTTTGTGGGTTGAGATAAGAACAGTATAATAATAATGATGATGATGATGAAAAGGAAAACAGAGAGAGAGAGAGAGAAAGAGAAACAAAACCCAGGAAATACAAGTGATGCAAATGCTCACCACCTGCTGACCGACACCCAGCCCATCCCTGAGCAGCGATTGCTGCCCCCCAGCCAACTCCCCACAGTTTATATACTGAGCATGACGTCATATAGTATGGAATATCCCTTTGGTCAGCTGGGGTCAGCGTTCCTGGCTGTGCCCCCTCCCAGCTTCTCGCGCACCTGGCAGAGCACGGGGAGCTGAAAAAGTCCCTGAGTAGTGTAAGCACTACTTAGCAATAACTAAAACGACAGTGTGTTATCAACATTATTCTCATACTAAATCCAAAACACAGCACTATACCAGCCACTAGGAGGAAAATTAACTCTATCCCAGCTGAAACCAGGACAGGTTGATTCATCCAGTTTTGTTACCCTGGGCTGTCATCCTCTGCTCCCTCTTCCTTTTGATCTAGATTGGGGTTTCTACAAGTATTCTTGCACGTGCTGTTTTATAGTCAATATCCAGGTTCCTAATCACAGGTGTATTTTAGGAAATAGGGAATACTGTCATCAGGAAATAAATGAGAAAGTGAAACTATGCTTTCTGTTGAATCACTGTAAGTCAAGCATGGTCGTGAAAGGTAGCAGTTTGTTGTGGTTATTGTTATAGTGGTGGCATCCAGTGGCCCAGATCCATGGGACGTGGTGGGAATTGTGCAGCTACAGAAATATAAGGGGAGCTTGCTGCCTGGAAGGTATACGTCTCCATTGGAATCTTTTATTGTTGGTGACTGAAGGCTGTACCTCCACGTACTCAAAATTAAGAGGTCGCAAGAAGGAACTGTCAGGTCTCAGCTAAACCTTTCTGTTGTGTTTGTTTCTAGATGAGGAATCTGACAGTGGATGGGCATTTTGGAATGTGGTCGCAGTGGAAACCTTGCACTCACACCGACGGTGCCAGTGTTGGCTCCTGCCTCTGCAGGACACGTGTGTGTGACAGTCCTGCTCCTCAGTGTGGAGGTTGGCTGTGCGAAGGACCAACCATGGAGATTGCCAACTGTTCCAGGTACACAAAACAATTTCAGGTTCTATTGTTTATGCTTTAAAAGTTTTTAATCTAATCAGAACAGAACCTGCCCTTTGAAATCTCATCTGCCATCCGTTGATCTTGTTCTGTGCATGAAACAGCTCGTAGCAATGGCCACAGCAAATGAGACATTAGAAAACATCTCTCAAACTTTGTGGGAGAGAGAATGAGCCAGATGACAAAGAGTGATTTCAAAAGCCGTGTACCAAATAATATTGTCCTCAGCTAATTTTAACAAAAGTATGATGCTTTTTCTCAGTTCTGTAAGTCATGAAACATTTTTTCTGGAAGTCAGAAATGTTTACTTTTTGGAGGTCTCATACCACTTGTATTCCTCCATTCTGCCTTCGGAAAAAGGTTTTCATTATATCTTTTGGTTGTAGCATGACACCCAGACCTATTACCAGTCTGTATGCCACTCTTCAGCCACTCTTTTGTCTTCCCCAGGCACGTAACCACTCCCAGAAAAAACACTGAGAACAGATCATTTCAGAGAGTCAGAACACTGCATATTCTGAACTGCATTAGGAGTTCATGTTTAAAACATTATACATACTTTAATTGCAAGATGAAACTTATATACTGGTGCATTCTGCTTATTTTCAGTGATCCTTTCTGCTTTTTGTCTCTGCCTTTTTTTTTTTTTAACATCAGAAGCACATCATGGTAGTGAATAAAACTGATTGTCGTTCTGCACAAGATAACTGCAAGCTCTGTAAGTGCAAATAGTCAATTTTAGGGAAATTATTAAAAATATAACAATATAGTATATAACATCGGATCAGGAGAATGGTAGGAAAGGTAAGTATGCTGTGAGATACTGAACAATCAAACAGCAGTTATTGGGTGTCAGGTTTAGAAGGGAATTTGGGACATAATTTGGGATTTGATCCACATACTACCATTGGCAGTATTACACTACTGTTTTAACGTCTTACTTCTGTAAACACTGCTATATTAGTAATTGATAGCCAGATATTATAAAATATTATAAAATAGCCAGATATTTTGTTCATTTTATCACTTAGATCAGACATTGCACTTAGATTGATCTTATTTTTGTGTCTGTGTTACCAGTGATAGCTGATGATCTTTTTCAAAAGCTTTTTTTCTGTGTTATCAACTCTTATATGCCTTATAATAACAAGACGTCAAGATGAGTGAAATTCAGATTGGTAATATTTGTGATAATCATGTCATTTTTATTACTGGATTTAATTAGTTTTCATTGTTAAATAAAGTGATTTCAAAATCAAGTAAGGCATAATTTTAACTTTTCTTTTATGATGAAACCTCAAGAACTTGTTACAGATTAGTTTTATTTTTCTTGTTTTCTGTTCGTCTTCTACCAATACGGAAACTGCAAGCCAGCCATCAAAAGGTTTTGGGAAATGCTTGAAGTGCAACCTTTTTTTCTTTTGCTTAGGACAGGGTATCAAATTCCTTTTGAGATGTTTGGTCTAGTGTATTTTTTCCAAGGGTATATTGGGGAGGGACAGGACTGTCCTTTCCAAATGTTCACAAAGGCAGGGTACAGCATGTGACTTCTGTTAGCTTTTTTGTTATGTTACAAATAAGGTACTGGCACCTTATCAGACTGTCCTGTTGAGATTGTGAAGTAATGCATTTTGACGCTTACTTATTACACTTTTTCCTTTAATCACTTTCCTTTCAGAAGAGGTAGCAAATCTTGACATTTTAATCTCCCTGAAAAAGAGACCCACAAATAATAATTAGAGCAATATGTAATTAAAAGTTATCTTCAGATTTTTGATACAGGAGTTTGTAGATTAAGTTTACCCAGAATAGAGTGACCAAAAGCAACTAAATAGCTTCATATCTTTGTACTTAACTTCTTGTGTAATGGGGTCATTTTAGCTGTTGCTGATTACAAAGCATGGAATATAAAAAGGTCAGAGCACCTTTATTTTCATCCAGTATTCTTTAAGAAATGGAGCACGATGCACTATTAATGACTTCTACAGAAATATTAATGGCGCAGATTCTGCTGTCAGTCACACCTAATCAGCCGTTCGCTATGTATAACAGATGACAGAGCCTGAGCTTTTTATTCTACCAGAAATGGAGGCTGGACACCATGGACTTCTTGGTCACCTTGTAGTACCACTTGTGGAATAGGCTTTCAAGTTCGTCAGCGTTCCTGCAGCAATCCAACCCCTCGACACGGAGGACGCGTCTGTGTGGGACAAAATCGTGAGGAGAGGTGAGCTATCTTTTTTCTACCGTCTGTTTTTATTTCTTCTGCTCAGCTGTGTTCCACAGGACATTTTCTCCTTTACCTGCCTTGTTTTTCTCTTCCCTTTCCTTTCACTCTCTCTTTAACTCCACTGCTGCACAATAGCAGTGTTGCCATTAGCAAGGCTGTGGGTCTGCAGCAGTTCTTTCATCTTTCACTTAGCTGCATCCCTTCAGAGCCAGCTGAGAGCTCCTAGTAGTGCCAGAGAATTGTGCTGAAGCAATGTGCTGCTGTCCCTTGAGACCCTGAAAATTGATTCTCCTTGAAAATTGATTGCAGTATGTTTGAATTGTAACTCGCCCAGCCTCAAGACCTGGAATTCAGAATAAAATATAGTAAGGTCACAGCACTATGTTACTGATGCTGTGAGTTCGTTTTTTTTTTTTCTGTCTTAAATGAATTAAGCATCTGTATAACATGAGAGGAAGT
Organism: Phalacrocorax carbo; assembly: GCF_963921805.1. Classification (NCBI taxonomy): domain Eukaryota; kingdom Metazoa; phylum Chordata; class Aves; order Suliformes; family Phalacrocoracidae; genus Phalacrocorax; species Phalacrocorax carbo. Next base: position 79,015,994 of record NC_087514.1, on the reverse strand, counting down.
TTCAAGGGCTTTGTTTTATATTCAGTAAATACAATACACCTTGAACTCAAATATCTTTTAGTAAGGTTTCAGGTTGTGGGTTTTTTTAAATTGTTTGTATATATATTAACCCCTGAGCAAATCAAGTCAGCTCAGATTTTGATTTCACCATGTACTGCTTTGGCACCCAGCTGGATATTTTGTCACTAGCTCAGAATATAAAGTTCAGGCCTCTGATTCCATTTTGCATGCACCCTAATATCTCTAATTTGTTAGGATTTTTAGCAGGAATTAAATACTTATTTAAATCAAGCCAGAATATATTCATATAAACTGCAGCTCTTAGATGCGTTATGTTTTTTCCCGAGGCATGCCAAAAAGCTAGACAGCAGAAGGCTGGTGTTGGTGTAAGAATTTGGAGTACTGTAGTCATGCATTCTAAGAGATGTATGTGGACACATTTCCTCTCAATATGCACTTGCAGTTTACTTCAGTGTTTCTGTATAGATGTTTTAATATCCTATGTTGCTGTTGGATGAAAACAGGATTCAGTAACCTTTACGATGAGCGTCAGTGAGGGGTTTAATTAAACATCAACTCTGGCATTTCTTCAGGTGAAGAAATTCCACTGGAAGGATGTTGCATCACACATTTATATATTAACAGATCACCAAGAACCTGGTCTTTCTAACTCTAAATGTAAAGGATCACTATCACAGAACACGTGAACACTTCTTGCTGCTTCAGAACCATAAATATTTACCATTTCATTGCAGAGGAGAGCATTTCGTTATTTTGTGAATTGCTTTCTGAAAATAGATTGCCCAACCAAAAAGCCATCGCCACCAAACATAGATTATATCTGTGGTTACATAGCTCTGTCCAAGCTTGAATAACAGTTATTGATCTTCTTGACCTGAGAGGTCAGTCCAGGGCAGGACTCAGTAAGACTGAATATAAAAGAAAAGAGTTTGGTTTGGATAGACTTTTTGGTGATGGACTATGAATGTTAGTAGCCATTGTTCATCTTAAGTTTAACATGGAATAAAAGTCTAATAAGAAGTTTCAGAGAAATACAGAAAACCATGAGAAATACTTCCATAATGATGGGACAAAATTTCCAATATTAAGACAATGGTTGCACTAAAAAAGCAGTTACAAAATGGAAAGTGATACTTACAATGAGTTGAAATAATAGCAGCCTAGAAGGATTGAATTTTGCTGTGTAACAGTTCTGAAAGAACAGCAGGGTTATGTTGCTTTGCTTTCGAAGCCTGCAGGTTACTTTTCCTTGCCCTCTTTGTCCAGTTCAGCAGCAATCTGGGATGTACATGCCTGTGAGTTTACTGCAGGGTGCCTTTTTCTCTCATAGTTCCTCTGTCGCTGTTTCCTATCTCCTTGAAACACCCTCCACTCTCACCAGCCCTGCACCTTCCTCTCAATCACTAGTTTGCTCATTCCTGCCTCTACCCTGATTTTAAGTTATCCATGATGTGTGATGATAGTTTTAAAGTTGTGAGGTTTGGGGATTTTTTTTTTTTATTTTTATTTTTTTAAAGTACCTTTAAAATTTATTGTCAGAAAGTGTGGTATGTTAGGAAGTTTTGTCATATCATTTGTAAAGCAGCTAGAGGAATGAGGCATCGATTATTTGCCAGGATTTTTGTCAGTGTCAAGCCAAGTGCTTGGATAAATCTTTTCAGAGCTGTAAAAAGCAGAAAGCCCTGGGCAACTTGCCAGCCAGGGCCCATCTCACCACCCCCAGCAGGGGAGTGGGGCAAGCCTGGAGATTGTGGCCAGGTCCAGTCAAGAGTCTAGATAATAGGTGATATGACAGTGAGGCATGTCTGAGGTCTAGGTGGGAAGCCAAGCCACAGACCAGGGATAGGACCAGGTTTAGTGGTCACCAGGCAGGTCTATAGCAACAGGGCCAAGGTCAGCCCACACACTGAGCTCTAGATCAAGGGTCTCCATGGTGGGCCAGGGACAAGGTCCAGCATTTCTCAAACAGCACAGCTCAGACAAGTGTTGAAAGTTCGTGGCAGAGCTTAAATAGAACTCTTGGGCCCATGGGTGTGTGTAGAGGTCCCAGGTGAGGCTGGTTGCAGCCATCAGGGCATTATGAGTGTCCTCAGGGCTCTGCCGGCTTGTAGAGAATTTTGAGCTGTGAGAGCAATGGAGTACCTAGTGCAGTAGGCCTAATTCATTGCTTTACTCCGGTACCACTGGAGATACATCTGCACCAAATGGAAACAGCTCCTTTGAGAATTGGGCCCAGTACATTTAGGTAGGCTGAGCAAATATTCCACATGCAGTAACTCCTAAAAAACCTTTACCTCAGTTTTGTATCCAGAGTACCAATAAGCAGCTTCTTAGATTTTCTCATTTAAATTATTTGATACTTATAAATAGCCATTTTACATTCTTATTGTCCTAGCTCATATGTGAAATTAATATATGTGTAGTCTTAGTAAAAAATATAATTAATTGGTTTACACATTGTGGGCATTTATTTTTATAAAAGTGCATATTCAAGTCACCTTCCCATGTTCAGGGACATAAGTATGGGATTCAGCTTCTACAACCAACATTGTGTCAAACTTTGAAACAGCTTTTCAATGAACAGTGATTTCTGTAGAAGACCAGCGCATAATTCCATAGAAAGCACGCACAGAAAAGGCAGTGTATAGCTGAGGTAAATTCACCTGCAGATGTGAATGCGTATTCGGTTTGAGAGTATTTGTCCGTGCATTAAGAGCTAGATGTTTGTCTAGGTTATGTTTGTTTTACCTCATGAAAGCCACGATCCTAGCATGGCAAATGTATCCGGCAGCTCTGTGCTTGCTGGTCATTCCCATGAAATCAATGGCAATATTTACCAATTTGAAGTGTTGCAGGTAGGTTAGCAGCAGAGCATGCAAAAGCTTAGAGTGTGGGGGGGAGTAGAAAACAGTTGAGAGAGAGCAGCAGAGACTGATATTACAAAGCCAATTCGCCTTGTAGAAATAGGCCAAAAGTGCAGCTGATATATGTTTAGACAGGATATGGAGAGGGAATAAAAACAGCATTTTCACAAAATTTGCTAATCAGATAAAATAATTTTGTAGTTAAGACTCCAGATGGAAGACATCCTGTAAAATTCCTTAGGGTTTTAAAAATTTCCGTTTTTTCCTGTATGAGAAATACTCTCTGAAGCTGCTGGAAAACTCTCTAGGTTTTAGTTTATAGAGTTTATAGTATCCTGTCTTGACTTTTTCATTGAGCAAAAATGTTTGTCCTCTCCTTTCTGTGGAAGATGCTGTGGATGTGGGCTCATTAAGTCCGCTGGTCTCTCTCCTATCTGTGCAGAAACGAGGGACATTAAAATGAAAATCCTTTGCTTTTAGTGAGTGTAGTTATCTTTTATTACATAGGACAAAAAGAAAGAAAGAAAGAAAGTACAAAAAGCTTGTCAAATCAGAAGTAGAAAAATAAATTGGCTGGAGATGAAGAGTAAATGTTTGAAAGCCCAGGAAATTTTTGGGTGTATAAGAAGATTAGAAGCAGTACATCTTGTCACCTTTTTTTTTTGTACACAATACGCATCAGATATTCAGAGCTTTCAGGCTTGTTTCCACGAGAAGGAGGAACTGCTGAGAGTCAAGTGGGTGCTCTTCGTAGCACTGCTTGTTTCCAAACAGTGCAAACAAGCCCTGTCCCCTTCAGCAGAGCAGATCAAACACCACGAGGCTTTGGGCTTGCTTGTGCTCCCGTGGCTCTCTTGTCTACCAGGAAGCGTGTGCTCCCATCCTCCTTGCTTTCTCTGCTCCCTCCTCTTCTTCCACAGAAGCCCCTGGGAGCACATGCCCTGGCCCCACCACCTTCCACAAGTCTCCTGGGTGGGGATTTCTGTTGATTTAGCAATCTCAGTCCAGTAAAACGTGTGTGTACGTCGTGTGTCTGCCTTCAGTTAAGGGAATCCAGCATTCCTATCAACCTCAGTGTAGTCTATGCTTACCAGTAAGTCACCAGCTGGTAGTCATGAGTACCCACCACACATCAGTATCATGCACAGGAATGGGCAAGCAGTGATCAAGGTTAGTTTGTTTTTCTTAAATACATGCTAGTATAATATAGTTCAAAATTAAGAACTGCATTTTTAAATTAAATAGCACCTCTCTGTGGAAAAAAAGCCCCACATTTGTAAGTGTCACGTAGTTAGCCTGTGGTACTCAGTGCTGCATGGCAACACTGAAATAAAGAGCTGTTTTACTAAAGGGTGAGATCTTCATACGAACAAGAATAGTAATTAAAAAATTATTGTAGGAACTAGTGGCTGCAGACACAACTGGACAGAGGATGTTCTCCCTTCCCCCAGTATGACAGTTCCTTTATTAGGGCATTTGAACTTGGATTCACTGCAAGGGGAAATGGGAAGGGTCACTGTACAAAACCCACATTTCTCTAGGCTGTTCTCCCTTCTGACCTCATTGCAGTTAGATTAGGGGAGAGGGCAGTGGTTTCACAGATTCAAGTTTCTTGCATTGCGTGTTTTGTTGAATTACTGTAAAATGTTAGCCCTGTGGGTCCTGAGAACAAAATTAAGAGGGGAAGAAAGAGCAAAAGGGAAAAAGGGTTACTGAGTGACTTGAAATGCAGCCAAGAGGAGATGTAATGAACTTGGCTCAAAGCCCCATGCTGTAGCACAGCACTCAAAGATCAATTGCAGGGATGTCTCTAGCTGTGAAAACATACCTGATGTTTTCAGAGGCTGGCTGGCTGAAATGAAAATAAGATTCTACCTGCATGCTGTGTTGCTTTTTTTTTTCTTTTCCTGAAAGAAAAGAAAAATTGACACTCACTTTTGTTGTTGACTTCTTTTTTTTTAAAATAATTCCTAAATTGAAGTTAAGTAGCTTGCATAGGGATTTTAGGGCTTTTTCCAGTTTCATCTTGTAGTTTCAACTGTGTCTTTAAATAGTCCTGGTTAACAGAATTTGCCAGCCTTTGAAGTCCTTACTGAGTCAGTTGTTAAGTTTCTTTTCTGTCTTCCGCTTAAGTGAGCAAGCAGATGATAGGGCACATTGGCACTAAAAGAAGCTCTGTATAATGTCATGAGTCTCATCTAAATGAGATTTGTCACGTGTAACTTCAGGTGTCCACAAATGTGAGTGCTTATGTGTGAGTCAGGTGTCTGAACTTCCACTACGGTCTGTAGAAATTTAGTCAATACAGGCTGTGGAGAGCAAAGTAATTTGTCTCCTTCTACTGTATGTTCCTAAATTTGGTCAAATTTATCATTCTAGCCTCCATAGCTTGTATTGACAAAATTTCTCTAGTCAACGGGAAGAAATTAGTATATTGAGGGCTGTATTTGAATGACCTACAGTAGGCATTTGCTTTAGGGTGACATAAATCATGTTTTTAAAAGGGCTGTTTCTTTCCATGAACTGTTTCTCAAGTTTAGATGACTACTTCATTTATTGACAGCTACACTCTACACGCCTATATTTTAAGGCGAGATGAGTCCCAGCCTTAATTTTACTTTTTGCATGGCTGAATGTCAGTAATTGTCAACTTCATGGCAGACTTGCTTTATCCTATGTGTGTGTCCCAAACTAATTTAGCAAATCTCCATTAAGAACTAATGAAATTATGCAAAAATATACTCATTTGACTAAATAAATGGTGATATTGCATCGATGTTGCATTGGGTACACATTCTCAGCAAATGATCACAAACTATCACAAACATTCACATAAATGACTGCATATGACAAAGAATGTGTGCAGCTGTTGGAGTTTTGGGGGAAGAATAACCAGGCACGGAACATTCCTCTGCATCTTTAGTGATAGCAAACTGTGAACTGTGAATTGCAAATATTGAACATGCAGGAACATGTTTCCCGAATATGGCGTGGCTTTGCTTTATCTGAAATAACAGCTTGGTCCCTTTAAGAGTCCCAGTCACACTTGCTGGGGGCCCAAACCCTTTGGAACTGTGTAGACGGTCCTTACTAAGCAGCATATGCTATGGATAGAGTTACTGAATGACACACTCAAAAAATCAGGAATCTTACATTTTTACAAAAAATGAAAAACTCACTAAAATTTGGGACCCTTCCACATACCTGAATATCCTGTTACAATAATGAAGGCTCAGTAGTAAAATATTCCTGCTTCCCTCAAGAACCCAGTAGGCCTCTGAATCAGTTTGCAGACCACTGGGAAATCCTTCAAAGATCTTAACAGCAAAAAAAAAACGTTTAAAAAGATAAAGTAATAACATTATGAAAACAGTACAGTTCTTTATGCCTAGAATCAATGTTTTAGCATTTATTTGACCCATAAAAGTGGAGACACTGTGGAAAGCAAAAAGCAAGCTTAGGTCTCTGAAGAGAAGAGAAATGTATCCTAATCAATGCTTATCTGGAGACTGATAAAAGACTGCCTGCATAAATAGTTGCCGTCCATTTGGTTGACTCACTTCTGCCCCAGATGTATAGCCACAACTGTTTTTAATAAAGTAGTTGTCAACCTTGCTTACGTGCTCGCAGCACAAGAGCATGGTTGTATCACATGGATTATATAAAGGCCCTGAATAAAGCAAACAAATGCATCACCCACGCAATTACAGCCTAAAAAAAATCTCAAATGTTTAAACACTCTGTGAAGTATGAAAACTGTTATTTCAGTGCTTTAAGAATAGAGAGGGGCCCTTTGTATAAAATATTTCCCTGTACAAACTTCTATCTGAATAATGCAAATGACGGACTTTTGGGGAGGTCTGGTCTTGGTACTAAATAGATTCTTTTCCTCCTTGTTTGCCTCTTCTCACAGGTACTGCAACGAGCATTTGTTGTGCCCCCCTCACGTGTTTTGGACAGGCTGGGGTCCATGGGAGCGCTGCACCGCTCAGTGCGGAGGAGGGATCCAGGCGCGGCGTAGGACATGTGAAAACGGTCCTGACTGTCCTGGCTGCAGCGTGGTAAGTAATTCTCAGCTTTTCCGTAGGCAGATCTCTATGGCTGTATGCCATGGATGCCCCTATGTCCATAGGGCATCTGTGTATGTCTGTACGCTTTACCCCTAACACGAGTCACCAAAGCGTTTGTCTCTGTGTTGCTCGTGTGTGATGAAATTTGCACAGTTAATCAGTGAGAAATATTTATAATTCAGCTTTTTCACAATATCGTCTAGAATATGAGCTTCCCGAGACGAGGTCGGTGCAGATATGGGCGTGTCCTTGGCAGCTTTATGGTGCTTTTATCACTGGAGCACATCAGAACTCTAGCTGTGAGCCCAGGACTCCAGTGTATTAGGTCCTGTACAGCACAGAAAAAGATAAGCTTAAAATCTAAATACATAAGGAGCCAATAAGTGAATACATGGAACCACCAGTAAGTGCTCAAGTAAGCTTGAATAGCGATAGTGATCTTAGCACAGCAACAGCCTAGCAGTTGGCAGGCTTTGAAGCTACAGTGGGATGATTTTGAATGAATGGGAGTGCTGTATGGATACCCAATTTATGAAGATAAACATACGGGAAAGCATATAGGGGCTTTTTCTTATATCTGAACAAATATAGGTGGTAGGTTTCATGTGGTGGGAACATCAAAATGGGACATCGCTTTCTTGAAGGTGAATGAGACGATGCACAGTGGTATACGGGTGAAGGAGAGCAACGTAGCAGAGACATGTAGAGAGCAGGGTGACAGTTCACTTCAGTACACTGGGAAGATAATCTTGGTGTGAGTATTCTGAAATGGATAACACTGTCAAAGACAGGAAAGAGCGTTGTTACTGTTCAATGAGAAGCTGAAGCAAAGTCTTAGCTTAGGTGAATATCAGAAGATGAACCTTGGTCTGCTGTTTCATGATAATTTGAATTCTAGTGGTGGATTGTCACTGAAGGGGGTATTACCTAGCAAGCATAACCCGGGTGAAAATTTGAAGTGGCCAAAACTGCAGACAACAGGTTCTGCTGGTGAATGACAGGTGGTGTTATCTCCTCATTGACCAGGAATGAGCACAGCTCGAAGGAAAAATGAGAGTTTGGTTTTAGCCATGTTGTGGTTAATGGCTAGGCCTAATGTTGCACACTGAGAGCTGTGTACTCAATTTTGTTTCACAATTTTAAAAATGTAGAAGAAAAATACATTTTTTTTTCACATACTAAACCAATTTTTACATGCCTTCATTTCAGAGAGTAAGCTTAATTCTGAAGTTTGTCATCATCTGTGGCCTATTTGTTAGACTGGCAGTAATTCAATACTAAAGTAAGGATCATTTATTACCTTTTTCTAATTTTAAGGTTTTGTGCATTTTCCCAGGATTTGTTCTCTATTTAACATTTACCCTGGTGGTCAAATTGCATTTTCAGTAGATTGAAAACATCCAACAGGTTTGTTCTTGTCTTTCAGTTGAACTTTAAGAATTAACCTAGTAACTTAGAATTATGCCAAGTTTTCCAAAATATTTGTCTCCCTCTGATGGTACACAGAAAAGCAGACATATGGTCTAGACCTATTTTTAAACCTTCCTGACTGACATAGAAAAAAGCACAATCTGAAGGTTTTCTGTCTTAGTCACCCCAGTTTATCCAATACTAACGTTTGTGAAGGAAAGCAGTATTTTGTTTCGCACAGAATCTTCCCAGGGTGTGAAATGAAAAATACTTAGCTCTAATTTTCTTGGGAAGCTCCATGCGGAAAGAGGAAAACCTTTAGTGTAAAATTTCTTACTTATAACTGATTTGAGATTAGTTTTACTGGGTTTTATAATTTATTACCAGTCTTAGCACTTTCTGTCACAAAACAGTTACTGGTTCAGCTATGGAAACTTTTTTGGGGCTTTTTTATTAATTAGAAAATTATTGCATTGATAGTTTCAAAAAAGCACTTAACTTTCAAGTACTTGGCTGGCTTGCTAATGCTTAGGCACCAATGGAAACCAACCTAAGGTAGAATCCTCTATAAATCTTGTTCTTGCAGGACAAAGGACTCTGGTATAAAGTCTGTGTCCTGTTTAAGTTTCAGTGAATTTGAACCTGGAAGTTACCTGTCCTGAGTCAAAAGTCTTGTAGCCATAGTAGGACCTTGTCAATAAGTGTACCTGGAGAAGAAAGTACTGTATTTCTTCTAAGAGTTTGTTTCATTAATGTAGGAAAGAGCAATCTGATATAATTTTAGTCATGTAATTGTTGAATGGATGAAATATTTATATTAGTACAGCTCTAATGAACAAGGAGCAGGAATATCAAAACTTGTTTATTCATCAGAGGTTCTTCTGATTCAACCAAATTTTTGGTTTCATTGTTGTAAGTATGTATCCTTCAAAACAATTAGAATTATGGAATTTTACCATAGTGAATAAAGGAGAAATTATTGTTTCTTATTACTACTAATTTCCCATCTTTACTGGTTGTGCTGATACTAAACTTAGGTGGTGAAAGATATTACTTAATTTAATTTGTTCTTAAAACCTTTTATTCTGAGTACCTCAGAGCACTTGGAAAGCTAAATAATCTCGGGAAAAGTTGTAATGAAAGTAGTAGTGATCTACCCTGTCTACTGGATATCTGATCTGGAGTAAAAGATGTTATGAGCCAAACTTTCACCAAGTGAGTTAAAGGCGTAGCTGAGAATAGGCTCAAGGACTTAAAGTGCCCAGTTCTCTCTTTCAACCATTAGGTGATAACTTTAATCTAAAAGAAGACTCTCCAGGTTCCTTAGTTACCTCCAGTGAGGATGAACTCTGGGAAACTCTCACAATGTTTGAATGGTGGGAGTTGCCATAGGTCTTCTGCCGCTGCATAGTTCGGAGTCTGTGGTCTGTGAAGTCAAGACTTGTGTTTGTGAGAAGTGGGAAAGACAAATGTGTAGATAGAGGACTGGAGAGCACATTATTTAAGAACATAGTAACTATGTTAAGCTTCATTTCATCTTGAAATGAAAGGAAATTTTTGATGCATCAGAGGTGTAGCGTGGACTAAATGCTGTATTGGGACCCCTTTCAACTGTGCCGATTCTTTGTTTTTAGAACCGTTTTTCCAGTGGGGGGTTGAGGGAGAAAAACAACAACTGTTTTTATAAGGCTTAAGAAAGGAAGTCTTACAGATTGTTTGCCAGCAGTATCAGGGGACCAGATTTTATGTCATAGGAGAGCCTACCTCTTCTGTTTTCCGATCTGCAGCGAGGTTGTGAGACTGCAATATAGCCAATCCTAATCTATTTAGCTGTTTTCATTTTGCAGCTTTTGCCATATTCTTGGCTGCCGTCTGTGTCCACCTAATGATTTTTATTGAGCATTTTTCCTTCTTTTTAGTTTTGTTGTATTGCTCTTAATCTGTAATATCACAGCAGGCGGCTACTGCCTGTGTTTTGCTTTTTTCCATGTTTCTCATCAGTTGATTCCTTGACTTTATCTGTCTTATAGCAGAAGTCAATAAATACACTTGAATATTTTGTTATCAGAACTCAGCAGAGTTCCCTACAATTATTGCAAACTTAACATCTTATAAAACAATAATAATAATGATAATGATAATAATAATAAATCTTTTTATGCATATAAATATTCCAAAGACAGAAAATTTTATGATATTTTAAAGGTGTGTCTCTTGCTGAAATGAACTCAATGCATGAAAATAGATGGCCAGAGACTTAGGACTGAAAGCATTTACACTGAATATAGAAAAACATAAATCATTATGATGTAGGAGAATTAGACCACAGAGACTCCTATAGGTCAAAAAGATGAAGCTCAAAATCAAAATCTGGAGCCATAAGGACTTTTCAAGGTCTTTATGTTAATCAAAGTTAGTAAAGAATGCTTGAAATTATCTAATAAGAGATAGGACCATCATAGCCAAATTGAAGAGCAACTAAAATCTGGTAATAGAAAGCTCAAGTGGATCACAAAACAGGTATTACTCCCATGTATTCAGGTGATACATGCACTAGAGAAGGAACTGTGGAATTCTGTGGACTGTGCTAATATGACTCAAAGGACAAATATCTTCAGATTTTACAGCATACTCAGATAAGTTGTACGTTTGCTTCAGAAAATGCTTCTTTCCCCCTGAGAAGCATAATCTCAGTTGAATTTGCCTCAGTCCAGTAATAAAAAATAACTTTTTAAAAGAATTATTGCTAGAATAAGAAATCTAGTTTGAGGCTCAAGTTAGGTGACATACTTTACGTATATTTGTCTGTGTTCTCATTTCAGTCACACTAACATATGCATTAATTTTAGTTTTTGAATGGGAGACTGGTAAAGTATATATACTTTCCATATACCAACACAAAACATGTTGGGTTTTGCTGTGGAACAAAAAAAAAAGGAGGAATTTTGTTTGTTTCTTAGAAATAGTTGCTAGTGTCGCATTCATATTTTTTGCTATTATTATTATTTCAGTGTTCTGGAATTGTGCTGAGCACAAAACTTTGCGAAGAGAAAAACTATCTGTATGCTAAAGTTTCTGTTATGACAAGAGGAAAAAAAAAAAGCCTTGGAAAAACAAATGTCAGAAATGTTTTCTTTCAGTAAGTAAGTTTTAAAAGGGAATTTGAAGACAGAATGTTTTCAGAAGTACTTCGTCCATCAGAGAGGACAGGGCCAGCCTTGCCATCTCACAAAATAAACTCCAAATACCTAGTCTAGATAAAAGGACCAGAAAAGAAGATTGTTATTATGCTTTTCTATGGTTCTTTTTTGTTTCCATTTGACCTCCTTGAGTTAAAGAAAAATAAAACAATACATCATCTATTGTAAAATCAGAAAACGTATTCTCACAAGCATGAGGTACAAAAAAAAGGTACTTTTTACATGACATTTGCCTACTTCATGCTCATTTCCTTTTCCAATCCTTTTTTTCTGTCTCTAATTTAAGCTCAGTTAAGTATTAGCTTGTTTTTGTATGTTTTAAAAGTTTAGCAAAGTAGAGCCTGTCTTCTTTTGATGCTGCGTATGCTACTGCAATTATAAGTAATGTCAAGTAATTAAAGAGTGTAAAACAACAAAAAAATCAAAATCAGAAGAAATAGTATCAGAAAATGCTAACATATATTGGTTAATGGTACATGTGGTGTTCAACTTTGTCGGTAAAGTGAGTTATCAATTTGACAGGCATAGTCAAGGTAAATGTGAAATATAAACTGGTTGAACTCATGCGTATGTAGCCAAATGTGGTGTTGAAAGTATTCTTTGGTTACACATTCAGTAATCATTTTGCTGTTTGATTTATTTAATTTCAAAAAAGAAGCTAAACTGCAAGTTGTTTGCTTTCTTGCTTAAAACAGAGCAGTGTGGAGCATCCATTTTTTTCAGAAGCATATAATTCTTAAAATAATTTAAAGCTGAGAAATAAATCTTCAGCTGCTAGAAAGCTGTCACTACTCCACTTCAAGCAATTCAGTTCAACCTGTGACAATTAACACTGCCTCTTTCAGGGGCTTCCAAGTCATGTACGGTACCACCTTCCGTGGACCAATGCCAGTTGATTTGAAATCTCTTTCAAATCTAGTTAGAAAGGTTCTCCAGAGTGACTGTTCTCACATTCAAGAACTTTGCTTTGGACATATGTGTACCTGTGATACAAATGATGTGCATTTGATTCAGAAGCCCAAATCTTATTTAAAAAAAAAAAACCACTTATAAAACAAATTTTACTGTAGCCATGCATGAGCTTTCTCAGGGCTTTGGATGCAGGGAACAGCCAGTGTGTCCCTCAAGGTCAGGTGGCAGCCAAGTGCCTTCTCCACTTAGGGAGTCGTATTGATCAGAGATAGGAGACCTGATTTGCTACATCCAGAATTTGCCACACTGTTTCCTAAAACACCAAGGTCACCAGAGAATGTCCTGTCATAGTTATTGCTATTTGTTGCAGTTTTAAGTCGCTGCCATGCTATAGGTGTAGTCTTTGTTATTGTTACTTAGATGTAATACCTTACACCTGGCTATATGAGGCTCTGTGTTTCAGTCGGGATCATTACTGTATCTGATAACCAGAGAAAGCAGAAGTTTCTGAAACATCCTTCATTCTGTGCCCAGCAGGCACAGCGTTGGGCCCAAGGGCTCAGCATTACAGGACATGAATTTCTACTTCCCGCTGACTCAGCTGGTTTTTGAATATGAATGAAAAAAGGAGAAAGATATTTAGGAATAAAGGATGTTGGGTGCTGAGGTTTTACGCTGCACTTGTTTCAGAATGAATTAATGAGTGATACTGAAGGTGGGGGATATTTCCTGGGTGCTTCATACAGCCTCAGATGTTTTAATTGCTGTGAACTTAGAATATGCAGTTATTTCTGGGAAGTAACTCATAACTTTGTCATTGTACACTAAAAATCAAAACAAAAAGTAGGTGGCATGGTTTTAGCTTAGTTTCGTCAAGTAATAAGGCTTACATAAGTCTGTCAGGTATTCTTACCCTTCTGCCCATAAGTAAGGAACCCACTCCCCCATTACAACTGTGTTTGATTAGAGGGTGGGCTTAGATGACAACATGGAATTGCAACAAGTTGCATGAAAAACAGTGGCCCAACAGAGGACAAAAACCTGAATTAGTTCCCATCTTGAGAGGCAGAGTTGCAGCTGAGTCCCTTATTTGGTCCAAGTGCCATCAGGTGCTGGTCAGTGAGTGTACATATTAGCACACAGGTAGCTTGTGACTACCCACTGCATGTCTTTTAATTTTTAGCAGTGGGACTGCTAAGTCCTCCTGTCAGAAGATATGGGAAGGGGAAATGAGAGAAAGAAAAATTTAAAAGACTTTGAAATATAAACTTAAATTAAATCAGGCTTCATTACTTCCAGTGCTTATGGGTCTACTTATTTAGTATGTGTGGTGTAGCTTTATTTGATATATAAGTAGTGTTTCCATGAAATCAGAACTGACAGAAACAGGGAGAACTGTAAAATAAAAAAAATTACAGAGATTTCAGCACACTCAGGGAATGCATAATTTTGTGGCAACTGAAATATATTTTGGGGGAACCTAAGCCAAAAAAACAACTCCCAACAGTGTTTCTACCAATCTGTTCTGGGAGGAAGTTTCTTCCTGTCCTCCATCCAGCAATCGTGGGAGTAGGGTACACCAGATAGCCATCTAGCAGCCCATCTAGTATTTTTTGTGCTGTCTCAGAGTCCTGGCTCAGCCCAGTAACAGTCCTCTTTTCAGTTGCAACCAGTCTCAGGTGCCAAAAAGAAGGTAAGGAATAAGATAAAAACTATGTAGACAATTCTGCATATGCAAAATAATCCTTCTTGACCCCTGAAAGCAGCTGGCTAAAACTAAAATTGACAGTTGGTTATAGTAATTCTACACTACAGAAATGTACCAGTATATAAATGGTAAATGTAATAGACTTGTATAGACCACTATTCTGGAAGGAAGAAGGAAGTAATCTCTATCCTGGAGTACTGGAAAGACTAAAACAGTATTTAATATGTTGTTTTGTTTTGTTTTTAGATAGGGGAAAAAAAAAGATAGCAAGCCTCCTGTCCAAATTCAAGGAAAAGAAAAAAGTGGGGCAGGTAGAGGCAGGCTGTTTCACCTGATTTCTGATTTTCAAAATGCTGAACATCTTTGGGGTAAAAAAATAATTCAAATGTAAATGGGAAGTGGAGTGCAATACCTTAAGATATTACCAATATAGAGTGCTTCATACCTTTCTGGCATTGTTCTTCAAGAAGATGACAGGGGTTTCTGACACTCAAAGTGGAGCAGCTTCAAAATATATGGTATTAAATTTGTGATACAGTGTTAGAAAAAAGGGTCATCATTAAAGTGATATACTAGCAAGAAGGTGTAGGAGTTAAAAGATGGATAAAGCTAATTGAACATACCAGGGGGTTGTCCAGGAAGGCTGGAGGTTACTCTAGATTTCCTAAAGGAATGAATTTAGACAGATCTTGCTTATTAGTAATTTTGGTAGACAAATTTGTATTACATTTGCTGGTGACCTGAAGTTGTGTGGCATGGTCAATACAAAGGTTGATTTGTATTGATGTCTTTGAGGGCTGAAGTAATGGCAGTGAAGTGAGTTGTATCATAATTGCAAAGTTGTGAACTTAACATAAAATTCACAGGAACTGCTGTTCTCACCTTGAAGCACAGTGAGGAACAAGACAGGAGAATCACCCTCGTGCAAGAGTTGCTTATGTCACTAGCTAAAGCCAAAAAAGTTGTGCAGCAGTGAAAAATGTAAATTCAGTTTTAGCATTTAGGATGTTTCAGCAAGGTATTTCAGGCAGAGACAAAAAAGGTAGCCTAGGCATTCATAGAAACCAATCTCAGAAGGGGTGACTGTAACAGTCTGGACTGAAGCTAGTCGAAATTACACGTTTTGTTTCACATATTGCAAGTAATGTGATTTCTCCACCACTGCTGTTATCTTCAAAGCTAAGCTTATTTTGAAGCGGAATTTATCTGACACCACTGGATCAATGACTAAAGTCATGGAAGCTCATTATGACTTCATCTACAAATTTTTGAAGTCTCTTCAGTTACAAAGATGTGTCTTTGTAAATATGCAACTATAGGCAGTTCAGTAGCAACCTTAAGTCATTATGCGATTGCAATAAAAATGGGAAAAAGAGATGCATAAAGCATGGCATTGAAAATTACCTCAGAAACATGATACAGCTGTTACATAAAATTGTTCTGTAGCCACACTTACTGTTCTTAAAGGACGTGGCTGGTGGTAGAAGTGAGCTGAGCCCTGGAAAATGTCCCAGAGAAAGACAAAAGATTGGGGTTCTGATAAAGCAGAGTAGGCAGGGTTCTAGTGTATGAAGGACTAATATAGAAATTAATGATAGGTTTAGAGACGGAACACTGGGATTTCTGTGCACGCTGTATTGTAATATACTGGATTTTAAGGAAATATGAAGCCAATTAAAGGAATTAATTTCTATCCAGGGCATTATTAAATGATGTAACTTGTTGCAATAAATTGCTGAGGCTTAAATCTTAAGAATCAAAAAAACTCCACACAACTAAAATTGTGCAGGCTATCAGGATGAACTAGAATTATAATAGACAAAAAACCCCCACATTTTAGGTAGCATAGTAAATCACATTTTAAAGTTTTAACTCTTTTTCTGAATGTTATCAGATTGAGAGCTGTGCTTTGGGCATTCCACTTATTTCTGTGCTGTCCTTTGACAATACGCAGGGACAGCATGTCTGATCTAGAATGGCATTTCCAATGTTCCTCTTTGGAAGTGAGCATTGAATCAGCTTAAAGTAAATTGTCCCTCTGATTTGTTCTGTTCCTTTTAGGTTTAGCACCCTGTAGTTAAAATGCTGCAGTGCAAACCTAATAATTGTGTTTACACATTTTCTACCAGAAGTGTGCTCACATGTATACCTGATGGTTAACACAAAGCAGAGTTGTTTCAGTGTTATTCACTTCAGCCTCAGTAAATTGAGGGATGGATGAAGCCTGAGTAATATGTGCTGTTGCCATTACAGCTTCACTACTGCAGCAACTGTTGAAGAGTGCAAGATTGATTTGTTAGCTGAGCTAATTGGCAGCAGCCTTTAGCCATCCGAGTGCAATTAAATGGAACTCCATCCAAATTAATGATATTTTTCTGCTGGTTTTTGTTTTCACTTAGTCTCAGAGCATTACAGTAATTTTTAATTTGTTAGACTCTGGTAAGATTTTGGTTTTCATTGAAAATAGTGTCAGACAGCCCTATTCTTACCCAGGTTATATCAAATTGGGGCATTATTTTAAAAAAATTTGGAGTGTTTATTGATGGAGTTATTAAACCTACCTGTTTTTTCTTCCTGGGTTGATTCCCTAGTCTCTTCCACATTCAGTTGTTGGCTTACAAGACTTCTGCACTAATACTACAGCCACCAAATAAAAGGCATTAAGTTCTTCAAAGCCTCTGACATTCATCTTGAACAAACATGTTCAAAAGCCTTAAAAAAGGCAAACATATGTTTTTCATTGTATTTATTTATTACTTATTTTGTATCTTCAGGATGTTGTGACTCAGTCTGTTGCAGCATTCTGAAATAATAATATTTAGGCCTGAATACTTCAGTAGATGGGATTGTATTCTTCATGTCTGAGAATATAAGCTCATGCAAAGACTGAGCTCATTTGCCACCACACACAGCGATTCGTCCTTGCAGCTTGAAGGGCAGGATGTAGTTTCACGGTCCCCCTATCAGGACCCCTTATGGTACTTGAAAGCAACATCACATAGCATATTTCTTTTCTGCCAGAAAAAGTAATAGCTGAAAGTAAAGTTATTAATCCTGCAGATTCCAGAACAGAGTTTTTCTCATTCAATGATACTTGTTACATCACCTGAAACATCAGAAAGGTGAATTAATTTGAAGTCATAAAAATAGGCCTTTCAGTTTACATTATGAAAATCTCCAACTTTGTTACTTATAACAAATTCTAGTGTGAGAGATCAGTGAAGCCTTTACTACTCTGTGAAGATAAATCAGTTGATTCATCTTTAAATTGGTGAAGCCCCTATGCAGACTGGGAGTAGTCCAGAAACAGGTCAGCCCCAAAATGCAGTTCTTGCTTTGCTTTGTCAGAGAAGCTCTAGATCGAGAAAAGCAGCTGTAGACTATATCTTTATTTTTCAGCTATCTGATTCAGAGGAAGGACAGGCTCACTTTGATCTCTCTGGTCTTTGAATCAATCTCCAGAAGGAAAAGTGGAAAAGAAATGGTAGAGTTGACGTGCTAACTCTGCTAGCAATTTACTCACATTTAAAATTAAGAGGAATTGACCAGGTCCTCAGCTGGCACAAACTGATAAAACCCTGTTGATTCCCTCTTGGATGCATAAGAAAACTTGCAAGTTACAGCTTGACATATTAATCTCCAAACTGTGAACTTTTCTGCACAATAATACAGTACTAGGAGATCCTAAATGCCTTCACGGTCCCTAGCTCAGGGTACCCTCGCTGGCAGCTTTGTGCAGTTCATCCTGAGGTGTGGGTGGGCAGTCATTTCTCCAACAACATGCCAGCTAGGAGGCTGTGCAAGTATTGAGGAGAAGCAGGCTGTGTCAGAGTACTAGAACCTCTAATTTCCTTCGTGGATTAGAGTGGAAAAGGAAACTTAAATCTCTCCCTAGATCCTATGGCACTACAGCTACTTTGCCAATCATGCAGGCTGGATTGCCAGGTGCCAGGTCAGGTACAAGACTGTTACGTAGCCAACATCTGCGCAGTGCTCAGCATGAGACTTTTCTGTGTTATTGCCCCTTTACTCACAAGCAACCCCATTTTTAGTACATGAAGGTTGTTTATGAAGGTAGTGGCAGATTCCAAGATTCTTTATAAAAGTCCATTTACATGTCAGTCCTTGTGAGGGCAGTGTATATGGCTCAGATCTGCAATGTGGGAGCTTGGATAGTGTGGCTCTGTCAATTTACTGTTCTGTTAATGTCGTACTACTGTGGATGTACCTCTTCCTAGCAAAAATTTCATTTCCCACAGCTGAGTTTATTCTGTCCCCATCCTAATCAAAACAAGCTATATGAAAACTATGAGAGTTAGTCAATAGACCCACATCTCTCACCATTGCCTGACTTAGCTAAGTCTTTTCACAGCCTTGAACGACACGAGCCAGCAGAAGTCCAGAGAGTGTGTCTGGCTTTTACTCTATCTAGAAAACCAAGACCTATAACCCTGCTTTAATCTGAAATGAAGTATGTTCAATCTATTTAAAGCATGAAAATAGATTCAGTCAGAAGTTTAAAAAATTTTCAGACAGTTGCTCGCAAAACTAGAATGTTACCATATGCTTTCACATAGGAGCACATAACCCTCTTTGCAAATTCACTAAGCTTTCTATTAAAAATAGTTAATGTATGTGGCCTATCCCTTATTGAAAAGTTGATCCAGAATCCCCATTCACATATTGAAGCATTTGTGTGAGATAGCTTGGCAGCATGAATATTTTGTTAAAGAGGTTTTAAAGTACTTAGAAAAAGAAGTAATATCAGTGCATGTAATCTTCTGAAATGGAGGGCTAAAGTGAAATCTAGCATCAGCAATTTGATACGAAATATTAAAATGATCCATTACACAGAATGTGGGAAAAAAAGCTAATGATGGATTATATTAATTAATCCATCAGAAACCTTGCTGGGGTTCATATGAATGTAATTTTGAGAAAAGTAAAGAACGCAGTCGTGTTTGGTGTCTTTAGTTAGACAAATGTTTTCACATCTTTTGTTTTCAGAATGATTGGCATTTTATTTTCTGGCTAGTTTTCTAAGTAAAACTGAAGAAGTATAACAATATGAGATGCCCTAACTATGAAGTCAAATCCGACTTTCCATGATAGTCCCAAAATGTCAAGAAAAACTAACTTATGTTGCCTTAAACTTCATAGGAAGAATAATATGTTTGAGCAGAATCTCCTTTGTTGTGAGACGCTGGCAGGATGAAACGTGGAGAAGAAAGGAAAATTTAAATCACAAGAGTGCAAGATTTAAAAAAAGTATTTGTCTTTGCTAAACTCACAGAAGGGCTTTTCCTAAAATAGTAAATAGAGATGAAGATGGACTATTAATGTTTTGCCTTTGACAAGGTTGGCACCCTTGATTATTTAGGGGAAATTTATTGATGAGTTTAGTTCTTAGAACTGCATTGCGCCTGCATTACCAGCCTGATACAGAGTGTACGCTTTCTTCATTATATACTTACCTTAGTCTTCTCCCCTGCAATACCCCCTTCAGAGTGTTTTCCTGAAAGTAGACAGCATTTTAGATAATACAGTACTTGCCATGCTGCTGAATATGTTTAACCATACAGGTCCTGGCACAAACCATGTTGGACACCTTCCATTGTGAAAACTGACCATTTAGTCCTCTCTTCCATTTCCCATCTTTTAAGCAGTTATCTGTGAAAGGATAAAAGCTTTTCTCTTCGCCTGTGGCTGCAAGTTTCCATAAGAGATTTTGAGAGACACTGTGAAATGTCTTCTTGAATTCAAAGTAAACTGTATCAGGTTACCTCCTGTATCCATGTTTGTTGACTCCTTCAGAGGCTCTAATGGGTTCATGGCTTCCTTTTATAAAAAAACAGGGTATATAATTTTGTACTGCAGTAGATCAGATTTGTTTCTGAGTCCACTAATTTTGTGCTTTATTATGATTTCCCCTGATTTGCCCAATTCAGATGTCATGCTCATTGTTTTAAAGTTCCCCTGAACTTCCCCAAAATATTTTAAAAGATAGTGCCCCATTTACCATCTTACAGACCTCAGACAGGAAGGTAATTTTAAGCAGGAAGCTGTCCCCCACTAGTATCGGTTTACTTATTTCTGTTTTCTCAGTTATATTCTTTTGTGACATTTTTTCTTCATTTTGTCTGTTTGTTCTATAATGTCTTCAACTAACACAGCCTGCTGCAAACTTCGCTATTTCTAAATGCCCCTTGCATGCCTTCATCATATATTGGGCCTATAGATTCTGTAGTAATCTTTCTGTCCCTGATGTGCTTGAAATAGGATTGAGTTTTGGCTTTTATAGGTTTCAAAGTTACTCCTTGAATTCTTTTCTGGCCTCTCTTATTGTGTTTATACATTTAATATGCCAGATTTCAAGACTCTTTCAATTCATTTTTCATATGTACATGACTTCAGCTTTTTGAAGAGTGGCTTCATGCTTTTAATGACCTTTCTCTCCCTACTGTTAAGTTCTGATGGGGTTTTTTTGCCCTTCCTCAGAGGTCTTGTTTGACAGCAAGCATTTACTCTCTGCCTCTAATACAGTGCCCGTGATGAGCTTCCCTCTTGTAGCACTCTGCTGGTTCAAGTCCCTGATTCAGGTCCCTCATCACTAGTTGTACTGAGCTCAACTATCTCCTTTGTTCGTTTATACTGTGGAAAAGAGGTCAGTGACTAGTCCCTTAATACTCTTCTCTTGAGTGGAGTCACCTCTCAAGAGAGCAGAAAGCAGCAAAGAAAATTCTTTTATGTTTCTCTTGAAAAAAATAGTTGGCCAAAATACAGTCTTTTTTGTCACTGCATTCATATTTCTTAACTTTGGGCATCTAAGCCAGGAACTAGTCTGCTTGTTCAAGAGTAAAAGCTGAGTTCCTACAGGGGACTTTTCAGAACTGCTGAACTGGACAATAGCTATATTACACTTAAAAAAAACAAAAAACAAAAAACAAAAAACCCTCCCCCACACTTACACCCTGATAATCTTGTGATGGCTACAAGAGGTCAAGCAAGAGGACTCATGTACTGGGTTTGCCTGGCAAGGTTTTGGTAGCAGGAGGGCTACAGGGGTGACTTCTGTGAGAAGCTGCTAGAAGCTTCCCCCATGTCTGACAGAGCCAATGCCAGCTGGCTCCAAGACAGACCCACCACTGGCCAAGCCGAGCCCATCAGCGACAGTGGTAGCGCCCCTCACATAATGTATTTAAGGGGAAGAGGGAGAAACTGCTGCACAACTGCAGCCAGAGAGAGGAGTGATAATATGTGAGAGAGAACCCTGAAGACACCAAGGTCAGTGAAGAAGAAGGGGGAGGAGGTGCTCCAGGCACCAGAGCAGAGATTCCCCTGCAGCCTGTGGTGAAGACCACGGTGAGGCAGGCTGTGCCCCTGCCGCCCATGGAGGTTAACGGTGGAGCAGATGTCCACCTGCAGCCTATGGAGGAACCCATGCTGGAGCAGGCAGATGCTTGAAGGAAGCTGTGACCCCATGGGAAGCCCGTGCTGGAGCAGGTTCCTGGCAGGACCAGTGGACCCACGGAGAGAGGAGCCCATGCTGGAGCAGGTTTGCTGGCAGGACTTGTGACCCCATGGGGGACTCACACTAGAGCAGTCTGTTCCTGAAGGATGGCACCCCATGGAAAGGACCCACTCTGGAAGGATTCATGAAGAACTGCAGCCTGTGGGAAGGACTCACCTTGGAGAAGTTCATGGAGGACTGTCTTCCATGGGAAGGACCCGATGCTGGAGCAGGGGAAGAGCAGGAGGAGTTCTCGCCCTGAGGAGGAAGGAGAAGCAGAGGCAACGTGAAATGAACTGACCACAACCACCATTCCCTGTCCCCCTGTGCTGCTGATGGGGAGGAGGTGGAGAAATGAGGAGTGAAGTTAAGCCTAGGAAGAAGGGAGGGGCTGGGGGGAAGGTGTTTTAAGATTTATTGCCTACTCTGATTTGATTTGTAGTAAATTAAATTAATTTTCCCCAAGTTGAGTCTGTTTTGCCTGTGACAGTAATTGGTGAGCGATCTCCCTGTCCTTATCTCAACTCAGAAGCCTTTCATTGTATTTTCTCTCCCTTGTCCAGCTGAGGACAGGGAGTGATAGAGCAGCCTTGGTGGGCACCTGACATCCAGCCAGGGTCAACCCACCACAACTCAGAATTCATGATCTTTGAAAGTCATGGAGAAAATACACCGTTTGGTTTCTGTAGCTCTTCAAAATCATGTTATACTTTGTACGGAGTCACAAACTGACACACAAAGTGGTTTTAGTACTTGATTGTCACTGCTAAAAAGGGGCCTCATCCAAAAGGCATTAAAGTCAATTTCAGAGCTTCCTTTGATTTCAGGGGTGCCTGGGTCTGCCTCAGACTTTCTGTCATTCTGAGTGCTTTCTGAAAAAAAATAAGGGCTTGCTGATAAATGGATTCCTGACAACCAAAGAAATGGTTAACACCACCATCGGGGTACTTTTTATGAATTGGATGCAAGGGACTTTTTTTTGTTGGCTGGTTTAATTGTCTTTTTAGGCATCTTTCTCTCTCTACACAGTTTAATAAGTATAACCAAGATTTTTTTCCAAAGCTAGCTTTACACTGTAAAAATGTCACTTACCAAGATCCAGTAAAATAGATGTCCTGTGAAGCTTTGAAGTTGCCGTGTTCTTTTAGTGAAACGCCACTAAAGGCTGTGGGAGTATGAACAGTCCCTGAGGAATTCGCTTTCCAACTGTAAATGCACAAAATCAAGTACATAGTCATTGGAATACGGAACATGATTAAAAAAATAAAAAGCTCCAAACCCCACAGCTGGAGCACAGATGCCAACTAACATAACTTTGATGCTTCACAGATGATTTTGAATACAAAGCTGTTCCAATTGATTCCTTCCCTACATTTTCCTTGGAAAAATGTTAAGTGCTCTGTGGTTTGTTTGTTGGTTTGTTTTTTTAAGTGGTGAAGAGATTAAACAAGTTCATAAAGAAAGAGTTTTCATAAATGGGTGCATGCTTATTTGATTCCATTAAAGTTAACAAACAATATGACCGTATATTTTTAAGTGTACATTACAAACACAGTATAGTTTTCAGGGCTTTTTTGGATGTGAGTTTGAATGGTAAATGAGGAAGCGGTACAGTTGTGCTATGATAGAAAATGCTTCAAGGTTTATCTCTGCAGAGTCCATACTATGTCAGAAGACTTTTTTTTTAACCTTACAAAAGCAGATGAGCCTTTAAAGACCACCTCTAAAATTTTCCAGTTAAAATCTAACCGTGGAGTCTAACTTTCAGTTAGTGTTGAAGTTATAGAAGATATGTTTCCACATATATAGGTATATATGTGACATAATTTATATTGTAAATAGGTATTTTTAAATGTGTGTATGCTCACGGCATACATGATTGTTGAGCATATTGTAAGCTTTTAATGAGAATCAAGAGCACAGCCATATCAGGAGTGAACAACAGACATCTACGTTGTGGGGAGCAGCTTAGTCCGGGTTTGTCTGGGTTGCTGTCCAAGGTAAAGGATACTGAAGGAGAAGGCTACAAAACTGATTGCAAAATGTTTAAAAGGATTTTTAAGCTTTGACTTGACTGAATTGCTGTAATTCATGCTGGGGTCAGGCTCTTCTTTGGAGAAAGCACATTCATCTAGGTTTCGTGAATGCCATTTTGTTGTAGAGAGGCGATTTAGCAAAAGAATTACTTTACCTGTTTCAGTTAGTGGCTTAGTTTACTGTATTGTTCTCATTTCTCTTGTTTTGAATAGTATCAACCTTTGCATGAGCTTGGGATTGTTTCATTCATCAAAAGCAACGAAGCGTGAATGACTTCTGTGAATTGCTGCCAATAAAATTGCCATCTCAGTCACTGACAGTCCTGTATAGTCCCAACTAGAATTGGAAGTATTGCATAATAGGACTTCAAATCATTACATTGGCAGTATTCCAGGTTACACAGGCAGATTAGACAAAAGACAGCATTAGGAAACACAGAGGTTTATTTAAATAGCTTGTTTAATAACAATGCTGTTATTTTTAGATCAGGAACCAAGGAGAAATAAGCATTGTACTGGAAGAGCATCTTCCCAACTTTCTGAATTATGATATCCCCATTTTCTTACCCTTAAACTGTGTCTAGGGCAGAACAGTACATGTTCAAGGATTTAAAGTCCTGTAATTAATGTTAAAATGTTCCAGATCTAGAGGAAAGAACTCTCAATGCATTTTTTTATATTCAGAGCATTTTTGAAATGGCTTCAAAATTACAAATAAATCTGGGGAACATGTGCTGGTGAGAAAGAAGCAAATTAAACAGCTGATAGTGTACGATGAATGTGGTTTTACCTATACTACCGCATCCTACACCTTCATAGTTCATCACTTGGTTATCATCACAGTGAGGTCTTGAACTAAGGAAACTAGAACTGAATTGTGCCAAGATGTCTATTACTGTTCTCTTCTTCCCACTACCTAAAATTTTTAACTTCCTGGACAGTTTTATTTGTTTGTGAAAATCATTACATGTTAGGCCTTCACAACATAACAAATGAGGTAAATAATTTCACCCTTTTTGGCAAAAAAAGAAGAAAGGGGAAACCATTTTTCACTCACCACTGCATAAGTCTTTAATGGGATTGGTTTATACTGAGAAGTGTTGGAGCAGAACTTCCCCTCCCTCCTCTGCTAATCTAAGAGTTGATGGCTGGCTGCCTGCAGGTGAGGGAGAGTAGCTCTACCTGGTTCAGGCCTCATGCTCACCTTATGATTTACAATATTCCACTTGACTTCATGCTGATGAGGGTTCCTCTCTGCTACTTTTCTTCACTCGAGCATTGAAATGGCATGCTATGAATGAGAAGTCTGGTTCTAATTCATGTATGAAAATGGTATGAAAATGGAAGCTGGAAGCTCTGTGGAAAAACAGAATAAATAGATGTCAGACTCTGCCTTACAACAATTCCCAGACCTTTATGACAGTATCCAAATACTCAGAAACAAAATTTAATCCTTTTGTGTAGTTCTCTTCATCATTGTCCTATTTCTCCATTCTAAAGAAATTTCCATTTTACAGTCCCATCTGCATCCTCCATATTAGATGAGTATAATTACAGTATAATCACAACGGGGGAGGCCAGGACATTCATAGGCCTCTGCTGATATCACACGATAGCAAAGACAGCTTAGATATGGAGGACAGTTTCATTACAGAGGAAAAAGCCTTCCAAGAGGTCAGGATAATAGTCACTACATCTTCCTATTTGTTTTTCCAAAGGCCACCTTTAAGTCTAAACTAAACATTTGTTCCCGCTTTTCTGGAGACGTAAGACTTTTTTAATATTGTGCTGAAGAGATTCATTCACAAAGCAAAAATCGTCTTTAAAGTCTTTACATAAATAGAAAAATGCACCATAGTTCTTTTTCTCCATAAGTTGAAAAGAATGCTTTGCATTTCTTCATTCTGTATTCTGAGTCCCTTTACATTTCCTAACAGTTGTCTTTGCCACTGGTACTCACCACTAGAAATACATCTGTAGAGAACAGGCATCAAACAGGAAACTAACTAGTATTGTTATCAGTTCAGGTTCTTTATATCATTAATGCACATGAGTATTCATACTTTTCCTCAAGCTTAACTTTTCTGCCTCGCCTTGCACTCGCACCAGTTTGTTAACACTCATAATCCTGTTACAGGCAGAAAGGAATACACCATTCATGCAAAGCCAAGAATTTATTCTTAGTCAAATCACAGTCTTAATGGTGTAACAGTCATAACAGCCTTATCAAACAGTTTAAATTATGTGCAGGTAACATAAGTGCACATACTTGTTAGTCTCCCCCTTTCTTTGGTGTTAGGCTTGGCCTCCCACTGCCCCTCTACGTGATAAGATTGATGGTTTCAGTCTGGGGGTGGGTTTACAGTAACTGGCCAGTATCCTAAGTCCTTTGCCAGAAGTATGACATTGATGTTGACTGTTTCTTCCTTCTCACTTTCAGATGTGGTTGGTATAATTTTTGTGTTTGCTAACAGGCTCTACACCTTGCTTATTATTCATTGGTCTGCAAGTCCATATTGCATCTGAATTTACTACCTAGTGTGTGTTTTACGTGTTGAATGCTTGTTCTTTGTTCTCTTTGCTACCCCTGAGGCTTGGTAAGAATGACTTGACTTGCCTTGCTCCTGAGCTTGAGTTCTTCCTTTGATGATCAGTAACTGGCCATCAGTGAGTTGTTTATAGCCCTTGGGCTTCAGGTAGTGTCCTCTGCTGGTTCTTTCAAAGCTTCTGATAGCCCGCTGTGATGTGTTTTATTAAGGGGGTCTAAAAGTTCGTTCTACCCACAGTAACTATATGTTACAAATACCCATTAGTTACAAAATATATATCACTATAGACATTACATCACACGGTTATATAGAGCTAATGAAAAGTTAAAACGAAATAGGTAATGGAGATCTGGTAATTAGAAAATTGCTATTGCATGCAAAAACAAATCATCAGGCAGACCAAGACAAGCACAGGCAAAGCCGGTCCGAAAGCCTGTCTTGTTAGCTTAATGCAAACCGTGTGGCCTGTTACAAACAGTAGTTACTCCCTATTTACAGAGCTACAAAGCTAGGAGGCATGTTAGTTTAGTGATGATTGGGTTTCAGATGGACCATCCATGTTGGGATGCAAGAATGGCTCCTCAGAAAGGTTAATGATACTTGCTATACACATGAAAAGAAAACAAAACATATTGGATTTTCAGTATTTGGATCTCTTAGTATTCACATCAACGTTTCAGAAATCCTATATTACCTAGGGATTATGATAGTAACCTTGATTTGAAGTAAGTTCTCTGTTTCTGAAATTTATGCAGCAGACTCCACATCCAGTGGAATAAATTACTTATGTCATGAGCTTCTCATTCTTAATGCTGGCTAGTAGTCTTGTCCCATGGGCAAATAAAGGTACATCTGTTTTTTTGGTCCTGGTAGGTGAATGCTGGCCGTCCTTATTTAACTGCTGATTAGTAGGTAGCTCCCTTGATTGAATGCAACTGTTGTATATTTATATCTCATCATCTGTGATGCTAGGCAGGACCACATTTGCTCTCCCTTTGCCAGAAATAAGATGACACACTGTATTGATAAAACTACATAATCTTAACATTACATGTTGGTGTTCTGATCAAAAGCCCCTCTGAGCCAGTGCCTTCTGTTTATCACTCGATTAAAGTAGATATAAAACACACAGCTCTCCTCCTTATTCCTGTTCTTAAACTCTGGTGCCTAAAATTCTAAATTATTTTTTTTTAAATTAATAATCTTCAGTGTATAGAAGGGGCACCTGGGACCTCATTAAAAGAGTCTCAAAGAAATGTGAATTTGGCATTCATGTAAATCCATGTGACCCCCTAGCAAGGAATTGCTTTGTTTTGTTAGAAATGCAAATAGCATCTGCACCCACTCATCCTTCCTGCTACCAGTAGAAGAAATGAAGCAGGGTTTTATTTCAGATAAACCACAACTTTAGGATGTGAGTAATAATCACATCTAGTACTACTATAGCACAAGATGTGGTTCCTGTATCTCACATTCATTCTGTGTTAAGAATTGTTCTCTGAGGCTAAACTGATGGGAGGAATCATAGGGAGGTAAAGTATTTGAGAATGTTATTCTCATTTGACTTGAAATACTGAATGATTTAAAATTTTTTGAGGTTTAATGTCACTGAATCCTGTAAAAAGTCATTTGCATTTTCTGTAATGTTATGTGTCTGTGAGACATGTGAGCAGCCATATGATTATATATCCTCTGCTCAAGCGTTAGTTAAATGCTCTTTGGAACATTCCCACATACAAAATGAAATGTCTGTTCACCTCTGAGCAGGATAAAGCTATGCCACCTTGGACTGATTCTTTCCAGAGTTCTTGTTTAGAAACCAAAAAACTACCCTCATGCATCTGCCACAGATTCTTCTGAAGGAAACAGGTAGTCAACTTCCCATTTTGTAAAATCAGAGACTTTCTTTGTCATCCGGCATTATCGTTTTCCTTTGTCATGGGGTTTAAAAAAGCACTTCCATAATTTTAGAAATGTTTTGTCTACATCAGCTACAGTTCAAGGAACAATAGCTGCAAAGTTGGTACTTCTCACAGACCTGTCCAAACATGAAGAGGCGGCGGTGCAATCTTAGGTGGCAAAGCAGTTACAAAACTAAATATTCTTTTGCTTGTATGGAAAGTAAAAATTAAAAAGGCAAAATAAAAAGAAGTTCTGCTCCAAAATAACATGTATTGAAACAATTCATCTAAGCAATACTTGATCTGAAGAGTAAGAAAGCAGGGTAATGATTCGTGATTTTGTACACCTTAAACAAATCTTTAGTAAACTTACATGTATTGTTCCTCCTTCCTGAAATCCTTTCAAGCATCTCTCTCATGTCTTGGCTGAGTCTCTTAGGTTTCATATAGTGTTGGGATCCATTAACACAGAGAGTTTATGTATCATTTGGCATCTGCAGAGTGACTGCTTTTATAAACCAAGAATTAACTGCACTGTGGGCTTCATCTTCTGTTCCTCATCACTGCTACTGAAATATTTACTAAAACACCTACACCTTGCTGGGAAGCCACTGTCTTAAGAGGTGCTAGAGACTGTAACCAAAAAGTATGTCCCACATTATACACATATTTGAATTACAGAACTAAAAGATAAAAGATATTCAATTTCTTGTGCTTTGTAAAATCTGCAACAGGATAGGTGAATTAGTTGGAATTAAAAAAACACATTTGGGCTTTCCTCTTAAGGCTTTGTGAGAATTTTATTTGGCAAAGCAAAGATTACTGAAAATTACATTGTCATCTTTGTTCTACCCTCTCCCTTGGGATCCTGTTGACTGCTTCCATCCTCACACTTTCACCCCCAAATTCTTGCCAAACACCTGCATTTTCCTATCAGTGAAATTTCATTAGCTATTGCTGCTTTTATTTTATGTAGTCACATTAACATCTGTGAGTGGGTATGTAACTCATCTCAATGTCATTATCTCTCAGTTCAGTGTCATTATCAGTGTCATATTTTGTGTTCAGTTTTGGGCCCCTCACTACAAGAAGGACATATTGTTGCTGGAGCATGTCCAGGGAAGGGCAACGAAGCTGGTGAAGGGTCTGGAGAGCAGGTCTTACGAGGAGAGGTTGAGGGAACTGGGGTTGTTTAGTCTGGAGAAGAGGAGGCTGAGGGGGGACCTTCTCTCTCTCTACAACTACCTGAAAGGAGGTTGTGGCGAGGTGGGGGTTGGTCTCTTCTCCCAGGTCACAGCGATAGAACGAGAGGAAATGGGTTCGAGCTGCGTCAGTGGAGGTTTAGATTGGATATTAGGAAAAATGCCTTTACTGAAAGAGTGGTCAGGCATTGGAACTGGCTGCCCAGAGAGGTGGTGGAGTCACCATCCCTGGAGGTGTTCAAAAAACATGTAGATGTGACACTTCAGGGCACGGTTTAGGAGACATGGTAGTGTTGGGTTGATGGTTGGACTTGATGATCCTAGAGGTCTTTTCCAACCATAATGATTCTGTGATTCTATGATCTTCTAATTATTATCTTTATTGCTTTTATTCTTTATCTTTTTTTTCTCCCCTCTTTAAGGATTCTTTTCATAGGATTCTTAAGGAAAAATTAAAAGCAAAGCTGACTGCCTGCCCTACCCATTCTGGACCGTTTTCTACCTTTACTGCTCCTACCGGTGTTGCCTTATCTGTGGGCATCTTAAAGAAAGACTTATTTTCCCCAGAACTTCTGTATTTTCGTGACAAGTTTTTCTGAGTATCTTAAATCAGTGGAAAGACAAAAGGATGTCTTACCAGTTTGTCCGGGGCGGGGGGGGACCAACACAAAAATCTTTTCCTCTAAGTTTTTCTTTCTGTGTGTGCAACTTCAAGCTGCTTTTGCATCCCTGCCTTTGTGTTCCCCAAATAGAACTCCACCTGTGAGCTTCCATAACTTCCTAATCATCCTGCAGGACAAGACTCTCAAACCACCCAGCTCCAATAGTGTAGCGCTCAGCAAACTTGCCTTCAGAGTTTTATTTGACAAGCCAGAACTCTCTATAAATGGTCAGACATTTCAAATTTAAAAGCACAATGTGAATGCAAAATACTTCTTATTATTTTCCTATAACAAGCAATTTGCAGTCTATCGCTAACACTTTTATTTTCCAGTTACTAATGTCGTTGGCCTGAAAATGCCAAAGAGCTGATGGTATGCTTACTGAGCTGTCAAAACAAAGCCTGTATTACAAATCCCACAGTGTAAGTTCAGGGCACTCATCCTGACCTGGAGCTAAAATTCAGTCCTGTGAGTTTGCCTTGTGTATTCCAGCCGTGTTTACGCAGTTACTGGCAGTAAGTCCTCTGCACATTGCTAGGAATGTCTGAAATATGACATCGTGCATTAGTCAGCCCATGCTTTCCCAATAATTTAATGTGGGTTTCAATATTGCTTTGATAAGCAAACACAACACTACTACCCAGTGGCAGTCTGCAGCTTCAGCATCCTGAAGGCACGGACCACTGTCAAATTTTCCAATCTCTGGCATTTAACTCAACATAACTTGCAGCTGTTTATGTCCCTTTCCTGGTTTGCTGAAAAGAATTTTGGTAGATGACATATTCACTGATTTTTTTCCCTGCACAATTTGATCACTGCAGTGTAAGTCAATCCTTGCTCATGTCCTTTTTTGCTTCCTCTCATAAATGAGGTTACATGTATTTTATTATAAGAAGTGGGGCAATGCTGGCATGAGGAGATTTGATTTGGGACAAGACTGAGATAAGCGTAGCTGAGTATAGAGAGAAGCTAAGGATCCTGTGTGTGCATTAAGTAGTAAAGTTCTTTAAGAGCTCTCATGAGTATTGTGTTAAGAAAAGTTATTGTTGTTATACGTTCAACTTGTTGAAACTCATAAAATGCTCCATTTGAAACGTGCTTTGATTTAATTTTACCAGGGAGCCATACTCTCTTCCTGGTCAGTTTATTTTCATTACCACAGTACTTTCTTTCCTATTTTGGTACAGTCTATAATCACTTTCTCCTTTTCTTCATTAACCTTCTGGCTTGAATGTCTTTAGCAGTGCCACCTTTCCCCTATATAGTGCTTAGCCTTTTTGCTGAAGACTTCAAACAAGGTGTAAAATAAAAGGGCCTTAATCCTCTCCTAAGGAATTTCTCCAGAGCAGTGGAGCATAGGCTTCAGCAGTTCTGAGCTGAAACACACAGGCTATTGTCAATTAAAACCTGATGTTATTTATGCTAGAGTCACGCCAGCTACAGAAGAGCTCATATTTGAGGAGATGCAAAGGAAACACACAGCTATTCTTGCGTTTTTCTTCCTCATACTGGAAATAGAGCATAATATGAAGCCAGAATCCAATTAGTACTTTTTTTTTTTTTGTCCCCCCCGAAACATCTGTTTTACCAGGAATTGGCTGGAGATCAAAAAAAAGTGTTTTATTCACAACCATAGAGTTCCAAAAATACAACATAGGCAAATTAAACCCTTTGTAAATAAACTTTATATAAACCCAACAATATTTTAAAAGCTAAAAATGAAGAGTGTTGTGTGAGAGAAATTGATTTATAGGGAGTTTTTTAGATTGCCACAGATTAAATGGAAAATGTGAAACAGTTATTTAAATCAACAGGAGATTCAGTTCTGACATGATTCTGAAAAATGCCAGGCTCCATCGGTGGATGCAAGGGAAGGATGCATATTTGCCTGAACAGAGACACGTGTTGCTTTTCTGAGAAGCCATAGGGGATCTGGAACATCTGGGTGAAAGTGGAAGATACATCAGAGGCTGTGTGAGAGACCTCCATGCTTTTAGAGCAATTTAGAAGGTAGGGGACATAACCCACAGCATTTAAAATGGCAACAGAGCCCTGCATTTTGGCAACTGAATCCTATATTAAGAGTACATGCTTTGAGAAGTTGATATCCACTTATGAGAAAATTAAAGACAGTTGTGTATTTATATTTGCCTGTGCAGTTTCACTTACTGCACGTTAAGCACAAACCTGGGAAAGTTCGTAGGTAGTCTGAATTTACATTTATTATCATAATTAAAGGCATATTTTTCATATGTCTATTTCTGTGTTCCTGCTTTTCAACCAGGCAACCTGAAAAAAATTATGCTATTATTTAGATTGTCTTTTTTTTTTTTTTTTTTTTCTGGGGTTTTTGCCCACATAGCCAGGGGCTCTGACAGGTGAGTTACACTTATGCTTGCTATGGTGATCTAACCAGCTCAGGTGTCCACCTTTGCTAAAGGTCATATTTTCCCAGAGTGGAGTTGGTAGAAGCAAACGTGTCAGCATCTCGGTTGCTGTGCTTCCGTGTTCAATGATTACAGGCTATAACTGAAGATGGGTTTGTGTTTATACATCCAACGGTAGCAGCAGTGATTGAGGTGTGGGCACAGATTCATATCTGTCAGCTCTGCTGTGACTTCTGCCAGGGGAGAGGTAGACATCTGTGGTATGATAAGGCATTAAATTGTGCTTAAGTGCATTTTCAGTTCAGTTATGCTACTCTTTGCTTAGTGTGCTTGGGTCAAGGCCTGAAAAAGAGGTTTATAGCATAACTATTTTTTAACCTACCTGCTATATCCAGCTTTCCACAGTGTTGTCCACTCTCTCGACATCTAGAAAGAGAAAAATTTTGCTTGAAAGGAGTTTGGGGTATAGGGGTTGTGTTTGGTTTTCCCTTTTCACTCATTTACAGAAAACTAGCATGTCCTTTGAGCTAGGAAGACATGGATGTTCATATATACATTACCTTACCATTCATGACTTCCATCTTAGTAGATAATTGGAGCTTCCTAATATCTGGCATTTCTGGAGACAACGGCAATCCATCTGGTGCTGGAGAGACCTCCGGCAGCCATATTTTGCCACCTTCATTAGGCTTCCAAATCCATACTCAGATCCCTTACGAAGTGGCTTCATTTTCAGAAATGCAGAGCATACCCTTTCTGCTTCTTCATCAAGAGATGCAGATGATAAAACCTTTGAATGTGTCTCATTTGTGTGGCTAAATCTGTTTTCAATGGATTTAAATACTTGCATTTTAATGCATTTTTACAAGCGGTTCTGCTTTTCACTGCAGCTCCTGCGTTTGGACTGGCAACTCTGAATTAAAGTTCATGGCTCCTCATCTATTCAGTTTGTACCGTTTCCATCACTTATGCATTTGTTGTTTAGCAGCTGCTCTAACATTTAGAGTGTTATCTGAGGACTGGTGACATTATAGGATTTTGTTCCTCTCAGTGATTTGTATATCATTTAAGTCATTCTTTGGAATGAAAATTATGAAAAATACAGTAAGAATATTAATCAGATTTTCAGAGCAAAACCAGACTTCAGCTCTTTCCAACATTAGCTTTCTCAAATTTTGCTTCCATTTTTCTATAAAACACAGTTTATAGATCTTTATAATTAAAAGGGGGGGGTTGGGGGAATGAAGATAAGCTGCAACTGAGTGCTTGTTGTCTGAATGACTTCACAAGCAGTTAATAATTTCATACTCTCAGGTCTGTTTTGATGTGCTTCTGATTAGTTATTGCATTTTTGCCCTCAGATTTTGAGCTTAAAATGTGAAAGTTCAGCTGAACCTAAAGGATTGTGTAATTGTAGAAAATAAGATTAACGATGAGCTTTAGGCTGATAAAAGGATTAATTTTAATATAAGGCTGTACTGACGATATAATAAATGACTGTGGATAAATGAGTAAGAATCTGAAAGTGTGCTCTATGGCTGGATGTAAAATTGTAATAACTGTTTTATTTTTCTGCATTACTTGTTGGCTGGCTTTTCACACAGTTGACTTTCCAGGTCAAAATATTAGGGAAGTAAATGTGTCCTCAGTATGTAAATTTCCCAAAGTACTTTACCACTGTGCCTAATTTGAAACTGCCTCATGAAAGAAATAAGCCATTTCTCTCCATACGAGTACCACCCTCGTTCCTTCCCCTCAACCCCATGATTACAGGCTGTGCAGCTTTTACTTTCTTCTCCTCTCCTTGGTCTGCAGTTACACGTTGTTTTACCAGCCTAAGAAGTTAGTGATACACGGTAGCAGGCAAACCCAGCTGAAGCTTGTTTGCAGTTTTCTCCCATTACTAAGTTCAGGAAAAGGGATATTGACAATCATTATCGCTAGCAATGGGTGAATCCAAGAATGAGGAATATAAGGATCAAATTCTTTCCAGGTCACAAGGTAGTGAAGTAACTCTAGTGTTGCCTGTGAAACTACAGTCCCAGATTTGCCTCCTTTTTTTTTTTTTTGTTTAAAAATTTGTTATTGAGGATCTCCTTTTACAACAAGAATATAGCCCTCATTGTCTTTCTAAAAGCCTACATGAAGGAACACCTATGCTGCGGAATAGAACTGAAGGTAATTTACGTGTGATAACAGATTTGCAGCCATTACAAAGCAGCAGTCTCTAAAATTGATGAGTTGACAGCCTTTTCATGCCTTTTTGTCTGTTGGATTATCTTCTAACATTCTTACTCTCAGTTAATAAATACTTGGATAGCCATGATTTCCAGTAATTACAGAAAAAAAAACCCAACACATTTTAAGTTAATAATAACTATTTCAGCAATTTAAAAGATTTTTGTCAGGAATTATTGGGCCTACATGAAAAAATTTAAGCTTCTCAGTAGGAGTATGTGAAGCTAATTGCAAACAATTGAGTTATTACAGCAGAGCAAATCACCCCTTATCCATCTGACTTAATCCGCCTTCTTTTGCACTTGCATTTACATTTGAAATGAATAAAGCCACATGGACAGATTGTTAGCATGGCCCAGCTGAGAGGTAACTCACTAAGCCATGGCAACTCACTTGTTTCCAATCGGCTGATCACACCCCCCAAAATGGAATTTTGAACAGTCCCCTTTTCTCCACTTCTGAAGTACTGAGTGATCAGGTAAGCAAAATCGCAGCTCAGAGGAAGCTATATGTCTTTCTCTGGTCTTTTCAAATTGCAACTAGTATGTTCTTAACTTTAAAGTTTAGTTTCCTCCCTTTATAATTAAATGGATAAATATAGGTTGCAAAGCTGATGTTTACACACTAATTTTAAATGCTGATTTAAATACTGAAAAGATTAATTTTGATTCACGTACAAGTAACACATCATTTACCTTGAACGATATTTATATTTCACCATCTACTTGTCAAGTTGGTGCTCAGATTTGCAGGTCATATCTTTCCTACTGCAGTTGAGGCCTTCATTACGTGGCAATATAGTGCCTGCTTAACTGAAACCACTTTTGAGTCAGTTTTGGTAAATCCATTCAGTCATTTATAAGTGGACAATTCCTTCAGCCTTACGGCCTTGATTATTTATGGTCCTGTGTGTTCTGTTTTCATCAGCTCAGTAATCTTACACTTGCTTTAGTGCAGGCTTTGCAGCAGTCTAAATGGCAACACTCAGGGCAAAAATAACTGAATCCATAGTCATTTGACAGATGTTTCTGGGCTTATCAAATTTCAGCAGGTTCAGGTGGTGATGTCCCCAAATTCTGATCCCCCCCAGCTTCTGGAGGTTCCTACCCCGCCATAGAGCTGCTAGAACAGGAGGCATTTTTCTGCTGTGCCAGATTGCAATATGGCATACGAAACCATAGATAAAGGGGGATTTGCAGTAAGTCTCCTGACTGAACTGGAGCAAATAAACCCTGGACACCTATCTCCTAAACAATAACTTATCTGCAAAACAGGAATTTTCAGTAGAAGGATGGGACACTCTCTTAGTAATGGTAGTGCATAAACAACTTTAATCAGCTTCATTTATTAGATGGACCACCTCCCCCTGGTTCTTTTAAGCCAATATAATGATTTTGAGGACCTGGACTATTATGTATCAATTTTTAGGACTGGCAGTTAAGTATCTTTGCCTCCTAATTAGTGGCAAGTCCCTAACAATTGCATGACTGACAAAAATGCTTACATGTGACACTTAGAATTAGTGGTGTACACAAATGCAGAAAAGTACATAATTGCATGAATGTGGTAAAAATCATGAAAGTAAAATTTGTTACCTAAAAATCCCCTAAGTTGTTGGAAAAATGTTCGCTATGTTCTTGCATGTAGCTGAATATGTGATCCTTCAGAGCACATTGTGCAGCTTGTCCATTTCGTGAGATGTTTCATAGACCATGTGTAGAGTGAAAGGGAAGGATGAGTGAGAGGAAGAATTTTCTGTTTAGGCCATGTGTTTTTAGAGGCATAATTTCTGAATAGTTCTTGAACAAGCAGGCAAGTGCCAGAAGAGACATCTGTAACCAAAAGTCAGATCCATTTAACTGAAACACATTACATTTTAAGTGTACTTCATTCATAGTTTGAAAACTGAGCATAAATTCCACTAGTCAGTTCTTTGACTGGTTTTGAGATGTTCTCCAATATTAAGGACATAGAAGCACTGAGAATGGGGTTTTTTTGCCATTTTAGAGTTCGAGTTCCCATAGTGACTATAGTTTGGTACCCATTTCTGCCTTAGCGGTCTGGGAAGGACGGCATGGATGCAGTCCCCTGGTCCTGAATTGCAGCTCACTAAGGGTTTTAAAACTGTCAGACTGAAAACCTGCTGCCTGGCATCACAGGAAGCGTTACAGTTATAGCATTACTGTTGTCCCGCTGCCTGAAAGCTTTACTAATGAACCAGAATGCCATTATACAAAGGCCTGAAAAGAGGCAGTCCAAAATGCCTTCTCCTCCAAGGGCCTCATAGTCTGACCATGCAAGTGTTAAATGGGTGTGGAGATTCAAGTAAGGTGCTGTGTTAGCAGCCTGCTGTTCATGGGGTAGAGAAGTGGGCTCCTCTAGTAGTAGCACTGGGATCACACCTGGGATGCTTGGAGGACTGGTACAAATTGTGCTGTCAGGAGGCTGACTTGCTGCTGTGGATTTACTGTGGCTTTACTACCTTTCATTTCTCTATAAGCAGTGTGGAAAGATACCCATAAGTTGTTGATGTATTCAGTTAAAAAAAATATTTTTCAAATCTTGACAAATTTGTCCTGTTTTGTATCACATAACTATTCATTTGCTAGGTACATTTGAGTAGGGTAGTTAATTGTAGCGCAGGTCCATAAATGGATTAGGTTTGAAAGCATCCAAATTAACTACTATGCCTCTTTCTATATTTTTTTAAATCTCTGTCAGACTAAAGAAGCTTTTTCTTCCTTAGACATTTCAAGTTTCATTCTGAAGATGAGTTAATTCCAAATATCATGCTTTAATATGAATTATTACACTATTAGGAATTGTCATGCATATGAAATAAATGTTTATCACTCTAAATGGCTCCGGGTGCCAATATGAATGTAAGCATTTGATAAGCAGTACTTAAGAATAAAAACCTCACTTCCTCGATGCAGCCAGGCCATTCTGCTTGCTGAGGTGGAGCTGAAGGTGCTCCTACTAACTCTGTGCCTTTCAGATATTCAGCTAAGCTACTCAAGATTAAGTGATTTAATTTTTTGTAACAACTTCCTTCACAAAAGTTTGCTTAGTTTGACATAAAATATAGATTTCAAACACAGAGTTACACAAATGGCTGGCAGAGAAAAAGTAAGAGGAAAGTGGTGGCTTTCTTCACTCCAAAATTTGACGGTTGCATGAAGAGGTGATGAAAGTAGGGACTTCCCTTATCTAAATAAAATTAATGGTGTTGAATATGGGAAGGATTTGAGTACCGACCTGGCCAAGTCTGATGACCTGCCCAGCAGGCCCGGAACTCCTCCAGAGAAAATGGTTCCAAACCCAGCCATTTAAATTTCCCTTTACACCAATGGAAGTTTTTTCAATTCTTTTGTTTAAAATACACAAAATTGAAACAAAAGGTTGTGCTCAGTCAGTATTTGCAGCCAAAAAAGAAATCCATTCACTTCAGAAGAAACCTGATGCTTTTGCGTAAGGTAAAATTATTTTCCTCCCTCTCTCCATCAAAATATTTTTTAAAACCTGTTGCAAACACAGCCTACCTGCCGTTACTTTACAGCACTACAGGATTGCATCTGCGCTCAGCAATAGGCTCTGAATCAAACTACTTCATCAATGTCAATTGAAGCTAAAATACCACCCATAAACTAGGATACAGATATGCCTTTGCATGATTAAAATGCAATGAGGATCTTAGAAATATTTATGGGCTTTATTTTTTAAGTATAGCTGTGAAATTTACAATGTAGAAGATGTTTTGCCTAATGACTTGGACTTAATGGGGTTTGCATGTTCTTTCACGTCAGGCTTTTGAAATAGTATTGTAATAGAAAAATGACAGAGAAGTAAAGTATATCTAATGGTATTTGGTTAAAGAACCTGGCTTTTTAAATTGTGGAAATAAGTAGAAACATGATCAGGGACTTAGTTTCTTTTGTTTGTTTTAGTTTGAAAATGCTTTTCTAAATGGATAAGACTTTGCATTTCTGTAATGAAAATAAATGAATCATTTATTTTTAAAAGACATAAATAAATAAGTAAAATTAAAATAAATAAAATCAGTTAGTGATTTTCCTGCATGTGTTTTTGAACCACTGCAAGAAAAATGTTATCTATCTTTTGATTTCTGGAGAGGGAAAGGGTGTATTAGTCCTTCAGGAAACTTATGGTTTAAAGTGTAAACAAGGTCCCCTATAAACGGGAACTGTTTTTCTCTGAGTTTTATAGCCCTGTTACATTCATTTTGGCCTATGATTTGGTTACACATGAGGGCTATCCTTAACTACATATTGCTGTGACAAACTCAAAGCTTGGGAGATGGCTGAGAAACTCAGGTTCTTGTATCTTACAGCCCTAGCTTGTCCCAGGATATATACTACACCATTCAATTTATGAATCAGCAACATTCTTTTCTATTTGTGTCTTAATATCTGAAAAAATAAATAAATGTTTTGGGCCAGACAAACTGAAATTTAGCACAATGGAACAAAAAGCAAAAATTTATAAGTATTTTTTAATCAATAGACTGTTTAGTGATTCCGAAATAATATTCGAAAGAATATTTGAGAACTAATACAATATATTAAAGGCAAGTAATAAAAGATAGCTGTTGGGCTGAAAATATCTAAATGGACTGTTACTGTTGATTTAGCTGCCTTGTCTCTCACACTAACTGATGAGAAAGAAAAACACAGATGAGAACAAAAGAAGTGCATTCAACATAGACATATACATCAAAGAAGTAAGAGTCTGTTAGGAGAAATCCCTCCATAATATAAACATGTAATATAAATGGGAATATAACTCTCTGTCTGAATTCTGTTTATTATTAAAAATTGTAGTTTGAATGTCGATAAAGTATTAGCCTAGTTTCCCAAGGAAGTATCAGATTATCATGCTGTTTGGTTAATTAAAATCAAACTTAAACTTGGAATAAAAGTCTCAGAGAGTGTCAAAATTTTCACGAATTTTCCTAAACTGGGTATGCAGAGGCAAAAATAATTAATATGTTCCACGTCCTCCATGAGAAAATGGAAGAATTTTGTTCCATGTTATTTAGCAACAGTCTCCTCCAGTTTGAAATAAGATGTTTTGGAAATAATATTTTAGTTGTCTTTTTTAAAATAATGCATCTAAATAATTCTAAATACATCTTGGTACAAAACATGACAATATTATTTTTTCATTATACACAAATGTTGGGAAATATTTAAAGACACAAGCAAGGTAGCTGGTTAATAGCATAATCAAAATGTTTATTTTCTATCATGTGAAATTATGGTTTTAATTTGTGGTGCCTTTTCTTATATTGCCACAGTATGCTTTGTGATAATTTTTCTTAATTTATCATTTTCACAGATGTGTATTTTTTGATGCATGTGTTTCTGTATTTTGTGTAAAATTCCCAACTAACTGTTGAGCTGTCCCCTGAAATTTAGTCTTTAAAGGTTGTATTGCATCTTGCCAGGCATAGCCAGGCATAAATTTAACATTCTCTGCTAAATCCACTCTAAATTAAAGGACAGAGTATGGAGAATTAGGCCACAAGTTTTAGGACAACTTGCAAAGAGAACTTTGAAAATGTGGTTAAGTTTGAACTATTGCAATGATAATTTGAGGTAAATGGCCTCAAATAATTATTGTTCTGAGTCCACAAGTGTACGCTAAGAAGTAATGTAAACCCATCATACAAGCACTTGAAGTTTTCCTCTGTGGGTATCTGGAGACTCCTCCTAGGAGAGCTCAATCCAGCTCTTCCTTCAGTCCACATGGAGCACAGGAGGAGAGGTTTGGCAGCCACTGTCTCGGTTCCTCTCAGCTGCCCTGCTGAAGCAGAATGCTTCACTGCTTTTCTAGTTCCTTCTTACCACTGTTTTGCTGAGATGAGACCTCAGTGTTTCATGTGGAATTATTATTCCACTATGTCGTTGCTTTATTATTGTATCCATGACTCTAGCTGGTTGAATTGCTTTGGAAAGGGCCGTATTCCTGAAATGCCACTTGAGTAAATTGTTCAAGTGTTGGACAGGGCGAGAAAAGGAGTATAATCCAAGCAGAGATAGCAGTTGCCATATTCCTAGTCCCTGACAAATCCTTTGAATCAGACTATGTCTTCATGCTAGCAGCCCTAAATATCTTTTTTCAGTCCCCTCCTTTACTTGCTTCCAGATCTGAGACCATTTGGAGCAAGATCGCCATTCTGCTTGCACTGAAGTTTTGTAGCGGCAGATCACATCAATGTTTTCACCAAGCATGATGTGGCAGATGCAGTAGTTGGTAGAGCAGTGCCGCACTCCCTGTTTGTGAGAGTAGCCAGCAGGCTCTGCCAGAACTTCATGGAGTCATCCATTGTTAGGATATTCCTCTGAATTTTCTCAAAGAGAGATTATTCGCTGCTGTAAATATTTTCTGGGGAGCCTGCATGTACTTTTTGTTTCCCCTGCCATTCTAAGCCTTTCGTGGGTATTATCCAGTGGTTGAATAGACAGGCATGACAGCAGAAAGCTTTCTTTTAAGCTACACACCAAGCAAGAAGAAAGGAAAAACTAACAAATGGTCTCTACAGATACTCTTAAGGAACATCTTTCTTTTCTGGCTCATGTAACAACATATGAGTATACTCTCTGTTAGGGTGTATGAAGGGACTACACATCCTGAAGAACACTGATTATAGGTAGCCTGTCTTTCTAGAAATGACTGAGCTGATGTGTTAATCTCAGACTCGTGTTAGCAAAGCAGCATTCACTACACTGCCACTAAATTAAATTCTTCCCCTATTGCCTATTTTTATTTCACAAAGGGTTTGTTGCATATTTGCTTTTTGTGGCCCTCACCTGTCTATGCCATATCCAATAAAGACCTCTCATTTCTAACAGCTTTTATTTTTGATTGAAAAATATCAATACAAAAATCAATAGCAAATGAGGAACTGAAACTTTTAGACCCTTGTGACTGTATCAAAATGAACATTGTAGCAGCTACTGTACTGACTGAATTATTCCCGCTTATGTGCTGCTAGAAAAGAGCTGTGTTTCAAGATGTTTGAAAGTGATACAGCGCTTCTCCCAGACTGTCATTGAACTTTTCCAAGACATTTGCCTTTGCAACAGAAAATACTTTGATTTGGAAAACTGAAATATATGGCAAATAAATGGATTAGAAGCTGGCTCACTGACAAATTGAAAAATGGGCTGTTAATGGACAGATATAAATGACTGGGTTGTGTCTAGCAGGGACTGCCTGGAATCAGTTCTTGGGTCAATAGCACTTAACATTTTTATCAACAGTCTAGACAGTGATATAAGACATCTTCAATAAAGCTGGACCATGACAGAGATGATTGAGGTAGTAAATAATATGCTGGATAATTGCAGAAGCTAATAAAATGTATTTTAATATTGCCAAACACCTGCCTCTTGTGTGGGATAGGAAACTATATGTAGTTGTAAAGCCGTGATTTAGAGAAGGACAGGTTATCAAAGATAATTGGGTCTACTTAAGCACTTTGTGCGATGTTGTGGAAGGAAAAAGCACTAATGCAATAATGTATGTATTAAAGTCAGACTCTCAAGTGGAACGGGGTCGTGATTGCCTCTGCATGCTGTATTGACAAGACTGCTTCTAGAGTGCCAAGTGAAATTTCAGTGTCCAGTCTTAAGGAAAATATGGAAATAGGACAAA
Source organism: Phalacrocorax carbo (assembly GCF_963921805.1). Lineage (NCBI taxonomy): Eukaryota > Metazoa > Chordata > Aves > Suliformes > Phalacrocoracidae > Phalacrocorax > Phalacrocorax carbo. The sequence goes on along the minus strand of NC_087514.1, from coordinate 78,973,644 downwards.
AGGAAGACATAGGGGTGCAAAGGTCCTGGAGATCAGGTTTTAAATCCTATGTAGCTTTAAGAAGTTCAGCTTAGTTTATCATTACGCATGGGTTACTTGGGCATGAAAAATTTGTTTGTAGGTACGGGACAAGGAACACTTTCAGTATCATTAATAAAGGCACAGCAAAATTCAGTGACTGGAAAATTAAATTAAGGGGAAAATGCAGCCTTGAATTAACTTGCAATTTGTTAGCTCTGAGAATTACTAAATAGTGGAACAGCTGATGCGGGGAGGTGATAGACTCATCAGTGCTAGACATCTTTAAAAAAAAGAAAAAAAGAGGGAAAGACAGAGTGCTCTTGCTAAAAGATGTGCTGTAATCCAGTTGCTGGAGGGAACTGCACATTGGAGGTGAATAGCCAGTTGGGATAGCAAGCAGGGTGGTTCTGGCTGTTGCTGGGATCTGTTAATTTTATTTTTTCCTTCTTACAGTTCATGCGCTGTGAGGAGAACAATCGTACATGTTCTGTCCTCAGTCTAAAATATACATGATTTAAACAGTTGCCTAGGGGAGTCGTGAAGAAATTACTTCCCCTGCTGTACACAGGAACAGATAGTTTGCTTGTTCTTTGCTGTCTTCTGATCCAGAAACCATTCAAGGTTGAAACTCAGATCCCAGAAAGGCTGATCCAGTTCTCTGTGCTCTAAAGGAATCCTCTTTCACAGATGGTCCCCAAGTATGACTCGTGTTCACTGTTGTAGTGATCACCAGGTTTTAAGGTGGGAAGGGACTCTGCACAGCCTTGAGGAGTGAACGGGAGTAGTCCAGCTGAAATCTTTGGGCTAAGAGCTCTTTCTTGCCTGAAGCACCACAAAACCATGAAACCAGGAAGTTTGTCACAAGTCCACCTGGCCTCAGAACATGAGAGCCTTGAACATAGTGCTGGGTTCTCCAGTGCCTTGCTGTGTTAGTGGGGCAGCGGTTTATGGGGAATAATTTTTTCCCAACTCTAGTAGATGGAAAAATTAGTAAAGCTTTCAAAGAAGCATTTTTTAGATCTGAAATAGCAACACAGCCTTTAAACCAAAAATAGGTTGAAAGCAATTGCTCTCAAACTAATTGGATATGCTAATAAGTTAGACCGTCTGAGAGAAGAGGTAGAGGACTGAGGAAAGTATGAGGTAAAAAGGCTATTATCACCATGGGAAAGAGAGGAGCAGGTAATCTGTTGCTTGTCGGAACACGGTGGTATCAGCTGGTGTAGGGGTTACAGAAGAAGGAGGTTGTACTATGTGATAAAACCTTTATTTCTATTGTGTCCGCATTTTTTAATTTTTAGTGGAATTACAAACTTTGGTAGGGTCCTTTTGAGAAGGTACCCTCTGCTGAGTACCTCTAAGAGGTCAGAGGTAGAGAGGTAATTTAAAAATAGTCCCACTGATGTCTGTTCTTTTTGTCTTTAATAATCTGATGGTGTGAATTCATTCTGATATTTAATGGTGGTTTAATTTCATCCATAGAGTTTACAAAGCACTTGCATCAGATGAAGCGTATTGTGCTCTGGGAGATGAATGGGCAGGACCTACAGATCTGATGATACTTGTCAGAAGGCATACATTGTGGGGCTTGAGAATATTGACAATTCTGCATTTGTTTCTTAGGTTGTTCTGCTCCTTTTGGTGCATATCAGTCAACAGGGAATTTGCTTCTGATGATAGGTTTTGCAATGCTGGAGCTATGGGTAACACGCATCTCAGGGAGCCAGCTTCCGTAACAGAAAAAGCTTTTTGTCCAGTGTCTCCTTGTAATACATAAGCAATATACAAAATGGACAGTGGTTCACTCATTCATATGCCACTAGATTTTACCAAGGAATTATTTGCTGTTTTGTGTTTTGGACTTGCAGTTTATCAGGATTCCTCTTAAAAGATTTAACATATTTAGCTACACCTTATCTGGGGCTATTAATTTATACAGGATGCACTTTAGCATGGTACTTGTAGTGTTCAGCTTACTGTTTTTATGGATATAATAGATCTAATTTGTACTGGTATGTTATTGCTTTTAGCAGTGTGATACTGTGCTTGCCTAGAAGCAGAAAAAAACACTTTCAGTTTGGGATTGAAATTAAAAATGTATTGATGATCACTGCTGTTGGAAATGCTGGAAAAATATCAGAGGCTTTTTCATTGGTTAGGTTTAAGTCTGTTTTGAGGGTTGGTGGGGTTTTTTTGAAATCATAATTAATGATTATGTTCATTACAACTGTTTTCTTTCAGGAATATCAGCCTTGTAACACCAATGCCTGTCCAGAGTTAAAAAAGACAACTCCTTGGACGCCTTGGACCCCAGTCAATATTTCAGACAATGGTGGCCACTATGAACAACGTTTCCGCTACACCTGCAAAGCACGTTTGCCTGACCCAAATTTGCTAGAGGTGGGAAGGCAAAGGATTGAAATGCGTTATTGTTCCAGCGATGGCACCAGTGGGTGCTCGACAGATGGTAAGCAAAACTAGAGTGTCTGCATAATGCCTCCTGCTAGCGAGGTGTCTGCAGTTCCATTTTCAGCACAGACTGGAAGTTTTTGTTTGCTGGTGTTTTGCATATGCTGGTTTTGGCTGGGGCAGAGGTAATTTCCTTCATAGTAGCTAGAATGGGGCTGTGTTTTGGATTTGTGTTGGAAACAGTGTTGATAACACAGGGATGTTTTAGTTACTGCTGAGCAGGGCTCACACGGAGCCAAGGCCCTTTCTGCTCCTCACCCCACCCCACCAGCGAGCAGGCTGGGGGGGCACAAGGAGCTGGGAGGGGGCACAGCCGGGACAGCTGACCCCAACTGACCCAAGGGATATCCCACACCATGTGACATCATGGTCAGCATTTAAGGCTGGGGGAAGAAGAAGGAAGGGGGGACATTCAGAGTGATGGCGTTTGTCTTCCCAAGTAACAGTTACGTGTGATGGAGCCCTGCTTTCCTGGGGATGGCTGAGCACCTGCCTGCCCATGGGAAGGAGTGAATGAATTCCTTGTTTTGCTTTCCTTGCGTGCGCAGCTTTTGCTTTCCCTGTTAAACTGCCTTTATCTCAACCAACGGGTTTTCTCACTTTTACCCTTCCAATTCTCTCCCCCGTCCCACCAGGGGGGCGTGAGCGAGCGGCTGCATGTTTCTTAGTTGCCAGCAGGGGTTAAACCACAACACATAACAGAACTGATAATGAAAAGGAGGACATATTGAACACAACAAGGAATCTAACTTGTGTTTCTTCTGGACGTAGCTTCATCATTCGCACTAATCTAGTGTCTTTTATCACCAATTATGAGATTTGCCAGGTTACTTTAATATTCTTTACAATAATCTGCAAGCCATGACATGGCAGCCCAGTTCTTGGAGGATTTTTTCACCTCCTTATACTCTGTTGGATTTTTACTGGGGGAGAGTTTGTGCTCCATTACTGTATTTAATAAATATTTAGCTAGAATGTGTAGTATTGATGAGAGAACTTTTTGCTCAGTAATTCTAAACTAACAACTCCAAGATTCATGCAGGTGTTCAACTAAATAAGGAGTTTATGAACTGGATAATTTCTATTATAAAAGCTTATGATATGCTATTGCTAGCCATTTAAAGTTCTGCTTATTTCTGAGATGGAAAACTGAACTCTTTCAAAATCTTTTCAACTTTAGATGACTTTAAATAGGAATTATTTTATTTCAGAATTTTATTCTTTCCCTATCAGTAATATATACTTTTGAATAAATGTTATGTGAAAGTATAGAAAAATAAAACCTAGAACTTCTGACAATCACTGTAATTTTATTAATACATTTCCTTAATTATACAGTTTTAGTTATATATCTGTGTTTCTTTTTAAGTATTATATTTTAGTTATATAATCTAAGGAAATACTGATTTTTTAATTATTATATTTTATTATTTACAGACCTGCCTTCCACTAACATAGCCTTTTGTATTTTCACAACACCCAGGTTAGGTGAAAAACTGTATAACTGAAGGCACTTAGCTTATCTAAGGCCACAAAGAGAGAATGGTTTCTGAGTCCTTGGGCTTTTGAATTCTCAATATTTTTTTCAGACAGACCAACTATTGTGAAAATCAGTGTTAAGCATTTCCTGCCTGTATTGGGTTTATGCGGCAAGGTTTGGTAGTGCAGGCAGCTGCAGGGGTGGCTTCTGTGAGAGGATGCTAGAAGCTTCCCCCATGCCCTTCATCCTGTGTAAAATCTTCACTGATTCATGTGATATCTGTTCCTCTTTGGAGGGGGCAGGATGTTAGTAAATTTTTAAACAAATACATAGTAGCGAACTGCGTGAAATAATAAAACAAAACCTGTAGTACTCCAGATAAGACTTAGTTTTGTACTATACATTCCTATTTCAGGTGATCTGCAGTCTGGATTAGGTCTGGATACCAAGGCAGATTTTGGCATGGAGCAACTCTTCTAAAAAGTGTTTCTGCTATTCTCCTCTTTTCATCCAAATTAAGTTTCAAATTAGAATTTAACAAAGATTTTCCTCTGCTAGGATTGCTGTATGACCTACCTTTCTTGTCCTAAGTAAGACTTTTGGGTGTTGCTGCTGCTTTTTGCTGTCTTCCACCACTTTGACGTTTATGACACCTTTTTAAAATTTCCTGAGAGTATATGAGAAAGAGAGTATCTTTCCCACCAGATAGTACAGAACTAGGAGAGTTATCACAACAACTAGAAGTAGATCTACAGAAGAATCTAGGTATATTCTTGTATGACAGCTGAGATGTCAGCACTTAAGAACGGAGCATATGAAAGCCAACGCACTACTTAGAGAGCAGGTTAGTAGGACAAACCAGTGCAGGAGCGGGTTTGTTTTAGATCACATTGCTGCAAGAAAATTAAGCGTGGAGACACCTTTCTCAGCCCTGAAGTCATTATCATAAGTGCTCTTCTGGAGTTGGATGCATAAGCTGACCCTTATAGAATATAGTCAGAAGTAACAGTGTGTACATTTTGTTAAATAAAGAATTCAGGCAGAATTCAAGAGGCAAGGGTGTGGGTTCAGGTGCTTTCTTTGCCTGATTAGCTTGAAGAGGTTTCTTTCACTTCTGAACATCAGATTCCTGAATTTCCTGGTGTTGAAGCTTACTTGTTGCATCTTGCTGAAGCTGCTGCTTTGATTCATTTGAAATAATTAATCGTTGGACCAATGTATTAGAGTGACTCTGTTGCATAGTAATTGAAATGTTAATCTGGGAGAAGGATTTTTGCTGACTAATCCCAAAAATACTGAATATTTAAATATACTTTATATTGAGTAGTCAATAGAGCAGAAACTATTCTAAATGTGTCCATTCTTCCTAGTGAAAGCCATCATAACTTTGTCATTAAATTGTGCTCATTCTTTGACCCTTTTTGGCCAGTGAGTCTTTAATTATTCTGTAATGAAACATCACACTCAATCAGTGTTCCAAGTGGCTGAATTAACCAGTATGCTTCTGGTGAAAAGAGTTACTGTTATGTCTCCTTTAGCCACATTTTATTTTGAGCCTGTTTGCTTAGACATTTTCTTATTAGGGATGTCAGGACAGTATGGAGTGGAACATTTCAGGGTTGGGGGCCCCGTGTTTTGATTTGCTGATGTGATGACACTTACTGCCTCTAAACTGCAGGATTCAGGAGCACTTCCCTGCTCCCAGCTTTGGATTTGGGTCAACACACTACCTCTCTACTGCTCCTTGATTACATGGGAAGAAAATACATGAATGAGAGTCATATAGTGTAGCTGTAGCTTTTGGAACAGAGCGCTCTCATGAGAAGGGGAAACCATGAATTTTGGCAGACACTTTCACAATTTCTGGCTAGAAAGCAAGGAAACATCTTAACTTACTTCCACCTGACCAGAGCCTGGATACTGTGAAACGTTCTTTTCATTATCACAGTGTTGAACTGTGGCAATTTGCTGGCTTTTATAGAAAGATTAATACTGGTACAGCCTGCTTGGCATACCTCATTACCAAAGATGTGTTCTGCAAAGATCAGTTCTCTGTTCTTTGCAGAAGAGAGCCATTTGTTAGAAATTTTCTCATTGCTTATAATCTCCCACTGTGCAACTATAGTCGTGCGGTGTTAAACAGAATCATGTTTCACTGTCAGGCACTAGCAAAGCAAACTTTCTTTGTAGTCTGAGCTTAGAGGTAGAACTTCTTGCCAGAAACCCATGAGACTCCTGAGTGTGGTAAGATTTCTATCTCAATCAACCAAGCAGTAGCATATGCACACTGTAGTCATGCTCTTCTGATTTGGAGTTTGATTAAGAGGAAAGAAAAATACATTTTGTTCTCTGCCTCTGGGTTTTCAGAGAGTGCTCACATAGGGAAGGGACATCTATTTCAAATGAACTGAGAGCTGGTGTACATTGTTGCACATCTTAATGTAAATGTCTGTACAGTCCAGCATTAAAAGTCTAGAAATTACATCACCACAGGCTTTAACATGTGCTTATGAAACATATTGAATATCTACATTAAATATACTAACTGACTTTCTGTGGGATTATCTGATATATGAGCACTGTGAATTATATTGAAAACATAAGTGTTTAATCCAGGGATAAAAATTTCAAGGTGTGAGTTTACCTGATTTTTCCAGGTTGAATTTATCTCACCTAACTCTAGACTCCATTGTAGTCTGCAAAGACAGGTAGGACCCCTGAGGAATGAGGGATCCATGTGAAGATAAACATCTGGTATATTAGGCACAAATCACTCTCTAGATATACCACTTTCTTTCCATGGTGTATACAAAGGAAACAGCAATGATGAGTTTAGACAAGACACTTGAATTTGACATGGCCAAAGTTAGATTAGGTTACTCCCAAAGTACTTTCAGAAAACAATTAAACAAAATTAACTCTTCTAATTTCAGTAAAATAATCTGAAAGAGTCTTTTATTTGATTTTTTTTCCCCTTTTTGGGGGGAGGTGGGAAGGTAGAATAAATTCTGAAGAAAAGTCACAAATTCCTTAAAGGAGAAAAAGGCACCTGGAAACCTGAACTTAGATTCCCAGGTGTCACTGCTTTCTCTATGCCAAACTTAAAACAAAAGTTATTTTTGAAGGCAGGATGTAATTTTGCCTGAAATACTGTTTTAGTGGCCACAATCTCTTTTGAAGTGATTGATTAAATCCTAGTGTTACCCACAGGAAATCTATAGTGCATTCAGAATTTAGTACAGAACAAAACAGGTGCTGATAATCAGTAACGTCCTGTAGTCAGGAGGAGTACATAGTAAGACGTTATCTCTTACACTGTCTTATTGAATCTAAACTGTGGTATTCTGATATAAGAACAAAATGAATTGTGGAAGTTAGAATGGAATTTGATGACAAATTCAGGTTTGATTGACAAAGAACTAGTCCTCAGTGGAACTCTGGGATTAAATATTTAAACACAGAAAAGCTAGGTACAAAAAATAAAGTTCTCGTGGCAACATAACATCCTCCACCTGCATACAGTTTGTTTGGGTGTTTTTTTTAAATATGTTACCTTTGTACATGTTTGTCATTGCATTTTACCATTTAAATTTTACTAAGTAAGTTTTGAAGGTTTATGGGGTTTTTATAAGTGATAGGTATATAGGCCTGAAGGTATGTAACTTTTATGCTTCAATGATATTGTCAAATTCTTGCAAAATATCTTCAGAAACTGACAGCACTGAAAGGATCTTTGCTTATCCTTGTTACCTGCTGCACTTTAAACAGTTTTCATGCTGTCATTTAGAAATGATTCAGGATACTTGAATTTTGGCTCCAGATCATCTTTTCCCAAAGGCATGAATCTAGACTGCTTGGATAATTGAATTTTCTTTGTTAGGTTTGAACAGGAGGACATAAGGCATAAATCAGTCAAGTAATATAATTTATCAGGTGTTACTGCTACTTCTCTCTTATTTAGAGCTGTATTCCTTAGCTACAGGCTAGACTAGAGAATTATTATAAATATATGTGCCTTATTAGAGCCTCACTTTTAAGGCAAATGAATTGAACTCAGCTGGGAATGTTGCAGTCTTCAAGAAAAATCAGGCCAGTCGAAGTCTCCTTACAGGCTTTTGCAAAGGCAGGTTTTTTCCCCTGTACTAGTCAGGGCAGGTGACTTCCATGTTAACATGTATCTGAACAGGATTACTTTCTTGTGGAGTTACAAGACTATTCTAGTTTGACCAAAAGTTTTAAAAAATTACTTAGAAATTATCAAATCATCTTGGTTTAGATCAGAATTATGTAACTTAATTGGACAATTTTTTTCTGTTATATGTGCTTGCTAAGATAATGGAATAAGTAAGTCAGCAGTGAAGCCGTGGTGGTTTCTCTGTAATTTTGCCCACATTGAACAAAGCATAAGCACTTAAAATGAGAGTCTAGTCTTCTGTTTAGATGGCAGTTCATATCTTCCATCTTCTCTGGTCTTAGAAGTTGATGATTATTTTGTCCCCAAAATACCTGTGATTACTTTTACGGAAGTTTTTGCAGTACTTATTACTTATGGAAAGTCTTGCTTTGGGGAAGCACAGCTGCCTGTTTAATATTATACTGGGATTAAGTAGCTAAATTCCCTTTTCTAGCCTCAGTATGCAGCTGTTTATTAATTGAGTACGACTGCTGAACAACTGAAAATAAGCCTTTTGGTAAACTGCAAGCGGAATTCATACATTATAGTCATTCACAGGGCTTTAAGTCAGCCATAGGCTCTCTGAGAATGATTTAATTTAAAACATTTGAATGATGAACCTGTCATAAAGGCCAGATCTGGATTTGATTCACAGCTGTTCTGTCTCTCTTGGGAAAACTATTCATTAGTTCACTGATGATGCTATGACTGATCATTCTTTTTGCAGATTTCACAACTGTTTCCGTAGGTTTAAATAAGAAGAGCTTAGGTGGTGTTTTCGCAACTAGACTTTTGCTGTTACAAGGCCAAGGGCATTGTCCCTTGCATTCTGTTTTAGCCAGATATTTTCATCTTGGGGGCAATAAGCTGGGAAATACAGAAGGCTTAATGTTGTTTTCTGCTAGGTGGCACAATCTGGTTTCTATTCTTGGAGGTGGATGTGGAGCAATCAGAAAGTGACCCAAATTGCAAACAGAGATGGCAAGCAAGAAAACCAGAGTTTAACGAGAAAAGTAGGAGTTTTCATAGTTTCATGCCACTTGACTGGAAAGATTACATTGCTTTTATATTTATACCTCTTCCTATCAAGATTGATGTAAACTGTGATACAGATAAGACTCAGTTCTGTATAGCCACTTACATTCTGAAGAATTTTTTCTTAAAGAAATGCTACAGTGTAATATTTTGGTTAGTTCTGCATTAACCCTCCTACCCCCCTGTCCCCCCCACCACCTCAGTTAATAAACAGGACTTCTTAGCTGAAGGACTCAATGATTCTTATTCTCCATCCATTTCCCATAGCTTAACAAGTGACTACACATCAGCTGGCCAAAGAAAGAAAGGGGGAGTTGGACTTCCCATTTGCGACAAAGTCTTTGCATGGGCAGTTACAAGAGCTGACATGTAATAATTAGCCATGATGCCTCTTCTTTATATATGTATATTTATATATGTGTGTATATATATGTGTGTGTATATTTATAATACATGCATATGTATAAGTACTTTTTTCCTATTTGTGTATGTATATGTGCACATGATTTATTGGATTGTCCTTATGATGGTATTATGCTAGACAAATTCACCCTAAAGATTCATAATCCATATTGCCTTTTAAAAATAGTGTGTGAAAGTATCAATATTCTAATACTGAGATCTTCTTAGGGGCTGCCTTTATTAAATATTAGCTATATAGAATATTGAATAACTTTTATTTAAAAGAGACTGCATGATCCGAGTTGTAACACAGTGAAAAAGCCTCAGAGGAACAAGGTCCTGAAACTGAAGGGGTTTGTTACAGAACGCTGTCTCATTACTTTTATTTTCAACTATGTCTTCTTTTCTTTTAGATTTCTTCACTAGTATCTATCTATTTTAAATTTTATCTGCTGCTATGTTTATATCAATCATTTTTTTCAGATCACACTGTTGTTTTTGCACTGGCCATGAAGGAGATATTTACAGTTTTTATAGAAATGCAGAGGCTGCATTGATGGGATACTTACACAGAGTGAGTTTTCTGTTATGGCCAAAGGTGCGCTTTATAGTTCTGTGTTCAGGGAGGCAGCTGTTCTGTGCCTTGCCATCTTCTGAAATAAATAATCTTTTTATTCTTTTCCTTAATGTATCTGAAAGTGACGACCACATTCTTAGTTTCTTTCCCCATGTCTTCAGAGGCCTAAAGATACTAAAGAAAGATCCTTAGAATAATCTGTAAACCAGATCTATAATCCATCTGTTCACAGTGTTTTCCTTTTACAGGAAGTTGCAAGTAACTTTTGAATACAATCAGCAAAGGAGCTTTTAGGTGTGGGAAGTATGAATATGGAAGAATAATAGGCAAATAGTCATGTCTTGAATAAGCAGTCGAATCTCCTCCTTAAAAGAGGAAATGGATCATGTTTACTTTTCATAAGAGTCCAGGTAAAAGTAAAGCTGGGGTTGAGAGTTGAGAGTTAACTATTTCTACTTTTTCCCCCCCCCCCAATGTACTTAAATATCACCAAATCATTTATGTTGGAAGGGACATCTTGAGATCATCTAGTCAAATCCCCCTGCTCAATCAGGGTCATCTAGTAGTGGTTGCACAGGACCTTGTAAAGTCGAGTTTTGAATACCTCCACTGATGGAGACTAAACAACCTCTAAGGGCAACCTGTTCCAGTATTTGACCACACTCACAGTAAAAAGGTGGTTTTTGTATTCAGATGGAATTTTGTGTTTTAATTTTTGCCCATTGTCTTGTGTCCTGTTGGTGGGTACCACTGAGAAAAGCCTGGATACCTCTTCTTTATTCACACCATCATGTATTTATACACATTGATGAGATCCCCCTGAGCCTTCTCTTCTCCAGGTTGAACAATCCCAGCTCTCTCAGCATCTTCTCGTAGGGGAGATGCTCCAGGCCCTTAATTGTCCTTTGGCCCTGACCTCATTTCTTCAGTAAGTCCGTATCTTTCTTGTACTAGGGGGCCCACAAATGGGCCCAGCACTCCACATGGGATCTCACCAGTGCTGAGTAGAAGGGAAGGATCACCTCCATTGACCTATTGGCAAGGCTCTTCCCAATGCAGCCCAGGAAGCTTCTTTTCCACAAGGGCACGATGCTGGCTCACAGTCAGCTTGCCGTCCACCAGGACCCCAAGATCCTTCTCTGCAGAGCTGCTTTCTAGATGGTGCGACACAGCCCTCTGGTGTGTCAGCCACTCTTACCAGTTTTGTATCATCAGCAGACTTGCCCAGGTCATTAATGAAGGTGTTAAACAGTTCTAGACCCAGTACTGACCCCTGGCGTACATTGCTAGTAACTTCCCTGGAGCTGGACTTTGTATCCTCTGGGCCTAGTTTTTCAGCCAGTTTTCAATCTATCGCACTGTCCGCTTACCTAGCTTATACTTTGTTGACTTGTCTATCAGGAAATTATGGGAGACAGTGTCAAAACCCTTAATAAAGTTGAGATAAGTAACATCCACTGTTGCCTCTCATCCATGAACCTAGTCACCTCATTGTAGAAGGCTATAAGGTTGCTCAAGGAATATATAATACTGTGTTTCCAGAATGTAAACCAATTTTGTTATTTTTAATGTCAATAGTGTCATAACGTTAATTTTTTAATGTGCAGTTTCTGTCTGAAGAGAATATTCTAAAAGCCCCTCTATGAACACTGTATGAATTACTGTAAAACTGTGAAAAGACTGCTCCTTGTAATAAATTTTTTAATGCTTTGGAAAGAAGAAAGCACAGGGGAACACTTGCTGCAGACCAAGCTCCACACTGGAAAGATTCTTTAGAATATTCTTCTATGTCAGAGCTAAAGCACCTCAGACTTTTTCCTTAGAAAATTCCTGTCCCCACCCCCGAATTTAAGTCACAAGAAATCTAATATCATAATGGCAAATAAAGTCACACATTTTCCCTAGGACCGAAGAAGCTACACCTGTCCTGCAAAAATGTTTTCAGAACATCCTAGTATTGGTATGAGGTGATGCACGCTGCAGTCATGAAGAAAATGACTGGCAATCTGGTCTGATTAACACTTTTTCCATTTTTTTTTGCATTGCTGTTAAATTAATAACTCAAAAAACCTTAATTTGAAATTCTGGTATTAAAAAATGCTATTATTTTGGTCTCACAGCTCACTAAGTGTATAAGCTGGGCATTTCCATGACAAGGCAATATAAAATTGCAAAAAAAGGCTCTTACAGAGCTGGAAAGGGGACCTGTATTCATAATTCCCATACTGTTTCTCTGTACTTGCTCTCTTTTTCAATTTGAATGTATGTCATGTTTCTTGAAATGCCGCTTTTAATATCTGTGTAATAGAATCTGGCTCAGCAGGAGAGAAATAGTTACCCTCTATAATCACTGAAAGGTTTTACCCATTTTTAGTCATTTTTATATTGCTGTTCCGCCGTTTTCTTATTAATTTCAACAGCTTCTTATTACAAGTATTTCTGTGTCACTGCATCATCATTCCAGTACTGCCAGTTATTATCAAGTGTTGAATAAAGATACACAAAGTCTCATCTACATTGGGTTGATCGTGAATGTACTTCTCAGGTAGAAATACGGTGTAATTGTTTCAGCCCTGGACACCGCGAATGAGGGGCTCCTCCATTCTGTTTATCCAGAGTACTGGTCCCGTTCAATCCATGACTCCTGTTGGGCAGTCTCTTCACAGTATTACCTGTAGCTGTTTTCAGTACATGACTCAGTACATCTTCTGTTTCTTAGCTCTATTTGATACTCCCACAGTGCCTATGCTTGTGGTTTGGGTATAAAGCAATTTCTTAAGAATAAAAGTTTGTGCTGCAGTTCCAGCTGCAAACAATCCCCTCCATTTCTCCACTGTTGATGATACCATTCATCTGTACTTATATTAGCGATACTGACACACTAGCATAGGCAGGCAACCACATCCTCTGCTGTTTTAAGTACCATTCACGGGACCTTCTCTCATCACAACTCCTTAAATAAGTGCTTGTAATAAAGTGGCAGTTAGTGGTCCATCCATCAATCATAGAGTTCCCAGTGATGCTAGCGCTGGGGAAGATGAACTGCTTTGGCAACAGTAGGAAATCCCAGTAGTGTTGCTGGAGACACTTAGTAGTGATGCTTAGAGATAATGCTACCGCTCAAGAGTGAGTTCAGTGTTGTGCTGAGTACAGTTGAGGGAGCCTTCATCCATGCAGGACCAAGCCTGAAAATGACAGAGATACTCAAATTAACTGCAGATTATTAGAACTTCACCTGGAGATACTTTGAGGCATAGTGGTTGTATGCTGTGAACAACTTTCCATGTGTTCCTCTTTCACTGAGAAATAGTGGACTTCAGTCTCCAACACTGTTTAATCTAACGCCTTTTCTCAGTACTAAACTTTCTTAGAAAAGATGTTTTCCACTTGCCAGGTGGTTATTTTAATTAGGAAGTACTCTATCATGTGTGTCTCCAAAAGGCTGATTTCCATTGCTTCTATGTAGTTTAGAAAACTCCAACTCAGTGGAAAATAATCTGGTTTTTAAAGTGGCAAAACATTGCTCTTCACACAAGGGCACTCTCACTACATTATGTGGATTGTACATCTAACGTCTGACAGTGGTTGGGATAAGTACAGTGCATTTCTTTCTAGGACACCTGTGAGCCTCTGGGCACAGTAAGCACTTGTGGAGGCAGGCTGGGTAGATCAAGTGAGAAGAGCCCAGCAGTAGGACCAGGGGACCTGGCTCGATGAGTGGTCACAGGCAGCTCAGTCCTGTATTCTGTGCCACCTTCTTCCACTAAAGCAGAGGCAATAATACCTATGCAGTGTTTTTGAAGCTTTTCTGATAATTTCTGTGCAAGAAAGAATTTGCACCACTCCTGAGGTGGAGTAAATTGACTTAAGTTCAGACATTACTGAATCCAATGCAGCTGTAAAGCTTTCACTAAAGAGCTGATTCCAAGTCTTCACTGTAGATCTGTACAAGCAATTATGAAATTTCTATTATAGAAGAGATTTTTGAGTTGAAAGTAGGGTTTGGATTGTGAGTCTAAAGCACAAGGCCCTCCTGGTCATATTCCCCTTAGAAGCCTAGGAGTAAATTTGAAGAGAAAAAAGTTGTTTTGGGGTGAGATACTGTTTTAATTCAGTGTTGTATTTTTCAATCTTTATTTTATTAGGATTGTCAGGGGATTTCTTGCGTTCTGGACGATACTCTGCTCATACCATCAATGGTGCCTGGTCACCCTGGTCTCCATGGTCTCAGTGCAGTCGTGATTGCAGCAGAGGTATACGGAATCGCAAACGGGTCTGCAGCAATCCTGAGCCTAAGTATGGGGGACTTCCTTGCCTCGGCCCATCTCTAGAGTACCAGGAATGCAACATTTTGCCTTGTCCAGGTAAGAGTCAACTGAAATGAGACAAGCATGTGAAAATAAAATAACTAATCTTCAAAGCTATATCTTGCAATAGTTGGTTTTGGTTTTGGTTGTTGTTTTTTTTTTAGTTGGTGGGTTTGGGGTTTGTTTTGGTTTTTGAATAAGCTACAGCTCAAATTTACCTTTATAATATAAGTGAACTTGGGTAAGATTTCCAAGTGATGTCAATCAGTTTGTCATCAACAGTGTTAACAGCTTTGTAATCTTTCACTTCTGAGACTTTGACTGTAAAAATATAATTTTAATAAGTAAACTTATAAGAGAAAAAAAGATGTAAGAAATCTGGCAGGACATGAGAAATCTGGCTTAGTCTTTATTTAAATGTAAAATATCATTTTCATCACAATGGTTGCTGGCATTACATCTGTGATAGCTTTTACGTGTAGAGCCTCCAGCAAATAAAGTTCAGGACCAATCACCAAAGCAGATGATAAGTCAAGTAGGCCATAAAGGTTGTTCTTGGAATCTTGAACTTCTCCTTCACTGAAAGTTCTTTTACGATTCTATAAAAAAGATTACTAGTAGAATATATGTTTTCAAGAAACTACTTTGGGTTATAAGTCATTGTTGTATCATAGGCATTTGAGGGAAAAAACCATCTTGGTTTCAGTGACCTCTCACCCTTCATAAAACAGACATCCAAATTCAAAGGTTTTTAAGCTTTGTAGAGGCTTTGTGGAAAAAGAAAGGGGAAGGATATAGGAGAACACGTGAAAAAAAGAAAGTGCAATTGGAATAGGAGGAAAGAATTCAAGGTAACAAACAATGGAGAGGAAGAAAGATAATGACTGAGAGACTCAGTTCTTTCCAGTATCAACAAGTAAATTTAGAAATAAGCTTTTATACATCTTTAATTGTATTAATTATGTGTAACAGTGCTGCATACTTTATTATTGAAGACTTGGAGCTTTTGGCATTTATTCAAGTGTGGGCCTGAAGGATTACTGTGGTATAGTGTACATACTACATATCTATATTACTGTAGTAAAACATACGTGTGTGTGTGTATTTATCTATGTCTATATGTATCTGTATGGTTACAAATTAAAACTGTGTTCCCCAAATCATGGATATGTTTTTTTTTAATATGAGTATTTTGTCCAATCTTATCATTGCAGTGCTTTCCCTAAGCTTTGTAAGCCATCTGTTCTCTGCATCAGACTCTAAGCAGTAGATCTGTGCAGAAGACAGGGCTTCCCTTTCAGAAGGACACAGCTTCTTGAAAAACATGCTTCCATCTTGAATTGAACCTAAGTAATACGTTTTGGCAGATATCCCACAAACCCAGCAGCTCTGTGAGTGTTCTGGCTGCTCAGTGAAAGTGAACTTCTCTGCAGTTTTAGGGCTAACGGTAACAGCAGGATTGCTTGGCAACTTGAATGCCTCAGGCAGCCCCCTGAGCATTCAAGCCTCCAGCTCTCCTGCTGGCAGGGCAGATGCAAAGGGAATTTCTGTTGGGGATCCCTGCTTCAGTCTGGGTGAACACCCATTGAGCTGTTGAGGTTCTGAAAAAACCACTTGGGCACAACAAGCCAGCACTTTCTGGTGAAATTTTCTTGCTGCATCCAAGGAGGAGGAGAGTAGCTTCAGATGCTCATTGTGTAGCTTCCCTATCTGGCAGTGAGGCTATCAAGGGAAGAGATTATATGCTGCTTTCTGAGCTTAGAGGCATGATCAGTAAATGGTGGCCCTGTCTCTACACCAGTGTGAGAGAGAGGTGAAAGGGAATCAGCAGAGAACCAACAGTTGGCAGAGAATTATAAAATCGTGGCCCAAATCTTCTCCAGATCTGCACAGCCCTAGTGCATGCTCTAATTTTTTAGTTCCCGAACTGCAATCATAACAGTTTGCTTTTCTTGAATAATAAAATTACAAACAATTTGTTTCATGTGGCTGCACTGTTCATCTGTGAAAACTTTTGAAGGTTGACAGTAATGCAGTAGGTCAAAGGTTTAGAAGACCATTGTACTAACATGTGCAAGCCTCCACAAGGATGCACACAGCAGGTGAAGCAAGCTAGAAAGTAGCACCTCCTCATCAGTTCCCTCCTTCCTTGCAAAGGGAATCCCTCCATGAGACACTACCATCAGCTGTCTTTGAAGCAGGTGTGTGGTGTGGTAATAGCTAAGAGCTCTGCTCACAAGCGTAAAGATATCTGACTGTATTACTATACTATAGTAACTGAAGTGCATTTTTCACATGGGCCCAGATTATCTATAAAACAGGGCCAGATTTGTTGTTCATCCCTCTCTGTTGATTCTTAAATTAAATGCAATTAAATGCTGTCTTGAATTTTGATGGATTTTTTCAAAGTTAAAGTAAGTTAAAAGTTTTCATAAGTGGTATTTTTAATTGGCTCTGCAGCTAGTACTTTTATATTTTTTGAAGGAAATTATTCCAACCAGTAAAACACATAGTTGTGCAGACATAAGTTTCATGTAGAGGCCCTTGTTTATGAGTTAGCCAATACCCAAAACTGAAATACATGAAGTTGTAAGGCAGAGCTTGAAATTGTACTTTATACGAAAAATATTCCCTCTTCTGCTGTCTCTGAATTTGAAAATATTTTTAAAGATCAGTTGGTATAAAGTGTGGTGGGCCTTTCTGAAGCAAGAAGGCGTGTCTAATATATCTAATAATTTTCTTCAGAGACAAGTTTAATTTTTCTTCTAGTGCAAAGCAAATTTGAATAATGATGCAGAGCTTGAATGGAGTATTTATAAGCATGGTAACACGAGAGAAATCACAAAGTTCCTCAGGTACAGAACTACTGTTAGCCAGTAATTAAGAAGAAATGGAAGGGACTAAGTCAGACCTCAGATAAATCTGAAGGGAAAACATTGCAAGTGGTAGTTGTAATTACATTTTTTTTTTCCTTTAAGATATGGGAGAGTAAAAAAATCATTGCAGAATAAGGATTACCCATAAATTAGACCTGATTATAAATTTGTAGAAAGGGAATAATTTTTTATTACAGAAACATACTGGTGAAATTGAATTCTCTTCATTTTTAATGAAAGTCACAGAAAGTTACATTGGTGGGCAGAGACGAAATTCTATTAGGTTGAGATTCATGAGACTTCATCAAGAAAAGGGAGACTTAAACAATACATGGGTGAAGAGCTTTTGCTCCAGGACCACATGTACAAACCTGGCAGACCCCACAGTAGGGACGCAGAGGAGAGCAGCCAGGAAGAGAAACCATGGTCGGATCGATTTTCAGCCTTCTTGCTAACCACTGTGCTAGGGACTGGATTTCATTTCCTGGGTGCTTATATTTAAGACAGCTATATACATTCATTCTTACCAGACATATCTAACCGAGTTTCTAAAATGTCCCGGTTAGGCTTTGATCACACAGCCCTTGCAGATGTTTACGAGAAAGGTTGGTGTAGGTGCAAATCACATCATGGTAGTGACTATACCATCCTCATATAGACGAGGCTGTAGACAGAGATGCAGGGACTGAGTAGGAGCAAACATGTCAGGCCCTTCTTGCCACTGTGAGCACTGAGGAGAAAAACAGGGACTGCACAGTTCACTCTTGGCTAAATAAGTAGGTGAGGTGCAGACAGAAAGGCTAAGGAACATGAGGAGATTTTGTTCTGACCTCAACCCAAAAGTACTGGAAATAAAAATGCAACAAAGAGGAATCTGATGCTTTCTAAGATTTACCTGAGCTCCTTCAGTGTAAGGACAGTTTCACATGCTCCCCACTGGCACAGAATTCTTTAGTTAGAGTCCAGTCTAGTCATTAGCCTTTCAGAAATATTCCAGTTAGTGGGAAGGGGCGAGATGGTAGACATAAAGAAGCCTTCCTGCTAGTGCAGACTCAGGTTCTGCTTTGCTCTCTGTTCTGCTTATTGCAGACAGGATGTAAACTGCTGAGAAGGATGAGTGATGGAGAAATATATTGAGTAGTGCTTAACTCATGCTGAAAGTCAACCGGATTTTATGCTTCCAAATCAGTTAATATGGGCTCAGTGTCATCCTGGAAGATACTAAGTTTTCTGAACGACTGACACAATGAAAAAGCCCATGGAGTAATCGCGGAGTGTCCAAGGCTCTCTTGTCTGGTTAAGTGTCTTGCAGCATAGTTTTAAATATGCTTATTAATATAGTAATAGCCAGTAATTTATGGCTAAATGAGCTGCAAGATCCCAGAACTTTAAAAAAAAAATATACTGAAGCCATCTAGAACCTGCCTTCAGCAGCTACTATTAAAGCTTTCTTGAGCCTGCAGGGGAGAGACAAACAATGAAATTTTTTCCACAGCTTGTAGCACAGTAAATGGTCCACTGAAGTGCAGATTGATAGCAGTTACTGGGCAGATTACTTTTCGTCCATAGTATTTGAAGGCTGAATATATAATAGTAGATTGAACAGTGCCAGAAAATTGCCAGAAATAGTACCCAGGCCTGGGAATATGATTTGTCTGTATTGTGCAAGTTTTAGCATGATCCCTCATACAATTTTGCCTTCAACTAGCTAGCACTCTCCCAAATAAACTGCAGAAACAGTCTGGGAGTCAGTGTAGCGTGAGGCCTGTTCCCAGTACTCAGTTTCCATGAGGCCAAACTGCTCTGAGGGGCAGGGTAGGAGAATTTGCACCATCATCTTGCACTAGCAAATTATGCCTTGGCCCTGTGCCTCAGCCCCTTTCTTATGGCTCGGAGATGTGGTGAATAGAGTTGAGCTGGCAAGCACTAAACACCCTCAATAACTGTGAAAGGATCTGTGAATCCTTACTGACATTTCTGTTTTCTTCCAGTGACTAATATGTGGTCAATATGAAAAGAAAGAAATCTATGATCAGACGTATTAGGGATTTGTTATCCTTGGGGACTTGAGAGATATTTACATTATGAAGAGTAATAGATGACAAAGAGAAGCATTGTTCGAGGTGTAAATTCTGCAAATCTACAAAAATTACAGGAATTTACTAAAGGATTTGTTTGCCTGAAAATAATAATAACCAAATGTAAGGAATTCTGTCCTCGTTCACGATATTACCTGTTTCTTCAGTTATTACTGTAGGAAAAGACAACTTTTACTTAATCTTTGTTTTGCTTTATCTCTTGTTGCTTCCTCTTTTATTCTTTTGCACATAGAGACACCTGAGCAATGTACCTTAAGTGGTTTAAAGCATAGCTACATGATTGCCATTGAGTAGCATGAGCTATGTAGAATTTCTATTCCCTTTTCTTCTCAAAGCATAGTGGTGGATCAGAGGGAAAGGACAGTTACTATCTCTTATGAGCTGAAATTCTGATACTTCATGATAATATTTTGGTATCTTACCAGTTTCAAATTTTTATTATAGTAGTTTTAGTTTGGTTTAGTTATGACATTCTGGCTGAGAAGAACTGAATAAATTCATATCACTATAAATGCTAATAACAATAAAAAGTTTCAGATATACAAAACTCCCTGAAAGACTGTTTAAGTTATTTATGCATCCCCTAAAGCCAGTTATTGCTGCTTGTTTTTGCCTTCATTATTGCTTTTTCTTTTCCCTCCTGTATCTTTTTTTCCTTGCAGTCACAGTTGGCCACAAGGACACAGGGATATATTTAAAAGAACAGACAAAATTTATCCTACAGTAACTTCCTAAATCAGGGGGAAAAGATTGCTCCAATCCAATAAAGCCTGTCTCTGAGGCTGCTGAAGCCTGTCTCTCCACATGCATTGATCTCTCTAGCCTGCTTCTGTAGTCAGTGAGAAGAGGGCTGAACTGTCCTTTGGAAGCCACTGTTGCTTTTCTATCTTAAGAGTCTCAGTTACAGATTTAAACACAAGTTGATCCTTAGATTTTCTTGTTGTACTTTCCTTAGAAGCATTCTGTGTTTCTGCACTGCACGATGTGGACTGTTTCATCCAGCATTGCTTTTATGAATAAAAGGTGACTGTAACATTACAGAAACAAGACTTTACCTTTGCAAACTATGATGTAAAAACTGCTCTTTCCCACACTGAAACATATGCGGCAATATCCCGCAGGATTAGGAAAAAGTAGTAGACTATATGACGTGGAATGGGATGATCCCTAGGTGTCTGGAAGGGAGCAGCTTTCTTCTAGGTCTGTAGGCTACCAAACACCCAGTGTCCCCCCAAATGTAGCTTTTATTCAGCCACTGGGAAGTACACCATCTGCATTTAGGTGGGTAGAAAGGACTGCTGCCCCTCTATTTATACTCCATGCATATAGAAAATACAGGCGCCTCAGCATTTTTTATTGTGTTTTGCTACACCTTTAAAAAGATGAACATGAAAATTTATAAACCTAAAGACATACAAAAAAAAAACCCCAAATAATATTTTCTGTTGTTCTTTAAATTTGAAATGAGACCAGACAGTATGTGAAAGATCCTGCGATGCTATCTGTGTTCTCATGAAAGCAGGTGAGGTCACTGTGTCTGCCCATGCCTCCTTCCCCTTCCTTGTAAAACCCGAAGTGCATAGCAGGGTATCCAGTTTACTTAATTGTCTCTTGGAAATCCTCCAGTAGTGTGGATGTTTCATCACATTCCCAGGAGATCCCATTTATATACACTGGTTCTCTGTAGAACATCCTCTTCCCTATGGTTTTTTTTCCATTGTAGTGAAGAAATCTTTATTAACCACAACAAGATCCAGTAGGCAAAAAGTTGTTTGTTTTACTATAAAGGAAAGAACATTGTTTGAGAGCACCCTGCTAGCTGAAGGGTGCCTTCTTCCAAAAGGGACCAACCTCAGTAATTGTCAGAAAGCATAAGGACTCTTTGTATCTTTATTGTGGAACTGCTTTAAGGACTTTCTTTTGTCCAACAGCTCTACAAAACTGTTACGTAAAGAAACTGGAGTGACTGGAACTTTCCTTGCAGCTGTGTGTTTTTCCTCCTATAAGAAGCAGAAATAACATTAAGGACTCCATGACAAAAGGAAAAAAAAGGAAAAAAAACCTAGATGGTGCTGTGTTGCTAAGCAACTTTAAAGAAAGATGAAAGAAACCACAGAGCTCTGTTTAGGTCTTGTAAAAACTCAAGCAGTAAATACCCACTGCTTTGATCTTATTTAACCATGATGATGCTTTTTCATCCTTTGTTGCTGAGAAGGAAAAGTCCTGGGGACAAATAAAAGAGGTAGTTATGATAGTACTTGAAAGGCTTAGCGATTTAGGATGGCAGCCTGTCAGTAAACAGTCACTAAGGAGAACAGTTATAATTATACTGTCCACCTCAGCCATGATCAATTCTAACGCTGTCTGTTGTATTATGACTGTCCTTTCCCATCTTCCCCAGACCCACTTCTCCCTTTACATCTGAAAGCTTATAGTATAGCCATCGCTGCAGTTGTGGAACATGGTGACATTCCTAGATGCCACATCGGTCTCTCTGTTCTGAGCCACCTATAGATAGATGACAGATGGCAGTTTCAGATGCATACACATTTGTAATTCTCACTCTGGTCTGTTGAAAAGTGAGTAGAAAGTGTTGGGGGTCACTGTCTCCATTACAGTGAACACGCCACAGGTAATGTTTGCAGGCAATTTATCTTCTGTCTAGGCAATCTCAGGCTGTCATTCAGTTTTGTGGATGTCTATCCACTGCAGCAGAAATGCCTCTGATTATTCATTTGAGCTAGTCAAGGATCATTTTAAATAAAAAAAAATAAAGGGAAAAAAAAGAGGAGTCTCTGGAAAGGTAAAGCCTTAATATTGCATGAAATTAATAGCTTTGGTAACAGCTTCTGCTTTTATTTGACATAATTTAAAAAAAAAAAAAAAAGAGGCAAGTTCTGAATAAAAGATACCATGTCTTGAAGTTGTTATAAAATTGCACAGTATATTTCACCTGCACTGAAGACAAATAACCTGTGGGTTTCTTAGATATGAACTTGCATAATACTACATTAACAGAGTTATCTCAGGCAAAAAGACATACTTGTTTTCTAGTGACTATATGAATAACAGGACAAGTCAAGCACTCTACCAAGATGCAGTATTTATTTATAATAGGTGATAAAAAACTCTCATACCTCTGTGTAGTTAGATGATTTCGCTGATAAATATGTCCTGGAAAAAAAAGTAGCAATCCTTGAATTCCTTAATAATGGAAATAATTTATTTAAATTATATACTTGGAATATAGTACCAGATTCCACAAATCCTGTCTGTCCAGTCAAGCTATTTCGAGGCCAGATATATTACTTGCAAAAGTTCTTACAACTATTGTTCTTGGCAAGGAAGTGCCAACACCATGCTTTCTTGATTTATAGGATAATGTTGCAAACACTACAGAGACTAAAATGTTATATATCCAACAACTTCACTTACAGGATTAGTTAATAGCCTTAGGTGCGCACTAGTGAATTGCCTGTCTGATTAGCAGATGAGAACCTGAGGGTATGTTGTATCTGAAATTACATTAAAAAATGCACATATAGGTTTTAATATCAAAATAACCACATTCTCCTAGCTCACTTTCTCACTGTTGCAGCCTTTGCATAGAAATCATTCTACTCAACTCACTGGGTGCATTTGTGGTATACAATGCTACCAAAACAAAATGAGTATTTTTCTAATGTTCTACATCTCCAGCTAAGAGAGAATTTAGATGCAAATACTGCACTGATATTTTCATGTTAAGTTAATTTTTTTTCATATTTGGAACGTCCTTTTTTATTTTTTAAGAGATAATTATGCAATAGCATTTCAATAAAACAGTGGAAACTGGTTTACTTCTTGAAAGGCTGTCTGATTAATTGAACAGAACAGATCAAAAGGAGTCACTGTGAAATGCTGGGTGACTGTTTTGGAGACTTCAGTGACAATCGATTGTTTCAACAAACCATGAAGTAATGTCTCACAAGGAATGTCTTAAATGAGCACACTGTAAAAATTGTGTACAGAAAATGTGTACTTACGTAGTATTTTTAAAAGTAGGCAACAACAAGTTTCTGTCTTGTCTGGTAAAACGTTCACTGCTGCTGTGAGAGATGGGAGAAAAAAAGGCAAATTTTCTACTCAGTTTAGGGCCCTGTCATAAAACAAAGCTTTACTGGCACATTGCCTTTTTTTTACTTAGGGTCTCACCTATTAGTGTCAGTTGAATTACAAATACTCTACTTTCTTTTAATCAGTTGCAGACATGGTAAATCATTTCCTTACTTAAGTATTAAGAAAGCAAGTGATAACACTTTAAATAGAGTTTGAAAAGAAATTAATTTTTTGTAGGATATGAAAATTTTGAAAGTTTAAGGGTTTTTTGCCTTTTTTTTCCCCAAAAAACAAGTGAAAGAGAAATGATCAAAATACTGAGATTCTTTGCAGAGGGAATGCTGTCCCTGGGAGAAGTACATCTGACTTTGCCATGTGGCTGCAGATAGGAAGCCTTCGGCAGATGGGCTGCAATATGGCCATAAATGCCAGAAACACATCCTGGAGCCGTAGCTCTTAAGAACAGAGGCCGCAAAGGAGCCAGTCCAGTGCAGGCAATGAGGTGACCTTTCATTAGAAGACTAGAAGTCTAGTGGCCATGTGTCAAAGCCATCTGACAAACACAGCTCCTGTGAAACACAGCCTACATTTCAGATGAACCTTGTGAAAACTCAGACTAGAGAACAGTTTGCCATACTTGAATCAGTAAATACTATAATGGGGGACAAAAAATTATTCTTCAACAACCTGTGTTTGAAACTTAAGTGGCAACTTCTTGGTGTCTTTTATCTGTTGCTTTTTTGAACTACTGCCGTTGTTCTGTTGCTGGCATCTATGCTAGAGTTGCACTGAGATTGTAACATTATATTGGCCCATCAAACCCTGCAACTGTGTTAGATCAATTGAAATGCGTTGTAGGGTTGAAGGGTTAAGGCAATCTCACCTGAGTTGCAAAACAAAATCTGGATTCCTCAGCCTCTGTTGATATTATTGAGCTAAGGTTTATTTTATGCATAAAAATTTACTTTGAGCTTATAATACTTCTGCTAAACAAGTTTTGGTATTTTATTACCCCACAAGTGAGAAGAAAAAAGGAAAATAAAAAGAAAATACTTTTTTGGCCTTAAAGTTGTTATGGTACCCACTGAAAGTGTCTTATATGGATGAGTAACTTTGTTAGACTTCCCATTTTACAGGGAGCTTTTAAAATATGTGCATTAAATTGCATTGTGTTAAGATTAAATTTGTGGGCCTATGTTCAGTGGCACCTAAAATTGTCTAATAATTTCAGTAGGCCATGAATTAAGTCCACAGAATGTGAGAAAGAAGAGTTGGATTATGTCATGTCACACGTTAACTTGGAATAACATGGTATTTTGTGTCTTTTCAGTGGATGGAGGCTGGTCGTGTTGGTCATCTTGGTCAAAGTGCTCGGCAACTTGTGGAGGAGGGCATTACATGAGAACCCGCTCCTGCACAAACCCAGCACCAGCATATGGAGGAGATATCTGCCTTGGACTGCACACTGAAGAAGCACTCTGCAACACACAGTCCTGTCCAGGTATGGCAAATCAGCAGATGTAGCTTTGTTTTTTGTGCGCCACAGAACAAGGCATTCAGAGTTAGGCAACATAATGCTCCTTGATCTATTATTTGGGAGCAAATAATTTCTCTCCCTTATTAAGTGCACAATCAGCTCTTACATGCTACAATCACAGTAAATCAAGTAATAGCAGGATACAGCCTACAGGACACTACCTCCTCCCTCCCTCTTTAAAAATTAAAATTTAAGTTACCAGGTTCTGGGTCTGGATAAACTAAAATTGTATATTTGAAGTGGATCACGCAAACAGCCTGGGAGACTTTTAATAACAATATCACAAAGAAGTGCATTTGTTATAACGCTAAACATTCAGAGCAAGCAAATTGCTGAGGTTAATATTCAACAACTTGTTATCACAAGGTCCTTCAAGTAGATAATATTTGCCCTGTTTTCATATAAAACACAGAGCAAACCTTAATGCTTGTTGTAAAATACCTTCTTCAACTTCAGAATTTAAGAAGCAGAGACTTCATCTTTTTAAATGACTGTGGAGTACTTAGTAAAAGTGTCTCAGCACTCCTGTTCGTTATGGAGTTATGTTATTATGGATCATGAGTTTTTCTGTAACTTTGACTCTGCCTTTTGATCATATTAAAGGAAACTAATTTTTTTCATTAAATTTAAGTGAGGAGTAGAGAGTAAAAACACACAAAACCAGATAAAATCATTAGCGAAGGGCCAGTGGGAAAATTTGTTTTCATTTATTGCTGATTAATGGATTACAGGCAACAGCAAAAGGAAGTAAGCAGCTCTGATGCCACATTGTATTACTTGCTTTACTGAGAGCTCCTAGAATTCATAGCAAACATTTTCTGCTCATATGATGAGGCTGTGCATGTGAAGGCACAAGCCCCATGAGTTTGAATTTATGGCTCCTATACCTCTGCTGAACTACAATTTAAGTTAATTTCCTTTTCTAGGCACTGCATGTCTTGCAGCAGAATAAAAGTACCTACTTCGTCAAAATTAAAGCAGATGCAAGACTCTGTATTGTGTTTAAAAAAAACCCCAAAGACAGCAATCAGTTGATGATTTGATTTTTCAAGACAAATAGTGTATATTTGTATGTAGGCGTTACATAGCTACCTTGGGATCCTTAAGGCATCTTTAAAAGGTCAGAACTGGCACGTTCATTGTGCTAGTATTGTAGCTATTTCGTTCGTTGCACATTTATTTTCTACCAACGTTTTTCTAGAAGTGACAGTTTGCAAACATTTATAAATAATCTCTTCATCTTATTTTGGCCTGCTTGTTACCCAAGTTTTTGAGTAGATGGGGTGTGGAGAAGGAAGAGGTTGGCTTCATTTTGGTTCCAGAAAGTGAAAACTGTTCTAATGCAATAAAATTTCAGAGGGTGAAGTGCATTTCTCTCGTTCTGTGATGTTTTACTAGTATTTCAATCTCACTTAAAATTTGCCATAGGTTTTTGAAACAGCACATCATCAACTAGCTGGTAGAATGGCCCTTGTCTCATGTTTGTGATGTAGATTTCAAAACTTTTTTTTTTACTGCTCTAATTGCACATTGGTATGGGACAAAAATAAATGCAGTACTACACATGTCAAGTTTGGACAGACTCCTGCACCCCTGCAGAGCCATTTTCTTGTGGTGAAGACCATGTGCCTAGTGGTTCCTCCTCGTGCAGATCTGGAAGTACCGTTGGTGACGTTCGCTGCTTGAGTGACATGTCTAATACAGGAAGGGAACAGTAGTGACACTTGGAATCTAAGAACAACCAACACAGTAATGCATATGCAAAAATGGAAATTATTTGTAACATTTATTAAATTGTGAAAAGAATAAAGATTTCTCGGCATTTGAAATAGTACTCTTTTTTGGGCCAAACAAAACCAGCAGAAAACTAAAATTTCTGGAATCCTGATACTAAGGATTTTTTGAGGATATGGAGGGTTAATGGCAAAAACAACTGAAAGTATGAAAGTATGCACTTAAAGTAAGAGACTTGTGCCTGCAAAATACATCAGTTTTTCTCATCTTTCATTTTAAAAGCTGTATCATGGTGTTTGCAGTTTTTCTTTTAATTTATCCAAATGCGATCACAGTAATATGAATGGAAGCGCTGCACTATTGATCAGTAGTGGTTTATAGGCTGCTTATCAGTAAGTGTAATTGGTTGCAATGGTGTCTCTAATGAACTGAATAAAGCAGTATTTTATACTTAGAGTATTTACTGCTTCTGTAAGAGGGGAAAATATATTCTATCCTTGAATCGCTAACTCACACATGCAAATAATGGATAAAGCAGTTGAGCATTTAGAAATGATGTGTAGTTCTGCGTGAAAGAAACTTATTATTTTACGGACTGGTGGCCTGATCTTTCTGAAGTGCCTTCTTCACCAAGGGATCTTTCAGGAACTGCTTGGACTTAACCTGGCTTCAAAGGCCAGCCAAGACTCTGTAGGAAAAAAACATGACATCTGAGTAAGCCTTGCCATGTTAGAGGTGAAAAGCAGTTCCAAATTAAACACCTCTCCAGTCCACCCTCTCCTTTCCATCCTCGTGGCTTTTTCAAAGAACTGAGGAGCAAGCTGAGAGGAGCCTGTCTGAGGTGCAGGAGAGCCTCAGATACTTTGAAAATGAAGAAATCAAAGGGATGAGTCTGTAGAAGTGCATAGAAAAGCTATGGGTTAAGCATCTCTGTGATGACAGAGGTAGTGGCTCCACAAAGGGCAGGTCTGCCAATTTGAAATGTTACATCTGTCAGTCTTGGGTGCCTTACTTCTGTGTGACTCTCTGAGCTCCCAACAGTGGCACTACTCAAAACACAGGTTCGGTACCAGGATCCACCATTACAGGGATGTCCATCCTTCTCACACTTGCACTGATGTTCCCTCTCTCCTCTTCTGTGATTCTTTGTGCCAGATGGAGCTAGCTGACCATCATGGCACCAGAACCACTAACTACCTGTGCTGAAGTGCCTGGCCTGCACCATGGGACTCCAGGGTGGGAGGGAGATGCCCTGTGTTGGATATGTGGGAAAGTCTCAGTGCACATAGTGTATTTTATAGGACCCCTTGCTCAAAACACCTTGACAGAAGACTCATGCCTAAACAGCAGACTGGAACAGTAGCCTGGCCCAGGCACTAGTATGTTAGCTAGCATGATCGACACATACTTTGAGATTCCTGTTTTACCATGGGCTGTAGCTCCTTCAGCAAGGAACCTGGTGGGCCAAAAGCACATTGGACAAGATGAGGCTGCAGAGTGCATCAGCCAACAAGCCTTATTTAGGATACTCACGAACATTTTGGCAGCTGCTGCATATATCCCAATTATACCAGGACAGGGCAAGAGTATTTGCCTCTGGCTTAAGCATGGCTCTCTGCCACCGTCAAGAACTGGTCCAAGATTCACAATGAGCAGCATTCCTCTAAGCTTGAATGAGCAGGGCTTTGTTATTACTAAATATTTAAGGTAAGGATCCTTATACTCGGTTTACTTAGGTGACAATAGCAGCTCCTGGCTGTGCCACACTATAGAAGCAGGAAGAAGACTGCATCGTTTGCTTGACTCCCACCTCAGCTCTCCTACCGCCCTGAATTAGGATCCAACTTCGTTAGGTCATCTGCCTCCATGCTCCTATTACCCACTCTGCAAATGAGGCCCTCCCAGGACCTGTCCTACGAAACAGAAGAGCCAAAGGACAGAGCTGAGTATTCTTGCTCCTCATGAATTCTACTGTTTGACATCTGCTGCTTGTGTCAAGATATTTGCCCTGTTGCTCAAAGGAGGCACCATCCAGACAGTTGCTAATTGTTCATAAATATCAATATCCAGGTTCTTACCTGAGCTGCTGAGTAAATCCATTTTATGAACAACTCCACAAGTGATGACATACATCTGAACAACAAACTGCTACGGCTGATTGCTCCTGTCTCTAACCAGCACTCTCCTGCTGTCTTGAAATGGCCCCACAACCGCTGCTTGAGATTTTCTCTACTATATTTATGATGTCCGTCTCCTCCACCCATTTCTTTTTACCGTGCTATTGGTTAAGAAGTTGAATGTCCAACACGGTCATGGAAAGTATCTATTGCGTGACATTTTTCAAAACTGCAATCTCAAATATTCCTTCTGGAGTCTGTTAAATTTTGGATGACTGAGAGTTTTAACCTTTTCCTTTATGGGCAAGAGGAAAGTAATGAGTAAATGTGAACCTTGTATCCTGGATTCATGCAATGTATTGAAAGGGGCCCAAAACAGTACAAAACTTCCTGACTTTCCACCTGATTCACAAGAAATGTACAAAACCTTCAGGATTCCCCAAATTATTCACAAATTTTAATGTTCTTCAATCTAACTTGGAAGAAAATTAGGTTAATATATACTTTTTTATTTAAAGCAAAATGAAATTTGCAAATTTTCTTCATAGTGACATAAAATCAGTTCAAATTTTGAAGTAGAAACAAATTTGGTTTGGCATACTAGGACTATTTAATGCATATCAAAACCATAAAACATATCTCGGTGAGAAAGCCAACAGAAGAAGGAAAAAATGTTTAACTGAGCTCTGTCTTCCACTATACATGTCAAACTCAGAAGACTCCTATGAAGGCAAGACTTGTGCTTGAATTGTAAGAAAGCTGAGCTCAGTAAACTCACAGCACCTTATGGGAACGAGATCATTTAAATTCATTTGAGGGAAGTATTCTGAGATCACACAGGCATGAAATAAAAATGTCTTAATCAAAACTACATAGGTAGAGGAAGAAATATAGAGAAACAATAGAAGCTGATAATGAACCAAATGGGGAAGAGGTGAGAATATGCGATGAGATCTCTTCTATCTACAGCAAAGAATTGGACCTGAAATAACAAAAGCATAAAAAAAAGAAAAGAGTATCTACAAGATACTACTATTTTTGTGGTTAAATCAAGTTCCTGTTTCAGACCTGGAATACATACTTTTATAGCTCTCATTGCTACTTGTCAGGTACATTAAAAAAACAGTGTCATTGTCCACCCTAACAACCTAGACTGGAATTAACTCCACAGCAGTCACTCTTTCAGTCACCACTGCAGAATCCCTCTAGCTTCTCACTTCCACACACAAAGGCCATGGCAGAAACCAAAGCCGTAATACGTCTTTGAGAAATTTACCATCACACTACATTTCAGAGACTTTTGCCAAAGCTGAAGTGCCTTTGTTATATCGTACTGAAAGAGCTGTCCTCTGCTAGTTGGTCGTAGCTGGGAAGGAGGTCTTCTGTCATAATTCAGAAATACAGGCTATTTCTCCCTCACTCGGTGTACTTGAAGCATTTAATTGCAGCGTCTGTGTGTCTGTTCCTCTCTGCCCCTTGCAGACAGCTGGTCCGAGTGGTCCGAGTGGTCCGACTGTGACTCGTCTGGCTTCCAGTTCCGCGTTCGTCAGTGCATCATTTTGTTTCCCGTGGGCAGCCAGTGCACAGGCAACACCACAGAGAGCCGAGCCTGTGCTTTGGACTCCAACTTTATACCAGGTGAGACCAGCCTGCTCCTTGAAGGATTAGTGAAATCTCTCAACGCTTCCAGAGCAAGGCGTAGTACTGTCCCAGATTGCACCGTGCAAAGCCGAGAGCTGGAACAGAACTTGCCTTTTGTCAGCCAAAGTGTGTTGGTCTACTGCGTAGAGCTGATGTTGCTAGATCTGGTGTCTTCGTGAAAATCTGCCTCATGGCACCAAGCGCTGTGGAGCTGTCCCTGCTGTCACTGCCTGGGACTTTGCTTAGTCACTGTCACAACATTCTGCAGGTCCTTCCCATCGTACTTGGTAGCAGGGCACGGGGATGGCTATAGACAGCTAGGAGAAATAGTTTGCTTTTTACTTTAATGTGCGTGTTTTTGAGACTTTGGGGATATTAGTGAAACATTTCTCTAGATTTTGTAGTCTGCATATACAAAAGTGGATGCTGTGGTAGGTAATCTGGAAATCATTTCACAGAGTCCCTTAAATTAATAACTGCTTAGAAAGATAAATACTATTAACTGTGCCTCAGGTCCATATCTCCCCCATGACCGCGAAGTACCTGGTGGATAGTTACATCATGTATTATTCTATAGCATTTGTCAAAACTCATGACTGTAGTCTTTTTTTTTTTTTTAAATCACGGCAGACATTTAAATCCACACAACAGTATGGGTGGCCACATTGCATTGCTGTTAACAGTCATCTTTCTGCCTGTTTACATTTAAAAAAAGCTAGCAGTCTATTCACAGAGAAATTTACATTTTAATGTATCATCTGAAATGTAATTATGTTTACTCACTGCAGCAAATTTTTTTTTTCTGTGACTATGCAGTACAATATAGTACAATATAACAAAGAAATCAACAATTTAAACACTGTTTTTATGGATGGTGCATAATGCTTTAACTCCCAAATACTATTTTTTCTTCCAAAACTAATGTGAAAAATGTCAGCGTGAAAGCAAAAACTCCCACATTCTGTTTTCCCCCTTTTCTCAGGCTTTTGAAGCAGCTCCATTAATATTCACATTCTGCGAATCCCATGCTTAATCCAATATATGCTCTACATCTTGTTTTGGAAAATAGGCATTTTCAGGATCCGAAATGAGCCACCTCTTCTCTCGCCCTTCTGATTTGTTTGCCACTCCTCCTCAAATTACCCATATCACAGCAGATAAGGTCATGCCCATTACACTCACGTTAGGCAAAGTAGCTTGCTTTCGTGGGATTGCTCAGCTTGCTTTCACTCCTCCACGTCCTCTGACTCAGAGTTCTCTCCCTCCCTCCCTGACTCCCTCCTTCTCTTTCTTTTTCTACTTCACCTCCCTCCTTTCCTCAGCTAGTGTGCTGGCATGTCCACCCTCATGTTGTCTCCTCCTCCTCCTGCTTACCTTAGATCTGCTCCTCTGCAGAACTTAGTATCTAGAGTCATTCTCGCAGAGTGAAAAAATGACTCCTCCTTCTCATTGCTGCTGCTGTGTTTCCAGAGTTAGTCCTTACCAACATTACCTTGCAGAGCTTTATGGTTTTCTGGTACATTTTTTTCTGCTTTTTGTTTGGATTGTGAATTAATGGTCTCAACCAGACACAGTATGCTCTCAGCCTTTAACTCCCTGTGAAAGGGCTGTCCTGTCACGTCTGATACTTTCTTATTTTGAAAATAGTTATGATTTAGCATGTGAAGAAAAGGAAAAAATTGTGATCCCTTTAGCAGTAGCTGCATGTGGATCATCTTTTGGTAGAGGAGAGCCTACTCTGCTATTCCTCATACAGAAGTTATTGCGTACTTGCGGCCATTATTGCTGCCGTTCTCTGGTCTGTTTTTAGTTCTAGTAGAGACATACTTAGATGGGAAAACCACAGCTGCAGGTAATGTTCGTGGTGTGGGACAACACATGGATTGTAAAGTGCCATAATGCTGATATCCTGCCCTATTCACTATTGATTTCTTGGTGGTACCTAGCATTTGTTTTGCCTCTTTGATTGCTTCTGAGCACTAAGCTGATATTTTCATGGAACAATTTGCCATAAACCCCCAGTCTCACTCATGAGTAGTAATGGTCAGCTCACAGCCCACCATTTTAGAGGTGAACCTAGGATTGCTTTCCACTGTATGTATCGCTTTACACTGATTTACATTCTGTTTCATTTGTTATTTTATCGACTAGCGTTGTAGGGCCTTTCTGCAGCTCTTTGCAGCATGCCCTTGTCCGTGCTGCCTTAACTTTGTATCATCAGCAAACGCCAAACCCACATTTGCCTCCTACTTTTCTAGCCCTGCTGAAAAGCCTAGGCCCCTGCAGAAATGGTACCTTCCTCCGTTGTAAGAACTAGGCATATAGTATTACCCTGTTTTCTGTCTTCTCCCTCATCTGTTGCTTGGAAAGCCTTTGCCAAGGAACTTAAAAGGTTTTCTTTGAAATCCAGGTAGACTGTGTCAGCTACCCCACCCTTATCTACATGACCATTGACCCTTTCAGAGAGGTTCAAGAAATTTGTAAGGCAGCAGTTTCCTTCACAGAAGCCGTGGTCCTGAAGTAAAGAGTGGGAAAACTTGGTTGCCAACAGGTTTTATTCGATACATATTCAGAATGTTTCCAAAGTCAAAATGGTAAGGATAAAGGCTGGAATTATATTTTATTAGTTTACAATTGAGACCCATGAACTTGGCCGTCATCTTTTTGAAGATTTGTAAATTCTCTCTTTTCACATTAGTGCTAGACGTAACTTCTAGAAGTAATGAGTCCATTTGAACACAAGGTAATTAAACTCTCATTAATTTTACTATTCGGAAAATCAACACTTTGTCAACACGCTTAAACTCCACAAAGAAAGTTTTCCTGTGCACTTCATATTTTCAATTCCAGAGATGTTTTGAGGCAAGAATTAAAAATATGTTGCAACTTTTGCTTGGGAAACTAAGGAACCTGAAGATGTCATGGTACCTTTCTTGTTAATACTAGCACATAGTCAAAATCTTTTTTTACTTTGGATTTGGAGTGAATGTAGTAGAACAAATTTTTCAATCCTTACTACATTAATCAAACTGGTAGATCTCTGTTATATTTTTTCTCCTTGGCATAAGTGGTTTATTTATTTTTCTAGAAATATCAGTGGCACGATCCAGCAGCATAGAAGAAAAACGATGTGGCGGTAAGCTTTTCAACTCTAGCTGTGTATTAAATGCTGAAATATTGATTCCCCATTTTTTCCTTTTGTTTCACCTTTTGCACTCTCTTAGAGTTTTATTCTACCGTCTAAATGCTGCATGCTCATTATTTACCCTTGTGCAGAAAAAGAGCTGTAGTTACTGTAAGATTTCTTATTAAATGTCCATCTGCCATTGCTGACCTTTGAGACAAGAACATGTATTACTGGATGTTTGTATTTTCTACTTTTTCAGTATGGCAGTCACCCTTGTCTCAAAAAGAAATTGCTATTATAAGTTACTTATCAGTAGGACAAAATTTGTAAATTTGCTCCACCTTTTTCAGGATAATAATTTCACAGACCTTTTTGGGACTCCAAATGAATAGCAGAAAACCAGCCTGCTAACCTATTTAATAGCTCAGACTGTATCTGGAACTCATTTTCAACTTCGCTGCCAAAGACAAAACTAAAAAGTAAAAAAAATCTTTTCCATTCCAGAGAGTCCTGATGCTAGCAAAATAAATCTTGAAAGGGAAAACTGTTGAAAAAGCCCAAACAATAAGAAGAAGAAAAAGGAAAAATTACCATTTTTTTGTGCTGAGCTATCATGCTTAGTCTGTGTCGTCATGGTAATAGCTCTGGCCGGTTCTAGTATTCTTCCATGCACAGATAAGCTGCCTTTTTAACCTAATAAGGGACAATGAAAACACAGGGGTTATGCAAGGGTGCTAGTGTGCATGGTAACCTGTTATGGGAGCCAGGATAATGTGCTTTGATTTTTCTTCTAATTAGCAGCGGTGCACTGAAAACATTTTGCCAAGTTCTGCAACAGTGGGAAACTCTCATAGAAGTGTAGAAGGATATTTCAATGAGAATTTATATACTGGGTAGTCAACCTAGTCACCTAAATATTCGTTTGTGTTTCTGAACACCCAGTAGGCATGTAAGGGTTGTACCTTAGGCATTTGCCAAAAATGGGACCCATGTGCTGGCCCATTTTTCTGTATTGCAGTGAAAAAAGTCTAATAGATGTTTTTCAGACTAGTGCCAGTCTTTCAGTTTAAAATCTTTCATTTGTGCATGTAAGCAACCACAAACAGATTTTCAGTAATGCTAAAAGGAAATTTCCAACATGCGCTTCTCGATGATACTTCTCTCTCAATCAAAAAGCACAGCTCTAGTTTGAAATAACAGTGAAAAGCAGTGTAACTTGTTTATTTCCCGCTAATCCTACTGGTGCCACAACTGACCCAATATCTGTTCAGTAGCATCAGGGGATGATTGTGCTTTAGATTCCGTTCTACAGTTTCATGCAGCAATAAGCTTCCTCTCAGCTGTAATCCTTGCATAGGTGAAGAGAGTTTCCCACCGTCTGATCCCATAGTATTTTTGAAGGGCAGAGCAGACAGGAGAGTGCTGGGTTCTGAGTTGTAGACTTTGCACTCTCTGGCTGCTATGGTTAAAAGCACACTGAGCTTCAAGGAATCTCTCTCTCTCCCCTTTCCATTTTCCCCTAAAATGGTACCATTTCTTTCTCCTCTTCCCCCCACCCCCCACCCCCACCATACAGAAAAAACTCTGAAGGCTGGAGAAGGGAACAAATTGGCCATATATCAAAAATACAAAAACAGTGATACCCAGCAAGAATCAAAACAGGGGATGGAAAAGACATATGCCACTGTTTCTGGGACTTGCCCCAAATAAAGGGAATACGGAAAACATTTTAGGGAAAGCAGGGTTGTGATTCAAAGATATCAGGATTTTGTTAGTTCTGCCACAAGTCACTATGTGTAAGAGAAAGAACCAGAAGAACAGCAGAGGAGGTGATACTGTAGTTCACTGAAAGAACCCCCGTGTATGTACATTACATACATAATTTATATATAACAAGGCTTTATTATACAGTCTGAAGAAAGAAATTTTGCTGAACTATTCAGACATACAAAATGCAATTTGTTCGTCTGTTATTTGGGTTCTGAACTTGTTTAAGTGTCTTTCAAAAATCTCCATCTTAATACTTACTAGATGTATGGGTATCTAAGATTCTTATAATGATCCCTTCAGGGAAGTACAGTGCATTTGCTACTGTAGGGATAAACCATTGCAATTGAGGTTTTTCTGGGAAACACATGAAATTTCCCTTATCCGTATTTGAATCAAGCACTTGTCTACATTTTTCCCCAAGCTTAAGCTTTTACTGCTCCTTCCTTAACAATTATATGGTCTTCTGCTCTCCACTCTGCAGAGTTCAACATGTTTCACATGATTGCAGTGGGATTAAGTAGCTCAATACTTGGTTGCCTTCTTACCCTGCTTGTTTACACTTATTGCCAACGATATCAACAACAGTCCCACGATGCAACT
This sequence comes from Phalacrocorax carbo, assembly GCF_963921805.1. Lineage (NCBI taxonomy): Eukaryota > Metazoa > Chordata > Aves > Suliformes > Phalacrocoracidae > Phalacrocorax > Phalacrocorax carbo. Next base: position 78,937,580 of record NC_087514.1, on the reverse strand, counting down.
GTCATCCATCCGGTGTCACCAGCTCCTCTAAATACCAGCATTACCAACCATATCAACAAACTGGACAAATATGATTCTGTAGAAGCCATCAAGGTGAGAAGTGGGTTGGGAGCTGTATAATGCACAATTTTCCTAGACAACAGTTCTGCTGTATCAAAAGAACGCTACTTGCTAGTTTTCTGCACTGGTATTTGGGCTCAAATTATGCTGCTTGTTAATAACAAATATAGATTTCACTTGAAGCATTGTAAGTACAGGTCCTTTCCTTTGTCAATCCCTATTACATAGGTAGTAAGATTTCGTGTGAATGTATAATTTATACAGCAGCAGCCTTTCCTGGAAAAAAACCAAACCACTCAGGTTTTGTTTTGTGGGTTGTTTTTTTTTTTCCTACTTGTGTTCCCTAGTGGCTTGTCCAAGAAGTAAATAGGGATATTAACAATCATCATGACATAACATTGAAGATAATCCTTTGGCCCCGGTGATGTGGTGTCCAGGGCACTGTTCATCTTCCTGCACTACGCTTTACAGAGGAGATGTATCTGGTGAATATATTCTGGGCCAGACTCAGCCGGTGTTCGTACGCAAAACATTCAGTAAATGAGTAGTACAGATTTATGTTACCTGAGGCTCTGGCATGATATCTATATGATATGATCATTGTTCCCAAACACCTATTTTCTTTTTATTACCTTTTAGAATAGCTCTGCTTTTCAGATCCACTGAATTAAGGAAGGATGAGCATTCTGAAAATACCTAGCTCAGTATCTTCAGATTACACAGTTTATTCATGCAGCTGCAAAGCTTTTTGTAAATGAGGATTTTTCTTAAATGCTACCTGTATAATCTGGTTTTAACTTCTGCATTTTTCACTCTGATTAAAAACATTTAAAAGAATTTCATTAAAAATGGCAAGAAAAGACTAGAGTTTGTAACCAGTGATGGAATATGTACCTAATTTAAAGCTTTTGCAAATTTCACTAGTAATCTCTCTGGACAGCTACTGAAACAAGAAAAACTTTGAAAATTCATACTCTAAATACCCATATAACTTTTAAAAAAACAGGATTTACACTTTTAAGATCTTCAGACATTTCTCCTAAACATTGCAATTGAAAATCAAGGAATTAATGCAGTAAAGAGAAAATAATTATTATTCAGTAAAAAAAGGTGAGTGAATCATTCTAATAAGAAGAACTGAATATGTATGACTAAAAAGTATTTTTAATCATAAAATTAGCTGGGGGGAAAGTGCCTGGCTTTACTTTATTGAGTAGTATTGCTTTTTGCAGGAGTGTTATTATGTAAGCAGATACATGCAAATGCAAGTTTTTGTAAATGTGCAGGTATTTGTCAATGCATTTTTGATTGGCTTACTATAAACAGAGATTTGACACAAAAATTGCCTCGGTGAAAGAGCACTTAGTGGTTCTCTTTCTTCTGTCCTTCCCATTTTCTTATATCTTTTTTTTTTCCCCCCCCACAGGCATTTAACAAAAACAACCTGATTCTGGAAGAGAGAAACAAATACTTCAATCCACATCTTACTGCAAAGACTTATTCTAATACCTATTTTACAGATTTCAATAATTATGATGAGTACTAATGGGCTTGTGTATTTTCTGGCCTCCTGTAACTCCCCAGTCCCCAAGGCCTGTGCTACTTGACTGCTCATGTGATTGAGGCTTCAGAGATGAAGTTCAGAGACATTTCAAGCACGATCCAAGCCATCAATGTCCCATTGCTGCCAAAAGCCCAAAACACCTGTTTGTGACATGATGTTTTCTTTGCAGAGTGCAAGGCTGGCCTCAGTGTTGGGTGCAGCTATAGCCCCTCGGTGTCGCTGGACCACCCATGAGGATTGCATCGCTTCACTCAGTTTCATGAACTTCCAGTCAGATTTCTCTAACAAATGACTAAGTAATTCCTGAGCTTTAAAACAAATAATAATGTTACCCCTTAAAGCTGTGCCAGGAGTACCAGCCTAATTTTCTTTTCAGGCATTGTCTTTTATTTCCATGAGGTTTGCAAAGGGAGCTCTGCTGTTAGCCACGGAGCCCTCTGTGCGGTCTACTGAAGCTCACGCCACCAAACAGAGCTCACAGGGTGCTGGGAACAATGAGAAGAAGAAACGTGGTGGTTTAGCAATGCTGTGTGGCAGCTCTGGGCTCTGTAGGCTGGTCTTCCTGGGCTGTAAATCACTCTGGCTGCAGTCCAGCTGTTCACAGTGCCGAGACTAAGGCCCTACTGAGGGATACAATCTTGTAATTAACCCAGAAAGCTACAGGGTCGGTGGTTTCTAGTTGCGAGCTGAGCCCAGTCACATAAAGCCTTCACCTAAGGTTTAATTTTTGGAGGATGTGGAAGGGCATGTCCCACAGGGAGGCCAAGGGAGGAGGGCAGGTAGGAGAGGCACACAGCAAGGTTTTTCTGTGTCTCATTAGTAAACCAGCCTTGCTGCAGCGTGTGGGCCTGCAAGAGTCGTGGCATCCCACAGGCTTCCTCTCCCTGGTGCGTGCGTGTCGGAACCCGCTCGTCTCTCTGCTGTAGCACTCGCTGTCAGGCTGGTCACGGAAAGATACGACCACACTGCATTTTGTGTGCCTTCTCAGGCTCTTGGGGGTACGTAAGCATAATCATAGATCTGCTTTTCTCTTTCCGGCTTTTACTTCATATGCACGTGTCTGACAAACAAAGCTGGCTCAGAAAGCACAAATGTATTTGCAAAGCGTTGTCTCATCTTGCTGCCGTGTCCGACCCACGCTAGTCAGCCCCTAGAGGAAGATTCTTGTGGTGTTTTAAGTGACTATCTTGTTGGACTTCATTGATGTAAATATTTAAAATAATGTTTGAGGTTTAAGTTATCGGTTTTAATTCCTTTTGTAGTGGCAGGTGAGGAAACAAAGGATTTTTATACCATTTTTTCTTTGTTCTGTCTGTCTTCACCCACATTCATGGCATTGTTATTTTTGTATCTGAAATTCCAGATGTATAACTAAAAAGAAAAGGGCAGGGATTTGAGCCGGATTTTCCAGCGTACTTAGTAGTAAGGCAGCATTTGTTATTCTCAGAAGCTTGTGAAAAGAAATTAAACGTGAATATTAAGGATTAAAGAATTGGGCTTTCATTTTTTTGAGCATGATAGATGCAAAGATCATCCCACCAGAATACCAGGAAGGGATGCAAGGAGAAGCAGAGTGGAAATATTTCCATTCTGTGTTTAGAGCCATTGATCATTAGGTTATGCTGTGATAGGCAAATAGAGAAAAACATTTACAGATTATAACAATTCAAAACTATGTAAAAAAAAACAGTAAAAAGTACCGAGAAACATTGATCATGTGAGACTGCATTTGAGCAGCACTTTGGTGGTCCAGCCACTTGCATAGCAAGGGTAAACACCATATCTAATGGTGGCAATGAGCAACATTTTTGAATGGGGATAAATCTGCATGGAGCACTATGCTTCCTATCTCTGTTCTGCAGTAAAATGAAAAAATGCAAAGCAAGTGGTCTTTGAAAAGCTGTGGAGTAAAATGAATGCACATTTACCATTTATGAAAATAATTAAGATCAGCCGCCTGTTTTTTCCAGCTGAATAGTTTGTCTTGTTACTAACTCAGTCAGAAGAAAGCTCTCCACCCTCGCACCAGTTCATGTCCACAAAGTATAATAATACTGGTTCTCTATAATTTGTGATTTTTTTTTTTACTGTACATTAGACTTGGGTTTCCAGGAAGAAATTAGCCGATTGCCCTTGGGTAAGAGAAATTTTCTCTGCAAGAAAATTCAGTGAAACAGATAAAGGGGGAAAAAGCTGTCCAGATCATAACCAGTCAAGTATCTGAATCACTCTGTTCATGCCAAAAGATAAAATTTTATGTTTAAATAAGATAAAGAAAATAAAATCTGTATTGCTGCCACTGCCAAGAAGTAGCACGTGCACATACGCACATGTGCACAGCACTTCCTCTCTGCCCCGTTCTAAGAGCACGTTAGTCTGACTTACAGATTTTATATTTAGACTATTAGTTATGAGACCAATATCTTAAAAATAATTGAATTATGTATTTTTATTTTAACCTTTTTAATTAAAATTATCTGAAATTAGCTTTTTTTTCTTTAACTCTTCAGTAGTTTGAGGCACACCTATCTTTACAGCGATCTATTTTCCGTTCTTTTCATGGATAGATACATATGTTAGGTATGTGTTATATATGCAGTAGTAATACCCTAGGTTAAGTATGCATGATCATAGGTAGAAGTGCATTTAGCAGATGCTCAGTCTGCTCACAGTTCCATCTCCCAAAGGAGTATTTCATGTGTTCCAGATCTCTGAGCAACTCCCATGCAATGTCATTTAAACACCATGCCAACTTGTCAGAAAAGTATTTCTTTTAAACATTTTTTATGTCATTTATCTTCCTCGATTACATTGTTCTAAATCACAGGCAAAGGTATATTCAAACCTCTCTCTAAAGCAGTAGGGTCCACATGGAAATTTCACAGCACTTCAGTAAGAAAAAATGGATGGCAAGATCCCCTTGTCAAGCTAGATTCTGAGACAACAGGTCTTAAAGCCATTAGATATTTTTGTCTTAGGTAATTTTAGAGGATGCCAGATGCACCACCTATATCAGTATTTTCACCTTCTGAGGTCTGCGCAGATGCCCAGGTAGTTTAATACAGCCTTTCCTAATATATGGAGCAAAGCAAAGTGCAGTCTCTATTAATTTTCAATTTACCTTTTCTAGCATTTTTTCTAAAATAGGCTACACACATTTTGGTGAAAAGCAGATTTCTGCACGAAAGCTCTTTATGTTTCTTTCGCCAAAAAGGAAACAAACTGGGAATTTGTCTGCAAATCTTGTTTTAGCCGATGGAGCTCTCAAATTTGTGCAAGGGTAAAACTTGGTTCTTACATCATTGTTGTGTTCTTGGAAAGGGAAAGTCAACCCCCTTGCCAATTAAATGCCATGCTTAAATACCCCTTATCCTTTTGCTTGGATAAAGTGATCTTTTCTTGATAAATAATTGTATTACCTCTGATACCAATAGTTAATATTACTAAATCCCTTTTGCAGTGATTGCACAAATTTAAAAATGTTTCTCTATTTTGAATGCAAACGTATCAGCACACAGATCAAAATTCTCAAGTAAAGCTGTTTCTGTGTAGCATTGCTACACGGAGCGAGGAGGAAGCAGGATTGCCGGTCGGATCCTGTACAGTATATACTTTCATTGGATAACTCAAAGTAGAGTTGTGCTTGAGGACACATTTTGGGCTTGTTTTCATGTCTGATACATAGTGTACATTCCTCGGTTGCTTAGAAAATGGACTCCTGTGCTTGCAGGTTTATCTTGTACTTTGATTTGAGCCTGATGACCTTTATGGTCATTTAAAGTGACTTTTCCAGCTGTTTGCAGTCACCTGCTGTTGCAGCAGTATGGTTTGGCTAAAACTAATCAAGAGATTTTTGACTAGGATTAAGATTTTCATAAGGGAGTGGGAGAAAGAATGGGGCTTAAATGGCTTTGATTTCCAGGCTATTAAGCAGTACTGATTGAAGTCTCAGATGGGTGTAGGACACTGTGCATTTAGTCAGCTCTACCAGAACCTCCACAGTAACCTGTGGGAAAATACCACATCAAGGTAGAAATCAAGAGCTACCAAAGTACTTATAAGTGAAGAAAGTTCTCAGAGCATCAGACCATATGGCTGTTCAAACCAGAAAAGAAAGTAAGAGGTCCCAGATGCAACAAAAATGTTAATGGGAATAAATGCTTCAACATTTTTTTCCTCATAATTATAGAATGAATATATTCTCTTCTTTAAATGTGGGACCAGTTTTATTAAAATCAGCGCAACATAAGCACATTCCTAAAGTTAATTGTATGCATAATGGCTTTGCTGTATGAGATCAATTCTGTAAACAGTTTAATCCAAGCTTGTCTCACTTCGCTTGAGGCATCTGACCAATTTCTGACTGTAGCTGCCCTCAGTACCCTCTACATCTCACCTGGGAGAACATCCTTGGATGGGCAGATTTACGTCCTGGCGAGGGGTTGTGTCTCTCCACCAACACTATAGTGAACCTAGAGAGTTACACTTCTGATTTTCACTGTCATTTGGATATCTAAATTTAGATTGGCAAAAGCTAGGCTCTTGAATAGGATTTCACGCATCCCATAAGTAACGACATGGACTTCAGTGGTCTGGATGTAACAAGTTACTTATTTTAATGTGTTTACAGGATTGAGCCCAAAATATATTGCTTCTGCACAAATCCATGCACAGTACAAGGTGACTTCAATAGTAAGAAAACAGATTCATTTAAAATTGTTCACAAGCAAATCTGCATCTTGATATCAGGGAATAGATATGTGTTCATTGTGTGGGGTATTCGAATTCATTCCTTTCTTTGCTAAATAAATAAATGATAAAACGAGATACTGCTTGACTTCATTTAAGAGCCATTCTTCCAAATAAAGAAGGGTTCTGGGATCTGTGAATGTTCTCCTTTTCTTTCTCTCTTCGCTTCTCTACAGAAATGAATCTGTGTACAGCTGAAAAAGCCTGCAGCTAGACTGTTCTGCGTAACCGAATGAGTGCTTTGCATTGTGTTGCCATGCGACAACATTTTCTAACTGGGATGGTACAAAGAGGGAAATGTGCTAACCTGGGAGGTTTGGCAAAGATTTCAACCCCAGCAATAGCAGGGGTAGGCAGAAGTGGAGACAGAAATGCAGAAGAATGTGAATGCAGGCTTGGCAAACTTGTCGGTAAACTTTCACAGAAACTTAGAGACGCCAAGGGCAAGGCTGTTGGGGTGTAACCTCCAGAATAGTTGCTCAAGCAAAAAGCAGGCTGATTGCAACAGGTACTTGTGCAAAGTTGTGACTGTTGCCCAGAATCAGGGGAGAAAAATGCTTTCGCGAGCAGTAAGTGCCGCAGTACAGGTGGCATTTTGGCAACATCTGTGCTGGCAGGAAGCACAGGGCAACAGGAGCGGCTCTGCAGAGCAAAACAGCTGGTGCTGAACTCCTGGATTTTGGACTAGCTGCAGGCTAGTCCCACAAGCTGAACACCCACTACCAGTTAGAGTGCACCCCTTTAGTTTCCCTCATTCATTTAAAAAATAAAACAGACCAAATCCTAAAGAAAAAAAAAACACCAGATGGCATGCTCTGAGACTGCTCTGTGGTGCAAATGAAAGCGCAGTGAGAGGTGTACCAGGAACAGATAAACCTTTTGTTTCCAGTTGGCTCTTTGGATCCAGGTTGGACACTTCTTTGCATACTTCTCCCCTTGCCTTTTCTGCTTGTGGGAAACTGATAACAATTCTACCTAGCTGACCGTTCATCAATTTGAAGGAGTGATTTTATACCAGTACAGAAGTCTGCTAAAAACCTGTAAAAACTGACATCAAGGGCTGTGAGAAAACTGTTATACTGAGTTTGGTTTATTTTAATTGTTCTTAAACTGAATGTAATATAGCCATTCCTCAACTGAAATGAACATCTGAGCAGAGACAGCAGTATCATAACATCATTTCAGAAAAAAAAATTCAATCAGTGTAACACTCAGCATTCTCACAATCCAATCCCAGAGGCTGATAATGCAGAAAGAAGCTGTTATTTGTGGGGATTTTTTTTCTCTCCAAAGGATTTATCCACAAACCTCATCCAACAATAGCTTTGGATTTTAAAATATCATGGAAGGTAATTAACAGTAACACAGTATATGTGCCAGGATTCAGCAACCATGTTTGTTAATCACTAAGCCCATGGTTTTGAATTAATTCTCCCCTTTGTTAGCTGCAGCAGTAGGCATTGACATTTAAGGTCCCAACTTTTAAATAAAGCTTTGAGGCCAGTACACCTGCAGAAGAAATTGCTTTTATATCTGCTTGCCAAAAAGTGCTTTCTCTTGTCGTGGCCCTATGAAATGCCCTGTACAGTGGAAAAATTGTTCTTAATAGTGATGTACTCAAGGTAAAATAATTGAAACAGAGCTCAGGGATTTTTAGCAATAGTAAACACTTTTGGTTTGGTATCAGGAGGATGCCATTGCTTATTGCAATAATGGGAGTAAATGATCCCTGTACAGAACTTTACAGGGAATAATTTTCCCTTGCCATTAACTCCTTCAAAAACAGCTTCCTTAGCAAAACTTCTCAGGAAAGCTGCTGAAGATACAGTAAGAAGAAGCATTGGTGCAGTGGCTGAAGCACAGAAGCACGGGTGCAGGCATCTATGCCAGTTACAACTGCAGAGTCGTTCCACTGACACAGAGCTCGCTTCAGATTTACACCTGTTCAGACAGCTCACTGGATTTCTATCCTAATGGCTGTCCATTGAAATATTTAGTACTCCCAGGAGGTAATTTAACATAATGCTTTACTGATTATCTGGAACACAGAGAAGAATTTTGATTGATAGGTTATGACACTGTTTTTCCATCATATGCCTACACCCTATATTTCCCTTTCCAGTGGCATATTTGGATATTTAAAATGTTTAAATCTGATGACTTAACTTTATCAAATTGGATTCTAGGTTTGGGGTGATGCCACTTTTCTAGAACCCACTACTCATACTGATATTATTTGACTGCTTTTATTAGTATTCATAATTCCTTAGTGACTTAGTGTCTTTTTTTTCAGCTTCAGTTATAAGGATTTTACTGCCTTTTCCAGGTCTTTAATGTCAGCATGACCTGAACTTCATCCTTTTGTGCTCATTTAACACTTTTCCCCAAATCAGAACACTTATCCTTAACACGCATAGTCAAATCTCAGTCACACACCTCTGATCTTCTAAGCCATACTTTTTGTTTGCTTGTTTTTTACACTAGTGGAAACAGTACACAACCACAAGGGAATACCAAGATCTGCAGTGATAAATTTGGACTCTGTACAGAATAAAAGTCAAATTCTTTACCTTTTTACATTGACTTTGAAGCTTCCTGCCTGGTGCTGTTCAGGTGCTGTAGCATATGAGAATATTCCTCTGTAAGAGTGCTCTTCAAGTCCATGCTTACAGTTAAAGCCATGTTTATGGGATTTCCTGATCCCATAAAATGTTTAGTGTGTTTGATATTAAAACAGCCATAAACTTGCTATCAGCCCACACCACAGAAATGGGTAGAAATATTTTCAGATCTCATTATTTGACCCCAAACATGGATTAGTCATCATTCCCTTGATTTCCTAGAAATATTCATAACTTCCCAAGACCATTCCTTGTATGGGTGGGTTTTATCATTTATTTATCTATGGCCATAATAAGCCCACCTTTGCCTATGATTTCCCACAAAACTTGAACTAGGATTTCTCCTGAGGTACAGATTAGAGCAGAAGACACCTTCTAGTAATAAAGATGCTGCTATTAACATATACATTGCTGCAGAAAGGCACGGGTTGAAGAGGGCATTCTCTTCTTCCCATCGGTGGCAATTATGGAGAAAAATGAAAATAGAGGAAAGTTAGCTAGCTTGTTTCACTGGGAGTGGTTTAGGAATATAAATTCCTCAAATAGTAATTAATGTACCATAGTAAGAGCTGTCATGCTGGGTAAAACCAAAAGCATCTTTAAGCCTCTCTCCTGGCAGTAACAGAGCATCTATATTTGTGCTTCAGTTGCTCCTTATTTTGTTATAATCCTTTTAAAGGATAGCCTTACCTTGCTATGGAATCAAATGTTTCTTCATTTTTTTATTTTTATTTTTTCTTACAGGAATTAGGACTCTCCAAGTTGTAATGGGATTGCTTCCTGCATAGCAATCCCGCCCCGCACCTGAACTACAAACGCCCTCCCCTTGCTACCCTGTGCTAGAGGAGTAAGTTGGTGCTATCTTGCAACCCTTATTCCAGCACAAGTTTTCAGAGGCTTGCGTGTTTGCCTCCATCGTCTCTGTTTCCAGTCAGAAGCTGGTTTCTGGTTATGAATTTTAAATCCTTAACCTGTGTACACCCTGGACAGCTGTGACTGCGTTGCTCTAGTCTCCACCTGACAAGACAACCTGGCTCTTTAACAAACATTTGATTTTGGAAGGCTCAGGTGGGTACTTAGCGGCAGACAACATTATTGGGGTGTTGGGAGTTTTTAAGATTGATAGAAACATTTTTCAGAGCAAAAACGTGGTAGGCAGACAAGAATGAGTGCAATCCTCCATGTTAACAACTGTTTATGCCATGGAAATCTATGTTTTATATCCCCAAATCTTATACAGCCCTTCTCATTAAAATTCATGGGAGAGCTTGATAAAAACCAAAACCAAATAACAACACCCAAACCCACAACAAAGCCAAAGAAGTGTCAAGAAAGGAAAGTTCATCCATCATTCCTGTTCAGTACATTCACTTGATCTGGAGTTCAACTAAGAAATTAAAGACAGTTTTTAAATGCTCACAAACCCCAGGTAAATAAGTGAACAAGCAAAAAGCATCCTAAGGTTCAGCAGAGCTGCACTCCTATTGCATTGCAAGAGGTCTGTGACAGCATCAGCCAGTTATCAACCTGGAAAACCTATAGATAAAAATATTTAAACAGGAGGCTGTTTTACCTAATGCAAGGAACCTTTCTCAAGACTAAATTGATTTTTTTCACCTGCATGTTCTCCATAACCAATAAAGGGTGGGAATCAAGGCTGGTTTTTTCAGCATAACTGTCTCATGTGCATATCTCTGCTCTCCGATATCTGTGGATGAAAAGGCCCTGCTCGGAAGACAAAGTACTGCACAATTGCCTTATGGCTTTTCTACCTGCTGTTTGTAGCTTATTTCTGAAAAAATGTGTATGTCCTTGTCTATATCTGGACCATGTACTCTCTAACCAATGCACATATGCACACAGGCGCATAGATGTCCAGCATGACAAAGGGAGACTGGGACAAAGATTGCTGAAGTCACCATCAGATCATAGTTTTAGCTTTCCTTGTGTATGCAATGATATTTTTTCTATGTGTTCCCTATGGTCGTGTTTCTTACTGATGCTTGAGAACTCACACCCTGACTGAGATCTGGTACATAAACATGAACCAGAAAGTCAGGTTTCTGTGTAGGAGTTGTTGATGTCAGTTGCCTCAGTATTTGAGCAGTAGGTGCTGACAGCCTTTGGTTTAAGTAATGTGTTGTTATCTCTAAAGAAAAGCATCTGAGGGGTTACTCAGCCAGTCAATATAATTGAATTCACCATCCTCTTGGTTTCCTCATTAAAAACATCACCAGGTTTGCAGGGCCCAATTAGTGATCATTAACAGGGGTACCACTGTATTGCTTGCAAGCTGGTCTACCATTTTTGCTCTGAAACTGTGCTCTATGACATTTCAGTGACAGCCAAACTGATGCTAACAAAAACTGAAACACCGTGCACGAAACTTTGCCTCCTAAAGCGTACCTACTCAGAGGCAGCTTGCAGGAGCTCAGCAGCCTAAAGCATCAGCTTCCCTGGTGGATGTCCACCAGATCTCCTCATATGCTGAAGAGTAATTTTTGTGCTTGTACTCCACGAAAACAGCTTATTTCTAGGTTGTGTCTGAGGAGTGAAAATAAATCTCCAAAACAAATTAGAGAACACCCTGAGAAAGATGGATTTCTTCCTTTTTTTTCCGGACCTGTAGGTTTATTCCTTTCCTGCAGCTGTGCTATCAACTGCTCTCCAGTTCTGAACTGCTGTCTTTGAGCAAAGTAAGAACAGAAAACAATTTCTCCCATCCCAGAAAAAAACCCTGTTTTTCTTAAGAACCACAAAACTCTGCCAGGCACTGATTCAAGGCTGAACTAGTATTTCAGGTGGAAAAAAAGACTGACAAGCAGTAACAAGGCATCTCTGCTGTGGGCTGTAGTCCAGGAGTCTTACAAGTTTATGTGCAATAAAGTGGACCTGATGTAGTGAACTCAGAGCTATTGTTAAAAAGTGGGCAGTTGCCAGGAGTGTGGGACCTAATGTGAGGCCTTACACATAAGTGAGCCAACCTCCAACATCACCACTGGCATCACCACCATGGTTTCTCTCTAATAGCAGGCTCAGTGCATATGAAAAATGGAAACCCCACTTGGAGGTTGGTGTTTGTTAGTGATGTGTCCAGATGGTAGGCTTCAGTCTGCTTTGTCTGTACAATAAACTCTTGGTTTCCTCTCTGCACCAAATAAAATTTCTACAAGAATATTAGCCACTTTAGCCAGTTATTAGTTTGAATTCATTTCAGCAATAGCCCCATAGCCAACCAGTAATGACCTTTTCCTCACCAAAAACCTAGAGTGCTAAAAAATAAAAAGAAATATTATTTCACTGTCTGGCTTCTATCCACTACAAATATTAAAGCTGAAATGTTCTTATTCAGTATTTTTGTCATGCTATCTCCTTCAGCCAAATAAACAAACAAAACAGGCAGTTGCCAAGAAATGTTATCTTTATGCAAACACGTGAAATAAAATTTAATTTACCTAACTCTGAGCAAGTGTTAAATTGTGAAAGCCTGTTTAAATACAATGGACGTAGTTGCAAAATAGTTTCAGTCCAAGAGGACTGAAGCAGAGTTTAAAGTAAATATTTAAATGCATCATTGTTTATGCAGCAATTTCTTTTGCTGCAGCTCTGTCCTGGCAGTAAATATGATTAGAAGACCTAGGGTGAGAATAACAAAGGAAAAAACCAAAAAAACCACAAACCAGTGAATATTTACATAGGTCATCGGGAATGAAATGTCATGCAATATGCAGGAATATTCTTGTGGCTCTTTCTTACAAGTGCTAGCAGGTGAGATGGATAAGTGACCTTTTATCCTTTTACAGTTGGATGACTTGAAATAATTTCTAAGTCTGAATCGCATCCAGATTATAAATCTCTAGTCAGCAAATCGTTGCGAGGGGCAGTCTTTGTTCAAGAGAAGCCCTGGGCAGCTGGTAAAGCCAGAAACTCCTCCTTCAAGATAATGGATTGGAGATGGCACCTTAATTTTACAATAAACACTGCGGTACTTTGTGGGTTATACTAATCTGTGTGCTGCGGATGCCCTTACCTCACTTCTGCTCCGCTAACCAGCCCTAAGCTTACCTGTGCTGGCTGGTTAATGGTGGCTTCCAGCCACTGAGGGCTCCCAAGTGAGGTCTGACAGCTGGAATAAACTGCTTCTGGAACCTTCTTTCTGTAATTTGTCTGTGCTCGGTGGCACTGGTTGCCCACACTGAGGCACCAGTGGATGTTCTCACCTTCCGACTGACCCACCCACACCTGATCCTCACTCTCAGCATGAATCACTCTACAGAAAATGGCAATGTGTAGGGTCTCACCTACCAGTCCTCTGAGCATTAGTGGGCAGGATGAACAAGAAGAGGTGGTACAATCCTTTCTTACTGATGTGGGGGACAATGGCATGGCAAGATTAAGGAGCAGTTTTATCAAGGCACATAGCTGAATTGCTCTCACTGCAGGGAGTTACAGCTCTAAATTTGCTTATAAATCTAGCACCAGGTAACTTCCCTGAGATGCAAAACTTGTCTTGTGAGAAAAGAAAGCATCAAACCCTAACCTCTAACCTAGAGGTTTATTCAAAAAAGATCATCCTTTATCTCACAGTGATAATTTTGCATTAAAAGTGTTGCGAGGCTCACCTATCTCACCTATAATATCCCCAGGAAGCAGGTGGGGTCTCAGTTTTGCCTGTATTGTCTGTTACCAAAGAAAAATCTGAAGCAAATTCAAGCAAGCTCCTTCTGGCTGGGAGCATATCACATTTTGACATGTTCTCTAACTTTTTGTCATGTCATAGCTCATCAACAGCTTTGGCAAAAAACACAGATTTTTTTCTAGCCTAATGTTGTGCAGAAATCGATGTTGGCATTACCCACCTTAGCAGCAGGAAATGCGAGAGTACTTGAGCAGATATGAACAGCCCATCATCTCCCTCAAACCTTTATAATTTTACCTGTGGAACCAGGATGCTATAAATCTGCACGTAATTAGGGAAATTCTCCTAAAGTAAGCTGAACTATTGCTGTGATCCTTGAGAAAGGAATAACCATTAACCTGTACGAACTTGGACATGCTGTTTAGTGCCCTTTTATTCCCCTCTCACATTTCACGTGCTATTGCTTAGCAATTTCACTGCAAAGCTAAAACAATACCACAGGTATGAAACACATTAACACTGGCTAATTGATAGGTCACCAGCAAGGAATTCTTCTCTGGATGGAGTGTTTTTAATAGGCTTCCACAGAAACCTATTTTCACCCCTATGTTGTTTAGTGCTTTTTATGTTGATCAGGAAGAAAAAACAACAATGCTGAAGTTGCTGACACAAAAATATGGAATTAATAAGTAAAGACAAGGAAAAGCTACAAAAACAGCACGCTGTGCAAGCAAATAAACCATATTTTCACATAGCCTAATGCAAGTTCCTAAGTATGTTAGAAATAAAGACACTAAGCCACATGCATTATTTAGTGGAGTCTGTTTTAGGAAGCAGTGAATAAAACACAACTCAGGGCAATGGTGGGTAGTTAGATCGCCATCACGACAGGTATAGGTGGAAGTATTACAGGATAGGGAGTTTCCATCCAACCCAGTAAAATGGCTGACAGTTAAAGCTAGGGATATTTCTGTAGACTATGTTGTATATTTTCAGCATATTTATATGAATATTATATATAATGTATAGATAACTTGCATATTATAACAGCTAAAGTAATTAATCATTAGATTACATTCTGAAGGGATGTGCTTTTTCCCAATAAATGTAACGCTTGCAGGTATTATTGGAAGTTCTTGGGGTTTTTTTTCTAATTCAGGAGGAACACATTCAAGGCAGTCCTATACATTCTTATTTAGAAATCTACCAAAGGAAAGGAGTGTAGCTCAGGCCTTTCTTATACTCCTGATGAGACAGGTTATATTAAGAGCCCACACTTTACTGCCTTATCCTAAGGCAAGTTCATGAGCCAATGGAAACAACTTTTAGAGTGGAACACATGTATTTGATCAAAAAAAGAACCAAAGATACAACAAATATGGAAACTCATGCTGATATCTTTAAGAAGCCTCTTTATCTTCTCCAGCATCTCAGGTTTTTTTCTCCTGTAACTAAATATTATTATTTGCCTGTCTGATGGCTGTCTACATTAATGTTAAGTTGTACTCTGTTTCTGAATTCTCTTTTGATGGTAAAACCCATCATTGGTGATTTTGTGATGCCAAAACTGTGCACATATTATCAATAAAGTTAATCTTCTTATGCTTCAATTACTTATCACCTGTTGATGCTCTTGTGATGCAAATGGCTGAAGCTGGACTGTCTGCACCACCCAGATGCACAGTAGCACAGAACAGCCAGGCGCACAAACACCACCAAGCACCTACAAAGTGTTACAAAAGAAATGAGGTGTCAGAATTTTTTATGCAAGCTTGCAAAGTTTTTACAAGTGTTGCCTGCTTTTTTCAGACCAAAAAAATCTGGTGTGCTCCCTGAGGCTTGACACAAATATTAGATATCACTGAAGTTCTCTTAGGCTTTTGGCCTTAATTTGAATAGCCACAATGCAAACTGGGATTATTCTCTTTAGTCTGGGGTTATTTATTCTAGACAGTAATTTACAGGGCAGTGTGGAAAGTGATGATGATTGAAAAACAAGTCCCTATACCAGTGATTCCCAAACTTCTTGAAGAAACCAGTGAAGACCGGAACACTTTGAAACTGATTGTTGCGTTTGAAAGAAAGCCAGCTCAGAAAGCACAGAAAACTCTGCAAGCTGTTTGCAGGGGCTTGTGTATCCTTTCCTGGACACATGCTTTCCTACCTGAAGGTAGATCTTGATGACTGCAGCTAACTGTATCTAGGTGTGAAGCCAGACGTGCTTGGAAAGCTATGACCAGTTGCCAGTCTTTCTCAAATCCAGCCACCACCGGTGGTCAGTGGTATGGCTGTGTGTTCAACAGAAGGGGATAATGAGTATCAAATAAGGGAATGGGGGGATAAGGCAGAAATGACTATTTTTGTCGCTAGGGTTATTCAAGGCTTTGGTAGAGCAGAAGTGCCCAAAAATACTGTTGGAAATGCTTTCCTGAAGTTTTAGATGTGTTGTCCCTTGCCATTACCCCATTCCCAGCTGGATCCCAGGATGGATCATTTCATCCATAAAGAATATTGTAACCTTGGAGCTCTTTATAAAATCTGATCATGTTTCCCCTGAGCTGTCTTTCTTTTTTTTTTTTCCTTTTTGTAATAACAATTACATAAATCACAGAGATTAATTTGGTTTGTTAGGCAGATAACACTGGAGGTTTAAAGACTACGCTGAGGCACCATCCAGATTTCCAACAGGCGACTCATTCTGAGAGCTCACTGAGAGATGATACCACCACACAAAATGCAGTCAGTAAAAGAACGTAATTT
The DNA here is from genome assembly GCF_963921805.1 of Phalacrocorax carbo. NCBI lineage: Eukaryota > Metazoa > Chordata > Aves > Suliformes > Phalacrocoracidae > Phalacrocorax > Phalacrocorax carbo. The sequence goes on along the minus strand of NC_087514.1, from coordinate 78,921,187 downwards.
AACTTCAGTTTTAGCTTTATTTAATAGCTGTTTTCTAATGGTATAGTGTATGTCCTTAATTTGCCTCTCTGTAATGTGAAACTGATCTCCTTGAATAGGAATTCAGAGGCAAGCATTTTAATCTTTTTACCCAGTAGCATTCTTCTTTATTGCAGAGGCAATCAGCATTAAAAGCAAGACCATAAAACACACTTTTTTTTTGGGTATCTATAGTGACAAGACGTCTGTTTGGAATGCAGGTGGTCTTTAGTGAATGAACCATAAAAAGACCTACATGAAAACCTTAATAACAATGTTAGAGACAGTGGGAAGGGCAGTCAGGCTGTGAACTGAGAGTTGTCTACAGAAAAACGATGGAAATTAGTATGCCTTGAGTGTAAAAAGAATTGAAGGATCAAAGGTGAATTTTGGGCAAGACTGCCAGAATAGTGGTCACCCAAGAGCTCTGAAAAGACTGTAAGAGGATGCCCCAAACAATGCAGTTCCCAACAGGAAGCCCTCCTGAGGTGTACAGCCCTTTGGAGTGAGCCACGCAACTGCTCCTACCAAAGCCTCAGGTGCCCAAACATCTCTAAATGTAAAGCACGGGCATGTACAGAGTACTAGTGTCCATGATTTTTCTCCCTCAGCCAGGAGGCACCCAACGGACGTGCTGAAGGCCCTGAAGAATGTTGGTGGGTGGATGTTCCAAAGGTGGGTGTAAAATGCTGCTGTGAAAAATGACCTGGTGGATTGCAGTCACTCCATGCAGCTGTCAATGGCAATGAATGGTGAAAGGGTGGCAGTGCTGGAAATGGCAGGCAGCATTATTTTCTACAGGTGGAAACAACCTCACAAATGAAAATGAAAGGCAGCACCTGGACTGACTGAAGCTCTCAAGCACAGGCAGCCTGATACTGGGAACAGAAATTCACAAAGGCTTTTCCCTCAGCTACTCTGTCCTGGCTCCTAGTACTGAGAAAGTGACTTTCATTCTGACAACCAGCTGAGGTTTTCAGACGCAGGATAGGACTGGTTGCAGTGTAAAGCTGGTAGAGGTCATATGAGGTAGCTCCTAACAGGGGGCAGATGCTTGGGGGTGGGGGAGATGTTTACCACCCCCATTTCTCTTTGTCTGACAGGGACTTTTTCATGTACTGTGGTTTACAGAACTGCCAAACATCATGCAGGGAATCTGGCAGCTTTCTTCCACCTCCTTACAGTCCAGCCTGACCCCCAGCTCATCTTGCTGTACAGTACCACCGTGCTGTATTTGCTTTATTCAGCTGCCAGGGACCCTGTGCTATCGGCTCTGCAGAGTCCTGCAGCTGTTCTGCTTCCTCCCTCCCTGCCCTGTCATCTCCTCCTCATAGCTCCATGGCAGCAACGCACAGGCAACAGCAGTCCTGAGACAGGAAGATGGGAATAGTCAGGGGGTGATGAGAGAAAGAAGCGATCAAATGTAAGAGGAAGGGGAGGATCGCAGGAGCAGCCGATGCTCTTGGGGACAGCACAGGGTTGATACATAGCAGGGGATGACAAACTCCAGCCCCTGGACTGGCAGATAGCTAATCAGTCACAGCACTTGATGTCAGTGAAAGAAAGGTGCCTCTGGTATTAAGGTGACCCCATATGGACTGAACTGTACTTTGGACGTGCCAGGTTTGGCCAAGGAGTCTCTGCCTGTACTCAGCTAGAGCGGGCTCAGTGTGTGCACAGCTCTTGGACCCTTTGACAAAAGCAAGAGAGCACTGTGAGGAATGGCCACATTTTAAAGAATAAAGGTCCAGGTCAGAGTAGTGGCTACACGTGCAGTTTCTTTTCTGAGAGCAGATGATGGCAGGGATTACGAAGCCTGAACCTGCAGAAGTTATGTTGATCAGCTATGGGCAAGCCAGAAAGCAATTTCTCTCTCCCTCGAAGTAAGTAGGGATGAAGACTGTGAGAGCCAGTATGGGCTGGCTTTCTTCTTCACCCTTTCTCTCAAGAATGTGATGTGGAATCAGATCAGGAAAGTAGGCCAGGATGACCCTGTGCATTACAATGATGTTGTATCCGACAGTCTGCACATGACTTTTGTGCATTACATGTTGTTATGACAAGCACTGGACAAACATTTCAGCAGCTCTCATGTTACTACTTAGATGGACACACAAATGTCAGGTTAACGTGCCTTAATTAATATTTACTAATCAAAATTCTAAAAGCAATTTTAAGATAAAATCTGTAATGCTTCTTGGAAATGCCTGGACTGCTGAACAATGGGATATGATGGCACATCATTCAGAAGAGATTATTTTTTTTCTCTGTCTGAATAAATAGGATACAGTGTCATTTGCAGAAAATGATTGTTTCTGCACCCCTTTGGTCTCTGTATCAGTCTTGCTTTATTCTGGAAAACAGATAATCACAAAATGCCAAAGTTAAAACATATCAGCTGCTCCTGCTGGTCTTCTGCAAAAGTCAATAGACTTCCATCTGGGCGAAGGCTGAAATATTGACCTCTGCATTCAACACCACTGAAATCTCCCTCCTTTCCCACCCAAAACCCAAAGAACTCCTGGAATAATTATCCTATTTATAACATGAATGTAAAAGATAAAAAAAGACTTTTTCCCCTATCCCAGTCTGCCCAGTGCAATCTTCGATTCCCAGAGACTCTGCCAGAGAGAGCCAGCAGCATGTAAGCAGCCAGGACCATCCCCTTCATTTGCAAGTAGCTATATGGGGCAAACGGGTAGTGGGGGAGGTGGCCTGTGACTGATGTTTGCATGAGAATATTGCTGCCCTGATGGGTTAGGCGAAGATGAGGCGTGAGTGCTGGGTCACAGCTGAAAGAACCAAGGCCAGCTAGGGGCTGGGTTGTCAGCCTCAGATGCATGGAAATGCAACGAAGTCCTCCATGGCTGTGCTGGGGACAGGGGAGAATGTGCTTCATTACACACAAAGAGGCAGGGAGGAGGGGCAGGGAGGCCACCCAGCTCTCTGCACTTTAAAGATAGGCTGAAAAGAGGAGTGAATATAATATGAGACATTTAGGTGGGAGCCCAATGACTTTGTCAAACATGTCCTCATTACAGCAGGAATTGCTGGGCACAGCCTGGGCAGTAGCACCACAGGTGAAATGGCAGAGGAAAAGGTATCCAGACAGGCACATGGGGAAGCTTGTTCCAGATGTGTATTAATGAAGGAGAGTGGAGCAGTGCATTCTAAAGCCTACAGCAGAGGCACTGCAACAGATTTTCCCTTAGAGCAGTTGCAGCAGGCTGGAGGCGGAGCAGATGCATGTTTCTGAGAGAGTAGAAAAATCAAAATCTTTTGCAGGAAAATGTCAGTTTTGAGAAATAATTTGACACAAGTTTTGAAGTAGAGCAACAATTCTACATTGGCTTAGGCTGGTTTAATTTCTATTTCTGTTTTCTCAAATTATTTCAGCTCTGATTTAATTTCTGCTTTCTTTCCTCATGTAATTGCTCTTCAGCTAGACAGCTGCATTTAAGCTTGCATTGAAATAGTTTTGTTTCAGCATGACTGGTCAATGTTTTGGGGGTTTGCCCTGTGTTTCCATTCCAAGGAGCATGCAGTTTTCAGATTTGCTCATTTTACACAAGAAGCTACTTGGTGAGGTGGCAGCTGTCACTTAGACTAGACTCAGTCTTTGAAATCAAGAATAGGTATCACTCTGGATCTGAAGGTTTGGCAAAAGGAGCTGGGATCACCAGTTTCTGTGGCTGACTCTTGGATGTTGGATGCCAATGTGAAACAGTGAATACTCGTTTATTTTATAATATAAACTCTATCCTCCTTCCCTGAAGGGATGTGGAATGAAATTCAAGTATTAGGAGTTATTTCATTTCCTAGGCAAACACTTAATACAACATTTCTGTCACCTTAGAATGAGTGCTGTTGAAGTGCTGTGTTAATTGGGAAGAACATAGCACAAGGCTGGTCAGAAACAACATTCTTCCATGCAAATGTTTCAGGAAAGAAGAAGAAAACACAGGTGGGAGATCTTGACATTTCTTTTTTTGTGTGTGGTAGTTGCTGAGTGCATGTTATGAAACACCTTTGTGACAATCCACAGCTGAGATGATATGGGACAGCCCTTACCCTACAGATAAGTAATATACTTTTAAGCGTGCAGGTGCCTAGCTCAGTGCCAAGGTATTGCCACCATGCAGAAGAGCAACTGTGGATGCTTAGCATCCACAGAATGGAGGGGAATCACAGCCGAAAACGACAATCAGTACTGCTGGAATATTTTTCTGTGGCAAAGTCAATGCCTCATAATAAAAATGAGTAGATAATAACACATTTCTAGTAAGCATTAGGGACTGGCCCAAAGAGTATCAGTCACAGCTACTTCTAAAATATTTCTCTACTTCAGTTTAGAATATAGTTCAGTGAAGGATGTAGTTATTAGTCATAATGCAAAACCAAAAAGAAAAGTCACTTCTAACAACTTCAAAATGTTTTTTGAGAGGTGTCAGTGAATGAAATGCATATTCTTTCCTTTCTTCACTATGACATCTGTTTAGCTTAAAAAGGGAGAAGAGAAAAAAAGAAAGGGAGGAAGAGATGAAAGATAAGCAAAAGGAGCACATAGTTGTCTCCCACAAGCCTGGGTTTAAGATGATGACAAGGAGCCTTCTGTCCCCCACCTCCATTTGGTCTAGGAAATGTTTCAGGGGAGAAGGTACAATAGTTGGTGTAAAAGTATAGACTGCATTCTCAGGGGGAGCGATGTAGGGCTGCAGTAACGCAGCTGTAGATTTCTGCTATACATGTTTGCATCCTAAACTGTGCTAAGCAACCAGGCAATAATAGCCGCTCTCAGATGTCCCACTTTCAGTCAAAATCATTCCTTTCAGTAACACTAAATAATCATAGAATCGTAGAGTCATGGAAAGGTCTGCATTGGAAGGGACCTTTAGAGGTCGTCTAGTCCAAGCCCCCTGCAGTGAGCAGGGATGTCTTCAGCTAGGCCAGGTTGCTCAGAGCCCCGTCCAGCCTGACCTTAAATGTTTCCAGGGATGGGGCATCTGCCACCTCTCTGGGCAACCTGTTCCAGTGTTTCACCACCCTCACTGTAAAAATTTTTTTCCTTATATCCAGTCTGAATCTAACTTCCTTTAGTTTAAAACCATTACCCCTTGTCCTGTTGACAATTTAATGCTAATGACTTTAACTTAATTCAACTATAGATTTGTTATAATACACATATTATTTCATAATACTATGTTATGTAATATATATTGCAATACCATACTGCACATTACATGATATATTATCTAGTATATGATTGCATGTTTTGTATTTATATGTGATATAACTTATTACAACTTCATGTTGTATGAAAATAAAACTACATTTAAAAAATTATTTTTATAAATTACAATAATTTATCCCTGTTCCAAAATCAACTTTCCCTTCTCCAACACATTTTAAATATACATAATTTAATTCATGGTATAAACAGACACTGAGATGCCATTCTCTAGCCAGATCAATTTTTACAGAAAGCTGTGAAGAGTGCTGTCAGGAAAAGGCTGGGGAATGAGTCACTGGAATAGGTGTCTGGCTTGGATGAGTAAAAGGTGCAGTCACTCTGGCTGCAAGGACGGCGAGGAGACGGCGGTGGAAATAGCAGCAGCCAGAAAAATCAAACCTTGGCTTCTTTCTTCATGCAAGATGTCTTAGTTAACATTTTGATCACATTTAACATCACTCCTCCTAATTGTTGCCTCACCCTTTGGACCACAGTAGGGAATGATGATAATGCTGTTGCCTACCTTGTATCTAACCATGGCTCACAAGCAACCTGTATCACAGCACTGCTCACTTCTGCAGCAAGTGGTGCCCACTGCTGCTTTGTACTAGCAGTCTTTTGACCTCTGCACGCCTGCCAGGTCCCACCAAAACCGCTGTCTTAGGTACCAGGCTTCAGCCAGTCATGAACACCAGCCAATGCACACGTCTGGTCCTGCTGTGGTGCTCTGCATGAATGGCCATGGTACTGCCTCACCCTCGCTGGCACATGCCTGCTTCTCCAAGATCCTCCTGCACGAGGCTTCCTGATCCTTACCAAAGCTACTGTGCCCCTGTTGTAGCAAAGTTGAGGATACAGGTAGCTTGTCAAAATGCCACACTAGGCTCTTGGCTGGGTTCGAACAGGAAAGCGCACTATGGGGACTCTGGTAGGAGAGGGGCTGGTGGACATGCTGGCTGGTGTGCAGGAGATGCTCCAGCAGCCTGCCTGCCAGTCTCGTGGCTGGGCACTTCCCTTTCCAGCGGGGCTCTTGGGAGCCCACCTTTGACTTGCTGCCTTCCATGAATGAGCACAGCGTTTGCTCCTGGTCCTGCCTGATTGCAATCATACCGCCCAGACCCTCTGACAATTAAAGAAGAAATTAAGCAGCTAGAGTATCTTGGCTTCAAATATCATTGATTTGAAATGAAAATGAGTAGCTGAGGCATCACCAGTGCCTTTCAGTAGCTGGTCATCCTTGTTTCCTGCAGATAGCATGGCTTTTGTTCTTCTCATCAAGAACAGCTACAAATCACTGCTCATTTGATCATAGCTTAAATCCCTGTCATGAAAACAAAAATAATCAATTAAAGCTCATTTTGCTGCATTCTGCACTTTTGTTTTTAAGGATAGTTTCATTTCCTACCCACTTCTTTTAGTTCTCCAGAAGGGCTACTTACTCTGTTTTATTGCAATCTCAGAGCATTTTGTTCTGCTCACTATTCATATTTGAGCATGGAAGATGGATTTTTTTTTGACGGAACATGATCTGAGCTGATTTGCTTAGCACTTCCCTGGTGGGATGCCCCAGGTTATCTAAAGAGATTTTTAAACTGAAAAGGCTGTGTTTTAACAGAGCTAGTACTCTTTAAAGTAGAAAAAAAACTCAGAATGATTAGGTCAGGCCAGTAAGAAATAAAAAAGGATTTCATATTCTTTCCCACTGCGGCCTTGGCGAGTGGGTGCATGCCCCAGTCTTGGTTCAGCCTGTGCACGATAACTTCTGAGTTGCGTCAGACTCCCATTGTACCCTCTGCTGTCCCCTTCTCCCCAAGGTGGAGCTGCCCATCTGTCCCCTCAGCAGCCTCCCAGGGGCTGGAGGGCTCCTGGTTCAGTGCAGTGATGTTCCTACCTGCCGTGCTTAGCTGCTGTCTCTTCTCCCCACCATCAGGGACCAGTCGCCCCATAGCATAGCACTGGAATCGGCTGAGGCTCTTCCTCCTATAACAGGCAAACCAAGACCCAGCTTTTCAGCAGCCATAGTGACTCCTGCTTTGAATAAACCCCAACATGAAACTTAATTCAAGCTGGTAAGTTTTGCCTGACTCTGATTTATCCCTAGTTGGCTCCATATTTCTAAGGAGGGCTTGTGTCATCACATAATCTTTGCTTAAACACAGCCTACGTTTCAGGGTTTGTTTTAAGAAGCCCCAAGCAGCTTTACTTGATAGTCCACTGTATGATGGATCAGGCAGGCCTGGGCAGACCCCAGTATTAGAAACTTACCTGAACCTCTGCTTCAACTAACATGCACACCTTGTCACATTTTATGAAAGGCAAATACATACTCAGTTCGCTTTGCTGAAAAGCTTGCTTTACTTTTGAAAACATGTTAAAAGGAATTTTGAGTGAAATTTCATCTATTTCTTTGCCAGCACTCTGCTCCCCTTGCTCTCACCCCAAAAAGAAAACCTCTCAACAACAGAAATATCTATATTGGAAAATTTTGTCTGACAAAAATGGCTACTATTTAATGAAAATTTTATATCTGGTGCTTTGTGTCCTCATTCTCCTCTGTTGCTGTAGTTATACACATTTATATTATGTGTCCAGGGATACACCATTGCCTTCCCTCCTCCCTGTGTGTTATAGTGCAACTGGTGATGGAGACCTGAGGCATTTGCACGCCAGTCCCTGAGAGATATTTGGCAGCAGTTCTGAGAAGACATTTTTTTAGTATTCAGGTATTCAAGTTTTATGACAAAAGAAATATTTAATCTCTTGCTGAAAAGCAGGCTGTTATGACAGCAAAACCCAACTTTCTGCTAAAAAAACAGTCTGGAGGAAAACTTCAAATAAGCTGCAAGCCAAAGCTACACAAAATAGAAGAAAAGCATTAAGAACTGTAATCTGAAAGCATTGGATTTTCCACAGCCTGTGATGGAGTAAAATCATATAAAGTTTGGCATTTAAATCCATTCAGGATTTAGGTATCTTTGTTACAGGGCTGAAATCTACTCACTGTAGGCTGCTAGAGTAAATAGCAGTTGTTTTTGACAAATGCCATGTTTTTCTGGTTTTATTTTGGTCTAATTTTAAGTGTATCTGTACTTAAAAAAAAAAAAAATGCATTTATTTTTGTACTCTCTGCTATTAAATATGAACAGGGTTTCATTTTAAGCTCCAAAGGCAGTTCCCCGTGTCAATAGATAGACTTCAAAAAAACCCAAACCATACCTATTTGAAGCAGAATTCTTAGTGTGGCAGTGCTTAGGGAAATTAGTAGGAAATGTTGCATGCTCAGCACTTTTGAAAATGAGATCTGTTTAGATATTTGAATATGGATTATAGTGCCTAATACAAGCTTCTTGTCTTTTAAAACCTGATGTTTGGTTTGTGAAAGAGAGTTTTGTGCTTAGCTTTTTTTTTCTCTACGACGTATTCATCCCAATCGTTAAACTTCCTTGGTTCCTCCGAAATAATTGTTATTGATGCAAAACCTGCTTTGGAAAATATTTGCAATTAATCATGCAGCCTAAATAATAATGACAACAACAACAACAACAGCAGCAACAACAAAAAGTCTCCTGGGCCTGGAATTTTACCTGTAAATCAGATGTAATCGGTCAGATTTCCTTGTGGACACCCTACTAAATCTACAGATTAAAAGCTTATATAAAAATTACTGTTTTGGTTAAATGTGAATGGCTGTACATTGTAAAAGCTGAATTGCATACTTTGCTGTCTCAGAGCAGGACATGAGCTTGACAAGACGTGTTCGTTTCTCTCTTGGCGGGACCAGAGCATACATTGCTCCTACTTAGTTTTGATGCTGTGTGTCAAAATAGGTCTCCTGAAAATGGCTAAAAAATTAATCTTACATTAAAATAAACCACAAGAGACTATTAAAACATTATTTTCTGGAATTCCATTTTAAAAAATAATTACATATTCTTTAGCTTTGCCCCTTTCTGGATGTCTGTAGCAATTTTCCTGGGAGTGTGTTGGTAGCAGTAATAGCTCCTGCAAAATTCAGAAAGTTTGCTAATAAAACATCGGATTGTGTCCCATTCAGAAAATTTAAATTAAACAATTTGATGCAACGTGAGCTTATATGTCCTTATTTGCAACCAGTAATCTTTTCGGCTCAATGAATTGTGTGTTATTAAAGGGAGAAAGGAAGAAAGCAAGACAGGTGAATGGGAATGCACAGCACCTGCTTCCAGGAAGGTGCTTTTCTCCGCGCAGCACCTCGCAGACCGGCCAGCTGCTTTCCTGCCCCACTGTGAGGAGGGGAACATCACTTGCAGGCTTGGCTCTCCACATCCTGGAGCTGCAGGGCAGCAGGCTGGGCTTAAGGTACAGCTGCCTGTGTTGTGGGATCTGGTCCCCGGTCCCATCTAACAGCTCCCCATTCCCTCCCACCAGCTGCTGGCGACGGCATCGCATTGCTCTCCTAGCTGTTTTGCCTGGCAACCACCAGCCCTTCCGGCTGCTGCCGGCCTGCAGCATGTGTAGTGATGATGTTGAAGAATGACATTGCTCTCTTACATGCTTTTAAACAGATCCCTTTGCTGCACACCTTTCAAGAGGGTCCCAGACAGATTCTCCTTCCCTTGTTCCTTTTTCCTGCAAGAACCCGTGTGGGAAGCTGCTGCTGGGCGTCAGCACGACTGCTCTTCCTGCCACACCTGTGTGCGGCTGGCAGGGCCTGGCTTTGGCACGCTGTTGCAAACGGCAAGCCGTTCCCTCTTTACCACAGACCTCCTGTTTTGAAGAAAATATATCCTTAGCATAATAAAAGAATGTAAGAAAAACCTGTATCAGGCCCAGCCATTAGTCCCTTTCCATTCTTCTCTTTTGTTTTCTATCATTTGTCAACAAAGAGATCCTTTTTTTCTTTTTCTGTTTCTTCTTCTGAGAAATCTTTGGGTAGATGGAAGGAAAAGCTCTTTCAAGTCTCCATTACCCTGTTTACAATTAACGTCTTATGCTTAACTAATAGATCAAGTCCACCAGCTATTACAGAAGCCAAAAGACATGCACTTTTTACTTTCAATCACACCATTAATACTGGGCAAAGGCACAAATGCCTTGGATTCTGCAAATAATGAGGAGAGGGTAATTCTCCTCAGACCGGAAATACAGATAATGAAGATAATGAAGAAAGGTAGTCCTTCTTGAAGGGAAATTTTTTTCCACTCAGAATTTATTTGAGTGCCACATTAATTTTGCCCATTTGGTTTTTTTGTCAGTAGTTTACAAGTAGCCTAGATTACTCATCAAGCACTGGACAACAAAATTTATTTGGTTATTGTACAAAATGAAGTGAGAACAAAAGGGAAGCATCATCTTTTGATCCCTTGCACTTTAAAAAAAAAAGCCATATTTCCCTAAGCAACATGAAGAATTTCTACAGGTCCTGTGAATCCTGGCACACCTGATGGTAATCTGTCGATACATTGCTCTTGATAAGGTGCAGCACTTACAAAGCAACGTGGCAGAATGTATACTGTAAATTTCTGCCTTTTGAAGGCAGCTGGACAAGGCATTTGGTCTGACTGTGAAGACTTATTCTTTTTTCTACTCCCTTGGACAGAAAGAAATCGCTGACAGCTACCGAGGGGTGTATTGGTAGGGATGGAAGGAGAAAATGGAGTAAAGTGGAGAAAATGGAGTAAAGTAGAGAAAAGGAAAAGACTGAGTGCAAATACTTTAGTTAAGAAATAAATCCAGACCTTCTGACTGAATAAGGCCTGTTTCTGGAAGTTAAGAAGGGTCTGAATAAGAAAATAACAAGCTGCTTTAAGACTGAAGGAAGTCCAAAGAGGTTTTTTACCTAATTGAAGCAGTTTTCAACCTCTCTGAGTGGATAAATAATGCAAAAAATCAATGAAGAGAACAGAGAGTGAAGCAGCTTTGAGCAGCATGACATTGACAGTGTACCTTGATAAAAGTAAAAATGTGTTTTCTTTTTCTTTGCCAAAACTAGGCACTGCATCTCCACGTAGCTGCTTTAATATCTCAACTGTCTGAGAGTTCACTTGCTGAATATGCCCCTGTGTATGAAGAACTGCAGCTGAGCAATTTAAGGAAGTATTTCTTTATCAGCCATATTTGTAGGCAGGTGGTAGTGATTGGCCTGGAAACGATATGCTCCTTATTTCTCAGTATTTCAACCTGAATAAAAACAAATCTGTTTTCTTTCCTTCGTGCTGGCCTATATCTAGCCTTTTCACACCCACACAAGACAGCAGAAGGAACAAAATCCTTAAATTACCATTTGATAGAATATCATTATAATTGGATAACTAAAACCAGAATCAGCATGCTCTATAAAAAGCTTTAAGGAAAAAAAAAAAGAAGGTAACAATTTCATACAAGCAAATCCTTGCATTTCTGGAAAGACAAACACATTCTAAAACAAAAAAGTACAGATAACAACAATTTTACTCATACTAGTATAGTTTTCTTGAGCCTAACAGAGCAAGATATTATACACACAGAAATACACAAAGAAAATTTGGAAATCGACTTATAAAAAGATCTCTTGCTATTTTTCAGGCTTATCTTGATAGAGCTAGAGACCGTAAAAGAAATGATAAGCTAATGGAAGTTCAGGGTTGACTTATCTTCATGTTGTAAAGGGTTTTAGGCAGGTAATCAAGAACATGCTATTATTTCTTTTCTCTTTCTCTCCCTCTCTTCCTCCTTCTTTCTCCCACCTCCAATAATCTACTTTTGTGCTGCCTGGATTCCATCCCAAATTCCTTGTTTGTATGTCTGGCTGTTTTTCTCTTCCCATAATTCCTCCTCCTGTACTTATTGAGAAATGATCTATTCTTTTAAACCAATTTCCTCCTCCGGCTGGTTTAATACTGAAGTGAAAGCCTAACATGAGGGGAAAAAAAAAAAAACAAAAGATGCCACTGTACCCTAGGAGACTCTGTTAGCAATTAAGGCTGAGTTTTAAAGAGTTTAGTTGCACTTGTTTTTGTAGCATATACCTTTGAACCAGCTTAGCTGCTCAGGATTAGCTTTAGCCTTGTCACTTTAATCCTTCTTGTGACTTTTTTTCCCCCTCAAAACCTTTTGCATGTTATTATACACTGCCTTTTTTCCTTTGGAATGCTTTTAATTAACTGGGACATTGTAGGATTTCATCCTTGAAGCTGATGCCAGGAGGCACGAGTGGGCCGTGCTGGAAGGATGAGACACGTGGGCATGTACAAGTAAGAAATGGTACAAGCAGATTTTTGTTTTATTTTGTCATCAGGCTCTGACCAATATATGATGGTACACCAAATTCAGAGACCGATGTGAGAGAGCCATGTAAGTGGTGAGACAACATGAGGTTTTTACTAGGGTGACCCTAGTTAAAACAGCACAGTATCATCACTAAAAACCTGTGAGATCTATGGATCGTCTTAACTGAACTTCAATGAAGCAATGGAATTGCATCTTTGTGTGCTTTTTTCGTGACATCTGTATTCCCAGAAAGACTACTTAAGAGTTAGTTTAGGAATTACTTTAAAGGGTGCTGAGGTTTATTGACACTGCTTAGATATTTAGTATAAATACATATATACACATAAACACAAAAGTATTAAAAAATTCTTTATTCCTTTGGAAATCCTCATTTAGAAGATGTCTTTGAATTTCCTTCTGTTTTTTTCACATACTGAAAAAATTTGACTTAACATGCAAGTGAATATTTTTCTTTGAAGAAAATCCTAGTGATTCGAGCTGCATATCATGCTCACTTTAAGGTTTTATCATTCTGTTTTTAAGAAATTTAGTTCATTTGTATGTTCTGGAGTCAGGGTCAAACAATTGCATAGATCGGAACAAGAGTCACTGCTTCGTTTTTCCAGTACAGGAGCTAATATCACTGAGCAACTACGTATTTTTATTTGCAACAGAGTCAACAGAATTCTTGCATGCTTTCAGACAATCTGGACAAATATCATCAATACTTACTGTTTTGCTGATGTTTGTCAGTTTGCTAACATATTCCATCAGTCTGCAAGGAGTATACTGAAACGAAAGAGGTTACTCACAGGGTAAAGCCCTCTTGAGTAGCATCCGGTAACCTTTCAGTAAGAGCAGCACAATATGTCCCTAAATTTTTCTGCAATATTTTGCTTCCCTATTTTTCTGTAGTCTGTTGTCTTGATAGATTTGTCATATTTCATCCTCATTTTCTTAGCTGGTTCTCCATGTTCAAAGGTCTGCTTATAGTTTCTATAACAATATGTACTTCATTATAGTTTCTCTTTCCTTGATTTTCTATCTCCTTTCATACTTTGCATATACAGCTGTGTTGTGACTTCATGGTGAATAAAATAATTTGTTTTAGTTTAGTGTAGCTCTTTTCAGTTTAAAGATCTTTTGCCATTCTTTTCTCCTTAACAAATCTTTAAGCATACAGTTGATAACATTTCAAAAATTTTTGAAATTGTAGTGGAACAATGAGATAGCTGGTATTTTAACAATGTGTTAACAGGGAAATTTATGAATAGTAAGAAATTGCTCAGAATAAAGGGTCCTGGAAGCTTTGGGTAGGCTTCTTGGTGTTTGGGGTTTTTTTTGTGTGTGTGTGTGTGTGTGTTTTTGTGTTTTGTTTTGTTTTAATGGCAACATTCTCTCCAATCCCTTTAAAAAAATAAATTTTATTTTGAACATAAAAGTACCTTTCTGAAGAAGTGCAAAATAGATTGCTGTTTCATTACAAGTAACATATTTAAAAATTTATCTGTGTCAGTAGTTTGTTTGCCCTGCATGATCTTAATAGAATAAAAAAGACACTTAAAATAATCAATATCATGGGTATGTGTTAAAAGATTACAACAAAGATAAATTTAAATAATGATAACTAGATGCCACAATGGTAAACAGGCAATAGATGTCAAACTTTTCTCATTTTTTGGTTCCTTAAATGTTTTCCACAACATTTTGGTGAAACGATTAGGTTTATCAGTGACATGACATATTTGAGGCTACTAATTGGGAGGGGCTTGTGCTGAGAATGATGTTCAGTTATCTTTTGCAGAGTCCTTATAAGAAAGGCCACAAACTCCAGTGGTCCAAGAACCACAATTTAAAAACCACAGATACTGGGCTATAGTCAGGGCCAGAGCCAAAACCAAGTATATTTTAAACTGGGCTTTTGTGCCCTCATCATTAAGGCAGTCAGTTACCTCTGCAGCTGATTTGCATTAAGCTCTCTCTGCTACAATGCTGTAGTCATATGAGAAAGGTTGGCCACATGCGTCAGAAGTTCTGGGAAATTACTTGCTCCAGCAATCCCAACTATTTAAAGACTGCATTTGACTGTTTGCCACTCCTTTCACAGCTCTCCAGGCCAGGAAGTTAAGTGCAAGTGCAGGGCTGAGCTTGGCCGTGTGCTTTGCATTGCCCTGCCAAGGTGAATTTGCAGATGACTTCTGTGCCTGCCTGCTCCCGACAAGGCAAAACCAGCATGCTGATACCTTCCCATATGGAGGAGGCATGCATGGAAGGAAAGGAGAGCGAAAAGTGGAAGCAGCTGCCTTGGGGCACAGGAAGGCCTCTCCCAGGACCTGGTCATCTGCTTCCTCCTGGTTCTGCCAAAATCATCACATTCTTGAAGGCTCCACAGTGCGCCGCTGCTGTGGAAAATATATCCTTGGATGTCTGAACCACCAAAGTGATTTAAATGAAATGTGGTTTCCTTATCATCATTACTCTATTGTCAGCCTCAGACATATCATGCGGTAGCATTTGGATTTCTTTTTTAGTATTAAGGAATGATATATTTGAAATTTTTCCTCTGATAAAAAATACTACAAAAAAGCAACTTCATAAAATGGAGCAAGCATTATGCGTGCATCTGCAAGTATGTTGATGTTAGAATTCTCCTAAAATCAGCATTGTAAATTCAGGCAAATCTGAATTTAGATTTTACTGCAAGCAAATTTGCTTATGTTCAGATGAATAGCCTACACGCAACCTTTATTCTGGCTTAAACTACCATTATGAGTAGGGGGAAGGAAGAATGCAAATGCCAATCTTTAAAAGTCTAATTTAAGACCGTGAGCAATGTCTTAATCACAGTTATACACGGATGACAATCTAGAAAAATTGTTATGGGGTGAGTGCTTCACTGTTCAAAACTGCAGTCAAAGACTGATTCTGTGATTCTGTCAAACTAGAGGGCATATCGAGGAGGGGCCCATGAGGGTCTCTTCTGGACTCTGTAATACGCAATACCAACACTAACAGGATGATGGGCTATAATTTTCTTCCCAAATCCACAGGTGACACTGAAGGAGAAAGGGACTGCAAATACTTTAAAAAGGGGGTCCAATGTGAAGTGATCTTGATAACTTGGAGAAATAGCCCCAAAACACTGAGATGATATTCAGTGAAGCTGAGTACAAAATACTGCATTTAAGAAGAATGACAGAAGTAAAACGTAAGGAAAAACTGGTCAGGCTGCAGGCAATGTGGAAAGAGTGAGTGTTTATTGTGGACTAGAGGCTAAATATGAGTTGAATAACAAAACACATATGCAAAAATTGGATAGTCATTTGATATTCTCAGCATTAGTGATTTCTCATCTGGGGTACTGACCTCCACTGCTAAGAGAAAAGCCAGACAAACTGACAAAGTATAAGATCTTTAAAAAAAGACAAAGAACAAAATCTTTTTAAAAAAAGTTGAGAAATTTTCTGGTCTTTAACTGTTTTACAGCATTAAGAAAAAAGCATGACCTATATGGAAACTTGAAGGAATCAATTTTATTATGCATTAAAAATGGAAAAAAATTATGACTGGGAGCATGTTTCCCAATATTTAAATATATAAAAGACTCCTATGAAAAGGGTAGGCTCAGCTGTACTGTATATCCATGCAGAATAAGACAAGTCATCATAGGGCTTAACCATCCCCAGGAAAACTAGACTGGCAAGCAGAAAAAGCTTTTTGGCTATCTCACTGGTTAGCAAGAAACTTTGAGAGATCTGTCTTTGAGGGGGCATAAAAGGAAACTGGAGATATATCCAGGAGGGACCTGAGCCTGTCTCAGAGCAGGAGAAAGAAAGAACTGGTTATCCCAGATTTCTGTAACTGCTTGCATAGCATCTCCCAAAGGCAATATCTAGATATTTCTTTGCCATGTGACTCTCCACATTTTAAGAGAGTAATTTTTCACATAGCTGTATGGAAACATAGTGGATGTCTGGCGAAAAAAATGAAAAAAAAAAAAAAAAATTGTTGTATACTGTTGATATAACCAGACATCAAAAGCACTAAGTATTAGAGCAGTAATAAATTTTTCAGGGTGCCAAAATTGGAATTCCCATCTCCTGTATTATTCAGATTTCTTTCAGATCACTAGAGGAAAAGCTAAATTCGGGATTTTTTTTCCTTATGACTCCAGAAAGATTTCAACCCAAGGGTCTCTAAGTTTGAGTGTACCTCAGACGAATCACAGGATCTGCATATCTATATCACATCTGTAGACTGATACCATACCATCAAACTGTTATCAGGCTATCTAACCTTCTGGTACCTATAAATCTTGCTTTTTGGTATGTTGGGATTGGGCCCAGGGGTTATTCTGTCTTCTTGACAGTTTATCTGAGGTTGTGATAGAGGAGATGTATGGAGGCAGACACCATCTGGCCAAATCAAAGAGCGAATGTAGGTCCCAGCCTCTTTCCCCAGTGTGTCCGAGCACTCATCTGTAGCCGTGCTTTGGCAGAGATTTGCATTCAAAGAACATGGTCTTTGGGGAAGTTTGTTCTTGCACGCGGCTACAAACTCTTGCTATGATGACTGGACTGGTTAATCCTAAATACCATTCCACAAAGATGCGTGGCCCAACTGGCCACTAAGTGTTTGCATGTAAGATGTCAAAACCAACACTTTTTCTTCCAGAGATCGCTATCAATGCAGCCAATCACAGAGCACAGGTGGATCATGTCTGTGGTAATCAATATTACAGCTAACCTCTCTCTACTATGAAAGTTTGAATGACTTGAACATAACCAAATTAAAAAATACTTTCTGAGCAATTGGATGATGAAACAAAATCCATTATTGAAAAAGTTTTCCCATGCACTACTGTGTATCACCAGCTGTTTCCTTTCATTTGTATTCAAAGGGCATACAGCTCTGCTGTTTAGATTACTCAGGGTATTGGTTAAATGGATGGAGTGGGACAGGTTATTTGCATATTGATTTGTTTTGTATGGAAATTATTTTGATGAGTTTTTACCTCAGCAAAATCGTGCATTGTAATAGTGTGTATATGAATACAACAATCAAACTGGGGAGCAGTTTTGAAAATGGAAATGCAAACACAAACAAATAGATTCTACTTAATTAATATGCATTACATATTTAATTAATAAACTCTCGTGAATTTAGGGATTGGAAGTGGGACAAACACAAGATTTAAGAACTTGTACGTATCAGGTGTGAGCGGGTATACTAGGTGTGGAGTCATTGACTGCCCCCAGCTCAACACAGAGATGCTAGCTGAGGTCTTTTGGGCATACTAGCAAACGTCTTTGTAGCCTGGGTGCTTAACCCTCATGAGGCATGCTTCTGTATTCTTGTTCATGACAATTTGAAACCTTTACTTAAAGAAGTAAATATGATGTAGGGTCTTACGTAGGTGACTCCAGAAGTCTGTGAACGGCAGTGTATTGGGTGTAATAACAGGGGGCCAAATCTGATTAACAAGCTGTTCTCATGATTCCTTGTAAGTGAATAAACTTCAGCAGCAGCTTAATCTTGCAAGTAATTACCTTATGTATATATATACATCACACTTTTGGCATTCCAGAGAGAAATGCATTCGTGACTGAAGCATGCCCTGTTTAGCTATGTATGTCTTTCACATAAAACCAATGGGTGCTTGTGTCACTGAACATTGACTCAAACATCAGTGAGGATTTAAAGACCACAGCCACAGCTATTTGTGTCCTTAGACACAGTTGTCAGGGGGACCATCTAGTGGTATCACGTCTAAGGCACAACCCTTCTGGCTAATTAGCTATTAGCTTGGCGGAAATCTCTTCTCAATGAAGTTTCAGTACAGCTTGTCTTACTTTCAAGAAGCAAGTCTGATACAATTTCACCAACAGTACCCATTTTCTTGTTTGCAGTGCATTGTAAGAGCCTAATTTGTTAGCTTACAATGCCTCTGTCAGACATCAAAGGGTAGCTGACCAATTGCATTTAACTGCTTTACAGGGGTTCACCTCAGAAAAACGTCGATGGAAACCCCGGTCAAACATTGTAGAAAAAGAATGTGTATTTATATTAAATAGCTTCTTCCATTCTCTAGACTTCGTAATTATTTTGTCTTTAAAGTGAAGCCTCTGCCTTTGTTAATAGAACCTCTGCATTTCTGTTTTTCTATTTTTTTTAACATTAAGTAATCATGTAACTGCTGGAGACCTTGGAAAAAATTTTTTCCTACAACTTGCAGAATAACTCTGAAGACCAACAAACTGCAAAGTTCACAAATCTGCCAGATGGTCCAAGCAGAGAGAGTGCATTGCTCCTGAACTTTTAGTAATTAGCATTGAAATAGTGGGATTTGGAAAGGATCTTAAAATGGCCTCAGGTTCCAAATCTTATAAAGATCAAAATAGATGCGTTATTAATAAATCATTACTGTAAGCATTGTACTCCATAGGAAGATACACTTTTACCCTTGAGGTCTTTTTGAGAGACCTCAGCATTTACCCAAAGCTTAGGCACTAAGCAGTGACTACACTGTGAAGGTTCCCCTTTCTCTAAGAGAAGTGGTAGGTTCCTCCTCTTAATGACCCAGCTGCTCCTCTGTTGCACCCCACAGTCCCCATACATTCAGTGGAAATGGAATTTAATGACTTTGGCTCAATTTTTTATTTATTTTATTCTGTTCTAGTCAGTCAATCATACATTTTTCTCAGGGCTGTTTCTCACCCTTGCAACTAGAGAGTGCTGAGGGTGGGAAACAAAGGTGAGAACATGACTATAGGCAGCTGCCGGAATTTCAGCTTGCTTTGAATAGGATGAAAGGAATGAACAGCCGATGGTGTCTTCTAGTTGTGGATAGTACCACTGATGTTATTGATGAGACCTACAGAAATGGCAATGATATAAGGAAAGGGAATAAGCTAGAGATTAGTTTAACCCCACCCTCTTTGCCACAATATCCACCAGCTGAAGGGCAATAAAGCTCAAAATCACATTTTACAAACTGGCCTGGTCAAAATCCCAGGATCCATTCTTGTAGCCTGTTAGAAATCCATCTCAGAACCTCATAGTCTGCCTCTCCATTTTTGGGAGGCACTCAGGTACTGCCAGTGACAGAAGGAACAAGGTGGGAAGAAACACAGGATGAACAGCAGGTTTCTCTTCCCAGTTTGTGTTCTTTATAGATGAATGCATGTGTAGGGGTAAGTGTTTTGGTAAGTGTTTAGGAATGACATACACATCGTTGGTGCCTACACTACCAGTCTTTGAAGTCAATGGGAGCTTTGTCTTGTCATTTCGAAGGGCTTTAAATTACAGCTTTAAATTAGTCCAGTAATGGAAATTAGCTGCATCTTTAAAAGTGCAGGGATTTCTGCCAGTCCTTCATCAGATGAGTCTGGAGATATGATTGTTTTTGATGGTTGTCACCTGTTTTTGAAACAGTGGTTGGAAATTTATGTAATATCACCCCATAATAAAGAGGAGAAATTTACAGTGGTCCAAAGAACAGAAATGGCTAATGTAAAGAACTAGTTTTTGCTCTCTTTACTTCAAAGGGGTATCTCAGAATGTATTTGTAGTTTCAGATTAAAGGAGCCTGAACTGGAAAGCCACCTGAGATGGTAGCCTGAAGCTATCAGAAAAAGACTGAAATTTAATTACTAACTACAGGTCTGCCATGATGTCATTTCAAGGACATACCTGCATGATCAAAAACTAATGAAATGAAAAACTGCCAAAAGCTCTTAATGAATCATTGAACAGTCCAATCTTCACTTCAGTGTTTCTAAATAACTGCACAATGATAGTGATCAATAATACAGATAATTAAGTGTGCAGGACAGTCTTGCTTTTGAAACTTATGCTTGAAGGTGCAAAACAAAATAAAACTAATGACTATTCAGATGTTCTGCAGATGGCCTAGGAAACCCAGCATGTTATATCACTTCTAGACTGCATGCAGTCTCTATGTAAGATTAATCATTTAGAAAAGAACTGAACCAGGCTTACCACAAACTTCACCTACCACAGCCACACCAGTACACTGAAGCCTGCACTGGAGGCAAACTACTAATTACCTCAAAACCAGCTTCCTCTATTAATACAAAAAATCAAAAAAAGCCAGCCGTGACAGTTTTTCTAAGCTAACATCAGCTGAGAGGTATGTGTGTGTCCCCCAGTTTCCTCAGGTCATTTTTGTTTTCTGGCGTTTATGGGGCAGTTTAATTGATCATTGTGTCTGACTCATAACAGTCCATCCCTATCAGTATAAATATTTGGCAACATACTTGAATCTCTCCTCTAGGTCATATAATATATAGCAGCTTGAAGATATTGATACTTCAGTAAGAGAAATAGTCCTCGGTCGTCTTCTTGCAAAAAAAACCCCTCTAAGGCAGTTGGAAATCTGCATGTTCCAGGTCTAAGGACCCAAAATGTCAGTAAATAATGACAGTGTGTTTAATTTTTTGCTGATTTGACCACTATGTAGTTTTGTTTTCATGTGTGCTCTAAGTTATACTTTACCCAGAAGTATATAACCACTCATCAGCAAATGAGGATTGATGCATTGGACGGCACATGGTAAGAAGATCATAAGATAAGCAATGTCATGAGCTACAGCACACTCGTGGCTCAGATCCCAGAGTAGCTGTGACTTGTGAGTTCTCCTTGGAACCCAGCAGGGCACACAGTGCACAGTGCACTCAACTTGCTCTATGCAAAGCAACTCGAGACTGAAAGTATCACAGTAGCGTTTGTCCTCGTTCTCAAGTCCTAGACCATCCTACTTTCTAAATGTGTGCCCAATGTATCAGGTTGCAGGGGTGGAGATGGTGGTAGTGCTGTTATTATCTTTCTTTCAACCTTTGTTTTGAAGGGGAAGAGCAAGCCAGATTGGCTTTTTGAAACAAATATGTATCCAAATAAAGATTCATCCCTGAGCAGAGGGAACATGTAAATTTATAAAAGGTATTTCATCCTGTACTGTGGTTCCTTCAATGGTGGCCAAGAGGTTAAACCCTTTAGCAGTGATCGTTGTTCAATCTGCAAAATGCATAGATTCTTCCCTCTCCTTTTGTTGGTGGTGTTGTTGCCCCACATTGGTTAAAAAAAATACCATTGATTAAGGCAGAAGGGCTTCCTCCTTCTCTTCCTTTTCCCCACTTCTGTCTCTAAAGAACTCTTGTAGCATTTGGGGTACTTCTTTCAGTGTTGAATCTGTAGGGTCTGCTTTCATTGAAACCTTTAGGAGAAAGAGAAAAGTGTAGTTAGCATATTCCACTTTGTGCTCCTTTGTGGTAATGTGATAATTAATTACCACCTCAATACACTGTAGTCACTAAAAGCTAGTGGCTGCAAAGAACTAATTTTGCCTTTCTTGCTAGAAATTGTTGGGTTTTTTTTTTCATGATCATACTTGTTACTTTATTGCCAAGTAATATACCTCTACTGAGCTGTACGTATGGATGCATGCGCGTATTTTAACTTCTTATTAATACCAGAACAGCAGGTCATGGAGTTCGTACAGTCTGATGAGAGTCCCAGTTCAAGTCTCTGCTTGCCTCCCCTCAGGAGTTATATGCTACAAGTTGCAAGAAACAGCAGAAAGTGCAAGGCCATTAATCATAGAGAGCAGGCAGACTGGCAGATATGCAGTGTCTTCATTCTCACACCTGTACCCTGCAGCCAACCAAAATGATCTGGCTGAATTAAGTACTAATATCAACACAGCTGTCTTCTCCATTTTGGCATGGTTTCAGTAGGCTCCATTTCAGCACGTAGATTTCTGTGGGGAGTTGCTATGGAAAAACAAAGATAAAGAACTACAGAAAAGCCAAAGCAAGAGCCAGAAGTACTTTAGGTTTCCCCTTCCTGCAAGGCTGAATTTCATCCTTCTGACAAAAGGCCACCATACTTAGAGTCCAGTGGCTGTTTTGACCTTTACTCCATATTTTCCCACTCTGATATTCATGGGAAAATAGAAGTAATCTTCAGAAAAAAATGGGCTTTTTAAAATTGGTTGCAAATACACACAGGAGCTAGAGACAGGGATAAGAAATCTATTAGTTTCCACTCTGAGCTTGGATACTGCAGGTATAGTAGAATCAAGCTCTTCCAACCCAGCAAATCAAGTATCTCAGGATGCAAGATAGACACAATGTCAAAATTGGCTGAAATAACCTGATTAAACTCAACAAAGGGCCAGATTCTTAAACTGTCACTACAGAGATCAGAGCTTTAAGCAGGAATAGTTCCACAGAAGACTTCAGGTATGAGGATACAGGAACTATTGGGCATCTGAAGGATACACAAACTTGATCTAAGAGAGCAACAATATTTCTCCTTTAAAACTGGTCTCATAAAATGAAAAATATTTTATCATGCTTTGTGACTTTTCCCACCAAATAGTCTCTTTTATTTATCTATTCATGTTTTCAAATTGTTTTTTAGACAGCCTTCACATGCGTATTTGAGCTATGTTTGCATGCTCTCACTCACAGAAGGTTTTTATTATGGAATGGAAGGGGTTTTTTTAATTTTGAAGTTTGCTACCTGGAATTTGTGACTGAGTACCTTCACTTGAACTCATCCCATCTAATGTCAGACACACCTCTAAGACACAGGCCTCTTCAGAGCATAGCTCAGCCCATCTGAGGTCTGCAGCTTTCATTGCCTATGCAGAACTTGTCCGGGGAAGTGTCCAGGCATACAAATTAGACTGGTGTGATAAATCTGGAGCTTGGTGACATTTCGATTCTCTGGATGGTGTTGTCGTTATCAAAGGTTTTCACTGAAGTGCATTCTGTATGTCTGAAGAAATACTGCATATACAGGTTCTGTTAAACGCATCTAGAGGCCAGAAAGTCACTGCTAAGCAAAGCTTCAATACAAAACAAAATTTTGTCTTAGTAGCTGACCTTGCTTTAAAATTGCAAAAGAGCATGGCAGTGCATGATAGAATGAGTACATGAAAGGCCTGACAAAAAAGGCAGAATACTGACCACGGAGAAATTAAATTTTTCTGACTCTTTTTTCTGAAAGCACTAATGGGATTATTATGCAGAATATATATTTTTCCATAGCTGATAAAACAGAGCAGCTAGGTAAAATAGAATCATCAAAGGTGGATATTAGGGGACCTTTTTATTACAATGAATGAAGAGTGAAGTGCTCACGTCTCTCTAATAGTAATGGCAGATACTATGTCTATTATTTCTCTTGCACGTCATCCCAGAATAATGCACCTCTAGGTGTTTTGTTCTGCCTGATTTTTATTTAAGTGTTTCCTGAAAATTATAATATAGTTTCAAAATGACCTTAGTAAATCCCTTGGGAATAACTATTTTAGCACTGTGCAAAAAAGACACCCTCTAATGTCCTATGTTTCATGTTTGAATAGAAGAATGCATCCTCAGCAATTTAAGCAATGTAATCTGTATAAAATCAGATAAATCAGTGACTTAACTGAAAAATTTTGGCCTAAATAATTGTAATAGAAATTTAAGTCTTTACAGAACCAGAACAGTCATATGTTTGTCTTGTAAATCTTCTTTGAATAATTTTCTGGCAGTTAGTTCACATGGCTATAGGGATCTTAGGATAGAAAAGTACCTGCTAGGATAATTGTTCTACCTATGTGGTTTGTAAAATTATTTCTACAGTGGAAATATCAATATTTTATTTACCTTATCTATCAAAGAGCCATCACTTCAACACCCACAGGTGACTTCAAATTTAGACATGCTAGATAGTGACACTGACCCCAGTTTATTCTGCCTGTAAGGAGGTCTCACCTTGCACAGGGAGTCTAAAGAGCTACTTTATTTAGCATTTGTTAGTCTTCAGTAGTTATCCTAAATGAGTGTTCTTTATGCTGTTATTTTTAGATCATGAAATATTCTCTTATTAATTGCTGTGCAGACTGTCCTACCCTTAATCTTTTCATAAATCAGACCCTTAAAACTTGCTAACCCCTTTTCTAAAGCTTTCTTTTCCATGCTCCCAACACTGATAGAAGTGAGACACCCTGAGCTGCACACACCATCCCAGTGCAGGAACATATCAAGTCTTGGTTCTGCAGCGCTGCTTACACTGGCTCAAAACAGCTTGTACATAGTTGGCCAAGTTTATGGGGCCTCACATTAACCTTGTTGGCATTTCTTTGTTAGAATATATGTGACAAGACAATTTTTTAATCACTGCATTATATTCATTTCCACACTTCAGACAATATTGCATTTTCGGAGGAAACCTGCTGAGTGTGTTGTCAATTGGAGCACTGAAGACATCAAATGAGGAGGAAAGAGGTGTGCCTCTGCAAGTATTCAGTAAAGCCATGGATTTAGTCCCCTCTCTGACTGTCAACAAGACAAAGAACTGTTTGTTGGCAGCAACTGGCATTTTTTGCAGTAAATGTGTTCAGCTTTCAGTTCTGCTCTTCTCTCCAAAATGATCAATGTGCTGTACTGAGAAGGATTGTCTCTCAGGCAGCAGTAAGCGTAACAGGGAAAAGTAGATGGGAAAAGAGGAAAGGGAGGAACACAGGGTAGATGGAGCATTTGGCAGCCTAAACTGCACTTGTATTAAAGCAGGAGAAAGACAGGATCTTTGGTGGTGGTGGTGAGGGAAGAATGGGGTGTATATAATCTGAGTTCTTGAAAAGGATAAAATAGGATAAGGCAGAAAAGATGGGCAGAGTTTACAGCATGGTTAATAAAGGGAAAAATGAAAAAGTGATAGTGGGATTTATGCAGCTGCAAAAATAAAGGAATATCTGAGTGCTGAGTGAGTAAGAGATGGGAATAGTGCAAACAGGCTGTGCTTGGAGCGGTGTGGAGGAGGACACAGCGAGAGGATGCAGGTGGTAACACAAAATTCCAGGTACGACCTCAGAGTCAGATGGAACTGGTGACAATGCACAGCACTCAGGAGGGAAGGGAGTTCTGTCCTTCATCAGACATCCTTGTGTGATAAAGGACAGAAGGAGTCCTTGAAGCCAGTAATGTTCTCAGCCACTGGAATCTCAGTGTGTAGTCTTCTTTTTATTCTGAGTTTTCTGTCCAACAGTACCTTCATATGCATCCTCAGTCATGTAAAGGCAGTCTGGGTCTGCTCTAGAAAAATGTCTACAAAGGTAGTTTAGGTCTTTACTGAATTGTCTGTTATCTGCACACCCATTCCTTTGATGAGTTGGGTTCCTAAATCATGAAATTGAATTGATAAACTTCTTGGTTTAGAAGCAGTTTGAGTTGAGATGTGATTAATTTATTTTCAATTAAAGCCAATTATAGTCTTATAATTGACCCAGTCCCTTCCAATGAATGTGGATTAATTCACACTGGAAATCAGTTAGCTAACTTCCCAAAGGTATTTATACCTTGTTGAGAAAGGAAAAAGAAAAGATTTGTGAGGGTGCTCAAAGGACAATGCTATAATTGACATTTGCAAAAAGTGTAGATTTCTCCACTTTGTACCTCTCCACCTGAGAACTTGGAGAAAATATTGAGTGCAAGTATTTCTCTCCTTTTGCTTTGAATTAAGCAGCAAATAACTTTTTTGGGGATTTCTAGATTGTGGAAATCCTGTGGAACTGTGGAATTGCAGGGGAGGAGATTAAGAAATGCAAATTTATGTTTTGACTGTCAGCTTTTTTGTTTTGAGCAAGTTGACTTAACAGAAATCACAGACCATCCAAGTGCTGAACACCTTTAGGATGCAGCAGTTATGGTGGGCTTCAGGTGGTGATGTTGGTCTCCATACTTACTGAAAAACCCTCTGTTCTCTTGCCACTCTGCTCTTGCTGGAATTTGGAATCCAGACTCAAGCATCATCAGGCCATAATGGAGGATATCATGAAAGGTGTCTGGATGGAGCCTTGGTCCACATGTCCTCTCCGATGTGGTAGAGCCTGCTTTCCAACATGAGACAAAGCTTTCCCTTGCTTTCCTTCCCTCCTCTGATCCATGAGCTCACCTCAAAAGATCTGCTGTGGCAATTTGGTGGAGTGAGAGAGGAGCATGCTACAAGGAACATTGAAGACAGATGCAGGCCTCCTCATTCCTCAGGTGCAGAGGGATTTTTAACGCACTGCACATTCCCGTGTTGGCATTACACTGCCATTCCTTGCTTGGCAATGATCATCAGGTCTGGAGTGTAGGAAAACACACTTGCCATGAACACAGCTGAACTCCACAGTGAACTAAGAAAATACTAATTTTCAGAATACTAAACATAGCTGATTAAAGACTCAGAGAGTGCAAAGACACCCCAATATCCCTCTGGACATAGTGCTGCTCAGTCAGCTTTAGTGAATCCTGTCAGGAAGGCCTATACCTAACCTAGGCAACTAAAGGCAGTATTCTCTGAAGCTGCAAGTATTCTTCATGGGGGTTTTTTTGTTTTGTTTTGATTTCTACATTCCTCCTGCTAGTCATGTGCTGATTCTACAAAAAACAAGAAAGCATCCACGTTAATTACTTAACACCAAGGTCTTCCAATCTCAACAGATACGGCTCCACAAACACAATTTAACCACTAAACCAAAAAAGAAATATTATACTTGAGGGAAATAGCTCATGTTCAGCTTACTGTAAACCTTTTTCAAAGGTTAAAATGTTCACTCTTCCATGTCAGTTTTTAGTTGAAGCATTTTGAACGGTGGGAAGGAATATTTTATTTAGTTCAAGAAAATATACAGCTAAAATTCAAAATGAAAATTTATTGTCAGACTGAGAAAAAATAATAGACTTTTTTAGTTAGTGGGACTTCAGTTCAGCACCCCTCTTTTCCTTCTCGCCAGATTTCTATGTTCTTTGACTGAATAGCTGAGTTTCAGCTAATTTCTCATTGTATTCTCTCACGGTTTTTCTATTTGGATCTTCATTTATCTTCTCACATTTTGGATATCTCTAGTTGTCTTTGTATTATTCCTCTGCTCTCAGGGGTATTTGCAATTTCTGCCCATTTGTTTCTAGTGAATTTCATTAAGGTTTTTTTATTTGTTCTCTTCCCTAAATCGCTAAGGTTAACTTGCCATATTCCCAACACATCTGTTTCCCCCTCCATTACATTCCTTCCCGTCAAGTCCCTTTGCGTAAAGAGTTTTCAGTTATATGCCAGTGATCTTACACAGAGTGGATATGAATTAATTTTCAGACATGATTTAGATGAAAACAAACCCAAATGGTTTTCATAGACCCTTCCAGCTTTGCCACCAACTTTCTTAAACAAAAAATAAAGGAATCAATTTTGCCTGGAGACATTTCTTCTTTTTAAGTCTTCCTGCTTCACCAATGATTCATTCCTATGCTTATCCTTTGTCCAGTCACCAGAGACCTTGAAAGTGAAGACTATGGTGTGGTTTTTAATTCTTGGGTTTTCTTGAATCAAGCCAATATTCTCTCTCTCTGTGTATGTATGCATATTTGTTTGCCTGAATCCATGATACTACCAGTACTGACTCTGCCCAGAGGGCCGGCTACCCTGGTGTTCCTGCAGCTGATAATGGTCAATAGCAGATCCTTGGTTAAAGCACAAGAGCAAGGCCAACATGTAACATTACTTTTCCATCACACCTCTCAGCCTTCAGCAAGCGACTCATTAGGGACTTCCAGGGACAGAGCTGTCTTTGGATTGAAAAGCCTCAGTGGGGTTCTTCTCTCGCAGCTTTGTCTGGTTGCTTTTTCTACCCATGCATTCACAAACTCCTGTAGCAAGGGGTTTCAAAACATTAGGTATGTATTACATGAGTGATATTTCAGCCCAATTATCTTGCATAGAAGTATATCCAGCCACTCATTTACAGTAAACTGGCAAGTCTTTTCCTTTAATTTCTTGGCTGTTTTCTCTGTTTCTTGGCCTTTTTCCCTTAAAATAACTTTCTTTTATAACTACTCCAAGGAGGTAAAAGCCCTGAGGAGAATCAAGCTGAGGAAAGAAATTCAGTCAGTTTATGAGGTTGAGGCTTCCTAGAATTGAATAGGACTTTAAAAAAAATGAAACCCAGACAACTACCCTAAGATAGTCTATACTCTTGCTCTGTAATGCAGTTAAACAAATATACTAAGAAAGAGTAGATTAAGATATGAAATACGATTAAGCTGCAATTAAATATTTACATTAGTTTTCACTAGAATATGTTTGATTTTCTTCTCTTAAATGGGCATTTAATGGACACAGCACTGAGCCAATGACAAGTCATAAATCACCCATCCCAGGAGGCGCACCACACCAGGCCAGGTTCAGAGACAGCCTGCCAGCCACAGGGCTACCTCCTGCCTCCTCCTGAGTATGGTGGCAGCAGCTAGTTAGAAAGTTAAAAATATATTGTTGTGATTCCCAGTGAATCAAAATAAATCACGGAGACCAGCTGCTTCTTCCTTACTTCCCACTGGCTCTGGTACACATGCATGTCCTGATCATACTGCAAGTCTGGCCAACTCACAAAGGAGTTCTCCTTTTTGCTGCCTAATCCCCATGTGCTTGAACTGCTACTGTATTCACCAGGGTTTGGCATCATTGTCAATACTCCCATTAAAGTTTAAACCTCAGAGCACTGAACAATTGCTCCTGATGTAACATTATCTAGGACTTGTTCATTTACCATGAGTTTTTATCTTGTCTGCAAAGAATGATTAATCAGTTCACAGAAACCTGTACCTGTTTGAAGAGGGAAAACTTTGCCCTGTAGTCATGTGAATGATAAAGTATCTTTTCATTACCAATCCTGATGTATTTGTGGGTGGGTGGAAGAAAGAAGGGAAGAAAAATATTAGAAATATAAAAAATGTTTTAATAGGCTAGGAAATAAAAACAAATGAAACTTTGTCTATACGGGTTGAGTTTCTTCTAAAAATATTATGTCTTGATGTAATTTCTAGTTTTAGTGGCTACAGGCACTTTGATCTACTCCAGTTACTGTCATTAAGAAGAGGATTACAGCAGCCTTGGGGTATTTTGAAGGTGATGAAAGAGGTACTGCAGAATCTTCCTTTCAAATATTAAGTATATATATCAGCTATAAAACAAATATTCAATGTTGCACCTTTCCCAGCTTTAATTATCCACCTGAGCATGCAGATTTTCTCAATGAGAGAATCAGTTTCCTTTCAAGTAAGTACAGAACCTTTTCTGCTAAAGAATGATGCCATATAATCTGTAAGTCCTTTATATGTTGTTTTAAGTCATTATAAAGCACAAAAATCAAATTGTACACCAGGTCCTTTGGCTTGCAGAACAAAACCAACTTTTTGATAGATATATGTATTTGTTATGCTATCCAGACATGTAACTCTGTAAAAGTAATAGATTGACTAGAGGATGGAAATGAACCTGCATAATGAAAGCCAATGATGTTTTCCCAAAGACAAAATTGCTATTATACTACGGAACTGGAAAGTACCCATTATTTTGGTGAAGTGTGTGTATGGGAGACAAAGGCTGGTAAAAACATTGTCTTTATCACTGTTACGAAGTTGTTAAGGATTTAGAAATAGTAAACATTTATTTTATATTTTTTTCCAGTAAAAGATAAAAGTTAAGGTTTCATAAATCAGTGACTGGGCTTCCAAGGATGGTATATGAGGAGTACGACCAAAAGTTAACTGGAAAGTGAGTGAATGATAGAGATTAAAAGCCATTTAAATTGATGGGCCACTTTATCCAGAAAGTATACAGAGCAGCCAGAAGTACTCAGGAAGGCA
This sequence comes from Phalacrocorax carbo, assembly GCF_963921805.1. Lineage (NCBI taxonomy): Eukaryota > Metazoa > Chordata > Aves > Suliformes > Phalacrocoracidae > Phalacrocorax > Phalacrocorax carbo. Next base: position 78,891,019 of record NC_087514.1, on the reverse strand, counting down.
TGGGAAAAATAAGCAAATTTATTGCTTATGCAAACAAACATTTATTCAGTTCATGAGAAACCATCAAGGACAAGAAGAAGGCTGAAGAATAACATACTACCATTGTTTCAGAAAACCTTGGGATATACAATAAAACTGCAAACTAGATATATGAGAAGTTATACTTATTTTTTGAAAGGCCTGACTTTGAAGCAGCTGAACTGAGTGGTGAACTGCAGCCATATATTAATGTTCCCTTGATGTCCAGTCTATAAATTAAGCGGAAACTGAAGTATGTTCTCTGTGACACAGTAGTTACAAGAAAGAAAAGGAATCCACTAAAGAGACTTGTGTATTCAATAAGAGATTAAGACCAAAAATTAGTTGTCTTACAACTTAAGTCAATTAAAGGGGCCGTAGTGTTCAGTTGGGTCCTGCTGATTCTTTCTGGTGTAAATATTACCTCTTTGCATTCCTGCTGCATACATATAGAGGGATATCAGCTCAGGAAAGGCTTGTAGGAATGAATAAGGGGGAGGGGACTGGAATGCAATGGGACTGGGACTGGAATGGAAGAGAGAGTAAGATAAGGGGTATCAGAGTGAAATAATTTTAGTTTTCAATGTTCAGTTTCTATCTCCAGCTTGTCCATCAGTGTCACATTGTTTACAGCACACATTTACTAATTGCTTATGAACATACCTCTCCTGCTTCAGTTAAATTCCTTATAATATACCAAGTTAGAAATACCTCTTTAAGAAGCTCTGAGAAATGGCAACAGAGAGCACGATAAAAAGGTATAATAAGTTTTGCCAGGAGCACCGGATAGCTCTGAAGTTACCTTCTAGGGCAGTTGTTCATACATTTGTTTATAGATAAGCTGAAATGTCCACCCAGGACCTGCTTCAGACAAAACAACATTGGGACATTTGGAACTGAGGCCAGAGAAAAATTCAGAATCGTTTTTCCCTTATGAATAATTGATATGATGGCTTTACTTGTAATATTCTGCTCACTTCATGTTTTGGAGGAAGGGCTTGAAATATTGTCTGGGGAGAGCAATAGCTTTTTCATTACTTGTGCACTCTTTGCTTGCCTAACAAATCTGATGACATCCAACCTATGCTGGGGGCAGCTGTGGGCATGCAGGGAAGGACAAAATATTGGGCCAGTATTGTGGAAAAGGCAGAGGTTGGACAACAACCCTGCAGCTGGTCGTAGGGCAAGCCTGTGATGGGGACCCTGGGTATGGGTGAAGTGGGGATGGCTAGGCCATCAAACCGGAGTCAGGATGGGAAGTCTGAGCAGTGCAGGTTGGCACTGAACTGGGGCAAAGTTCCAAGGACTTGAGTCTGGACCATTCCTTGTTTTATATCTTCATAGCGGATTGATCCTACTTCAGTTGGCACTCATCTGCACCAAACTGCACCTTTCTTTAAACTCCAGATAGTGGACCCAGGTTTCTAATAAGTTTTCCATCTGCTTCTCAGTAGTTTTATCTAAACCATGTTTCCTTGGCTCATTGAGGATATCGTCCCCATACGTGAGCAGCATAAGAAGAATTTGAACTGTGTGATTATGTTTTCTCTTTTCCCATGGATTCCAGTCTCTCTTTGCACACCAAATTCTACTTTGGGGATGAATTAGGGATGTGTGATGAAATAGACATCTTTTCTGAAGGATACTTGCTTCATTTGTGGCAAAAGCTGAAAGGTGTGTAAAGAACAGAAAAGGAATTGGGGAAAAGAATGAATAATGGTCTCCTGGCTGAGGCTGCTGAAATCCACCCAAGAGACTGGATTCTAAATGTACATCTGCCAAAAAGTTCTCAGTGTGATCCTGGGCAGGTCATTCATCCAGACTTCTCACAGGTGTTCTCTGGTTGTGTTTATTATCTCCTGATAGGCATCAGTACAGCTGGACTCACGCTGTTTGATTTGCAGAAGTGCCAAGTACTCACAACTCAGACTGCAAGAAGTCCTATTATTTAGAGGATTTGAAGATTTTGAAATATGGGTTTGTTCCAAATCAGTGTATGTTCCTCAGATTAATATCTGGTGGGCCAATTTTTATTCAACAAGTAATTTCAGACTGTTTAAATGGAGTAGTTAAATTTTAGATTGTATTACCATACAAGAAATCTACCACATTTTTTAAAAAGTTTGAAGCACCATAAAAACTTTAAACCTCAAATCAGGCATTTGACATTCTCAAAATTCAATCCTCCTATCAAGATGAAATATCAGTGAGTACTGAAATAGCATCATAGTTGCTAAAAACATGGTTTCAAGAGAAGCGTCTGTTCTAGGAGACAGGATTTCATTTATATTTCCATCACCGGTACTATTCACAGTGACAAGTCAGTGGTGTGGGGTCTTGAACACACATTGCTTTATAGTGGTGATGTTCTGAGAAGGTAGGCTCCTGAAGTCTCAAACTGGCCACTTGAAATTAATGCTTATTTTTCACCTTAATGCACCCATGCCTTGGTTCTCCAGACAAAAAGTGAGGATAATAAGCTTTCAGGAGTTTTGCGAGAATATTCAGAGGTAACAGTAACAACTGTAATGGAAAAGCTTATGAAGAAGTTAATATTTCTATTTTTTAGCAGGGTCTGGATGGTGTGCAGTAAATAAGACCTGGGCTATACTCTGCAAAATGAAAAGAGCCAGTAATTAAGCATCATTTACTCTGTGCCCTGATGCAGCTGAAGTGACATCGACAAAGCCGTATATATGATCATACTCTAAAAGAGTATCGTAAACATTAACACCAAGGAACTGAGTTGAGATTTTACAAGGAACCAAATTCTGGCCTCTTTGCTATGTGAGAGTTCGCAGATTAGGAGGGATTGCAAATTACAGAGCTTAATATTGCTGCCAGAAGAGTAATTACAAAAATGATTTCAATTAAGTCCATGTTGCTACAGAATCTCCTATGCTTTTAGCAAATTTGAAGGAATAGCTATGTATAAATAATATTGGGAGAAAATAGTCTATATTTATTTATAGTTTGCTTGCTTTTCAAAGCAAATTGTTTAGACTAATTAATAAAACCTGTACAAAGTATGTGCTCCCCTAATGTTTCCAGTATCAGCAGATTTCAGAAGTCTTTCCTATTTGCAAAGCCTTATTTATTAATTCTAGGTCCAGCTGTAGTCTCTGGAATGCTATAGTAGTCCAAATATTGTTATATCATATTGGAAAGAAAGCACAGAATGGTAGCTATTACAAACCCCTATAAAGAGTGTTTCACTATGCTTTTAAGTTGTGAACTGTGAGTGGAGCTACTAAGGAACTGTTGAAAACATGCAAGAGCTGTTAAATGAAAAGAAAGGTAAGCGAAAAAGCCTCTCTCACTTCTTAATGGACACAAAGAAATAATTTTCGGGGAATCTCAAAGGAGCCAGCACTCAGATTTTCAATGCGATCCAAACCTAAGAGAGAGAGGTCTTTCTTTCCCACTTTCCCATCTCTCTTTCCAGAACAACAAAAAAAATTTCAATTTGAGCCTTACCAAGGATTTAAGAATACTGTCATTGGAAAATGGTTGTTTTTACAAACACAATAACAATTTTAGGAACTTTTAGGAGAGGATATACCCATCTTCCAAAAATAATTTTTAGAACTGTAAGAACTATATTAATATTATTTTTGTCATTGTTACTATTATTATCAATACAATGTTAGCATTCTCAATATTTATTAAATGAAAACCTGCTTCAGTACAGAATATATATATATATTCATTTGAGGATTAGCTGGCTATATGGTATTATTTATGCAACAGACCTTCAGAAGTAAGATAGACAATGCTCTCCTGAATTTTTAAGAACTGTTTGTATGTCTGTGGGGATTGTTTATGCTAAAGAATCACTTTAAGAATTGTGAAAATTCAAACACTGCATTTGGAATGACTTATTTATAAAACCAGGCATGTTTGGACTAACTTGAAACAGAATTTGAACTTCAGTTAAAAGCTAATTCAGCTAAATAAGTATCTGAAAAAAAGTAGTGAATACAGGAAAGACCTAAATTGGAAGGATCTTTCCACAGTTCCTGTTACAGGGTGCATGTATCCCCCTGCACACACATGAACCGAAGAAGCTGCGAGCGCTGCCGGTGTAGCTGCTACACCAGCAAAGAATGGCAGCAGCTAACACGCAAATTCAGGGCAGCCCTGGAGAGATGTTCTCTCTCTTGTGAAACTGTGGGAGGAGGAAGGTAAATTATCCTTGGATGAAGCAAGCAAAGCAAAGTGCTCTTCTTATATTTCACCTTCAGTTCCTTTGCTGTCTAAACACACTTCCCTGCCTTTTTCAAGTAAACAAACAAGAAGGCAAAGTAGGAAGATGCCTGGCAGCATCATGAAATCTTATCTTCTGGTTGACTGTTACTTCTGCAGTATAAGGGTATCACCTTAATACCATCGCTAAAGCATAAAGAGTCAGAGAAAAAATGCATAAACCCACTGATTACATTTATCTGTTCATTCTAATGTTATAGGGAAATACAGAAATGTTGTTTTGTTTTAAATAGCAGCAGACTCTCCTGCTGAACAACAAAATAAATCAAACTGTAACCTTTTATAGAGTGTTACAGTAGATTCAGTTTGCTGACTCAAAGCAGTTCCTCAGACGACTGATTAACTAAATCTAAATACTTCTTTTGACTTTACCTGTCTTATTCATGATCCTTTCATTTGGGTTTTATACATAATAGGTGAGAGGAACTGACAAACACTAAATGGACTTCTGTTGACTGACTACAAACTGTGCTGTTACACCTTAAAACAGAAGCCAGGTCTTAATTTGAATAAAATGTACTTCAACATTGACTTAAGTGGAGGTGAAACCCCCTCTCAAAGAGCACATCTCTCCAAATTGTGATTTTTAGTGTCTAGAGGAAGCCAGAAGCAGATGTTTTGTCTCTTTTCTAATGATAAAAGAACAGCAGTTGGTACATCTGATTGTTTTCCTTCTTTTTCACTTACGGTATCCCTCCAAAAATGGCAAAGAAGTAATGTAGCTAAAATAACGAGTCACGCTTCTGCTGGCTTTTGAGTAAAGTAGTACGTAAGATCCTGTCTGACACTTTCTGTTTCTCTAAATGGAACGGTGAAGTAATTTCTTGTTATGGCACTAGGTTAAAACTACCCTTTCTGCTCTGCCAGGGTCTTTTGACGTGATGTTGTCCATGTGTAACAACACAACTGGGCCTAACAGAAGGACTCAGAGCAGGCCAGATTACTTTTTACTTTATACGATTAACATTATAGCAGATCTAGCGCTGCTAGGTTCTGTGGTAAAAATCCCATTGCATTCTGGCGTTTCAGTTGTTTGTGCTGATGTCCAGCACTAATTGTTTTTTGGCACTTTGGAGGACATTTGAATTCAACCACCCACCCTGGAGAGTTGTCTGGAGAGTACTCCAGAGTGCCATGTAGTCTATGCACAGATGACCCCCTAATTAGCTCCTTTGAAGGTACTTTCCCACGTGTACCAGCTGGGCACAGTGTTGTCTGTGTAAGCAGGAAGCATCAGACTGATTTAAAATGCTTTTTCTCATTATAGAGAGTACCTCAGAACTCACTTTTGCTGCACAGCTCAACTTTTGCTAATAAATTTTAGGGGGGAAAATAAATCTGATAATTTGTAAGAGAAAAGTAGAGGTCTATTATTTATGCTAAAACATTCTTGGTGCTTTAAAGGTAGGATTTTCCAGGTTGAGCTCGTATCACCTAAACCTGGCAGGTGAGTAATGCCCTACAGCTTAACTCAATGCCAAAGAAGCAGACTGACAATGCTAGTTAATGGATAAGACAACAGTGTGGCAGTGTATGTGTGAGAGGTGTTGCTCATGATGAACATGAGAGGCATTTACCATTTAAGGAGCTGATGTAAGAGTACTAATTTGGAGGCTCATCTGCCTAGGCCTAGAGCCTATGAAGAACTGACAGATGCCACAGCAGGATGTTCAAAACACCTATAATAGGTTCCTCCACTCGTTTGCATTTCAGTCTGTTGTATTACATGCTACATGCAAGCATCCTAGCAAGACTAGCCTCCAAAGGTGTCTTATATTAGCCAGTGTAAAGACCATTTTCCCATCTCTCCCCATCCTGTGTCAATGCCAAGACAGAGAGACTGATGATTTGGGCTGATGAACAGTGAAACACATGACCTTGAAACACCTGGAGATGAGAAGTTATACAGAGAACACGAAGAGGATGAGAGCTCTGGGATTAAATCTATGTCTTCTTGCAGCTGTGCAATATCAAGGGAGATAGTAGAAGTAGGAAGCAAAGCTAAGAGTAGATGGGGGGGGGCTTATGTTCTCATGCCACTAGAGTACCTACTGAAAAATAAAGTTGAGCCTTTCTGTGGTTGGGCTAACAGGTGGGGGTTGCTCAAGGCGTCAGTTGTGCACCACTGCTGATAGTCATACTTGGCTTGAGGGCAAATTGGGGCACAGATGCAAGAAAAATCTTTGCATGGAAAGTGTTCCACTTGTAAGTCAGCCAACTTGGACTGCTTTGTACTGGAGAAGAGACAGAGTAGTTACATGGTAGCCAAGAATGGAGGCCAGAAACATCAGTGTTGTCCCACTAACTGTCCAGCCTTTCAGTGATGTAATGGCACAAAGCTTCTCTTAGGAATTAGCTCTTTTGCTGCCAGATCTCCTAGTTCCATCCTATGTACAGCATGAAGCATATGGTGTGGGAATATAAACAAGAAACAAGTCTGTTTTCTTCATTTTGGATACTATTTCCAGCTTTCTTCAGGGGAATGCAGCTGCAGATTTAAGTATAGTCAGTAACAGGGCTGAAGAAATGGAGGTTCCCCATGCTGTAAGCAATGGTAAGCTCTTGTTTCCCCCAGTCTCTGTAGATAATGAAGCAGTAGCAGTGTGAGGAGCCCAGAAAGAGCCTCTGCTTTGTTCTCTTTAGCGAGAAGATTGTGGAAGAAAAATCGGACCAACACCACTACTCAGAAGAACTCACAAAGGACAGAGGCTCAAGGTGTATCAACCATCAAGGAAACAAAACAATGACATAACTGACAAAGAAATGTGTTAAACTAGATGATGATTATTCAAATTGTTTTAGAAAAAAAATTGGAAAAAAATACCCTTTGTTAATATTTGCTTTCCTCCTTTTAACTTCAGAAGGGTTGCTGGAGATCCTTCAGCAGGCTGATTAAACATGTTAGGCAAACCAACAGAACAGTTTATTTTCATTCCATGGGTGTGCACCAACCTAAAACAAACTCAGCAGACCATACATAAATCCTAATGAAAATAAAGTGCATGTATGGAAAATTCTAATTCAGACTTTAATTGTGCTGCATCTACAACAGCTGTAGTGCAGCTACCACAGAAACTAATTTACTTCCATTCTCTGAGCTGAATTTCTTTTTCACTCTCAGTTTTACCTTAAAGAATATGGCTGTGATTTTCTTATTCTGAATGTAGATATTGTCACTGAAGTACCTCCAAATTCTTTTAATGCACCAAGCACTGGAACAGCTGTTTATAGAACAGTCTGTTGTCATCACCCAAAGATCTCGTGACACAAGCAGGAAAATTGGGTTTATTTTCACAGTGAGAAAAAAGGCATGGCTGTGAAGTGTGGAAGAAAATACTCTTTAATCTAGGCAGTTGCTTCTTGGATTGATATGGCTCTGTCCAGAATTAAGTGTTTCAAAGAACTAAGAAATGTGGTATATTTATTTGTGGATGGTATGTTTTGCCCTTGCTTCCTTCTCAAGGTTTGTAGAAGGCAAAATCTCCTCTTTCCACACTGGAAGGATGTCTTAGAGGCAAGGGTGTTCACTTAGGATCAGGCATGTCTGGGACATGCTTCTTACTCTGCTGCAGATTTATTGCACGGGTTTACTTAAAGCATCTATACCAGACTTGAAAAGAAACTAATGTCAAAATGCAACACTGAAGCATCACTGACATTCATAAAGTCCTTGCAGAGTTGTAAACAGAGAGATATGGCACTGTTAAATTTTGCCTATGCATAGATGGTATACTCAAACCAAGATTGGCATGTTGAAAGCATACTTAACTTACAGAAATTAGCAGCTGCAGAACCAGACTTTCTGAGATGGCTGTGAGATTTTTTTTAATACAATAAACCAATGGCTAGAATATCATTCTGGTCTTAGATTACCATTTTGCCTTACTAAAAGTAAAAAGTTGACCCATATTTCCCATATCTTAAGAGACAAAAATCAGGCTGTTAGGTGCCGCAGTGAGTTGCTCACAGTCACTTTTGGAAGCTTTTTTTTTTTTTTCCTGAATAATTAAAGCATTCATTATGTCTGAGAATGAAGAAACAACTCAGGAAGCTGACTTTCTAAGCCAACTGGCAGGCAAGAGAATTTAAACGAAACCCCCATCTTTCTCCACATACTTCCCAGCTGGCTGGGTTATACACCTTCACAGAATTGCAGGACTGCTGAGGTTGGAAAGGGCCTCTGGAGTCAGTAAGTCAGAAGTCTTTTGAAGCTATAGTTTTTACTCTTAGGCTATACCTAAACTGTGGGATATCAGAACACTTCCCAGCTCCCAGACCTTCTTTTCCTATTTAGTTGTATTCTCATTCCATGACTAGGTGAAATTTAGGTATGCACTTTTTTCCCTCCTCACTTCTACTCGCCTTCTGTCATTTACACGGGAAGAAACCCTTCGTATACACGCTGACAGGACCCTGGGTCCCCATTTGTCAGGTGAGGCAGTACAACATTACCAAACAGTAACACTTAATGAGTTTTCCCAGGATTTAACCCTCATGAGGGTTAAATCATCATTGGATGAGCAATGACTTCTGCTCAATTTGTTTATTCCACTTCACAGTAAGTAGTAGAAAACAAACAAAATTTAATCTCTTTGAGTCTCCTCTGTTTTATAACACGGTGTTTTTTGTAGGTCTGGCTTTCCATCTAATTTCCAAACTTCAGTGCTACTGTATGTACATTCAGCAGGAAATGAGGGGAGGGCTGTAAGAGATGCCTTAGTCTCTGCCCCACTATTGGCGAGGATGTCCTGTGAGTTTGCAATCTGCAGGGTAGGCACAGCCCTTCCTGGTGCAGCGAGGGCTGCAGCGGCCCTGCCACTACGAGCACGACTGGAATAGAAAGAACACTGAGCTTCCTTCTTCCAAAGATAACGTCCTTTCTTCCAAGTACAGGCTGCTGATAGTTTCATACATGATACATTGTAAATCTGCACATCACTGGCCGGAATGAAGTCCCAGGGGGGAATTAATTTTGTGGGAAAAGGCTGAGAGAGCTGTGCGCTTTCTCAAGGGAGAGAAAACCATTTCATGCAGAGCTAAAAGCTTGTATTTGTTATTTTTAGTCAAACTAATAAATCCTCCACGTTGGCAAAGATAAAAGCAAAGACATGAGAAAAGAAATACATGGACAAAACCATGTCATGTTAGAGGGAACAAATAGGCAGAGTCTTATCAGAAGAGGCTCTAAGGAAATAAAAATACAAACGCTTTCCTGCATTTTATGTGAATTTTCTTTTGGATCATTTTATTCCAGGACTGAGCAAAACTTGAAATAAGCCAGTATTTGCTTGTGGGACGGGGCTAGCATTTCTCCAAGTTGTGCTAGACAGCACATTTTCAGTCTGCAGCTACAAGATCCAGCAAGACCTTTGTTTTCATTCAAACAAACTGAAGAGAGAATAATGGAAGAAGGAACAAAACCACCAGCACCAAAACCAGTAACAGCCACAGTCCAGTCAAAGAGAGGTTGCCAAGAGATTTAGCAAACCTTGGAGTCCAAAAAAAATCACAGGGAAATGCTGCAGATGAACAGCCATCTGCTGGGGATGCTGATGGGAAAACTTCTACCAATGCATAATTTTAATGGACTATTTGATTAGCAAATGAAAGTAGCGCAGGTGAATGACAGAAAGAAATAACTGATGGATTTAGAACAATCCCCCAAAACAAAGAATACAAAGAGGAAGAGGAGAAACAGTCAATATATGACTACAAGAGGGAAAGGAGCTTTGCATTGCAGTCACTAAACACAATATTCTGAGAAAACAAATGCTTAATACCTTTGCCAGGTATGCATGTCAGATAAACCTAGAGGCTTGTCCAGTTATGCACCTCTAATGATATCACCTGACATATTTCACAAATCACATCCAAAAAACAGCTAAGTTTTACACTCAGTTTCTGGAACAAAGCCTATGAATGGTTGATTCAGTCTAAATTTATTTTTTCAAGTGGGCAATCTGAAGTGCCTAAGGACATTGCTCAAGTAAATTTCTGATCTTCAGGGTAAAATACTTCACTTACAAGGAGACTTAAATCCTTGCTTTGATAAAAAATAATGTCCTTAGTGAGTAATAAAAAGGAACTGTGATACAAAACTTTATAATTATAATTTATGTTATAATAACTGTGGATTATTAATGTTAGCAAGGCATTTTCATCAGTTTCATGGGGTACATCATATCAGAATTAAAGGTTCACAGATCAGAAGGATATGAAATTGGTTAAAGAAAGCACTTAAAGACCCAAAGACCAAACTGATATTTGCAGAGGTTCCTTAAAAGTCATTCTGTGTCCAGTACTATTCAGTCTTCCATGTTACAGTCTACACTGACCTCAAGGGATAATTATTAGGAAGCTTTCCAAAGCTGAAATGATTACAAATGTTTGGAAAGATAGAAGTGAATCTAATAATTAGGATGATACTCAACAAAAATAAACATTAGTTCTCCAAGCAGGATGTATGACAATTACAAATGAAATTATTTCATTCATCAGATATTCCATGTTGCACCCCTTGCTAGAATTGCTTACAAATGTAACCATTTCTTTAGCTAAGAATCTGTGATAGCAAATGTAGGACATATGGAGAACTAGTGCTTGTAAACTTATTCCACGCAAAATTCACCCACTAGTTTAATCGTACAAATGACATTTGCAAAAGAACCAGCTCTGCAGTCTAAATGATCTGAGACTATGAATGTGCTTTTTATAACCAGGTGATAAGAAAGGAGTTAAAATGGTAATAAGAAGGAAAACTAATTCTAAAATCCAACATACATGCACTCTATCAAGCAAGTGCTAGAACACTGGAATCGTAGGCCAGTGTAAGGAGAAGAGGAGGAATTTCTGCACGACTTTTCAGGAGATGCATCATTTGTCTGGTTTGCTAGGAGCAAAGCAGACACATCATGCAGACCTGAGAGCACTGCTTATTGTTTGAACTTGATTGGTAAAATATTACAATGTATAATCACTTCTTGCATCCCACCTCTCCCCTGAGCACTGATTTCACTTAATCTTGTTGAAAGTTGAGTGGAATTCCACTCTACTTCACTCTAACGGAGAAAATGATCTGACCCCAGGTTGGAGATACCATAAACTAGAGAGCAAACTGTTGTACAGGTAATTAATATTTGTCAAAGACAGAGACCATGGAATATATATTACTTGGATGTCACTTGTTTTTTTCCTCCAGCATTTCAGAGCCCATGTAGTTAAGCACCAGCAGAATGATGGATACATGTGCCATTCTCAGCATTTACACTCAGGCAATGATTGATTAGGCATGAGAAAGGAAAGGAGCAGATAAGGTTCATACCCAGACAAAGCCATTCAATAGTCATTAGTAAGGAAGCAAGGAGAAATTCAGTTGGTCTTTAATTAAACTCACAAAAATAAATGGTTGCCAGTCTACACTTGAGTTAAAAAGCAAAGTCCATGCTGTAAAAAAATAGTTCAAAATTAGAGGAAAGGCATCTTTATGCTGAGGTTGAAGGGGGGAATTGGTAAACGAATTGCTTCTTTAAGACAATCAGGCACTAAAAAAGAAGAAAGAAAGGAAAGGTTTTGTACCCTTTTCTTTTGTAAGGTCAAACTATAAGAATGATTTGATCCATTCTATAAAGATATTTTTCCAAAATATTCTTAATTCTTTCCTCTCCTGTTCTATCTGAACACTTCATGAGCAACTGGAAAACTGGTAAATTTATGACATCAGCCGTAATGCAGCTGTTTCCTTGAGGGAGAAGTAATTATTAAATGCACAACTAGTTTATAATATACTAGTGACTAGAAAATTGAGCACTATTTAAGATTCTGTTTTCTATTTTTTAACTGTTCTGTGAGTTGCAATTTAATTCTAATGCCTCGAATAACATCTGTGAGAAGAAAAAAAATAATAAAATTCTCTATTTAAGACTCAAACTGTCCGGTCTGTTTAGGGAAGGCCTGAGATAGCTCCTCAGCCAGTTCTTAGTTAACCACAGGGACTTTTCTAACTCAGCCAAGAATTACTAAGCTTGACACTAAAGATATATAAAGTGTCTGTTAAAAGAATATAATCTTTTTACCACCCAGAAATTACATTTAGAATCATGAATAATTAGTTTGGAAGGGCCTCTGGAGGCCATCTGATCCAACCTCCACTCAAAGCAGGGCTAACTTTGAAGTTTAGTCCAAACTCAAATTCAGATTAGGTTGCTTGTAGCCTTGGCCATGCAGGTTTTGAGTAGCTCTAAAGCTGGCGATTCCAGCTCTGGGTTACTCATTCCAGAAAGCACAACGCTCATCATTAATTCATGGGAGAAGTGTTAGTACAGATTTAAAGTCTCTTTTCCTGTGACTCCTCTCTTTAGGCAGAATCCAGAAGTATTGCTTCTAACTCTATCTTTCAGATACAGCAAAGTCATGGAAGACCATCAGCACACAAGTCTCTTGCTGAACACAACCACCAAAATTCTGCTTGGAGTCATATAGGATTAACGGGGGGATTGTCTTCATCTTGGTGGAGGACACAATAGAGCAACACCATGTGGCCTAGCTGCTTTAAAGGGAAGCTGTGACCTGGAAACCCCTACACTTTCCTCTGATTTTCTGTGATTTGACACCACACCTAAACTAACTGAACCCCTGGTCACTTACTGCAGGCCAGTCACAGTTGCTTTTCAGCGTGCTCCAGACTATGCAGGGAAAGGTGATTGCCATGCTTGTAGCACTTCATGCGTGTGTCCTCTAGTGATGTAGAAATGCCTCTCTAGGGTAAGATGTTCAGTCTTTAGTCTAGAATTAACTTCTTTGATATGATTTATCAGAGATTTAATTTAGGCTAAGAGCACTGACTACGTCCTTGGTCTTCTGTGCCTATCTATAGAGTAGATATGGATTTTGTGTCTCAGTCCTATTGCTAATTGTTAACTCTCTTTCCATATATACCACTGCATTGCTCTAAAATCCTTCTGTGCTATTTCCTATGTTGTCTGAACATTTTCTACGCCTTTATGAATTATACCTCTTAATTAAAATTACTGAGTCAGCATTTAGCTTCCTTTATAGTTTTCAAGTAAAGCTATAAGAAGGTGGTCATTTTTAAAAGTGTCCAAAAACATGTGCATATATGTGTCTGTAAGCGCAATCTAAGTCATTTGTCTGCTGTCACTGGGTATTCAAGAAATCAGAGTTTAGCAGCAGTGTTAGCTAATCGAAGGAGATCCAGCAAAACTTTGCTATGGCTGTTATATAGACCCCTGCTTTGTTCTTTACTGGCCGCCCTTTCCTAAGTACTGCTTGTGTTTGTAGTTCCAAATGCTATTGATTTTTAACTGATATCTAAAAAGGTATAAAGTGTAGCACCTCTTGGATTGTGTCTTCAGCTTTTCACTGGTTATACTGTATGATTCATATTGATTTGAAGGGAAAGTAGCTAACAGCAGCACTTGTTTTAAGATCAAGAGAAGTATTTATCTTGAACTTCTACTCCCTTTTGTGGAAAGAAAATCTGTGATCTGAAAACTAATATAAGTGTTTATATGCCACAGCAGTCCTGGTGAAAACACAGAGCCAAACTGTGTTCTGTGAGAAGATGGACAGCAATAGTTCATACTCCAATCATCTCCAATAACTTTTATTTAAGAGTACTTTTGTGGAACAGGGCAAGGGCTGATAGCTACACAGAGGGAGTATACTCTTAATGGAATAAACCTACTATGCCCATAAGGAATATAATGCTTTGTTATATGCAAACTTCCCAGGTACTTCAGAGTAGCGTGCTGAAAAGGGATAAAATAATAATTAGAGAGAAATAAATGCGATTGAGGATTTTGTGAACTGGAATAGCTGTTTAGATATTTTGATCAATTCCTATCAGAGTGTAATACAGATGAACAAAGATCCATTTTTTTCTGCAATAGTAAGCACAGCTGCTGATCTTAGATGATGCAAAGAAGTACTTTGTAGTGGCAGTGCTATCTCCTTGTAGGGAATCGTGGTGGCAAAGCACGAATGAGTGACATAGCTGCAGTTTGCATTGATAGCCAAAGCAGAGCAGTACAGAACCACCAAAAAGTGGTTACCAAAAAGTAAATGACCAAAAAGTCATTTACAACATGTCTGGAAACAGTTTTACTAAGTAGAAATCAAAAAGCCTCTAACAGACAGCAGTCTCCAAAATGCTGGTGCAAATAAGGGAGGAGTTCGAGAGAACAGGCTAGATTCCACTACTGTTTTGCAAGAAGTATCCCACCGCACATTGCAAAGAAGGCTGTTTTCTGCCACCGGATTTAATGTGAACCTCACACCAACTTAAGGCAGTATTGACTTCGGAGCCAAAAGTGCAACCTACTGCTGGGATAAGGCCTTGGCACTGCTAGTACAACTGACCCCTCGGAGCTTTGGGTCCCAGGCAGAGTGTTGGGTGCTTTCAGCTTACCGCCACCTCACGCCTGCACCCAGCACCCACTGCCTCGCAGCTCTGGCTGGAGTCAAGGCTGAGTGCGCCAACCAGCCCGGAGGGGGCACCTGGGAAGGAGTAGGAGGAGCGGCGGCGTGTAAGCCCCAGCTCACTGCACAGCAATCACACTACTTGTTAGCAGAGGAGAAGCCAAGGTAATTCAGGAAGCATTGTACCGTTTCTGATGAATGTTATGTTCTCTGGAGGATGATGTGTGCATGAAAAGAGAAGGTATGAGGCTCTGCGCAGCTCTGGAGGAGCTGGGAATATTACAGCTGTTTGGACAGAATCTCTAAACACATTTGGTTTTGAACATTCAGATTTCTTTAAAAGTGCTTTTGGATGTATTAATTAATTCTCACACAATTACTTACATAAGAATAAATTAGCTAAATAAAATTATTTATAAATCTCTTTTTTGTAGTTTCGTTGGCCATATCATATCCATATTAATGTCCATAATTTTCATCTGCAATGCTAGTGGCTTTGGCTGTTTCTATGTCAAATAATTTGTCTTTCTCTTTCTATCACATAAAATACAAGAGCAGTTTTGAAATTGCTGTCCCATTTATTCCTTGATGGGCTATAATAGTCCTAATCAATATTGTGTTGGAGTCCATTTGGCCCACAGCATTGTCATTTTTTCAGCAAATGGGAGTCATTTGCTGTCTCATACAAAAATAAAAAAGAGATTTATACTTTTTATTCTTGCAATTAACTCTGCTTGTTCTTTGTGCAGAAAGAAAGCAATAAAAGGCAGTATTATTTTTTTTTTCTAGAAGAAATCAGCAATAAGTTTTCTGTAAAAATGTGGATACAATGGGAGAACCCAAAAGACCTCCTGCACAGTAGACACCTTCCAGAAATTTGTCACTGACCATCTTCCATAAGAGTAGGGTTAGTGCTCATGGCTGGAATCCCTGAGAGATAGTCTGTTCTGAAATCTTCATTTTATATGCTTGGAACATCACTCTGGGCTTGACTTAAGTTTACCTGGACCTGAGCTTTAATATCAGTTGATGTGTTATAAGCACACCAACTGGAAGGCAGGAAAGCATTTCCTATACCTTTTTCTCACTGTGTTCCTATTTCTTATCATATTTCATGTCAAATGCAATCAACACAAGCTTTTCATTTTTAAAAATAAAAAGCTGTAAAGGCCCAAATAAGCTTGTTTCCCAGATCCTTCCCTTCTTCTCCTGGAGATAAGGCTCCCATTCATGGTGTACCTCTGATAAATCAGCAGACGGAGAACACAACGTTCAGAAAGCTAGGCTTTGCAGCATGTTTCTGAATACCTTCTTTATTTAAAGACAAAAACAGAAGGGAGAACAGTTCAAACTAAAGTCTCCAGCTCTATGTTCTTTTTCCTGTCTCTGTTTCTGTACCACTCTGAAGTATTCCTTCAGGTGGAGAGCTCTGCCAGGGCGCAGAGTCATCACTTTTGCAGCACCACAGAGCCCCGCCTATTTTGATCTTGTTAATTTTGCAGTTATGCTGAAATATTGTCTGGTACAAAGCATGTAATCTTTTCCTCTCTTCTACTTCTATCAAAGTCCTCTGTGTGGCTCTATGGTGTCTGTGAAACTTTTCAAGCCTTTTTCTGCACTTTCTCTGACTTAGGGATTTTTCCTCTACCTGCACTCTTCTGCCTCTGCAGAAAGCCTTCATTAAACATGTCCCAGCTCAGTCAGCCACATTTACAAACGTGTGCATACACAGCAGATTAACTGTGACACATCTTCCCTAGTGCAGTGGAAACATTCAAGGTTTCACCACCAGGACCCTGTGTTCTGCCTCCTCACAGAAGCAAGCAATATCATACTGTTAACTTTCTAACATCAACTAGCTATTCTCAGAGTTCTCAGTCATTGCAATGCCACTCAGTATTGCATTTTCTCTGCTTTTCATTATGTTCTAGTTCTGGATTGGACACAGATCTTTATTCCATCTCAAAAATCAGTTCCTTTCCCCTTTTCCTTTCTCTGCCTTTCCTCACTTTAGTATGTCATATAATATTCATCAAAATAAATCTCCACAGAAAGCCAAGACCTTTAAAAGACAATTTTAACTTTTGCTGTAAAATCTGCAGCCAAACCACATGGTAAACTAAATCTTTATGGAGTGGAATACTAAAAATGAGTTCTTAATTTTCTGTCTCTCCCTCCTTCTTTAGTTTTCAGAAAAATTGTAGTGATCATGTAACAGTACCTCAAAGTACATAAAATTCCACATTCTTCTTTGTTATGTGTTTTTAAATATCATGTACATATTAAATTTTTCTCACCTCCCTTCTGCAAAAACAAATTCTGCTAAAAGCAAAGCTTTATTTCTGCCTTTAATTTACAAAGTTCTGGTGTTTTCAGTGTCCAGGGCTGCAGTCACTCTCTGACTTGATTTGTTTTCATTGATTCTTTTAAAGCTTGCTCACCATTAGAAGTGCAGTATCTTCAGTGCACACTTATCCAAACGAAAGTAAAATTAACACTTCATGTTCATAGAAAGGACTGCTGATGAGCTGAGATGGACAGCCTTTTGGCTACGGTTGTAAGTGAAATCTGCTCATATTAGAATTTGGGCCTGCCCTTTTTTTTTTGGCTGGCAACTATATTGCATCCCTTTAAGAAGACACAAACTAGGTTAGGTCAGCTTTTCTGGTAAGAGAACAAAATTGTTGGAGAAAACACTTGGAGAAGAGTGGAGAGCCTACCAAGGGAAGCAACAGAATCACAGCATGCTCTGGGGGCTTGCTGCTCATACCAGGAGAGAACATTTTGAGAGCAGCAGGGAGCTAACAACCAGGGCAGTGAAGTGAAAAAAGAGACCATCACAGGGACCAGATGGGGCAGGATAAGATTTGCTGCATCTCATCAAGTCATTGAATGGACTGAAACTAAAACTGGAAATGAGGACACTATGAACCCAGGGACACCTGAAGCTTGTAGATGCTTTTTCCCTAGTATGTTTTTACTTTAGTTCCACTGTTGAGTACTGGATTTGATTCTACACTTACTCTGTGCTTTTTACCCTCAAACCCACATTTTGATGTCTTTGTGCTGTGCAGCCTAACAAGCAGATAGAAAACCCTACAAATGATATTTCACCAGACACAAAGAAGATACTATTTGTCATAAAGTCAACCATACACTACACATTTAAGAGCATCTGATCTGGAAGTCAGTGGCTAGCAGCAGAAAGTTGCCTTAAAATTATTTTACTTGGGCAAAAACTGGTGAATCTTGGGGCCAGGTAAGATCTGATTCTGTGCACAATGACCTTTTATTCAGAGAAATTTTAGCATAAAAACATCCCAGTGTCTTGAAAGGCTTGTATATGTGTTGTGACACCTGTGACTTTCATCTATTTCTACTTTCAAAGTTTCCTGCTTCACACTGGTAAAAAGAGCCATTTTCACAAATCTTTTGAAACCAGACTTGCCATTAAAGTCAAGAAGGACTAAGTAAGAAGAAGTCTTGGCACATGTTTAATAGTTCTAAGATCAGAAAAATCTTGGCCTTTACGAATCTCATTTCAGAACTGTTCATTTTTTTTCCTTCCTGCTTCGGCAAATAGCTAATGTCAATCAGTCAAATGCACACCTAAATGTGCAGCTAAGCCATGAAATATATATCTGTCAAAAGAAAGACCGAATATTGTGATACTGTCTATTTGTATTTAAATACTTAGGTCTATGTAGCAGTCTTTCTCCAAATTTTGTTTAAGATGATGCTTTTACCATTTCTTGTCTTTTTCAACAAGCAATGTTATTTTTTCCATTGAATAGAAACAGAATAAATCAAGACGGTACTAAAAGTTTCTAAGACATGGCTGTCAGATGTTTGAAAGAGTCCTTGAAAATTGATTTACTTTTTTTGAGGGGCATTTCATCGACCATAAAGGTTATCACTTTGACTAGAAGGAAAGGGGGGGTTAGTGAAGGAAAGGATGGGAAAAGGTACATATTAAAACAGAGGAGAAGTCATAGTAATGTCAAGGAAAGGAGTTTAATTTTCATAGATGTTGTGAGGGAGATTCCAGGCAGAGCTTCATCTAATGTATTTTGAGAAGAACCCATAGTAAAATCCTTAGATATTTTTGTACCCAATCATTTCCTGAAACAAAAATTTTAATACTTAGTACACGTTTTCAGGAAAGGCTTTCTATCATTTGCCCATAACTGTTGTACTTGCAGGCTGTCTTTGTGCCAAAATGTTGTCTGTACAATCTTTAGAGGAACAAGAAAATGCCATTCAGAGTTAAATTGCAGAAAATTATTTTTCCATTAACTGATAATGTTGAACTGACCATTTTAAGGACTAAATTATAAAAGTAGAAATTAAAACAGGTGCTTCATGCCATAGCAAAAAAGCAAGTGGAGGGAAAGTGCTACTCTTGATTTGCTGACAATCACTAATTTCTAACCATGCTGGATTTGCAAACATCCAGGATGTCAATAGCCCAAGATTAAACAATTCTGTCCTTAACTGTTTTCTTGATGGAGTCAGAAAGGAGAAAAAGAATGGTGGCAAGGGCTAATAAAAGATATGAAAACTTTTTGAAGCTGCTCACAGGTTTTCAGTGTTCAGAATAATCCTGCCAGAAGTGCATTAGTGCAGAGGGCTGGCCAACAGTTAAATGCATTCTAAAATTCTGCTGAGCCTTCAGCACTACTTGGACAGTGTGCATCACAGCAAGCATGCGTCTTTGTTATAGCTTCCCATAACACCTGCAGTTAAGATTATCTGACTGTTTCTAATTCAACAAGCCTCTTCAATGTTTAAAACGCTATCAGACTCTGAACTTTTAGTGATGAAGCCTCCCTCAATTTGTGCCTGGCCATGAACACTTAGTTTTTCTAAGTTTGAATGAAAATATGTCAGTCATACTAAATGACTAATAGCATAATATTTTACCACTACCATGCATCACAATAATTTGTTTTATGGCATTGTACTTTGTCTGTTAAAGAAAGCATTTGAAATGAATCACAGGCAAGGGCTGAAGTCTGCATATTTGTATTCAACCTGAGGGAAATAAATTTCAAATTGAAAACATTAAGAGCGTGAAGAAACATTAATATGCTTTGATAATTCTATTTTGTGATATATTCCAGTGCTATGTTGGAGCTCTCCATGTGCAAACAAAACAATGAGCAGAATTTCACTGTGCAAATGTCACAGTTATATATTAATACAATGAAAAATTCTTTTTGTGCTTCATTTTGCATTACAGTTCTGTGACAATTAGCAATTCTGTCCTGTCATTTCAGTTTTTACCCATATTTCCTCCCTGTGTTACTGTCTTAACCAAATCTCATGTCTTCAGTTTCCTGCCATTAATAACTAACCACTGACAAAGCTCACTCTGAAAGTGTCAAACATATTGCAGCATTATTACAAATGAGAAATTTGTCTCTTAGCACTTTCTATAGGAACTTTCTTTGGAATTTATCAAGACTATTCTTGTCCATCAGACACCCTCATAGGAAAAAAAGTTCCTGTCTTCAATTATATACTCTATATGCACCATGGAATTGGGTATCAAAAAGAAAAACTTCTGAAAGCATATTTAATGTAAAGGTAGCTTTCTAACCCAACCATTGCTATAGTTAAATTCCACTCCTCTTTCCTTTTGTCTTGACAGCATAGGAAGGCTGAGAAATTACATGACTTTCCCCCAAACTATTAAAGTACAATTTGCCAGGTATTACATTTTATAACACCCAAATCAATCTGTATTATATAATTGTCAGGGAAGAAGACCTTTAAACCGCAAACCTCCAAGCAACCAAGTCCAATGGGCCAAAGGGGAAAGAGAAATAAGTAGAAAGGGAACATAGTTTGATATCTGAAATACTGACTGGGGATGAAAAAAGCGAATAACTCTTGCCACATTAACTACATTCCACGTGACTTCCAGCTGCCTGACTTTTACGCTGCAAAAAGAACAAAATAGTATTTTGAGATTATGAATGTTTCTGAAGTATTTCAAATGAGTCAGACAGATAATGAAACATAAGGTGAAGAAGGTACTGGAAATGAGATGCATTTAGGGAGCTTTATTTTTCATAGGGAAGAATGACAGACTTCAGGGAAGGGATCAAGTTTGCTGAAAAAAGTCCTCTTTTTTTGAGGTGGTCTACAGGATTATCTGCTGATCACATAATCATGGAATCACAGCAGGATTGAGATTGGCAGGGACCTCTGGAAGCTATCTGGTCCAACCTCCTGCTCAAGCAAGGTGACTCAGAGCTTGTTGCCCAGGACCAGGTACAGACAGCTTTTGAATATCTCCAAGGAAGGAGATTCCACAGCTTCTCTGGGCAACCTGTGCTCGTGCTCGGTCATTCCCCCAGTAAAAAAGTGTTTCCTGATGTTCAGAGGCAACCTCCTGTGTTTCAGTTTGTACCCATTGCCTCTAGTCTTGTCACTGGGCACCACTTTGTACTCTCCCTTCAGGTATTTATATACATTCATAGGAACCCCACTGATGTCAGATAACACTCACTGTATCACTTGTCCTATTTTCCTATACAGCAAATAGCAAAGAAAATAAACTCCATTCTGATTCATTTAAGGTGACAAAGCAAAGGGTTTTCAGGTAAGGATCCATGGAGCTGACAGCAGAAAAGGATTTGAGGTAGCTATTGTAAAAAGTTCAATACAAATTCCAGGGTAAAATATTGAAAGTTGAGTGGCAAAAGATAGACATTGGGAAAGAATTGTAGTTACAAGTGATTAATGGTAAACAATTAGCAGCAGTTAGATGACAATCAGAAAATGGCAGGAACAGAGAATAATTGTTAAAAACAAAGTAGAAGCTAATTGCTGGTGTCTAATAATGTCAATCAATTGTTTAGAAAAGACAAGCAGTTGAAATGAAATAGCAGTTGCTTAGTTGCATGAATATAAGGAGATGTTCTTGGGTGGCAAATCAAAGCAGATGGAAAATGAGAGTAATAATGGTTGGTAAACTGATAAAGCCTGGTTGAACTAAACTGGATTAGGTAAAGTGGCATAACACAGAGAGGGATGACTATGCAAGCTGAGTAAACAGTTGGTAGACAACTGAATAAATGTGGATAGAAATGTCAATAAAGCTGTGGTTTTAAAAAAAAAATTTTCTGCACTGCCTAAAATTATTCTTCTAGAGGTGCTGATCTACAGTAAATTTAAGTCTATAAATAATTAATATCAATTTATTGTAGGTATCAGAATGCTATAGATCAGATTGAAAATTACTGCTCGCTGATGAAGGACTGGAAAACAAAAATAGCAGTCCTAAAATCCTAAAAACTGTAAATGAAAATATGTGCAATGCTTGGGAACAACCATTACAGTGACAGCAGTGCTGACATAAAGAAAGAAAAAGCAGTTTCTGGTGCTAAAGAAATAAATGTGCAATGAATTAAAGCAAGATGAGACAAAAATGCCAAGCAAGATGGAGATCCAAGTAAGCCTATTGTCATAAAGCCTATTCTCATAGTAACGGTTTTTACAATTCTCTGCCTTTGTTCGAATAACCCATTTGGACGTGAGCGGTGGGACAATGTTAGCCTGTTTCAATGATGTGTCTAATCCCAACCCATTTTCTTTCTACAGGCCACAGCAGAAGTAAACCTGTCATCTCTGAGAACTTGTTGATTTCCACTGTGATCTGGATCTAAACACAAGGATAGAGAAAAAAGCCATTTGAATAAATAGAGCAATTCTAGCTGGTGGGTCTTCAAACTCTTCTTTAAGTTGCTCTATTTCCTTCTTTATGCTTCCTGTGTTGTAACCCTTCATAAAATACATTGGGTTTTCTTTTCAATATTTAATTTAAGGTTCACTCACTGAAAATGGTGAAGAAGAAATAGAGTGGCAATATAAAAACACTGAGAAAATGTTACTTGGACTAGGTGATATTTGCCACTTAATGAAATTAGGCTTGGTATCCAGTGTTGGTCTATCTGGGGGATGAGATAATCTATGTGGCTTCAGCTCCATGCTAACCCTTGTTAACACCTCATAGTAGAGTACAATTGTGTATCTGCATGGTGTGCCACAGCTTTAATAGTCTCTAAATAAGATCATGTCTGAATTTCTCCCTGACAGTGTTGCATTTAGGGTTAGGGTATAAAATTCTTAGCTTTCTGCTGTCTCATTCACTTCAGTGTTGTATGGCTTTGTCCAACTAGTTCAATAAAGTAACTGTAATGAGTCTTAAACTCTTTATATTATAAAAAATATAGCATTCACCTTCTAAACTAAAGCAGGTAACCAAAGCACCACACTCCAGCTTGTTTAACTTTTCTTATTTCATTTGGGAATATTTTTCTGAATAATATAGTACAAATACAAAACAAGTGAGGATTAGGCTGCATCTCTTTCAAAGATATACATGTAGACTGAACACTACAAAGACAGTTATAATCTTGCTGTTCGTGGAGGCTATGGTCTTCAAAGTAGCAACGATTGGAACTTTGCAGGTGATTCTATCTAGTGTAAATAAATACAGATAGTTATCTGTATATATCAAAGCGGTAACAATACAAAAAACTTTGCCCATAATTCTGAAGTAAACTGTGGTTACCAGCTTTATCAATCTGGCAAAAGCAATGCAGCTTATCTGCGGAGGAAACAGACTTCAGTCAGGGAGTGACTGAGGACTGTAAAATGTAAACCAGACTTTTACAGACTTTAAAAACTTGTGGTATCAGGGGAAGACTTTTTTTTTTTAATAACTTTCCTTCTCCTATAGAAGTTTAGAATAGTTTGTGTGTGTCTAATTAAATAACATGAGAAGAAAACTATTCCACTGCACTCATTCTTCCCTATGGGGGGGAGGCTGAAAAAACAAACATATGGCACACGTTAATTACATTCCTTCAGACTTTATTTAGGAAGTACTTTAATGAGATGAATATGACATAAAAACTTATGGAACAGAATATTCTTAATAGAAGTATTAATATGCAGAAACCATAATTTATGCTTAAAATTAAAAAAAAATCCTTATAAACTAGGAGACCCACTGCTATAAAAAAAAGTCGTTTCAAGCCCAGATGATGACTTGAAAAGACTAAAATATGAAACAATTCTTGAGAGAAAACATGTTTTTCCATTCATTCTTAGCATATTCAAAATCTCTGTAATGATCATGCAGCCTTCCTTCCCACAAAGTCCTTTGTTTGCTGTCAAAACAATTGAAATATGGACAACAGAATGAAAAGGAAGTATACAGTAGATCATAATTTCTAGATCATATTTCAAGCTAGAAAGAGCTTCAAGGGTACTGCCTGGACTGGGCATAAAAAAGGCCCAGAGGACAAGTTTGATATTTGGGATTCAGGGTTCAACTGGACTCTGCTTGGGAAAAGTGACACTATGCCACTCCAGCCTCCTGGACTACTCAACTGGTGCCCAATGAAACAATCAGTATGGGTTGGACTAAGTCCAGGGCTGCTAGAAACTGCAATTATTTGTAATAATGTATTACTGTAGTGTCAAATCCCCTGTGTTATAAGAATGTGTTACAGACATTGCAACCTTGTTCTTTTAGAATCCCCCAGTAGCTTAACTCAAGTATCTAAGGGCAAACCAGAATCCCAAGAAAAACCAAAGTTAAGTAACAAGGTTTCCATAAAATAAACCAATCAAACTTAATATTTCATTCAATATCTTTGACTGCTGTGATTTTGAAAGTCCCCTTACAGTACTTCAGAAAGCACACTATTAAAAAAAAAAAAAAAAAAAGATTAACAAAAAGATTTAAATTGTAATTTTGAGCAAGTATTATCATGCTGCCATGAATCTCTTCTAACTACCTGCTCCAATTTTCTGCATGTGGCTCCCATGAATGGAAGAAGGATTTCTGGCAGAATTAGAATTTATGCGTAGAGAGAATTCTTGCTATGTACTTCTAATCTGTAACTGGGTCAGCTTCTCAGAAAAGACAGTAGGAAGCCAACAGGAAATTATTAAAAACTAAAAATAGTGGAATAATTTTGAAATATGAGCAAGAAAATTCTGGAAAAAAGATCATTGTGTGACAAAGGACACAACTTTCTTCTACCAACTTATTTAACAGCATATTCTCTGCATGCTTTTCAATACCTGGCAGACAAGTGAGGAAAGCATGAGGAACTCTGAAATGTACTTTTGAGTGCAATGTCCAGCTTCCAAGTCTTAAGCTTTGTTAACAAATGATTACACAAACATAAAAGAAGTTAAAGGACATTTCCAACCTTACTAAAATTAAAGCAAGAGAGTGGTAGGTTTGGAGCAGAGAGAAGTATTTATGTGAGAAATGTCTAGTTTTCTCTTTCTGGTGTATAAAAATATATGTTGAAACAAAACATTTCATACCTAACCCATAGTCTCTGAAAAATAAGATATATTCATTCTAATACACTATAATGGTTAAACATTTTCCACCTGTCATGGTTTTAGCTGGGATAAAGTTAATTTTCCTCCTAGTAGCTGGCATAGTGCTGTGCTTTGGACTTAGTATGAAAATAATGTTGATAACACACTGATATTTTAGTTGTTGCTGGGTAGTGCCTGTACTAGTCAAGGAGTTTTCCAGCTTCCCATGCACAAGCAGCCGGGAGGGGAGGGGGCACAGCTGATAGAGCAGATTCAAACATATTCAATATCATGTGACGTCATGCCCAGTATGTTACCTGAGGGGAGCTGACCAGGGTGGGCAGCAATCCCAGCTCGGGGGCTGTCGGCGTCAGTAAGCGAGTGGTTTCATCATTTGTTGTTTTTTTTTTTTCCCTCCTCCCGAGGTTTCATATATCTCTCTCTCATTATTTTCTTTTTCATTAAAGTACTATTATAATTATTACTGTTATTACTGTTTTATTTTAATTATTAAACTGTTCTTATCTCAACCCATGAGTTTTCTTACTTTTGCCCTTCTGATTCTCTCCCCCATACCAGAGGAGTGGGGGGAGTGAGCGAGCAGCTGTGTGGTGTTTAGTTGCTGACTGGGGCTAAATCACAACACCACCCCAGTGCCAGGACGCACAGTGTATGTAGGACAGTAGCACTAGCCTGACAGGAAAACAAATTCACAGGTTTGTTGTTGGCAGCAAGGGGAGAAAGGGAACACAAATAACTTCTGCTTTAATGAAAAGAAGTTTCAAAAGTCCAGGATCTGCTAGGTTTTCTCAGATTTTTTTTATTTTTTTCCAATGCTAAGCGTGCCAGTGTCACGATCTTCTTCCTCCCAAGGCTAGGCTGCCTGGGCCAACGTGGGCAACGTAGCTGCCTGGCCTTGAGAAGCCTCAGCAAAGGTCTATCCCTCCTTCACAAGCTCAGACTCTTGCTCTTGGTCCCTGCCTGAGAGATGCTGCAGCCACAGCTGTATGTTGCCATGTCCTTCATTGACCTGATGCTGGCTTGTGGACTGATCTTCCTAGTCTGACTGTGGACCTGCCTTGTCAATGTGGACTTGCCTGATGAGCACCAAACTTTAGCTGAAGCAGGGTATCATCACTGTGCCTGCTCTGCTTGCCTTGCATGGGTGCGGTAGGACTCCCTCGACCACCACTGCCTCTGCCTGCCTTGCTGCCACACTCAGCTCCTGGCTGCCCTACCTATACGAAGCATCCCACCCTTGCTACTCCCTGACAGAACTGGAGTTTCCTCTCTGGTTTTGATCTATAACATTTTCTTCACAGGCTTTTTCCCCCAGATATAATTACTATACTGAATATGGGATGTGAGGTGTGACTTAAGAGGAGGAGGCTCTGGGAAAAACTGTAGGCCATTGTATACCCTGAGGGACTAAATCCAGGGGTATAAACAGTTCTGCAGGAACTGTGGACTGAAATTCCTGCCTGTCACAGAAGCAAGACACTGCTAATCAGCTGATTTACAGTATCCTACAGCTCTGAAAGATGGATTGTTTGCAAGAACCACAGACCAGTTTGCCTTTCTACTGGCTCTCCTGTGAGATGTAATTCCAACAGCAAGTCAAAAAAGGATCCATCTCAGTGAGACATATGATCCAGGAGTCCTTGTCTGTAAAAGAAGTAAAGTCTGATTTGCTCATCTCTTGCTGCCTCAAAAAGCCCAGACTTTCAAGCCTCCTAATTCCAGGGAGTTTACAGGGAACTCCTGAAGGCTTTCTAAAGGAAACTGGCATTCTGATGGGGCCAGGCACACTAAGTAATTGTGTTTTACGGACAAAAATGTCTAAGAAGCTGAAATGCACAATCCTTTCTGGCCCCTAGGAAGTTTGCTTTCTGTTCCTCTGAGACTTGATCATGTTTCCAGCTCTCCACATCCTCTCCTTGAACTGCAGACTCTTAGCCTAATGGAAGTCAGTACTTCCGTCTGGGAGCTTCTCTTCCTTCAAAATGCTTTTTCATCCCTAGGAAAATAACCACCTCCCTGTTGGTCCCAGAACCATCTCCAGAGGGGTCTGTCTCATCCAGTCACTCTCCTTATAGAAATACAACCCACCGCCCAAGAGAAAACATCACTAAGAGATGCTGCCTCTTATGTTAGACAGTGGGTCAAGGTTGGGATAGAAAGTAATAAAGATGGCATAGAAGAACAGGTGTAGAAGGAAAGTATGGGCTTGTGGTGGGTTGACCCTGGCTGAGCACCAGGTGCCCACCAAAACTGCTCTATCACTCCCCCTGTTCAGCTGGGCAAGGGAGAGAAAATACAATGTAAGGCTCATGGGTTGAGAAAAGGACAGACTCAACTTGGTGAAAATTAATTTAATTTATTACCAATCAAATCAGAGTAGGGGAATGAGAAATAAAAACTAAATCTTAAAAGACCTTCACCACCCCCCTCCCTTCTTCCCAAGCTTAACTTCACTCCTGATTTCCCTTCCTCCTCCCCCTCAGTGGTGCAGGGGGACGGCAAATGGGGGTTGGGGTCAGTTCATCACACGTTGCCTCTGCTGCTCCTTCCTCCTCAGGGGGAGGGCTCCTCACACTCTTCCCCTGCTCCAGCGTGGGAGTCCTACTATGGGAGACAGTCCTTCATGAACTTCTCCAATGTGGGTCATTCCCATGGGCTGCAGTTCTTCAAGAGCTGCTCCAGGGTGGGTCCCTTCCATGGGTACAGTCCTTCAGGAACAGACTGCTCCAGTGTGGAGTCCCCCACAGGGTCACAGCTCCTGCCAGCAAACCTCCTCCAATGCAGGCTTCCCATGGGGTCACAGCTTCCTTTGGGAGCATCCACCTGCTCTGGCATGGGGTCCTCCATGGTCTGCAGTGGGACAGCCTGCTTCACCATGGTCTTCACCATGGGCTGCAGGTGAATCTGTGCTCTGGTGCCTAGAGCGCCTCCTCCACCTCCTTCTTCTTCACACTGACCTTGGCATCTACAGAGTTCTTTCACATAGTCTCACTCCTCTCCAGCTGCAATTGTTGCTGTACCACAACTTGTTCACCTTCCTAAGTATGTTATCCCAGAGGCTCTACCACCATCACCGAAGGGCTCAGCCTTGTCCAGCGGCAGGTCCATCTTGGAGCTGGCTGGCATTGGGTCTATCGGATATGGGGAAACTTCTAGCAGCTTCTCACAGAAGCCACCCCTGTAGCCTCCCCGCTACCAAAACCTTGCCATGAAAACCCGATGCAGCAATTTATCTGAGGAGCCAGAAATCATAATCACAGAATTCTACGGTTAGCACACATAGTTGTCATCTCAGAATGAAGTTTTCTAACAAAATTGGGGTCAGTACCATATCCCTGCAGAGCTGAAATGCAGTACTTGTATTTAAGAATCCAAGAAAAAATTACCAAACCAACTATAGGATCATTAGTATAATCTCAACAGGATGAAAAAGGGTAAAAACAAATTTTGAAGAAAAGTATAACTGAAGTCATGAAGGTAACGAGAAAATGGAAATAATGCAATGGACATTTTTTTTTGCCAAAGGTATAGTATTCCGGATAACCTAATAGCTTCTTATGTTACAATAACTGTTTTTCTAGACTAAGAAAACCAGATTTAAGTCAAATGACAATACTGGAATAAAACAAATAGATAACTGGCTATTATTAAATTTATCCTGGAAACTGGATGCAGTTACCTTTTGCTAAGTTTAATAATTAAAGTTCAGGACTGGAATTTTTAAACTTGTTCCTTGCTTTTCCTGTAGTGGCCCTTAAATATACTTTACATAGCTATTTCAGTTAGCAAAACTACTTGAGCAATCATAAGGTGAACATCAAGTAGAATCTGAGAAGCTCCTTTATCACTTTAAATTAAAAATAAAATTGGGCAACTTCAAACTGTATTGGTACTATAATGTTATAGCCTACATTTTCTGAGAACTTTGAACACCCTCAGTAAATAAGAAACCTGATAAGCAAGTGGAAACATAAGATTATTACCTGAAAATGTCATTTGGCAGAAAGATATCTCAGCTTGTCAAAAGACATAAAATAAATATTTCTATAAACCAAGGTAAATTTGTTTCTGTACATTCTTGTAGTCTCCATAGTAAGTAGTTATGCTGTGCAGATGGAATTTTACAGCTAACTTAGATTATACAGGCCATGTGCTACCTCAGTGTTTCTTGAGGAATCAGGAGAGAGGGGGAAGAGGGAAAATTGTTTTTATGGATTCCCTTGGAAATTATTGCTTCTTTAGTTTCTAACATCACCCTTAAAATGATAGAGATCCATCAGTCACAGTTATTGCTAGGGTGCTAGACACTCTCATACTTCCTCAGACTTAGAAATCCCAGAGATGGAAATACAAATTGATCAACAAGGTGGTTAAACAAACAAGCAAGCAGACAATATGTATTGGGAAAAAAACGTCCCTAGGTACATAAAAGCCCACTAAAAAAAGGCTACTATCTGAATTAAGATATTATGTCACTTCTTATTAATTACTTTTTTTCCTTCTTCAACAAATACTGATGTGGCAAAGGAAAATGTTACCAAACTATCTTAAAAGATATCAATATCTGCCTATACATTGCAGGTAAAAATCAGGCTCATTGTTGCAGTGATGCTGAAAATAAGGAATATTAAAATACAAGTTTTGCAAGATTACAGAACTACAGCATTATTTATGTGGAAGAGACAACATGAATTTACAGAGCAAACAGCTTGCAGACAGTCACACAATGTACCTCTTGCTCACTTTGAATTGTAGACTATATCATATTAAGTATCTGAGACTCCGTCTGCATGGCCACTAAACAGACATACAGGCTGAGATTAAATCACTTGAGGCAGAAGAAATATTCCCACTGACATCAACAGGCTCTTGGTCATGTCCAGATGCAACATTTCTTATATGAGCAACATTAAAATATAAACATATTCTTCGGTTCACTATCAATAAGTATGTCAGACATCCCCCAGATGCACAGCATAATGTTAGCTACTGTGTCAGAGAGCATAAAACATGTCTGAGCATTGGCGTTTCCCAGTTTGTATTGTTCCTTGTAGGGCATTCCACTTTTAATATTTCATTGGAGGCTGCAGATCTGCCTCTCCATGCAGATCTGCCTCTGCAATGGTGTCAGGTCATTCCAGATTTGCTGTGCAATACCTGGATTCTCAAGTGTCTCATTATGAGACTGCTAAAAGCATGACAATAGGCCTTCTAGGCTACAGCACCTATTTCTGTGCACTAGATTTCTAATAGATGCTACTGATGGATGGCCTCCCAGATATTGTCCTTAAAATATTGTGGTAGCACCACAATCAGAAACAGGCCCTATAGATTTACAGAGAAGACATATTTGGGACTAGTGTTGTGGGTCACTACATCTCTACTAACATTTACACTATACTGAAGAAAATAAACAGCTCAGGTCCTGTGTTATTATACTGTTAATAAATTTAATATTAGCTACATTTGACAAGTTAAGAAGAACTCATCCACAGCATGTTCCTAGGGGCAATGGAATTAAAAACTGTGTTCAAATATTCTGCAAATTTTAGCTTAGTGTTGCAAAATAAATCACTGTGACAAAGTAAGAAAAACACTTTCCTACCTTGGAGAGAGAAGGAAAGATCTCAATAGAGAAAAGTATTTTTCTTTTTCTTTCCATTTTGCCCTTCAGTACAGAGGATTTATTTATTTGTACTACACCTAACTGCACATGTAAATTATATTCTGGCCATTTTATCCTGGTCTTCATTCTTCTAGGAGCATCTTTGCTGTCTTCCATTTAGTTTAGGTGAGTAGTGGCCTCTACATTTTAGGAGGGCTGAACCCATGCAGCAAGAAAACATAAACTGTCATGAAAGAGAAAAATATAAGGACTCCAACAACAATCTCTATCTAAAAATGAAAGCTCTCGTGAAGAATTTCAGATCATTGGGCTTGGTTTATTACTTGTTTATTCATGCTATGGGACCATTCTGCAATTGTCAGTTTCACAGACAAATACACACAATAACTTATCATACATTTTCAATATAGAAAGAATGAAAACTTCCTGATTTTGTTTTCACTTTCCAGTCATATTTTTCATTGTTTGCTGGTGCCATAATTGTTGCTGATTGTGATGAGATTAACTAGTATTTTGAAAAAAGACGCAGTGTCTCTCAAAAAGGACTTTCATCTTACGCATCTGTCTTTATCACTAGTTTGAGCTTCTAATGCTAGGTGTTAAATAATAAGAATTCAGACCAGCAGTTTTCCCAAATATGTTTACATCATCAGTACTAAAACTGAGAAGGTTCTCGTCTTTCCTCCTGCTTCCAAGTAACTTGTTTCCTTCCCAAACCCTCCCATCAGAATCAGATGGATTGTAGCCCTGCAAACAACAATCTAGTTGGCTTTTGAAACAAAGAAGTTTCTGGTGAGAATTAGAGTAAGTGCAAATTAATAAAGAACAGAATTAGCAGACACATGGACGAATATGATCTCTTCCCAATGGGGAAGAGTAAACAGGATGTCTGTAAAGGAAAGTCCTCCTTCATAAACCCATTAGGGTTTTCTGAAGGGATTAAAAGCAAATGGATAAAAGCCAGTTGCTTTAAAGTAAGCTAAGCATTGCAATGCTGTGCAAGCCAGGAGGGAAGGACCGTGCTTGCGTATTAGTCAGGAAACATGCAAGATGAAGGAACAGCCAGTTCTTGCAAGGAACGGACAAAGGGCAAGTACGGGATCTGTGCTGTTCCAAATATTCATAAATAACCTGAAAAGTAATACAAGACCAGAGATAGAAGAATATATTAATGATACTAAATTATTTGGAGTAGCAAAAAAGAGGGCCAATTTTAAAGATGGCTTCAGGGAATACATGACATGACAATAAATAGCAAATGAATTTCACTGAAGATGAACTTAAGGTGTTGCACAGAAAAAAGATGTAATTTCATATATAAAATGATGAGCTTTGAATTGACTGTCGCAAGGAGGGTGGGTTTCAGTCCAAAAACTAGGAGGTATCAAATAAAACCAGTATGAGCAATTTTCAAATAAAGCCAGTGAATATGAGCTCAATACAACCAAGTTTAATAACAAACAAAAAGAGAAAGTTTTTCCCACAACTGGAGACTGATCTGTGGAACTCATTGACAAAGAGTGTTGTAGGTGCTGGAGTTTTCTTTGGATTCTAAGGGAGGCTTGACAAGTTCACAGAATAGAAATCTATTTGGTGGTGTTAAATACGAAAAAGTTTCATCTGTCACTGGAAATCCCTTATTTGAAAATATCTGTAACCTAGGAA
The DNA here is from genome assembly GCF_963921805.1 of Phalacrocorax carbo. Classification (NCBI taxonomy): domain Eukaryota; kingdom Metazoa; phylum Chordata; class Aves; order Suliformes; family Phalacrocoracidae; genus Phalacrocorax; species Phalacrocorax carbo. The sequence continues at coordinate 78,858,627 of NC_087514.1, read as the reverse complement.
CATATTAGGCAGAATATATTACATATGGTTGCCCTATTCCTACTTTTACCTTAGCAGTGTCCTGTGGCAATTGTGGAAGGCAAGATGTAGATCTTGGTCTGCCGTTCTCACTAAACACAAATTAAACTAAACACAAACAGTGGGTGAGTTACAATAATAAGTGTTTTCATCAGTGACATCTATGTCTTTGGATGTCGAGTCAATATGGAAGAGGCTTCCATACCCTCAGCTGTTGTGATGGAGGGAAAATGATAATTTTTTCAAATTGATAACCACTTCTGCATGCAAGACAAATTTAACAGACCTCCACCTAATTCACCCAGTGATCTACTACGATCCTGTTATTCATACGACTATGCATTTATTGGTAGGAGCTGAGAGGTTCATGAATCACAAATAAGTAACACTATGAAGCACATTGCCACACTGAGCTTATATGTTCTTGAAGTAACACCTGACTCAAAGCTTATCTGCTTCAATGAGTATGTATTCTCTGAGTTTTGTCAGCTTCCTAAGAGGCCACAGATCTTGGTTTTGTGTGGGAGGGTGTACATGTATACGTGTATGTGTGTAACTTGAATCCCCTGGCTAAAACTGATGTAAGTATGTAAAGCAACTGATGTAAAGAGGAGCACCTCTTTAGAGACCAAGTGCTCACTCTGGGCAATATTATTCCCAGCAGACTGAAAAGAACGCACTTTCTAAAAACACCTTCTAGTTAGAAGTTGTTTCTCTACCGTTGACTTTGGGCTTGTTTGGTACATTCAAATAAAAATTTTGAATCTAATTGATATTATCCAAAAACATAATAACATGAATGACGTAATGAGAGTTGTTATATGTGTATGCTCCAAGCTAGATGTTTTACCACTGAATTTCAGATATTTTCCTTTGATGACTTTTGTATTATTCCAGGATATGCATAACTCTATTAATTCAGTTTTGTCTCTCTGAAAGGTATTGTGTAAAAAGGCTGCTTTTTAAAAAGAAGCAATTTGATATGAATACAGATGATTATAAAATCTAAAATAAAGACATTTTGTTCCCAAAGTCCCTAAGGAAAAAAAAAAGCCTATTCTATAAAAATATTGCAAGAAATATCCTTAGGATGAGTGTTGGTATTATCTACTAGGCACTAATACTGAACAACATGAAAATATTTTCCATTCAGTGATATCAGGCTTGCTGAATAGTTGAAGCAGTAAACTGTTTGAACATAAAAAGCCTGTCTTCTCTGTGGATTACTGACTTGTTCTGATTGCCTGTGTGTGAGAACAGTACATCAGAAAGCAGCTTGACATTTGACATATTATTTAGAGTGCAATATTGGGTATTTTCAGAGCGAGATGAGATTATTTATGCATCAAGCTGGCAACTTACAGTAAAGGAGACAGGAGGAGAACTTTGATTTAGGACTGTGACTAGAAAATTAGACCTTTTCTTAGGTCACTCTTTTTTAGGGTCATTATTTAACAAAATATGTCAAGTAACAAATATCTGACATTGTAGACCTCCATCCTTCCAGATTAAAAAACACTTTACAAAGTCTATTTTAAAATAAAATTAAAAAAAAAAAAAAAAAGAACACAGAATGCAAACACTTCTGACAAAACTTGAAAGACCATACTTCATTAGTTCATGGTTTACATCCCAGTGCTACATAAAAGCAATCATTGTATTTCTGAGAGTGAATATGCACAAATAAGAGTACAATATGCTGGCAAAACTATCTGTTAACTATCTATTTTGCCTCTCATTATGGCCTGAAAATCCAGCTAGTTGATTTAGAATATGCAGAGATTAAAAATGTCTACTCTACCTAAATAGAGTCAGTAGAAATAACAGAAGATATCTGGGACATTCTCATTAATTATTTGTTGAGCAGTTCTTTCCAACCTAAGTTATAAGGACATTGTCAAAGATGGTGATCCAAAATATGACTTGTTTTTGTTCTTCTTCCAGTGAAATAGATGTCAATTTGTTTCCTTATTTTATTTTTCTGCTTGTTTCACATTTGTGCTTCTGATTAGGTGTTAGCCTTGATATATGTATGTCATCTGGTTTACATACTCTGATATACATGAGGAACTCCAACTATAATTTACCATGGTTAGTCATAATGTAAAACACATCAACTCAAAATAGCTTCCATTTGGCTATGCGCATTTTTGAGCAGTTAAAACATTTAGGAATGGTTACCAGAAATGCTGACTCCTTTCCTCCGGAAAAATAACTTCCGTTATCTATGCAATGTTTTGGCTTACATTTTATGTTCTTCTGTATGTTGAAGGTGACATACTGTCATTACCTTTTTTGCTTCTTTTTTGTAAGAGACACGCTATTTCTTCACTTTGTTCTAATTCTGGGTTGTACATTTGTTGCTTTGCAGGACACAAAAATGCAATGTAAGAGCCTGTACAGATCTGAACAGTTAAGAGATAAGCCATAGTAAAACATGGAATGCTGCCTCTGTATTTCAGTAGCATGCAAAAATACTAACTACCAAAATTTTTCTGTAATTTACAAATAGCTGTTAAAATTTTAAAGCCTCCTTTTTCCCACAGTTTTATTTTTCTCAGTCTTGTCTCCTTTTTTTTTTTCTTTTTTTTAAAATAGTGAAATCTTACAAGACCAAGGGAATGGTTTGCCACTTGGGATACGATGCTTTCAGCACTGAAACCTGTTGCAAAATCGTAGCTGAATCCAGGCATCTTCTGCTCAACATGTCATTTCGTAATGATAGACTTAAAATACCAATGCTTAGTGTGATTGGCTGTACTACAGGCAGTGAAAGTGGAGGAAGGGAATATGTTTATCAGAAGAATATCTCTAAAGCGTGTGAGAGGAATTTCACTCTAAAGGTAAACATACACTAACTCTGGTATTTTTTCTTCTGATTAGCAAATCAACAGTGAACCTGATTTATTATCAGACATTGATCCTGGGAGGATGAAAGCAGTACCTTACTCCAGGGAAAGCATTAAAGTCACTTCCAGAAGAGAGAAGAAATGAGAAACACTGAATGGCCCTGATATCACGAGCATCAGGTGGCTGCAAATCAGACTGGCCTGGAGATTTAATTGTGAGGTTATCAGAGATAAATCAGTTTCATTGATCAGTAGCTGCTTGGAAAGAGTCAAGTCATCAATGGAATGTCAGAATGCTGGTGACATCATCTCTCCAGAGGGTTTAGTGAGGATTCAGTTCAACGTGACATTGTCAAAATGGTGATACATAAGGGACAGGTTTTTTTCCAGTTTTGCTACCACTTTACATGGCAAGATGTAAATCAAATGGATCTCTTCAATATGTTTAGAAATAAGAGGTGGCTGTTCATCCTAGTTCTCCTGAAATTTCTCCCTTCTATATATCAGCATGAGCCTACATTTGTATGAAGGAAAGCAGAATGGGAATCTCAAAATCTGAGCTAATCTTCCTTTAGTTTTCAAAATCTCTGAAGTTTAGATGTGTCTGGGTTGTTTTTGTTTTGATTTATGACACTTTGTAGGTGGGAAGGTGCAGCTACTTTGAAATTCCAGTCATGATTCTGGCTTAACTTTAGGCTCTCTGAAGTGAATGGTTTTTGAATCAGGCCAATCTCTAACTGGTGAATTTCAACAGCTGTGGAAATGAAACATCTTTAAGACAATAAGAGACAGATGACATGGAGGACTCAGGGCTGCCTTGTAGCTAGGGCCAAAATGAGATGGGAATAGATGAGTATCATTAAATACCCGTCAAAGAGCACTGTCCAGAGAAAAAGAGAATTGCTCTCACTTTGATAAAGGGGTAGGAGTAGCCTGAAGCCTAGTATAGAGATATACAGCTGAGATATGAAAAGGTAGAGACTCCATTACTTATACTAAGGTTTTGAAATTCTGCACAGGCTGATTAATTTCTCTGCAAGACAGTACATGCCATGGGAATGTAAGGGCAGCTTACAGGGAAGAGGGTGGTTCAGACTGAGGAAAGAGAAAAAAAATTGTTTTCTACCTTATACATTCCCTTCTTTTTCTATGTGAGTCACTATTTTTCATACCACCACCACCACCACCCCTGCCCCAATCCCTTCTTTGCTGTCAGAACTCAAACCTTGTATTTGTATGCAAGCAATAAGGAATTTCTTATTTTCTGATTCAAGGACTGCAAGAGTTAACTTCTGCAGGTGTCAAGAAAGATGTTCTTTTCCTCTGATCTTAACATGTCTGTTGAAGTATGCAATTTTTGCATAGTTTCCTTTGAACATCTGACATCCACCTACATGATAAGAATACATCCTCTCAGCCACAGGAACCACAGAGTTAGTTGTGGAGCAGTCATGTCGCTTGATCGTTCAGTTACCATCAGGCCTTTCATCTTCAAGTATCTGGGATATAGAATTACGCCAGCAGAAATGATGGTAAAGGTAATGAAAGTCTTGGCTGTGGGACAGTCTCTCATCACAAGATCAGCAGCAATGCCAGGTGTTCCAGACTCCTAGTGCTCAGCTCCTTCAGACAACATGACTATTTATGGGGTCAATATATGGCTGCCACCAGGGAGCTGATCTAGCTTAACATGTACACACAAGAGAACAGCCACTGTTGTCTGAGCATTCTTCTTCCCTTAGGATACACAACGGAAGGATGGAGTATTACATATGGTGAGCTGCTAACCTGAGGGAAAGGACAGAGGTTCCCCTCTCGTAGCTAACAAAGACAGGTGCCCTGAATCTCCTAGTGTATTGGAGACATGGTTGTGTCACTAACCACTTTCATACACTGGCGGTGCTTGGAAGCTATTGCTGGACACAGGTCAAGCTACAGCTCTAGGAGAGCCAGTAGAGTCAGTGTTGAAGGATAGTGTGTCTGCCATATGAGCCATCACTTACAGTTAATAAAACTGGTCTGTAATTCAAATGAATTATGGTTGGGGGTGTGTATGGGGGGGTGACTGCCAGTCTTGTCAAAGTTGCTTGAAGACCATTAACAGGCAATTCTTGTGGTTTTGATAGCAACTGCTGTGTGGTGTGGATGGCTGGGCATTTCAAAACATTTTCATTGTGAGTTGCAGGTCCCTCAGATCTTAAAATTAACTTTTATGAGGACTAAAATACATAAGAGCTTTAACTGTTATGGCTGTTGTTTATTCTGGAAATCAAGAAGTAAAAAAGAAATGAATGTGACACTGATCCTCATCTCTGATTTTACTAATTATATTAATTCCCATGAGTAGCTTGGATCTTTAGGAGTATCTTAGGTCAAAGTAGTACTTGCATAGGAAAAATGGCAGTAGAAATTATTGCAGATAAACACAGCATAAGAGTTTATATTCATTTAAATGACACCAATCTGTTAAAAGATTTTTTTATTATCAGATCAGTATATTTAAAGAGTATGGGAGTTCAGTGGTTCACTCTCAGCAAATTAAAAATGAAACTAAATATGGAAGTTCTCATATAACTTCAGTAACTGAAATGCTTCACTGTTTTTAATGGTAGTTCTCTTAGCCTTTTATGTGAAGAATTGCAATATTTATTTAAAAATATTCGTTGTATGGGATATTTCATTCCATTAGCTTTTCAAGAGAAAGGTTGATAATCTAAAATCTGAGAATCCATAGGGAATATCAACACTGTGGGACAGGGATCTGTGCAGAGCTCCCTGGGCTAGACTGGGAACTGGAGTAATACTGCTGCATGACTATGGTGCTTCACTTGAAATAAACAGTTGACAGAATTCGTGACCAAAATTCCCTTTTTAGGCTTTGCTACTGCCAATGTTCCTCAAGGGAATAAGGTGGCATCCTCCGTGCAGTTCTGAGCAAAGGTCTCTTGTCACAGCATGTGTGGGAACAGGGTAGTACAGACAACCCTCCCCTTTGGCACAACTGTGCCTCAGAAAATGCTGTAGCTGAAATGGTGTAGCAGAGAACTCATGAACACACTAAGCAGGATTTGTAAAAATTCTTAGCACGACCGAGAATGGTTTATGTGGATGTACTAAATGATCTTGATTAAATTCCTATCTTTTTGTTGCCTAGCAAAAGGATATATTTTCTATTAGATGGCCACTTTTGAAATATCTGACATAATAAGTATTCCTATTACAACTTCTATTAAAATCTACCACAGTTTAGATGGAGGCAGCCAATTCTCATAATTCCTTTAAACCCCACCCCACCCCCAAACATAAATATTACATCACATAAACCTTTTGAAGTCTTGGGAATCCTGTTTCTTCTTTCACTGTCAGAATGCAGAATTTTACTAGCCTGAATACTGGAAATAAAAAAAAAAAAGGTAATTCTCTACAGCAGTAATCTAGTCTCATTGTATAAAACATGGTGAGATAGTCCAAGTCATAATTTCTGCTTAATAAACCCATTTACGTAACACAGTTCAATCAAGACATTCTGAGTGTCAAATAAGTTTTCATTGTCTTTCTTTCAGTTGAGCTGTCTCTCAGACTACTCTTCCCAATGAAAGCCCATTATCCACTAAGAAGATTACTTGAATCCATTTTGTTTGGCTGGTTTGAAAGAAAGCTCACCTTAGTGTCATAATGATATGGCTAATCAAAGTGTACTGGCACAATGGAAAGTTCCTTCTACTGTTTTTTTTAGCTTGGGAAGTTTTATATTAAGCTTTTCCTTTCCCCAGAGATTTTCTTTACTGAATTATTTTATTCTAAATTTGACTTAAGGACCAATAATTCAAGTAAAACATGATGTTTATTCTCCATTTCCTCCCTGTCCATCTCTCTTCTCCAGTACGGAAAATTTAAGGTCCTTGTGTAACAGAACATCCCCTCCTTGGAAAGAAAAGCTATTGTATATGTTTAATTAGCATGAATCTAGACTCCTTTAATATTTAACCTAAGCTTAGGGATGGGTTATCCTGGCCATCAGCAATTACCCATTTAATCAAGGACAAGTGTTCCTTTTAGAAGAAAATTATGGAAAGTTGGCAAGAGAAAATAGCCTTAAATTGTCTTTGCGTAACACGAAACCATATATGGATAAAAAAGGTTAAGGTACTTCACCTTTAAAGACCATCAAGACCCCCAAAGAGAGGAAGGCATGCACAGAAGAATCTGAAGGGGAGCAAAGAGGAGTAGCTAATGCCATTACACAACCTATGAAGATTAGAATGAATAAGTATTAGATAGGTAGAATATGTATGGACTTATTGTATACATATAATGAGGTAGCTGGCTTTGGTGTGCTTGATTTCTGGAAAACCACCGAGCACCCAGGCTTGTGCAACCCTGAAATAAACTAGCAATGTCTCTCCTGAGTGTGTGATTATTGACTCCCGTGTGACGAATCTGCTTTTCGGACAACACTTGTCCAGACAGGTGCTGCATTAATAGGTGGAAATTTAGCACATATAGTGAGCCAGGTCAAGGGATGCACTAACAGTATGATCACTATTAGTCTAGTTGTGCCTAATGACTCTTCACGGCCAGATTCACTAATAGTGGAGTTTCTTGAAGCAACAGAAATACAGGTTCTTATCAGATTGCCGGTGATAAATGCACTGTCTGCAAAGCATGAGCGAGTATAAGGCACTAAAACACAAAATAACAAGCTTGTTCTCTAAATTTCCTGGGGAATCACTTGGTATAACCAAATGCTCAAGTCTTACCCAAAAGGCATCCCTTTGGGGGAGAAGAGAGGTTCAGCCTGTCAACTGATCCCAGTAGTCCGTGATGGTATCTTCCCTACATCCCCCTCTCTTGAGGTCACTTTATACTATTTTACCTTTAGGTGGAGCTTGAGTGACTGTAGTCATACATACCTTCTTTACCAATTGGTGTAGAAATTCCTTCCTTTGATTTAAAGATATAGCCTAAGAGAACTTCAGAGCGCATGCTCAGTGAGGGTTGGTCGTACCTTGGAGGCAGGCAACTTTGGGATGGAGGTGTATGTTTTAGTATTATAAAGAGGTCATAATGAACAAAATTAATCCATGGGGCAGAATGTTATGGTGCTGGTCAGGGCATGGGTCCATGATTCCATCTAGTTCCCAGACCTGCAGTGATTTATGGACGAGTTTGGCTGTGAAGCCTTCGTTCCACTCCTTCCTCCAATTATCTCTCTTACAACTAGTATACTGAGCTCCCCCAGTGTCCCTAACATCTAAGAGTGCAGGTGGCGTTGCTTAGGGAACAATCGCTGAACCGTATTTCACCCTGGAAGTTAACATTTATGAAATGTGGATATAACTTTAGTCTCAATAATTTCAACCTCACTAATTTCACCCCCAGTAATTATTCCACAACAGGCTATAGATTAATGTCCCACTCATTTCAGCTTTGGTGTGTTGGATGGAGAAGTGGGGTCAGAACCTGTGTTTCTCACACTGTTCTGTAGTCCTGTGAGCATGCAGAAGACTAGAAAGCTTGCAAGGTCATGTTACCTAGTCTGGTTAGCTAGTGCTAGACTGTAAAATAGAAATGTATAGTACCTAATTTCTGTTACTGACAGAACTATTGTTTACACAATATACTGTGCATATTGTTTCTCCATGCTTCTTAAATTAAAATGAAGATTGATTTGTATCAAACATGTCCAAAGTGAAACTGTCGAAGTAGCTATCTCCATAACACTGTGACACACCTTGCTGTGTTTCCTGATGAGAACTGAGGCATGTGGGAAAGTCATGGACTTGTGCTGCCTACTGGATGGCGTATGGTTCACTTCCCAAGGACAAATAAATTGGGATTACTGTGATTTAGTACTTATTCTGGATTTCCAGGGTCTGCTTTTGTCTCTCAGTCTATCTGATGTCAAAATTTGCCATTAACAGGCTGGAAACATCAGGATAGTCCATGTACTTGAGTACAAGTCTCTCCCTTTGGTCACTATGTCATTATTCCCATGGAGCTAAGCTTAGAGCTATTCAGTGCTGTCTCCTATAGAACTAACTTTCCAGAATACAACTCACAAGTTAACTAGCTGAAAGATAAGCTTTGTTTTAGGTGAGTCATGTAATCTTTTTGCTATAATAACAGGAATTCTCCAGACTCACTAGAAAGACCTGTGAACTAGGTTAGACTATGAAGATTCATGGACTTTAGCAAATTCCCAGCCCTGAGAGAATAATATTTTTATTTTTTTTTTATCTGCTGGCTGAAGAATTAGGGAACTGGTGAATAATTGCACTTTTGGATAAGTCTCAGTGACAAGCTTCAAAGAACAAATGGATTACAATTACTAGCCATGTTCCTCAATGCACTCCTGGAATGTACTAAAATCCAGCAAGGGGTATAACCACCCTATCTATAGCAGAGAAAACAAAAGCTCTAGTAAAATCTGCATAATCATAACAATCATAACCAGACTTTAAACAAAAAGCCCCATGAATTTTTTCTTTTAGGATTCACACCTTTAAACTACATCAGCTGTACGTCAGGCAGATGTTATTTGCAAGCATACAATTAATTTGAACAAGCATTTTAGCTCTCATGTCAGCTGGCAAGACCACAGTAAAACTGGCCAAGCTGACTGACTGGGAGCTGACCAGCCAGCAGGCATAGTCAGAAATGGAAACTATTTCATTGGAAAAGACTGAATGACAAGCATGTTTTCCATTAAGAGTGCCTTTTAACAGAACAGGTGGAATTCAAAGTCTGAAAGAAAGTCTTTAGTGGGCAGGCCTATGTATCTTGCAAGCACTTCGGCCTTTATGAAATGCCACAGTATTGGAAAGACACTACCACAATAAGTTGCATTTGCTGTGCTCCCAAGATCATTTATGTTCTTGGAAGAAACAACAATTTAGATGTTCAGAAATAAATATGACAGAGGAAAGAGTAAGACTAAGTTTCTGAGTAACAGGATATCCAGGATGGAAACGGTGGGTATAAAATATGCATCTTTGGGGATATTAGATTATTTTCCTTCTACCATTGGCAACTTTACTGTTAAGATAATTAGCTTTCTTCACTGCTGGCATCAAATCATACTGTTCAAATGAACTGCAGGGGTTTGTGATCAAACCTGAAGAGACTTTCCAAAGCAAAAACTCTAGTTTGCATATTGCCAACACGAGTATATTCTATGGGCTGAAATAAAATACATGTCACAGGCTTGCATTTCACATGAACAGCCTTTTCCTCTTTAACCTTGACTCCTAAAGCTGTTTCTGCAGTCAGCTTTACTATCAGTGCACTGATTCAGAGAAGTTTATTGTTGTGTTCCTGTAGTCACACAGGAAGTATTGCACCCCCTCTGTCCCAAAGGTGTGATCCCCTTTTCACAGGTAGCAGTGCAAGGGGAAGAACAACTTCTATACATCTGACTGAGAACAGTGGTTCTCAAATTCTATTCCTCTTACTCTAGAATAAAAACTAATATCACCCTGCAGCAGCAGTACCTGCTTGTGGAACATTTGCAAGCCTCTCCAAGCTGGTACATTTCCTTTCCTAGCTTGTCAGGTAAATTAAAGTGATGCTTACCTTTATGATCAAAGTAAAGCCTTTGGTGTACTATAACAAACAATCCCATATTCAGTCATCTCTTCTAGTCTTCAATCCAGACTTGGGCTTTGCATCATGCGTATTCAGTAGGACACATCTCTTCATATCTTTCTCTGGAGGTGTTATTCGAACTGGCTGGTGTTGACTAGAGAGCTTTTTTCTCTCTGACTGGTAGGTAATCTTGAACAGTTTAAGGGCTTTGCTCTACCTTGCAACTGCCCAGTTAAACTTCCATTTACATTTTCTGGTGTTTCCAAATGGAAATCTGTCCTGGTACCTCTAAATATAAGCAACCTGCAAGATTTGTTGTAGGCAGAAGAATTTTCAGAATGTAAAGTTTTAGCATGATCATCTGTATTGCATTTGAAATAAAATCATAACTGCACGGAAACTGACTGAGCTGTAAACTGCATCGACATTTTTTCTGTTTTCTACCTCTTATCCTTACTGACCACTTCTGAAATGCATTATGGTTTTTACCATATGTTTTCATGTTCTTCAACCTATTCAGTTCCCTGTATGAGCAGCACCTTGGTATGGGTATTCAACTTCAGCCTATGACACACGAGATTTCTTCCAACACTTTTAGAAACACACCTGTGGTTCTAGAAATTCCTTAAGCAATGCCTATTTGTCTAATGAATCCTTTGATTGAAATGTTAGCTAATACTTCTTAGTCTAGGACTGTGATCTAAGTCTGGTCCATTTCTTATTCTGAAGAATTTTATAATGTAGGTGGGGCTGGAACAGCATAATGATTAGATACTTGGGTCCTAGACTATGAAAAGACATTGCTAATGGTTGTTTCAGAAGGGCTAGAAGTTCACAGTTATTCAAAAACACATTCACAAAAAGGATGGAAAGGACTTTAATTTGAGTGAATCTGTTTCAGCTCGTATATTCTGCTAACAGCACTAGCAGAGGATTGGTTTAGAGTAAGGTAGGACTTAAGACAGTGTAGTGTAAAGAAGTTAAATCTATAACAGCTGTTTGGCAGGTCTGGTTGGTTGTGCACCGAGAGTAGCCTAACACAAGTTTAAGTAAGGCATTTATAGTTTGCCACTTCTTTCTTTTTGGCACAAGGCAGTAAGCAATGTACAGACATAAAGAAAATCAAGAAACAATGAACAATAAAACCTGCCAATGGGCTGACAGTGGATGAAAAACTGTCTTTACAATTCATCTCCACCATAGTGGCTGAACTATGCAAATTTTCAAAGCCATCTTAGTCATGCTGTTTTATCTAGTTTGAAATGTTACCTCTTACTTTCTCCTGATGCAGATGCTTTTCTGCAGAATACCCTTCAGAATTAATTTATCTGAAACTTTGATTGGCTTTAGTTAGTAGAAAATGACAGCTACATGAAAATATGCTCATAAATTACTGTTAAACAAATAGAGGAATCTGTGGCTGGCCTGCTCCTGGGAAAAATGTTTTATTTTGTCAGTTTTTGCATTTGAAGGGAACTGTTTAAAGATTAAATCTGTGTGAAGAGCTCCTCTTCAACAATTCAAACTATGCCTGAGATTTTAATACACCTTGCTATTTTGTTGATTAATCAGGCTTATTCTGGTCTTAAACTGTGACTTTCTCTTTTTATATGTAGGATGATGAGTTGTCTTTTTTGTTAACTAGCCCATGGAATGGATTTATTTCCTGCAGTAGATTTTGGTGAGGATATTAAGTTGCTGAATTGTCATGGTAACAAGAAGTAAGGAGTAGCTGATGGAATAGTGAGTGAGGCTTGTATTAAGCTTGCTATCAGTATATACAAATGCATTAGATTTTGAACAATTTTGATTCCTTTCATGGAATAATACTGTGAGGTAGTTTATTTTACATGGCAGATTATCGCTCTGTGGATTATAATCACAGAATCGCAGAATGGCAGGGGTTGGAAGGGACCTCTGGAGATCATCTTGTCCAACCCCCCTGCTTGAGCAGGGACACCCAGAGCAGGGGACACAGGAACACATCCAGGCAGGTTTTGAATGTCTCCAGGGAAGGAGACTCCACAGCCTCCCTGGGCAGCCTGTGCCCCTGCTCTGGCACCCTCACAGGAAAGAAGTATTTTCTCATGTTTAGGTGGAACTTCCTGTGTTCCAACTTGTGCCCATTGCCTCTGGTCCTGTTGTTGGGCAACAAATTTCAGAGGAACATGTGTTTTATTTTTATATGTGGAGAACAATATAATTGTCCAACTAGTACAGTAGACTTTTCTCTCTGACATTGAATTCAAGTGTGCAACTTTATGTGAAGGAGGCACTACCTTTCACAATCTCTACTAGGTGATAAAGTCATTTGCAGGCTTCCTGTTCCAATCATTGACACAGCCAGCAGCTCATCTGTCTCCTGGTGAAGATCTTCTCTGCTTCTTTCTCTCCGGTACATAACACCTATAAAATATCTTCTTATCTTTCTTTTTTGGATACAGAAAGATAAAATCTGATTTCAATAGATGTTCAAGATTCCATGTGCTCGTGAAAGTAATGGCTGATAACATCCACCACTGCAAAAATTACTATGGTAAACTCAGTGTAGCATACCTGATAATCCAAACCAGAACATGCATGTGTGTTCTGCTAAACCATAGTGTTTGATGTCATGCTTGTTCAGCAGGCGTTTTGGAACAAGGAATGCTTCAGGTCATTCCAACAATCCTGTTGTTGCTCATCCAAAATCCTCACCAGACACAAGAAGTGAGCCTTGCGTTTATTTGTAAAGCCAATATCCAGATAAGCAAAATAGAATGCTATTTAACCATCTCAGAAAAAAAATAAATGCAAATCATTTTTGCTATTTGTCTAAGGTGGAGAGGAAACGAAAGAATCTACAGCCATAAACACTATACACAGAAGCTCTGAACAAGGAAATTCTGTGCAACATATGTAAGAGAATGTACATGACTTTATGCTATCTTTATGTGTTCTAGACTCCTGGATGGAGTCTCTGCCCAAAATCTTTGCTTTGGTGCCCTGTCAACTCTCAGATGAGGAGGCCCTGCTGTTTTTTCTAACTTTTTGGTAAAGTAGTCTTGCATTTATCTGTTGGACTGCCGGTCCTGGAAGAATTCCCACAAAAACATCCTTACTGCAGTATTTTACGTACTGAGATAAGGTTGGAGTGGGAGTGAGAATATTAAAATGCAGGATTTCTCTGTAGGGTGTTATACTGGCTAAGTAAACCGAGCAGTGTATTTTGCAGAAAGGTGTCACACTGCTAAACAATACTGATTTCTACTGCTGAGAGTAATTATCTTACAAGCACTTGCAGATGTCTATTGATGCACCAAAAAAAAGTCTAACTGATCCTGTCATTTTGTCTTTATAAGTTGTGTTGCAAGTTCTTTTCTATGTCATCCTCTACAAAATTTGGATTCTAAGAATCCAATAGTAAAATATTTGCTACAAGCTACATGTAATTCTTGTTGCATAGTTTCTATGTGGGGGAAACTTCCACTGAAATTTATTTTAATTATATACACTTTCTGTGAAAGCTCATGAGAACAGATACAATTAATCTAAAAGATATGACATTAAAATGTTACTCTTTTTGAAAGAGTAACCTACTCTTAGAAGAGACACAGGCATTTTATTTGCACACAGCAGAATGGGGACCCAAGCAGTTCAGAGACCCCATGTAGCACTGGGATACAATGGACAACAAACTGAAAATCTGAGGGCAGGTTTTGTCTCTTATCTTCAGAGAAAGTATTTATCAAAATTTTCATGTGCACATACTCTTTTCCAACCCCATGTTCTATTTCAGAGGGAGTCTTTCTAGTGTGGCCTTTTGACCAAAATTTTATTTTGTCTGGAAGTCACAGCTCCTGCCCATGTGCAGATGAACTGTGCAGATGCAGCACTGACATAGAAAACCCAGCATTTTGCATTAGACCTGCTGCTAAGATGTGTATTCAGTTCACAACGCTGCAGTAAGTGCTACAGATACATTGTATTGAGAGCATGTGAATAGATTGATTGTATAGGACATGCACAGTAGAAATGGATCTCACACATGCTGTTACGCACGCTCTTCAGGAAGCAATTACACATTTTTCTGCTTAGAAAACCCAAAGCAGAAATATAGCAGAAGAAATATAGCAGCATTACTTTGACCACCTGGCAAAATTAATGTCTAATCTTTCTTATTTGTTTCCACATGATGCCTTCTGTTTCCCTCCACCCATCCTGACTTGTCTTCTCATTCATCAGCTGTAACTGCTCTCTAATATCCTAAGCTGCTTTTGTATAGGGGGTTCTCATATGTTACATGTTTCTACACTACCTAGAACAATGCAGACCAATATACCTGGCATATTTATGTGCAAATGCAAGCCACTTTTTAAAATAACAATGAAGTTTTTAACATTCCTCCCTTTCGAAAACTAACTTTCAGAACTGGGGATTTATATTATAGTGTTTGTAGGTAATAGGAATCTTTATGTCAGCATGGGCACATTTCAGTACTTTATCAGTTGATGTGCTCAGGAGCATTTAGCAATGAGCAATTTGTGATTTGTCGTTTGACCAGTATTATTAGGAAACAACAAGATGTTTATCAATAAAAAAGGCCAGTGAGCTAAATGTCTAAAGCCTCATAGATTAGTTAAAAAGAAATCAGCTCTGATCTTTAGTAGATCTGATGCCCACTTCATTATTTGTAATTGTCTTAACAATAAAAGTATTGGTTTGAATAACAAGAACTGGATTACAATAGCTGCTCAAATGTGTTTAGATACGCATGAGAAAACATAAGTAACTTACCATGGAAATGGAAGTAAAAATGAATTCAAAATCCATTGGCATAAGTATTAAGCTAGAACTGTTTTTCTTCATGCTGAAGAATATTAAATTCTATGGAAAATCCCTACAACAGGAAAAAAGGTACCTCTGGTAACAGCAGAGTAAAACACATTGTGATGAATACCCTTGTAGTTCTGAATATTTCAGCTAATTTTCTACTGTCATGGTAACAAATATTTAATTGTGTGGAAGGAAAGAGAAAATATAGAAGTTAATTAGATTTGCGTCATCCAGGAATTTTTTGCTGTTATTTTTAATTTCTGCTGTCTAAAGCAACTCATAAAACTTTACAGCACACTTGAGTCTGATGCTTTTCTGAAATGCCATTTCCACTCCCTATTTAAGTGTGAAAATCTATATTAATGCCACATTTGGGGTGAGGATTTACACAGTAACAACTTCAGCACATCTAATGTTGTGTTCTTATAATAATACTTTCCTTATACACTAACCTAAACTGCTAATAAATAATTGTTTCATATTCCAGAAAGGAGCTGCCTTTTCAATTTCAACTGAAAGACTCTTGATTCTCCACTGTCCAACAAAGATACTGATTCAAGTGCTTAGGGAGTTGATAAACCATCATTGGAGTAATAATTTTGATTTGCTGCCTGAAGTAAAACCCTTCTCCTAGTGTGACATGATTTCCAATCCTGTCCAGTGTGAAAGCTTTCATGATGAATTCAGAGTGAACAATTTCTCACTACTCCTCTCTTTGACTTCAATTTGTTTTCTTAAAGAAAAAGAATAAATTTCACCTAGGCCTGTGTTCCAAATGTCATTGCACACAGGGTGGCTTAAGGCTCCTGTAGTTTAAGATACCTCTTAATAGACTACAAATGTTGGACAAAACTTGTCTAGATAGACAGTGAAATTCATTACATACGTTGTCCCTCACAACCACTCATTTCGGCTCTCATTTTTTTTCTATAAGCAAAGCCGTGTCTTCAGGATGGTGATCACCAGCCCATGACTCAATTATCTTAACGCCTTTGGCATTTTGACTCAGATTTTCAGATTGTCAGACTTATGGATAAACTGTAGCAGCATCACGCAAAGGAGAAAAGTTTATAAAACTGTTATTTTCTTCTCCTCCCACTTCAGATCTTAAGTATATGTAAGTGCTTCCTATGTATTCTTATTATCTCATCTGTGATAATCATTAGCTCCAGAAGCGCATTTTGACATCATTTTGCTGCTCAGCTGTCAGGTTACGTTCAGTGCAGAGACCAACATTTCCTATCTCAGCATCTTTCCTAGACACAGTTTGCAGTCACAAATTGAAAAATGCAAAGTAACAGGCACTGTTTGTCTTTAGAAAGTATTCATTATTCCTTTTTGCTCTTCATTTAATGATGCGTTTTCATTTCACAGTGTTATTCTGTTTCCAACTATTCCCTTAAACATGAAAATAAATGTAAAAGCAGATAATTTATTTCTTCCTCTGGGGTCATGCAGCCCAATATCCCCTAGAAGGCAGACAACCACCAGCATGATCAGGTTAGCCATGGCTTTGTTTGGCTAAGTCTTATAAAAACCCAAGGACAGAGATGCTGTTTCCTCTCTGGACCACCACCAGTTCCCGAGTTGTCTCACCATTTCACCTGGTCCTTGTGAAATGGTGAGAGGGGACTCAACTATCTCATACATAGCAGCAAGTTTCAGGGCCAGAAGACCTGGACAGATGACTTCAAAGAGCAGCCAGCACATTGTATGCTTGCCTGTTGCCAGTTATGTCTGTCATCATTTTTTTTTTTAAGAATTGTCCAAAAAGTACTTTTCTAAGGCTAAATTTAGAATAAACTCATTGTTAACTCACTGTCGTCTAAAATGGAAAAGGAAATTTGCCATGCTATATGTAAGGAAGACATGCAACTGCAGGAGTATAGAAGTAAAAAATATTCTGAAATCAGTTTTGACTTCCTTTTTCTCTACTAAATTCTCTTTTCATGTCATTGCTGTCAGGTAGGTCAGGCATTTGGATCAGCAGTGGTACAAACACTGCTGTACTACTACTGATATGGAAAGCAATATTTTCAGTACACATTTGCCTGTTTTTCAGTCAGGAATAATGACTTTTTTATTGTTTTGTTTTTTGTTTTTTTTTTTTTCTCCTGATGTAAGTTAACAGAACCCTACTCAGACTGTTTACAGAATAAGAGAATAGAATAATTTATTTCAATGTACTTTTGGTATTATTCTTTTTACAGTCCCATGTTTGTGAAAGTCAGTGGAAGAGAAAAGGGAGATGATGAGAAAAAGTGAGATACACACCTGAAAGAGGCAACCTTAGGTGTCCTATTGAAGATGGGATATTTGGTTCAGAAGGTGGGTAGTAGGCAGATTTTTTTTCTCTCAGTGGTCGATGTAGGGCTTGCATGGTGAATGGGGAGTTAAAACAAGTACCAGTTAGCTTTGAAAGCACCAATACCAGACTATGTCAAGGACCATTTTGTGTACTACTTATTCATGAGATGAATCTCTTTAGTTCTGTCCTTCTCCATACAGAAATCACTTTCAGTGGTACTGCCTGAATGAATCCCGAGATTGCACAGCAAGTTAGCA
Source organism: Phalacrocorax carbo (assembly GCF_963921805.1). NCBI lineage: Eukaryota > Metazoa > Chordata > Aves > Suliformes > Phalacrocoracidae > Phalacrocorax > Phalacrocorax carbo. The sequence goes on along the minus strand of NC_087514.1, from coordinate 78,840,793 downwards.
AGCACATCTGAATTAGTAGCTTATTTGTAAGTGTCAAGCAACAAACAGCGTAGGTGTCATCCCTAGAATTGATCATGACTAAAGACCACATTTCTAAAGCAAGTTTAATACGTCTATGGTAGCTGCTAAGTGTTAAACAGTATTCTAAGCACATGCTAATAAAAATACATGAACTCATATGCTTTAAAATAATACCAATTTCCCTAGGCCTAGGGAAGGTTAACATGTATAAAAGTTTCACATTTGGGTCTTCCCCAGCATTTTTGCTGCCAACTAAAACACAACTACTTTGAGGTTTTGAACTTTCTAGACTTAAATTTGCCCCTAAAGGAAAATACGCACTCGGCTCTCTCTCAAGATTATGACTGAAATATTTCATAGGAGATTTTTACAGTTAAAATAACATCCTGATAACACTCTTCACAACAACCGAAATGCTAGTCTTCCGCTAGCAAACCTCCAACCCAGACAATACAGCCTATCTTGGCACTTTCACTGGCATGTACATTATATGCTCACTTCCATAAGGACTGTTGTCTAGTGCAGGTCGTATGTTTAACAGCTACTTTTCCTGTAATGAAGTTCTCCAATGTGAGCCCTTCCCGAGGGCTGCAGTTCTACAAGAACTGCTCTAGTGTGGGTCCTTTCCACAGGGTTTAGTCCTTCAGGAACCAACTGTTCCAGCGTGGGTCCCCCATGGGGTCATAAGTCTTAACAGCAAACCTGCTCCAACGCGGGGTCCTCTCTCCATGCGTCCACAGGTCTTGCCAGAAAACCTGCTCCAGCACAGGCTTCCCACGGGGTCACAGCCTCCTTTGGGCATCCACCTGCTCTGGTGTGGAGTCCTCCACGGGCTGCAGGTGGATATCTGCTGCACCATTAACCCCCACGGGATGCAGGGGGACAGCCTGCCTCACCATGGCCTTCACCATGGGCTGCAAGGGAATCATTGCTTCGGCACCTGGACCACCTCCTCCTCCTCCTCCTCCTTCACACCGACCTTGATGTCTGCAGAGTTGTTTCTCTCACATATTCTAATTACTCTCCCTGGCTGATTTTTCTCCCCTTCTTAAATCTGTTATCCCAGAGGTGTTAACACCATTGCTGATGGGCCCAGCCTTGGCTAGCGGTGGGTCCATCTTGGAGCCGGCTGGCACTGGCTCTATTGGACATGAGGGAAGCTTCCAGCAGCTTCTCACAGAAGCCACACCTGTAGCCCCCCGCTACCAAAACCTTGCCATGCCAGCGCAACACATTTCTATAGGTACTTTTGGTCCCTTTCTTTGAACATTTTTTTCAGATAAAATAGTTCACTTCTTCCCAAATCAATGCATGTTATTTTCTTACCTGCTGTGGTGTGAGGAGGGTAGGGCGTATACATGCATTTTGACAGCCTATATGGCAACTTAGTGATCCACAGTTTTCCTTAAAAAGAATGGATTGCCACTTTGGATACCACTAGAATTTCTCCCTACTGCTGTGTTTGAATTTGAATTTTCCTTTAACTAAATTAATTAAGTAACTTCACAGGTTTTTCTTTTCTCAAGCGTCATGTCTCTACACCAGAATGTGCTGTTCTTGTGCTAAGGGTTATTAAGGCTTTCTTGTTTTATAAATCTCATGTTCAAACTCTCCAGGAGATGACCCAGACTCATTGCACCCAATCTTAAAAGACCCAGGCTTTCAACCATTTCCATACAAAGATTATTAAAAAAGATAACAGTCTGCCTGGTGATATGTTATGAGACTACTAAACGGGATTTGTCATTCAGTCAGGTCATCCTCCAGATCAGATCACCAAAAAAAACCTTCATCTTTGACCACTGCTGCCAAGCTGATGTGGGACATGAAAGTGACTGGTCAGTGACATCCACAGAATGGTTGTACACATGGGTTATTTCTTAATGATACAAAGAGAGGTTACTCATAACTGAAATTCTTCAGGTACATTTCCTTTCCATTCACCTTTCCTTTCATCTCTTTCAGAATCCTTCAAAATTCTTGGAGCTTTTTGGGTTTGGGTTGGTTTTGTTTTTTTTTTTCATTTGAAAGAACAGTAAAATAAACCTGGATGTGGTCTTCTCTGTCTAACTATATGATAGTTCAGGAATTGGGAAAAGCAAACAAGCCCTTCACAAAAAGAAAAAAAATTTCTGCATGCAATGGCAAATTAAATGGTCTTTCTAAGCTGCTCTAACTTAACTGAACAGAAGACAAGGTTCAATTTGCTTGAGGTCTCTCACCACCTCAGGAGTAGACATTCAGCCACAGGATGGGGATGCATATCACTAGAACTGGAAACAAAACTTAGGCTTGCAAGCTGACAGCACAAAACATGAAGAAGGTTTTTCAACAGACATTTCTCATTATGAATAGAGGGAAAAAAAATCAGAGCATTATTTTGCTTTACAAAATAAAAAATCGTTAAAAGATGAGCATAAGGAAAAATGGGACACTACAGTTATATTCAAGAATTATGGGGTTTTTGACTGGTAAATAAGTATTTTCTTTAAAGGATTAAGTTTAAAGATAACTTTTTTAATACCCCAGCACTAAAACATAATACTGTTTCTTTATAGTTCCACCTCTGTCCCTCCAAATCATGACACTTTCTTCTACTAGGATAAAATTCAAAACCAGAGAATACTTTTCTCTGAAACTCCCCTGCTGTGTGAGCTCTACCTTCCATATTCCTTCTCCCTAATCAGGCCAATGCAGGTGTACTCTTCCCAAAATCTAGCTTGTGTCTCTCCAAACTCCTCTGCAGCTCTCCACAGGTGTGCACCCTAAAATTACTTGCAGCTTCCAGACACCCCAGTTCATATGTGCACTGTGGATTTTCATGTAATTTCCTTTCTTTTTGTACACACACCACAAAAGATCAAGGTGATCTCCCAATTTCCTGCAGGGATAGATATAGCAAATCCTTAATATGAAGAATTCCTGCTATTTTGACTCTCCCAGCAGAATACAATGATCTGCTGTTACCTAAGACTTCTTTTAATTTTTATTTTTTTTTCATATACATGAAGCAAATTCATTTTTGAGGGTTAGATGTATTTTGGGGATGAAAAAAGAATTTCCATGTTTTCATGGAAGAAACATTTGGTAAAAGGCAGTTTAAGAAAACTGCCAAAAGTCTTCCAGCTGACATAAAAAGCTGCATGACTGTCTTCAGTGATCAGTCCTTTATTCTCATGACACTCAACCAGAAAACATATAAATTATTTCTATTTGCATTCAGAGTTTTTTTGGACCATGGAGAGCATATTTGTTTGTACTGAGTAAGCAACAGGATTTTTAACAGGACCTCCTTATTTGTTCAGAGATTTTCCCTTTGGAAAATGAAAAAAGCAAGCGCCAGAGGGCCTGAACATTTATTTCTTCAATCTGGTTTAGTTTCAGCAGCGGCTTTAGCAGATTTGAATTCTTTGGATGTTTGCACCCTATGGGGTGTACAGTCGCCTATTTTTTGACAGAAGAGAGTAACAAAACTAGACATATAATATGATTAAGATGTACTGGCAATGGTGCAAGGGACACTTTTGTCCCAGATAGGAAGTGGCAGGAACCACAGCCCTGACTTCCAGAGGAAACTCTGCCCCTGATAGCTGTCACATGACTCCACTTTTTTTGTGCCTGGGCATCACCATTTTAGAAACCATTACACCCCATGTGTTCAGAGCCATCTCTGCGATTGGCTGGCAAGCTACCCAGAGGTACATCACAACAGGCAGCCTCTCTCTACTGCATTCGCAGAGGCTGACGTATTCGACAACATTGTGTTTTCACACTGCTCTGTGATTGGCTGGTTGCTATTTCTTGAACCCATCATATGCACATGATTGCAGACCACCCTCTGACTGGATCCTGATTTCCTTTGGATCACAAAGTACTCATATATGAAAATGCACCTTTATCTTCATCTTCATCTCCATCTTCATCTCCGTCTTCATCTATCTTTATCTTGACATTAATATGAATGCACAAAGAGGAGATATAGTTTAACAGGGATGACTTTCATTCACAGGTGCTCAGAAGAATGCACGAAATCTGAGTTGGATTTCTTTAAAGTATTCTTGAATCAAGGTGTCAGCTGACATCTCTATTATAATCAGTATAGTTGAGATCAGCCAATGAGCTAGCCTTTCAGAAATATGTATCAGGACATATGTAACAGGTCAATGAAAGATTATTATGGCTCAGAGAATTCATAGACAGAGCATTTGGAATATTATTTATGAGTGAAAGGAATACTTTTTTCCACTAATGAAAAGATTTTTTTTTCTCTCTGCTGTCAATGACAAGTGGCTCTTCCCCTCCCTCTCAAACCTTTTTCCAGTTTATTTTGGATAAATAGGGAAAAAGTAAGGTGACTAACAGGGAGTGAGAAAGAGGGAAGGTGCACCATAACCAGAAAACAATAAAATAGAGAAATAGAATATGAAAATTTGATCAAATTAGAATATAGAACCAAAACAAATGCATAGAATGAAATTATATTCTATTTCTGTGCCAAGAGAGTAGAAAGCTTACCATAATATATTGCTCAAGTACTGAAGGACAACACAAGAAGCTTGGGATACTTTTCAGAGGAAAACTTATAAATCTTAAAATACGCTGTCATCTTTTGCCAGCAGGTACCAAAGTGCCTACAATGTATTAGAAAATTAAAGCCCAGGAATCTCGCACGGCTCTGGAAAATGGTAATGAAAATGTTTGTATTGATATGAATAGAGAGTGAATGTGAAGGCATGGGTTCAAAATACCAGTGGAAGGGTTGTAAAAATGGTATGTGTTGCTGACAGCTACAGCAACCAGTCATCAAGGTCCTAGCACACACCTAGATGCGATTTCTCAGGACAGCCAGCTCTGAGACAGTGACTAAATTCTGATCAGTCACAGAGGTGGGACAGGATAGAGATTAATCAGTTTCTGAAGGGTATGGTAAGAGACCTCCATATCCAGCACACTCGTAGGAAGAACTCAGGAGTGTGGTGAGGGGTGCAAAAATTAATGTCCTTTGTCCTCCATGTCATTGCAAGGAATCCTTACTAAATCACTTATCAATCACTTAATGAAACTGTGATGGTGATAGACCAGACCACTTTTTTTTTTCTTTTAAATCGTTGCTAGAAGTACCTGCTACTTATATCTGCATTATTTTTTTTCTTGAAGAAAACATGCCTTTTCTCTAAATAGGTTTTATGGAGTATTACATACAGAAACTAGTAGAGTTTGTTTGTCCCATTTCTAGTTTCATTATTTTTTTACTAAAGTTTGTGTCTTTAAAATATCTTGGGGTCTTTTTAATCACCAGTTGAGTCAAATCTCAACATCGTGTAACTAGCTGCCATTCATTTCAGAAATAATAAAAAACCTGAAAAGGTCTTTGCAACCTAAGCAAGAAAACTTCTTATTAACTGGATTAATTTACCTTAGAAACGAATGTGGAAAAGTCACATATCAAGAAAAAATCGAGTACTGTCATGTCAAACCCCTCCATAACATGCAACCCTGTGTTTTATTCAGAGCTTTGAGAGCCTTCCATTCTCATTTTCAAAAGATATCCAACAGCTGGATACATTTTTAAAGTCTGTTTAGGTTTGTCTTAACACCATTTAATTTAAGAAAAATCATTAACAACTTCCTTTTAAGAGTCTGCAGAAATTGTTTTAGGATCCCTTTTAGGACAGAATTTCCTAAAGTAATTATATCTTGGAAGTATTCTCATCTCAGTCTTTTTCATGACTAATATAATTCATATTTGATTAAACCTTATCAGGTGTTTTGGTTTTCTTCCAGTGAGTGAGAAATAGACATCTAGGTGTGTGAAGTCAAAATCGTACCAAAGTATCCCATGTAAAGTCATCCAGGAATGCTGTACACAATGTATGTTTATTGGGGAGGGGACCCATCTTGGCACTCATGGAGTCTGAAAAGGGCAAATTCTGGTCACTAATCACAACGTCATCTCCCTGTGTAGCTCTCTGGCCAGAAAGGGCTAAGCTAACACTTGTATGCACATACAGAAGAATAATACTTCAAAGTAAACAGGATTGCATTCCGCTTTGGTCTGTTCTGACTAAGATAGATTTCCAGTTACGGTGCCCATAATTCAAGAATAAGAAAACAGGCCTTAAAACAGGAGTGGCTAGTTTTCTTGATACACTAATGAAAATGATTTTGTGCTTGGGAGCCATGTATCAGGGAAGACTGGTAAGAAAAGTAAGGATACTCTTGACACAGCCTCTTGATCAGTCCCTCCTACTAACTTGTTTCCCCTCACACCTTCTTTACCCTGAAGACCGAATGCTAACCAATGCATTGCCGTTTAATCACTTCTGCCAGAGAGGTGCAAACACACAACCAAGTAAACTTCTCTATGACAAGTTAAATGGGTTATTTTGTCAAGGACTGTAAGAACCCTAATAGGAAATTACAATTTGACAGTAGAGAATAATATAATGGTCAAGGCTATGACTAGATCCAGCCACTGAAAGACAAAGGTAAACAAATTCAGTGATGAATAAAATTCTGGTTTCTGTACCTAATTTAAAAATTACTTCAGGAAAAAGACCACATGTGGTAAAGTGTTAAGCCTGTTAGTGTTGAAATTACTCTAACTTGGCATATAGAAATCTGGAGAGTCAAATTCTTCTAACTAGCATAATTCATGATGCAAGTAATTTCAACTCTAACTATATAATTAACTCAAAGTACATAATTAGGTGCTGAACACATATGATGTCCAAGAAGACCCACAAAGGGCAAAAAGTCATAAGAAAACTAGGTTTATGATATGGATTGCTTGCATAATATGTTTAAAAATGTACTGTTGCAAAAGATTCACAGAGAAGCTTCTGACATCTTGGGATGGTGTGTCGTGCTGCATCAAACCTTTACCAGAAACAAAGGGCTGTTCATTCCCTTCTTTCCTCATACAACTCTAATATTCTGTCAGGGAAAATTTAGAAGGAAATTTTTTGAGTAAAAGCTTGGAGCTCTGTTTGTTATTCCCTCAAATTGCTGAAGAAAGAAGAGCAATTAGCTACTTGTCCTAGCATTTATTGCTACCTTGCAGTCTGTAAGACAATCAGCTACTCTACTGGTCACACTATAAGACCACAAATCACTTTGCGCTTAAGATATGGAGAGCAAAACCAAAACACTTTGATTATCTCGCTCCCTCCGAACTACAGGCAGGATCCTATGAAATATTGTTGTCATATTTGTCCTGTGCATGTGCAGCTTGTTACACTTGTACCAGGCAGTGATTTACTGGATTGCCAAAAAAACTGCATTGGCACACCCTATGTATAAAGACTATGATGCTCAAGTAGTGTACTAATGTGAAATATGCTACAAAGCAGGGAGGTAGAGAAGAAAAAAAAACTTCAGGAAGAGATGAGTGAGGGGAAAGGGAGTAGAGAGATCTGCCTGTCTGGGCAGATCTGAGCTTTGTGCCAAGTTAAGAAAAGTTTTGTGAAAATGTGCCAAGAATATTGTGACTAAAGATGATGACAAATAGAAGAAGGATTATCCTTTTCTTAGACCTACTATTCTGTGGTAATGTAATCTGATGCCTTTCCCTCCAAATGCTCCCTTAAATCAGGAAAATATAATGCATCTGAAGTGTCGTGGTTTGACCCCAGGGTTAATAGGGAAAGCAAAAGCTGCACATGCAAGCAGAGCAAAACAAGAAATCCATTCACGACTCCCCATGGGCAGGCAGGTGTTCAGCCATCCCCAGGAAAGCAGGGCTCTATCACATGTAATGGTTACTTGGGAAGACAAATGCCATAACTATGAATGTTCCCCCCTTCCTTCTTCTTCCCCCAGATTTATTTGCTGAACATGACGTCATCTGGTGTGGGATATCCCCTGGGTCAGTTGGGGTCAGCTGTCCTGGCTGTGCCCCCTCCCAGCTCCTTGTGCACCCCCAGCCTGCTCGCCGGTGGGGTGAGGTGAGGAGCAGAAAGGGCCTTGGCTCTGTGTGAGCCCTGCTCAGCAGTAACTAAAGCATCCCTGTGTTATCAACACTGTCTTCAGCACAGATCCAAAACATAGTCCCATACAAGCTACTCTGGAAAAAAATAACTCTATCCCAGTCAAAACCAGCACATTCTGGTGTCTCGTAGTGTGACCCCAGCCAGCAGGGTTTAAACCACTACATGAAGTTAGAGAGATATTGAAGTTTTCTGTTGTGTAACAAAAGTTAATAATTTTCTCTCTTTGTCAAAGTGCTTTAGGAGCTCTTGTCAGTAACACAATTATACCCAGGTCTTGTCCTTTTCTCCATATTGTTTCTCTTTCTCTCTGTGGTAGCCCTGAATATGCTGTTTAACATTTACTTCTTTATTTTACCTTTCTATTTTCACTGAAGTTTTTACACTTGAAACACCTGTCCCTCTGTTTTACAGTTTTGTTCTGCTGCTGCATGCTGCTTTGTTTTCTTATTAAAAACACTTTCTTCCTTTCTGATGGTCTTAACAGACTGGCTGCTGACACCCCACTTCAAACACTATGTTCAATGTAGTAACTTGAGAGTGCATCCTGCTTCAAAAGCTAAGCTTTGTCAAGAGATGTTGCAAGTAGACCTGACATTTCAGCCATGGGCCAGCACAGTGATTTGTTGATGCTTCTTTCCAATTTTTCCCTCCTGCTCTGTGTGCATACCACCCTCTAGACAGATTTGTCCAGAAGTTGTGTTATTTTGTCTCCTGCTTCCCACCTTCACCACTGTCCTTGTGCTCACCGTAAAACAAAAATAATATGGTAACATCAGTACTCTTATAGCTTAATAAATAATCATTTAACAGAGTCCCTCCCTTCCCAGAGGAGCTCTTGGTGTCATCTGAGACACTAAGAAATAAGCATTTAAAAATAGGTAATAATAGAGAAGAAATTATTCATATTTAGAAAAGTACATTCTTTTGGAATTACATAGGACCTTGCCCGGCCCTTCCCCCATCAGATACTTGGGCCAAAGGTCCCAGTTGATAGTATAGCAATTTTATTGTCTTCCAATAAATAAGGTGTAATTCATCCAATATTGGAAAGATTTTATCTAGGATTTGTTTAAGAAGCAAAAGTATTTTACTAGTAAGCTAACACTCATCCAAAATGTTAACATATACTGTGGCACTGTTAAGTGATAATACTCTAAGCCCATTACAACACAGTCTGTTAACAGGTATTCAAAGCAAATAAAGGCTAATATATAGGTCTTGCAAACATTTTAAGACACTGAGTCGGTCTATCGTTTTAAAAAATCTTATTTTCCTGGTGGGGCCTTACTCTCCTAGTTCATACATAGTATCAGCAGAGGTTCACAGGATGGCTGAGCTTCCCCACTTAAAGCAGCCCAAACCGGGGAACACCTTACTCCAGCCTGTACCCTGCCTCCCCTCTCTGCTTCTGTCTTTGCATCAGCTTGGAGCTCATCTACCCCACAGGAAGGTGCTTCAGCTTTTTAAACAGCAGAAAACAAACCCTTCAGCTAACACTCAGCTGTCTTGTGAAACTTCAGCCTAAGATTATTTCAGGAAGTGGCAAATATAACTGCACACATAAGACTGCCAAGTAAGAATCAGGTGGCAAGAGAAATATAATTTTATTTGTAAGAGATTTTCTTGTAGGATAATTAAAATTAATATTGCCCTATCAAAACTGCAAAAAAGATACATATTTGGCAAACCTCCCCTGCATCATAAAAAGAATCACAACAAAAGAATCTTTGCATAAAAAATAAGCAAATGCTACAAAAATATTTTGAAAGACAAAACATTTCAAAACTTGAAGGGAAAAGTGTTTTATGTGTGAAAAGACTCCAGTATTGAAGCAGGCACTATGTGTCTCATATTAACTTCACAGGGATTGAACAGCGTCTGGAAAAAGGAAAGAACGTCTCAAAAACTAAAAATGCAAAGATATATCTTTTTTCATATGTTTGGTATTTGGCTGTATAAGTCAGCCAGGATTGGGTGTCCAAGCAGGTAGACAAAGACAATAAACACAAATAAGCAATTCAGGCTGTATCTGCAGTTCCATCAGTAGTGTAGGTACATTTAAGATGTTTTTTTTTCTAATGTGAATGTGTATCAACACACCATATATCTTCTGAGTGCAATTTTAGGCTTCAGACATGCTGTATTTGCAGTCACATCATAGAAGCTTGTCGTATATTCAGGCCATAGTCAAGCTAGGCGGTTTTTAAGTACTAACAGTGTTATGCTTATTTACTATTATGCACATGCTCAACTCCAGAAAATGAAGAACACCTTTTCTGAGAAAAAGTCTTTCCACCTATTTCTAGGAGAGGCCTTTTGTAGCTGTTCCCTTGTGGTAATGTCCACACAGCCTGTCCTTGCCAAATCTTTTGTATTAATGTTTATTAATTCTTAATACTTAATCTTTCAGTATTAATTACTAACAACCCTTGTTAATAAGAATGTGAGGTTAAACTCTGTGCGTCTTTGTGTCTGTGTGTGTGTGTGTCTGTGTGTAACACAAAAAAACTGTGTCTTTGCCAGAATCTGATCATGTTTAAGAGGAAGACTGCCATCAGCAAGATTAAACAGTATTTGGGGAACTTTAAAGAGACTTTTGAAACAAAGAATAAATTGATCTTAAAAGAAGTATAAAAGGAGCATGAAAATTCACAACAGGAGGCAGACACCTTGGAGTGGAAACAGCAGCCATCAAAACCTGGTTTGACACTGCCAGAAGCTGCCCCACCAGCATCACACCTTTGCCTTGGCCAGGGAGGGCAGCCTCCCCATCGGACACCATGAGCTGCCTGCTCTGCAGCTGGTGGGGCAACAGTGCAGACCATGACAAGCACACCTCAGATTTGTCTGTGCTCATAAACTCACGGGATGCTTTCTCACCAGCTTGTGGATTAATAGGTTGTAGAGAGCAGCACAAATACTCATAAAGCCATAGCACCCGCTTCTCTTAATGGGTCACATGCAAGTAGGGTAACCCATGCTTCTGAAAGGGCAATGGTGCTTGTAACCCAGACATCCTTTGAGGAAGGGATGGGTGTGATGGTAGCTCTGTGAAAGTATGGCTCTGCGTGTTTGTGATTAGAAATTCTGGGCACTGGTTATTAAAAAATATTTAGAAATTTGTAGGTGCTTACTAGAACTTTGAAAGTGTTTAGTATTCATATGTTGTGTTACTTATATTGACCCTGAAAATACAGATGACTGCTTGTTAATTTTATGTCATTAATAAATCCGTAACCTGCTTCTATCCTGATTCAGTTTAAACTAAGTGAACTGAGAATTTTTCCCTATGACATACTATGTCATTAATTTTCCCCTTAACTAGCTCCAAGGACTTTCTGGCTGAGTTTATGTACAGTTGCCTATTCCTCAGGCGATTTTTGGTGTTTTGGAATGGGAGTAGGATGAGGATGAAAGACAAGGTGCTCTTCTTTGTCAAAGGTCTTGCAAGCCTGTTGAACGGAAAAGTAGTGTTGTAAGCAGATACCCATTTTTTAGGCTACTTTTTCAATAGATAGATGAGGAGAAAATATCTGTCAAGTGATTAGAGATAGATCAAAAAAGGAAACATCTGAAAAAAAGTGAAAATCTGCATCACATTTAAGGCTTGGAATGTGGAAATACCATAGGTAACATTGGTGAAATGATTTCTTTACATGACTTTCAGAGAACCCAGGGCAATAAGATATTCTGGCTTAGAGCTAGGGTCCCGGCAACCCTTTACACCCTCATAACATGATACAGAGGTCTCAGGTTCTGGGTTTCAAAGGTTAACTCCAACAAGACAATATTTCATGTTGCAAATAAAGTTAAGGTACTTTCTTTTGGAAATCAAGAGTGGGCTAAGGTTTGCTGTGAGCACAGTTTACATTGTTCCAAACTGTACTCCCGGTTACTATACTCAAGCTGTTTCAGGGCCAGATTTTAATACCAGCTTCGTTAAAAACAACACGACTAACACCACTATACACCATCACATACACAGATCTTAATATAAGTGATAGTAAAGGACTAGCAATAGGGACACCAGAGTTTGAAACAAGGAAACATCCAATATAAAGGAGACTACTTCCTCTTTAAGCATCTGACATTTCTAGCATATCATTTTCCTAAAACACAGATGACTGTTTGAGAGAAAGATTAGAAACATCTGAAAGTATTGATGTAGTGGCTGGTTATTATGCCTCAGCTGAATGTCATTCTATTAATACTGGGTCTATGCAGTATATTATAAAGAAGAAAAGTTTTTAAGTTCTTGTTGAATAACAATCAGGTGTAAATTTCTTCAGGGACTCCAGAAGACATACAGTTCTGAGGGCTGTTTTGTAATTGGGACAGTTCTTGAACTGCTCTTCATATGCTTAGGGATTTGGATTTATATCATCTGGGATCCTTTACATATCAAGAACAAATCTTATCCTCACATTTTACTTGCTTGTTCTAGCTTCCAGGTAAATAACCTGACCTTCCCAGTTTTTGGCCAAACAACCCATCATCACAAATGCTCGTAAAAACATAATGAATGGAAATTTTGCCCTGTATTTCTAATATCTTTTTATATATTCACATACATTCCCATATTCCCATTCAAAATATTCAGTTTCCCATTGGCAATAGTTCTGTGCTTTCATTTCTGTGGTTTGTGTCTTACCTTACTCTGTGGTTTTGTGGTGTAAGTCCAAGAAGCAAAATCGTAGAATCATTGAAATGTAAAATAATAAGAAAGACTAAGGTGGAAGGGACCTCTGGAGATCATCTGATCCAACCCTAATTAAGTCAGCTAGGGCCCTGTCAAGCGCAGTCCTGTATATTTCCAGTAAGGGAGATTCTGTTACTTTTCTGGGCAACCTACTCTGACATTTAATTGTTCTCATGGCAAATAATCTTTTTCTTATGTCCAGATGGAATTTCCCTTGATGCAACTTGTGCCCATTGTCTGTTGTCACTTAGTGTTGTTGAGAAGAGAATACCTCTATCTTCTCTATAACTATCTTTTAGATATTGGAAGACTGGATTCCCTGAACCTTCCTTTTCTAGGCTAAACAATCACAGGTTCCCCAGTCTTTCTCCAAACATCACGTTCTCCAACACTTTACTCATTTTGGTGGGCTTCAATGGACCATCTCAAGATTTTTAATGACTGTCCTGAACTGGGAAAACCAAACTGGACATGGTATTCCAGGTGTGGCCTAACAAGGGCTGAGCAGAGCTGAATAATTACACCCCTTGACCTGGTAGCTATAGTCATGCTGATGCAGCCCAGGACATGGTTTGCCTGCATTGCTGCAAGGGTGCACTGCTGGCCAATGTTCAGCGTGCTTCTCACTAGGACCTGTGGTTCTTTTTAACAGAGCTACGCTCCAGCTAGTCAGACCCCATCCTACACTGCTGCTTGGGATTTTTCTGTCCCAGGTGTAGGAGTTCAAATTATACTCATGCAATTCTTGTTGGCCCAATATCCCAGCCTATCAAGGTCTTTCTGAATGGTACCTCTTCCTTCCTTCCACAATATCTACCACTCCCACTCGATCGCTGATATGCACAGACTTGGTAAGGGTATATTCAATCCTATCATCCAGCTTGTCTTAAAGATACTGGATGGTATCAGATACACTATCGACCTCAGAAAAACTCCACTTGTGACTGGCTGCCAGCTTGATTTTGAGTCATTAAGCACTATCCTTTGAGTTTGGCAGTTAGTCAGTTTTTCATCCATCCTTGGGTCCATCTGTCCAGTCTATGTCTTATCAGTTTACCAAAAAGGATATTGTGGGGAGACTATGTCAGACAAAATGCTCTAATCTGACATTGACAGCTTTGCCCTTATCCAGTGAGCAAATTGTTTTGTCACAGAAGGCAATGAAGTTGGTAAAACATGATTTACCTTTGGAGAATCTTTGCTAGCTTTTCCCGAACACCTTGTTGTCCTTCATCAGCCTGGAAATAACTTCCATGAGGACCTGCTCCATGATCTCCCAGAGACTGAAGTGATGCAGACTGGTCTGTAGTTTCTCAAATCTTCTTTTTTCTCCTTTTTGTACATGGATATAATACTTGACTTCCAGTCATCAGGGACTTCCCTTGGCCTCTGACTTCTCAAAAATGATGAAGACTGGCTCTGCAGTGATTTCAACCCCCATTTCTAGCCGCCTTGGATGTATCCTGTCAGGCCTCATATATTTGTAGGTTCCAGTTCTTACAGGTCATCCTTAAATTGACTCTCCTCCAGGGCTTACCATTTGCTTTGCTGCTGCTTCATGGCATAGAGACCTGGGAGCTAACTTTACCCATGAAGGCTGAGGCAACGAAAGCATTGAGTACGCCAAACTTTCCTGAGTCATTTGTAACCAATTTGCCAGCCCATTTCAGTGATAAACCTATATCTGCTTTGTACTTCTGATTGTTACTAACATACCTATAAAATCCTTGTTATTCTTGACATCTCTTCCCAGCTTGAGTGCCAGCTGAGCCCCGTCTTGCCTCTCTGGTCCACCACACTTGCTGAGGCCCAGCCAAATAGCAAACAGAAGCTGGGCACAGGCAACTGCTGGTCCTGTGTGAGGCCTCTGCCCCATGGGTCCCTTCTCAGGATATTATGGGCCCCTGCCTTCCCCTGCCCCCAACACTTTCCATGTGTGTTTTGCTTAGCTCATAAGTGTGGTTGCTACCCTATGCCCATGCTGCCCTCACAGAGAAGTTTAGGAAGAAAGCACTATCTATTAAATGGTTATTATTTTCTCCAGCTGACTTATTTTTATAGATAAGCTGTCTTGAAGAGTGGAGTCATTCTCAAATACAAATTCACTAGAGTGGGAAATGTAGAGAATAAAAATGCTGTATTTGTTGTTTGTAAGCTAATGGAAGCAAAATATAGATAGGGCAGAAAAGTATACGTATATTCATCTGTACCAGACTAGAAAACAATAAAGAGTCATTTGTCTTTCTGTTCAAAGAGAGATAGCTAGAGAGAGAGAGAGCTATCCTGCTCTGCTGACAACAAATAACACATCACATTATAGTGCCCACAAAAATAATGGGGAGCACAACTGTACTATTTAGAATAAATTCTCATATACACAATTAAACAAATTCCAGACTGGCTCTTACACTTTAAGGAGCAGGCATGTTAAAATGACCTGTCCTTGTGCTTTCACCTTTTTGATTAAGATATTCAACATGGCATTAATAGGAGAGAAAATAAAGTATTTAAGTATGCAAAATGTATCTTTTTTAACCAGTTGTCAAAATAAACAAGCACTGTCAACAATAGTAATTATGTGTCATGCTGCATTGCTGGCAGCTCTGGGTTGCATGTTTACACATGAGCAATCTAAATTATTGTCATGAATTATTGAAATTCCTTTAACATCTGCAACACAAAAAATATTATGACAAAGTCTGAAAAGGAGTGTTGGCTCTAGTATGACAATAAATTGAAGCAGTTGTGAGTCCATCAACTAATTCTGCACACAGATTAGACACTGATTTCAGTAATATACATACATGCAAATGTGCATGACCAACAGTGTAATGAAGTATAAAAATTGCATTATGTTCAAGTGCGGAGGACCCTGTCATCTTATTACAGTATGTTTATATTAAAATATTGACTAAAAATTAGGCCTTGTACTGTACTTGGAACCCATGTAATCTTTTGTCATTCAGATAGCATGTATTGCAGAGTGGTGTACCCTAGCCATTTTGGTCATTTTTCAGGAAGGGACAATAATTAGGAAGAGGAAGAATGATTTAATCCGCAATCCTTCATCCCTGTTTTTCATTCCAAAGACTTCCTACCATGTGAAGAGTCAATCTCTCATCCTGAGATGCTTTATATGAACAGAATTCTTAAACTTTTAACATTCGTATTACACTGTTGTCACTATCTAGAAAGACAGTACAAAAAGCACCTCTAAAGTGTTTCAAAAAGTCAAAACATGAGTTTCCACAGATGTGTAAATCTGAATATGCAGAAAAGGCAACAACTCCTTTCACAAACTGAAACTAGACTCCCCTTCATACACTTTATATAACATTGTCATCTCTGGATGAATCTAACATGGAAGTCGAATCATTATCATTCATTTTAGAGAACAGGGAACAACTGATGTATATCACTTTGCTGTACTAATATTTGGTATTCAGTCTTCCCTGGAAATGACGTATTTGGTTACTTCGGTTGAACTGAAATAAACAGGCTGTAGAAACAGTTCCTTTCTTTTCCTAAAAGGAGACATTGGGTGATACACTTAAAAATTCTCATTTTCCTGTAGAGAAATGAAATACAGAATACTCTTTGATATCAGCTGCATTATTTGTTGGTATGACCAGCTGTAGTACAGAATTAATAAACGATATTGCACTTGCACAAAGGCAGTAAGAAGTCAATAGTTTTAATATTAAGATTGTGTTTTTCATTTGATCTTTCTCCATATTAAATTGTAATATATTCAATTTCAAATACTAGCTGGATGTAATCTATAAATGTTTCCAAACTTTGCCTAATAATCTTGTAAGAATCTAATAAGATAGGAATATTTCATGACAGAATTTCATACCTGGAGTATAACATTATGTTGTACTCAAGCATGAACTCTTTTAGGTAACTAACATGACTTAAAATAAAGCAGTTTCAAGCTTTTCCCTAAGGAAAATATATTATAACCTTTTTTCATATCTAGTTTGGCATTTCAAAGTCAGGGCGGGGTTTTTTTTGTTATTTTGTAGGAAACAAGGTTTATGATTCTGAGGATGTGGCATTCTCATAAATATAAAACAGATTCTTTGGGTGTTGCTTGCTTAGCTGGTGGAGCTGCTGAACAAAACTTTAGTGTCTCTTTCCTTTCCAGGTTCTATGCCAAAATGTTGATTTACATACATAATTACCTCAGCCCCCATTCTCAAGAGGTTTATGCAAAAAGGAGTCCTTCTTCCTCAGACAATCCCCCGCCCTCAGGTGCAGAAATATACTAGTAATTTCTGAGTTCTTACTGGAATAACTCCTGCGTGGCTGAGTATAGGGTGCTCTAAGAGATTCTCCTTTCTGCTGCTATTTATACTGAAAGGGAAATAACTTGGACTTTTCAGCTCAGTCTGTCCTTTTCCTTTTCTCTCCCTCCCAGCTGCTCAGCATTATTAGAGTACTGTGTAGTTTCATGCAATTAAAAAAACAGGGAACTGGATTTTTTTCTGGTTTTTCTTCACCCCAAATGTTTCATCATGTGACACTGTTTCAAAGACAGATGCACTTTCTATATTTTTTTATATGCTGCTAGTCATTATTGTATCATTGACCAAATTCTCAGTTATTAAATTAACTATAATAACATCTATTTCCATTTAATCTGCTGATATTCAAGAGTTCACATTCAGTTTATCAAAATCTACTAAGTTGCTAAGACCACTTCGAAATCTTTCATAAAACGAATTTAATTTAGACATTTTGATTATATTTTCACAATAATTTCAGAGATCCCTGAAGGATCCATACAAAGCACTTCAATTAAACTTTATCTGAAGACAAAGATGGAATACAAAAGTCTGATCTCTTGGTGTAGTAATTGCAAATTCAAGTAAGGATTAAAAACAATGGAGTTTTTCCATTCAGCAATGCATAAGTGCATTTTAAACCCATGAAACCACAAGATATCCACCTAAAGTATTTCTATGTGGATGGATAATTTGCATTATGTAAAGCACCTCTCAGTTTCTTATCTTGCATTTACAATGTAATTTATATCTACTGTAAAAATAGATTGATTTTATTTGTTAAGTGTAGTTATTTTTTATCCCAGTTTTTGAAAAGTTATCACACCCTTATTTAATGAGTTAACAGGTAGATGCAAGTCCAGTTACAACAATAAGAGTAGAGTTAGTTTCTGAATTACTTGTTCCTTATGTAAGCAAACCATGTCTAGCAATACGTATTGGACATTATATTAATTCCTGAAATGGATTAAAAACAGCATATAAATTTAATGTTTTAATACTGCAGAAAATTAGTGTTCTTGTTTTCACAAACAGAATGAGAATACTGCATTGACCATGCAGTACAAATTGTTTGAGGACAAATATACATTACAAATACACGATATTAAATTACCTGTGCTGTTAGAAGAACTATTACATATAGCAACTTAAGCAAAACCTTTCTGAGAAGGTAATTTATTATTTTTAATGGGCCCCTTGTTTTATTTGAACATAAGTGTTGTGATAAAATCACAAACCTTTTTTTTAAGTTTATGTGAGGTATTTGGTAGTGGAGTATCTCAGTCTGTTTGAAAATCACCAATACTTGCATGAACTGCAGAAAAGAGACTTTTTATTAAGAAGAGCATGAATGCAGTAAGCATGGTTTTTTAGGCACAATGTCTTAAGCCAAAGCCTAACAGTTGGGATGCTCAAGACATCTTTCTAAATTGACTTCTGGCACTGGTGACTGGGTAAAGATTGACTGCAAAATGTATTTGACAGCCTAATTTAACAGCTTATATGTTAGAAGCTCCATGTGGTACCCAGCATACACACCTGAATAGAGCGTAATTTTGAAAAATATCAAGCAAGGAAGACTATATATTAGCTATCATGCATGTTGTGATGTGCATGTGAAGTTACTAGGAGTATCAGAAGCTGGACATACAAAAATATGACATGGAGAAGCATATTTGAATAAGAACTAGATCTTGGAGATGAATAGCATAGAACAATCTAATAAGGGAAAAAAGTGTCATTGTTCACTTTAGCTAAATCTTTTTAAGAAATAAGTGACAAATTATTTCAGCTCATATTGTCCAGCTCCGGGCTGCGGGAGTAGAATGCTGTTCTCAACAGCTCTGTGAGCCATACAAAATGAAACCCTACAGGAGACAGAGAATTTGACAGAGGTATTCTACTTTCTGCCTACACAACAGAGAAATTTATTCCTGCTATAATGCTGCACATGTCAATAGACCCTGCCGAATATAGGACTATCACGATGCACAAGTCACATTGATGTAGATATAGCACTGACATTAACACATTTACTACATTATTTTTGAGAAAAAAACCCATTGTACAGGGCTTTTAAACCACCTACATCCAGTCCTGCACAGTCCAATGGTGCCTATCATTTGATGTCAATATACTAAAACATATACTTCTTCCTCAAAGTCATTGTTATTCATAAGCCTTTGAACGTATTTTCCAAAGCTGTGGGGTTTAATAGAACTTCTCAATAGTTTGCTTAGCAATTTGGGAATTTTAATGCCCTGCTTAATAGCACTCTAAAATTTAAGTAATGAACATCTTCAATGATCTTGCAGTCTCTCCTAGAAAATCAATAATGTGAAGAATTGGTAATAAACTCTAATCTGTATCACAAAAGCCTAATTCTTTTCCCACTCTCAGATTTTACCCTAAGTTTGCGTCATTTTTACTATTTAATCTGAAATATTGCCTTGACTCAATTCCTAGGCTGATAAGCTATTGCAACAAAACACTTCAAATTAAGCATGGAATTAAATTAAGTTCTCTTTTCTACAATAAGTCCATATTAGAAGAAGGAATTTCAGAAACTGTTTACTAAACTTGAAGAATAAGCTATTAACATTTATCTTAACTGTTAAATGCGGATGTGACATATGGATTTTTGAAAACACAGCAGTGTATTAATGGCAGATTAACAAAGTCTTGCAAATATATTTGTGCAGCAAGTTTAATGGAGGAAGACCTTTGTCTCTATGGCACATCCTACATTTTTCCAAAAATAAACAAATTTATGAGGTGGTAGAGTTTGCTTAAGTGAGACATGTTGGTGACTGGCCTACATCTGAAAATTATTGTCTCTGTTGATTAAAAAAAATCAATACCTATCAGACTGAATGTAAATGCATAGCCAGAAAGAATCTCTCTCTTTAACCTTTTTCCTTTGGCATAGGTATACCATGGAAGTACAATACCATGGTGAGTGATGAGAACCAGGGACGGAACACATATTAGTTAAGCCAAAGAATCTTGATTGAATGAATCATTCAAAGCCATAAGTACCAGATTCTAATGAACACAGCTTATTCCTAGAAGATCCCTTGAAGATAGGATACCTTATATTTCTGAAGCTGATGGAGCTCTGAAATTCTGATTGATCTACCAAATGGTTTTTAAAATATTTTTTTTTCTGTTAAATTCATTGCCTTTTTAGAATAGCGAGAATGAGTGTATAGCACCCTTGCCCATGCAACAGCATGTGAAAGAAAAAGAGGCCCTGAGGATAAATAAAGCTGGCATCAGCTGATTTTCTTCACAAAGTGGAATCGAAACCACATAAGAGTGGAACACACTGAATTGCCATGGGAGAAGTTAGCACTGCTTTCACATTTGGCTTGCACTGTCCTGAAAGCATTTTTGTACTACATCATATCTAAGTTCTGTCTCTAAAGCCAACTTCTCTCCGTCTGGATGTTATTGTGTTCAGCTGTCCCCAAAGCATTTTTAACTAGGCCCAACAGTGTTTGCCCATGAAGAGCTGCACTTGGAGCATTCCAGAGCTTGACTTGTGGATTTTCAGCCTTTGTTGACATGTAAGCACAATTTTTTGTGAGCATGTTTGATCCATTGTGCTCTGTGCTACAGTGAAAACATCATGGGAACAAGAGATAATGGCTCATAGTTCACAGCACTGATGCTGAAACCAGCTTTACCATCTGCTGGTGTTTATTATTAGATCACTCAGTTTGGTTGTATGTTAGTGAAGTGGGAAAGATGAGCAGCTTTCAGCCTTTTTTCATGTCTGCTGGAGAAGACAGTTTCAGACACAAAATTCTGAGGAAACCTGTCAACCTACCTGCAGGGACCTCATCTGTCTCCAGGAGTTTTGGGTTGTGCAGTTATTGTGCTGCTTATCTGCTGCAGTTCACACATGGGGAGACATGGGTGCACTGTGCCTTAGGTTTGTGTCTTGTTTTCCTTTAGATGTCAACACTGCAACCAGAACACCTGATCTTAAAACACAAATTTAACTTTCTACAATAGGTCCTTAATACAAAAAAGGATCCAAGAAAGTAAATGTTCACAATTTGGTAACTAAGAAATTTCTATAACCAAGCACATGGAAGTGTTCGAGCTGCAAAAATGTCAGAGGGTTCAGGAACAGTGCCAGATTTTCCATGTTATTTCCATGGTAGTATTCAAACTTTTGTAACTGTATGTAGCAGGCTCTCCTTTCCACGTCTGCATGTGCGAAAGAAAAATATCTTATTTTTTGGTCGCTGTGGCAGAGCAATTGGATCTGTGCATACATATTCATAGAATCTAGGATAGCCTATGTACTGGCACAAGGAAATTAAGAAGTGGAAACCCAGGCCTTGCATCAGTTCTTCTACCTGTACAAAAACATTCTTTCAATCTAAATAAAGTGATTTTATAGCTTAAAATTCCAAACTTTCACAGACCTCTACCCTAAGAAATCTATTCACTGTGTTACAGACTTGCTATTGAACGCCGTTTGATAGTGATAGGGGGTAGCTGGCAAGGTGTTCGTGGGGAGCAGGGGGGCATATTGCAAGGGTGACCCCAAGTCAAATCTCATTTCTAGAATCTGGTGGGTGTTTTCCTTGTCTTGATTTTGATCCATGGCTTTTCTTACTCCAATGCCTCCTCTTTTCTCTCCCGTCCCCTGGGTTTGTGTGGGCAGGGATGTGAGCAAACGTCTAGGTGGGTCCTGCCTTCCAGCATGGGCCAACAACCGAAAGTTAGCAATTTTGAAACTCTTTGGCATTTTAGACATAGAAATCAAATTCATGTAATTGTTAATTATTTTTCCCTAATACATGTGTTCTACAGTGTATTTTTCAACTACTAATTTCAAAATGCCAATCCCGTCCAAAAGAATTTCCCCATCCAATAATTACCTCTGTTTTTTTTTCTTTTATCTTTCTGGAATATAATAAAAATGCAATTAAAAAAATCAATTCTTTACTGTTTTGCATTGAGATTCCTGACTGTTCTGCTTGAGATTGCAGCCTCTTCCCTTAACCTTTTCACTGGCATATTAGTCTGTTCAAGCACGGTTCCAAAGCTGGATCAGTCCACAATAGCCTTTTTACGTGACAGGCAGTTCCATTTTTTAACAGACCTTCCTAATTTCTCTTTTTCTGAACAGTTTAGCTCAACTCACTTCCTGTCAGACTATCAGTATAGCAGCATAAGGCAGTAATGTTTCTTAATTAAAATACAGGGCTACCTGCAGTGTAATTTGAGCAGAATCCAATTGTGAGAGGAGAATTTTAGTGGACTCACACATTTTTTATACCTCAGTGCTACTAAAGTGAGTTAATGCAATTGTAATTGATATGACATTAAGATATTTAGAGTTTCCAGAACTTATGCTACTGCAACACAGAGATGAAACATGAGTTTAGTTTTCTAATGTTTTGTTGCCAAGTTTTCAACAATAAATAGAACAGTGCAAAGCCCAGATGCACCCAAATTGCTTTTAAACCTTTGCATATGGTATTTGCAAACCAGTCTTGCTTACCGTCAACTACTCATCTAAAGATGATATACAACAGTTATACTGATACAGGTTTTGTTACATTTTAAACATTAAATTTGCAGTCCTCTTCTTGTTGAAAAGACAAGGATTTGTTCTTCCAAGGCATCTAAAGTTTCCATAAATAAACAGTTTTGGCTTATTAAATTTATATTTAGATGAGCTTTATACATGTAATAGAATAATCTTATATTTGTATTTTTATCTGTGCTATAATAAAAGCCAAAAATTTATAATCACAGAGAATGTAATTAATGAGAAATCAAGTGCAAGACTAATTTTCATATTTCATTTGTAATTTTTTTTTCTTCTGTTCAGGACTTTTTGAAAAGAAATTACTAGGCTGTTGCTCAGAAATAAAAAAAAGATGCTGTGATTGATCTTAAGGCTTAAAAAGGCTTGCATCATATAAAAGGTACTATGACTTTTAAGAGTACTTTTCAAGCTAACTTTTACATTATAAAAATAATCTTTTTTTTCAATTTTGGCACATGCAGACATGATTCCAATATCTCATCTGGAAATCATTTAAAGCAAATGTTCATAAAAATTATGAACAAATGAATACCAAGTTCATAATAGGAATGTTATGTCCTACTGCAATATTACTAGGAATTATATAAAATCTAGTGTGTCTACTCAAATCCAAATGCTGAAAATAGTTACAGATATCCACCATAATCTGAGAACAAACCTGAGCTAACAATTCTTAGTTCTTTATTCACAAAGAATTATACTTTTATTAGCCTTCCTAAACGAATAGTTATAGTTCACACTTTTTAATTGCAAATTTTTCAAAATAGTTTTTCTGCACTTTCCTATGAATTTGAACTCTCAAAGAACAGTAGTTTAATTTAACTGTATAAAATACTTGAATATTTTTCACTCATTGCAAGCCAAGAGTTTAGCATTAGTAATGGCTTTCAGGTACAATGTTTGGAGCATAGCTCCTGTCCCTTGCATGTGTCCTGTGACATAGCTGCTGGCTGAATCTGACACTAATCCCCAGAATTAACATGTAATAGGACTGCTCTGGAATGCCTTTGTTGGGCTTTCAAGCTGCAATTAGCACAGTGCTAATCGGGTGCCTTTTTGGATTTTTTGCATCAGTGTGTTCTTTCGCACAGAGTTACACAGGCCTCCTTAACTTCAGCATTTCTGACTTCTGAAGACTTGGATTTACTGCACTGCTTTACTCTGAGGGCACTTGTGGGGCCAGATTTTTGCCATCTATGTTATTCACTTATTTGAAATGGTTCCTAAAAGCAGGCTGGCAGGTTATTGTAAGCTCTAACACCACTCCACCGCTTTACAACGTCCTGGGCAACACCAAATGGATATTTTTGAGAATGCTGACTCCATTCAGAATACTTCAAGTAATTGCTGAGAGCTGGGAAGCTGAGAAGCCTGAGGAGGACCAGAAAGGATATTTCTGAACAGCTTTGGGCAGACAAGGCTTCCCAGATGGCTTCTCCCTCTGGATACTGAGCCCAGCACAACACAAGAAATTATGCAACTGCAGAGGAGGGATCCTGGCAAGCCTGCCGCGATTCTGGGGTACAGGGAAGACACTGCTGTAGCCCAATGCCATCACCTGGCACCAATCCAATACTGTGTACCTGCTACCAGCAGCCCCCTCTTCTGACAGCTCTCTGGCTAATCTGCTTGGAAACATCTCAGCAGAGTGATAGGTCCTTGCTAAGACCTCTTACGGACATCTTATCACAGCAGGAACTATGGGACCTTGGTACAGGAGTGAAATCTTACCTCTCAGAGAAAGGTGGACCCTTCTGTCTCCCATCTCCCATCAAGCCTGACAAAAACCTGGACAATGAGTCCAGCTGCTACTCAGCTGCAACCATACTCCCATAAGTCTTCTGCTTCTCACACTGAGCACTTGCAATAACTTTTGTTCAAACAT
This sequence comes from Phalacrocorax carbo, assembly GCF_963921805.1. Taxonomy (NCBI): domain Eukaryota; kingdom Metazoa; phylum Chordata; class Aves; order Suliformes; family Phalacrocoracidae; genus Phalacrocorax; species Phalacrocorax carbo. The sequence continues at coordinate 78,816,333 of NC_087514.1, read as the reverse complement.
ACATTTCTACATGCTATAATGTCCTCTCATGTCGCAGGGCAACTGTCCTTGCAGCTATTCTTCTGTTGTGCTTCTACTGCTGCGATAGGCCCATGACCAGAATCATCACCATTGCATAGCAATTCCCTTTGACGTTACAACAGATTAATTTGTTTCCTAAAGCCTGTGCCATGATTGAGACATTACTCATTAAAAAGTGATGATCTACATTTATTTGTCTCCCCTCTACAGGCACTGAACCAAATTGTTTTCAGACTGTTCAGCTGAAATCCGTACTCTTAAAATTAGGTCATTGCCCTGATAAATCCTTCCTAACTATATATCCAGAAAGCTGATTAAAATCCAATCTATTTGACATTATAATTAAGCCTCACATCTAGTTTACAGTTTTATAATTATGGCTCTGCATCCTGAGAAAGATCAGAGGTCTCTCCTGTTCAGCTGAGGGATCAGAATAGTTCTGCTGAGAGCATCTGGGGGGAGGAAGTACTGGCCTTTGCAGATACGTAGGAGACAGATACATGCTGCTGAAAGTGTCCCTTGTTGATTAGCAGATCTGCCCACATCTGCAGATGCACCCTGCAGAAGCAGCGTGACATTTGGAATATGAGGGGGAGGCTGATTTTTCAGTGCAGCCTAGCAAGTGGATGTCGGTGACCAAGAGCAACATGGGCTGATTCTTCGTTATCAGAGTGGCATGGTTCAGCTCTCTAAAAACATGGAAGCAAACCACCAAGTGTATTGTTATCCTTATTTTGCTTAATTTTCCTATGCCTGATTTTTTCCAACAGTTTTTGTTTTTTCATGTTTCTCCAAAGCAGATGGGGCACAGGAAAGGGGGAGACCTGCCCATAAAGCCCCAAGGTTTTGGTTCACTTTGAACTTATTTGAAATATGCCCAGAGGAAGTGGAAGATTTTGCGTTTCTTCCTCTGGTTTCAATGACTCTGAAGGTATTTAGAAAGTAAGAGGAGAAGACTGAGATACGGAGTCACTACTGCTCCTACAAATCCCAGCAGAATCAGCACCCATCTTCCAGTAAGAAGCACAAAATCCCTGCCTGACATTTTCCCCATTAGACAGCCACTTTCATTCCACAAGGGTTTCTCCTCTTCAGTCAGAAGTTTCTTTTGTTCAGTTGAGGCCTCTTCCTCATCCGATAAGGTCAGTGCTGGGAGCAAACAGAAAGCTGATTCTTTCAACTTCACCCAGCATTAATACCCCAGAGCTTTTGCTATGACACCATGAGCTAGAGCATGCAGTCCTCCTTCTGCAGAGAGCAGCACAGACTGGTGCACAGGCACAATTCATGTGTAACTTCCACTGGGAAGATGGCAACATCTGCCCTTACAAACTTTAAAGATCACTTACGTACTTACCTGTTGACTACCTGCATGAAAAGCAGTATTATATTGTTCACCACCATTTGCTGTTTGCAGTAAGCGTGAACAAGGAAAAATGAAACTATGCCTGGTAGTTATTATTGTGTCCAATAGGAAACAAATCCTTGACACATCCATTTTATCTCCTCAGCACTTTACTTCGACTTTCTTTTCAAAACATACCAGAGAGACTCTATTTCTAAATCAGTCTATCGCCCAGGTCCTGTACCAGCCCAGTAGTAAAATTTTTCCCACTTGTACATCTTTAAAAGAGAAAGAAGTTTTATCAGGTTATTAACTTTAGAAAATTTCTGGTCGTTGCAGAAAAATGATTCTCACAGCTGTTACATGGCAGACTGGCCCAGACCTTCGTCGCATTTTAGGTGTCACAAGAGTCAGTGGTGCTTTGCATTTATTGCCTGTCCTATTCAGTTGCCATTACTTGTGTTACATAGTACCATTTTGCTACCAGGACCTCTACCTCTGTATTGCACAGCAGGATGAGGAACGCGCATTGATGAAATATTTTTCCTATTCAAACAGATGGTGTGCTATTCTTCATTACCCTGGGAAGCTTCCCAAATCTTCCTGGTCTAATTTCACTCTGCTTTTACGCTGTAAAAAAAAAAAAATACCCACACCAAAACCCCAAAACTAAATAGCACTATAGTTAGCTCTCCAAATAAACCCATTTGTCAGCTTTTGAAATTATATTGCTTTTAGAAAGTGTGGTTCTTCCATACATAACATTTTCATTTGATTTCTGCTGTACTATATGCAGCTTTCAAAAATAATATTAAAATATTTTCTTATACTTTTTTTGATTAGTTGTTTCAGTGACTCCAGATCTTTTTTTTCAGTGAATGCAAAGAATTTTATGAGGGTATTTTGATATACATGAGAAAGTCTCAAATAAGGCATTTCCTCCTGCTTTATCGTGATATTGCTTGCTGTGTTTACCAGAATACTGTATGTGTTCAGATGTTGCACTGAAGAGTTTGGAGAGTATCCTCTTATCAGGCCTTTCTCCAACTGAAACCTCATTTCCTTTCTTGTACATGCTCTTGTACAGTGATCTCCTTTGTCAATATATTTCTAAGTATTTTCAATTCTGGAGCTATCTACCCTTTTTATCAGGCAAATATATATTTCAAGATTATATTAAGTGCTTCCTTTTCTGGTAATCTGTCGTATCAGTGGGCACTAGTTGCACAGAAGTATATACTTTTTTAAATTGGGCTTTGATTTCTGCAAATGGTCACTCACGTTCGGACTTTATTTTACAACCCAGACTAACCAGAAGACAAAATACACCTTGTATTATCTCTGTGATCTGTAAAATATACTGCAGTAAGACAAAAAGGGAGTTTTTTTCTTCTGCATGCCTTTCTCTTTTGAGAAAGTCTATTTTGATTGGTAATATGCATCTCTTTCTCCATGAGAATCAACACCATCTGTTTCTGACAGATTATTTTTCCTTGCTTCAGTCATATAACTCCGCTTGTCTTTACTTATCCGCCTTCTCTCTCCGTCAGCCATGAATGAATAAAATTCATGCAGTCTGTTACCTTCCAACTACAGACACAGAGGCAAAGTTAATGAAATGTCAGCTAACAGGACCACATTTGGCAGCGCCTGTTGGCTGGGGTCGGTTTTATCCGAAGTCACACTTTTCTGTTGGGAACCCACGAGCCATTCAGTGCTGTCTCCCTCGACTATAGATCTGCGCAGTGAGATGGCAATTACAGTTAACACAAGGAGGTTTGATCCCATTGTTACCATTCATTCTTCATTTATGTAGACCAGCCTGAGTTTCTCTTTTTTTTTTTCCTATTTCTCTGTGCCTTAGTGCATGTGAAGGAGCTTTGCCCTGCAATCAGGCTTGAAAGAATATTGAAACAGAATATTGAAAAAGAATATTTAGCTAAGTCAGTAACGATTGTCTCTGAGCTCTTTTCCCTCCATTCAATTACTGTAACTGTAGCTGTGTCTGAGACATTCAGACTGAGACAATTGTTCTCACCCATTGCTTTGTGCAACCAGGAGGACATTTACAGTTGGTTGTTCTGTGTTTGTATAGTCTCTAGGCTTTTTTTTCATATCAATACTAACAGTACTAGGAAAGGCTAAATCCCTAATTCCATGAGGCACTATAACTTTATATGTATGTAAAAATACATAAGTGTGTGTTTGTAGGTGCGTGTGTATATATACATATAATTTTAAGTAAATTATTAGTCCCATATATCTTGAAGTTCTAATACAGTGTTGTGCCCTCCTGGCTTATGTAGCTCACCATACCAATTGTTTGACAGTAAGCGATGCTCATATTCAGATAATAATAGAGATAGACCATACTTACTGAAATTCTGATATTGATTGGCTAGACAACACTGGTTAAGTCTAATTCACATCTATTATCAATGCAGGAGAATCATGAGGAGAGTAACTGAACACAATCCATTCAAAAAACAGAATTAATTGGAAGAAAAACTGTGTATTTATGTTTCAGTAACATTTCCCACACATTGATTGCTAAACTGAATGGGTCCCTCTAAAAATTTCGTTATAATTGAAGTACAATGACTACAAGTACAGTGCCTATATTGAACTGTTATAATTCTTTTTCCAAAATTATGAAGTGCTGCATTTTCAGAGAGAAGTTGTAGCAAAAGATGGGAAGATAATGAATAAATCCACAGTGCTGAACCTTTGTGCAATCCTTACTATTATTTTGAATATGTTTATAGTTGAATTTTTATAGGAAAAGTATTTGCTGTTATATGTAACTGTGATACAGAATTAAAAGAAGGAAGTATGCAAAATTAAAAAAAAAAAAGAAAAAAAAAAGAAAAAAGGGAGGAGGTGCTGGTAATATTTTAAACACCCTGTATATAACTTGTTTGCTATTTATTCACTTTCAGAAGTCAAAATGTTCACCTAATTAGTTTCTCCACTTGCTGATAAGCATTTTTTTAAAAATGAAAGACAAACACAAAGGAGGACTAAAATATTTTTATCTAGCTAATGAGAATGACAAATTCAGCATGAGTGTCCAAGTGCAAAATAAATCCAGTCACTAGGGTTAAGTGTTCCCTGGGTGCACCGGATTTTCGAAGGAGTTATAACTGAGTCATTTCTATTATGACAGATGAACTTTTTAACACAAACTTTCTTCTCTCACTGATATTTCTTTATATTCAGGAATCCAAAGTCTTGTGAAATAGAGAACTGTATGATAGTTAGTGTTATCTTGAGCAAAATGAAGTGAGAAAGTGGGAAGCAGGAGAATGAGTAACTATGCGTGAGCAACATCTAGTGGCTAATATCTCATTATGAAGCACGGAGGTACTGGACATTGTTTTAAGTCTATTTTTGACACTGAATGCTTCTGGGAGGAAGAGAAGCATACGAGGGGAAAAGGCAGTGCTGCTTGTACTAAAAGTTTCCAAGAGCTCCTCTTGATTCTTTCTTCACCTTGTGGCCTCAGGTAATAAACCGTCCATTTGAAAGTCTATACCTACACATGGCTGTGCTTTGGGTTGACTGGACAGCAAATGTGAAGCAAAGCCATTTTTGTAGTGTGCATTATGGCACTGTGTCTCCATCCCTTCAGCAGGCTGAAACTTCTATGTAACAGCCCTTTCCAGCTGTGCAGTAAGAAGAAGAGATGGGAACTCTGCACCCCTGTTTTCTGAGAACTATTTGCATTCTGCATAAGCAGTCCCTGAATTCCTGAATTAACCACAGGTTGTGCAAATCACACGGACACAGAATCACACAGAAGGGTAGGGGTTGGAAGGTACCTCTGGAGATCATCTTGTCCAACCCCCCTGCTTGAGCAGGGACACCTAGAGTAGGGTGCACAGGATGACATCCAGGCGGGTTTTGAATATTTCCAGAGAAGGAGACTCCACAACATTTCTGGACAGCCTGTTCCACTACTCTGTCACTCTCATAGTAAATAAGATTTTTCTCACATTCAGGTGGAACTTCCTGTGTTCCAACTTGTGTCCATTGCCCCTTGTCCTGTCTTTGGGCACCACTGAAAAGAGTCTGGCCCCATTCTCTTGACACTCACCCTTTAGATGTTTTGAAGAATTGATAAGATCCCCCCTCAGTCTTCTCCAGGCTCAACAAACCCATGTCTCTCAGCCTTTCCTCAGAAGAGAGATGCTCCAGTCCCCTGATTATCTTCGTAGCTCTCCAGTAGCTCCCTGTCTTTCTTGAACTGGGGAGCCCAGAACTGGATGCAGTACTCCAGATGTGGCCTCACTACGGTAGACTAGAGGGGTAGGATAACCCTCCTCAATCTGCTGGTCACACTCCTTTTAATGCACGCTGGGATACCGTTGGCCTTCTTGGCCACAAGGGCACAGTGCTGGCTCATGGTCAACTTGTTGCCCACCAGCACTCCCAGGTCCTTCTCAGTAGAGCTGCTTTCCAGCAGGTCAGTCCCCAGCCTGTACTGGTGCATGGGGTTGTTTCTCCCCACGTGCAGGACTTTAAAATTGTTTTTGTTTAATTTCATGAGGCTCTCCATGGTCCAGCTCTCCAGCCTGTCCGGGTCTCATTGGATGGCAGCACAGCCTTCTGGTATATCAGCTGCTCCTCTCAGTTTTGTATTATCAGCAAACTTGCTGAGGGTACACTCTGTCCCATCATCCAGGTCATTGATGAATAAATTGAATAGGACTGGACCCAGCAAAGACCCCTGGGGAACACTGGTAGTTATGGGCCTCCAACCTGACTCTGCGCCGCCCATCACGACCCTCTGAGTTCTGTTGTTGAGACAGTTATCAATCCACCTCACTGTCCGCTCATCTAACCCACACTTCCTAAGCTTACCTATGAGGATATTATGGGGGACAGTGTCAAAAGTCTTGTTGAAGTCGAGGTAAACAACATCCACTGCTCTCCCTTCATCTACCCAGCCAGTCATGCCACCATAGAAGGCTATCAGGTTGGTCAAACCTGATCTCCCCTTGGTGAATTCACGTTAACTAATTCTGATAACCTTCTTTTCCTCTACGTGCCTAGACATGACCTCCTGAATGAACAGCTCCATCACCTTTCCAGGGATGGAGGTGAGGCTGACTGGCCTATAGTTTCCCAGATCCTCCTTCTTGCCCCTTCGGAAGATTGGAGTGACATTGCCTACCCTCCAGGCCTTGCGCACCTCTCTTGTCCCCCATGACCTTTCAAAGATGATGGAGAGTGGCTTAGTGACAGCAGCCGCCAGCTCCATCAGCACTTGTGGGTGCATCCCATTGGGGCCCATGGAGTTGTGAGGATCCAGTTTGCCTAAATGATCTATAACCCAATCCTTCTCAACCAAGGGGACCCTTCCCAACCAAGGAGAAGTCTTCCTTTCGCCAGATTTTCCCTCTCACCTCTGGGGGCTGGGATGCCTGAGAGCCAGCCTTAGAAGTCTGAAGCAAAGAAGGCATTCAGTAACTATGCCTTCTCCAAATCTTGCATCACCAGGGCACCCACCTCATTCAGCAGTGGACCCACAGTTTCCCCAGTCTTTCTTTTACTACTGATGTATTTGAAGAAGCCCTTCTTGTTATCCTTGACATCCCTTGACAGATTTAATTCCAAGTGGGCCTTGGCCTTCCTCCTTGCATCTCTGCATACCCTGACAACTTTCCTATATTCCTCCCAAGTGGCCAGTCCCTTTTCCCACATACTGTAAACCTCCTTACTCCATCTTTTCTAGAAGCTCTTTGCTCATCCATGCAGGTCACCTGGCTCTTCCTCATAGGATTGCACTGATCTTGAGCTTGGAGGAAGTGGTACTTGAATATTGACCAGCTCCCCTGGAACCCTCTACCTTCTGGAGCCCTAACCCATGAGATTCCTCCAAGCAGGTCTTTAAGGATGCCAAAGTTAGCTCTCCTGAAGTCCAAGGTTGTAATCCTACTTGTTGCCCTGCTTCCGCCATGCAGGATCCTGAACTCCACCATCTCATGGTCACTGCCGCCAAGGCTATCCCCAACCCTCACATCCTCAAACAGACTTTCTTTGTTTGTTAGTATAAGGTCCAGCAGCCCATCTTGCCTTGTTGGCTCCTCCACCACCTGTGTCAAAAAGTTATCCTCTGCATTCTGCAGGAACCTCCTGGATTGTGCGTACCTTGATGTGTTGCTTTTCAAGCAAATATCAGGGTGGTTGAAGTCCCCCATGAGGACCAGGGCCTGCAACTGTAAGGCTACTGCCAGCTGTCTGTAGAAGGCTTCATCAACTTCCTCTTCCTGATCAGGTGGCCTGTAGCAAATGCCCACAACAGTGTCATCCATATTTTCCTGCCTATTAATTTTTACCAAGCCCTTGACTCGTTCTTCCTCCACCCCTAGGTAGAGCTCAATACATTGCAGTTGCTCCCCCACATAAAGAGCAACTCCCCCACCTTGCCTTGCCGGCCTATCTTTCCTAAAAAACCTGTAGCCATCCATGACAGCATTCCAGTCATGTGAGCTATCTCCCACCATGTCTCATAACTGCAATGAGACCGTAGCCCTGTGACTGCATGCAGATCTCTAGTTCCTCCTGTGTAGCTTGGTGTACAGGCATTTCAGAGAGGTAATTAAGCATGCTGGTTTCCCTGGAGGGGTGCACGAGGATCCACTATAGCCATGCACACCCCTGAGGTCGTTGGTCTTCTGGTTGTCATCCCATGAGGCAGCTAAGGCACCTATGTCACTGCTCTGGTTGGCCTGGCCTTATCCCCCCCTTGGATGTGATGGCATTAGCATTGCCACTTTGGACCCTGCCCCCCGAATCCTTCAGTTTAAAGCCTGCCTCACCAAGTTGGCCACCCTGCTGCCAAAGACTCCCTTGCCCCTTCTAGACAGGTGCATTCCATCCCTCCCTAACAGTCTATGGTTGCTGGTGAAAGTCCCATTGTCATAAAAACCAAAACCTTCGCAATGGTACCAACGGCATAGCCAAGAGTTGATTTGCATTATTGTCATGGTTTTGGCTGGGATAGAGTTAATTTTCTTCACTATAGCTGGCATAGTGCTGTGCTTTGGACTTAGTATGAAAATAATGTTGATAACGCACAGATGTTTTAGTTGTTGGTAGGTAGTGCTTGTACTAGTCAAGGACTTTTCTAGCTTCCCATGCTCTGCCGGGTGCACAAGAAGCCGGGAGGGGAGGGGGCACAGCTGAGAGAGCAGATTCAAACTGGCCAAAGGGATATTCCATATCATGTAATGTCATGCCCAGTATGTTAACGGGGAGGAGCTGGCTGGGGGAGGGAAGCAGCAGTCGCGGCTTGGGGACCGGCAGCATTGGTCAGTGGGTAGTAGCTGTTGTATCATTTGTGGTTTTATTTTTATTCCTTTTAATTATATTATAATTATTGTTATTATTATAATAATAATCATTATTATAATTATTATTTTATTGTAATTATTAAACTGTTCTTATCTCAACCCACAAGTTTGGGGTTTCTTTTTCTTTTGCTCTTCTGATTCTCTCCCCCATTCCAGAGGGATGGGGGGAGTGAGCGAGTGGATGCGTGGTGTTTAGTTGCTGACTGGGGCTGAACTAAGACAACTTTTCATCTATTATTGGCTGCCCATTTTTCTCCAACTGGTAAAATGGAGAGGAGGATCACTTGGGCACCAATATTTTTCATTTGCTCCCCAGGGCTTTATAGTCTTTCTTGGTTCTGCTCAGGATCTGGCTTATAGCATCCTTTGTGCCCACATGGAAGAGTAATAGTGAATAGTAATCTGTGCTCTTGACAAGTTGTGGCACCCTCTCAGCGATGTCTCAGAGCAAACCTCTCATGACTCCTTGTCATGTCAGCAGATGGGCACCTCAGTGCCTTTCAAAAGAGTCACCCTCTATGAGCACTTGTGTCTTCTTTTTACAGTACCCATTCTGTGTTGCTGGTACAGTTGACACTGCAGACCTTGCAGGTGAGTGTCTACAGCTGTTAAAGCTTCATATCTGTTGTTGGTAGTGATGCTGGAGTGTGGAGACTGAAGCAGATCCCTGCTTTTGTGGGTCACCAGGGTCCAAGGAGCCTCATTCTCAGTGGTGTCTGCTACAGTAACCTGGTTCTGAAACTACCTGTCTATCTCTGCCTCAGCTCTACTAATACTGCACAGCCTTTTAACTGTTTCCTGCAACTCAGTCACCTGATGCAACAGATCATCAACCTGTGCACACCTTGTGCAAGTACTTACCTTTACACCAGGAGACGGGTCTGGGCACTCGCTACAACCTACTGCCTGTACTGAAGCCTCCTTCCTTACCAGTTCCATCTGGGTGGATGCATCAGGCATCTCTGGGGCTTTCTCTGTAGGAACACTGGTTTTAGCTCTGAGGTGAGTGCCCGCAATTTTGTCAGAGACCTAGAGCACTTCCCTGAGCTGTGGACTTACAAGCAGTGTGCAGTGCCCTTCCATGAAAACCGCTGCACAAACTGCCATGAATGAGGAAAATGGTATTATTATAATTCCGTCTCTCATCCCTTCTCTTCATCAGGGACCTAGAACTAGAGATATTTATAAGATACATATAAATATTTCTAAATAAAGTTGTTTTAAAGGAATTTCTGATTACTTTGCATTACCACTGAAACAGGTGACCCAAGTGATCAAATAACCTGTAATCTGGTCACCTCATCTCTTTGGAGAAACAGAGAAGCTCTAGATTATGAGATCTCAGTGCCCTCATGTTCTTTTACCTTGAGGGAAGAAAAGTCAGTACACAACCATGAATATTTTTATACCTTCCAATAGAAAAGTAATAAATTGCATATCGACACATATCCATGGACAATCTTTAAAGCAATGTTAAAAGAATACAGTGAAAGAAATAGGTTATGCTCTGTGCTGGTTTTGGCTGAGACAGAGTTAATTTTCTTCACTGTAGCTGGTATAGTGCCGATGGCACATTGATGTTCTAGTCGTTACGTAGCAGCTAAGTGTTGCTAAGTAGCACCTATCCTAGTCAGGGGCTTTTCCAGCTTCCCGTGCTGTGCCACATGCACAAGAAGCCGGGAGGGGCAGGGCCACAGCCAAGTCAGCTGACCCAAACTGGCCAACAGGATATTCCATATCATATGACATCATGGCCAGTATATTAACTGGGGGGTTGGCTGGGGGGAGGAGTGGTTGTGGCTCAGGGAGTGGTGGCTTTGTCTGTGGGTGGTGAGTGGCTATATCACATGTTGTCTGGTTTGGTTGCTTATTCCCCCTTCCTCCTGCCCCAGGTTTTGCCCCTCTCTCTCTTATTATTTTCCTTTTCATTATATTATTAATTTTTTATCATTATTATTGTTTTATTTTAGTTATTAAACTGCCCTTATCTCAACCCATGAGTTTTCTCACTTTTACAGTTCTGATACTCTCCCCCATCCCGCCGGTGGGGGCGTGAGAGAGCAGCTGTGTGATGCTTAGTTGCCAAATGGGGCTAAACCACAACATGCTCTATGCAACTACTTCATTTTATCTCACTTTCAAAACTCTGCAGATGTAATAAATTGTTAATTCTCCATGTGAATCTGTGGTAAATATGAAGTAGGAACCCAGTCTTTCCAGACATATCAGCTAACAAAAAAATCTCAGGAAAAAAATTACATACATCACTGCATGACTGTACCTTATGAGATGACAGTGGGTAATTTACTCCAAAGATTTACATTTTTTTTTCATCGAGGATATTATTTTTCTTACATTGCTCCCTATTCTGATTCATGATTCCTTCAAACACCCATTTTCTATTGCTACTTCTACAGAACCAAATCCCACTCCTCAGATCTGTTTTAATTTTTCCCAGTTACATGCTAGAAAAGGATAACAACATGCCTTCCTTTAACAAGATTTATTTAAAATTTCCATAAAAAACCATGTAACTACACTGCTTAAAATATTTTATGTTTAAACTGTATCTCCTACTACCACTGTTTGAGACACAGTGCTGCTCTGGTTGGAACAACTGTTTGAGTACATTTTCTAACGTACCTCCTGTTTCTTCACTGGCTTACTGTTGCCTTATCACTGGAGTTTTGCCTTCTCCTGTAGCTAAAGTGGATCCCTTTTCCTTCTCTTTTCCAAATCCTAAAATTCTTCTTAGAAGTTAACAAGCAGCTATGTGAGGACTATAATCTGTAGAGCCAGCACACAGCCCTCTCTGAGAATCCTAGAGAAATAATATGGTCTCTGCGATCACATGAGAGGTGTGGGTAAAGACAACAGCTGACATGATTTCTTTTGACCTATTCCATATTATGAAGGCCTTCTAAATTAAAGGAATTATAAGAGGTGCTGGAAAAGGGCACAACTCATGCACTAAGATCACATCAATCCAGTTCCTGTGCAGTGAGTCTGGAGGCACAGGTTCATTTTGCCAGGTTTTGCTGTACAGAAACAGATCTGTCTATAGAAGGGTCTTGCTGAATGGCCAGGTAGTATTTCAGTGTTTGCACAGAGTATTTTTCATAGTTTAGTGGGACAGCTGAACATCAGTACCTATTCTGTTCCCTTTGCAAACTCTGAAAGCATGAGAGAAACAAAAATTTTCCCCAGCAGGACAAGTTAAGAAGCCCCTTGTACAAGTCATAGCTCTCTAGCATAAAGCAGCACAGATACCCACAGATCTCTGTCAACCCTGGTTAGCTATAGAGACATTATATTTTGTGGAAATGCAGTCAGTTAAAACTGTTCCTTCTCATTTACAATGCAAAGGCCTCTCCCCATGGTTATTGTGCCCATCACAGTTTGGCAAGAACACACTATGGGGAATGCATCCTCTAATTTTACATTACATTGAACACAACACCTTTGATTCCAGCTTACCCTGCTTTTGGGAAAACAGCTCTGCTTTTATTAAACTAATAAAAGTAATTGAAAAGCTATTTAGAAACTTTCCTTATCCCTTGTTTTATGTCTTTCTGGCAGCCTTCAAGAGGTGACCAGCTGCAGAAGCCATTATCGGTTGACTTCATTAAGCAGTTGTCTTTCCCATGACAAAAGTTTTCCTGTAAAAAAAACAAAGTGAAAATACTTCTTTATTAACCCTGAACTGTGAACTGCTACCTTTCAGCATCCCATTGCATCATGGATTTAAAAGGATAACTAAGGCAGCAGACCCACTCCGAATGGGAGGCTGTACAAGATGACCTCCAGACCACCCGTCAGCTTCTTTAATTCTATGAAATAATCTCACACTGAGTCTCCAGCCTGAGGTATCAGTCCATAAAGGAATCTAGTTAGAAGCAGAATCAGAAGCTGAACAGAATTCCCAAAACAGTAGTTTTCTTCATCTCAAATCCTTAGAATATATCACCTAATTGCTTCCTATCCTCAGATGTCATTTTCAGTCCCTTATACTGGGGCTCTGACTGAACTCAGAAATGTGTTACTCATTTTTCGGCAGGCATCTGCCAGATCACTGGACTTTATGCTGTATTAGAAATCTTTTTTATAATGGGTCAACAATCCTCTCAGGCAGTGCTGAATAAATATAAGCAAGGGCCATGCTGAATTGCAATAGATCCCAAATTACATATTTTGCAATTTCAAGACTATTCATAATTTTCTAGCTCCTCAGCTGACATGTTTTAAATTGGTACTTCAAAATCTCTGCCTTTTAGAACCCAGATGCTGACCTCAACCCTGTTATCCTTGCAAAAGAAAACAAACAAACAAAAGAAAAACCAGGAGGTAAAAGGAAGCATAAATTTGGAAAAGGATGTGAGAAAATCTCAGGAAAAAGGGAGAAACAGCAAAAGTGTAGCAATGTTCAGAAGGCAGCACAGGTCAAAAAAGGAAAAAGGCAATGAAAATAGGAAGAAAACTGGGAAAGTGAATGGAAATGCAGAAATGTGTGATCATACTTGGCAAAGACATAATAGCTAAAAGGCACAGGAATCTCTGATTTTATTTCAAGGAGCAGCAAGGATGGGGTTGTTGTATGAGTGGGGCTGAGCTGGAAAACAAGGGTCACCACACAGGCAGCAGGAGACAAAGCTGGAGACAAGAGTGGAAGCAAGGCTATAACATAGGACCAAGGTCTATGCAGAAGGAAGGGCTGGAGACAACCTACTTATAAAGTGTGTTCAAGGTCCAACAGGAAACATGTCTGGAGAGGGGACTGGAGACAAGTATACTTACAACCTAGTTTAGGCAAGAAAACAAGGCTCAGGTCTGAACTTAAATGGACCAAGAGGCAGAGTATGTGTGCATGGACATTTCATGTGAGGCTGGTCAAGGCAATTTAGGCCCATTTGTGCACACAGGGCCTTGATATGTTGAGACTTTTTGGTTTTGATGCTCAGCTTTGAAGCCTTCATTTTCTTTAAATATCATGTGTGATTTCCCAGATTCTTAAAAGAACAACAGAAATGCAGTCATTCTATCATACCAACATCTACTTTCATCATCAGTATGATTAGCACTGCTAGAATCCTTATGATTGCTACTATTTGATTACTGATGGTAGATCCTTGAGAGTGACAGAGACAAGGGTCTCCAGCTTTACCCTTATGGATCAGAGTTCATCCACACTCCATTGTTTAGCAGGTATAAAGCATGCAATGTGTAGTCAGAATAAAGACCCCTGAGGGACTAAAGCATATTCCCTGGAACAAAAGCAGAAATCTTACCTACAATACTCTATCTAATATCCATGGAGTGTGCATGAATGGGGATTATTTTCAAAATTAGCTTTGGGTATTTTTTCGCTGGGCCATCAAAAAGTATGTCCACCACAATGGCCACCCTTTAGGACATTTCAAGTGCTAGCATCAGAGCAAAGCAGCACTGGTAGAGCAAAGAAAAAGTAACTAGTATATTATTTAGTTCCAATATTGGTATAGTTAATATTGTACTTTTCTCATCATCTCATTGTCAGGACTTGCTTGATTCATTTCCAGAATAAAAACAAGTCTTCTCTTCAGCCTCAGGCAGAACACCAGCACAGAGGATTTCATCCCCAGCCTTTACACTGATAGAGTATATAGAAGTGACCCATATTAAAGACTATCATGGAAATTATTTGATAAGGTTAAGTAATGTCAACAACACCCCTCCCCTAATATTTAAATTGGATGTATGGTTTGAAATCCTGAAGCTTCGTTTTGTTATCTCATTTACTGAGTAGAAACCGCTTGGGTACAATAATACAGTACAGGTCTGCTTGTACAACAGTATAAGCTTCTCAGTATTAACCTTATCAACGAACTCTAACTCTGATGTTGGAAACCAAGCCACTCAGAAAGACAGTAACTTAAGGCCTTTTTTTTTGTTTTTGTTGTTTCATTCTCTGAGTCTTCTAAGAAGGATGTAATTCAGGACCAGTTTTCCTGATTTGGATAATACCCACCTTATGTCAATACATTTGCCACAGTTGAATCCTTTTGGAGAAGTACAAAGAAAGTTCTCAAGTCACAATGCCTATTGTTGCAAATGTCAACTGAATTTGAAAGGATGAGTTGGAGGAAAACCACAAGGATTTATTGAGCTATCCACTCTCTTTTCTGACATGAAAATACTAATACCGTTAAAAATGGTCACACTGAAGCAGAAATAGGAGTGAAAGGTATATTGGCACATTGTTGTGGTAAATCTATATGTACTTATTTCATATTCAGTCTAGACAATCATTCCTTCAATTTTAGAAAAGAATCTTACACAAACATATATTGAAACAGATGAAAGTGACTTCCAGAAATATTATGAGAAGAACTATTACCACTATCATATGTTTTTGAAAGATGAGCTCTGTGTGGGATGAAATGTTTATCAGCTCTATTGTGCCCCAAATGCCTCTGAGATAAGAAATGAATCGTAAGTTTTATCCCATATAATGGGCAGTGACTGATGACTTGCTACCTGATGTTATTGAAATTCGTATTAATATTTGTCATGCAAAAGGTGTGGTAACAAACTTTGGTTTTATAACCTATTTAAAGTAAATTAAAGTGTCAGCTAATAACAAGAATTTTTTATTATACAAACATGCATCCACTCAAAGGTCACATTCAGTGATTCCTCTTTCTGCCCTTCTCAGGTGTTTCATTCACCGAGATAAAATATTTTGTGGCTTCACCTATTATGAACACAACTGCTCTATAATTCTTTCTGTATTTAGATCTGGTTGGTTAAGAAGTTTATTATTCTAGTTCACATATTTTATTCAAGTCAACAAATGATTGTTCAGGGTAAGGAACAGAAAGAGAGAACTGGCTCAAGCTATGTCACCCCTCAGTAGCTGCTTGACATCAGTTAAGCCACCAGTTTTGAATATTTGCCCTCTGTCCCTGCCAGCCTACAAAAGTATTTCAATCATGAGGGGAAGAAGCCCATGGTGAACAACAAAAATCAAAGGAACTATGGTTAGTTTACGAGGGAAGATTCAGGCAGTAAAATAGGACCAGTTCTTTGAAGGAACAAGAATTGAATCAGAGCCCTCTCAAAAGGACCTCAGGGAGTTTTGACATGTCCTTTCTTATAATACACCAGTGTGGAGGACTTTTTTAAAAAGCATTTATCTAACAGAATTTTTTTGTTTTGAGAACACTGTTTTTTCCTTAGATTTCACTTATAACAGTGCAAGAAGAAACATGCTTTGGACCTCCAAGGACAGAACTGTTATTGCTGTAGTCCAGAAGCCAGTCTAGGAACAGGACAACTGGCAAATTCCACCAAGGAACAGGGAAAGGCAAAACTTCAATCTTGTAGGAGGACAGCATGGAAACAACAGCTAAAGGTGAATCCAGTCAAATCCTTTCATATGAACTCTTGACATTTTCTGGATAAGAAAATCAAGAATTTTTTAATTTTGGAGGGTTACATTTTCATAGAAAGGTATTATTATTCATATCATACATTTAGACAAAGGATTTAGCTATAAAACAGCATTGAATTTTTAAGGACAAATTTCACACTTGCATGGGTGCCAAAACTATGAAACAAGGCCCAGGCCACCCTACTATTTCATTCTCTTCTAGTTTCTTATGCTGCCTTCTACCTGACAGTAGCTCAGGAACTCTGTAGGCGTGACATGACTTGTATCTGTCCCACATGGGTCTCCCAGAAAGAGAGTTGCATGTTTTATTCTTGATGTATGTTTGTATTGTTATGCATTTGGTTTAGAGGATGCAAAACTGAAGAAGAACACCCCACACTTGGGACAGAGGTTGGGAAAGTTAGGTAGCTCCAGTGTCCTGCAACAGTCTGGAACCAACCCTCTCAGCGCTTTGCTTCCCTCACAGGTGACTTCAATCATTACTACAAAGAGTTCTGTTGTCCCCGAAGGGAGTTACTAACTGTTACAATAAAGCTTACTGACTGATAACATAAAGCTTTGGGACATCTCCTTATATGAGGCCTGGATCACTGGGTGGCTTATAGGTGAAGCCTTGAATTTGAGGGTGAGGAGAAATGCAGTAAGTTTGCAATAGCCTGCAAAGCAGAAAAACTGAATCTTTTTTCTGTTTGTTTGGTTTTTTGCTGTAGGAATAAAGCACGCTTTCTTCTATTCTTGATGGCAAATCTCACCAGTAAAGGCAAGTCTATCATGGCAACATGTTAAAAGCTACACCTGTACATTTTGTCTTTCTGGATTCAGGAGTTGTTCTCCACTCTTGATAACTCTGTCACCTCTCCTCCTTTTGCTGCATTTCATCTGGCTTTGACTTAAAGGCATATAAGGCACAGTTGGTCGGGTTTCCCTATCACTCAGTTAGAATTTTTCAGTGGTTCCTGTAAATTAACTTGTTCAGTTCTGAAGGCTGGCTATAAAAAATAAATGTGTACTGTATAAAATTATTATTTCTATTAAAGCAAAATAAGCAGCACTGCATATGAAAATCTTTGCTTCAGTGTTCTATTCCAACATTGTAAATTACTTGGAAACCATTAAGGCATTTCTCTTTGAAGGTTCATGTATATAAAATGCATTATTAACTTACTAAGTGTTATCAAAATGTACAGTTAAAATAACATGACTAACAGAATACAGAGAGTGACTCTAAACTCAGATTGTCCTTTCCATTATAAAGTAGAATTTTCCCTTTTTTTACAGGCAATAGAGGGGCTTAGTTTACTGACTGAAAATTTTTAGTTTATAAAGGGAGTGTTTTAATTCTCTTTCTCAGTGGAAAATATCCATTCATGGTAAAACCTTCCAAGCATTTAAGGAATAAAAAATGGATTTAGGACAAAGAGATTAAAATGTGTTTCAGCATTTTTAATCTACTGATGGTAGAAGCTAGCTTGTGGAAAATCATATGAGCGCGTCACCCACAGTGACATCCATGATACACAGGGGAAGCAATAGGCCAACAGGGATGTTGGACCTTGCAAACTTCCACTTGCAAACTTCGAGCTGAATCCTTGCAGTAGAGGGATGCTGGCAAGCAAAAGCGAGATGGGTTATACAGATGTCTGCTTTTGTGACAGTGTTGAGCAATGATCACTGGCATTTGTGACTAGAGGTACATGTAGGCTACACCTAAACAAATAGCCATGCACATGCATCCTGGCTGTGCTCCAAATCTATTAAGGGCAATATCTTGCACACACCCACTTTTGTGTCTTGTTTTCTGAGGGAAGGAAATCTAGCTGAATGACAAGAAAGACGCTTTACAGCTCCCTGGGTGGGTCCCTGATCAGGAGTGTCGAGGCATCAGTGCTGCAGAAAACATCTTGGCATACACTCACTCTCCATTCAGTCTAGGAAGGGATGTAAAGGGTGGCCATAAGCCATGGTTTACACAAGTTTTCAATTACTTGAAGCCAAAATTACTCTCATAATAAAAAATGGACACGATTCCTTGTTTTAATCTACATTAATTCGTTTTAATTGATCAATTGGTGCAAGTCTTCCCAGTCTTCCGTGTTCCTTAAATCAAGTCTGATAAGTATAAATAAATACAAATATAAATATATCAAATACATACAATATATAAAAATACATTGAGTTGGACTAGATGACCCTTATGGGTCCCTTCCAACTGGAGATACTCTACGATTCTATATAAATATATAAGTTAACTCAGAAGTTGATGTTATTGCACGACTGCAGAAGTCATAGTGCTAGGTGGATACTTGTCATCTTGATGAAATGACCTGAGTCCTTTTGAATCACCGCTGGTATAACTCTACGGGAACAGGACATGAGCTTTCACTATCTGTACCCCTCTCAGACTGTCATGTTTAGTCACACTGACAGCTTTCAGACTTTGGGCAACTAACAGGCATCTTTATGAAAACTTGGTCTTGGTTCTTTCTATGTAATTAAGTGTTCAAATTTCCCTAACTTCACTTTTCTTTGTACCCATCTCCTGCAAATCCTCTTTTGAAAAACCTCTACTGCCTGCAGAACATCAAGTTTTAGAAAGGATGTAACTATCATTTTTATGCTGACATACGATCTGAATGTCACCTTTATATTTATTCTATGTCTATATTGGGGTAGCACTAGAGAGAACCAACGGCAGGCCTGTGTGCCCTACCATGTACAATAAAAAAACAGTGCCAGACTCAATGAGCTTGCAGTGAAACTCTTTTCTTTGCCACTATATGATTATGAGTGGCTGTGCTGAAGAGATACATGTTAATATGTAAAGTCAAAGAGGGAAAGCCTGGTATTACTTGTATGTATTTGAATAATTCAAGTAATGCAATTTCAGTGATCTGTGAAGAATCAGTTCACAAGGACTTTGAAGCAATCAAGTCTTTTGGGTCACCTGGGAAAACACACCAAGTTTTACTCTGTCCCCTGCAGTGAAACATGAAATCATAGTAAGTATTATTTACAACATCAGAGGTCTGCATCTGTTCTTATTCTGCAATACTAACATTGCATGTACCCCTCTTTATAACTCTCTTGATCTGGTATTTGTCTTCCATTCTTAATAATCCACTTCCACCTTCATAATCTGTTAATATTGCAGCTCTCTGCTGTTAAACATATGTTTAGAGAAAATTATTCCTCCATATGCCTGAATGAAGGGATTGTTTTGCTACATGGCTGGTCATATTCTTTCACCTGCAGTGTAAATATAATTGAAATATTGTTAATGCTGAATGGCTGAAATCACCTCCACATGGAACTCCTTCCATACCTTCAAGAGGATACATCATAGTCTGTTTTTTTGTACCTGGTGAATACCTCTTGATTTCTCTGTTGTATCAGTTACTTTCAGGGAACTTAGGTACATGAAATGACCTTTTCTAATTTTATGGAAGACTCCAATCAGCCAGAGAGATAGAGTAGCTTTGTCTATTCATTTTTCCATAATTAATGGAAATTATTTTTCTCTTGGTACTATGTAAAAAGAACATAAAGAATGGGAGTACAGTTTATTTAAATTTCTGTTATATGATAAAGGTCAAAGCTATACCTAGTTCTAGTGCCCATCTTTAGTAAATCACTGTATGGAGCTGCATGGGGTACCTCACTGAGAGCAGGTGCCAGCAAGCATGTGGGTGGGCATTTTGCAGTTAACCAAGGCTAACTCCCCATAAGAACTGAAAAGGAATTATGCATATCAACAGCCTTGAAAACAGTAATTTTCACAACTACTCACTAGGAACAAATGTTTGCAAATGCATTTAGTTAGAACACTTTTCATTGATGCTATATTGCTTCAAGCAGCACATTGCGGTTAAAGGGAGAGAGACAAGCCATTGCTTCCTCCATCATCAGTGACCTAAATTACAGGTACAGTATTTCCGTATCTTTATGGACAACTGTATCTTTACCAGGAGGAGAAAAAAATCCAGTGAAAAGAGTATAAATACGCTTCATTCCATATGTCTTTTTTGCTGTAGTGAATACAAGTACTCTCCCAGCATCTTTACTCTTTAATAGTTTCAACTTTAATTAATTTACTAATTAAAAGCCCTCACTATCTGTAGACACTATTCATTTGGAAAGAGCAAATGAAATCAGAGCAGGTTTAATAGGACAGAATTAGATAACACAGTCACAGAAATTGTAAAGTTAGCTCAAGCTGCTTTTGAAAGAGACAGTCACTGCCTCAGTGATTGATGAAGCAATGAGAAAAAAAGATAGAAAAGACTTCACTAAGAAAAAGAAAAGAATATCTGGTTTACATTTATAAACATTGCCTAGCTCTTGGCTATTTTATATTAAGCAAGTAAAATTTTTGTCCACTATATATAGCTATTCCAAATGAGTTCAAAAATTATATGAAATACGAAGATAAAAAATCAAAAGATACAGAAAGAAAAGAGTGAATAGAAATCCCTAATCTCAAGAAAGTAATTTATTAATCTTTCTTCATAAAGTAAATATGTTTTAATGCTACTTAAACTTGCTAGTTTGCATATTTATAGAAGGTAATTTCTTCCCTAATTAATAGATCTTGGAAGTTGAGCAAGTGCAAAAGCATTATCTAATGTTACTATCTTTTTTATCTGCGAATGGGTCACAAGCAGGCAGTGACTTGAACATCAGAGTAATTTTTTCCCTTGATAAAATACACTTGCATGTTTGCAAGGAATTCACAGAGCTGTTTAAAAAACTCAACACAAAACTTACAGATTGGAGTGAATCTGAATGGTGGATAAACAGAGAAAAATTATGATCCTGTTTACATACCCCAAATTGACAGAAGAAGCTAATTTAACTAAGTAAATTATTTACTCATCTTCAGTCTTAAGTGGCCTTGCTAAAACGACATTACTTCCAACTCTACAAATTTTAAAATGATTAGGTTGTTGACATGATGTTTCTATTCCCATTATACCTGCAATAAACATCTCTTACACTCAGCAGTTTTGTCTGGCCAAATTATTACAACAGTCTGTAAGTACAGGCCTTACATTTTGCTGTCAAGAACTACACTCAAAACTGCATGGCTAAAAAATTTATGTACTGTAGCTTTACTGAAATGAAATTACAATGTTACTATAAATCTTCAATATTTAGTATGCAAATGCATTACCTTCTTATTTACTGATGGCTTTCATATACTTTTGCCCAAAATATAATAGGAACAGAAATCTATGAGGTGGTCACTTTACATCTAAATTTTTTGTGAAAAGCAAAACATTCAAAATACATGATCTGTAAAATCCCTTTGCTGTAAGCGTAATTGCTATGTAATAGCAATTATTAATTGCTATCAACTGTTAATTAATTAATTAATGGTACTCAAACTTCAGGAGTGTAAAGGAATGGGAACTGTGTGAAGACTATTATTCCTGTTAGAAATAGTCTTTCCAATCAAGGAACAATAAGATTAAAGACACTGTGAATTATTTTTATGAGGTCAACTTTGATGGGAGGATATGAACGTTCAAAACTATGAAAACTCAAAAGAGTGTAAAAAAAGAAAAAAAAATCCTTGAAAGTACAGTACTTTTTGAGTTCTATGCCTAAAGTGTCTAAAATGCCTAGGTGTGTCCACGTAACTAAAATTTAATAACAATTTGATAACTTCTTTTACTTGAGTGGGGCACCAATTGAAGAAAGACGGTAGTACCTTCTTGAGACAGTAGTAGAAGCAGTGCATTTGTCTGACATAATGCATTAGTTTACAAAAAGTGCATTGGTTTTTACATCAGTTTTTCAGCACAGAGCCACACAGGATAGTTGATTTGTCTCTAATACATACAATAAAACTAAATATTCACAAAAAAAATACATCATTTTCCCTGTAGCAATTTATAAATTAGGGAATGTAACACAAAAATAAAATTTAAAATTTTGTGCTGTAATAGGAACTGGATGTTAGTGCTTTAACTTAGTTGGTTTGAAATAATTTCACTTTGAATGAGCAAATCTATTTAAACCCTTATTTTCAGAGAAAAAGATGAAAACTTAAAATAAAAAAAAGATTACATCTAGTGGGAAAAATGAACTATTTTCCTCATTATGTAGATACATAGATAGAAATAATTCATAAGCATCAAGACACAGATAACTTCACTGTGTCTTTTCTCATGACACAGAGGAAAGAACAGCGATATATCTGTGCTATTTCTTTGATTTTCAAGAAATCACAGACATCCATGGGTTGTTGATGAAATGTAATTTGTGAGACAGGTGAAAGATAAAGTTTTCCAAGATTCAACCTTGGATGAAAGTCCTATTCTCATGCATAGAAGACACATCCATGTGAAGGAGGACTGGTCTTTTCCTACTTTCAAATGCAGAACAGACTCACGTTATCACATGGAAATATTACTTATGGAAAATCAAGAATGTAACACATATAGACAAAAAGAAGCATACTGGCAACATGCAAGGAGTTTCAACACTGCATTAAATCCAAGGTAAAAATCCCTATCTTAAGAGTAGATTCTAATTTCAGAGCAAATTCTTTTGCTAAGGCATAACATTTTCTGTCTACAGCTTCTGTAACAAGGTAGTGTTTCTTTCCAATGCTGTGTTGTAAACATATTTTTTTTTTAATATTCTTCTGCTAATTATGCCAAGGTGCAAGGCAGAAGAACTTGCCCAAGTTCATGCAGCAGAAATAGAACCAACAGTAGAATCTGGTTTCTGAACTTCAAAGATAGTGCACAACCCTACGGGTGACACTTCTGTGCCCGCAGAACAGGTGGAAAAAGATTGGTGGCACTATCATGTCATTAATATTTTTTTCTCATGTCACTGTCATCCAACAATAGAGAAAGATATTTTAAACAAAGTTAAGTCTTAGGTCCCTCTCAGAATCTTGTGAACCAGCAGGGAACAATTCTGTATGTGGTATGTTCTATTGCTTCTCCCTGTTTAGCAATTTGCAAGCCTGTCATTTCAAGTAGAAACAATAGCAATTTGACAAAGCTGAAAGTTCCCTTTCATCTCTTCTCCATTTTACTTCAGTGGACTATAAAAAAAATATTCATAAGCCAAGATGTACAAATCCATGTAACCAAAATCTGGGGCCCAGATATACGACTGTCTCTCCTGGGCTTGTTGACTGTTGGTCAACAGTTATTCCAGGCAGTGAATAACTGATACATTTCTCCTTTTCAGAGGGAAACAAAGTAAACCATAATTGTACTTTCAATATCAAGTAAAAAGTCTTACTTTAGTGGCCTAAATTTCAAAATAATTCACTTTTATTCCAGTCAGAATTTTCAGAGACAAATATGGATTAATTTGTTCTGTTGATAGTCTAAGGTCATCAGATAAGGAGCCTAAGCTTCTCTTGTGCTTGTAGACTGTCTCCATGTTCCTGAATAATTTGTGCAAATACAATTTTGAACTTTCTTTTGCTACCTGTAGATTGTGTTTAAATTACTTTATTTCACTCTTGTATTTCAAGTTCAGAAGTAATCTCATTTTTCATTAAAAATAGATTGAAACTACTTGAGAATAAAAGCAGTAATAGAGGAAACATACATAAGAAACATACATAATTAGGAGGCTAAGAATTTTGAATTAAGAGCTTGATAAATTGTTGCACATACTATGCATCATGTGCATGTTATTTACTAAAGTAGATTGAATCATCCTCAGAGGCTATTTGCATTTAAATTCAGCTTAATGTTTCAGTTTACCACAGGGATGAGTAAAGAGGCTAAAACAAGAAATGGCTCAAGACAAGAGTGCTTCTAAAAGTTCAAAAAGGTTTGATTAGTCTTTTCTTATCTTCATTATTTTTGTGCCTTTTTCCTAATCTTTAAAGGATTGCAAATGGATGAGAAAATACAATGAAAATTAGAAAAAAAAAAGTCAGATAATCTAAAAGAATGCAAATGAGTGTATCTTATTGAAATCAAAGAGAATTACAGATGTTTACCTTGACTGCAAACCTGGCCTGTTGTATTTATAATGGAGCCTAAACAAACAGTATTTATACTTTATCAAGACAATTCATCCTTACCCACTCCCTAGTGAAAAAAAAGTCTAAATAACAGAATACATATATGTTTCTGTTATTATGGATCACCTTATCCAGTACCTTAAGAAAACCTTTAGAAAAAATAGAGGAAACAAATAAGATGAACAGGAGTTTGTTGACCCAAACCAGAGACACAGAGTGTCAGCTTCACTTGCACCTGGATGGTGCTGTTCATCCAGTTTGCTAGCACTCTTTTCAAATCAGAGGGAAAATATAAAAGGTTTGTAATGATTATAAGTTGCATGGATTTCCGATTCTTGGGAGCTAGCTTTGATCTGGATATTAATTCCACAGCCCATACAAAGGTTTCTTTCTATAAATATCAACCTCTCTACTGGTGATGCATGGAACATACCTAGCAACATAAGATATTAAGATCATCCATCCATAGCCTTATAGTAATCAAAAAGGTTTCATCACTTTCTTTCTGTTGGTTGGTTTTCCTAAAGGCCAAATAGAACTTAGCTGGATATTCATATCTTAGAGGAACTTTGGGTCATTAAACATGTCTCAGTACATAACGATTCATGTGAGAAAACGTTGACATTTGCACTAACAGGAATAGCACTGGTTAAAGCATTTTGATTTTATGCCTAGTATTTCTTTGACCAAGAAAGGCTAGATTTTAGAAAGAGAGAATATTCTCTCAAACTCTCTCTACTATTAAAGTTCTTTGTGTCTCCAGGCAAACGTATAGATCTACCATTGTTAACTGTGTAACAGGGAAGAGAAATATTACTTTGATGGCATGCCTCGCTGACTGATAAACTAATATATTTTGATGTGTGCTAAAAGAACTGTGAGGGAGAAGGCTCATGTAGGCATATAGTCATGTACTGTTAAAACGAATGCTTTCTCATGAAATAAAATGCAGGAAATGCAGAAGTTAAATACAACTGCAAATTTTTAAATTTAATTTTAATAATAAAAAGATTTAATCATTCTTTCCTAGTATTTCACTCTTCTTTTTCTATAATTAAGAACTGAAAGGTCAACATGTTGTTCAATAGGTCACAGTCTCTACATAATAATCTATTAGACCAGTAACTGAAAATATACTAGATCAACGCATTTGAAGATAAGCACAATTATCTTGTTCCTGTGGTTGCTCATGTTTGACCAAGCTAATTATGCCTTGCTTCTTTCCAGATTTATACACTAATTGCTAAAGAGTGCTTTTAGAAGGATGGCTGCCAGAAGGGCAGATGAAAAGGCTTAAAGAATGCTAATGGAACTTAGAAACAGCAGCTTTTAAAGGGCTGTGACCTATCATACCAGCGTATCTTACTTCTGCA
The DNA here is from genome assembly GCF_963921805.1 of Phalacrocorax carbo. Classification (NCBI taxonomy): domain Eukaryota; kingdom Metazoa; phylum Chordata; class Aves; order Suliformes; family Phalacrocoracidae; genus Phalacrocorax; species Phalacrocorax carbo. The sequence continues at coordinate 78,790,805 of NC_087514.1, read as the reverse complement.
TCTTAAATAAGGGCAGGGGGGGTGGGGAGAGTAGTTCAGTTTTGTGCCTTGAAACTGATGGCACTGCTTCAGTTCACAGGATAACAACATTTATATGGCAGAGCTTGTATTATTTATGATTCACAGCAAGGAGCAGGTGTTGCCCTAAAGCTCATTCTAATACTTCACCAGCAATTACTATTTTTATGCATAGCCAGATCAATAAGTTAAAAAACAATATGGACTCATTTTCAATTGAGTATGTTTGTTTATGCCCAGTGGGCACTTGATTTCAAAAAACAACCATCCGATAGTTTTTCTATAGATACTGGAAAAAATTTGAGGCTTGCACAGCTGAATCATGGAGAAAGTGACATAGAACTGCAATTGCTGGAAATTTTGGTGGGGATACTAATTAATAGCCTATTTCTTCCCTGTTGTGGAATAAATAAAATTCCAAATTTCTTATTAGATGAGTTAGAGCACATTGCAATGTCTTGAATTTTTAACATCAGGTTATTGACATTTATATAGAAAAGTGTTTGTAGTCAAACCTCAATCAAGAAATACTTGTTAAAAAGTAAGAGTGTAAATTTAAATTTTTGCTAAACTCAAAGATATTATCCTCTGCTCAGATGTTCCAGGCAAAAAAAAAGGAAGTTAAAGTTGAGAAGCGCATTATTTATAATGTATATTTTGTCTTTTAAACACAGAGAGCATCAGCTGAAAGCTGCAACAGCATAACTCTGCTAACCTAGATTTTCTGTTTCTCAGCAGTGCTGAGTAAATGAATGGTGTGACATGGTGCAAAATGCCATTTTTCAAACTGATATTTTAATATCATCATTAGTAGAAGTCTCATAGCTACTACTATTTTGTAAGCAAAGCAGGCTCTTAGAAACAGATCCAGAATGTAAAGCTAAAACAAAGTATGGGTCTAACCATGACAGAGATTTAAAGCTGTGAAGGTGATCAACCTTAATGCAATAATTTTCCCTAGGAAAATCCTGACCAATCCAAGGTTATGGGAGACTGACATCCAACCCCACCTGCAACTTTATACAGTTTAAATTCACCCCTTGAATAACCTGGAGGGTGCAAGGCTGTTGGCGATTCTGGGTGAAAGCACTGAAATTGATGATTTTTGTTAAAATATTCAAAAGGCAGAAGACCAGAGAAACGAACTGAGAAAAGCAGTAAGCATGGCTTCAGAGACTAATGGTTAAACAGGTAGGATCAAGGGAATCATTACTGTGAAACCCTGTTCAAAGAACTGCCCCATATCGTGACTTCATCTAAGAACAGCACCCAGATTTCCCATTGAGAACATCATTTTTGCCACGCTTGGACCGCCCTGTTTCAGCTATCATTGAGTGAAAGGCAAAAGGAAATTAAGGATGTGCTCTGAAGTCCCAGCAGCTGACTAGCATAAGTCCCATGGAAGTATGGTTCTTGTGTATGCTATACAGTAATCTTCTTGTGATTAGCAGGTTGCTTATATGCCCTTTTTTATTCTTAAAATTCCAGTATTATGTCCAACAGCATATCACACGACATTTTGCTTTACTTTTCTCTTTATGTGATAATTTTTCAGTACTTCTGATTCTGCAGGATAAGATTAGAACCTACTGTTATAAACACCCAGTTTGTAGTGACTGCACTTTGTAGAAAGGTTATGAAATTTTATGGTACTAAAACATTTAGTTAAGCATCAGCACTCAGCCTCCCAGCACTGTCTTACAAGCGATGTGAATTACTTTCTTCTCATACATCACTGATTTTATTCCATTTTGTTGGATATCATTAACGCATCTAAGTATTAAATCTCATAATGAAATCCTAAGATTGTGAATTTCTCTAAGTCACTGGAAGTACTGATCAATCAGTAGCTAGGCAGTGATGAAGCTAATTTACTTCAATATCATTTAAAATGGTCTGCCTATACAAGATGTATGAGCTATAATTTAACAGCTTAAATATCCCCTCTGTTGAATTGTTGTATTTTATCTGTTTTGTACAGAAGATGCTGTGTAGTAGTGTCTGAGAAACCATGTATAGTATTTTGTGATATTTTAATACCTTCAGGGTACTCATCTACCAGAAATTCCAATTCTGATCTAATTAGTTATGGGAATAAGCTAAATGTGGGAATGATTTTCCATTCACAATACACTGAGCTCAGTGAAACAATGACAGTAAAGGTAATGGGGTGAGACTGCCCACACTGCTGTGTTCAGAGGGTTCTTTCAATATGGCACTCTTTAGCTAGACCACGCAAGTCTTGCTGATAGCATTATATTAATGTGACTTTATTGAAGAATCAAACAACAAATGCTTAGATTTTTAAAAATTTCTTCCTTACCAAGAAAAAATGCTTGCTATGAATGAACAAAACATTGAGACTGTTCATCATCTAACAGCTATAAAGTGTATGGCTTGTCCAGGGAGGGTTGATCTTGTTCTGAGATTGATGTTACTAGTAGTTAGAAAAACCCTTCAGGAACTGGGCACTTCCACACAGTGCTGGAAGTCCTCTCTCCTACTAACACATCACTGTGAGCAGGTCCTTCTAGAGGTGCACTTAATATCATTAAAAAGGTTGCCAAACCCTTGGTTTCATTGAAAAGTAATCAGACAGAAGTATTAAAAAGAAATCCTTACCTAAGATTTTGCATTTTGATATTATAAAGGTTTCTTTACCTGCATCTTTACTGAAGAGGATTCTAAAAAAAAATCAATCATCATAATTGTTGCCATAGAGGTAAGAAAATTGAGTTCTGTGCGTTCGAAATGCCAATGTTATTTAACTATCTAATATAAATCTTATTTAGCTATTTAATATTATACATGAGTATGTTAAACTGTTATTATGATCATTCTAGGCCAATTTATTTCATTAGAAGTATTACAGCAGCTCCAAGTGCAATGATTAACCCAAAGAAATAAAGTAACACTCTGATCTATAAACATGGGTATCTCAAATGGCAGCAGGTTGAGTCCCTTACCTCTGAAATTGTCACCGCAGCAAATACTGAGCACAGTCATGGCATCACAGCAAAAGAAGGATGTTAATATATGGGAGCAGGATACAAAAAGAAGAAATGAGAATGATTAAAGACCTGGGAAATATTTACAGGAAGATATCTTCCAATTCTGTATAATGAAAAGAAGCAATTCTATATAATGAAAATAAGGGTAACTGTTTTTTTATCATAGTCATCACAAACATAAGAAGAGAAAGAATCTTAATTAGTAAAAGAATTACAGGAGCCCATGTCCAGAATGAAAGTGGGAAAGTACAGACCAGAAAAAAAGTTGTTTTATTGTAGCAGTTATGACATTTAACCATTAAACTAATTTTTTTTTCTAAAACTATGTTAGAAGCCTCCTTCTGTAGTAATGTTTATATTGTGTTAGAAATACAAGTATACTCCTATCTTAGACATGAAATCAGACTACATTATCACAGCGGTCCACCCAGTTTTCCAACCTGTGACCCAAGCAATGCCCATTGTGGTATGCAGCTGAGAAAAGATTCAGAATTCAAAGCAGTTACATGTTTTTTTGTTCAATTTCCTATCCCAGACCTTTGTTGGAAATAGGCAAGTTGCTCCAGAGCTTCATCTTCATAACATAACACTCCCTTCAGGCTGCTGGATGTAATTGGACTAGGATAGAATGCAAGTAAATTAGAGCACACAATCTTTCTGTGTATTCCACAGAAGACTTTGTAATGTTCTCAGAAAATTGAGTGATTTTCCCCAAAATATAATTTCAGTTACTTATGCTTCAGTATGGGTTTGTCTTTTTTTCTTTTTTTTTTTCTACCTAATCTTCAGGATTATGCATTCTAGACTAATACTTCATGAAGATCTGATGAAGATCAGTGCTTTCAATTAAATAAGAAAACCAATCTTTTATATATAACTGAATGCCATTCCCTCTAGTGTATAACAGCTATAATTCACCTCCACCTAACAGACTACAAAATCAAAAGATTCATTACAAATAATTTTCAGACCTGCATGTAACACCATAAACATATCTGTATTATATTCATCGTGATAATTTAGATGATGCTACTCAAATAGCACATTGTAAGTGGTCATCGTTCAAACTCTAAAGGATTTGTACAGAATAGTGGACAGTGTGCATTTCTGTTTAGGAGGCAGTAGTCTCATTTGTATACACATATATACACCACTGATGTAATATTTCTGGTGTGTACACATTTCTGCATAGAAAGATACATTTTCCAAACCCTTTATGTGTAGAAACTTTTATTTCAGTTCATGTTTTGGGATATGCACAGCATTATATGTATGATCTGAAGAATAAGGCAACAGGCAGGGTGAGGCTAGAGGGGCATAAGCACCACATCAAAGATGTATAGGGCTAACTCAAAGAAATAACCATAAAATAATTTTCTCCTTTCTGTTCATTCTATATACTTTTTACTTCAGCATTTAGACCTCTGATCCCATAGAACTTAGTTAGGCCTGATGTATGATCTACCCAGGGCTGCTACCTTAGCAGCTGCCTATTTACTCTAGCCAGATGATTATTCTCTAGACAAAACTTGGTCTTCCTGTAAAGGTCCTACATCCCCTATAGGAAACAAAGAGCATTGATCTTAACATGTATTCCTCTCCATTTTCTTGTCTTTCTGAACAAAATGCCTCATCCATATGCATCCGCAGTTTTCAACTTGTGTGTGTGGGCTGAATATGTGATAGGTACGCATAAAATGTCTGTGAATAGGGCTGGTAAATAAATAGGAATATCCTTCCCTAGCACCCGTGTGTCAAAAGTAACTGTACTTTCTCCACAAACATCTGCTGAAAAAGTTTGATTAAGACATGTCTAGGGCACATCCCAACCTTCATCCATTCAGCTATCCTACTTGTGAGGCTACATAGTGTTTATGTAGCTGTTGAGTAATGGGGTTCAGCTGGTTGGTGTACTGGAAAATAAACCCAGTAGAAAGAAAAGTTCTCTGCCAAACCTAGATCTGATGCAGCAAGAGTCCAGAAACTTTAAGCTAGTATAGGGGAAGAGGGAGAATAGACCAAGACTACCCTTTTTCAAGACAGTTTTCTGTTATAGTTTCTTAGTCTTTACGTCAAGATACATCAATACCCAAAGGTATGGTATTACCCAAGGCTAAGAGAAATTTTGAGTTATATTCCCAAGTTTGAATTAGTACAACACCTAACAAGATTTGTGTAGAAGGTTTATGATGCTGCTGTTAATTATCACAATATTCCTGTTCTGCCTACTGAAAGTCAATAGTGATGTTCCTGTTCCTTATTTAGGGCTGGGAAGGAGCTGAAGTTGGCCCAGGATTAGATTTCTGGTTTTGTTAAATTTTATTACACTTACTTTGCAAGATCAGTTTGGGTAACTGGGGGAGGCTTGAATATCAGGCTCCAACTTTGTAAAAAAATATGTAAATTTTTAAACTAGTTATCAATGTCACAGCTGGAGAATATGTTTAACATTTAACTTGCTGCTAGCACTTCATGAACAACACTGAATTTGCCTAAACATATATTTTGGTATTATTATTAATACAGTTTGCTTCCTGCAGAGTGTTACCATACTCAATGTAGGTAACCATAGGCAATTTTCACAGTTATTAAATAAAACATCTTAAAGAATTAAAAGAATAGATAATGTTCTATTTCACTCATAAATGTTAGACAAACATTTCAGGTTTTCATAGGAGATGGCCCTTCCCTTATCCTATCCACATAGATAAATTCCCCTTTTACATATTTTGATCCTCTCAGAATTTGTAGATCATTGCAGAAAATATGTATATTCAGCTGGTTAGGCAGAGCTATCAGTAACTTAGCAATTAGTAATACTTGGAAGAAAATTTTTAGAAATCCACTGAATTTTTAATCCTACAGAACAATCCAAATGAAACAGAACTACACAGGATATTCTGGTCTGGCACAAGCTGCACAAAGAAATAAACAATGGGGAGGAGAACTTTTCAGCTTTTTGATAGTAGGTAATACAGTTCAATATTTATGTTTTCCTATCTGTGCAACCTTGCTGATTTTACCTACAGAAAATTCAGGTGCAAACAATGATATTTAGATAAGGAATTTTTTAGCACACTGTTGACTACTCTGTTTACTGATGGTCCTTTTTGTGGCTTTTATTTCAAGTGCAAATAGAAGGTGTATTCTCCACTGATCCTTGTCCAGTATCCCGTGAATATTTACCGAGCATCAAAGGAAAAAAGCAATGTTTCCTGAAGCTGTGGTCTCAAAGGACATGAACTCTCTAAACTGTCATGTTTAGGATGCCATCGCAGTTTCTGCAAACACTGTGATGAATCCTTCTCCTGCATCTGCAGACTTGCCGCGTAATCCATTGCTGACTTAGTCATAAAAGAGAGACACAGTGATATGCCTATAAATATAAAGCTAGCACAACTTCTAACCGTTTTTTTCAGATGGCTTAGGGCATTTTTTTAAGCAGTGAATATTCAGAGTGAAAATGGTGTTCAGCAGTGGACACTAGAGTTGGATGCACACTAAATAAGTTTGCCAATGACACTAAATTAGGAGAAGCCATTGATTCCCTCAATGGTAGAGAGGCATTATAGAGAGATCTTGATTAGACTACGGGGAAATCACCAACTACATGAAATTTAACAAGGACAAATGCTGGATTCTGCACATGCAGCTGTGTAAACCTGGATGTATGTATAGACTGGGGAACAAGAGGCTGGAGTGCAGCCCTGCAGAAAGGGATCTGGGGGTTTTGGTTGATGGTAAGACAGATGTGAGTCAATAATATATACTGGCAGCCAAAAGGGCCAACCGCATGCTGGGTGTATTAAGCACTGTATAGCTAACCAGTTGAAAGACATGATTGTCCCACTCTACTCAGCACTGTGTGCAGTTTTGGGCCCCCTCATAAAAGAAGGACATGAAAATATTAGAAAGTGTCCAAACGAGGGCAACAAAGATGTAGAAAGGACCACAGGGCATGACTTATGAGTAGCTAAGGATACTAAGTCTGTTCAGCTTAGAGAAGAGGAAACTGAGAGGTGCCCTGATTGCTGTCTACAACTTCCTTGTGAAGGGGAGTGGAGAGGGAGGTGCTGATCTCTTCTTTCTGGTGAGTGATGGTAGAAGACAAGGGAATGTCTTAAAGTTGTGTCAGGGGAAGTTCAGGTGGGATATTAGGAAAAGTTCTTCACTTAGAGGTGGTGAAGCACTGGATCAAGATCCCTAGGGAAATGGTCATGCCCCCAAGCCTGTGGGTGTTCAAGAACCATTTGGACAATGCTTTTAGATATATCGTTTTAAATTCTAGGTTGCCCTGTGTGGAGACAGGATTTGGACTCCTGCTTGTACAATTGTTTACCTTATAAACTAAGACAAATAATTCTGCTTTAGCCTTGAGTCATCTATCTAGTTCTAATTAAGCACAAGCAGTTTCTTATCTTATGCACAGACCATTTACATGTCTGAACAACAGATTAACATGCTTTTCACATTCTGTTTTTGAGCTCACACAGCATCCTTGCCGTTGAAAAACTTCAACTGCTTTTCTGATTCCTTGCAAAGGACTTAGCTACTTACGAAGCTCTTGCAGCACTGGGACCTCTTGGTTGCAGTAGGGAAAATCACAGGCTGGATCCTTGGAAATTTTTGGGGACCTCTTATAGTTGCCTCTGTGTAACTATATGTAGAGTTCAGTATTACTCAACACAGTAAACAACAGTATTAAGAATACATGTGCTGTTCTAGAACAGTAGTTTAAGACTATACATACTGTGCAATTTTAATTTTTTTTTTCCTTTCAGCGGACAACACCCTGTAATGAGACACAGTGTGAATAATCTTCTACATGTTTTTCCTGGATTGGCTCCCTCAGTAAATGGGGAGTTAAAAAACTCCACAAACATAGACAGTTCCTACATTCTAGAGAATTCATCCCATAGATTGCTTTTCTCTCGTTGGCTGCAAATCTTTTTGAGGTTTCAGATGAAACACAATAGGCATTTTTGTACAATGTATAACACGTACACTATTATGATAGCAGAAACTTTAGTTTCTTGTATTCTCCTTTTGTTATTGACAACTCTTCAACCAGGTACATCTTTTGTGTTCTAATCACATTCATTATCGTTTCCTTAATACAAATTTATTTTTAATTTTCTCTCCAATTAGTAACTTGTGCTTTGATTAGCTTTTTGGAACATTTCTTCATATACATTTTAAACATTGACAAGTATTTAAGTGATATAATATTTTGCAACTTTGTACACAAAAATATCAGCATGTTAGACTATATAAAAGGACACAGCCTGAGATTCCTCTTACCCGCTCAACACATTTTCCTCAGTAATTTTATATTGCTCTGTTAATAGCATTAGCAGGAAGCATTAATAGGAAGTTCAGCTTACAGAGGAATGTAATGGTTTAATTCAGTTTAGAATTTCCAATTGGTAATCAATAGAAGCAAAGCTTTCAGCATGACTTGGCGTAGGGCTCTGTCACCAAGCTGCCACCTGATGAATCCAGATAATGTGGCCACAGAGGAGAGAAAGAGAGAAATGAGGCAAGACAGCTCACAATGTAGGGTGGATGCAAGAGAAATTTTTAGGATGCAGTAAGTAGTTTCTCAACTGCATAAAAGATCTTCTAGGCCCCATAAATTCTCCTCCATACCTGAGATATTATGCAAATGCTTCAGCTTTTCTCAAGACAGTTCTCATGACTGCCTCTCTCATTTTACTTTCAATGGAAGTTCTGGGTCCAGAAGTGTGTGCTATATCCCTGCTATGCAAGCTGAGTCCAGATTACCTGTGCTTCAGAGCCCTCCTGCATTTCCAAAGCATCTAAAATCTACCTTAGCAGTGAACCAACCTGGTTGAAAAGTTGACAATAATGAAAGGAGAATGCAATAAAGTAACATGGGGCGAGAAGCTTCTGCTACCATAACAGTGTATATATTACATGTTCTACAAAATGCCTATTGTGTTACATCTGAAAAACAAACAAACAAAAAAGATTTGCCAGTCAGTGAGGTGTAAAAGCAAGATAACAACAGTACAGATAACGTGCAGAAATAAGTCCCCATTTCCATTACAAGAATGCTGACTAATTGCTGTACACAGCTGGAACCTTCAGTGTTTTCATTTTGAGGACAGAGAATATATATGGCTTCCCCACACATCTGTAAAAGAAATTTTCCAATGAAAGTTTCAGACTTTGGGGTTTTTTTGTTTATTCAGAACTTTGGTTGAGAAATCTAGCCCTCTCAACAAATTAACTATATGGAATATTGAATAAGAACTTACTGCACTGAACCCTATGCAGAAGACTGAGACCTTGCTTCCGCTCTCATAGTGGTCCGTCGTTGCTCCACTATTAACCTATGCCGGCAGTGCACTGAGGAAAAACCTTTCCAAGCCTCCCTGTAAGTGAGGAGGAGGACTTTCTTAGGACTTCCCCTGTTTTTCCACTTTTTGATAAGTCTATTACTTTGTTAACTGTTCAGCCTTAATACACTTAGCCATATAAACATAGTGAGTGACTTTCAGCTGTACTCAAAGCAACACCAGTCATTTATAATGTGAAGTCGAGGCTTTGCCTATACCACAGTCCAGTTCTAAAAGATCTGCTCATGGTCACATTGAAAATTCATAGTAGTGTGCAGAACAGAACCAAGTAAGACTGCTAGGGGTGCTCACCGTGGCACTCTTCCTACCCCTCAGTTCAGTACAGTTCAGTACCATTTGAATTACCAACATCTTAAGTACAAATTTTACAGATTTTTGTAATTCTTAATGTCAAGAAATCACTCTCTTTCTTTGATCTAGAGTCTACTGATAAATCATCATACTTCAGAAAATCTGCTCTATCCCTTAAAAAAAAAGACGGTTTTACTGCTGAAAGCAACCTTAGTAGACCTGTTGATGTCTCAGGGGTGAGAATATGGAAGGACTTTTCTTACCTTTAATGGGTTGGGAATATTCAATGAGGCAATTTGTCATTTTAACAATGAAGATTCAATTACATGTTTTTCAAAAAAATATTTATAGAAGAAGAGCATAGAACTATTTAAGAGCTAAATTAAGCATTTGACTGCTTTCATTTCCAGTGTCTTCATTTAATAATAATGGAAAACCTGAACAATATGACTTTCAACTAACATTCACTGTTTCATACTAGTCTCACTCTGAGTGAGAGACAGTATAGTGGTGCCCCAACTTGAGATAATAACTGGCCATATGTTGTAACTGAGAGATTTTATCTGTAGAAGTCCACTTTAATCAAAAAAGCCAAAGAGAACATCATCATTTACCTTACTGGGAACAAGGCTATACTTAACATTTCCAGTTTTATACCTTTGGTACATCACTGGCTTTGTCTCTGTTTGTTTGCATTGTCTTTTACAGTTGTTTTTAAACTCTTTCAAGAGCATATTCAACACTTCAGCATTACAAGGAACATTTCCCAGAGTATTTACTGATCATTGAACTATAGTACTATGATTACAAACCCGTTTTCATAAAATTTCATGTCACTTGAAAAGATTAATGGGAGTGCATAATACGTCTCTGCTGCCTACAGTCATACAGATCTGCAAGTTCTCCTTCACTTGTGACCTCTTTCTTCAAATACATCAATTTCCTAGACTTAACACTAAAAGTCTAGTCATAAAATGCTCTGAAAGAATTTTCCTCTGGAGCTATTCTGAGATTTTTCCAATTAAGTTAAAAAATGACTGACGCTGTAAAGGTCACATATTCCATCTCCTCTTCAGTAACACCACAATGTCAGAGAAGTGTTTGTAATATTCACATACCATAGGATCTTTTTTGTCTTAGCGATTTTTTAAAAGTTTCTTTTAATTACAATGTAACATGATTCTGGTGCATGGAAGGAGCAACAATAAAAAATTTAAAAACAAAAACAAAACCCAAAAGAACCCAACCAAAAAAAAGGCAAGAAAAAAGCTTAATCAAAAATATTTTCTCTTGAATGACACCTAAATTACTGATATCAGCCTAACTTCCTAAGCAATTACAGTCTATAACTGCAGGTGCACATATATCCCTAGTAAATTTTGAACTGATATAGATACTAAAACCAAAGTCTTCCTATAGATGTTGTGGAGATAGATGGAGCAGAGAGCTCTCGTCACAAGAAAGGCTGTCTCATTCATATCAGGTATCAGAGAATCCAACCACAGGAGAATTTCACTGTGAGCAAGGTTTCAGTATTGCTGTTATGCATAAAATTAGTTGCTTGATTTAAATGTTTTAGCTTGATTAAAAGACTGAAAAATATAGAAAAAAAAATTCAGCAGAATTTTTTTCAGAAAACAGAGTAGTTCCTGCCAGAAAAGGCAAGAATGGAGATGTATGTGGTTTTTAATTAAAATCTGTATTTGGTATCAAATTGTAACCATATTTGCATGTTTCAGTACATTTTGCTTTTCAGATTTACAGCTAATTTGTGTGAACACCTTCACATAAATTAAGCTTCATAAAATGGTCGAAGCGTTTGATAACAAAGAAAGAACTTCTTGGATTTATTTTTAGCTTAAAGAACGTCCTTTAAAAAACTAAGGAGTATTTCTGCAGTTGTTGCTTAAGTATTAATTTTAGGTAAGCTATGTCACACTTCACCTCTGCTTTGTTTTTTCTTACAATATGATATTTTTATCTCTATATCCAGTCATTCTCACCTAGCCTGGCTATACTTCTTTGGCAGGAAACAACATAAAATATCATCGGATAATAACTCTATTACTAGTGACCTCCATTAGTTTCTTCTCAAAGATGTAGAAGTTGAAATCTCAATTTTTGTTGTCAGTGGCCCCAGTTAATATCTTTTGAACAAAGTTTTAGATCTGCTTCAGAGTGGAGATAAGAAGAAAATGTGGTGGAAGTATTTCTAGAGGAAACCTACCAGATCCAGTCATGTCTCCTCAGCACATTTACTGAGACCTACTCACCAGATCAAGCTCTCTCAGCAATGAAAGCAAAATGTGGCTTCCTTGACACACGTTTAAGGTCTTCTATCAAATGAATCTCATTAGGAACACGGCATACATTTTGTAAGGCTGGTATAAGCTTCTTGTCTGGCCATTGGTAAAGCCAGGTAGTTCCATGGTAGACACCATGGAATGGTGTCCATGCATAACACTGCCTTACACCATCAGTGTGACCCTGGGAGTAGTTAAGGATTCAGTGAGGTTTATAGAAATGATAGTCAATATTTGACAGGTTGATACAACACTCAGAATGATAATAAAACACATAGAAACTGCATTCTTTTTCCCTCATTTTTCAAATAAAGATTGTCAAGATGAGGTGTTAGTGTATTTATTGGAAGGCATTCTACCAAAACCACCAGGAGGAAGGACTCTGTCATCCACTGGAGAGATTCACCTTGTTACTGCAGTATCATATTACTAAATGCAAGGTGCCATACATTGTGTTAAAAAAAAGCAATCAAACAAACTTGTAAGGAATTAAAAAGAAAATTGGGAAAAGCTTCTATTGAAAGGAAGAACAAAGTATAGTAACTGGTCAGGGGATCAGCAAAGCACTGATGGCTTGAATTCACCTTATCTTCCTTTTAATCACTGCAGATCACCCAATTTCTTGTGAAATTATTTTATGGTTTGTCCTCAACATGTGTTGGCAGAAGGTGTTATCCATTAACCCATCAATAGGATACAAAGGAGTAATTTCTTCAACTGAATGCATAATGACGTGCTGGTAGCAGTTTTTCAACTTAACGCCCTGATTGAATTTAGTATTAATAACATTAGCATTCTAGCTATGCAAGAAAATACAATGACACAGGTTATTAAACTTCATACTGGAGGGAGGAAGCTAATTGTCTGTAGAGGTCAGGAAGTAAGCTGCCTTTCGTCTCACAATAGGTTGCTGTATTACCCAAGAGTTCACTTTCATCTAGAGTATCAGTTTCAACCTACCTCTTAAGGGAGAACATCAGCTAAGATGAGCCTATGTTTTGCTTTTATAGGCAATCTTATATTTTTCTTATGAAAATTTATTTCTTATCAGTTACTTTTAACACTAGATAACCTCATGTTCTAACACTACATGTTACGACCCTTTGCCCCATTCTATTACACAGGAAACACACATCTTCTATGATCTCCTAATTTTGCTTGACGGTGCTATTTAAATTAATGCCCTACACTCCCAATATCATGTGCTCAGGAACTACAAAGATCCTTTAGTAAAGCAGAAAAATGTCTTAAATATTGTAAAGTATTTTTCAGTGCTTTTTCAGTGTACACTTGTGTATTGTGCCATTTATAGTGTTTAATTTCTGATGGCACAAAGCATTGCTCTATAAATACTAATTACATATTCAAACATGCAGAGCAGTTCATTCTATAGTCCAAAAAAGAAAAAAGTTAAGTATAACAATCAGTTTACTTTCTTGTTACATACACAGACTACTGCTAACAATATTCTAAATTCTGATAGGGAAATGAACTGATGCAAAGAGGTATGTCTATAAGGAAACATGTAGAAATATCTACCTACCTCATGAGATTATTTAAAATACAAATACTCTCTAAACCAGTTGTTATTAATTTGTGAAGTCATTTCTGTTTAGTTTAATGTAATATATAGTTCTTGTTATTTGCAAGCTATTTTACATACCTAATGTTTTTGGGTGCTGCAGAATTATAAGGCACCAGCTGTGCCCACCTACCCTAGGACCCAACTGTCTGCTAGACATAGTTGAATATGGTGGACTTTGGGATGCTACCTGGTCCACTAGAGCTAAACAAGGTAGAGTCTAAGATCTAGTGGACTCCTCCTGTCCCAGTCCCACAGATGGGAGGCTGCTGCTGTTGTGTGTTCCCACGGCTAGCCAGGAGTGAGGCTGAGTATGTAATCCCAGTAGAGACACATATACACACATAGTGCACACACAGCCATCCACGTAGACTGGCACAATTGGAGAGCAATGACTTTTACATGCAACTTTGCACCTCACACGTTCAAAGTTTTTGGCAAAGCCACACCTGAGACATTCATGAGTAAAATTAAAATTCTCTATGTACATACCAAACAGTTACTATGAGTTTCCTTCTATATGAAGAAGAATGCTTTGTACTTTACACCTTGGAAGGCTTCAAGAATGGGCTAGTTAGAACAATAGCAAATAATTAAACAAGTAGAATCACCCATACATTGGCAACCAGAGATACAAGATCAACTTTGCACTGCTAGGGCAAAGTAGGGAGCAAGAGCCCAAAGTGAGAGATAGCTAAGTAAGGACTGCCATGATGAGAATGAACATAGGTCTCTCTCAAAAGGAATCTGTAAGATTCTGCAGGATGCACAATATGAAGGAATCAACAGGCTGGCATGCTGGATGCAGCTGTGAACTGCAAGGTGAAAGGCACTTACTGCGATAGCCTAGGGAAAAAGAGCAAGAAATGTGGATGGCATACACACACCACCAAGTCTGACTCCTTTCCTACCATTACTTTATTGAATTGTAAAATAATAGAAGAGCCCAGCTCAGAATGAAAAATAATCTGGTCCATCCTTTCATGGGAAAGGGAGCCTATATGAGATTATCTAGCACCCTGTCCAATTGCATCTTGAAAACCTCCATTAATGGGGACTCCACCGCATCCCTGGGGATATTGTTCCAGTGAATGATTGTTCTCACTGCAAAAAATGTCTTTCTTAAGTCAAGATAAAGCACCCCTCAGTGCAATTAGTACCCGTCACCCCTTTTCTTCTCCATGTGACTCCTTGTGAAAAGAGAGCCCCCATCATCTTTGTAGCCATCCTTTAATCACTGGAACACTGTGATGAAGTCCCTCCTGAGCCTTCTCTTCTCCAAGGAGAAAAGACCTACCTCCTTCAGTCTTTCCCCATAGAGCAGATTCTCCAGCCCTTTCACCATCTTTGTGGCCCTCATTTGGATCATCTCCATTCTGCCCACATATTTCTTGAATTGTGGGGACCAGAACTAGACACAGAAATCCAGGTGTGGCCTGACAAGCACTGAGTAAAGAGTGAAGATCACGTGGCTATCTCTGCTAGTGGTGCCACCATGGATGCAGCCCAAGATCCAATTTGCCAGTGTTGCTGCAGCAGCCCAATGCTGACTCATGTTCAGCTTGTTGTCTACCAAGACTCCCAGTTCCCTTTCACCAAGGCAGCTCCCCTGCCACCCAGACCCTAGCCTGTACTGGGCTCTTTGGTTATTCCGTCCCACGTGCAGGACTCTGCACTTGTCTTTCCTAAACCCCATACTGTTCTTGCTAGCCCACTCTTCCAGCCTGTGCAAGTGTGTCTGTAAGATGGTTCACCCTTCTGATGTGATCACCTCACCGCCCAGTTTGGTGTCATCAGCAAACTTGGTGAGGATGTTTTCAACCCCATCATCCAGGACATTTATAAAGACATTGGACAGTGTGTGTTCCAGTATCGATCCCTGCGGGACCCCACTTGTGACAGGCTTCCAGCCTGAGTAACAACCACTGATTACATTGATTACTGATTGGAACCTGTTAGCTAATTTCCTACCTATCTCACAGATCATCCATCCAATCTGTATCTTGACAGTCCAGGAGAAGGCTGTGGAAAAGAGTGTTGAATGCTTTGCTCAAGTCCAGGTAAAAAACATCCACTGCCCTCCCCGTGTTAACAGAAAATGTTATTTTGTGGTAGAAGGTGATTGTGTTAGCCTGACATGATTTATCTTTTGGGATGCTCTTTACTGGTGTGTCTGAATACTTCTCCTTCTTTCATTAGCTGCCATTTGTATGTATTGAAATGGCACATTATGTCAGCCACTAATTTGTTCAGGGCTTAGAAAACTTGTTCTGAATGTTGTTGTTTCCTTCTTTAGGTGACTTTCTGATGTTAACTTTCTGACTTAGGGAGAACAGGCAGTGAAAGTGATTGAGCCTGACACCAGTAGGGAAAGGATTTCTTGTAATCTAATTCCAGAATTATTTTATCTCCAGGGCAATCAGTTCTTTCTTCAGTCCTTCTTTCTCACCTATCAACTATATTGAGCAGAAACTGGAGACAGGACACTATTAATTAATGCTTAATAGCTGAGTGGATTGCATTGCAGTTGTTTGTCCTACCTCTGCAAAGAAGAGAATGCTGCAAATACCTTCCCTGCTGACAAAACCTTCAGGATTTGTATCCAGAAATAATACAGAAACGTTTCAGTGTTCCAGAAATAAAATAAAGTGGATTGCTAATTAATAACTCTCCCTACCCTCTGAGCTTTCAGTACTGGGAGAAGTGACTAGTTATTTGCTAATAGCTCTTAATTCCTAACAAGACCATTGCCCACTCCAGCCAATTAGAGTTATCCCAGGCTGGTTAAATTTGCACTGAGATCAGGCATCTACAACAAACTCCTGACAATCTCTACCTGTTTTTTTGTGCTTGGCAGGTGACAGGGTAAAGACTTTAACCTACCAAATGTATTAGCAGTGCAGATTATTTAGCACCCTCCTGTACACCATCTTTTTAAAGACCCCAATAGACCAAGAGCAAGCAGAACATTATTTTATTCAATACTATGATTTAAAATGTACTGCTATAATCAAAAGAGATGGAAAATTTCCTCGCTGAAGACGTGCACTTGTCTGTTACATTACCTCGTTTTCAGTGTTACAATGTTCTGAGGGGAGCAGTCCAAATTTACTCTGTAGGCAGACTTACAACTCATCTTGCTAGAGCTGACAAGACTTTGTATAGATGAGCTTATTACTCAGAACAAGTTCATAGCCTTTTCTTGACAATCTATTTAGTAACTAAAAAGGCTTTCCTGTATGCAATGTTATAATTTGTTTTGTCACAGTGCTAGCTTTCTGTTAGTGCAATGAACGTTATAGAAGAAATAAGACTGACCAGATCCAGAACTAGTTACAGTCAGCAGTGAAACTTCGTGTATCAGTACGCTCAGAAGCCTCAAGAAACTTTTAATTGTTCTGAAATCTGATGGAGAGCTTAGTTGCTATCTCAGATGTTGAAATTACAGTCTTGACTAGGAAACTGCATCTCAGCAACCTTTGCTAGCAACTTGTTAAGGCAGAGTCAGGCTTTGCTTGTGGCTGTAGTGTTTCTTTTTCTATATGTATCAGGAAAAAAATCTCTTCAGAAGTCTGTTTTTCCTCCCTTATGTAGAGGTCCTCAAATACGCAGACTCGACTTGCAATAATTTGTTAGAAAACTTCAGAAGTAGGAGTCACTGTTACGCAGCTGAGACTGTTTCCCAGCTGAAGGTAGCTTATGCCTTCACTTACAGGTTTTTAACTGAAATCACACAATCATGGAAGGATTTACTTTGGAAGGTAACTCCTGAGTTCTCTGGTTCAAGCTCCTACTCCATGAATGGCTAACTTCAAAGCTATATCTGTTTGCTCAGGACCTTGCCCAGCAGAGTTTGAAGATCTCCACGGATGGAGATTCCCACAGCTTCTCTGGGCAATGTTTCCCACCGCTAAACCATTCAATATATGAACAACCTGCCAAGTACTTACTTGTATTGCAGAATCATATCCAAATGCTAACTGGCACTAAACAGTCATGTAAGAAAGAAACATTTGCTGCCCCACTGAATTATGAGAGAGGCATCAAAAGGAAAGTAAGAGAACTTAAGGAACTAACTTCTTGATGAAGGTATTTGTATTGGGAAGCAGCTGGTTTCTCCTTAATGACTTTCCTCCTTAAATGGAGACAGAATACCATTGCCTTTTTGACATGGCTAGCTAATTCTTAATTTTGACAGTGTTTGCCTTTAAAGCAGCAAGTCTGATCACAACTGAAGACCGTAAAGTGGTTGGCATGAAATTAAGTCAACAGACCACAACATCCAGTTCCCATCTCAATCATACCTGTAATTTGTCTTGTAACAGTGTAGATGTTTTCACATGGTGTTGATTTCCATCATAAGTCACCTTCTGCATTAGGCCTTCTCTTTCGCTCTTCCAGTGATACACTTGGCTTCCCAGTTAATGCTCAAAATATCATAAATTTGTCATACTTAACTGCCCCCATTCTGCCAGCATATAGCAAATTCATCAATGTTTTTTATTACCTGTGGTCAGCCTGTTTCCTACTTTGGTGCCCCTTCTAGCACTTTTTGTCGTGGTTTGGCCCCAGTCAGCAACTAAACACCACGCAGCCACTCACTCACTGCCCCACCCCTGTGGGATGGGGGAGAGAATCAGAAGGGCCAAAGTAGAAAACTCGTGAGTTAAGAACAGTTTAATAATAATAATAATAATAATAATAATAATAATAATAATAATAATAATAATAATAATAATAATAATAATAATAATAATAATAATAATAATGGAAAGGAAAAAAATGAGAGAGAGAGAGAGGTGAAACCTCCGGAGGAGGGGAAAAAAAAGGTCAAACAACAAGTGATGCAACTACTTACCACCCGCTGACCAACACTGATGGTCCTCAAGCCATGATTTCTGCTTCCTCTGGCCAACTCCCCCAATTAATATACTGGGCATGATGTCATATGATATGGAATATCCCTTTGGCCAGTTTGAATCCGCTCTCTCAGCTGTGCCCCTCCCCTCCTGACTTCTTGTGCACCCAGCTGGAAAAGTCCTTGACTAGTACAAACACTACCCAGCAACAACTAGAACATCAGTGTGTTATCCATATTATTCTCATACTATGTCCAAAGCACAGAACTATGCCAGCTACAGTGAAAAGAATTAACTCTGCCCCAGCTAAAACTATGACAGTGTTAAACCACCCAAACACTGAAGAGAATATTAAGCAACCAGTGATATGAACTTACCAAAGAAATATCACATAAAGGACTTGAATCTAGCAGCAGCCACAATACTGATTTGTTGTTGTAAGCATGTGCTTGGAGCCTCAAAGTTTATTTGCCAAGTCATATGAAGCATCACACAGAACATAATCATAAGCTGATTCTGTTCATTTATTGCTGTATCCCAAGGGTGTGAAAGCTGGCAGAACATCCTAATTTTATCTAACATTGATGTAGTTCATTGGGTTTTTAGCATGCTGTTCTCAGAGGGAAGGTTTACATCTGCTTAATTAGCAATTGCCTGGAGCCACCTTCCTCAGTAACATTTTTTATGTTCTTTTCTTCCAGAACTGTTACTGATTTTAAGTTTGAAGCAGTGACAGGTCTCTTTGGTACCATTGTAAGGAATATGAAAACATGTCTAGAAAATATTTAGCAGCTTGTCTTAGTGAGGGCCCTCAACTCCTGCAAAGTGATTAGAGGAAACTTCTGGCCCCCAGTCCAACTTTGCCCTTTGTACTAAAACTAGTGGTTCTTTCCTATTCTCTTAAACAACAACTTTATTACCCTAAACATTTTTTTCCCCCACCTATGACCTAACAGGATCTAAAAGGTACTACTCACCACTGCAACTGCAACCTACATTTCAAAAAGGGAAAGAAATGGAAGTGCTTCTTCTCAAGCTGCTACATACTGATAGAAGCCCTACCATTCAATGTGGCCTGACCTGTTGTGTTTTTCCATAGTCTTCATCACCAGCTGCAAGCCCATGTCCTTCTTCTCCTTTCCTCCTTTCATCCTTGTGTAACAACTGTCTCTTAACTAAATTCTCTGCTCTACCTAAGCCATCCAGGTCCTCAGAAGAGTGATGAATTTCCACAAGTATGCCTATTTTTCAATAACACTGACATCAACCAATGACTTACTGATACAACTGTAAATAAAAATGGAGGACAATCATCCACTTTACAATGCCTTCCAGCAAGATGCTTTATCTGATTATTCCCCAAAAAGAGAAAACATTGTGTCTATCATCCATCCCTTTCTGCTGATCAGAATAATCTCCCATGGCTCCTCCAAGCCCCTGATGCAACCCTGCCACAGCAGCAGGATTCATTTCAAGTTGTTTGTGCTCAGCACTTGCTGATGGAAAGCTGGTTTCTAAATTTCTATTGATAAAACAGCGGGCCCTACTCAAAGTCCAGGTTCATGACTTGTTTTTATTCTTTTTGTTACCTTTTGGATCTTCCTGTCATGTGGCAGAGCTGGCAAAACAGCCATCAGTGTGGACCAGCTCCCATCCACTTTTATCCTGACAAACAAAAAACACCACCTGAATGTATTGTTATCAGAGGCATCACAAACGATTACATGCAATGCTCTTTTTAACAAAAGAGGATATTCAAAATTCACTTTCCTTCTGTCTATGAGGCAAGACGTTGGCGTTCAGCTTTCCAAAGTTCTGCTGAGATGTACTCTCATTTTTTTCTCAGGGTCACCTTTCAAACAGTTTTCAGATGTCTGTCACAAATATCTCCATTTTTCAATGTTTCTGCTGCTATACCCACTGCACCAAACCACACCATTACCCTGTGTTAATTATTAAGAATAGTGCAGGCACTATTCCTCGCAGGTATCTAGTCCCCGACTAATGGCTTCCTACTTTCTTGCCTGGTAATAAGCTTATGGACAATCAACTGTTTCTTCATTCTCCCTGACAATTCCAACGAAATAATGCTGTCTGTCATTTGTCCCCCAGTATATTATGCTCCTTAAATCTTATATTAATTGTGAATGCCCCAGGCAAATGATCGGGATGCTGACTAAGACCTGGCTTCAGGTTAACAGAACATAATATGGAGGACAATCACATATGATATTAGAAGCTGTTGGATGTGTCAGATAACAGTGTAAAATGCTGGCAAAAGTTAAAGAAAACACTGTGAAGGGTGGCTGAACTTCACAGGTGATTAAGGGAAAGTCAAGTGAGAAACAGGGCCAGACTTCGCAGATCACGAAAGGGGAGTATGGGGGACCTTTTGGGGAGTGGAGCCTCTCAAGGCAAACAGTACCTACATAACCATATCACTGACATCATGTATGCCTAGGATCAAGGTAAAAGTATCAGAAATACAGAATTTGGGTGTAGCAAAATCAAGATCAATGGGGAGGAATTAATTAGGAGTGGATTGTTTATTTTGGGTGGAAGCTGGATTAGAGTAAGGATTTTAAAAGAGCAGTGAAAAAGAGGGTCCAAAAAACAGAAAAGGGATTAAAAAAAAATCCTGTTATTGGTGCTGTCTGGGGGTTACCTGCAGGGGAACCTCATGCTTCATCACTGCAGCTAGAGTGGGATAACAAACCAAATCTGCTGTTCTGACCATGACACGCATGTCAGAAATGCTTCCACAATCAGGAGGAATGGGCAGGAATTTTATCTATCTGTCTGGAAAACACCTGGATGAACAGATTGAGCATCCTGGTATTATTATGTCAGTGCCCATGCTAGACCTGATGGCACCAGCATCTTCCTAATCACTTATTAACAGTGCATTATATCCTTTACATTTTCATACTAATTTCTCAGGGAAGCTTGGATGATTTTTTCAGACCAAATAAACATCTGCTTGGAAACCCTCTAGGAACTGAGCTAAGGAACCATGAAAAACATATGTGAAATTGAAGAATCACTGCTGTTTTCATGTTATCAACCTGCAGTAGCATTAAGCTCTGACATCATTCCAGATGTTTACTGGAGACACACAGAAAATGTAACTTTCCCAATTTGCCTAACACAATATCTGTAGAGCCAAACTTTCCAAATTTCACTTTCAGCAAAAATTTACAATTAATAAATACCCACAAATTTGATACAGCATCCCATTTTAAAAATCACTACCAATTTGCAGTGCGCTCATGTCCTTTTTATCTTTTTTTTTTTTTTTGGTAGATTTGCTTTTACTTGTTTGTGAATGTAACGTGATTACCCTGTAACTTGACATTCATAAAACACTCTTCCAAGGTTCAACTGCATTTCTTCTAGGCAAGGTGGAGATTTTGCTTGTGTGGACAACTTTGCTTTGGGGAGTTTGCTGCTTAGTGCTGTGAACTTTCAGAAGTGTAGGTCAAAAGATACTTGACATGACTTATACAACACCAAGATTCCATTGTTATTGTTCATGTAGAGGGATCTGACAACACTACTAGTTTCCTAGCACCTCAAGTTATATGACTGTTTCCGTTTTTTCTTTAAACATAAGAAACTGCCAAAGAAGTTTAGAAAGTGTGAAGCTAAAGCTAAGAAATACCAGAACACTGTTTATTAAACATTGTCTTATCTTTTTTACCACATATGATGTCATCTCTGATTACATGACCACCTAGTATTTTTTCTATAGAACCCTGTCTTATTCAGTACACAATGCAGTGTTGCTGTATTGATTATTTGTCTTTGTATTGGCTTTGGCTGAGTTGGAGTTAATTTTCCCCATAGCAGCCCTCATAATGCTGTGCTTTGCATTGATAGCTAGAAAGTTGTTGATAACACTCTATTGTTTTTGCTACTGCTGAGCAAGTGCTCACACAGCATCAAGGCTGTCTCTCAAATATTCCCCCCTTCACTCAGTAGGTTGACGGTGGGCAAGATCTTGGGAGGAGACCTAGCCAGGGCGGCTGACCCAAACTGACCAAAGCGGTGTTCCATACCATATGATGTCTGGTTAGCAATAAAAGCTGGGAGAAAGGACAAGGCGGGGGGTGGGGTGGGGTTGTGGTATTCATTATTACAAATTTTGTTTTCTAGAGAAACCACTATGCTTACTGAAGCCCTATTTCCCAGGAATTGGCTAGACATCACCTTCTGATGGGAATTAGAGTGTAAATTTTTTGTTTTCCGTTGCTTCCATCCATGACCTTTGCTTTTGTTTTATTAAACTTCCTTTATCTTGACCCACAAAGCTTTTTCCATCTTTTTTTCTCCCTGTCCTGTCCTGATGAGCAGGAGAGTGATAGAGCAGCTTGGTGGGCACCTGGCACCCAGCCAAGGTCAACCCACCACAGTTTCTTAATAAAGGAAGTATCGGTCAGTAGAATCTTTGTCTCTTTTGATGTAGAAGCTAAAGGTATAATAACAAATGAGAGAGGAACTGCAGGAGTATAAAAGATGGTTAAAGTCATTCAATATTGTCTAGAAAGTGCCATAATATTCTTAACCTGTGCCAAGGTTATCTTTTTTTTGCCTGATCAGCTAGAAAAACTCTTAAAACCTGGGACCTGTGCAGTCCATGTTGGCAGTCAATCTCAGATGATAGTAGAGGTTGCATTCTTTCTTGCCCCGCTACGCAAAGTGGAGATTATAGCATTTTCCCATTTATTTGAGCAAATACACTGTTTGTGAGGTATTCAAGTCTCTAAATTCTCTTATTTGTTCATAATAGTTCATCTGAACCGTTCTAGATTCAAATAAGCACCTCATCATGCTGATTCCTGGCAAAAGGGTGAGAGCTTTCCCCACAATATTGTCCTGTCAGCACTTGCTTACTTGTGTACATATACTTTGGGTGGACCCTCTTCTGCCTTGTTTTGGTTTTTTTTGAAGTGTCCCTTGTCTACCTCTGCAGAAACAGTTCTTACTGACTACTTACAGCTATTTTCCCTAAGTACAATGGCATAATTTCTGAAACAGGAATAGGAATTTTTGGGACAGCCAGAATTTCTGCCCGGATGTTAACCAATAGTTAAGCATAAAAAATGGTCTGGACTCAGCAGGAACTTCCTGGGAAAATCTCTTGAACTGCCCAAAATTCTCCACTAAAGCTTCTGTAACAATCTGTCAATAATAATTGTGAAGGTGGTTATATGTTCAATCACCTACTTTCAAGTTAGTTATCTAGAGACAAGTTTTAATGTTCCCCTGAGTGGTAAATTGAATGAGGTCATTCTATTGAACCATATTTTTAATTGTAAGTCATCATGATGTTTTGGTTTTATTATGTTAACAACTATAACCTAAAAATATAAACTACATCTAAGAATCATTTCAGGCAAAGGGCTATTCAATCTTCTGGCCTCTTTTCTAGGGTAGCTGTCCCTTTGGGCATTAGGGCCCAGAGAGTGCTTGCAGGGTCCAAGAACAAGAAGGGAGTCCTTTCGGCTAGGAGGAAAAGCCCCAGGGGTCAGTCACCTGCAGGGACCCACTGGGATGGTAGGGACCTACTCTGCTCTTCCCTCTGAAGGCCTCAGCTGAAGCTGTGTCCAGTTTTGGGTAATGTAGGTTGCAAAAGTCTCTAGTGAGCTTTCTCTGGCTAGTCTGAAGGTTGGAAGAATTATGATTTCTTTAAAAAAAGATAAGCTATCAGGAGAGAGGCATAAATTGTCCTTTGTAACCACCAGAGAGGTGTGGCAGGAAAAATGAGCTTGATCTACAAAAGGACTTGATAGCAGGGTGAGGGGAAAAACACTGAAGCTGTAGGATGATAGAGGAGTAAAACAGAAAAACTAGGAAAAAACAGGGAAAGTGTTGTTCATTGTTTGGGGTAGACCAGGTTCTGTCAAGGATGGTCTGTCTCCTTCCCCAGTGCCTGGGGTTAAGACAACATGATCTCTTGGACAAGACCACTTCTGGATCTCCATTTCTATGATGAAGCTGTAGGAAGTGATCCCTGCAAAACCAAAATGGAGCTGCAGATGAATATCCATACATCTCGACACACACACTGAACATACAGCTGTTTTCAGTTGGCAACAGCAGCCAATATAAGGTAAAAACAACATGTGGAATAAAAACCCTGTGATATACAGCATATTTAAGTTTCCTTCAGCTACAGGATAAGCTTATATAAATTATCATTTCCAATAAGAGGTGAAAATATTTGTAATAGCATTTATCTACCCGAGAGACGGGTATGCTATTAAGCTTGTATCATGTGCAACTACTGTTACAGCAGGCTGCAGTAGGATAGACAACCACCAATGGAAGATAACAAATAAACTTTCAGTGGCAATAACAATGTTTCTCAATGAGAACCAATAAGAACTCATGTTTAACTCACTTCAAATTCATTTATGCATTCATACATTCATTTATGCTCTTGTAGTTATTGCTTAACCTTGAGTAATCTTGGTAACATGCTTTTTTTATTTAATAAATGTGCATGGAAGAGTGAAGGTTAATGAGGTATTAAATGATTTATGCATATTAAAAATATTTAGCTCAAACTGTACTTCTTGGGGTGCACCAGGTTTATCTGTTTGGTGGCACTAAAAAGGTCAACAGGTATAGCCTACCTAAGTCACATAAAATATAATTACAAATCAGTGCAACAAACCACTTATTTCTATAAAACTAGTACATAAAGATGTTATCCTAAAAGATATAAAATTGTTCCACCATTGCTTCAGAAACTGTTAATTGCTTTTTGAAATACAGTTCCTCATAAGGAGGTTTTAATTGATTTTTTAAGCACTTTCAATTAAAACACCAGTAAAAAAGAATGAATGTTGAGCTCCATTTCTTTAAGTAAGCAAGCATCTTAGAATTATTTATACAGCATGTTGCTGTTATAGATACTTTGTCCATAGTGGTTCATGGGCCGTGACTTCCACATACAGGGGCAATTCCTCAGATGGCACTATGACTGTGTGCAGGGGCCCTGTCCCCACTGGGTTCTGATGCCTTGTAATTCCTGCTAATTGCCAGGCCACATGGAGTGCGCAGAATTAAGGAGTTTGGGTCCGAGGGTGCGCTCAGTCCCCAAGCTAACATAACAGTACATAGATACATAGTGCACGGCTCTCCATACTGCTCCATTATCAAGTGATGTCAACGAAGCCAGGTCATGAAAACAGCGACTGGTTGCATCAACCACGGGCACACTTCAGGAGCTCTGCACTCTGAATAGTGACATCATAAACCCTCTACCAGCTCACAGAGAAGCTCCCACAGTGTCACAGGTGCCTACTTTCCTTAGAGCCAAAGTTGCACCAGTGATGTCACCCTACCGGCATTATCTGGACTAGGATACAAGTCTTCAAACAGTCTTTTCCCTAACCTCTGGTAAGCAGCTGTACTGCTCATTGTCTTATGATTATGAGACCCCAAGCTTTCTCCCTTGCACTGGGTGAAGTAGGTATTGTCACAAAATTCTCACTCTGTCTGTGTAGTTATTAACTTCCGTACATAATTCACTTTCTGAAGGACTGATCCAGAGCACTGTAATCTGGAAACTGTAAATGAACTGTTATATTACTAAACCTATCAAAACTGATACTGTCACATGTCATAATTCTAAGATTCATAGCAAATGTTCTGAGTAGATTTGAGCATAGTGATGAAAATCAGTGAGTAGAAAAAGAATATGGGATGTTAGAGAGTTACCATTTTACAATGTGAAAATGATGCACCAAATCCACACCAGCAGGGGATTTGCCTGGATCTCATGGCGTTATCTTTTTTCCCATGCTTGCTGCATGTTCATTTCAGAAAAAAGTTTGCACTGAATTTGAACCTATTAATTTCCCTTTGCAATCTCAAATAACACTGAGTTGATATATTGCAATAATCTTTGTCCAAGTTAGCTCTTGTGTTAGATATTCCCTTTACATTATACTGTTACTTTACATCATACAGCTACATTAGAAAAGTTATGTTCAATGACCTTGCCTATTTTCCTTTGAAGAGAGAAAAAAATGTTATTTCGTGTAAACTTCTCAATTTTAAACAATTCATTTAATTGACTGTGATTCCCACCACATCCCAAAAGAAGTGGATCTTGATGTCACTACATTTCATTCAGCTGGTTATGGAGGACTGATTTCTCTGCTCTAACAGTTGATGGCACGTACCTTTTAAAAATGCCACCAGTGTGTCTTCTCTGTCAGGTCCCATTCAGACTTAGAAGTCCTTTGGCTTGTAGTTTATGAGAAGTTAAAGTTGGCCTGAAGGTTGCTGTAGATATCAAACACAGAAACACTGGTTAGATATTAGAGTTCATTTCATGACCTCAAGTCCACTGTTCTGAGTTAAAGTAAGAAAGGTCTTTCTGCATCAGACAGTTCAGATCAGTATTCAAAGACTGTCATGACTACAGTTACAACAGAAATCTCACAAATTTAGTACCTTTCTGAAATACTTTCAATGAATTTACCCTGTTTTTCCTTCTAATGTGTTACAAGAGGCCTAATAAAAACGTATTAAACTATTAATTATCACCTTTGTCAAACTTGTCTTAGTATTCATTAATATATGATGATTTTCATTCAGCTGTATCAGGAGTAATCTTCTTGATCCAGCCCTGCTAAATCAAGATAATTGCAATTCCCTTTGAACAACATGACAGCAGCCCTGCATAAGCATACAGTCTCTTTTTCTCCTTCTGCCTCACATACAAGCCATAAAGGGTCAGAAAAAACATTTTATTTTCAGTAGTCCTATACTCCATGCATTTGTAAGTCTGCAGATGCCATGGACTGATCCAAGGCAAAATTACATTTTCTGTGAAGAAGAGCAAATATTCTGATCAAAAGGATTGTCTTTTCCCTGCAATTATATATTATTGACCATCTCTGTTTGTTGTAAATTTTTGATTTGTGGCACAGTTGAGTGGAATTTTTCACATGTGACTGTATATTGCTAGGAGAGAGGTCTCAGAAGAGCTTTTTTACCTTTTTCTTTACCAGTGGACAGTCTGCTAATGATTATTCTCTGAAGATCAAATATATGTTGCATAGAGATATTGCAGGTCAAAGATCAGGGAGGAAGTAGGCTGACGGACAAGAGTTTTGCTTGGTACATACTGAAGAAATATTTGGAAGATCTTAAACAGCATATTATAGAAATCTTGATAGCAAAATTTACAGAAGAAGAATTTTTGCTCTTTTGTCTGTAAAATACATAATGCTTGGTTCTTTCAGAAATAAACATAGCCAGGAAGAGGCCTCCTGGGTTGCTTCTTTTCTTATCATAGCAAGTACGTTAAAAATGCCTCTTCATAAAAGCAATAAGATTATCTCAAAATAACTTTCTAATTTCCAAACATTTGCCTTTAGTTACTTTATATCCATTGTTCAATACTTTTAATAATTGGGGAGTCTATCTATTCAGTACAAAAATGTTTACCCATTCTCCATTACGCTGTGCTAAATAAACTAAGTGATCATTGTGCTACTGAATTTCACACGGATTCTTTAAATCATAGAATTGATAAGGTTGGAAAAGACCCTTAAGATCATCGAGTCTAACCCTCAAATTATTAATTTTATTATGTGTCCTATTCCAACCTTCCTGTGTGTCAGCCTCCAGACTTTGCCTCACCAACTTCATGTACCATGGTTTTTGGATTGTAGACTGATGGTACCAAGAATTTAGATCTGAGGGTCATTTTTAACAGTGCAGTATAAGCACTAAGATCTATTGGATTACTTTAAGTCAATGAAGTTAACCAGGGCATTTAATACCACTTCTAGTAGATTAACATATACAAGAGCAGTTGTTCTGTGGAAAAACTTCATGACAGTGAAAAGGAGAGTGTAAATGCAACATACCAATGCAATCATTATTTCAAATTAATACAATTCCCAAACCAGTACATACCGTCTTTGAAAAAGGCTTAAATAATTTCAGAAGTTTCTGTAACCAGTGAATACTTTCTGGCACACAATAAAAGACTGCCCTGGAGTATCTTCATGGTGTTTTAAACTTCACATATACCAAGATTTATTACAATAATTATTTGAAACTACTCAAAAACTGGGTTGTCTTAGCCAGATATCAGATGTTGTTACTGATCTCTTGAGTAAAATAGAATAAAATATTATTAAACATTGTACAAGGTGAACGGTTTAAGTTTCTAGCAGAAACATAGGATACTTACAAATGTTTTCAGATAGAATATTATAGGATAACATATAGTTTAGTCAAAAAACCATAGGATTAAATATATGAAAGGGCAAAATTCCTTCAGAAGGGCCTAATGTAGTAATCTTTCCTCTTTACATTTTAGCCCCCAAGGAATTATTTTAGCTCTTCACATCTATCTAGAGAAAAATCATAAAGAATGTCAAGATTTGACCTAATTTCCAAAGCAGACATACAAGTCTAATAATAATGTTTATATACAGAACAAAAGCATTGCACAAAAATTTCTCAGGAAATGCACAGTTTGGGAAGTTCTCCATAACTCAATATGAAATATTTAACTATGCTTACCCATGTATATTTTACTCTGTGTCTTTATTAGGATACAAAAGCAGAAAGAAAGCCTGAGGAAGCAAAGGTATTCTCAACAGGTTCACCACATATAATCAGGATAACACACAATTTTAAGTAGCATTTTGTAATTACTGTTGCTACTTTTCTAGAAAGCTAATAAATGTGAAGAAGTTTAATTCTTTAAAAATAACCCCAGTAGAACACACAAAAGTTAGAAGTATCACAGTGAAGCAACATATATTATTAAACTATTTTGCAATAATATTTTATTCCATGAGCTGGAAGTGTAGATTGCTTTTGCAGCAACCACTGAAAGAAATCCAATTATATATTTACAAAGGTATTTACTAGCAAACTCTCTGTTGCTCAGCAGAGTTCTGTTTAGATGCACAATATTTCCTTTCAAAGGGTACCAGGTACACGATTTGATTGCTGCCTGCTCTCTGTTATACCAATGTCAAAAATGTTGAAACTGAGATGTAAGAGTGGCTGAATTTACAAAGGCCTTATATTCTAGAGTTATTAATATATTCTTATCCTAATTTTAGAAAAACTCTACAGGTAGAATGTGCTGCTGTCTAATCCGCAAGGGAGGGTGGAAAAGCCTTTTAAAAGTCTTGCTCTATTTCTTGCAAACACAGGGCTGTTCTGTGGGAAACAATTTTCCTGATGCTTACACCTACAGTCAGCAAGGAGTGTGGGGACTCCATAGCCAGTTTGCATCTTGCCAGTCCTTAATGTTGGGTGGTAGTTTAAGCTATCACGTCATCACACCTTTATTGCATTCTCATGGAATACCTTCACTTAACCTTCTCACTCCACAATGCCAATCTTCCGCAAAAGTTTTGTGACAGATTTATTGTCTCCCCCATGGCAGAACTGCATCTTTTCACTTACTTAATAATTCCCCACAGGCTGCTGCTTCATCATCTTGACATTTTTATCCTTTTTCTCTCTATTTATTATCTGATTTTGCTGAAGTAGAGCCTAGAACTGTTGCAGATACCATTTGCAACAGCCATGAACACTAGGAGGCTGATACCCTTTTGCTGTGTGCAACTCACAACAGCTTGGCCTTTACCTAGGTATTTTACATAGCAAAATCATTAACCATTTGCTATTTGGTATCACCTGTGCTTGGCTCTGTATTGCTGGTTTCCTTTTCCTCTTCCCCGTCAAAGGATCTCAAGCCAACCAGAGATCTGAGGGAATTTTGCCAGTGCTCTTCAACCCAATCCAGCTTTAGATAATAAAATGAGAGTTTATAACAAGCCAGTCCAGAACAACAAAATTCTTAAATAGAGAAAACACAGCTCTGCACTCTGAGAGATAAATAAGAGGGTTTGTAAACAAGACTCCTGCCCTAAGTCCAGTAATTTCCTGAAGCTTCCTGAGTTCTAGCAAACTGGACAGATCTAACAGGTCCCTGTGAATTGTTTTTCAGGCCCTTCCTTCCAAGCCCTAGCTGCCTAACTGCCCCTTGTGCCTCCCAGGAGTTGCGTCTGTTGGGTCCCTTCACACCTATTGTTCATCCCACCCTAGACTACATTAGCATTATGCAGCCCTGAACGCTCTGGGAAGGTGCAAGGACCCCACCTTGAGAAGGGCTCATAAAATCAAGGGTGAATCAGCCATGACAAATCAAATGGACAATTCCAGCAGAATATCCACAACTAGTAAAACACAAACAGACACCATCTAGTGCAACAAGCATCATATTGCCTCCCCAGCAAAAAAGCACACCATTAAACTGTGCACATTTGACTAACTCTACTGAAAAATATTACCTAATTGCTGTCATCATGGCCAGTTTCTCTTCACATCTTTCCACATCAATGGTTTTCTCTTGCATTTCAAATGTAGTTCAAAATATTGCTCCCTGACTTGTGGGCTTCTCAATCTACCATAACTTCCTGCTGCCTTGCCTTTACAATTTCTCTTCCCCCTTTCAGTCCATATTGCCTGATAAGCAATCTACTTGTCCTTCTAGGTTTAGAAACTAAGGAATCACACTTCCTCTGTTTAACCAACAATAATTAATCTTTGGCTTCCTGCAGGATTGGAAAACCATGTAGCAGAAGGGGAAAATGGCAGCCCTTAATGTTCTTATCCCCCAGTAGGACTGGGGGGAGAATGGAAGGGTAAAAGTGAGAAAACTTGCGGGTTGAGCAAAGGATAGTTTAATAGGGGAAGCAAAAGCCACACACGCAAGCAAAGCAAAACAAGGAATTCATTCACTCCTTCCCATGGGCAGGCAGGTGTTCGGCCATCTCCAGGAAAGCAGGGCTCCATCACGCGTAACCGTTACTTGGGAAGACAAATGCCATAATGCTGATTGTCCCCCCTTCCTCCTTCTTCCCTCAGCTTTGGTTGCTGAGCATGATGTCATATGATATGGAATATCCCTTTAGTCAGTTGGGGTCAGCTTCAGCTGTCCTAGCTTTGTCCCCCTCCCAACTTCTTGTGCCCCCCAGCCTCCTTGCTGGCAGGGTGGTGTGAGAAACAGAAAAGGCCTTGACACTTCATAAGTTCTGCTCAGCAGTAACTAAAACATGGTTGTGTTATCAACACCATTTTCATCACAAATCTAAAATGTAACACCATACAAGCTGCTATGAAGAAAATTAAGTCTATCCCAAACAAAACCAGTAAATTATTAAAATAAATAGAATTACTAACAGGCTTTGACATGAGCATTAATTTACTGGTTTTGCTAAGACATCTTAAGTGAGGGCTTTCCCCATTTTTCTTGCAGCTGTAGTTTACTAAGCAACATGTTACAATGTATTTGCATGCAAAACCAGTTTTAAAGCAGCTCTTGGACACACAGCTGAGTTGCTTCTATGTCACTATGGATGGAAGGTGAGGTTAAATGAAAGCTTCTGCTATGACTTCTATCAAAATAGCATGTCAGGCTCAAAAGTGTAACATAGTTTACAGAGAATATATATACATACATCTGTCTGTATCGAGTCACCTGATTTTTTGTGTGCCTCTCTGTGATGCTCTTCAATAAGAATTCGTCCCGAATCTTCAGAAAGCTTCTCTGTTCAAAGCAGAACTCAGGCTCTGAGTGTTCCTAATATTTTAGATTACAACAAAACTGTCTGTTTAAATGAAACATGAAGAAACCTTCGCAGCAGGAGATTGCTGTGGAACACTGACGTATTCATCTGACATTTTCAGATATGTTGCCTGGGGTTACATCCAAATACTTCCCGTGTAGTTGTATTGAGTGCTTGCTCCTGTGTGACAAAACAGAGATAACATTCAAAGTGCACATAATTATTTCTATTATCTTCTGCTTTCAAGTAAGAGTGTAAGAGCAAGGCTCATAATGATGCTGCAAATCAATGGAAAATTCAAGAAAATCTTTACACCAGAAAAATAAAAATCAAAGTAAGTTTGCTGGTGTCCTGGAATTTGCTTGATAATTTGAGACTTGGAGCCACATCTCTGATACCTATTTTCCAACATATTAGATGTGGCTTCTATGTTTAGCATCTTGCATTTGCTCCATCATTAGGCAATATTTTGTATTAATGTCAATTTCAAGGATATTTCCATCTACATATATTTATACAAGATTATGCATAACCTAATACATAGGTAGCAGGTTACACAGGCTTACACGTCTTAAGACATATAGTGTCTAATAAGAAAACATCATCCTATTTCTTCTAAGTTTGAGTTGCCTTGGCTACTTATTTCTCATATATTCCTCAGTACTTTCATATGAAAAACTCTCTTTAAATATGGCAAGGAACACAACAAGAATCTGGGTGTTTAGCTATCCTCCAAGCCCCTTGTGATATGCATATGCCTGCAACATTTACTTTCTTTAGAGGTGGAAAAGTATCCAAATAATCCCATATCTGTTTCTTAGTCTCTAAAACTATTAAAATAAAATGTAATCTTGACTAATGAGGGCTGCAATATTTCCCATTAGTAAGAAATATGACAGTGTTGACTGATGTTGTAAGAAGCAAAAAATAGTTAGTACTATTGAGATATTATTTGAGGAAGTCATGTTTGCGATTGTTAAAGATGTCCTGGAAATTTCAGTGTATGTTGACTAAAACTTTTCTACCAGGAGCTGTGGATTCATAAGTAAATGTCCAGACACATCAATAGCAGCCTGAAGGATACCCTCCTTTTACATGATAGAAAAGAAACAAAGACTATGTGTACACCACTGAAAACTGAGGAAATAGACATTGTTTGATAAAAGAAAATTGCTGGAGACCAAAAATTAAACATATGGTTTGAATCCCTGAGAATCTGATGTGTTAGCATCTCCAGTAAAATAAAAAAGGGAATGTAATTGTGAATTTTTGCACTGTATTTACATTGGTATTTATCTTCTGTGATGGTTCCTCTGGTTGCTGGTGAGAGATAAGAAAACATTGCTCTGCTTCCCTCTGAAACACACATGATCATGAAAAGTAGAGATATGCTGTAAACTGGCACAAAGTGGCCTTATAATCTCTGATTGCACATCTCCTGCATGATCAAGGCTAATCCATTCACCAATGGACAGGGAATGACAGGGAATTTTCCCTATGAAACCTCCTTTTGGGAGTGTGAAGGGAATCTGTTTCTTAGGAGTAAGTGGGGGTCACTACTGCAGCATCCAGAAATGCCTAAGATTGCTCCTGACTCTCTTCCAACAATAATGGCCACTGCCTGTGGACCTATGGGTCCACTGATGTTTGATGGGCATAGGCAAGCCTATGGAATAGCTGTACTGTGGAGCTTTCTGGATTGCACGCCTCAAGGTGACAGCCTTCTGTGGGAGGAATGGGCTCTGCGGTCTCTGCCGATACCACTTTCTTCTCTTCCACCTGTGAAATTAACTCTTCCTGATGAACTCAGCTGAGAAGTTCCTAAAAGTATAAGGAAGAAGGGTTGAGCTTGAAGCAGGTGTAAGGAAGTACTAATAGGGTTATAATTCATGTGCATTGCTCCATGGTCTTTATTTCCTGCATGCATTTGTATTCATTTGAGCAAACAGAGCAAACCTCTGGGAAGGGTAAGAGAGAGCAGGTGCAAAGTCCGTACCACAAATATGGGCCTATTCATCTGTAGCAGAGGAGCCTCAGAGAGGTGTGATGTGGCCAGTACCTCTCAATGAGATATGCTCAGCTGAATCGGAATACTGTTTGAATGCAAGACATAGAGATGGTCTCCTCCCACATATACACAACTCTAGAGTTAATATTCTAATTTATACATGGGAAGGCAGAAGGAAAGGTTCAGATCTTACACAGCATATCTCTAAAGGTGCAAATACATGTTACTGCATACAAGGAAAGGATAAGGACCAGCTGCTCCCCCACTCTACTTAACACATATGTTCTCTTCTTTTAAATCTGATACGATGCACTTGATCTTTATTCCCTGCTTGCACTGGTCAAACATCTAGTGTCACTGGATTTCCACTCACCATCACTGCTCCAGCCTGCTCTATCCCTTAGCTCCTTATTAAAAAGGTATAAGCACCTAAATAATGGCAAATAGCTCACACTTGTGCTGGTTCTGTGCTTGACAAAACAGCCTAGATGTGAGCACTGCTTTAATCACCTTCAATGAGTCTTCAGGAAACTTGATTTACATCGTAGCTTTTGCCTGCCCTCTGTTTTATCAGTATTCATTTTCTGGCTGAAATCATTGAAGTAAAACCATAGTGTGCACACGACTTTGAAAGCCCCCAGAGGACTCTGCCTTTAAAGAAAAATCATATTTGGCCTAACTGCAACCATGCTGATATTGTGCTATAATCTGGCTCTGGATCTTCAGGATAGTGATGAATGATAAATTCAATCAACCAACGTATGAATTTCTGGTATTCTTCTCTTGGTACAAAGCCTTGCATTTTCATGTTAATGTCAAAGTTAGTGTGTCTGCAAGGATGAAGGTTATAATCATGATGTGCTGAAGTAGTAGCCTGTTCTACCTCTGGATACAAATATTTAATAATGTGTATTTCTGTCTTCTCCTTGTCTGCAGTGCTGCTGGTTTGTGGGATTTCATGTTACCAGTTTTCTTTAAGCTGTAAAATCTTAACTGAAAAAGCTCTGTGTTGATCTCTGTAGGTGTCTATATATATTTTTATCTATATATATCAAACTCAGTTGCAGAAAGCTGAAAGCCAGCAAGTAATTTAAATAAAAAGTTAAAATAAAAGATTATGAGAACACCATGAAGGGAATGCCTCAGTAATTCAAACAAAAACTCATAAAAATCACATTGGGGAAAAAAAAAAAGCAGTTCCTATGAAATGATTCAAATTATTCGCAATCACCAAATAACTACCCCACATATTCTTGGTGTGACTGAGAGCGCCTTTTTTAATTAGTTAAACTTTCCTTTATCTAAATGCTATTTAAAACAAGAATGGATGGCATGCCTTTTATTTCTTTGTTTGAACTTCAGTATGAAACATGTTCTTCTAAGAAGGGAAGGACTGGGGCAGGCAACCCTCTGGAGAAAGGAGAGGAAGACTGCTCATTCTCTGGGAGTAACTAGGGGTTCTCCAGGAGAGAAGTTGGACAGTACAGAGAAAGGCGGACTAAAGGGGAGATTTCCTTGAGGATCAGGGACTGAGGAGCATTAGCAGAAGAGAGGAAGAATGGGTACAGTCACACCTCTGAGATGAGGAGCATCTCCATGCAGACCAAAGAGGACCGCACAGAATCTGTTCCCTTCCAGGAAGACTGAGTTAACTGAAACTAAACACAAGAGCAAGGGCACATTCTCTAGGACTACAGCAGTAGGAGGAGACTGATTTATCAAACCCGCTTTTCTGTCCTGACTTACCTAGTCATTTTGAGTTTTCTCTATTTTAAAAGTTAACTATTCTGTTTTATAGTCTAATAAAACCTGTCTTGGATATAAAGCTTTCCTGTTCTTGTAGAGAGACCTCGCTCCCACTCCTAGGAGAAGTTATATGCAGGTCCACCTCATAGCTCTGGCTGATTTGCATCCTCATGACAGAGATCATTATGGTTTATTCAATAATTAAAATTAAAACTGTGTGTGTGTATGTTCTGTTTACATTTCACTAGAAAAAGATTGGAAATCTGAAAGCTTAAGGACAAAATTTGGCTTAATAATATTAGTGAGTGTCTTTGTGATTGTACAACTTCAGAATTATTCATTTGCCACCAAACCCTGCTTATTCCTTTTCCATTCTTTACCCTAGTATTAATGGTCTTGACCTCCTAGAAAGCCCTTGAAAGACCATCGATGTCATATGTGAGGGTAAGGAATTATTACTTACAACTACTGTTAATACATCCCTGGCACTACCATGATACCAAAACCACTGAAACTATGTTGTGACTAAGTGAGCAGCTGTTTGGCATGATAAACACGTTGGCCTGTGTTGGATAAAAGGGTTTAACAAACAGAACGTCCCTGTCTCTTCGCAAACTTCCTCTTTCTTTTTTTGCAAACATCTGTAATACACTAGTAATGTTGTATTGGTGGCTTTATAAAACTATGTCAAGTCCTTTGTTTCCTCACATGCAGAATTAATTTTTCCACTCACATTCATCATTTTCTAATTATTTCACTTTTATTTCCTCCCTTCCCGTTCACCTCTTTTTAAGGTCTTTATGCAGGTGTGGCATTTAAAGAAGACAAATTCCCAGGCCGATTTAAACTACTTGAATTGAAATGGTAGGATTTAAATATTTTCTGCAACCCCATGAGATGTCTAAAACACAATCTGACTTTGGAGATTTGCATAACAATAATGGATAAAAATCAATTTTTTAGCTGTGTGAACTTTTTTTTTTTTTTGCAATGATACATGAATTTGTTCCCCATTTGCTGAGAAATGTAAATTTATGTCAGGGGAACAGTTAGCTAATTTTCCTCATCTTTTTCCCACAGCCATTTCTTATCATAGTTTGGGTTTTCAAATTTTATATTTACAGTTCTATCAAAACACTACTTTTATTTTGTTTTTCTTGCATTGAAGAAAATGGGGTTTGTAAATCTCTTCTTTGCTATGCCTTCCTTACTAATGCACCAGGGATGTC
Organism: Phalacrocorax carbo; assembly: GCF_963921805.1. Classification (NCBI taxonomy): domain Eukaryota; kingdom Metazoa; phylum Chordata; class Aves; order Suliformes; family Phalacrocoracidae; genus Phalacrocorax; species Phalacrocorax carbo. The sequence continues at coordinate 78,753,750 of NC_087514.1, read as the reverse complement.
TAAGACATGATCATGATCTAGGTAGTGGTTTAATTAGATGCTTTCCATTGGATTATTTTTTCATAGGTGCTGTGAATTTTGAGGGTCCACAGTGTGTTGTTACATTATTCAATTAACAGTATATAACTTATGAATATCTCCTTTAGAGGAAACTACATTTTATTTTTTTCCCTTCTAATTATTCTGACCAATCCAGTTTTAGATGTTATTGATTTACATTTTTCAGCTTAAAATGCTGCCTAAGTTATTTATCTTATAATTAAAAGTTGCTGAAAGTATGGTCTCCTTATACAAAAACACAGTAAGTATTCGAAGAACAATTAACAGAAGGAAAAAAGCTAATAACTTTTTCTCACAGTATATTAGGAGCAGAAAACTTAGCAGCAAGTATTTTGTGCTAATTGGGCATCAACATAGAAAAAGGTGGCTCAGAAAAATTCAGGACCTTGCACAGATAGTAAATCGCTTCTCTGTGTTCACCATAGAGGAACCTAGGAAAATACCCATGCTTGATCCTTTTTTTCTGAGGGAATGATCAGATCATTTGCTGAAAATTGAAAAGACCGTAGAGGAGGGTAAGAAACAAACTCACAAAATGAACATTAATAAATCACCAGAGCCAGATGGCACTTATCCAAGAGTTATAAAAAATGAACGGAGGCAACTGTAGAACTATAAAGGTTGGTGTAGTGTCTCTTACTTGCAATTGGTCTTGGTCTGACATCAACTTTTAAAGAGGCTTCCAGTGTCACTCTGGGAACTACAGATCTGTAAACTTGATGTCTCAAAGGACCAAACAGCAGGAACTTTAATAAAGAAGAAAACTGGTGAGTGCTGGTAAACATGATCAAGTTAAGAAAAGTCAACACAGCTTTTTTTAAAAAATAAGGCAGGACTAGACAGAATCACTGATGTTCTTTGAATCAGTAAATAAACAGGTGGATAAAAGGGTCAAATTGGGTCCCTGAAAGACTACTGACAAAGCTCCTCACCACCAGGCTTTTAAGGAAACTAAGCAGCCATGGAATAAAATGGAAGGTCCTTGTTTGGATAAATAACTGTTTAAAAGAACGAAAACAAAGGGAAAGAACAAACAGCTCTTACAATGAAGAAAAAACATCGGATAAGTTCTGCAGGATTTGCTTAACTCTTTGGGTACTGACATCTTGCTCACCTTTTACATGACATCGTATCTGTATGTCATTCGTTGCTGCTATGTAATTTCTGTTTGAAATAACTCTCTTCATAAAGTCTTTAGCTGATTCTTTCTTCTCTGTAGAGTCCTTTGTTATCATTTTTCTATTTAATTTGGTCATGGAGGAATCTTTAACTTGATTCTTATCCTAATTTCTTTATTTTTCCATCATTCCTTCTTTCTGTTCATTCAAGTCTCTATATAAAGTTCAGGACAATTCCCCATTGAAACATACTGAGTGTTCTCACTGCTTTGTCTCAGTCTTCATGATGTTGTGCAAGATGGCAATGCGTATTAGCTAATGATGTCAATGCATGGGTGCATCATCTCTCATCATAGGACAAGTCAGTGACTGGCTGGTACTACTGTTGCTTCATCCTTCCCTGAACTGGAAAATGGCAACCTCAACTCCACTTCAGCTTCCAGTTTCACATATTTACACCTTTGGGATCATTAGTTACACTTGCTGGCTTTTATTGATCTACCTGGAGGATTTGGTGCTTTTCCCTGGTGCCATGATCTAGAACCAACACTGTGATTCTTTTCTGTGCTCTATGTTCTCATCTGGATGCAAATTCCTTTATTATTTACTGACCCATGAAGCACTTCCTATGCCTAGGTAAAGATAAATCCCATTATGTTCCATGCTCCTCTCACTTTAAAACCTCTTATAAGAAAAAAAAAAAGTTCCTTCAAAAAGCTTAGGTGCTTTTTCTTCTTTAGAATTAGAGGCCTAGCTGCCCAGCTTATTGGCAGCAGAAAGCAAACCTTTGGTTATGTAAATCATTTAAAACATAGATTATTGGAGCATTAAAATCTCCTTTTTCTGATATTAGGAATTAAGTATGATGTCTACCAATCTATCCAGAGTAGGTAACTTCTGGGTTATAGTTGTATAAACATGAGAAATTGCTGCCAAAAATATTTCCATGAGAAAAGCATGCTAAATTGAAATATGATTGCTGTTTAAAAATTATATTCCTATCTGAAATGTGGTGCTGAAATATTGATATTCTACATGGAAGACAATTTAAATTATATCCCTGTCACTTTATCTTTTTAACAAAGCAACACTGATAGAAAAGTGATGTTAACAGTTGATTCTAAAACTAAGGGTAGTAACATTTTATTCCTAACACATTAAAATAAAGACAGTTTCTTATACAGGAATGCATTATTTTTTATGATTGAATGGCTTAATGGAGATTTGTTTTTTTAGTTGTTAATTTTTAGATTCGTATAGTTCATCAGATTCTGCCTGAAAAGCTGTTGCTTGCACAAAACCAAGCAGAATCTGAATTTACTGTATTTCAGAAATGAAAATAGTTCATTTTATGAAACAATGCTAAAACTCCAGCACAAGATGAATGGCAAGCGCTGCTTTCATCTTGGATGTAGGTCCAGGATACACTCATTAACAACTTCATCTTTATTTTAATTTATTCACATATTTCGTTTATGTTTACATTTCAATAACATTTAATCACTATGTTACTTAACCCTGTCCAAATTCTCAAATATCAAACCAGCTAGTCCTTCACCAGATGTCCTCTGCTACTGTTTTCACTCTTTCTTCTGTAGCTGAGCTGTTATACCACAAGGCAATGAAAACATTCTCCAGCCCCTTCAACCTGGCATTTCACAAGATTGACAATCCAGCTCCTCAACTAGTGAAAAATAAATGTTGTGTCAAAAGTAAATCCACTATAAAAATTTTACTTTGCTACACTTCTGTTTTATAAAGCTAGGTTCTTGCTTATGTCTAACTAAAATTATCTGTATGAAAAGGAAGTAAAGATAAAGACAATCCAAACACACATGAAGCAGTTACCTGAGAAATTAAAATCCTACTTTTAGGTTCTAAACATTTCAAATCGCATTACTAGTCCATATGTGAAATTTCAGGGATGCAATATACTAGCATGATCTGTCCACAAGTTCCTGTAAGCCTGGGAAGCCTTTCCAGCATCTTGGCAAAAATCCGAATCTTCTTCAGAATTTTACTGCTATTGTCTTGACACCTTTGTTGCACCCCAAGAAATTCATGGAATCACTAAATTTCCAAGACCATATATATTTAAAAAAATATATAATTTTATATTTTCTTAATGGAAACACAGGTTCACCTTTTTCAGCATTTGTTAGAAACAAATTACTAAGAAAATAATTTTTTAACTGATTTAAGAATAACCCTAGGTTTGTGAAGCTGATAGTCCTTTCCTGCATTCTGTGAGCAGTGAGTTTCCCTGGAGAATGTACCTAAGAGACTTGGGACTCAGGATTCTGTTCTCCAATTGTGTCACTGCAGAACAACTGGTGCTTTCACAGAGGCTCCACACAAGTGTAATAATCTTTCTGCTTCTTTGTTAGTTTGGGATCTCAGCTAGAAGAACATTGTATTAATGAAAGACAAATGGAAAAATTAAATAAATTACAAAATTAATCTAATTACTTTTGCCAAATAATAGAAAGAATCAATCTCTACATGGTGAATATCTTATCGGTTTAGAAATTGCTTGTTTTTGATTACAAGCTGATGGACTAACTCGTAACAAATGCTTTGTCTTAGCTTTTCCTCAGTTTTTCAAAATAGGCGTGAATTCTCGTATCTTTGATTATTTTTTAATATGTTAAAGAAACAAAACAGCTAGTTTATTTAGACACTATTTACAGGTGATTGTCATTCTGTATATGGCTAGCTGAGCTCCAATCCACAATTGATTCAATACACAAGTCAACACAGGAAACTGAGTAAACAAGCCAGGTCAACTGGTGGAGGCAACTTAAACAGTGCTAGGACTGTCAGCAATAGTAAGCAATGATCACTGTGTCAGCTTTTTAATTTTTCAACACATAATCAGAAAGTTTAGCACCACCAGTTTTCAGTCTTGGCCAGAACCAGTTCAATAGATTGTTCTTCCAGGAAAGGTATTACAGGAAATGAAGTCCTGCCAGTTACAGTCTAGAGACTGAAAGAGGATGGCATTGCAAGTAGTAATGCTGAGTAGTGTGGTGAAGAAAGGAAGCAAACCTGGGATACCCCCTTAATGCAATGATAAGGCCTGAATATGGCTTGGTAGTGTTATCCAAGCTAGTGTTGATTTTGCTACATCAGATTGTAACTGCAGTGGAAATAACTTATGCACTACAGATGTTGTGCTGGACCTTCAGATTTCCTAGTGTAATATGAAAGCTATTCATTTAATGCTCTCTAGTAATGTCTTAAAATATGAAACAAATGCTTTTCCTTTGAACCAACTGGGGCTACATGTATCCTGGTCTGGTGGGACTGACAACAAATGTGAATGTCGTTCACTACTGTAAAATTAATAACTTTAAAGATATTAAACTGTGCTTTATTTTACTAGGACAATTAATTGGCTAAATACAAGAGGTTCAATGCAATTCAATATTTTGCTGATGGGTCTAGTAGTATAGTTCCATAATCATCTGCTGATCCTATTCTAAAACTCTAAGTCTATGATACCATTTATTTTTTAGGAAAGCTCTGGGGAAAGAAAAAAAAATACCTGCAATTTTCTTTTCCTGAAATACAGAGCACACACTAAAATTAAAATTAATTTTAAATTCAAAATTTCCACTGCTGGATTGCTGCTTTTTTCTGTATTTGACTCCTCTATTCTACAGAAAATTTGTTTCTCAGTTTGCATCAAAGTTTGCCCAAAAAGTAATTCTTTTTTTCACAGCCTAACTATAAGGTAATCGATTATGTATTTGAAGGTCATCTTAAGAAATTAACTAGGAACAGTCAGCAACTTTGTGAATTTGCAATACCATGGCTTTACTCTAAACATCTTGATGAATGATTCAACCTCATGATACAAGAAACACAATGAGTTTGAAGAGTAATACTAGTGAATAAATGAAGATGATTAAGGTGTTAGCACACAGAGAGGGTGCAGAGAGTTCACTCGTGTGATGAACAAGGGACAATTTGTTTCATTTTATTTCAGCACAGGACTGTATGAGCTGTTAAGTCACCTCTGATCATCATGGAGGTTAAACATAGGAACCAGAGGTAGGACACCATCACACCTCTTTACATGTTGATCAGCAATATAATGTAGACACACGTTCAAATTTCCTTTCTGCTGGACCACTAAGGTTCTGTCTGTACAGGACAACAGCAATAATCTTGTCTAGCACTGGGAGTAGTTCACGTAAGAGAAGCATACCTATTGATTTTAAAGGGAGCTAGACTGTCCTTTTGAATGAAGAATGCTTGCCTTGATCTATTTATAAATTCATTCAAAACTGCATTCAAATCTGTCTCTCCCTCCTTAATGTCCCCAAACCAGTGAAACAGAAGGAGAAATAAAACCCATCTTCCCTTTGCTCCAGCTGTGAGATCGGAACATTGCAAATGGAGTTTACTACTCTCACTATCCACCTCTAACAGTTTCTTCACTCTACTCTTCAAAAAACATTTTCCAGCTAAAAATATGCTGTGAGCTTGGCTTAAACTTACTAAAAGCTTGGGGCACGACAGAAGAAAATATTTTAGTCTAAGTTACACTTTGTCAAGGGAGAAGAGAAAGGCCAGTCAGAATAATAGACAGGTTCATTTGACTCTGAAATCCAAACTAAAAATTGTATTAGCATAAGTAATCTCAGGTCTCAGATCTTTTCTTTTTGTTTTCTCCTGAAACACCAAATTAATTCAATTGATTGGAATAGGCCGTGAATATTTAACGTGACAATTTGAACTGAGAGTACTACCTTTTAGCCTTGAGAATTCTAATGACATCATTAAGGTTGTTTATAGAAGTCTACAAAATTAAATGTATTGCTATTAAGCATCATCATCTTTGAGATGGAGGCTGAATGACTCCCGGGCCTGATAAGAGGAAACAGCCTTTCATTTCTAGATCAGTGCTTTAAATTCGAGCTAGTATCACAACAATGAGAAGTTATTATCAACAAAAGACAGGCAGCATGCTCTATGAAAGGAGTTTATGATGTCAGCCAGTTTCCTAGGGTGCTGATACCTTCCCAGGAAGAGTGTTTTGCATGCAGTACTGGTCTACAAGGACATTACGATCAAGCTACTGCTTGGCCAAGAGTACAGTCCCTACTCTGCAGAGCAAACTTAGTTCCAAGTATCATCAAATATCTGACTTCCACCAAAATTAAAGTAATTTTGTAAAGCAGAAGGTAATGGCCTCTATAAAACAAATTTTTTATCCTTCTGAGAAAAAGTAATCTACAGCTACAGATAAAACAGCCTCTGTGATGGGGAGAATCCTGAAAAACATCCCTGGGTGTGACTGGCCATGTATGCTCTTGATCCAGACCCTAATGCTGACTCATAGACTTGAATTCCTGGCTTGACCTTGGACCTGCCTCATCACTTTCCTGGAGAGCTCTGAGCTGTGGCTCACCCTGGTTACTGTCCCTCGACCTGACCCTTACCATGGCTGTGGCTTGTTGACTTGACTTCCCTGTTTGACCTCAGACCTGCCTCATCACTGAAGACTTGTCAGGTGATCTGGACTTGTGGCTGGACTTGATGACTGTCACCAGAGCTGCTCTGCTCACTTTCATCAAGCCTGTGGCACTGTTCCCTTGTTAGTGAGGTCTATGTCTTTGCCTGCTTTGTTGTTGTGCATGCTCCTGGCTACCTGTCCTGGCAGAGCAGCCTGCCCTTGCTACTCCCTGATCCTGTGCTTTGGGTGTAATCAGCAGGGTTTGGGTAGCAGGAGCTGTGGGGTGCCCTCCGTAGAAGGAGGTGATGAACCACCCTGTGCCAGTCACCATCAGATCCAGCTGGCTTGGCAAAAGCCACCACTATCCCACTGCATGCCAAAACTTCAGCCGGAGGAGAACATTGCAGTGGTATTAAATCCTTCACTGTGGCTTTTCAAGCTGGAAGTGCCAAGATGCATTCACCATTTACCTCAATAGGCCTGCTCATGGCAGCTATTACAAATGAGGTGAAATATATGTCAGTGTCATGCAACATTATTCTGAGTTATCATTGCAGCTATTTTTGTAAACAAACTTTACAACATCAGAAATATGATCTTTTACTATTTCTAGTATTTAAATGCTTGTTTTATTTCCAAACTTCTTTGTCCAAAGAAAAAATTTAAATGGCGTTTGCTTTGAGCAGAGGGCTTGGCCTTGATGATCTCCCAGGGTCCCTCCCAACGTCAGTGATGCTGTGATTCTGAGATTGGTGCTGGAGCAGCAGCCTAACTCACAGACACTGTGGTGGTTCTTAAAGGATGTTAGGAATGCTGCTCCCTAGGGTGGACTCCCAGACCCAGGAATTTCTCCTTCCCTGCTACCCAAACCCAGCAAGTGCACACTGAGACTGCTATGGTCTCTCTGTCCCATTCCAATAGCCTCGGACGCTGCTGGTCCTTTTTGCAGATTTGACCAGAAGGGAGGCTGAGTGTGTATCCCAGGCAAGCGCACACACACACACACATACACGCACAGAGCACACTAACACAGCTGCCACAGTCTACCTGCCCTTAGCAGCATTCAGGTGTTACCACCAGAGCTCACATAAAACATAAATAGAGAAATACAGAGAGCCCAGTCTTGTTCTTCCTCTCTGGCTGATCAAGACTGCAGTTCATCTGTGAAATCACACAGACTGTCATTCTCTAGACTTACAAGCATACTCATGTTCATGGACCCCTCAGGTATCAGTGTATCTAATATCCATGCCCAGACCATGGGTCCCTTTACCCAGTATACAGGTCTCTTGCATACTGCCTTGTCCAGCTTGATGTTCACTAGCAAAGTAGATGCATGCACGCACGCACGTTCATCTCACAGTCACCACAACGATCACACATCTCTCAAATACCATTCACAGGCTCTCTCAGCCTGCCTAATATCTATGCTTGGACCCAGGGCTCACTTACATCCTGCTGGTTCTGATCCTGAAATACACAGAGGGTTAGGTTCACTGGGGATAAATAACCACACTTAGTTCTTTCTAGTTCCTGGAATTTGACCCTTCATGTGTACACATACTTTGGTGTCCCTCCAGTTGCTGAGCACAGAGCTACAGGCCCTGTGGCCTGAGGTCTTTTCTCCAGTTGCAGGCATCCAAAACTCTTTTGCATGTGGGCCTCTCCAGATACTGACATATAGACTCTACAGCACTCACACGTAAGATAGAGAATGGATTTACACAGGAAAAATTGTTCAGAAGAATGATTTAACAGAGAGATAGGATAGACTGAGGTGATCAGGCACAGGGCTCAGTCAGACGAGCTAACTGACTGGTAGCCTGTTTACCCATGACCAGCCTCTTTTCTTACCATTTTCTCTATTTTCTCAAGCTTATTCTTCCTGGATCCACCCTGAACAGAATTTCTCTGCCTTGGGCCCTTCCTTTAGGCTTTTCATAATAAGTTTTGGAAAGTCCACAAGGTCCCTGAAGCATTCTGTAATATTCAGTCTTGCTTCTACCTTCTTATCAGTTACAAGGTTCAGGTTGACCCTCTTCAAGACTGTGCCTGAGTAGTTTTTCAGTGACCTATCACCCAGTGTCTGAGCAGTTCTGGTTTTCGTCACTGTCTCCATTATCACCTAACTGTCAGATTTGTGTATCTGTGTGTTCAATTTATCGCCTTTCCTGTTATTTAATTTATAATGAGTAGTTCTTAACCAGGTAGTTTAATGAAGGAAATGCTCTCACGTTCCCCATACCCTTACAATGATCAGTCAAGCTGAAAGGTCGGCAAGTGAAGTCCTGGATGCATCATGTGAGATATTAGGGTTTTTCCTTTGTGCCCTTTGATTTCTAGAGTGTGAATGGGACATTTTTGCTACATTAAAATGTGTTATGTGCTTTGTGGAGGCCGGATGGACCCACTGTATGGCATCTTCAGACTGCTGTGATAATGAGTGAACAGGCTCCTATAGCCACATAACAATAAATGGAGAAATTTTAGGTTTGTCTGTTTACTCTGCTCCACGTCCAACTGTGGCAGTAGTTTCAGGCTGGACGTACAAAAGTGCTGGAAGGCCCAATCCTACAGCAGCTGGCATATAAGGAAAGGCATCCTCATGTAGGTTCTGCCAAATGTAGCCAGCACTTTGTACAGTCCTGGTGATCTTGGTGTCCAGCCCCTCCTCGGCATTTGCCATCTTGCAGGCAGCAGGACACAGGCACATGCCACATTTCAGAGTCAAACCTGTGTTCCACAGCTAGAAATTTCCACTTATGCTGTGCACAAGGTCTACCATGGTTTGCAGGATGCTCAAGTGGCACTGCTGGCAGTTAATGTTGTCATAGGATTATTGTGGGCAACATGGCCATGGCTGAAGTGAGCAAAAGCTCTTACCATCTCAGGAAGGTAAGCGACATGGATGGCTTGTGAAAAGATGGTCTTGGCAAAGGTTTCACAGTCTTCTGTCATGACCAGATCCACTGTGGACTGACTGCGAAGAGGGAGGTCCAGCCGAACCCTTATACTGAGCACGGCTTCTCTCCTCATTAGGTATGAATCAAGATTCTCACAAGGACAGTGGCTTGTGAGGGGTGCTAGAGGTGACACGTCCTCACAAGTAGCTCAGAGGGATCCTCAGAACACTTCCAGCCTATCCCACATGCAGAGCAGTGGACACTCATTTTCCAGTTCTCAAATCTTTCCCCACTGTGGGAAGACTCTTGGCCACAACAACTCAGGCAGCCCACCAGGCTGATGCTATGGACCAGGAGTGGCACACTGCATTTCCAGCAGTCATTCTGGTGGCCAGCCTGCATCTCCTGAATGTCTTGCTTGTATGGTATGCTAGCAAACAGCAAGCAACTTGCCAGAAGCCAATGCAGATAGTGAGAGTTCTGCCAATGATCTGCAAAGGCACCAAATCTGTCTGGTGAAATGCAGCAGTGACCAAAGTATCAGAGTTACCAAAGTAACAGCCTGCAGAGCAACAGAAGAGGCAACAGGCAGCCTGGTTTTACTGTAGGCAACAGATATAGGCTGCCTGGCTGCAACCCTTTATGGAGGCTACTGAAGCAGTCACATGTCACATAGGGAGATAATAAGTGGTGAGCACGTTGTGTGTTGTGCTAGAAAGTCATCTCGATGAGTAGACACAAAGCTTTTTGAGAAATGGTACAGAGAAAGATATCCCTTCAAGTGTAATGCAATATGAACATAGCACTTCTCTCTAGAGTACTTTGAGCAATATAGATATGAATTCACATGACCAGTCCTGAGGGGCAGGGAAAGCTCTCAGAGCTGAATACTGTCAACAGCATAGACACAGAAATATTGTATTTAAAATGGTAAGGAACAAAGAAATATCCCTATATTTTTCTTCTCTTTTTTTTTTTTTTTTTTTTAACTTTGTAAAGAACCAAGCAGGTCATATACTTTTTTCTTAATCAGATTGAGACACTGTACAGAAATAAAAATGCCCCATGTAGGTGGAGAATAAAGACAACTAGGTGAAATAATACCCTCATTATTTTTGGTGCTGAATTGCAATAACACAGTACTGTTATAACAGGATGATTTACTTCAGTATAATACTCCCAGTTGTCTTATTTTCCTGTTAACAATGTTTGTTTCTCTCTATGGCTGAAGTAACTCTTCAAGTTTCTGCAAGAATGATGTACAGAAACTTCTTCTAGTCGGCAGTGACTGCTAGTGGGAGAAACACTAAGGAACTATTCTTCATCCACACATTATTATCTAGGACATAAACCAATATTTCCTAGTGAAAGGAAGCAGATCAAAAACATAAGATAAAGAAGGGAACAGCTGGGAGGGTTGTTCACATTTTCCGCAATTATTTCAGTGCTAAAACATGAATATGAAGAAGTTACATTAATGTTTGTGATTAGGCAAATCAACCTTCAGACACTTCCAAATTAAGTGTAGAGAAGTAAGTTGCTTGTATTTCCACTAGCCTTGGATCAGCAGTTGGGCTGTGCTGTGATATGGCCGTGATCTGAAAGTTAAGGCTCTGCAACAAATGCATGTGGTTAATACTCCCTTGCTTTTTTTGAGTTAAAACAGAAGGCTTCTACTGCAACAACCTCTGCCATAGAAGCAGACCTGGATTTACCTGGAGTTAGAGCAGGAGGAATTTGAGGGGCTCTAGTCCCCTCCAGCTACTGGGGAGCACATTCCTTGTCTTCTTCCTGTCCTCCTCTTCCCTCTCCTCTATCATGTTTAGACTGGAGCTGCCTGCTCTTAATTTTTGAAATATGACCCCATGGAAACAATATTTTTGCCACTGATTTCAATCTTTTCCACAGGCATCCTCTTGTGCTTCTCTGATACAAACATTTCAGGATCATACTTCTGAGCCACAGCAGGAGGTACTCTTGTGTGCCATTTGATGAAATAAGCAAGGCAAAAACACCTCTGTAGGTATAGAGGGGGGTGTGTGGATGTGTGGGTGTGTGGGTGTGAAAAGAGAGACTTTTCTGTTTGCCCATGGTGTTTACAAGAAGTTGATCTGAGCCACAAACATCTCCAAACACCTATGAGTTCTCCAGTGTTTAAAATTGAGACATGACTTCAGTTTGAAACAGAATTTAATAGTTGGAACACATCTCTACCTTGCATAAATCTTTCAGCTAAGCCTAAAAACAAAGTATCACTTTTCAGACTACCATGACAATGGCTGGTTCTCCTATACCTTTGTTTCTCAGTGATACTGGCTGAAAAAGAAAGAAGAAATCATTAAACTAAGTTATCTTTTTGAAAACCACATCTGGAGAAGACTGCTTAAAATGCAGCATTTGGAGAGAGCACTTTGATTTGTGGCACTGTTTCAGACTTTTATATCCACAAATTGAGTGAAAAATTATGCTCTTCCTTTTGCAGCGTTCTATTCTTTTACCCTCTGACCTGCCGATATGAATAATGTTAATTTAACAAAAAATCCAAACATAAATCCAGTTTAGCTACTAGAAATATAATGGGTTTTCTGTAGCTTTCAGAATGTCACTCACAGATCTTCTTGTGCTAGTCAACAAAAGGCTAATACAATTTCAAAGATGTGGCAATTAGTGAAATGGCACAGCCCTTCTAAGTGAAACCATTTCAGAACATTTCTGTATCCTACTGCAAAAGAGACAGATGTGCCGTACAGTTCACAACCTGAGATTAGATATGGCATTCATTCCCAAGGTTGCTTATCCTAACCTGATGGACTCAAGGCTCAACTCCACGATCAGTAAGGGCTTTGAGCAGATACTTTATACATGCAAGTTGCCCTATTGTCTTCAGCGCTTCCAATCTGTAAAAACGAGAAACAATGCTGCTATTCCCTGTGACAGTATAAAAATGTGACATAAAGCGTTCATCAGGCATTTGAATGTCATAGCGATAAGTGCACAAAAAACCATGAAGAGATTATTATTACCGCTGGAGAGGGATTTGGATGTGATTTAGTAAACTAAGCATGCAGCCACATGCTGAATGAGTATAAAAAGACATATAGGGCAGCTGGCTCCTCCCTTGAGCACCATCTATTCTGTGTTGCAAGGCCCTGATCCAAAGTCAGTGACTGTCACAAAAAGGTTCCAGCTAACAGCAGTCAGCTGTGGACTACCTCTTAGTGGGGAAGGCATCTGCTCTAAAATTAGCAGAGAACTGTGTGTAAAGACTTACAACATACACTCACACAGGCAGGAAGGATCCTGGAATCACAGAATAATTTGGGTTGGAAGGGACCTCTGGGGGTCTGTACCCAAACTCCTGCTCAAAGCAGGACCAACTGCAACACTGGAACAGGTTGCTCAGGACCTTACCCTCTTCAGTTTTTAAAGTCAACAGCATTAAAGCCACCAGGCAGCCTGTTTCAGTGCCCAACCACTCTTGCTGTGAAACCTACATAGAGAATCATCCTTCAGACACTTTCTAGCTTTTTGGTGCTGCATTTTGCAGATATGCTTTTAGAATAGCTACTTTTTCAAGGCTGTATCGAAGTTCATATGCATATATGGGAAAGCTCTCCGAGACAGCATGGCATTTTGCACAAAGCTTTTATAGTGTCCATTCTTGATTGGTGAGTTTGGTAACGAGTGTAACATCAGCCATAAAATTAGGAATTAAAGTAAGCAGGATACAGTCATGTTTTATAGTCAGCGGTACTTTTGGTGTTTCAAACCTTGTCCCTTGCTGTGTTAAAAGGTTCTCTGCCCTGGAGACAGGAATGGTATGTACCCTCCAAGAAATCACTGACATAATAGAGAAACACTTTACAAAGACTCCTTGTTCTCTAACGCAAACATGAAGGTTTTCCTATGCTAGGACTTAGAGAGGTGAGATTGTGCAGTTTTTTAATTTAATAACACATAAGGATAAAAACTTCATGGTGAAGAAAGCAGCTTTGGGATTTAGCTTTTCTGTCATCTAGGTCTCCCTGATATCACTGGGTGGTGCAGCACCTGTAGTGACACAGTTCTGTCTGTTCAGAAGAGAGCTGTAGTCTGCCTTCAATGCACACACAAAATAACAGTGCATATTTTCCTCTTACAGAATTTATTTTATGGATTTAACATCCTTGACTTATTAAAAAAAATAATTTCTTGTTGCCTGTTTGATTTATAATTAAGTTTGATTTCATATTCTCTTTTCCACTGTAATGCTTATCCATGATCCTTGACTTGCTAAAAGTTCTTAGCCATTTTCAAAAACCAGACTTGGTCTAAGGATTGTAACCAGCACATTGTATCAGACAGTTTGCATAAAGTCTCATTTTCTGGGGTGTTTGCTTTCTGTGGACCATTTCATTATCATGCAAATGGAGCTGCGCCGTTTTGCAGACAATCTAATTGTTAGCATAATATGTCCTCGTTATTTGTACAGTGCAGCACTTTGCATTAGGCTATTATCAAGTGTAACAGGAACCCATATAACAGCATGAGTTTGGAGAAATGGAGGTTATTTTTTTATCAAAGGCTGTACATACTGGGTGCCAACTCCAGTCTAGAATCACTGACAAACCTCAGCGAGCCTAAACAGCACAGCTCTTCTGGAGTCTGAACATGCCCTGTTTGTGCCAATAGGAGCAATATGGGTTTCCTACCCCTTACATTTGAAGTCTTCCTCCCCCAGTGCTTTCGGTTTTGAACAAGCTCTAGCCCTTAAACTTTGAAGACAGTATTATGCTATGTCTACATATTTGCAGCAAAGGAATTAAGATAAATAAAGCACTACTAAAATAGCAAATGGAAACCAATCCAATTATCTCATTTTAGCTAGTAATCGGAATGCAAAAGCTTAAACTTTCATCCTGTTTCCAAACAGTAAATCTTATCTTTTCAGAAAATGCTGCCAATTTAGCACTGCTGAACTTTGGAATACAGCCATGCACACATAAACACATTTGCACATTATTTTGGTTGGCTCTTGCTAAAGCCATATGCTGGGGATTTTTGGTTGTTGGTTTTTTTTTTTTTAATTTAAAAGGCACCTCAGAAAAACTTCGAGTGTTCACACAGGGTAAAACATCTTTCAGAGTCCTAAAATGTCAACAAAATACTAAAGTAGAAAGAAAAGTTTTCTCCCCTACTCTGATGTTGTAAATAATGCTTGCAGAGTGGATTTTAACAGCCATTTTTACTTGTTTATGAAGACACTTTTCAGTGTTATGCAGTAGTTTGAAGTGGAAAAGAAGACATGGGAAAGTGACAATCAAGGTTTTGACGCACCAAGATCGGTCACTTCTAAACCACACTGACATGAAATAAGCAGTCCATTCCCTTTTGCCAGTTACCAGGGTTGTAATCCTAATCTGCGTAGCACAGGGTGACAAAGCAGAAAAAGATAAGATATTTTTCATTTTCCGATGATATGCAAAATTATTTAATGAAATTGAGTAGAAGAAATCTGAAGTATCAGAAGAGGGTTTATATTTTTTCACTGTCAGCTTCCAGCTGAAAAATGTGCCCTGTAAATATAATGTTGTGCTAACTAGGAATAGATTAGACTGCAAGTACAATTGTACCTCAAACATGAAGGAATGTTTTCTTGCCTCCTTTCACTTTTGGCACTAAACTTGTGGTTTATTGAACAACATTGAATGGTGAGTGTGGGTTTGTCTCTTCTGGACATTAGGAAGTGTTCAATCACCGATCAACTGTATATATAACTGTAGGGTATTGAGCTGCCACCACTAATGCCACCGTTTCTCAGCCAGAAGAGGGGGCAGTCCAGGTTCCGTTGCCTTCCTTGCACAAAAACATTTAAACTGACTTCTGCAGTCTTCCAACAGCTTCCAGTTTGCCAGGCTTTTAGTCTTCTGGAAAAAGCTCAAAAAACTTTTCTTGAATCAAACAAAATATTTATTCCTTAAACAGGACAGAGAAGAGGAACAAATTAATGAGCCAGCCATGTGGTCGGGCTCAATTTCAAATCCTTGCTTCCAGCAGCAGCTCTACTGCTGATACTGCTGGAGGGCTTGCGAGGACCCATGGCCCAACTGCCTGAACTGGGGAGGGTGGGCAGAGCCTTTCACCTGAAGCCTCCAGCTAAACACTTTCATGCTTCAATAAACATTTATGACTGTATTTATACAGAGTGCAATGTGTCAAGAAACTGTCATCTGTCACCTCCCCTCTCCTCTTACCAAGACTAATGCATAGCCTAGTAGTAATGGCACTCCCAATGGAGGTGGAAGATATGTCCTGATTTGACTCATTTGGTTGATAGACACAGTTCAGTTAGGCAGCTATAAACAGGAGGTCAGTCTTCAGAACATAACCAGTGGTTACTAGGTGGAAGCAGACCAAGTCTACATGAACAGCATTAGCTATTGCTGCTTTTGGTTTTGCCACAAATGCTCTGTGTTTTGCTTTCCTTATATTTGTTGCTGCCTTTGTTACAAATGCCTGAATTAGTAAAAAAAAAAAAAAATGTTTATATTTTGATTCAGCCCTAACAATGCATGCATTTATTTTTTCACTTGCCAGGACCCACCATTATGTCCTACAATCCAAATAGCATACTGTACATTTACTTTACAAAACATATAGTATCAAAAATTGTAATCTAATCCTAGTATTGATCCGGGTTTTTGTCTCCCTGCAAACTCCTCAGTTCTATGCTTGCAGCATTTTTAACATATTTTTCTGCTAGACAGGTAAATTACTACCTAACTATTAAAGGTATTGTCATGGTCATTAGCAACATCTTTTCCCCCCTCTTTTCTTTGTCATTTGTAATGAGCATTGATTATGTGTGAAGCTTCTGGTTCATCTTTGGTGGCAAGATGGCACACTCCTGTCCCACAGTTTTTCCTACTTCTCCAGCTGAAGAGTTTGGGGGTTGGAGATGGCAATGAAACAGAAGCAGTGTCAAGTGTCACTCAGAGTCCTCTAATGAACTGCACAAACTTGTACAAGCTTCAGCACATAATCTAAGAGCCTCGTGAGCCTGATGCAGCTTGTTAAGAAGTGAGGAGGAAAAGCTCCTCTCTGTTCCATACAGATCAATGCTGGGTCCCCTGAGCCTTAATCAGACAACGATTATTTTAAGTGGAGATTTATGTCTATACCAAACTTTGGCAGCACAGAAATCTAGATGCTTTCGGGAGTGACAGATGTATTGTCAAGAACATGCATGCATGAACACTGATAGAGCTATGGTAAAGACTTTTGTAGTATCAGAGTGAGCAGTACTTCAGTGTTTGTTCTTTTCTCCTTTGCAGAGACTTCTGTATGCTCTTTCCCCCCGGTGCCAGTGATGGAAATGCTTGTAGCCTCCTAATCTTGTCTCAAGCTGTGGGTGGGTTTGGATGTGTCAGTTTCTAGAGAGCAGTGCCAGCTGGAACCAGTGAGAGGCTTCAGGTGATCATTGCCTGCCTCTGCCTTAGTGGACACCTTTGTACTGTCATTCCTACTACCTCACATGCACAGTGTTCAGTTCAGCCCTGGCTCAGATCTGCCGGTGTCTCTCCAAATACCCCTTTGAGCCTCCTCCTCTTCCCTCCCAAAGATTCCTACAGAAATACTGACTGATTGCAGTGTTTTTATATGAGACAAGAAATACATTGCTATAGAGCCTTCCAGGAATTTGATTTATAGCAGCGAAAACACTAGTAATTGTGTGTAGTAAGTTGCTGGTCCAGACTACGATGTCTTGGACTCGTTAATGTTGGGGCAAACTCTTTTTGCTTGTAAAGTTTTCTGAGTCTTGTCCACTCTTCTTCGTTCACTTTTGATACATTTTTAAAAGGATGGGAAAGTTCCTCTTAATGTAGTTTGCATTTGTGCCCTGAGACAGTAGAATTATAAACAAAATTTTATATATATTTCAGCCTTTTTCCACCACATATATTCTCATCGAAAAGGTCAATGAATGTTCTTTGCAAACTTTTGGACTAAATTATTGTATAAAATAATAAGATTCAGAGTTATAACGAATTTTGTTCATCAGCTTTAAACATGTAGTGATCACATCATGTGAATTACTCCCCTCTTCCTGATTTGTGAAGAAGAGTGAATGCTTTCAATATTTCTTTTTCTGATTGGATTTGTTATTAATCTCGGACCCTTTTTTGGGAAATCATGTTGCTACAGGGAAGAATCTGCAAGTATTCTGTCAAAGTACCTAATAGTTCTATGTTGTTTTAAGCTTTATGAGTTTACTCCGCTCATTATTCTTCCTCATATTCTGTCCTTGTTTTTGCACTGAGCTAAGAGTTTTTATTTGCTGCCTATAGCAACCCACAGCTCTTTCCACTTGTTACAGTTAATTTAGGGTCCAGGAATACATTTGGTGGTCAATATTCCTCTGGTACTTATATTTGTCAACAATGAATCCAGCCTGATGTCACATTTCCTGCTTACCCCACCTGCTATCTTAGGGTGTCTGAAATGCCTCTATCTGCCTTAGACTAAATAACATCCTGTCTTCTGCAAACATTTGCCTCTTCTTATTTATTTGCCTTCCAGGCTTGCTAACACATTTTAGAGTGGTCCAGAAATCCGTTTTCCCCTGTAAAAAGGTTAGAATTTTCAGAGAAACTTTGAATCCCAAGTCATAACAAAAGCTCACATGGAAGGAACAGATGTCAGTCTTGATTTGAAAGATGTGAAAGAGCTTGAAACTGAATAGTCCAATCCATCAGGCAGAGCACAGAATAACTAAAAATTGTTTCTGCTAGAGAAACTGGGAAATGAACAGATTTTTTTGCTGTTTGAACAGCGATTACTGTTTAGTCTGCCCAGGCAGGTAGCTTTGCACGCTGCTCAACTCCACAGAGAGTACAGCGGCAATCTGTAAGCAATACCAAAGTAGAAAGAACTGAATGAGCACTGGAGGAACAGGTGATTTTGATGAAATTGAAAAACAGGATGAAAAAATGTAATTAAATTTCATCTTGATATGATTAAACAATTTCATCTTGATATGATATGATTCTGTACATATACTTGGTACAGAACAGAACAAAAGGATCTGAAGGTTATTATACCAAAAAGCCAGTCAGTTCCTGTTGTGCAAGAGGACAATGTGCAAATAGGAGTACAAGATGCAAGAACAGTAAGCGGTTCTCCTGCTCTACTTGGTAAGGCTTTAGGCAGAGCAATGTTCATGTTGCAGTGCTGATTTTTCCTGGAAGGTCTTCATAAAGTTGAGAAAGAGGGAGACCAATCAGAATGAAATCTAGAACTGGCTTTGTTTATCTTCCTGATGAAGAAAAGACAGAGGGAAAAAGGACAACAGTTTTCAAATGTATAAAAAGCAGTTGCTAAACAGAAGGAAATAACAGCCCTGTCCTGGTTTCAGCTGGGATAGAGTTAAATTTCTTCGTAATAGCTAGTATGAGACTATGTTTTGGATTTTTGCTGGAAACTGTGGTGATAATGTAGAGATGTTTTAGTTGTTGCTAAGTGGCACTTACACTAGTCAAGGAGTTTTTCAGCTCCCCGTGCTCTGCCGGGTGCACAAGGAGCTGGGAGGGGACACAGCTGGGACAGCTGACCCCAACTGACCAATGGGATATTCCACACCATATGGCGTTATGCTCAGTATATAAAGCTGGGAAAGAAGAAGGAAGGCGGGGACATTGGGAGTGATGGCGCTTGCCTTCCCAAGTAACCGTTATGTGTGATAGAGCCCTGCTTTCCTGGGGATGGCTGAGCACCTGCCTGCCCATGGGATGTAGTGAATGAATGCCTTGTTTTGCTTTGCTTCCGCACGCAGCTTTTGCTTTACCTATTAAACTGTCTTTATTTCAAACCATGAGTTGACTCACTTTTACTCTTCCAATTCTCTCCCCCATCCCGCCAGGGGGGAGTGAGCGAGCGGCTCCGTGGTGCTTGGTTGCTGACTGGGGCTAAACCACGACAAGCCCCTATGCCCATGTGACTAGTTGAACATAATAAGAGTCTAACATTACAAGGGAGAAGCAAGTTGTGCGTTACAAAAAGATAATTCCTCCTAACAGTGAGCACCAGGCAGGATTGCTAGAGAGGCCGTGAAGCCACAGGAGCCCTATAAAACAAATGTCTGTTGTGAGTTTCTTGGGGCATGACATGGGATTCGTCTTGCCCAATTTTATCTGTCAAAAAGCATTCACTGTTCAGTTTATCATCTGGGAAGTTTTCACAGTCAGTGGAGACAGCCTTAACGCCAGTGGCAATTTACCTTACCCTAAATGAGGTATGTAGACTAGGTAGGGTGAGGGGGTGTGCCCTTGGTTAACACAAAAGGAGTCTAGAGGCACCATACAGTTTTGGCCATGTGTCTGGCTTCTATGGTATTTTTTTAATGGCTGTAAGCCAAAGGAAATGTGTGATACTCTTTAAAAAGCATTATATCCTGCTTGTTCAAAATGTCTACATCTTTACAGCCACATCAGTGACATATGGAAAGGTTGCTAAATGTGAGTGAACAGAAAAACTGCGTGATACTATGATTTAACTAGTTGCTGCTCATTTAAATAATGGTTCATCCACTTATTGAAATAACTGAGGAGCTCCTGATTTTTCAAAATCTTCAGCATATAGCTCTCTCTGAAAGACACAGCTGTAACAGCAATGTTTCTTTACATGCTACTTGCTCCTGTTTTGGAAAGCTTAACCTGTGCAGGCAGAGCAAAAAGCTCCAGTGGAACAGTTGTGGCTCTCTGCACACTTAAGAAAATTAATAGTTTAGGAGGACAAGTTACAAGCACTCCATGAAAAGATAGTAAGTCATATACTGTGCACTTACAAAGCATGTCTGCATTTAAAAATGCAAACAGAGGCTAACCTCCTTGAATAGTTTATTCCTCATGAGTGATTTGACTGCCTTTAGTAATTAGTTGAGAAAAAAAAAAAAAACAGCACAGTTAGAGAGATATGGTATGAAGGAATATTGATCCTGAGCAAAGAATAAAAATTCCAGAAACAACTTTCTCACCATGAGCTGACTTTGTAGTGTTGGTGCAAATATAATGACAGCATCTTAACTGGTATTTACATTAAGTAACTTCCAATTGCAAGCAGTTCAGATAGGAGATTAAACCAGGAAGTGTTAAATGTGTATGACCATTGTATATGAAATTTCTTACCTTAGAGAAATACAAACACTTTGGAAACAAAAGGCCATATACGTGGCCATGTTATCCTTCCACTGGCATCATGCTAATTATTATTGATGGATTCACTAGAGGTAAATCTGGACCCCACATATAAGGGAAAAACATAAATAATAGGGCATAAGTGCCCTTTTCTTTTCCTGCCCAAGCCAGGCTGCTGAAATAGGTTTGCAGCCCAACAGCTACAGTGCATGCTAATGAGTGCTGAATCCATCCAACAGTTACTCATATCCCCTTTCAGGTTAATAACATAGAAAAAATTTCCCTTTTACCAGTAGCAAGTTCACACATGGCTGATGTGGGAGTAGAGGGAATACGTACTAACTTCTGAACTGCCAATGCACAGGAGTTATAAGCTGTCAACTCTCTTTCACATCATCCAGCTACAACAAGAAAAACTTTGAAACCATTGAAGCTTTGATTAAAGCATTGATCTAGGCCAGTAGAAATACAAGATGAATTAAGTGTACCTGAAAATAATTACTTTAGAATTAGCTTGACATTCACACAGGTAAACTGGAAAGAGACGCTTTCTTCACTATAGAAGTGAAATAGAAAATTAGATTTCACCCAGGCAGAAAAACTTACAGATTCTAATCCAGGAAAACATATGCTTACAAAATTTACCATGGGTATAGTAACTAATCTTGGACAATAGCAGTGTAATTGGCTGTCATCCCTTGAGGTCTCTGTCCTAAAGTTCCAAGTAAAATCTTACCAGACCAGTGACTTGAAAAAATGTCCTTAGGGCTCATATTTATGGTGATAAGGTTTGTGCAAGATTATGGCTAAAATAGGGTAGGATATGTACCTTACATAATGGCACAAAAACTTCCTGGGACAGTGAACCTGTAATAAATTGGAAGGGGCATGCTTCTTGGAAAATCACTGTGGAAATTTTGTCTACTGACACAGAAAACCAGCTGTAAATCAGCATGAAGTGGATTGCTTTTTTTTTTTGTTAGGAAAAGAATAAAATCATAAACATTAATATCATAAAGTTAATATGATATGATTAATATCATATACAAATAGGTGGAAGATAACATGTAGACAGAAACACATGATAAATGTTGGCCTTTGTAATGTATAACACATTATCCAAAGAAAGGGAAATATGAACTGCAACTGCATCTATCTGCACTTGAAAGATGCTTTTGTTTTTCTTTTAGTAATACGCTCAACAGGAAAAGAGCAGCATACTAAAAAATCACATTTGACTTGAAACCATTTTTACGGTGTTTCACACAGTTTAATACAGGGAAAACTACAAGATGCCACAAAGCCATGGAAATTTAAATTATGATAAAATAAGGCCAGTAATACCATTCTTTATAAAATCAAATCATGTATGGTATAAATTAACATCCTGGGAACATTAGGGCCGAGATTCCTCTGCTGTAACTTTGGACAGATTTTCAGAACTATCTGATCTATATTAGATACCCACATTCAGATAAGAAGAATCTAACTCTGAGATTCCCTCTTTCTCTACCCAGAGATAAAAGGAGCCTAGGCAACTAACAGTACATTAGATATCTACAGTGCAGTATCTACAACCGCATTATTACAATGTACATTGCAATGTTGCAAAAGTCTACATTCAGTCAGGTGAATGTCAGTCTAAGAAAGTTTCCTGGAATTTGGTAATTTTAGAATTGCTTGTACTCCGTTAATGTTAGCAGAATATCTGTGGAAGCCAGTGTGAAAGCAGGCCTCCTCCACCTCAAAAGTTTGTATGTGTCAATAGGAAACAGAATATCTTTATCTTTGATTCTCAGCACACCCTACAAGCTGTAAGGGTGTATCTATGGGAAGGATCAATGGCATAACACTGCAGGAAGCACAGCACAAGGACAGTGCCTTCGGCACAAGGGAAAGCCTATTAGCGCAGGGAAAGCACAGGACTTATGGGGCTGCCCAGAGCAGTAGCCCTGAAAATGCAATATTGCCTTCCACATATGTAGTTTGAACCAGTGTTACTTCTGTACATTTTTACTTTGTATTGTATTGAGCAGCATAAGCAAGTACTGATTATCAGAACTCAGTACCTGGGAGATACATCAGCTGTTTCAGAAATATCATCTCAATTTCAGAAGTGAATAAAAGAAGAAAAAGGGAGTGTTCCCCACAATCATGTGGGGTTAATCTGTGAGCGACATCTGCTGTGTCAGTACATTGGGATCACAGAGTAATGTCATGAACACCAAGCTGAACCAGAGCACTGCTTACAAGCCACAGAATTACTCTGGCCTGTGAAGGTATTTTGGCATTCCAGACCCTAAAAAAGCTGTTGCACTGTATGAAAGAGTCATTCCAACCAGAGATTCCCTGGTGAGGTAACAATTAAATTTAACTATTAATTAACTAATAGTAAGTAATTAAACAGCATTAATAATTCTTCATTCTTAAATCTTTCCTGTGAAACAATGTCTTAAATAAAATACAGTTTGCTCATTTAAATTTAATATATATGGAGAAAGGTCAAACAGGTCCGTGTGGACCAGAGGTCCTAATCCACTGGATCAATCCATCACCACTGTTTCAGACTCTGTGTGTAGGCAGGCCAAGTGTGCTATGGTATCAGCATCCAAAAATAGTTTACAATCTACATCCTCAGAAGGTATTATGATCAATTCCAGAGGTTCATATAACACCACAAAGGTTGCTGTCTCATATGTGTTTATTCTGATATATTTGCCATGCAATTTTTAGGTGGTGCTTTGCATGAATAAGAGTATTTGTGCAAAACATGTAAGGCTACCACAAACTGTGGCTTATTCTCCACTTTGATTCTTGACTTTTAGCATTTCTTCTGTATATCATGGTGTGTTATTTCCATGCCTTGCAGATCTGAAGGTGAAATGGTGTCCAGTTGTGGGTGACTGTCAAATCATAGCATTTCTTGCGTTTTGCCTGAAGCTCGGTAAAGTTGTTAGAGGTTTAGAGGGTCACAGCAATGCCTGCTAAGTGACAGTTCTGCATTCTGCTCTTTTACATTCATAGAGGAAAAAAAGCCTATTGCAAATGCAGTAGCTAGTATTCCTTGTAATAATTTGGGTGACATGAAAGGTCAGGATATACATTAAACAGGACCTTGATCTTACAGTAGGTAAATTCCTAATCCTTTCCAGGATCCCTGTGTCTGAATGATGACTAGGTTTCTGGAAACATATCCTGACTAATTAGGAGGCTTGCTTGTGCTTGTTGCTGCATTTTTTGTGACTGCTATCTAAGCTGTATTGCTACAAAAAATCCATTCCGTAAAGCAGTCCAGGCTTCGTCTAAAAGATGTACCACATAAAAATTCTAATCAATCCAAGTGTCTACTGAAATGTTATGTTCTTGTTGCTTATGTTAGTGGTGGATGGTTTATGTTGGTCATTATTTCAATTTTGCTGTCATCCTTCTGAAGACAGAAGGGATTTCATGTGATTAACTTAGATTTCTGCAGGCTGAATAATATCTTGATTGAACTTCACACAGTCTGTTTGGGTCCTTGCCATCCACTTGCATTTCTGATTGTGTTCTGCCTCAGCTGATGCTGCTTTTGTCACACCATCAGCTCTTTAACACACAGTACCGCCAAAAGTGTTATTGCTGTTTTGACGAAACTTTTCATTAATTGTCCCTAGTGGAAGATAGAGTCAAAAATGTTTACAGCACCTGGGTGCATACTTGAGATAATTTCTCATCTAAACCACATGGCATATATCTGACTTCCTTATCCATAAGAATATTTTTAACTGCCTATTTGGCTACAAATATATGATGATCCAGAAACATATGATCCAGAAACATAATAATTCAAACTCAGTATAGCCTTGATAAAAACTGGTGAGATCCAAACAAACACTAAAAATGTAATCTCTCTAAGTATAACAACCCCTAAAGACATAAGACTAGTAATATACCCTAATGCTTGACCAAAACCAAACAGCAACCCTATTCCTTAACCTTAACCCTATCCTGAAACCAAACATAACCCTAACCCAAACTCTAAATCTAACCCAAATTTTAAACCTAACTAATCCTACACATCAATCTAAGCCTAACTGCACTCTAAAACACAAAATCTAAACCTAAACCATAACAGACTTATCCTAATCCTAAACACTAACCTTAAAAGTTATCTCTAACCATAAACCCAACCATAATGCTAAAGCCAAACCCAAATCCTAACCAGAACCCAATCACTGAACTCTAGCCCAAGATCTAAATCTGAACACTAACAGTAAACTGTGGCTCCAACCATAAATGCCCCTAACTCAAACCCTGTTCCTGAACCCTAAACATAAAGCCAAACCATAACCCAAATCAGTGGCTGCATGCATAGCCATAATTCCTAAATTTAATCCTAACTTGAACCCTAGTTCTACTCTGCTGAAACCCACAATCATAACTGCAAGCCCTAATACTAAACCTGACAATAATCTTTAGTTATATCCTGTTACCCTTACCCCAACACTAAATCAAATCCTCAACATTAAACACAAACACAAAACCAAACCTAAACTCTTACACTGACCCTAACCCTAATGTTATTCCTCAATTTAGACTTAGGGCTTTGGGGTTATAGCATGCAGTAGGGGATAGCGGTTAGAGGTTAGGGTTTGGCTTTCGTCTGGGATTAGGAATTTAGGGTTTTAGTTATGGGTTGAGTGTTACTTAGGATAGGGTTTGTAATGGAGTTAGTGGGTGGAGTTCGTAATAGGGCTTGGGCCTTGTGCTAGGGGCTAGAGGTTGATGTTAAGATTGGCATTAGAGAGTGGGCATGGGAGATGCCATGGAAGAATAAATTTTAAATTTAAAATGTCAGTAATATCAAATCACTGGCACAAGATAATTTTCACCCAGACGTTCCTAAGAAACTGTAGGGTGAAGTAGCTGAACTAGTAACTCAGATTTGTAGCCTCTCACATAAAACTACCAGAAAACCAGAATACAGTGCTAATTTTTAATTATATTAGTGGATCTGACAACTACAGACCAATACATCTGATGTTTTAACAGAAAAATCACTGGCATTCTTGATTAAAAAAAAAAACAGAATTAGAGAAGTCATAGATAGTTGTCAGGCACTGGGGAAGTCAAGAAAACCTTTGTAGAGTTCCGTTGTGTATCATATATCTCTAAAAAAAAACATATAAAGTGTTAGAGAGGATAGACATCCTGTTCATAAAGTCTATGTAAGCTTTCAAAAGATATTCAACAAGGTTGATCATCAAATGCTCTTCAAGAAATTATTCTATGATAGGTTAAGAAGCAAGTCCTTCACATGACCGAATAACGATTAAAAGGTTGGAATTAATGATCAGTTTTCTGCATATATGGAAGGTGCAAGTCGATTGCAACCTGCACAACATATTCATAAAAGATGTGGAAAGTCTTGATGGATATTGAGGTGACAGAGTTGATATCTCAAAGTATTTGGGATATTGAAGACAATGACTGAATGTAAAGGATGGCCTTCTGAGACTGACTGGTACAGAAGAGTGAAAGACATTCAGTGTAAAATGGGTATAAAATGACAGAGAGAACCAAACAACTCTAACATTATACGCAGAGTGATTTACTCTGCATGTTCTGAGTGCTGATTAATACCACTGAGGAAAAGGTCTTCAAAGTTCTCCAGAAAAGAAAACAGACTATCAGGGAACTCCAGGGATAAAATAAAATAAAGCTGAAAACATGATAATCTCAATGTACACAGGAAATGTGTACCTGTTCTTGGAGTACTCTATATAGCTGCAGTACCTCCTTCTGAAGAAAGACAAGTAGAATTAGAAAACAGGAAAGAATGAGAAGGGTAGCCAGCAACAGAAATAACTTCAGCACATAAAACAAATTAAATAGACTACTACTCTTCAGTTTGGTAAAGAGAGCAGGATTATGAACAGTTCTTCACTGTCTCTTCCAATATAAGAACAAGGTGATACCAAACACAACTAGATTCAAAAGTAATGTAAAGAAATATATAGCTAAACCCTGGAAACACTTTGCTGCTGAATGTTGTGGTAAAGCTGACAGTAGTTCAGTAAATGGCTGGCTGATTTGTTGGACAAAAGTTGATTGTATTATGAAACACAAAGACATCTCTAACACAGGAATCATAATTTATCAGAGACTAGGAGAATTTCCACAGAAGTATAACAAAATATTTTTACCTATGTATTTATGGCCACTGGCCACTGTTGGGGATAGGAGGCTAACCTGATTTTAGACTTTGATTTAATCTGGAGTGGCACTTCTAAAACTTCAAGTTGATAGAATGGAAAAGGAACCAGAGCAGAGTGGATGGATAAAAAGGAAAGAAGTGAACAAAAGCAAGAGAAGAATGAAAAATAGGTCAAATCATGGACCAGAGAATACTGAAAGATGAAAAAGGAACAGGAGAGCAGTGATGGAGAAGAAAAAAGGGAATAAAATACAGCAAACAATACAGACATCCTTCAACACTCATGAGCTCAGACTGAAACAAATGTGGAGAAGGACTGCTGAGGAAAATAGGAGAAGAGATGCATGTGTTATCAGAAAAGACAAAAAAAAAGGCAATTCCACCAATGCAGCTGAAAAGTGAATAGATACAATGAGTGTTCTACATAAATATGTTCACATACATCAGGAGCATAAGCTGAAGGACAATACTGTCAAGAGAATGAATAGGTGTAAGCTAGCCATGAATAGATCAGGATTGGAAATTCAGTCAGCAAAGCAGTGAGGCTCTGAAACAGTTTATGAGTACAAATAGAATAATTGAATCATTAAGGTTGGAAAAGACCTCTAGGATCATCAAGTCCATCCATCAGCCCAACACCACCATGCCTCCTAAACCACGCCCTGAAGTGCCACGTCTACAAGTTTTTTTAACACCTCCAGGGACGGTGACTCCACCACTGCTCTGGGCAGCCTGTTCCAATGCCTGAACACTCTTTCAGTAAAGGCATTTTTCCATATACCCAATCTAAACCTCCCCTCATGCAGCTTGAAGCCATTTCCTCTCATCCTATTGCCAGTAACTTGGGAGAAGAGACCAACACCCACCTCACTACAACCTCCTTTCAGGTAGCTGTAGAGAGTGAGAAAGACTCCCCTCAGCCTCCTCTTCTCCAGACTAAACAATCCCAGTTCCCTCAGCTGCTTCTCATAAGACTTGTTCTCCAGACCCTTCACCAGCTTTGTTGCCCTTCTCTGGACATGCTCCAACAACTCGATGTCCTCCGTGTAGTGAGGGGCCCAAAACTGAACACAATACTCGAGGTTCGGCCTCACCAGTGCAGAGTACGGGGGCACGATCGCTTCCGTACTCCTGCTGGCAATACTATTTCTGATACAAGCCAGGATGCTGTTGGCCTTCTTGGCCACCTGGGCACACTGCTGGCTCATGTTCAGCCGGCTGTTGACCAGCACCCACAGGTCCTTCTCTGCCTGGCAGTTTTCCAACCACCCTTACCCAAGCCTGTAGTGTTGCATGAGGTTCTTGTGAAAAAAGTGCAGGACCCAGCACTTGGCCTTATTAAACCTTGTACAGTTGACCTCGACCCATCAATCCAGCCTGTCCAGGTCCCTCTGTAGAGCCTTCCTACCTTCAAGCAGGTCAACACTCCTGCCCAATCTGGTGTCATCTGCAAACTTACTGAGGGTGCACTCGATCCCCTCATCCAGATCATTGATAAAGATACTAAACAGAACTGGCCCCAAAACTGAGCCCTGGGGAACACCACTTACGATCAGCCATCAACTCGATTTAGCTCCATTCACCACAACTCTCTGGGCTCGGCCATCCAGCTAGTTTCTTACCCAGTGAAGAGTACACCCGTCCAAGCCATGAGCAGCCAGCTTCTAAGCCATGAGCCACTAGCTTTTCTAGGAGGATGCTATGGGTGACAGTGTCAAAGGCTTTACTAAAGTCCAGATAGACAACATCCACAGCCTTTCCCTCACCCACTAGGCAGGTCACCTGGTCATAGAAGGAGATCAGGTTGGTCAGGCAGGACCTACCTTTCATGAACCCATGCCGGCTGGGCCTGATCCCCTGGCTGTTCTGCACTTGGGGCTGTTTCCAAAATGATTATAAAATACTGTGGCACATCAAAAATGGATACTGGAATCAATGAACATAGTGGTCCATTACAATTCCAGGTCCCATGTTTTAAATAGTAGAAAAAAAATTAAGGGAAAATATTTCAGACTTGTCTCTTTTTTTCTGAAATGGGTTTACGCATCTCTGTACAACCTAACAGGAATGAATAGAGTCATAAAGCGTAAAGCTTTCAGGGACTGTTAAGTGACCTAGTCAGATGTCCTGTAATCACAAGCCATTACATTTCCCTCAGCTAACTCCCTCTTGAGTGCAATAAACTGTCTTTTCAAAAACATATCTTCCAGGTAGATATCTGAGTTTAGCTGAAAAAATTCAAAAGACTGAAAGTCCACCACTGCCTTCAGAAATTTGTCCCTTTGGATGACCACCTGCACAATTCAACATCTATGCAATATTTCTAATTTGAATTTCCATGGCTTTAATTTTTTACTACATTATTCTACATGAGGTTAAAAAATCACCTTAGAAACTTTTATTTTCTGCCTGTGAAAATACTTATAAAATACAAACATGTTAAAACTTCTTGAAAAGATAAAAAAGACTAAGCTAAGCAGCTTGTTGCAAGTCATTTCGTCTAGCCCACAAATACTTATGTATCTCTTAATTTTTGCTGTTTTTTTCAGCAATCTTCTTGAAGTATGGATATCAGATTCATTTGCACAATTTCAGGACGAGCCTTCAGTGCTGGAGCTTATATTTTGAAATCATAGGTCTTTCAAAGACAGATATATTGACAATTTACATATTATTAACCTACAAAATATGGCAAAAGACTGTAATATCAAGGTATCTTTGCTATAGGCATGTGTTTTCCTGGCTCAATGAGTGATGGTTTTTGGAGAAGCCACTGCTTATATGAGGGGAATTACTGTGAATTCTTACTGCAAATGAAGTACATTAACTTGTGGAAATTTCCATATTCAAGAGGCATAAAAGGAAAGCTGACATGCATAAAGAGATTAAACCCAGGAGACAGTTATTGGCAGTGAAGCAATGTCTGGAATGCAGACCTGACAAACCTGTATCAGTGTCAGAGTCCAATATTCTGACCAATTAGCTTTAGCTATTCCACACATGGACAATTTAAAGTTTAACATCAAATTTACTTACTTGAAGCTCTTTCGACATTACATTGGATTTTGATTTTACAGGGGGATACAGCAACGTACTTAAATCACAACACAAGTGCAAATTATCAGAGTATAGCAATTGCAATGGATAGTTGAATCACAGTACTAACACAATTCTCTATAATATGCTCACTGTCACAACACTGGATATCCTCAGCTGCTGGGAATGAATATGTGGGCTGAATCCAGATCAAGTCTGTCTCTCTCTTCAAAGTCCTTTTGGTTTGTTTTTCAGTTTTTATACTCTGTTTTGGTCGCTTTCTATGTTTGATACTCTATTACAAGTTGTGAGACTGTTTCCACACTTTTGATTGACTAAGGGGCAAACAGTTGCACAACTGGTTGATCCATTCAGCTGATATAGTTGGTTGATTCACCCAGCTAATACAGCAGGTTGATCCAGTCCACCAATACAGCTGGCTGATCCACTCAGCTGATGTAGCCATTTATCTAGAAGACAGACAACCCTCCAGTCCCCCTTGTGCTAAGTTCAGCTTTCCTTGCAACAGCCATGACCATTCCCTACATCTACCCCTGAGCTTCATGAGCATGTCACCCTTCCCACCTCCTGCTGCCATTGTAGCAGTTCATTGATCAGTCACAGTCAGACAGGCCCTGGACAATTGCTGATAAGGTTAGGAACATATGGGCTGCCTATTGTTTGATACTGTTTTCTGCTACATGAAGTGCATCTGCTTTGCAAAAACTAGTCAGTCACTAGCTAATTAAGTTATTGCTTAAAAGAAAGGGTGAATTGCATATGCAGAGCAAAACTGGGACCTGGGGAGATGACAGATGGACTGGAGTCATAATGCTAGCCTCGTGGGACAGGAACATTAATTCAATCAAGAAAGGTAAAATATAGGACACTGTGATATAAATCAGAACTTCCCAATACAGCCTCAAATCCAAAGTAAAAGTATGTCTTTTATACATTTGCTATGCAGATCTAAGTCATCTCAGTGTTCCTTCCTCATGAAACCAAGGTTTGTGTTAGCCTTAAATTGCCACGGTACAATATGGGAACTCATACTGAGTCGTCTGTCAGTTGTGCTCCTTAAATCCATTTCAGAGATGCTGCTTTCCAAGCTACCACCATCCATTTGTTCAGGCAGTTTTACTTATCATGTTCTTTACCTGAAAAGATATATAAATAGAGTAATCCAAATTGTTCCTATCTGGAAAACTGCCTTCCAATTCAACCCCTGCACTAAAGATAGATATTGCCCTCCAGGAAAACTGCATTGGTATGGTAGGGACCACCAAGGAGCCCACACTGTCACGCAGCTCAGCCTGGCAGTACTTCCATAGGACATGAGGAGCTCTAATGCTCTTGAAAGCTGTACCATCTAGCACCAGACTGCCACACCACAATCACAGAATCACAGAATGACAGAATCACAGAACGGCAGGGGTTGGAAGGGACCTGTGGAGACCATCTTGTCCAACCCCCTGCTTGAGCAGGCACACCCAGAGCAGGGGGCACAGGAACGCATCTAGTGGGGTTTTGAATGTCTCCAGGGAAGGAGGGTCCACAGCCTCCCTGGGCAGCCTGTGCCACTGCTCTGGCACCCTCACAGGAAAGAGGTTTTTTCTCATATTGAGGTGGAACTTCCTGTGTTCCAACTTGTGCCCATTGCCCCTTGTCCTGTCAATCTACTGGAGCAAAAGGATGCTTGTCTTTGGCTGGTAACAAGAGATCTGAACCTTTGTGTAAATTGCTAGGTGCTAGCAAAGAATATCATAATAGCTGAGACTGGTACCAAAAAAGAGCAAAAGAGCAAAAAAGATAGATTATTGGACATAGCCCTGACTTGAAACTTATTAATAAAGTAATGAGAAGCTGAAGAGGAATATTTAGGATAATAGGAAGAATATACCTTCCACAAAAATGTATCTTTTTTAGATTGTGGAACTGCTAACAAAGAAAAAGGCTGGAAGAGTGATCAAAAAAATTCTTTGCCAACAGAAAAGGAACAAGAGGTATTGACTGATCTTTTCTGTGTCTCATATTTTTACCATTCTGTTCAGTACATACATGTCACATATGACTGTGTTATATATAAACTGGAATGCAATGACAAAACCAGGTGTCTCTAACCTCACAAATATATCAGACTCATAATACATTAAGAATATTTTTGCAGAACTTCACATTCGAATTTACATGAATGTATTACAAAGTTATAACCAACACATGTGATTTGATTTAAGTTTGGTTTTTTATTCATATTGCTGTATTTTTAGAGGAGCTTCTTATTTTATTTGTTGTTAAAAAAAAATCAAATAGAGAATAAATTCTGCATAATGGGTAGAAACTTGTCTGTGGAAGAACATGACATACTAAAATAGTATCAGAAACTCAGCCTAAAGACTGTTGGAATGTGTTTTTCTCTAAATATGTGACTATGGAAAGAGATGTAATCCATACACCAGGTGCTTAATTTAAAAAAAAAATATCCTTGAGCTTGATTCTACTTCTGCTTTAGTAAATATGTGTTTTTTCTTTACTTGTATTGGGACAGACAGCTAGACAGCTTCTTAAAAATAGTAAACTAAACTAAATAAATCAGTAAAAAACATGCATTTAAAAGCATGTTCACTTAAAAGCAAAATAACCAGCTGACAATATAGTCCGTTTCTAGGCGTACAGTTTAAGATGATGTAAAGATTTTAACATTTTGTAAAGAAGTATGCATGTGGCTCACTCACAGAATATCAAATCTGCTGAATGGAAAATAGGTTAAAATTACTACGTCAGACTCAAAAGGATACTGTTAGTCTGTTGTGTAACTGAATCCACAGAAGACATGCAGTTTAGTGATTTGTTTGGTGTATTTAACAAGGTAGTAGAAATCTATTATTACAGAACACACTGGATTCTTGAAAGCACAGCAATATTGAGCGGTGCTGTATATATGGACTAATCTCAGTTCTCCTATAAGGCTGAGCTCCAATTCAGAAAAGCAGGACTTTCTGTCTAGAAAATACTGCAGTGTTTGTATCAACCAGCATACTAGGCTTCTCATTCATAAATCATGCACTAAATATAGAAATATAAAGAACCCAAAATGGTGAATTGTTAAGAACCTGGAGCAATTCTAATAACACATAGAGGCCAGAAATGTTGTTGTCTTGTACTGTTGATAGATAGGAAGCCTGTGAGGGACATTTACAGAAAAAAAATAGAGTATTTTGTTTTTAAGTAAAGTATTCATCTCCTCCAACCTTTTTCTCACACTGAACAACTTTATTCATTTTTGTAAGCAGTTTCTCTGTTTTCAGTGTGCCAGTTCACAAAACGAAGCCCTGCTCACTGGACGCCATAAGCAGCTGGTTGCACCAGCAGCTGGGTTCATTTCCAGTTCCCTGAACAGGGCCAGCTCAGCTATGCAAGCCCCAGCGACCGCAGCATGGAGGGGGAGGAAACGAGGAGCCATAGGAGGAAGGTGGTGTCTCTGTAGCGCGTGCTGTCAGCTAGCTCACACGTATACACACACAGAGGCAGTTGTCCAGGTGTCCTCATACTAAGCATCCAAGGTGCTGCTCTGATATGGCACAGCTGTGTAACCTGGGCTCGGGCTGCTCAGAAAGAACTGTCTACAGACAGGTAACAAAGTAAACATTGCAGACAAAGACAGGGTTGCTGAGGCAGAATCAGCAGTAGCTCCAAGTTTCAAGGTCAAAATTGCCAGCATGAAGACACAAGATCCAAAAGAAGAAAACAAAACAAGGCTAAGCAGGATGGTCAGTCTAGTTGGGACCTCGCTGGGAATCATCAGGTCATCAAGTGGAGTTCTCAGGGTCACCAGTTTTGGCTGGAGCTGGTGTAAGACAGCAACTCAGCAACTACTTTCCAGCAAGACAACTCTTCCCCTCCTGTCTGGCCAGCAAAGACTTCAGACGCCTTATCAGGGTGGTAAGCGCGCTCATGTTTAGCCTAATAGTGTATCACACCCTGGTTACCTTTGCTGTGTGCGTTAGCCAGTAAATAACTGCTGTATACTGCTGCCCTGCTTGCAGAGTTTCTTTGCAATGGGCTAAGGATCCTGAACAAACCAACTCAAAGAGGGGCCATGACAAAGGGTGAGAAACAATATATTTTGGCAGCAGTGGAGGCTGCATCATATCAAGTGGTTGCATAGCTATGGCTCAGTCTGTGACATTGCTTAATCAAACATCTCTTTACTAGAAAACATAAGGAATTCATTACTGTGGCACAACGTGAATACCAGCATGAAGATGTGGCTCTGCATATAACCGAGAATTCCAAGTAAAGGAATTATGTAGGGTAAAGACATTACTATATTTCTTGGTTCAGCATCAGACAACATATTTCCTAATATCAGATCTCAGCTTTCTCTACCTTGAATTAATGCCTTAGTGCTTTGCCCTGCCAAATTCTAACAGTTGAAGATAAACAGCATTGAATATATATATTTTTAAAAAGATGCTGCCAAAATATTTCTTGCTGAGAATCTTAACAAAAAGTACTGTGATCATGATAGATAATAACTTATATGTCTCTGTCAAATAACTAGTGCACAATTGGCTGCTTTCTGTATATGAATAATTTTCTTTTGTTGATTATATTTGCATTTGTCCACAGTGTGGAAGCTATACGTTAGAGTAGCAAGATTTTTTGCTGTTATTTACCAGAATGTCAGCCTTGATGGTTCTTCTCTGTGAAACTTGATATCAATTAGAGATATTCAAGTATCTTCACTGATTCTTGTCTCTCCCTGTCTTTTCATAGAAGACATTCTGCCCTTTGAGTCTGTAATTTTGTATAGAAAGTGCAGAACTAACCACTACAGTCATATTTGGGGTAGCAATGGCTGCCCAAGGAAAGAATTTTTATACAGTTCCAGGATATTTCAACAGCCTTTTGTAGATCTTCTTATCTTCATCCTAGGCATGGTTCAACAAGCAACTGTAGTACAGATGAGTGGGAGCAGGTAGACTATGAGCAGTAGCAAGACTGAGAAACTCTTTGATCACAGACAGTTTTGTAGTAATTGGGCACCTAAATGCCTCCTTTCCTCCTGTTTCTTTTCTCTTCCACTCCAGTAGTATGCTTATTATGATGCTGTTAAGCATTTATATCTACAGTTCATATTTGTTAGAAACCCTCCTGTTGGAAGCTGAGGTATGTTGCTAACTGCTGCATTGGTAGGAGGTGAGGAAAGCCGTAGAAGGATCATTATAATCTTCCTTTAAGGGCTGTTCAAGAATTTTACTATACAGGTACTCTTCAGAGCATCCCAACGGAGCTACATTGCTGCAGGTACCCCCAAGGAAAAAGCAGAAGGTCCAAGGACCAGCATGTTATGTAGCACCAGCTTATGCAGGAAATAGGGCCACAGGATCAAAGCCATGGGTATATTTCAAGTCTGGCCTACATTGTTCAAAGTCTGTAACACACAATAATGCTGGGTGTCTTCAGGTTTCTGCGAAGGCCATGGCTAGTATTGTCCAAAATCTGTTGTATGAAGTTTTTCTCCCTCGTATTCCCTTCCATCATGTGAAAAAATGCACTTTTCCCCCTCCTTACTGTCAGAAATTTTCAGCTTACCACTAGTAAGCCTGCCTTGACAGTCTCATATCTCTGAGTGACAATAGATATGAAACACATGAATCCCTTGTACCCAGCTTTATGAACTTCTGAGAATCTGCACGTTGTGCCAATTTATGTCACTTTGGGTGACTGGACAGATGAAGGTAACACATTCACGTCATTGCCTTGACGCACAGAGTAGACTGCACACTGTTTGCCCAAGCAGGATTCTTGCCCACGAAGGCTGTCAACTCTGTCGTTGGATCAGGTCTCATTCAGCACTCTAAGCCCAAAGGTGTTACTAGAAGTACTTCTTCCACATCTTCAGGAAATATTTCACCTGTTTAACCTCCCTGTACAGTCCAAATCAGATTCTAATGCACTGGGCTGTGCAAATATATTTATGTTTCAGAAAATAAAGAAAGAACTCAGAAAGGACATAAACCTTAGAAAAGAGCTCAGCTGGCTGCTTCTGCCTGGGACAGAACTGTGGCTAACAAACTACAGAAGCCAGGTAGATAAAATTTAAGAGTACACAGCTATGCACTAGGAAGTGAAATTTCTAGGGACATTATGTGATGTTCTTTCATTAGAACATGTAAGTGGAGGGTAGAAAAATAAATTAAATAAGGTAACAAAAGCAGCATGAATGAATGCTTTTACCTTTCCTGGCATTTCATACAAAAAGTAAAAAACTCTCCTTCTCTGTGTGAAAGGAATTTTATTTTTTGAATACAGATAATCCACTAGGAAGTGGTAGGGAAATAGTTTAATGTTAGGTAAATACTTTCTTTTACCTGAAATTGAATGCTTTTCTTTGGATCTGTAAAATAAACAGAAAGAAATTAATAATCAAAATAATTTTAGATCAAACTAACTAAACAGCTTATGGTTTGTTTTTTTTTATTCACTGAGCATGCTTAGGTATAAAGAAAGTTTCCATTCTTCCCTGGAAGGCTTCAGATACTGTTAGAATACTTCAGAACAAATCAAGCAATTTTGCCCTTATGTTGGCTGTGCGTTAGGCAGTGCTCTAACCACTACCTTATTCTGACATGAGCAGCTTTCTCTGTCAGTAGAGATGTAGGGCATGCTTATATGAAGCACTTCACAGGATTAATAACAGAAAACACAAATGGCAAAAAAAAAAAGAAGAGAATATAAATAATCTGATTACTGACTTCATATGCAGGTAAGGGTTCAGGCCACAGCCAAAAAGTTACATTAATCCAAGTTCTTCTACCCAATATATTTCAGAAGATATTTTTGAATGTTGCCTAGAAATTTGAGATACAATTCCCAGTAGAACTAATGGAAACTATGCCTCCAATTCTGATGCATTGCTTTGAAGGTCTTGGTCACTGAATTGTCAAAAAAAAACCCAACAAAAAACCAGAAGATTTGAGTCACATTTGCAAAGAAACTACAATTATTATCACAAGCTCAGTTTCAAATTTGAGAACAAAGATGGGACTAAGACTTTGGTTAAAATTTTCAATTAATCCTGATCTTTAGTAAACACATTTCTAACAAACTTTTGGTATTTTATAAAATTAATCTTTATGGATTTCAAAATATGCATCAAAACCCCACAAACCTTAGAGACCAGTGACTTCAACTTCTATTTCCCTATAGAGACTGGACTCCTCACATTACAATGATTCTTATGTCTGCTCTGCATAACATTTTTTCAGAGCATGAAAATATTTTGCAAATAAAACACATTCATAATACATTGGGAAAAAATACCATTTAAGCAGAATAAAAACTCACAAAAAATGTTCCAGAAACTAAAATGTTGCCATATGAGCAACACCTGAAAAAAATTCTCTCTTCATCATAAGCAGATACCAGAGAAAGATTTGAGCAAACTTTGTCATTTACCCAATGCTCAGGTCCTCGACCTCAACATTTTTTATAATGGCTTGGAATTAAGTTACAACATTCCAATTACTTCGATTAGTCCACTCAACTAGATAAAACATATGAGAACAATTAACGTGTCATTTCTCTTCAAGCAAAAATTTACATTTCTTTCATGAGGATTATTGATTTTTTAGATTAGAATAACTTCTTGCATGTGAAAGTACTACTTGGGTTGTCTCAGATGAGTAATTCAAGTTTCCTGTCTTCTCTTCTTTTACTGACCTTTGCCACACCTCTTTCTATGTTATACCTGACAACCCTCCACTAATGAAAAAGATTAATAATTTCAAGGAGTTTGGGTTTGTCAGCTCAGGAAGTCAGATTTTTTTGCTGAGTTAGCATAATGTATGCTGAATTACTACTTTCACATGCTCACTGGAATCAAGACAAATGAACAGAAGCACATTCTGAACATTCATCATTTTTCTAGCAAGCTTCAGCCATGTAAGAAACTGTTTAGTATGCAGAGAATGGTTAGAATTAATTTTTATATATTTGTTTAAGCTTAATAAGCCCTTGCTTCATAGCATAGTGTGACCTCCTCTGGAATTAATATTTAAACATACTTACATGATGGATGTAAAATATGAAAACAATAAACCTTTTATCTTTGCCTAGTAGTGTAATCTATAGCAAGTTATAGCAAGGGTTTATTTGCCCTTGAAAGCGTTAATGTCCCCCCCACTAGAAACACTGCACTTTTGAAATTAAAATGAAGAGCACCATTGGACAAACCATGACATAGTAAAGAAACATTTGCTGACATAAAGATCTAATGTGATATTTTCTTCGGCTGAAACTGCAAAAAACACTGTTTTATTGTTCTGTCATACGGTTTTCTTTCTGAAAATGTATATACCTTCCTTATATTTGTAGCTTCAGTCATATAGTTTGAAAAAAATGCAGTGCATCTTCTTGGGGCATAATCTATTGCTTGCTTTTGCAGTTGCTTCCATAAATATGACTGTAAATGTGTGCTAACTTTGCACCTTAACAAAAATTATAAACAAATTTCACTGAGGTACACCAAATGAGCAAAACTCGTCTGATGGGTTGTAGTGGGTTCTGATGGAAGTGACACTTACACGTTCAATTTTGTCTCAAACCACAATATGAGTAGAGAAGTAGAAGGTGGAAAAAAGAAGTGAACCTGAAAGCATCATATTGCCCATTTTAGACAATAATTAGACCATCCAAAGTTTACAGGCGCTAGCTGAACCAAGATACCTGGGTGGGTGCTCAGTTCTCAGGAGAACCATTCCTTCTAGATGCTGCAGTAATGGGCATTTTACCATGAGGCCGGCAGTTATTACCTGCTAAGTCTTCCAATGTGGTCTTTAAACTTCTGAATAATCGTCTATTAGAAATCGCTCTAAAGTCAGGTGGAAGTATACTGTATCTCCCAGATGCTACTGAATTCTAGATTTACCTTCCTAGAGTAATCAACTTTTTGTACCACACAGCCTCTTTAACTAATGAAATTAATGTATTGTTGGGGAAAAAGGGGGACACAAATCAAAAAATATGCAACTAGTGCATAGGGTCTGCATTGCTATGGTTGTGTGGTATCAAGATCAGTTACCTTCCTTCCTTCTGGCCTTCTATGTGACTTATAGAGCAGTTTATTAACAGGTTGAGAAGAAAATTTTTACAAAATATGAGACCACAATGAAAAATTCTGTGAATAATGGACTTCCTTTAAAGGGATACTTTTTCTTATTATCATCTTGTTCTTAGGTACATTCATATGGAACTAAAATTTCAGTCTCTGCCCATTAACACCGTAAACGACATTAATGTCCAGGTGTATATTTCAAAGATAAACATCTATGTAGTATAATAAATTAAGTCACTGTTACAGTAATAAAAGTGTCAAACATTTGCATGCCTTAAATAGATCAGCTTGCCAATGGCTTTTTTTTAATAATTTCTTTTGTGGCAGAAAAAAAACAGTCAGATGCTTCCAGTTTATCTGAGTGCAAACAGGTCTCCAAATCTGCCAGTTGTGCTTGCAATTCCCTTGTTTTCTTTAACTCACATTGTAGGTTTCCCACAGACACTGAAAGCAAGATCTAGATACTACTTAGGTCTTGTTGTACTATGCTGAGTCCTGCAGCTTGCTTCTCTAAACATTTTTTGTTTGTTTGTTTGGGGTTTTGGGGGAGTCGGGTTTGTTTGGGGTTTTTTTGTTTGTTTGTTTGAATAACTTCAAACTACTTTCTCAGATAGATAGCGTTATTTCTGCATGCTTCCTAATTAACTTCCTTCTTGTGAATATTCCTCCAAGGATATGACTGTGCAATAATCATTAGCCTGAACCTCAGCACAGAGCATGATGTAACCCAGACAACAGAAGTAAAGTCCCTACACAGTGCAAGGCTTTGCTCTTTCTGACAATAGCGACTATCATATATCTGTGGGGTAGAACACCAGTGAAAGGATAAGTACAGGTGGTTCATACTCTTACCCACCAGGCTAGGGGTGATTTTGGACAAGACGGACAGGAAAGAGGCAAAAGTGAGATAGACTCAGCAAAACCCAGTAGTATGTGTTTTCTCTCCAGGAGTTCCCTCTTTTAATCCCCAGCACTCCAGGACAGTTCTTGGCGTGGACCATAATCTCCCTGTAAATCTTTGCATCCTCAGAACATCTCCTCTCCAGGCTGCTGAAGACTGCAACACCCAATGCCTTTTCAACGGGCTTGTGTTTATTACTAGTTCTTTTATTACTAGTGG
Source organism: Phalacrocorax carbo (assembly GCF_963921805.1). Classification (NCBI taxonomy): domain Eukaryota; kingdom Metazoa; phylum Chordata; class Aves; order Suliformes; family Phalacrocoracidae; genus Phalacrocorax; species Phalacrocorax carbo. Next base: position 78,713,564 of record NC_087514.1, on the reverse strand, counting down.
GTAGCACAGCAGAAGTCCAAATGCAGATAGGAGACGGCAGTGTCCCTCTTTCCAAGTTACTGCCGCATTGCTATGTGGTTATAACATGGCCAAATTTAACAGCATGAAATGTAGCAAAAAATTAATTCCACATATGCACAATTTTGGCTTTTGCTGTCCATACCTTATAGCCACCTCCTCCTTAAAAATAACTGTGGTTTTAGCATTGCTTAGGATCAATACACCTTTCTTTTTGCAGAACAATTGTCCAGGCCATCCTTGCAATCTGTTTCTATCTTCCCAGATGCCAAATGTCTCAAAGTACCACAGAATTTATGAGCAATATAAAATTCAGAACAATTTCAGAACATTGAATACTCCTTATTATAAATTGCATAATGGAGCTAAGGTTCCCTCACCCAAGCCAAGTTCCTCAGATATTAAATAAATGGCACATAGGCCAGGTTAGACAGATCCATTTCCAGGATGAATTCATGGTCTTGATTCTTCTTTCATGATATTATTATATAGTTTCTATTTATTGCAGTGGTTAACCATTTGCCCTTACACCTATTAAAATGCACATTGACATAGGAAGTCAACTGCAATTCTGTTTAGGGGAGCAGGGAGGATAAAAAGAGAATTATTCTGAGCTCAGCAAGAGCCAGGAGCCACTATTCTGAATGAGGTAAGATTCTGCTATCAGTTCTGCGGTGACACGTCGTATGTCTAACGATAGTATCCCACAGCTCAAGGAGATCCTACAGCAGATAGATAGAAAACAACTCTATGCCAATGAGGTGTGCTATGGATACAGTTCAACATGCTGCTAGTGCCCTGTGTGCACTAGTAGTTCTTAATGGCCCTGACCAGCTGCACCTGGGACCTCCACCTCCATGTGTCCAGGGAGTCCATTTCAGTTCTGCTCTGCTTGTGCCTGGCCATGGATCTTGTTGATGCAGATCCTGAGCCCTGGACTGACTTCCCAGGTTGACCTCAGACCTGCCTCATTACTATGGAGGTATAATAATTACCAGATTATTACTGGGCTGACCCCAGTTACCATCACTGGACCTGATCCTGACTTCTGTACCCAGTTCAACCTTGGACTTGCCTCTTTGCCATGGAGTTATTTAGTGATCCAGACCCTTGGCTGAACCTGGCTGCCTTTTTCAGGCCAGCCCTGTTGTCTTGACATGGGACTGTGGGTCTGAGCCTCAGAGATCAATGACCCTGCCTTGCCCTGATATCAAATTTATTTCACCACCATGTGAAATTTCTGACCATGTTTTGTCAGATTAATTTGGATTTAATTGTCCTTTCCAGTGAAAAAGTGAGGGTAAGGATAAAAAAATCTGAAAGACATGGCTCACAGACTTAGCTCTTCAAGGAACATAGATCATTGTTTATCATCTCTATGGGGACTCCTTTTTAAAGATACAAAAGAGAAGGCTGGAGTAGCTCTGTGAAGAAATGAGGGTGCAAGGCTTCTACCTTCTAGAAATTAATTATCAGTGAGGAAAACAGACTTTAAGACATTCACTGTGAATCTTGCACCACCTTGCTTCTGACAGTGGGAGAATTCATGAACTGTCCTGTTATTGTTGTCTCCTCATTTTTATCCTAGCTCTAAATCAGAAGTTGAATGGTGAAAGGTAATGAAACCAAAAGCAAGATTAATTTAGGTTAATTTTCCCAACTTTCCTTTCAGTAGTGTGTTAGAAGCCAGAATCTAATGTCGAATTCTGCACATCTGCCCCTAACCAGCTGAGAAGAAGAGTTCATGGGGGTCTTACCTACATGTGATTACTGGTGCTTTGCTACTGTTCACGTTGCCCTGTGCAATAGCAGGGTCAGTCAGAAATAGGTCTTACTGTGTTGTGTGCTATAAAATCCAAAAGACAGAGTTCTTGCTCTAGAATTGATATATTCAAAAGTTAAAATCTGGGAAGGACACGAAGCGCACATGCACAATAAGGCTAGAGTCAGAAGTATTAAAACCCACTAATCTTTCACTGAAATAATGTTCAATTAACAACAATTCAGTTATTTGCTAGAAATCACCTTGCAAATTAAGACAAGGGGTATGAAATGCTAACAGAAACCCTAATTATAATTATAATATATATACATATTATATATATATTATATATATACACTTATATATACACAGTTCATATACAGTTCATACTGCTTTTCCAGGCTATAAATCTTCATGGTGGTGTTTGCTTGCAACTTCATCTATAATAGGTCTTTTTTAAATGTCTTTATCAATTTTGCCTTGTTTATTGTTGCAAATGTATCACCATTTTCCTGCTCACTGAGATGAAACTGCATCGTTTTTTGTTGTTGTTGCTATGCAAGACTGTGAAACACAAATGGGTTACACCTCATCAAACCTCACATTTTTCTTCTGTGATATAACTAGTCATGTTTTCTTGCTAGTACATAATTCAACTTGCAGATGCCTCATCAGCTTCCCTCTCTCCTTGACACCTGTCACCTCTTTGTCCTCTTGGTTAAGGTGTTCAGTGCATTATTATTCCAATCTGAGGCAAGTCCTTGGGAAGTGTCTATCAATAGGGTGTGTTAAGATCATTGAAATACAAACTTATACCTTTCTCTAAGCCGCTATTCAGGAACGATGGCATGAGTCAGAAAACCAAGGCTATACTAGAAATAGTCATTAAGTCCCTTATGCATTAAACAGTCAAATCATATTGCAAAATGTTCTGAGGATCCTGATCTGCAGTGAGCTCAATGCATGTATGGAGAACCTTGGATCGGTAAATTTGCATAGCTGGCTGTAAGGTGTAATTTTGAATTACCTGAACTGAGTGAAACTATTTAGAATGTGGAAAAAATGTTTTTTATTTCAGTCTCTGAGTTAGGGCCTCCAAAAACATTCTTCACGATATTTATTTCACGGCATGTTTTAAAGGGCAGAAATAGACAACGTGAACAAACAGTAAAGGTTAAAAAAAGGAAAGTTGAGATACGTTACTGACAAGGATTGATGGTTTAAGCAGAGATGTCACTGATTCTCACAAGTAAGCAAAGGACAAATGTTGACAGGTGAGATCATCACATTTTTGTCAGAAAATTATGACCTTCAGGATTTGTGCAGTAACCTTTTCTAGGCATGTGATCTCTTCTAAAGTTAGCACAGCATTTCTGAACCATGTTAGATTGACAGGCACAGAGAGAGAAGTACTCAGCATGCACTCACACACAGAAAACAGAAAGCAGTCTTGGATCAGCAACCCCAGGCCTGTTCTGAAAAGACCAAGTCTTGGAGTGACGGAATAATTTAGTCTCCAAACTGTTTTAATGTCTGACCTCTGCTGAAACTGCCAAATAGACATCAATACCAGTTATAACACCTAATTGGATAACGTAGACATGTGTCAGCTGAGAACTAGCCACCATCTACTTCTCAGTTAAGTCTCCAAAGGGCCATCACTCAGCAGCACGCCTTGTTGACAAGCCTGCCCAAGCCTGGAGTGAAATGTACACTAGGTTTACTTCAACTGTGTTTTTACCTTTTTAAATAAACTAAAAGATGCTGCATTGAGCATAAGTGAACAGAAAAGGATGCAACAAACCCCTCGACAAAGAGGTGTAGTCACACAGGGCTTTGAAATTGAGAAGATACAGATTCAGATATGACAGAGCATTGGAAGATGAAGGAGAGAAATGAGACAATCAGATCAACATGACCTCAGAGAAAGAATTTTATAAAGGGCTGGGTGATGTGTGCATTTGGAAAAGCAGGAAGTAAAAAGGTGATGATAGTCATTGAAGGATATTATGAGAGCCTAAATGGGAGATCTGGAATAAGGTGATGAAAATAAGGTGAACTGGGGGAATCTTGAAGTCAAAAAAGAAGCAGCACAGGGACATCACATGGTTATCTAATGTAAATAAGCAAAACACAACCTTCAAGTTTTGTTGTTCAAATTTGTCAACTGGAACAGAGATGGAGGGGAAGAGAAGCTACGAAAGAAATTTAAGGCATCGATTTTTGGTCATATTGAGTTAAAAGAGATGATGGCTCATCCCACGTGAGATACTGGGCATGCCATCATCAGCATGAGATTAGAAAAATTCATAAATCAGCACAGAGTAGATGTGTATGGATGAACCGTCAGAAATAATGTACTTAGAGGAAGAAATAGAGAGTGAAGGGTAGCATTTTGGAGTGCCTCAGAGACAACAGGAGAAAAAAGATGCCATCAAAATAGCTGATAAAAGAACAGTTAAAAGAAAACAAAGTGAATGTACTATTATCCTGAAAGCAAATGGCCCGCAAGCACCAGAAACATTGCTAACAACTCTCAAAGAGAAAAAATAAAGACAATTTCCCCAAATGCAATAGCAACAAACATATTACAGGGTTCTGCTTCAGCTTAGAGCAGTACTCAGAAACTCAGCGACTGGAGGGCATCAGAAAATCAGCAATAGCCATCTCATCTGAAATCAAGAAAGATGATAGTGTATCTGGGGCTCTGATTTGTGGGCAGGGACAGACATTACAAACAGTAGATATGTACAATGCACATTTATAGGAGGAAAGTCAGCGTGTACATAGTGTGCCTGAGGAACAGGATGGAACATCAGATGAAGAGGCTGTACTTTACCTAAAATATTTCTACTTGTTTATAAAGAAAAAGCAAGGTTTGACTGAGTTCGTTGGTGCTATAGCTCAGTATTTTTGAAATTTCAGGTAACAAACAACACCTCAAAAGTATTCATCCATTTCCTAGAAATAAATGCAGCTTACAAGTATATGCACACATTTCTATAAAAATATATCCATTTTTCTCCACACATATGTCAAGAGAATAAACAGTAATGTGAAAAAGAAATAGCTTACAGGCCATAGAATAGATTTTAACTAGTAATGATATAGAAGGGCAACTAGAAGCTGGAGTTTTAAAATGGAGGATGCTTGTGGACTTTAAGCATTTGCAGAGTCAGGAAGAAGTAGAGTGAGGACTGTTTCTTAACCTCACCCACTAGGTAGATTTAGACATCTGAATTCTATCAAAGTTACATTTTATTCTCTTATTACAGATATTGAATCTAAGCCTTAGGATTTCATCACATTGCCTAAACATTGGTCTTCTCTGAAATTTGTGATCCCCTACGATGTCCCACCTGGTATCTGGTTTGTTTTCCAGACTAGGTGTATCTACAAACATAAACTTGGGGCCATCCTCACTCCATCCTTGAGGGATATTGCCTGTTTTCCATTATCCTTAAAAGTCTTCCCAACTTTTAAGCAAGGTAGTAGGTAGCAAGAAATTAACTTTCTGGACTTCAAAGTTTTTGTGCAGGGAATCTTAACTACATTAGGCCACACAATTAAACTGTTGCATTTCACTGTGCTTGGTGTCAGAAAATGACTACCAGAAGACCTATTTACTCCAGAAATGTTTGACATTCTGCTTGAATTCTGCACGGCTCTAGGGCCTTCACAAAGGAGCAATGGTTTTTTAAAAAAGAGAAATATTTTTAGAGGAAACTTCTGGTGTTATAGAAAATGAATGCTAAAGGCCATCTGTGACACAAACACAGCTTTCTCTAGTAGTGTGATTAGAGCTAATTTTGTGCTGGAAAAATCCAGAACAGCCTGTGTACCAGAAACAGTTCCACCTGTCAGCTGTCCTGCCATATTATTTGTAACTTCTTATGTATTTATTCTCCAAATGCCTCTCTCCCTATAAATTAGTTCTAGATGTATTACATTAAAATAAATTCCGTTTATCTCAAAAAGTATTCCAAGACTACTGTGTCTAAAATAAATAGTGTCTTCTGCATGCTAACAGAAAATAATGATAATAAAATGATACCGTTCTTCTTCTTAACTGAAAAAAATAAATGGACTAAGGAGCAGCTTCACAGGTCCCTCAGAGTTGAACATTTTCTATTTAAATGAGCTCTGCCAGTAACTTCAGCTGGATCATCAAAAAACCTGTAGTTACTTGTTCTCAGTTAAGGTTTCAATAAACTTTGATTGACTTATGTATACTTTTCTGAATTCAGCAGTACAGCATAGTAATCAATGCGTTGTGTCAGTAAGCTGCTATTTTAAAAACACCTACCTCATAACAAATTTGAAAAATTCTTAAAGAATAGGCTATTTGTTTTATACGGCTCTGGAAATAGATACTCAAGTTGCATCTATCTGTTCATTTTTATTTAATGTGAAATCCTTGAACAAAAACTTTTCTGTAAACTATGCAATCTCCTATTTGTTATTTTCATTGTACTAAAATTAACCTTCATTTTCAAGATAAATTAATTCTTAGAGAACGCAAACAGTTGTTATTTTATCAAAATCACCAAGCAAAACTAGGTTTGAGTTTTCAGTCTAGAATACAAAGCTGAGGGAAGATCAACATAAATCTGTCCCACAGGGATTTTGCACAGAATGCTGAGCTCAGACACATGACATGGATATTGCTCTGCAAGAGACATACCATGAATTGTAAACACTGTATCACAAAGCTGCTAGCTTCAGGGTGCAGGCCTGCTTTCTTTTTTGATAGGCCTTTATTGGTGGTTTCAGAGGACAACGTGGATTTTATTCTCTCATCTCTAGCCCAGCTGAAAAGTTAGCCAAGACACAGCATTTCTGCATTATTTGTTTTTGAGTCAGTTCATTCAGTAAAGCAAAGTCATTTAACAAGTAAATAAACCTCGGTATGCATGGCATTGTCCTCCCAGTACTCAAAAGGCTGCTGTGGCATGGGTGCAAAGGACAGTGTTACCCCTGAATAAAGAAAGGGGCAACATTCTTCTCTATTGATCTACTGCAAAGCATTTTTAAAGATTAATTAACTTTTGCTGTAATAAGAAAACAAGAACAATGCAAGCTGTTACTTCTGTGAAATGTCTTTGGATATCTAGGCAATAACAACAACTTTAGGTCAACCCCTAAATAAGCTAGAACCTGCTCCAAGCACTAAGATTTTAAGTCTAAAGCTCAAATAAGTAAATAAGTGGTGAGATTTAAAATGTGGATTGGGATTTTTTGCTTCTAAATACACTTTTGCTGTTATGCTTCTATCATGTAGATAATGATAAGAGGAATGAGGAGAACACTGAAAACATCACAAGAAATCTTCTTTCCTAAATATTGTCAATGGGTCATAAACAATAAACACCTGGTTGCTGGTCCAGGAAAAAAAAAAATATATACCATAGCTCAAGATAAATCACCAGAAATGCCTCCTCTTAAGCTTTTCATACCGGAATGGACTGATGGCTTAGTTTGCCAAGACTTGCTTGAATCTAGTAACCCCATCCACCTATCAGTGCCTGACTCAGCTAGGCATCCTAGGCAAACATGACTTCACCAGCTTCTTAACATCAGTAAATGGGGAACATTTCTTTCAGCAATTATCATATAAATAATTGCAAGTTGGGATGATTACTAACATCAACCCCCCAAAAAACTTCCACAGTGGACTGTTAAGGGTTAACCATCAAAGAATGATGCAAGACTGTAAAATGACAGATGCTTGTCCAGTGCTAATGCTTAGCAATCAGTTTTGAGACTCTCAGTTTTGGAAAAGAGAGCAGAGATCTTTGTATTTCTTACTTTTTTACACATATAGTCTTTAAGTAAACCAAAAGATGTTGGTATCATCCAATTAGTAGTTATAGGGAAGCTCCATACAACCAGCTATGCACTGGACAAAGTGTATGCGTAAGCACTTATAGGCCATCCGAATCTATGAATGTCAAATTTTGCCCATTCAGTTCTGTGGTCAAAAGTGTTTCAGATGCATAGGCAAATTCTTAATTACATTTAGGATGTAAATGTAACCACAATAAATAATTTCAAATCAGATTTATATGTGAAGTAAATAAATGGAGAATCAGGGACACTAATCATACTTAAAGAGAGACAAACGCTAATGCCGTGCACTTTAACTTAATAAGGTCATAATCCAGAGGCAACAGGTGCACTCTTACAAATCTGAGATTCAACATTCTCTGGCATGAAATATTTTAATGTAGTATTTTAAATAAAATATCCCAGTTACATTTGACTATCCATCCCTATTATGTTTAATGATGCAGGGGAAACGAATACAGGCTAAAAGCTAATATTGAAATATGCGGTTAAATATATTGTATGTGCTACATTGACTTCTGTATACATGAATTCAGCCTGAAGCAGAACATTTTTGGGTACACGATCTTTTCCAGAACAAGTGTTAATAATAAATATGTTCATTAATAATAGACATGGAAAGTAAGCATCCTATCTATTATTATTTTGGGTGTTGGTGTTCTGAATTACCTTAATACTCACTATCTGATTCCCTGCTACCCAGTGGTTTACCTTTCATTTTTTCTTTTCTTCAAGTTAATTGCTTGCAAATTAAGTTGATAGGTGAGTAAATGTTCATCTAGCTATTCAAAAACCATTTATTCCAGGATGCAGGCTTTTATCATTTATCTGTGAAAAATTAACATAAATTAAATCAGATTCATGCTGCCTTCGAAAATAAATCACAGTTTTATTTTAGAACAAGTGCTGATTAACTTCCCAAATTAGAGAAAATTTTAATGAATGCATTTTTTGCCATAAAAATATTTTTGGCTAATCCAGAAAACATGTCTGAAGTTTTTCTGTCTCTGTTTTTTTCTTTTTTTTTTTTTTAAATCTATGTGTTATAGGTGGATACATGAAATAGCAATTAGGCAAGGTAATAAGTGATGTGACCTTTTTGTCCCAGGTGTATTTCCCTAATTGCTAATAGGCAATTTCCATCGGCTTTGGTGTGAAATGGATCAGACAAAGTGAAGATATATACGTATAAATGACTCACCCCATGCTGACTGCTACTGAGAATGACTACATGTTCCCAGAATTGTTGACTGCCTTTATGGACCTTGCTTTAGGTAAGGGAATAGGAGCTTGAAGTATGACCAGCAACTGGTTTATGGCAGTTTTTACAATTCTCCCTTCTTCAAAGTACTATACAGAAGAGCAGCTTTGGGGCTTTAGACTCATATAGCTACAAAATCTTATAAAGAAGACCATTTAGTGATGAAATTGGCAGTGCTAGGTTAATGGTTGGACTTGATGATCTTAAAGGTCTTTTCCAACCTAAATGATTCTGTGATAATCCTTCACTAGCAATTGGTATATGCTGAAGAAAGCTACAGACATTTAGAAAAATGTATATTAAATTTGCATATCAGAATCTTGTTTCCTCTCCCTTCTATCCCAGATTTGATGAAACTTGGTTCCTTGGGTATATTCCTCAATCACATTTCAATGGATTTTCTTGCATATTTCACCTGATGGTTTCTCTAGTGATATTGATGAATGGGACAGCCTGAATTGCTTTAATTTTTCAAATGTGGTGTTAATAAAATGGCCTACTACTGGTTGCTATAAAATGTCTCTGGATTTTTCCTGTTTAATTTGCTTAGCTAAATTAATAGCAGCTAAGTTCATGTCCTGACTGATTATTATTTTTTTTTTGTGCTCAGAACTTAATACATTTGCATAAAGCAAAGAGGGAAGCTGACTAAACTTTCAGCAGTTTTAATAACCCCTAAGGACACATTATGATTATGCTAAGAAACTCAGGGCCAGGTGCTAATATTGAATAATCATATTCATACTATATGGGCAACAGATTCATGTTTGGATTAACCTGTCACAGGAAACCTGAGGCACAGACTTGTGTGATTTTTTTTTTCCACCTTTCTAATACAGATGTAACTTTTAAAGCATTCTCAGCTACCAGTGAAAGAACCCTTGCTTCCTTTTGTATGCTTAAAAGCTTTAAAATATTCAGTTTTCAAGTTAAGTACAAATAATTTCATGAAGATAGAAAGTGTTACCTGCTTTTAGATAACTATGTTCTGGAACATTAATTTTTCATTGATCAACCAGCTGAGCTAAGAGAACACAGGGAGGTGTATTATGTTGGTTCCTTGCTTTGCCCGGTTCAGGTCTCTCTGGCACTCAGAGTTGCTTCTTATATCTGCCTATCCTCCTTCTTGCCCTCTTTCCCATTCACGCATTCTCTGTGCCATTCTCTCATTCTGGCTAGTCCCAGTTTTCTCCTTAACATATTTCCCACTGGCGGGGGAAATCCTTCCTCTCTTCATGTCTTTGCACCAACCTCTCTTGCATAAGATCAGTAGTCTTGCTAACTCTGTTACTTTATTAATGGGCCTGAACTAAAACACCTGATTAAAAACTTTCAAATATTTCTGTAGGTGATCATCCATTAAAGTTAATAAATGAACATGATTTTTCTAAGCTCATTAGAGTGACCTAATTTCTTGCAGGAAATGTCACCTTTCTGATACTAGCAGAAAGGGTAAACCATGTTGTATACTGTATTTTGAAAGTCATCAGCAGAGAATGTGCTCTGTAAGACAGTCATTAACCTGTTTGAAAATCCTCACACTTTTTACAACATTTTAGCATTAGGTTCTTATGCAGTAGACCAAAGCAAATCCAGTTCTATTCAGATGGAAACAAATAAATGATGCTTCAATGGTCATCATGAATAATCACCATTATGATTTTTCCTTTAAGGGAATGTTCCTGTTATGTTATCCCAATAAGTAAGTGCTGCAGGAATCTAGGGGAAGAAGAATAGGAAGAGTGACCTTGTGCCTTTTCTTCCTGCCGATTTCAGCGTATCTCGTGCTATGTATGTAATTAGTTTCCCCTTGCCCATCACATTATCTTCTCACTTGTTCAGAGGTGTATCCTCACCTCAACACCACAACATGATTGAAGTATCATGTCATCTTGTTAGTGTTGTCCTTCTGCTTTCTCCTGCACACTTTCCCTACAGTTTTGTTACCCCTTCACTGTCTGTCTTTTCAAGACAGATCTGTCTGGCTGAATGTATTGTATGAGGTTATCATATATATACCAATCACATGCTTAACTGAAAGCTTCTCACCAAAGTGAGGACATCTGTGTTATCAGACAGCCTGGCATAGGAATCTATAAAGTAAAACCATTGTGCTGCAAGCACTCTTTTGTTCTTTCAGATTTACAGTATCTGTAGCTCTTTCTTTGTCCTTTCGGTTAGGGTTTAGGACAGTCTGTTCATGAAATGATAATTTATACGTACCGTCTGCCTTTCAGTGGAGACACTAAATGCAAATTAGCCTGCTCTTGCAGAACACTATTTCTTTCTTTGGCTTAGAAAGGATGTATGAATATTATTGATTATAAAGATGTTAAGTTTGTTATCTTCCCTCTCTCTCAGGTTTCATTAATTGTTCTTTTCCCAATTTTTACTATCTCCTATATAAGCAGGCAGCCTAATGCAGATTGCAGCCTGTAAGTACCACTTCCCTTCTGCTGTTCTCACTCCTTAGTTTAGGTGCCACGCCTATGCTATTATATTACACAGTCACAAGAAATTTTCTTAGGCGCTGGAATCAATTTTCTGTAGCAAATACCTTGCTTGAATGGTCCCTGGCATAGTTTTGGTCTAGGCCAATTAGCACACTCCTGAACAATTTCCACATATGATTCAGGAATTAAAATGGCCAAGTGGCTGTTCCCAGCAGAGTTTAGAAGTGGTCACCTTGTTTCCAAGACTAGATTTCATTAGTAGAGTTGTGGGCCAGGAAGTGTTCACATTTAATTCACTGCCATAGACATTGGAGATCTACAGAAAAGTTCAGCTCAAACATCAGCGGCAAGTAGTGAAATGTTTTTAGCTGAAGGGTGGAAATGTTAATTATTCATCAAATTTTCAGTTTAGCTGATGACTATGATGTCTATAAAGTACCAGCTACAGATTTGTTACTACTTGTGATATTTGTGCCTTTCCTGGACATCAGTTTTCTTCAGTGTAACTACATGGTCAGCCTTTTTCTAAAATCTGAGTAGGCTGCTTTATTTTGAAGGTTCTTTATCTTTATATATCTTTTTAATCATCTTTTTATAGCCAGCTATACGACAATCCTTCTCTTCCCATATCATTTCAGTAAGATCTGGTTGACAAGTTGGTGGCAGTGAATAATACCGTAAGTAATAAAAAGATGTACAGTGAGTTGCTGTTTAGGATGAGTAAAAGAGGTGGAATCACTTTTCACCTAGGCTTCTATGACAATGTGTTTTTGTACAAGACATGAGTTTCGCTCTCACCCATCAGTCTGGGCTTTCTGCCTCAGAGACCAAAGCAGACCAGGGATTCATAGGCTGTATATCTGTTGTTTTCCCTTCATGAGGACCTTTCCTATACAGTCAGATATTTGTCTGTAATTTTTCCTATCCATGCCTTCTTTCAGATGTTCAGAGCACTAGAGAGAGCAGGAATGGACTAGACCACAGCTATGCATCAACCCAGAGCCTTGCCGTCTTCACCAGGCAACTGCATACTTGAATAATACATAAAACCCAGCAATGATTTCTATAGAATACCTACCATGTTTCCCTTCATTAAAGGCTTGTACTGTAGCAGGTCATGGGTTTTTCTGTTGCATTGGGAAAGGATGTCCTCAGTTTCATATTTTCTTGTCATTGACTTCCAGAGTTAGGGACTACTACCCAGCCAACAACAGTAATTTCCACTGTCTTCCCACTTACTTCTTACTCAGGTTGCAGAGATTCTGATTGTCCCTTCTCCTGAGAGCTGGTGAGCTGATTCATGGTTCCCTGGCTGCATGTTTGGTTTGTTTTGTTTTTTGGGGTGGTGGGGGTTTTTTTTGTGCGGGGGGGAGGGCAGGCAGTGTGGGGAGGAGCAGGCTATCTACATAGTCTTATTTTTCAAGCTTTCCTTCTTGGACTTTCTGAACTTCTTATTTAGAAATTCTTATTCAATACTTTCCTAGTTTTGACTATTTTCAATATTCATCTGAATGTCTTCCATCATTTAACTTGCAGCAGTCCTTCAAAACACCACAAACTGTCATACGCTGCCTGAATGCCACAATTCATTTAATCCATCACATGCATTTTAAAACTGTTTTTCAGTGCAAGTTCACATTCTCTACCTTACTTGTTGGGCATGTCATAATTTGTCTTAGTTCCAGCATATGTTGTTAGTTTAAATTAGACCTGGTGTAAGTAATTCATCAACAGGCTGATATCTGATGAAAAAAATCTTCCTCATGTTTTTGTATAATATGATTATAGCTGCTCTGTTCTTTTCTGAGCTAGGGAAAAAGTGCAGACTAAAGGAGGGAAGGAGTGGGAGAGAAAAGAATAAGTTAGAAATAAGCTAGAATGATACCAAACAAGCTTGGAAAGTCAAGCTGCACCAGTATGATATGAAATTCTGTGCATTAGAACAGCTGTCTGTATTTACAATTACAGATCTATAATGCAATTGCCTGTTAATAGCCCAGTTAAATTGTGAAGTAGATAGAAATATATTAGTTACACTGATAATAAGAGAGGTCTTGGGCTATGGATTTGCTTTATATGAGGAATTTTTTCCATGACTAGGTAAATACATCAGCACAAAAAGTCACCACAGAGAACAGTTGCTGAGCTGGTAACTCACTTCTTCCATGGATAACTACTGTTGCATTTAGAACTGTAGCACTTCTTGACCCAATAAATTTATGGATATCTATAATTTTCTCCCTGACTTATCTATGGCTACCATGCTACTAGTCTGGCCAGTGGCTGACCTTTCCTTAAGAGTTGGTGCATGTGATACACAAACCCTCAGATTTCTTGTAGACATCTTATTTCATGGTAAGCACAGTTCTATCTGCATCCCTCATTCTGGGCTGAAAACAAATTGCAGAACAGGCACATCTCCCAGAAGAGCTCTAGAAGTACATACAGCTTTCACAAAAAATGCCTCAGCTACACCCATGATTGTATACTGATTGCCACATATTTCTGGAAAACAATGACTTCTGAAGCTCCTAACATGCTTGTTAGGCAAGCTGTATAAAATCAGGATGGAAGGTTGATGCAAAAGTAAAATAGCATAGAAACCTTGTTTCCTTTTCATGCATAACAGCAAGAATTTTCTGTAGATCAGTTATAAGTAGCTACAGGGTAAAGCCTAAGCTAAATGCTCCTGCAGTCAGGGGACCCTAGGGGCTTGAAACCATGGACCAAAGTTCACCTTTCTGATTGCTGATATTTCAGAGATTCTCACATTTTCCCACTGTGTTCCACAGGCAGGAGACACCGCAGCAAGTAGAGTTAGATGAAAAGGAAACCTCTGTAAAGTTTGCTGAGACAGCATTACTGGAGCTGGAGAGCAAACAGCCTAGGATCAGCCAGTCCCACAGTGCTATGCTGAAGCAAATCCAATGCCTAATCCCCTCTTGCTAGACCTGTTTGTCATAGCACAGTCTGCTTCCCATTTAAGACTTGCTAGAATCTACCTGCAGAAAAAGAATGGACTATTCTTCAGCCATCTTGACAAGACTTCTGTTTCCTTTAGTCAGGCACAAAGTATTCTCCAAACGTCTGATGTTAGTTAGCTCCATTTTACAGACTGGTTAAATACCACATCTTGAAGGACCAAGCAGCAACCTGAAATCCATTCTTAGCCTAAAATTGCTTAACTGTAAAAATGAAAGGCTGTAACATTAAGATGAAAGAGCTAAAACTGTGATTTATATAGTGTCTTCAAGGAAGTTTTATATCAATGGTAGATTTCAACAAGGTTTCAACAGAATCATATTCAGCTAATTGTTCTTACAATCAGTATATAAATTTGCCTTCTGACAGCCAAACTTCTGAATAAAAAGAGCCTCTATTACAATCCAGGTGTTGACAGCCAGCTACCCAAAGCTTCAACAAAAGAATTAGAAATTCCAATATATTCCAAAAGTTTATTCTCCTCTGCCTTCCTTCCCTGCACAGTTTGGATGTGTTAGACAATAGTAATTGTTTCCTGACTACTTATTCAAGAATGTGTTTTAATACAGTCAATTTCCATAAAATTTTTTGCTTGCAGTTTCTGAGCAGAAGTTATTTGGGGGTTTGTTTTTAGTTTGGTTGTTTGGGTTTTTTGTTTGTTTTATTGTTTTCCTTGTTTTTGTGTTTGTTGTAAAAATTGGAAATGACTAGTTGGAGGTAAAAAGGAGTAAAGAATATTTAGGATTCATCTCAGAAGACTATATTTACTTCTGTGTTTTAAGTTTATTAGTTTAATGGTCTTACAGCCACTGTCATTATGCAAAACTCCTACATCTATAGGAAAGAACTTCATGCATGTGGCAGAAGATGAATAATTTCCTCACTTCAAGTTCATTGCTATTTTTGGAATTTGTAGAGGAATTTATTTGGCCAAGTTCCCGTCTGTTCAAATGGCCAATTTATTGGCAGAGGCTCAGGTAATGGGATCTGTCTCATCTATTTTAAGACATCTATGATGTAGGTGTGAACTACCTTCCTAGATCTCTTCCATAATAAGTGGGGAGAAAGATGTACTGCTAGTAAATGATTTATCTCATCTCAGGGTAGGCATCTGATGTCAGATGCATCGTGCACCACAAGTCTTAGTCTCCTCACAAAAGTAACATAAGCAACTGACTCAGACACAGATGTCAAAAATTAGTTAAGTCAAATTCTTCCTTAGAATTGTTCTGTTGCAAGATCAAAATGGAGACTAAGAATAGCCCTTCCCTCTTTGGATCATTAAATACACTTTACCATGCAGATTCTAACAGACCTTTGAGAGATTAAATGCTTGGAGGAAGCAGACCCCTGGAACTGAAGTGAGCGAAAACAGGACATAAGCTGCTGTAGGAAGGAGATCAGCAGGACATCATCCCTAAAGGCAAGTCATAAAAGAGGCCAGGAGATGTCTGGGCACAGAAGAAAACAATGGGCCACATAAAGCAACTTCATACTCCTTTAGGTGGATGAACTGCATGAAGTACAGGGCGTTCTTATTTTACTGCATATCGTTATCTTTCTGATGGGCAGGTGAGTGCACACATTTTTCAAGGGAAAGGATGTTTTCCTGAACCATAAGACAAGAGGAGCTATGTGGAGACAGGGAAGTTCAGTGACTTCTATATATATATATCTACACGTATACATGTATATATATGTGTGCATATATATAGTTTCTATATGTATCCAGGCTATACATGACAGAAATATCCAGCTGTCAAGGTAAAGCATTTCCCAGAAAACAATCACTGCGTCTCCATCTTTGTGGAGTTGTTTTCATCTCCACAAAGATAACATAACAAACACCTTCTGAAGACAAACCTAAGAACTCTCTTTATAGCATATTATAATGTCTCACCTCAGCATTGACCTCTCCATATTCCACAGACTATACACTGTGTTTCTTTCACAATCTATTATCCCTCTCAGCTTCTCTTGTTGTTTCTTTCCCTCTGTTCTTCTCTCCCTTCAATTCTTTTCACCCTCACAAAGTTCCCTCTGCTCCCTAGGTAACGAGACTTATTTTTTCCAGAGATGGTTTAACTGATGTATAATTAAGCACATTCTGACTAATGGTTCTTAACATGTATTTTGTTTTGAAAGCTGCTACGTCTGTTCTCAGATCTGCCAGAGACCTTGGGTGCATGGCCAAGATGCTTTTTTTTCCTCAAGGATGCTGGCAGGTCTAATAAAGAACACTACCTCTGCCTGCCAAACGCTGTCCTGCCTATGGATTCTTAGAAAATCATGGCAAATGGGTAAAATATTCTCATAATTAGCTTTTCTAAATAGTTAAATTTCCTAAATAAATTTCCCAGTTTTCATAATACACAATTTATGAAGTTATCATTTGTTCTTGCTTGTGCTGTGCAGAGTATTCATGACAGAGTAGCAGAGATGAATAGTCAAGTTAGACATTTTTGCTGATGGTGTTGAGTTATTTAAGATAATAAAGATGGGGACTGATTGCAAAGAACAACTTGATACTGAGTAGCTAGGCAATAAAACAGTAGATAAAGTTCAATGTAGAGAAATGAAAAATTATTCACATTGGTAAAAACAACTCAGATTTTCTTTATGGAGTGCTGTGCTCTGATCTGATGAGATTGTGGGGCTGTGACAGGTAGCTGGATTGAAAAAGGTCATTCAATAGTTGTCAAGACAGGAAATGAACTGTTAGGAATTGTTAAGAAAGTAACAAAATAGAAAGCATCATTATGGTGTAAATTAATGGTGCGCTGCCTTCTGAGATAGCATATGGGATTTGGGTCTCTCCATAAAAAAGGGTAAATAGACTTTGAAAGGCAAAAAAGTGGTACGAAAAATTAAGGATTTGGAAAGCTTCTGTATGAGGATTGATTAAATAGTTTAACTAGCCACTTCAGGCTAAAGAGATGACAGAGAGGAGAATGGTGTGGCTATAAAATCATGTGTGACACGGACAATGCAAACAGTGAAAAGTTCATTCCATCTTCCAATATAAGAACCAGGGGCAACAAATATGCCTTACACCACAAGCCAAAGGCAGGAACTTCCCTTTGCACGCAAGGACAGCTGAGCTGTGAAACTCCTTCCTTGAGGATACTGTAGGCGACAAAAATTACAGTTGTCTCTAAAAAGGATTGTCTGATGGTAGAAAAATCCATTGGGGGATACGGAAAACAAAAATTACTTCCAGCCCAGTAAGTCTCAGGGCCACAATAGGCTGAGGGTCAGGAGAACAATTTGGGGAGGTATCACTGCCGCCTTCTGTCAGAACCAGAATATTGGTCTAAATTAACCTTTTACATGAGTCCACACAGACACTCAACAGCTTTTGCTGGGGCCGAGTTGTAAAAAAGTTCTTAAGGAGAGCCACGGCTGTCCCATAAGTGATGGGGGTTGGGTGACTTCTTCATCAGAGTTAACTCAGAACAACTGTCCACTGGGCAAGTTGTTTGCCAAGGTGAATAATTTTAAGGATCCAGTCTCCTTTGATGGCAGCTAGGAGAATGATCATATTTTACAGGTGAAGCCTTTAAACTGATAACCTTGGGCTGGTAGTTTTATACCGCCTGGCTCTAAGCCTCCAATGCTTTAAATCTCTCAGGAGTTTTAGCCCAAAAGGTTTTTGCAAAAGACAGATCAGAGTAGTGCTTGCATTCTAGCAAGATACATGCACACCAACCATTTTGAACCAGTACATATGAAGCATATGTAAAGAGTTTCCACAAATTGTCACAACCCAGCATCCCTGAAACCTTTAAAAATGATGGATGAGCTACAGGAAGGTGATGTCAGCTTGCTTTTCATATTTGCTATGTCTTAAAAAGACAAAACATCCCATGCCCATTTTAATTGATTAAACACTCCATAAAGGCTTCAAATTATGATTCTCAATTTGCATTAATTCTTAAAATTATTAATGCTATTCATGGGCTCCAGAAATGTTATTCTTCAAAAAAATCCTGCCACTTACAAGCCCACCTAAATTAGAACGCACTATTTGCATTATTCATGTTGAGAACTTCATTTTATTTCATTACAAGAAAGACTGTGAGTCAGTCAGTGGACCCTAACTGCAGCCATTGTTCTCCAGTTTGAGCTGATTCCTCTCCATCTGTTTACCTGCTCATAGTTCTTTAATATTAACGAAGATATTTGAAGACCTCTGTACTCTTTGTTATTTGCTATTATTGTTTGGGGGTGGTTTTTTGGGTTTCTGGGGGTTCTTTTGGTTTGTTGTTTGGTTGGTTGTTTGGGTTTTTTTTGTGAAAGAACAACATAAAAAAAAAAAAGAGAGAGAAAAAGTAAGATTACAAAGAGAACCAATACTGAGCATTTATTGGCTTCTGAAAATTTTAAACATCTGGTAGCATAGACTCAGGGTATCAAGGCTAGATGTATTTTTATGTCCTTTAGGGTCATTAAGAACCCACTCAACAAGTTTGTTAGCTGCCTTTTTTGCTCTACAGCAGAAAAGTGTAATTTTACAGTCCTGAAACAGACCTTGACTGCAGTACCTGCACATATATCTCGTGTATATATATACACACATATATGCGCACATGCACATGTCTATGTGATTGTCCACTGCTAACCCTAAGTTAACTATAATAAATTTAGGTACCCCTGGGTCTATTCTTCAGAAGTCTTTGGTGAATGCAATGGTCAGGCATTGTTCTTAACGATAAACATTGTGAATGTTTAAGAAAATGTTAAGATATAAAGAACTTTCGAAACAACAACTAATTTATCCTATCTGAATTTTCATTGTCCTGTGACCATGATTTAAGCAAGCCTCATTTTCTGAGGTGTCCTACAACATCTCAGGTCTCCACCTCTTTTCTCCTTAAATAACTCTTCACTTTCACCAGAGATAGTCTTTCTCAAATTTCTTTTAACTTCTAAGCATTTTGTGTTGTATAGTTGGGGTTTTTTACATTTCTGTAAGGAGGGTTTTTCACCTTCTGTGGCACAGGAGGAAAGATATCAGTGACAGGTTATTCAGAGGCAAAAAACCATTTTCACTTCAGAGAGCAAATGGATGAATTCTGCAAAGTCACATACATCTTCTAGACCTCTTCAGAGACCATCTGAATGATGGTCCATAGTACTCCTTAACTCAGGGAAAAACACAGCTGTCATGTATTTCTGCCCATCCTCTCTGCCCCAGTTTAGGGACCAGGTTCTTGGTCAGTGTATGCTGAAAATGGCCATTAACATTGAAGCTGCACCCATGAGCAGCTGAGAATCAGGTCTCCGACATTCACCTGTAATTCCACTTCAGCCTTCTCTTTGCAGTTCATGATAGGGTTCACCTTTCTATTTGTTGGCCTCCGATCAAAAACTAGCTAATTACCAAAGCAGCATGGAGCTTGCATGATTGACAGCCAACAACCCATGAGAGAATAAAAAGATGCATTTTGAAAAGAGGAGACAATAAAGATATTTCAACAAGACATCAAATAACAGGCTTCCAACAGGAATATCCAAAAGACTCCCAGATCATCACAGCAGAATGGATCTTTGTTAGCTGGCTTCATAAGAAGTGACAATCTCAGCTCAGAGCATTTGATTGGCTCTAGCTCATTCGTTCAACACGTGAGGCAACTGAGTTCAGTTACTAGACTTACCAAAATGAACAAACACATCTCTAGATGAGCACAGGAGAGGGGCACTGCAGGTGCCTTCCAGAATTGCTTGGAAAAAAAGAGCTGTAAGTTTCCTGGAGGCTGTTGGAGAAAGGAGACATGGAGCAGAATTAAGTGTTCGGTGTACCTCCTCTTTGTAACTGCTTGTGGGTGGGAAGGGAACAGATTTGAACTGAGTTAACTGACACAGCCACACAGAAAACACTCTCGACTCCTAAACCAGCATACAAAAATAACATATTGTTACCATGAAGCATTACACCCAGCAAGCATGACTTTTTGTGTAGTTATTTTTAAGGCAATTCTAATAGGCCTTCTTGTTTCCGAACTATATTTTAAATTATATTTCATTATATTTTATATAATATATTTTATTATATTGTATGTTTAAAATTATTAGATTCAGTACCGTAGGAGGACAGTATCTATTTGTCTGGAACACTGATTTTATGAGGACTTTCTTCATGATGGTGCAATTATAGTTACTCATCTCTGTAACAGTCAAAATAAACTGTATTTGCTAATTCTACAAATTCAAGACGGCGAAGTCATCACAAGCTACAAGTGGCCGCTCCATTAAAAATTGCATTTACAGGACTGCAGTAGCTCTCCTTAGTTGTATGACAAAGACCAAATTTCAAATAAATCATTAAATGCAAATCAAGTTCTACCATTACAGTCGGTTTACTAATCAAAGAGTCTATCCTTAATAATCTGCTTTGTGTAATGCCTATAATAATCTTTGGGACACAAGCCGATTTCTGTCAATGATATCTGGGTTTGAGAAAGAACAGAATTCAAAACAAAACTTCCACAGTCTTCATTTTTAGGAGATAATTACAAAGATATGTTCTTTTATATCATAATGTATTAGAATTATTTCCTACTAAGGCCGTTAGGTAATTGGAAAGTAAATAAACATGAGCAGAATACATACGCTCTTTCTATCTGGAACTAGCCAAGACCTAGCCCACATCCAGATGCAGTATTTTGCTTTGTTATGCAGTGGAAGGAGTTTTCTGAGATATTTTGTGAGTGGGCATTAATATAGAAAGAAATTTCTATATATGTTATTGTTTGTCTTAGGAGATTTTAATTATGTTTCAGTCTGACATAAAATCTGTGTGATACATCAGTAATGAATGTTCTGTGGTTTGCAGGACAGCATCCTGTGTCTAAGAGTAATAGGATCAGAAGATCCAGCTTGGTTGTGAAATTATATGATAAAATTGCAGCAGATTAGAAACACGCAGTGTCTTAGTAGTCATGTTAAATCAAAGTAGAGGTCCTGTTTTAGCAGATCATTTTCTGATTTTTAAAATGTGTTACAGCAAAACCATAGATCTGAAAATATATGATTGGATACAGCTCTGGGGAAATAAACACATTTCCACAGTCTGGTGCTTTATTTAAACCAATATTAAATTTCTATTTAACTTATATCTCAGAGAATACACAAAATTAGTTTGATAATTCCCAGACGCTGCTAGTAGTGTTTCAAACACTAATGTAAAACATGTGAAACTGAGATTAAAAAAAAAAAAAAAAAAGAAACAGACAAGATCTTCTGCAAGTCATAAAAACCTGTATGTTGGTAAACTGTTTGTCATGGATTAGCCCCAGCCAGCAACCAAGCACCACACAGCCATTTGCTCACTTCCCCCGCGGTGTGATGGGATGGGAGAGAATCAGAAGAGTAATAGTGAAAAAACTCCTGGGTTGAGATAAAGACAGTTTAACAGGTAAAGCAAAAGCCACTCACGCAAGCAAAGCAGAACAAGGAGTTCATTCACTCCTTCCCATGGGCAGGCAGGTGTTCAGCCATCCCCAGGAAAGCAGGGCTCCATCACACATAACAGTTACTTGGGAAGACAAACACCATCACTCAGAAGCTCCCCCCCTTCCTCCTTCTTCCCCCAGCTTTATATGCTGACCATGCCGTCATATGGTGTGGGATATCCCTTGGGTCAGCTGTCCCAGCTGTGCCCCCTCCCAGCTTCTTGTGCTCCCAGCAGAGCACGGGGAGCTGGAAAAGTCCTTGACCAGTGTAAGCACTACTTAGCAACAACTGTAACATCTCCATAATATCAACACCATTTCTAGCACAAATCCAAAACACAGTCCCATACTAGCTACTATGAAGAAAATTAACTCTATCCCAGCTGAAACCAGGACACTGTTATAAAAACTGTGTAGACAGGACTGAGGAAAACCCACTCAACTAGGTTTCTTCACATTTAGGATAATTTTAGGAAAAAAGTTAATAGGTTGCTCCAATATCCCAAACCCCATTTGCTATTAAATTTAGATTTCCATTTCCTGTTTTGAGGATCAGCCTTGGCAAGTATTTGCTTCTCCAAGTGCTTTGAAATGCTATGGCTCTTTGGTTTTACATGTATAGAAAAGCATTTCATCTTTCTAATGAGAGAATAAAAATACTGCATTCATACAAATCACATAGCCCTAAGAACAAGTGAAATCTGAAACTATATTTAATGTGAACTCTCAGTATTATATCATGTTCTGTGTATAGTGCCAACACACCTAAGAGGAATGAAAAAAACCTATATCCCTCACATTAAGAGCCAAGTGCTATTCCTTAACCAAAGTATCAGCCTCCTAAATCTTAGGCAGTCTTCATGCTATTCCATAGGTTTCTGCCCAACCTTCCAGCTAAAATACTTGGTTGAGTATTCTGCATATCAGATTGCTTCTTTTCACTCATAAGGAAAAAATGCCAGAAAATGGGTCCTGCACCTCATATTGTCTGAGCACAAAATGCATCTTTTGCTAAGAGATGTCCAAGTTCAAAGATGAGTAACATCTCAAAACAAGCACACTTGGGTAAGAAAGGAGTCATTACTCTATTTGGAGTTCATAATACTGGAAGAGCCATAACAAATCTTACGAGGAGTGGCTGAGGGAACTGGGGTTGTTTAGCCTGGAGAAGAAGAGGCTGAAGGGAGACATTATTGCTCTCTGCAACTACCTGAAAGGAGGTTTTAGTGAGGTGGGTCTTGGCCTCTTCTCCCAAGTTACTAGTGATAGGACGAGAGGAAATGGCTTCAAGCTGCATGAGGGGAGGTTTAGATTGGATATTAGGAAAAATGCCTTTACTGAAGGAGTGGTCAGGCATTGGAACAGGCTGCCCAGGGAGGTGGTGGAGTCACCATCCCTGGAGGTGTTCAAAAAACATGTAGATGTGGCACTTCGGGACATGGTTTAGGAGGCCTGGGGGTGTTGGGTTGACAGTGGGACTTGATGATCCTTTTCCAACCAAAGGTCTTTTCCAACCTTAATGATTCTTTGATTTTGTGATTCTATAATTCTCTTCTCAATGTTGCCATCCACATACTGCTGAAATAAGCATCCAAGAGAACAAAACTAGAAACAGAACAGAAAGAGAAAAAAAGTAGAGTTTAAAATAGGAACACAGACCTGATATATGTATTGCTTTATAATAGCTAGACTCATTAGCACTGCTAACAAGGATAGGTTTTGTGCATCAGTGTGGTTTTGAATGCAAATACCAAGCAGCCTAAGATTTTATTCCAATTTCCCAAAATTTTCTTGTCAAACATAAACTAACTTCAGGTATATCTACTTCTAGTCTTTGAATAAAATACCTGTAAACATTATGTGCCTAGCTTCACATGGTGTCTTGGATTGAAAAAGGAATTATTTAAATTCCACATAGGTAACCATGGAACCATAACTTAATGTAAATGATATACTGTTTTTTTTAATTATGAAATATGTAACATTTACAGTAAGGTGAAAAAGCAGATTTTAAACCTACCTTGTCTGTGGAAAAAGACAATACAATCTTCCCACCATTTTATTCCTCAGCATATTCACTCTGACCACTGTCACTGAATTTAAAGAAAGTTTCAGTAGGTTTGTCTGTCACCTTCATTTTCTGATTAGGTTAAAATCTGAAGTACTAAATGAAATCAAATCCATTTTTCCCTACCTCCACCCCCCAAAAAAAAAAATGTTATGCTGAACTATGTTCTTACCGTTTAGTTCTATTTTGGTCTCTCATATTAGTCCTACGAGTCCAAAGAAGATTTTGGAAAATCTAAATAAGATTTAGCATATGTTAAAAGATTTTCACTTTTAAAAGTAGGAGTCCTTATTTCACCTTCCACAGTATTAAGTTCGGCTACAGAATCTTCACAGTGGTCATCAGATCATAAATTGTTCTCTTTCTTTGCCAGTAAAGTTCATATTAGCAAGGTTCAAGACTTCATTAACTTATCTGTTCACTTGTGCGTAGCTCAAAGATTTCTGACAGGTTATTAATAACCTTTGCATGAGTATGTAATTACAAAGTAGAAACATGTGAATTATTACAACAAACATAATTCCCTATGTCTTAATAATATGAAAACATGCACACAATTACAGTTCTCCATAATAGACGCTTTATAACTCTCAATTTCCCCTTGAGATCCTCCTCACCAAGTCAGTAATGCTATCATACTTCACATCTCTCTAATTGCTCTGACAACCAACTATTCCAAAGCCTCATCCCAGTTCTACATCTATGTAACTATAAAACAGCTCAACTGGAGTCATTATGTCATTGAAAATACTCTACATATCATGACACAGGAAGCTACCTTGAAATATGAGTATAGAAGTAGTTATTTGAGAATGTCTTACATGCAATCACTAAATCTTCATCTGCTCCTTGTGGTGGTTCCTTGCAGATGCAAGATAATCCTATAATCATAGAGTGGTTTGGGTTGGAGTGGACCTTGAAGATCATCTAGTTCCAACCCCCCTGCATGGGCAGGAGTACCTTCGTTAGATAAAACTATTTTTCTACAAATAAATCACCTAGGACAGGCAGCAGAATTTTATTGTGCAGTCCTGTTTTTCCCTTTAAGGACTGTTTACTGTCCCCTTGTGAAACTGCTTACCATGAAATTCTTTCTTTCTACAGTATCTTCTATTATTCAAAAACTCTCTTTCATTAGTACTATTTTATAAGTCCTAATGCAACTGATGTATAGACAATCTTGTTTTGTGATTTTGTGATACAGTATTAAACATCAAATTTTTAATTTCCTTTTTCCTTCTTTTTTCTTCCAATCTTGTTCACAGTGATTTTTCTCAATTGATTTGTCTGTAAGTTCTGATATCAGCTCTAGTAAAGATCCAAAGACTATGCTGCACAGTCTTCAAAGAAATTATTATATTTCATACCATCTGTAAGTCTGTTTCCAAGTAAACAAAGTTGCTGAACCTTCTGTGTGTTCAAGAATGGCTTATGTGGAAACTACTTTTGTTTTTCTCTTTGCCTTTTTATGTACACTTTTTAAAATTAAATAATTTACTTCTCAATTGATAACAGAGAAGATGCTTCAGCTAGGAATACAATGGTTTGAGGAAGTTATGAGAAACCAAATACAGGGCTAAAGATGAAAATGCCACCTCACATATAAACCTCAGCTAGCTGTCATGATGTTGCATTAGAGCAATACAGTTGTATATTTCTACTGTGATGAGTACTGTGCTTTCTGTCATGACCATTTTTTACAGCAGTTAAACATTTAATTCAAAAGCAGTCTCTCATAATCTGTAAAGCTGTGCTGCAGTCCCATTTCAAAATAAAAAAAATAAATAATATTGCAGTTAGCCTATTCATTAAGGTCTAATAGCAATAGTGGCATCAATGTCAATGGAAATTATTGGCACCATTAAAGCATTTCACTACTCTTAGGAATTTTTTCTTCAAGATAGTCTAATACTGTACCAAAAAAGATAATTACTTAAGGAATACTAGTTCATTGAACACACTGTGATCATAAAAGTTTCTAAGGAGGTTGTTTCTAAGGAATCAGCAGCCTATCTTCATTTGAAGGCATAAGAACTTGGAGTCCTACATGTATGAAAAATCACAGCCAGAGAAGCTAGAGTCATGTTAGCTAGAGTTTGTTAATTCACAATGAACTTAAAACTGTTTTCATTCATTAGGCATTCATGTCAAAGGGACAGTAGAAAACCATATTAAATAATAATTTTAATATAAAAGTATTCCATTTCTTCAGTTGAAACTCAGCACTAGCGGGGCCACACCTTGAGTACTGTGTTCAGTTTTGGGCCCCTCACTACAAGAAAGACGTAGAGGTGCTGCAGCGTGTCCAGAGAAGGGCAACTAATCTGGTGAAGGTTCTGGAGAGCAGGTCTGATGAGGAGTGGCAGAGGGAGCTGGGGTTGTTTAATCTGGACAAAAGGAGGCTCAGGGGAAATCTTATCTCTCTCTACAACTACCTGAAAGGAGGTGCTAGCAAGTGGGTATCAGCCTCTTTTCCCATGTAACAAGTGATAAGACAAGAGGAAACAGCCTCAAGTTCACCAGGGGATGTTTAGACTGGATATTAGGAAAAATTTCTTCACTTAAAGGGTTGTCAAGCATTGGAAGAGGCTGCCCAGGGAAGTGGTTGAGTCACCATCCCTGGAGGTACTTAAAAGACATACACGTGTGGTGCTTAGGCACATGGTTTAGTAGTGGACTTGGCAGTGTTAGGTTTACAGTTGGACTCAATTGTCTTAAAGATCACTTCCAATCTAAACAGTTCTATGATTCTAGAGAACCACCCAGCAGAAGTCAGTAATGGGAGAGAATAGTTTCAGCTTCAGTGATTAAAGAACTGTTAAATACAGCTTATACTCTACGGCACAGATAATGCTGAGACAAAATCAGAAACTCTATGGCAAATGCGTAATGAAAATATCTCCTTTCAAAAAAAAACCACATTGGTTGTGCAATTCCACATAATGTTCATTTTAGCAGTTCAGTGGCTCTACAGGATGCTTGTCAGCAGCTCTGAAGCAATGCCTTATAACATACTTTTAATTCAAATCTTGCTTTGTTCCCAAACCAATTCACAATACCAAACTTCTATAAAGCTGTCATGAGAAAAGGTTGAATAAATGAAAACTTAACTGGTAAATAACAGCAACAAAATACGTTTCATAATTATTCAAGGAATCATCATCTACCCCTTTGTATACATTTTGCAGCATATTCATAAAAACACTTATTTTTTGAAAGACAGCACTTGCATAAGAGTTTGTTATGTTAGGTTTCATTGAAAGACTGTGGCTGGGTAGCACAAAGAATGTTGCAGCTCTTCCAGCATTTACTACTACACTTTGGGACAGGTGGACCCTTCAGAAAGGAAGGGGAACCATGTTTTCCCTGGAGACATACAAGAGTCATTCAGCAGACAGAAGCTTTTAGAGTGCAGGGAGAAAATGGGCGCTCCCACAAGTGGAGTTTACAGAGCAACAGATGTTGATCACTTCAAAGGAAAAAGGAGCGGACATGCCATGAGACCATGAGACTTCCAAAGGGTGGAAGGACAGAATTCCTGCAAAGAGACTGTCTGTGCTCTGCTTCTGCCTACAAAGACACTTATTTAACAATTTAAAAACAAATCCAGGAGGTATGGTATGTACTGAAAAGACAGCACAAGCAGAGAAGATTTATCTGTGATGACTGTTTTTTTTCTCCTCCAAGTGACTTTGTGCTTTCTCTGTTTTAGACAACTCCATGGTGTACCACTGAGTAAACCCCTGAGTTTTAGAACCTCTTTGGTGTTTTGATATGCACATTGTAAAAGAAGAGTGTAGAGAGACTCAGCTTGAAGTGCTGTCACAAAACCACTCTTGAAAATATAATAAATGCTAGCACACATTATTTTTCTGAAAAGCTTCCCTCAAAACTGTGTCGTTCATTGTATATAAAATCACATCATTATGAGAGGCCATGTAGGTGTCTAGTTCTCCTCCTCCTCCTTTCCTCAAAGTTTGTAGGGAATGATACACTAAGAAAGCCCATGTTATCCACATGTAAGAAAAGAGAAATATTTCCAATATCACTATAACAAACTCAATAAATCCTAGTACAAAAGGCAAAATTTACAAAGAGCTAAGGTACCCTAGGAAAATGCTTGCAAGAGCAGAGGCAGCTAGTATGTTCTAGGTTAACTGTTAAGTGACAGTTCTGCCACTACGTTTCTCTTAATGGCATTTCTGTGCCGGTTCAGGACCTGACAAGACCCGCAGCTCCTACAGAGCATTGTGTCAGCAGGGCAACACTTCTCGGGTAGGAAGCGTGCCTGGTGCCTGCACATAGGAAAGGCACAGGAAAGCACCTGGTAGGGCTCACAGCAGTCCCTGTCACGCCCCATGACAGGCAGGTCCAGAGCCTGCCCAGACAATGCCACAGCAAGGACAGCAATCTGCCTCTAGTCTCTTCCCCAGTGCTTTTTCTCCCTGTTATACTGCCCACCCACTATCCCCACTCTCCAAGTCTCAGCTGCTGAACTATCCTCTCTGAAGTCTGCCTCCAAGCCGTCCTTCCATGATGTAATCTGTAAAAAAGAGGCACCTTCCACAGGTGAAAAGTTTGTGCCTGTGAAACATAGGTGACTGCAGCGTGAATAGATACGGACAATCATGCACTGAATTTTGTTTCTAACTCTGCAAAAGATTATTCATTTACTTTTCTTTTTTTTCTCCTTTTGAGGAGCATCCAAATGGGAGACTTCTGTCTCCAAGCCCAGACCAGGGTTGCCCCAGCCTGGATTATGAACTCTCTGAAGATGAGAGATGGGAAGCAGCAGCTCATCCACACAGGGGCACAATCAACACGGGCAGGACAAATGGTCCATTCTAACCTGGGAAGTAATGGCTTGATGTGACTTCTCTACCACACGGTTTTAAATGCAATTTTTTTAATGGCTGGTTAGTTATAAGTGCTGGTTATTTCTCTGAAGTCACAAATATCAGAATTTTTATCTAAAAGATGGGCACATCAGTCCAGCTTTCATTTTTTATCATTTCTCATTAAAAAAAAAAAAAACAAACAAAACCAACAGGTTAATTGTGACTATTACTTTAAGTAAAAACTAACTGCTAAATGGTGGATGAGGCTACCATTTTAAGAATAAAATTATTAGGCAAACAGTGTTGAGTTCACATTGACACAAATTCAAAAGATAACACATGCATTTATTTGGCACCTAGCAATAAGAAGCTAACAGGGGTAGACAGATAGCAAAGATCAATTTATGGATAACCTCATTACAATGTGTCCTTCAAAAAGAGAAAATTAAATTTACATTTATATCTGTGTTAACCTAATCAAGGCAAATAGTACAGAATTAATAATCTGGCTTAGGCCAAGAAGTGAGTCTGTAAATAAATATATTCAAGAAAAAAAAATGCATATTTGGTTAGTAAGTTCCTTTTTTCCGTTGGAAAACCAGAAATCTTCTGAAAGCCAGATTTTTGTGTCTTCAAACCTCCTCCTGTCTGCCAGGGAGGAATAAAGGAATGGGTGCTTAAAGAAATCCCAGGGTGATCATGACTTCCTAATGGGAAGGTTGAAGCAGAAACTACCATTTATTTTCTCTGTTGGCAGCACTGGATGGTGCAGATGTTAGTAGAAGTCCATCTTTGTAACATGAGTCTTGACTTCTCCTTTCCAGAAGATGAGTCCCTTGTGAGTCTTGCCTGTGAGCTGGGTCACTGGGCTTTGCATGGGAGGTGAAGAAAAACCACTGACTGTTTTAGCTATAACTCGAATTTTTTGGCAAATCTGTTTCATAATTATTGAAAGATGAAAGGAAAATTTGTTGTATATTTCCCTGTAAAATATCTCTAGAAGAAGACAAGTAAATGCCCCCCAAGTTGGACACATAAAGTTCAGTATTAAAAATCATCCTGAAATAATGCAGGTGGAGTTTTGAAGACTAAAGAGGTACAGACCTCTTTGATTATTTATCTTTTATCCTCAAAAGCCATTTGATTTCTGCTCAGGGTCAATTTCCAGGTTTATCTGCAGCATGCTGCACCCCTGACTTCTGATAAACACTTTTGATATGTCTGGTGTTTTGACACTATCAGAAAAAAGTGATGCAGCTTTAGGCGTATTTCAAATCTGGAATTTGTTATAATTAATTAAATCTACAGCTCACTAACTAAACAAGCACAAACTTACTCATATTAAAGCCTGCTATTAAATTAAATTTATTTTATGCTTCTTACAATAGCGGGGTTTTTTAATGTTACATAGTTTCATGCTGAGAACATACAACTGCATTGGATGTTGTCTGGGGAGATGTACTGGGTTTAACTTATTTTGGACTGGGCTTCCTAAACTGTAGATATCCGAGAATATATGTCTAAGCAAAATTATTTGAAATTCTATGTTTTTAAAATGCTATTGAAGTATCCATATCTTCAGTTGTGGGGGAACTCAGTAGAAGAGCTGTGGTGGTAGGGACACTAGATTTTTGTGTGTCTTTTTAAATTTAGGGCTTGCTAAAAATTCTTTGACAAGTTTTACATAAACTTGAAGCAAATCAGATCTCTACTAGAAGATTTCTGTTGTAGAAAAATGTTCTCAAAAATTTATAGCAAAGTGACTGTGAGAAAGAAAAGTCCTGTGGAAAGTGGATTATTTTGTTAAGAATTGCATTATATTATAAATAGTATTTATATTATAAAACTTATGTATTTTTATTTCAGTAATTCACTTAGTCAATATCAGTGACACTACGGCAGGCATAACAGCAAAATCTAATATCATCTGTCTACTGAGTCACAAGGCTCAGCTGTGGCCACTTGTGCTCCAGCCACATCAATGCAATAAGGACGAGACTGTAAACGCAAGCAGCTGTGATCAACAAACCCTGATAATCTGAATACATAAAATACAATGCTAAGTATTCCTAGCAGAAATTTAATTCCAAGTCTACTCATAGCACATATGCTGCTAAAAGATGAAGACAGTTTTCCACCAGTTTCAGTGAAAGGTAGATAGGTGTCCCCTTCTTTCCAAGAGATTGTTTTGTCTTCCCAAAATATATTTATCAGTAAAAAGACCTTCTTCAGGAGCAGCCGTTAAAAGAACTTGTGCAAAGTCTTGCAGGACAAAAACCAGATATCAACAAAGAAAAAACTGATTCTTGTGGCTCTCAAGAATTCAGAGCAGGGTTTAGCACTCAAGCTGCTTCCATAGTGCCTGGGCAGGGTTAAGCATCTCATGGAGAACTCAAAATAGCCTAGGTTTTCAGCTGTTCATTCCTAAAACACTGGAAAATACTTAGAGGTAGAGGTGCCCAGTGTAAGGTAGGACTTCCATCCATCCATGATGATTCAAAATGAAAGAGAGAATAAAATTCAGAAAAGCTACTGAGTAGCTTTCATCTTTAAGTATCCTAAAATGCTTTACATCATTTTTTCAATAGATCCTGTAATGAAAGGATCAACAAAATGCTGACATTTTTGCAGTAGAATTTTTTTTTCCCATGAACATTATAGATAATATTTAAGGAATTATCTTTGCGAGGACTAATTACAAAAAGGCTTAGTTTTTAGTACTTTAACCACATTGAACATGTCATTAACAGCACTGAGGCAATTATTATAGCAGGCTCAAGGAGGTATGATAATAATTTCCCATAACACCCAAGTTTGCTTTAATGGATTTACTTGATCTTGGTCCTATTCAAATGGAGATTGCAGTACAAGGGGGTAGGTCCATAAGAATTAGATGCTAAAAATCTAACAAGGCATAATGTCATAACGTTCTTTACAAAAATCATAAAGTCACCATGGGTTCTAACTAATCAAAAATCAGTTTTACAGAGAACTGAATTGGAATATTTTTTAAAAATGTTTTTTCTCACAGATTGGAAAATACTGATCCATCAGAAATAGGGGAAGATTTAATGACTGTACAATTTAGGGTTGGGATCATTCACCTGAATCAAAGTAAAACAGACTCTATGCTTTGGTAAACATTATATTTGCTATTTAAAAAACCTAGAAAGATATAAAATGTACTAGAAAGCAGACATCCCTGGCTAGCCAATACCTACATGATCAAGTCTTTTTCTTGAGAAGAGGAATACCTAGAGTTCAGGCTAAAGACTGAATTTGGCAAAACAGAAATCTAAGCCAGCAGATCACATTCCAACTGAGATTTCTCTCCCGAAGCTCATTGGGTCTTCTGTGCTGCCACCCATATTTTTGCAGTCCTTGCCTTGAAACTTCAGTAAAGTTATACAAAATCATAAAAATTTGGGGTTTTACAGCTCTAGTTCCAAGCATTTTCTTATAATCCTATCAGGATTTAGTAAATGTTAAAATGGATTAGGTAAATCATATTTTACGCTACCTGTTATCAAGACATGTTTTTGCCAGCATTCATATAGGAGTAGTTTGATATATATTCTCCATTAAAAGGGAGAAGCCCTCAATATCAATTCAATTCTCACTTACAAATCACATAAATTTATTTTACATCAGAGAATGAGTCACTGGGGATTGAAAAATTAAATTTAATTCTACTTTTCTCATAAAAAGAAAAATAAATTTCTTTAGCATTTCCCCAGTTACTTAAAAATTATATAGCTGATCAGCTTTGAGAGGGAATACTTATTGAAATTAACCTTTAAGTTGTCGAAGACCAAAATATTAAAAACAGCCACATAAAATACCTCAAAATTTAAGCTTCATTTTTACAGATTGTTGCTACATCTCTGAGTAGATGGGTAATAGCTTAAAACTAAGCTGATGTGCTGCTTTCTCATCAGATGTATTTATTTCCTTGAAAAAAGTTCTAAAGACATGACAGACACAAATGCCGTCAGAAAGCTAACTTACAAAATCACAGTTCCTTTGATTTTTAAAAGCACAAAATTCTGAACCATTTACTTAAAACTCAGCTTTATCCTATGAAGATATTAATACAGATGTTGATTAATATGAAAGGCTTTATCAAAATGGCAGTTCAGTGCAGTTCTAGTGCTGGGAGAAAATTGGGTTATGTTTGATGATTTGACAGAGCTGATTAAGGCAGGAGAAAAAAATGATTAACGTTATATTTAATTTGGTAAAGCTATTAACCTTTTTTTTTAGCTTGTAAAATAGAATGGATTATTACATTTTTCTCTTCCAAATGGTCTACACAACAGTAATTTGATCACTACTAGGCGGTTTCTAACTACAACCTTGAGAAGGGTATTAAGTCACTCAGTTTAAATCCAGCCATTCTGTAATATGCCTTCTTTTCTAATACTGACACCTACGTTAAATAAACGTATCTCTACTATCACAACATAGTATCCTTCTTGCAGTCATGACCTTCCTGAGATAGTGGAAATGATGTTGTAACGATACATACACTAAAACAGATAAGAAAGAAGACCAAGTCAAGATAAAAAAACTGATTATTAAAAAAAGTTACTGGTATCCCAATGTATGTGAGAGACTGGCTTTTGCCCCATGGCAAACCCTTGGGCTGAAAGATCAGAGGATAAACTGGCCCTAGTCAGCAGTACACAAGAGGTTCCTTTTGTAAAATCTTTCCCTTTCCTCTCCTCCCATCCCTTCAGAAACAATCCTATTATTTTTACTTTCAGTCTCGTTCCTCAGAAGAGATTCTATATGGTTTCCAGGTTAATTCTGCCTTTCATCTTTTCTCTATCCTCTGCCAGTGCCTTGAGAAAGATGATGCCTTTCCACACCAACAACTCTGAGATATTTTCTAATAGGTGATAGAGTTTCTGTGGCCATTGGTGGCAACAGTGGTAGCCAGGGATTTTGCCTGCAACTTCTGGTTTTGCAGTGCCTCCTTGGAGGAGGAGAAAATTTATTGCTGTAATTAGAAAAAATAGTTAGCTGTGGAATAACCTCTGCATGGTAATGGTGTCTTCTAGCTAAAGTAAGGGGCTGAACAGGAGTCCTCATGCAGCTGGAATTTTAGGCCCTTTCTTTCTGCTGATACTTAACTTATGGGGAAGATGACATAAGCAGAAATCAAGACTAACATTTTCGATAACGGCTAACATGACAGGAGACTCAAAGACTGCAAACTACCAGGTGTGCAGGTCAACCACTTGTTCTTCCCTTTAGCAGATGCAATGGCTGTGACAAAGAATGTGAAATAGCCATTGAAGCACTTGGCAGAAACCAGCATCTGCTCAGTCCCACTCTCACAAAAGGGTAAAATGTTGCCTAAAAACTGAATTAGAATTTTGCTGAGGCCTTTGGAACAATTCTGTAGCCCTCTGCTCCTTTCAAATGAGAATCCTTCCCTGTTCAGCCTGGATGCTTCCTCAGCTTCTTCTAGAGTATTAATCTGAAGACACTTGCTGAGAAAACCATGCAATCCACCATGTATTTATATCACTTAGTTTGTAAAAAACTAAGTGAGGAGTAAGGCAGAGATTTTTGTGCTTCCCTTCTGTCCTCTCCCCTGCCCAGCTTTCTGCAACAGGAGTGGATTCCCCTCTTTGCTCTTCTCATCTTTCCAGTCAATCTACATTTCCACAAGGAAGGTAACTGGTATAATTTAAATTAAAGATTACCTCTTCTACATGTTTCCAAAACTGTGATATCTCTGTAAGTTCCTTCTCCTCTTCAGTTCTATGGGAAATATTTATTCTTGCAAGACAGAGCAACAGGTTCAAGGAAAGCTCTGAGGGGCTCCAGTGTCCCAGTGCCTGACCAGCTTCATGTAGATATTTGAGCTAAGTGTTTTTAATATTCAACTAAGTGAAAAGGATTGATTTTTAAAATATATAGGAGGCATTCACTAGAAAAGACGAAATATAATCTTTTTCATATATAAATTGGATAACTTATTTTGCTTTGTCTAAAAATATTCTAGGATTATATTTTAAAAGACTGCAAAACCTGGAAAAGGATAGCAGAAATTGCAAAAGAAATTCACTCTAGACAGAAATACAAAAGTGAAAAACAGTCAGAAGTGCACTTATTTTCAGAGGTGAATCCAAAATCCTGCACATGACTACTCCTCATCTCTCACAGGATTTGTCTTTTCAATCCACCTAATCTTTGTAACAAATACAACTAGCACCTAGTGCCTAAATAAAGCAAAGCTCTCCAGCTTTTACAGCTCTTGCTAAGTTACAGCAGTCTGTCATAGCACGCTGTTTTATCCAACACAAACTTTTAGATCCCATATCCCACATGGGCCTGTGGTTGAACCAGTCATTGATTTTGTCTCTGGTCATTACTCTAAAATGCAGTTCCTCCCCTGTATTTCTGTATTTGAGACATCGGACTCCAAACTCGAAGTGCCAGTCATCACAGAGGGCTGAGCTGCACCTCCTGCCGCTCTGCAGGTAACTCTGAAGTGTTGGTTAAGTGTTTGGGAACAATAAATTAAAGTGAGGATAAAGCATTTTTTAATTTTCTTTCCCCACAAACAGAAACATATCTCTAGCAGCACAAGAGAGAGTTGCAAATATTGGCAAAATAGACATCTGAATGCAATTCCTTCTTTCAGTCCTGGCAACACCTGATAGTTCAGTGGTTTTTGTTGATGTACTTTTACAAATGACAAAGCCTTTTTTGGCTGTTCTCCTTAACAACAGGAAGACCCCTGAGAAACGCCTGGCTGACTTGACTCTGTATCTCTCTGTAAGGTGAGAACCCTCCATGTTGTCCCCAGCCATGCTACACATCATGGTGAAGATACCTGCTTTCCAGTCTAGACATGCCCTCATCACACAACACAAAGTACAATTAGAAACAAAGAGAGTTTCAGCCTATGGTGCAGGTCACAGTAATAAATGAGATTCACAAAACAAAATTAAATTCACAGACTGGCACACGCTTATTCCAAAGGTTATCATGTAACTGTTTTGGTGGTCAGATCTGGATACGGATTCATATATGACCTGACTCCATTTATTTCCCTCCAAGCACCTGTGACAACTCAGTGTGCCCCTCCTGAATTAAACCTTATCCTCTGACACTATTATGAGTGCATTAATGGTAATGACTCTTGATGTACCAACAAGATGACATGAAGACACAGGAAATATCTTAGTAGAATGAAGACAATAGCAGTTTTCCTTAAGTCAACATACATAAATTATTTTAATCCTCGGAAAGCCTGTTTGGGTGAAGTTGGAAGGCAAGAGAAGGCAGTCGTCATGTGGGGTCAGGAAATCAGGATCTGAGACACTTTGCAGGCTACTTTTTTAGAAAAAGGGTATAGGAACTGACAGATACTTAAAGGATGCCTTCATACAATACAAGGTTTTTTTTCTGGGGAAAGTTGCTGGATGAATCAGGACTGTTGTATGGGCAGTAACTGGATATCTGACTTCAGTGGCATCACTTTGGATTTCCACCTGTTTGAGCATGACCTAACTCTGAAACCATACCCAGGAAAATTAATATTACCCTAATTTTGGTACACTTCAAACTGTTTTAGCAGAGCCTTCAACTTCTCAAATTTCTCACTATATGTTTCTGGCATTAGTCAGAGTATTGGAAACTCCATCTGGGCATCCCATTTCTCTGTAGCTTGTAGGACAGGCTCTAGACAAACTTCAGATGTGTTTTGCTAAATAATTTTCATTAAGCTATAGAGATAAAACTTGCAGGCTAAAATATAAAAGCTATGGACCAAAGCCTATGTTAACCTCAGCTCTTTCAGGTACTAAATATAGAGAAAACATGACATTTTGGCACTATGGCTACTCTTAGGACTCTAATTCGTCTCATCAGAACCTGTGAGAAGAAACATCTGAGATCTTCTTTGAGAACACCACTGAAACAAGAGGGGAAAGATTTGTTTTTCTTTCTCCTATCTCTCCCTGAGCACACACGCATAAATATAAACTTACTTATGTATGCATATGCATAGATTAGTGAACAAAATACAGAAAAGCTGCTGCTGTATGGCATACAAAATATTTAACCCCTGGGAAAATTTCTGGCAGACATAAAACTGGGGTGAGGGATATTACTTCTAGAATCCACATCTAAAAAACATAAACTTCAAAATGAAGCTGATATATGCTTCAAAACGAAGTCACCCAGGAAGCAGGCAACAATAAACTGGTGCTACTGCATATTGGGGAATTTTAACAGACACAAAGGAGTCAATCTTGACCTTACACAACTGTTCAGCACTTATGCCTGTGCAATTGCTTCTTATTTTTAGCAATGGCACTGAGAGGAGGTCTCTGTTCAGGTGTTAATTTCCAGTTTCTCTTCTCCTCCAGGAATTTTTTGGCTTACAGAACCCATATAAGCAACAGCAAAGGAGCTCTGACACAGCTGTCTCTAAACGCAGCCTGGACGG
Organism: Phalacrocorax carbo; assembly: GCF_963921805.1. NCBI lineage: Eukaryota > Metazoa > Chordata > Aves > Suliformes > Phalacrocoracidae > Phalacrocorax > Phalacrocorax carbo. The sequence goes on along the minus strand of NC_087514.1, from coordinate 78,676,411 downwards.
AGCCAGAGTCACAAAGGTTCACCACGTAAGGAACATGTTTATGGATAACTGTATTCCTGCACTGGAGGTGGGTATTATTCAGTTAATGGCAGGGGCAGTTCTATTATTGCTAGTTTTAGTGCACAAAAAGGGCATGCAGTGGTTTATAGTGGGAACAAAACAACAATCCCTCTTACTATTGGTCTAACTTCTTGTTTCAGAGTGAACTATGCATGTAACCAGTCTGTATTTCTCTTTTCATCTGGAGGAATTCTGCTCCGGCTGTGCCACAGGGCTTATAGACAAGGCTGCGGAATATACTATGCATTGCTTCTTTTTTTAGCGACAGATAAACACATTCTGCTAAATGTGAGCATTCAAGTAAGTTAATAATGCTGCAAATACTCCTGTTGGCATTGTAGACACTGAATGCTCCAAACCCTTTTCAGCGAGCTCATTAGCTTTTTAGGCCCAAACAAGGATGCCCTCGAAACAGCAACAAAATCTTCCTTCCATTCATTTCTTCAGCTTTTGTGTGTGTGTGTGTGTGTGTGTGTGTGCGTGGGAGGCGGGGGGAGTGTTTTGGTTTGGTTTTTTTCCTGCAGGTTCCACTAGAAACAGTTGGAAAACCATGGGCTACACTATTGAACATCAGTGCAAAGATATAGTTCTGGTTTGTTTTCGTACCTTTGTCATTGGTGTTTGGTTTTTTCTACCATATTTGAAAGCTCCTCAGAATTACTCACAGCAGGCCACTGTCTGGGCTTCACTGACTGCAGTTCATTTGATGCAGGGACCAGACTGCTAACTGATGGTGTTTTTTCCTCATTACATTTGTGTTTAAAAATGAGTTCAGGAGAATAAAGACAATCTGAAAATCAAAATTTCAAGGGATTAAAAGAAAGATTTTTGCAATTATGATTTTATCTGAGAGCTCTCAGATGTTTTATCACACAAAGAACCAGAACCTGCTAAAATCCAGATTAACTATAGCGAAACTTATATAATTATACTGGGAAATGGCCTTAAGCTTTTAATCATAGAAATATCATTCAAACACCTTTTAATTATAATAGAAACCATACCATAGATTGGATGAGGAAAATATGAAACCTTTAATGCTTACTGTTCTTATCCACTCATAAAACAAGAATTTATGTATGTTAAATACCTGGGTGCCCTGTTCTTTGTTTTTTTGGCTTGGTTGTTTGGTTTGGTTTGGGTTTTTATCTGTGTTGTCTCTTTCCTGTTAGTTGTGAATTCTCATTAAGTTTGTATTATGAAAGTCTTTTATCATTACTGCAATTATCTTTTCTGTCATCAAATCTATTTTCAAAGTACATGTACAGCATCACATGCTGTTATTATGTATGTTTCATGACTGGCAAAGCTGCATCACCAACATTCCCCAGGCAGACTGTGCGGGTCATCTCTGAGGTAATTGCATTCTTAGCTTTCCATTTACTCCTTTTTAAAATAAAATATAACTTATTAAGAGGATTTCTTCCTAAAAGATTCCAGTTTTTTTTCCTGAAGGACTCTGTGTGGAAATAACTGTGAACAATGAAGAACTTTGCTTGATATACTTCAAATTAAATATCACTGATAATTCAGTGAAAATATTCCACTGAGAGACTTATAAGAAGAGGCTAAGAGAAATTGATTTGCTTAGCCTGGAGAAGAGAAGGTTGATAGCAGCTGTACAGAAGATGAAGCCAGACTTTTATCAGAAGTGTACAAAGATAGGACGAGTCAACAGCTGCAACTGAAGAATTTCAATTGGAAATAAATGTGGTTAAGCACTGGAAAAGGTTGCCCGTAGAGGCTGTTGAATCCCCATCCTTGAGGATTTTCAGAACTCTCCTGCACAAAGCCATAAGCCACCTAATGTAGGCTTGGAGTTAGCCCTGTTTGGAGCAGGAGGTTTGAAATGATGGCCTTCAGAGGTCTCACAAGGCTACAGAAAAGCAGCAGTAAAATTGCTAATGTACATTGAAGAGAACAGTTTTTGTTACAGAAAACACAGATGCAAATAATAAGATTAACTTCATACATTGCTGAAGTGCAAATTACATCAAACAAGTCTAACATTTTCAGATCAGTAGGCCCATTAAATCATTCTGGATCACCTGTAAATAGCATTTGCTGATAATCTTGTGCACCTGACTGTTTCAAGATTTTTAATAAAACCTTTTCTAATACACAAAAAAAATTCTTCAATGAAGAGACAGAATACACTTCCAGAAGGAAAGGGCAACCTGAGGAATAAAGCATAAAAAATATCTTAACTTAAAAATTCAACAAAAATGAAAGAGTGTCCTAAAGATAGATCTTGACTAATCTTCCTTTGTTCCACTTGTGTTTGGGCTTCTGGTAATAATTTGCTTTTGCTCTAGCTAGAGGCCCAGCTAAAAGTGTGTGGGCATTTTTAGACACATCAGAGATGGTCAGAAATTTTGGGAATACACTATAGTATAAATGACCAAAGCACAGATTTTTAGAAAACTGTTTTGCCCTAGCATGTCTGTACAGTCGTTAGAAATGGGAAGATGCTGCTGACAAAATATAACTAGTTCTGTGCAACACCTTGAACCCTATGTCTCCTCCTTGCCCTAATTCCTGCAGTTTTGATATTGTGATTTTTCATGTGACAAAAGCTGAATGTGACAGTTTGGGAATGTAATTGACATCAGCTAATATGTCCGTAACCCCCTTAGTTAACACTATCACATTCTGTCTAAAAGGCCAATAAGAGAAGACGCCTTTAAATTCTTCATCACCACCTTAAACTCCTTATCTGCTGACGTGGTGGCTTATCTGATATATGTGTTTATATATTAGTATTGCACAGGCATCTGTTGTGCACAGAGTATTTATGCCAATGGAGAAAGACAGTTACAGGGGTGGCTCTGGGTCTCAAAATGCTCCACTTCAGACTCTATGTGCAAGACTTAAACACCCAATGTTACAAAACCCAAAGCAGGCTTCTAAAAGTATTATTACAGGTGTGGCAATTGTAAATGAAACGTCACCTTTTTATATTAAATTTATAAAGTAGAATTGGGAGACAATAAACATAGGTAACACATAGATAAATAGGAAATAAATATAGAGTTGGGAGACATCTGGAAACCAGGAACTACATAAACATTTTTAGTTATCTGAGTCTGTTGCACTGCAAATTGCAAAAAAATGTGATCAAAACTGCAGTGCCATCTTCTGGAGCATGGTCATGATTCCTTTAAAGAAATATCATTCTGCTCTTAGGTGATGCCTCAAAGAACCCCAAACTATAATGTGAGTGACAAAGACCATGGTTTCTGAGGTTTGGGGGGGTGTTTTCCTAAGTATTTCATGTTCTGCTAGAACATGACCCACTTCTGAATTCTCCACATTCATGTAGTTGCTTCAGAAGTACATGCTTTCAACAGTACATTGAAAATCAGTTCAAGCTTTATCCTATCTCCTTTACACAGAAAATAAAAAGTGAAAATTTTGAAATTGTGACAAAGAGTGGTTTGATACTAAATGAAAGGAACAACATAAAAATCACCTCAAAGAAGTTTAGCATGCCTTGGAATCACAAACACACCTTCCAGCATGCAGAACATGAGTTAATACCTTATATTTTCTTTTATAATGCTTAGTGATTCCCAGTGAGAAGACACTCATTAAAAAAGTTTATTTTAGCAGAATAATCTTAATTTCTCCTTGCATTTTCTTGTATACCCCAAATTTCCTGGGGTGACATCCGAACTACTAGCAATTTTGAAGGCTCTGACAAGATATTGGAGAATCGCCCTCCCTTTTATTTTTCACTCATTTTCTCTTTTGTTTCCATGCTGATAGTCCCTCTGCAAAAATCTGGCTTTCTAAGACATTAGTTCAGTCACAGTGAAAAGCATAAATGGGGTGGACTACAGCAACTCAGGAACACTTTAAGAAGTATGCATTATTGAAATGACCCAGGAGAAAGTTAATTATGGTAGAATGATGAGGATTAGCTTTTTATTTCATGAATCCAGAAACACAACACCTAAGAGCAGGGTCCCCTTGTGTTCACATCTGACAAGCAAATAACATCTACATAATATCATTTAAACCAAATAACTTCCTAACTGATGAAGGGAACACAGCAGTTTCCATATCCCCTTTCTAAGCAATTATTATGATAACCAACTCTGCGGTATTAAGAAAACAGAGATGTATGGGTTCAATGCCAGTCCATGTCCTGGGAAGTCCTAAAGAAAGTGCCTCTTATGCCACAGAACAAGGGGTAGAGGCTGGAAAAGCCTGTCCTGGCTCACAGAATCCCAGAAGAGATGGTTAGATGGGACCTGTGGAAGTCTCTAGTCCAACCTTCTGCTAAAAGCAAGATAAACACCAAGCTACACCAGGTTAGCTGTGGCTATCCCTAGCTAAGTCTTGAAAACCTCCAAGGATGGAGAGTCTATCAATTTTCTGGGTGACTGAAGCCACCTGGGCACCTGACTGAAACTGGGCCCTCTGCAGCTTACTGACATCCTCTTGAAATGGGTTACCAAGTCCCATACCCTTCCATCAGAAGCCATCATGACCAGTTCAGAAGGTGCTGAAGAAAAGCTCTTAAATTCGCCTGGCACCACATATTCGGTTACTGTTTACTGAAGAAGTACAACTTTGGAAGTGGGGTAGAACCAACTCTGGGACATGACAGAGGCAAAATGGAATACATATACAACATAGTGTGTATGGTGCAAACACAGAGAAGATAACAAAAAGGGTTAAAAGACAGTCATCGCTCCTATAAGAACGGGAACAAAGGAAGAACAGGTAGACAAGAATTGCTCCAGTATTGTGACCCCCAGTTAAGGACACTGACCCAGATTACCTCTAATTAAGCCCCAACAAGTTCCTTTTCCTTTCGTAGAGTGGTAGAGTGAAACTTTTTGAGTTGCCGTTTACTACATTTTGTTACTGCAGTCTCAGCAATCCTATTATCTTTTACTGCATAATTGGGTTTAGTAAATGAGATTTTTGAAGAGCAGCGTATGAGTCTGTGTGTTTTCTGCTCCAACCTTTTTCCATGACAAAGTAATTGATATTGCAGCATTGAGTCAGAGTAAACTCAGTGGCAACACCAGTAACCCTTTTTTAGTATTCATTGTGAAAACATCCAGTCTGTTAGCGCTGCTGCTGTGCTTTGAAATGCCATTGCTTCTGACTCATGCTGCTACCTGAGAACCAAAAAAAATGCCAAAGGCCCATCACTGGGTTTTATTCCTCACCACTAGCTGGCTAGGTGTCATTATGATTCTGATATTTGACTTTCCCAACAGTCAGTGGGAGGCTTCTCAATGTCCTGCATTATGTTGAGAAATGCCTTACACTGTTAACATCAAACTTTCTGTGGGAATTGTAGTCTAGCTAAAGACAGACACAGAATGCAAATTAGAGATAGAAAGAAAACTTAATTTCCCAGAAAGTTAAATGAAGTGGGTAACAAGATCAACCATATTCTAAAAAATTCAGTTGCAAATAAACAATAGTACATGAAATGTATCTGTGATGCAGTCCTTTAGAAGTCTCATAATTACAGATCATTAGCAGAAAACACCACTTCTGCATATGAACAGTACATTAAAATGTTTTTACTTGCTAATGTTTATATTAAATACACAGGTATAGGAAAGAGTCACTGTATCACACACATCACCCTTCTTGGCTTTTAAACTGCAATTTCCCCACACACAGATGTTTTTTTCTACATTAACACCTTGACATTATTCTGTTTTCTTATGTCATATCAGGAAACTCTGTAAATAGTTTTGAGAAACTAATTGTACAATTTATTTCTGGATCTAAGTACTGCATGTTGAATTCACTTGACTTAAATAAAGCACTGACAATTCACCCTAAGGATTTATCATCTCTGTCTTTTGAAATTATGATTCTTGTATAGCATGCCTGGTTTTCAACTACTTTCATTCCTGTCATATACTGATTCCTTAGAAAAATGCATAATACTGTAAAATACTTAAGAGCTATTGTTTTTAAATGTATACAGCATTTTCTATATTAGACAATAGAGCATGGATGGCATGGATGTAATATAATGTATATATTTCTGGTTATTTTCTCTATTAGAACAAAAAGATTAAGGTTAAAAGCATGTTCAAAGCAACCAGGTAGCAAGTTTCTTTTGCATTAGTTCATAGCTATTTGGAATATCTGTGTGCTCTGTGCAGCACGATTCAAATGTTGGGAAGATGTGAGTTTCTTTTATTCAAGACTGAAACCTCACATTTTCATACAAGTACATATAAATAATTCACGTATTGAAATAAAAGAATGTAATACTGCTACACATGCTTATGCTGCATTGGTCTAGCAACAGTTTGGGGAAGAAAGGGAAGCAAAAGGAATGACAGGAATGGCAAGAAAACCAGAGTAATTGCTATGAATTTGGCTCTCTAATCAACTATTGATCCTGAGTCAGTTTTCTGGGGCTTGCTTGTTTCTTTGTGACGCAATGTCTAAAAGAGCATTATATTGACTATCCCTTATCAAAGGCTTGTTTAGTATTACAGATACAGAAAGAGCACTTAGATGCTGCTTAGTTTTGATGTCACTAACTTCTTCCCAGGTAGGAAACTGGCATGAAAAAGCTGGGCAAGCACACCACTGCTTTAATTCTGAAGGCAGCAACACATTGAAACACTGTACAACAGGTGCAGTTATGCTGTGCTTGCAATATTGAAGTCTTGTGCATCATGATTGTCTTTTAGACTGGCTCACAAATCTCGAACTTTTGTTTTGACAAGAAATGTGAGGTGGTTTTATACATGCTCCTTAAGAAGGACGCACAGCATCTGAGGAGGATGAGTTGCCCTTTGTAGCAGAAAGCAGCTGGAACGGATGGATGAGGCCTTCCACAGGAATATCAGCAGCAAAGGGAAAGCTAGGGAATGCTAGGAATGCCCCAGTGCTACATGGGGCAGAAGCCCTCATTCAAGGGGCATGGAAAACACTGATGTACAGAATGTATTCTTCACCCCTTTATTTCTCTGGCAAGAATTGTCCTCAGGAATACCAGGACCCTCAAATCCATGGGAAAGTCTGGAGGAATGTAGACTTACTCTCAAAAGAACAGGATCAACTTAAAACACTTAAATGAACTGGTCATGCACAAGTCCATGGGACTTGACAGGATGCACCCTTGAGTACTAAGGGAGCTGGCATTGCGAGGCCACTCATTATCATCTTTGAAAGGTCATGGCAATTGGGGAAGGTTCCTGAGTACTGAAAAAAAACAAATGTCACTCCTGTCTTCAAGAAGGGCAAGAAGGAAGATCCAGAGAACTACAGCCTAGTCAGCCTCACTATGTTCCCTTGAAAGGTGATAGATCAAATCCTCCTGGAAGCCATTTCCAATCATATTAAGCACAAGTTGGCCATTGGGGTTAGTCAGCATAGATTTACGAAGGAGAAATGTCTGATCAACCACCTTTCTATGATGAAATGACTGGCTCAGTGGACAAGGGGAGAGCAGTTGGTGTTGTTTATCTTGACTTTAGCAAGACTTTTGACACCATCTCCCATGACATCCGTAACATATTTTTCCTTCTTCTCTAATGTAATTTCTTCTCCCTCTTTTAAAGATACATATATTGATGTGCTGAGATTTTATCCACAAATTGCAGAAATTGTTTCCTGTCAAAGTGATTTTGCCTATTTTGTTCAGATTAACCTCTTGCCCTCAAAACTGACTATTAATCTATGAACATATTAATACTGGAAATTGACAGACATGATAGACTATATGTTTATTTTGCCATAGCTTCAGTGTGGCTTTTAGCTCATATTTATAGTTGTTGTTAGCACATGGAACACATGCCAGAAGATCTGAGAATTAGGATGGTGTAATAAAGTTGACAACAAAGATAATCAAGAAAACAGATATTTTTCAGCCGTAATTAGCATACTATGAGCTTGCCAATAAAACTGAAAGTCAGAGCAACACTGACATATCATAAGAACTACTGATACTGAAACTTCAATAAGACAGCAGCAATGTTTTAAATAATACCCCAGAAATTTTTTAACGAATATCTGTGCTTTTGTCTGTAAAAGTAAAAGCTGCATTAAATTTGATAATTAAGGAAGCATCTTCTATGTACAAACACTACAGTCATTTGTTTTGTATCATAAAAGCTGGCTTGTACTGTTTCATATCACAGATGTTGTCTTCATATAATGATCCCACATGCCACATTATGCAGATGACTTTGTTACACTTAACACACTGACTGAACCATGCACATCTCAGAAAACCTCAGAAGAAACACTTTTTTTCATTTGGAAGCTTCTGAAAGTGACATTATAATCAATGGAGTGAAAAATATGGAGGAAGCAAAGAAAATTGGAAAGTTTTAAGAGGTTGCTGCTTTTGAGATAGTAGAAAATAGTCTAGCTCTCCTGACCTTTATCTTAAAAGTTATAAGGAGATCAGCAGTGTGGAAAAGCAGAGAGAGCAACCAGAGATGACTTTAGGTGACAGACAAGAGATAGAAGCAATAATTGGAATCAGTAATGGACCTGGTAACAGGGGAAGGATTCTACGGAACAGCAGAATTTTTGATACAAAAACACACCGGTATTTGTGTTTGGTTTTGCAAATGGGTGTCCAAGATATTTCCACTTGTTTCACCAAGACTAGATCAGTCACCTGTGCAATTAAGTGATAGCTTGGGGAAAGAAAATGTGGTACAATGGAAGAAAGTCAGGAATCTTTATTCTAGCAAATATCAAATTTCAATTGAAAATTGAAATTGAAAATTGAAACTGAACCTTCAAATATCAGATATGTTGGCTCTTAGAAAGGAGTGGAATATAGTGAAAGGAACATAGTCACATTCTAGCTTCCATCTCTATAATTTTTCAATAATTTATATAATTCATATAAATTATCATCAACAATTTATATACTCTGTAATCCTGTTAAAAAGCACCACATTTTTACTCTGTTAACCATTACAAGCACACAGTCTATTAGGCATCTGAAAGCCAACTTGAATATATAGTCAACAACTAAAGTTACAATTCTTCATAGCCTAGTTCATGTTATACTTTCAAATGCTTTTGCAGTGTGAGACCCCTGCTTTCAACATGTGACAGAGAAATATGCAGATGTAAGTAACTGAAACAAAAATGTCCAATAAGATTTAAAAACCAACAGCACTGTGCTTTTTGCATTTCTTGGTCAGTGCACTTTTGAAACTGTAACGTTCAGTAAGGAGGTCTTAGGTGTACAAAGAATTTGGAGTATCTGTCTTTTATTGGACAAACAGAAAAGCTTAGAAAGATGAATCAGATTTACACAATAATTTTTTGGAGTAGAACTACAATTCTGGCTCTTATGAGAGATAACTGAGGCATTTAGCAAATAAAAATGAATGGTAGCCATCTCATACCACTCACGCTGCTCAATAGGGTGTATGTCTAGTATATTGATGGTATTATAGGATGTGGCCATGGCCCTAAGTAAACTCTGTCCAGTTCAGACAACAGGTCTGCCCAGCCCTGCAACCTCCATGGAATTTTTGTGCATGTATAACAAGATGGTAAAAGAGATGACAAAAATTTTACTGCTTAAAGTACATTTCTGACTAAGAAATTATGTAGCAGGTTCTCAGTTCTGAAAAATTAAGAAAGAAGATTAAGTTAAACTAAAGTTATAAAAACGGAAGTTCAAGTTAAAATGTGCATAGTGTCAAGCTTCAAAGCATTAAGGTTTTTTTTTTACTAATAACATACAAGAGTGCAAGCATTTCTATGAAATGCAGTGTGACTACTTGAGGCACAAAACTGAGGTTGATTTTTCTTTAGACCTGAAAAACATGTTCTGCATGAGAATCAGCCTGATGCTCATAAGACATAGAGCTGAATACCTTAGGCCTGCCTGAGGTAGCTAAAATTTTATCATTTTGGAAAATTCATCTGTTATGTATATTTTTGTTAGCACATTATATTACAGCAAGTCCCAGAGAATGTGATAAATACATTGAAGTAACTCAGGATAGTCACAGCCTGGAGACCATCAGATCATTCTGAAACCTAGCCTTGATAATCAGGGAATTCCTTGCTTTTTAGCAATCAGTAGGCTGGACTCCATTCAGGTCAAAGCTCAGTTGGTAATGAAATAAGAGTTTATTTCAATTATACTTTTAATTTCAATTTGCTGTTACTTCTTCTGCGCATTTCTTCTGCCATCACTGCAGCTACTGAAGTACAAAAACACCTGAAATACTGCTCAGTTTAGGCTGAAGTTGTCGTTTTCACTGGAAAGCTGAACACCAAGACGGACAAAGTGTTCTGTTCCAAACAGGGGCCTAAATCCCACAGGCTTCTACTTTCAAGTGCCCTGAAAAGGTACAGCATCTCGAAAGAAGAATGTAAGACTGCTATTCTTATTACTCTGTTCTACCCTAGACTAGTTTTTATGCTGTCAGTTCTACTTGGGTTCATAAAGGGAAATAATGTGGGAAAGAAATGAGAAATTAAGAACAGGTTATAGCAAAAAGCCAAAGGCATCAGAGTGGTAGTGTTATAAACCGTTGTGTCCATGACCAGGCCATCATTTTATTTAAGCACAAAAATATCTGTCCATAACAGTCTTATGAGTCATTGCTTGTAATTATTTAACTAACCAGTTAACTTCCTTTATAACTTATTTTGAGACTGCTTTCCTATTATTGCAAGTTCTTTTATCTATATGGGTGCATCTGCTTTTATAAATGATCAAGAAGTAAGAAATCAACTTCAAAAGCAGATATGCAGCTCATTTAAACTTTGCGCTTACTTTGCAAGAATGATTTTATTGTGCAGCGCGCATCGGTGAAGGAGATGTCATTTCTTTCTATCCTAAAATTAACAATTTAAGTCTGAGAAATCCAAGAAGCTGATGTTTACAGAGAATTTAATCTGAAGAATCCAGTACTCAAAATTCAAAAGAACATACTGCTATGGCATTGCCTCAGTCATATGGTAGACAATGCCACAAAGCAAGTGGGGTATGGTAAAATCCCCTTGGAGGTTTTCAAGATTCATCTGAACAAAGCCATGGCTGATCTGACCTTGTATTGGCAGAAGCCTTGCTGCAAGTCAGAAATTAGACAAACCACTTCCACTGGTCTCTTCTAACCATACAATGTCTGTGATTCAGTGAAATATGCCTGAGCACTGTCAGCTGCTGCTGACATTGGTGCTATCCAGGAAAAGAAATGAACACTGGCAGTGATTGGAAGGAGCCCAAGGGTGGGAATAGGATATCCAATGCTTCAAATATCTCTCCATATTTTAATTGTCTTGCTATAGCTCAGATTTCCTGTCTTATTAAATCAGAGAGGAAAATGCCTGCAATTAGTAAGTTCTTAACTCAATTACCAAATCCAACAGAAACAAAGTAATTTTCCTTTGGAGTACAGAGCTGCCTATAGCCCATTGCCCAGCTGTTGATGCTTTGGTTAAAGGAAAGTTAAAAATGTGTTTTTGTGGTACTGAACAGGAAACTAGTCTTTAACTTCTTGTCTTCCAACCTACTATTGCAGGATAAAAACCATGGGAAATATAATTTGAACTATAGCATATTTTGGATTGAATTTTCAGTAGGGTCTTCTGATCAAAACTTTGAGTTTTATACAGGTATTAATCAACTTCAGCCCAGCAACAGCAAAAATCCTTTTGGAAAACTTGATAACACACACTATATACACCGGGATGATTTTTATAGAACTAAAGTGATGTTTAAAAATATGTTCAACTCTTCTGTTCTGGCGGAGACTGATACTTCCTTACCTAAATTTACCTTAGCTACTGTTGAAAAGCAGAGACTGCAGCCATTCAGGAATGCTTAATACTCCAGACAACCAGCAAAGCAGAACTACTGACAGCATTGCCACTTTTAGAACAACCTTTATAAAAAGGGATGCCTGTTAATACTTTCAGTACCTGATGTACCCAATGAAATGCAAATGTTCTGGTTTCTGGGCTCCTCTGCCTGTCAGCCATGACCTTTAAAGGTGAAATTTAAATCAACACTGTTTTTCAGTAAAATTGTCATTATCTTACATTATCCTAAAAGATCAAGAACTGTTACTTCTCCTAGTTTATGGAAGTGTAGCTTGTCACATAGAAACATTACATGAGATGATGCAGGAAAGAACAAATGTTTAAAGTGGGATCCAAAGCCTACTGAAGTCAACAGAAGCATCTAGAAACATTTTTACTTGTGTGCCTAATTTACATACAACTGACCTTTATTTTCTGACAAATGTTGTATCTGTAAACGTAGACCACACAGTTTAGCTAGTCATGGGTACAGCTATGGATAGCCTCTAGGTACTAGTGATAATTACACCTGCAAATAGTTCTACAGTGACCATTCACAAGCACCTTTGAAAGGTAACCTATATATGACTTAACAAAGGACAAACAGAAAAAAATTAAAGACATGAGCAGGTCTGGAGGACTGAGGTTCTTTTTCCCCATTTTATCCATTGACGTCTTTGTCCAGTGAATTTGTCGAGGCATAGGTACTGGAAGCCCCGTTGATAATCTCTGCAAAAATTTCTTCTTTCAACAAAAAAGGTTTCCCAATAATCAAGGTTTGTGTGTAAAGCCCATCACATCTTCCTACACACCTCACCACCAGAACAGTGCCCACATTACCTCCTCACTTTGTACATAATTTAACCACATCTTAGATCTGAAAGCAATGATATAAGAGCACGCACAGTTCTGTATTGTCCACAGTTTGACTATTTTCTGCTTTAAAGGATCAGGTGTCTCAGGCATTTTCTTGGCATTACTTCTGAATTCAACAGACTCTTCTTAGGAGCCCATCTTGTTATTTATTTTGCAAAATTCAAAGTATCTTTAAGTGTGAAAAGGGTTATGATTACTGTCCATAAATATGTCAACAGAACTGCAAACTCTGGGAGGAAAAATAACCTATTTAAGCTAAAGGACATTTTTTGGCACAGGAACAAAAGGTTCTCTGTTGATGAATAAATCTATGCTTGATTCAAGAGATTTAATTCTACTTGAGAAGTGAATTAACAGCTTTTTAAGTGACACAAGGGAGAAAACATATAATTGGTATTAAAACTGGAGTTTCTATCAGTGTATGAAAGAAAGCAGGTAGTGTGGCCATTTGTAGCAGCAGGAAGCTAGTCTCAGTGAGCCAAGTGACCCCTTCCTAGTATATGTTCCTATGCATTTTGACAATAAAGTTCTGCAAGAAAACTTGAGCCACTGGAGTATTAGCACTGTAAAACTTGGAAAGCTCTTCATAATGGATAACTTATTTATATTACTTTTTAACCCAGTGAAAACTGCTTTATTACACAGAATTTCATCTCACAGTAAAAATATTCTCTTCCAGTGTTTTGCACCCCAACTGACATTAAACAACACTTGTAGAAACAAGACGGGATTATTTTTCCTTAGAGTAAATCTGTTCATATGAAATGTGTATTAAAACCACACACATGCATCACTGAAGACAAACATTTTAGAGGAGAAAAAAGTATACATTTGATTTCAACATTTTGTGGTAAACATCTTCCCTAAACACAACAAGAATTGTTTCCAGTTACCAGGTGGCGTTGGGTTATGGACATACCACTGCAAACTGCCTGGGGAACAACCTGGGGTGGAACTTCAAATCAAATTTGCTTATCAGCCTTGTGTTTCAACAGCGTGCTGCTTCTACTTGATTGATTTGACTAATTTAATTTTGGGCAAGTCCTTCTCTCCAGTGATAATCTGATACTATCTTTATCCAGGAATTTTAAGTAGAAAAATGTGGCTGATGCTTTACATTTTACTCTGCCTTTCAAATTCTTTGACCTATCTGCTACTTACTGTTCAGGAATGCCCTGCCTGAGAACTTGCAGAGCACAGGACCTTTTCCTTTCAGATGCATACATCACCCCTGGTTGCTTTAACTACTTAAGAGCTCTTCATTTTTTATATTGTGCCGTTAGATATAAGAAACCCTTTAAGATGTGCTACACAAAGTTTAGCGATTGCTCATGTGGTACAACTTTTTGGAAGTATGCTTTAAAAAAAGGATGCTGCAGTATGACCAGGATAGACATATGTACATGATACTGTTGTCTACAGCTGCGGTTTCCTCACACAGGATGTTGGAATTTGGCAGTGCTGTGATCACTACTAAACACTGTAATCTTGCAAGTCATTCTGTTAATTCACAGCACCAGAGCTCCTGCTGAATCCTTTCTATACTATTAGACTTTGTACTGTTGGGTGTAATAAACAAATCAAAGAGAAGTTGTACATTTGATCTGTGAGGTATTTTAAGTCAATATAAGCCTCCAAGCAGTGGAGTTAATTCAACACTTGTAAACAGTTGATCAGACAGGACCTTATTAGCTGAGGTCAGGGTAAGAACCACTATGTGATTTCTAGGATGCTCTTGCTTTCATTCTCTTTGCAACAAACAGAATGCCACTGATGGGAAGGAAAAATAGGTGATTACAAGAGAAGTTGACACAGAGTGAGAAGTTTTGAGAGATCATCTGAGAGGCTCTTTGAAAGCTAAAGTTTACTTCAAATTTTTTACTTGATTGCCCAATATTTTCTGTCTTAAAACTAAGATAACTTTTGCTCATGGACTTTGCAATACTGATGCATTCTTAACACATTGTCTTTGTCTGCTATGCTAAAGAACACACTGGCTCTACTTAAATCACTGATTGCTTCCACCTATTACACTCCACTGGAGCAATTAATTAGGTTCTATGAATTTCACTTACAAATGCTTATAGTTGGTTCCAAACTGCACTAAAGGAAGCAATATTTTGTGGGCAGGAACTTGATGTCACTAAAGACTCTCCTTATTTAATCTTTTCTTGATTTGCTTTTCAACTAAATTAGCTGAAAGTTAGTTGGCATAATCACATGTAAGGACATGAGGGTATCATGAGTCTTTTTCCTGTGTGAGTCTACGAGATGCTAGCAGCTGTACCACAGCTAATTTTACAGTAGGTAGAGTTTAATACCAAATGCAGTATCTGTAGGTCATTACTCTTATAAAGAAAGCATATATTTCTTGATCATTTGAGAATATTGGAGAAGTAACCTTTTATTGGTATGTGGCACTACTGAGAGAGCAAAAAGAAGTACTAAATAGCATAAGAAATTGACCATTTTGATATCCAGCTTCCTGATACCTGAATAACTAAGCCTCAAGTTCTGAATTTCAGTTCATGAGAGAACATGGCCACTATTAGTCCACACAGATTATGGAATTAATGTCTTTACTCACAGTTGCTCTGGCCTGTGTTTCTTATGCAGGGACACAACTGGTTTCTTTCTTCAGGCTGCTATGCAGAAGTTTCTGTGGCACCCACTGGAGCAGCAGTTCCTGGGAGCAGCTATGCTTAGGAGACAGATGTTTCCAGACCAGCGAGACGAAGGACGAGACAGGGTAGGAAAGACCTAGCCAACTAGGAGCCTTCTGCAGAACAAAGGGCCTCCAGGCTGTGGAGGAGAGCGCACACATCACCCCAAGATGGCAGACAAGAGGTGGGGTGGGGATTTGAACCATCCGGTATAGTCTCTGAACTGGCCTTAGAGAAGACCTGACAGAAAAAAACATTGGAATTTAAAGGTCCCTTTGGAGAGCCTCATTTTAGGCAAAACAACAGCCTGGACAGCCCAGTCCAAACATTCAACATGACCTAAGGTCCCACCACAGTGCCTGTGAAGAAATACAGCCTGCATGACTGTAACCTTCTCTGCACCATGAGAAAATATTCATGTGATAAGCCTACAAGCAGGTTCCCTAAAACACAATAATGTTGCTGCTTACATCTTCACTTGTCTTTCCTTGTTCAAAGAACTTGGCCAATGTTCCCTAATGCATCTGGGAGTTCAGCTCTGTACAGGAAAGCGTTACTAGCGCCCACACCTTCCTTGTTCAGTATACGTGGCACATGTATTTTCAAAGTAAATAAATGCTGTTGCAAGTCAATGACCATTTCTACATCATTGCAGAGTTAATTCATCTAGGGAAAAACACATCAGCCACACAAGCTATGAAGCACTAGCACAGCAGGTAACTAGCATGCTTGTCTAAACTGTGTTGTATAGGTGTGAGGAAAGTGTCATTTTTGTCTCCTGCAGATGCCGTGTTCAGCCATCATTTCACTTACTGTGGTTAATTTACTGAGAAAAAAACCAGTATTTTATGTTGCTGTAAAAAATAGCTCTTGTTATTTTTCTAAGCGCTCAGACACGAGGACTGTTTCCCTCATGATTTCATAGTGTTATAGTGCATCACCCAGTGGGACTGGTTTTGCCCCTTTTCCCCTGCTCTGAAATCCCTGCCCTTTTAGCTGTTAAACAGAAGGAAAAGACTAAGAGGCAAAGGAACAATCTACTCAGAATTTGATTAATGATAGTTCTATTTGCCTCACACATGGCCAAGAACCAGTCGCACACAGAGC
This sequence comes from Phalacrocorax carbo, assembly GCF_963921805.1. NCBI lineage: Eukaryota > Metazoa > Chordata > Aves > Suliformes > Phalacrocoracidae > Phalacrocorax > Phalacrocorax carbo. Next base: position 78,659,918 of record NC_087514.1, on the reverse strand, counting down.
ACATTTAACGTCTGGCTGAGAAAGTGTTCATTTACATTTATTCCATTTAGGCCATCCTTCATGTCAGCAGTGTGCCTCTGTTGTGATTGAAATGCCAGGCTTTAATATAGCAGTATTAACATGTTGAGTGTGGGGAGGGGAGAATAGCATGCTTTATCATATAGTCTCATTTTTGTTTGTTTATGATTTCAATATTCATGATGGGCTGACAAGTTTATGAGTTCAATTCTGTGGATGAAAAATATGAAAAGGGCTTGTGGGAACATAGATCCTGAAAAGATTTCACTTTCAAATTTTGCAGGCACAACTTATATTCATCAACACCCCCATATAAATGATCAACCTTTAAAGCCCACAGGGGTGGTTTCAAGCTTCACTCTATTGTAACAACATGTCAGCCAGAGAGTCGTTAGTGGGCAGATAAAAGTGATGCAATTAGTTATATCTGAAGGTCTCAGGACTGAAAGGTATGAAATAAAAATCGTAAATGCTACAGCTGGAGTTATCGAGACTAGAATTTGCTGTCATTCAGAAGTACAAGGTGAAAATGGAGAATGTGATAACATGATAAATGGAACTGATCATATCTGTGACAGTCTTTTGATCTTCAAAAGCCCAGTGGTCTTGAATTTTGCTGATAAAGCTTGCTATAATTACTTCATGTCGTTCAAACTCTATGCAGCACAAGACAGGAGAAGACTGCAGGTGATATTATGGAAAACAAGGACTTGTGAGCTTTCTGATCATCTCTGCATCCAAGGTGAGAGGAAAAAACAAGCTGCAACCGATGGGATTTGCACTGACAAGTAGGTTTTTACTGTTTCTCATGATCCCGGGATTTCTTGAACTTTCAAGCAGCTTTTGGAAATAAGGCTCATGTATCTTTTAGACACACCACCTTTCAGAGAGATTTAACTTCTCCAGTTCAGTGAGGGAAATACAAATTCTCCAGTACTAAGTAAGTTCTACTTCAAGTTTTTAAGTCCTGTGTTGATTTGCTACAGTGGTTTGACCTGTATCTTCTAATCTTTATTTGTTGAAGTATGACTTTAAACTGGTGGTTAGGGTAAGCCGGAGCACATGAAAACAGTCCCTTCTCCACAAAAAGCTAAAGCAGGGATTTCTGTGACAACTGTGATCACCAGACCTGCTCAGCAGCCCTGTAAACCTGGCCTGCTTTACTGCCTGTTTGTACAGGGCAGTCAGATACTGTTGGCTACAGAGGGGAGTGAGGGAAGATGGGCTGACCTGAGAAACCTAAGAGGGGGTGCCTGGAGCATCAGGATCCCAGCTCACGCAACATCACCTGGACCCTTTAAGGATCCAGAAAGGGCTGACTGAAATGGGATCAAACAAAGTGACACAGGGGCTCCTCCATCTCTTGGGTGAAAGGCACTGTGCTGGGAGGCCAGCAGTTCCCACTTTCCTATGGGTTACCTCCTGCCAGAGAGTAAGAAGCATCCTGCATGTACAAAACTCTCACCAAAAAGGAAGGAAGGAAGGAGAACTGGAGTGTTAACCTGGAACCCCACCCCATAGGGTCAGGTGGACCTGGGGTAACTACAAATAACTACAATGTAGTATATAATTTCAAGGGTAGACCAAACTATCTAAAGAAAATTATTTCTAGCAGATGATGGGGAATTGAAGTCAGAATGAGTGAATGCACCTGATTGCTATATGCTAGCAGAAAAAGGTTTCAAGATCATCTGAATTCCAGCAGACAGTAAGGAAAAAGGATAAAATCCAAATCCTGTATCTAAATTTCATTCTACATGTTCTTGATCCATTTATTTCTAATGGGAATTTTGAGAGAGAAAGATTCTCAAAATGCAGAGCTTCTGTGAGTTAGAAGCCTACCAGAAGTACTGTCTCAAGGAGTTTTTTCATCAGCCTACAGCAAAGAAAAATGAACTTACACGCTTCCAGTAAATGATAACACATCTTTCCTGTGACTAATACAGAGAGGGAAGAAAGAGCAAACACAGCAGCACTGCTGTTGTTTATTCCCAGCAGCAGCAGTAGCCAGGTTTTTCGGAGGCAAACAAGAACAGTGATCCTTGAAGAGCTGATTAAACAAACCCTTAGTATCTAGGGAACCTCTGGAAAACATGGATTCTGGAACTAACAATTCATGTGGGGAAAAAAAAGAATATTTCTTCCTGTGTTCATCTTAAACCAAACTGTAATAAATTTTACAGACTCTGCTGCAATGATGGTCACTTTGTTTGGCAAAGGTATAGAAGACAGAATGGCTCTGGCAGAAGAATAAGTGTGTGGAATGTCTGCACTTATTAAAGGAGCCTGTCTTCTAACTAATTAGAATTCCATGAAGTAAAATAATAGCATACATGCAAGTTGTCTACGTGCATTCATTAATCATAGGCGAAGACTGCAGAGGACTTCCTTCCTAAGGCACAGGGTAGCATTAAAAGATGCGCAGAAGTCCATCAAGGCCAGTCAGGCTTGTGATAATTGGAAATCCAGTCATGAGAGTCAACTTAGTGCTTGGCCTACAAGGAATCTGTGAGATTACGAATGTGTGCCTCTGTGCATGTCACATGGAGAACAAGCATCTTTTCCTCCTGAAAATAGCATAGATTTCACAAGGATAGTGACTAAAAGGGATTTTGTTTTAAAGAGAAAGGTAAATTCATGTTGGAAGATTATTGAAAGAAATTATGTTGTAAGTAGGATAAATGTGAAAAACTAAAAAAGGGATTTTCTCAAAAAAAAATTTTCTATGTTAACATAAATAGGAAATTAGATTTTACAGAATAAATCTGTAAAAATCACTTAATATGAGGGTTTATCCCTGAACTAGAGCATCAAAAAAAGGGGAAACTATTTGTTGTTTTTAGTCAAAATATGAAGGCATACCTTATTTATTAGCCTGAATACTGCTACACCAGTATTGTAGCCCTTCTACTAACAGGAAGATTAGAACTGGGATTAGCTCTCAATTGCTTCCTCAGAATTAGCTAACCAAATAGATACAGCAGGCACTATTCAAAATTATTTCAGAATAGTTCAGAACTACGATTCAGTACAAAGGTTCTCTATATAATCTGAAATTAAATTATTAATGTGTGGTTTTTCAGGCATTGCAGTATCTACTGGAATGTTAACTAGCACCATCCCTCACTGCAGTCAAAATCACTTCTGTACAAGCTAAAAAACAGCTACATAATACCAAATCGACCAGAGGAGTACACTGTATGCTCAGATTTGGATGGATGTCATTCTGGAAACCTTATGTCAGAAAATGTTTCATTTTATCTGAAGGCTGTGAAGTTTGTAGAAAGCCCTTAGCTTGTTTGAACTTATCCAGTTTGACTGGCTAGAAACACCTAATCTTCAAATGCTGGGCTTATCAAATGCATATCTATATATGCATAAATACATAAATTACACAAATAATACACTAAATATTTACATATATCTTTATTTTTATTTGAACCTGAGTTTTCCTGTGACACAGGGATATGTGGGAAATATGTAAATGTTTATTCAAGGAATTTTTAAACTGATGACGTATTTATCAGCTTTGCTTTCTTCTACATCTAAAACAAGCTTTTGCTGCAATTCATCTGTAACAATTTCAGACCACAGGTCCTGTAAGAATACTTTTTAGTGTGATGCTCCAAAACTTGTTGTATCATCAGGAGCCACCAGAGGACACTTACAGAAAATGCCTAAGAAGAAAATCTTTTATCAATAGTTCCTTTTAATAGATTTCATGTATCAATAGGAAAGTGTGTTCATACCTGACTGTCTTAATGGGAATTATTTTCAAAGATTTTGCCTAATAATTATCTACCCACAAAGGAAACATTTAAAACATCAAACATTGTAAGGAAAAAGAAAAGGCACTGCATTTTTCTGTTCCGATTGCCTCGGGGTAAGGCAGGGAAGGGTTTGTCCAAGCTTCAGCAAGTTGCACTAAGCTATGGCAGCTGTTTCACAGATTTCTAACTCAACTTCCAGGTCAGCATAAGTCCATTCAAACATAAAAATGAAGATATAAAACTTCTCTTCCACTGAGAAGAAACAGCAGCTCTTGAGATAATGATGAGAGAGAACAAGCTGAGGCAAGGCAGGAGGACCCCTTAGGAAGTAAGAACTGCAGGATAAAGTGTAGCTGAGTGAATAAACCGTGAACAAGAGGATGGAAAGCTGGAATAACAACATGAACTGTTGGCCAGACGCCCCAAGTGTCTGTCTGATGCCAAATGTCTGAATCTTCTGAGAGTCCCCAATACAGAATCACAGCCAATGCAGCTATCGCCTGTTTGGACTTGACTGCAAATTCCCATCTGCTTTATTAAGCTGCTCTCATTTGATCTTTAGCCACATACATCTCTGCAGTTTACCACAAATGGAAGACTTTCCATCTTGCCAATGCCAATTAATGTTGCCTGCCAGGGCTGACAACTGGGAATTATATGGACACGAACACATTCAGAAAACCAGCAGATGGGACAAAACTGCTCACAGTTTTGACATTAATACTAACAATACCTGGGTAAGAACAATGCAATGCTTACAGTAACATTATGTTAGCATTTCAGTGATTGGATAGTGGAACACAGTATCTTAAAATACCAGAGATCTATAACATATCTGAAAGACTGCAGAATCTGAACCTCAAAATAAATCAGGCAGCCAGAACTGGAAAATTAGAATGTGCTTTGTAATAACTCAGTTCAACATAGTGGGACAGAGCGTACCCTCAGCAAGTTTGCTGATAATACAAAACTGGGAGGAGTGGCTGATACACCAGAAGGCTGTGCTGCCATCCAATGAGACCTGGACAGGCTGGAGAGCTGGGCCAAGGGGAACCTCATGAAATTCAACAAGAGCAAGTGCAAGGTCCTGCACCTGGGGAGGAACAGCTCCATGCACCGGTACAGGTTGCGGGTTGACCTGCTGGAAAGCAGCTCTGCGGAGAAGGACATGGGAGTGCTGGTGGACAGCAAGCTGACCATGGGCCAGCGCTGTGCTTTTGTGGCCATGAAGGCCAACGGTATCCTGGGTGCAATAAAAGAAGTGTGGCCAGCAGGTTGAGGAGGATTATGCTACCCCTCCACTCTGCCCTAGTGAGGCCACATCTAGAATACTGCATCCAGTTTTGGGCTCCCCAGTTCAAGAGAGGCAGGGAGCTACTGGAGAGAGTCCAGCAGAGAGCTAGGAAGATGATCAGGGGACTGGAGCATCTCCCTTATGAGGAAAGGCTGAGACACCTGCGTTTGTTGAGCCTGGAGAAGACTGAGGGGGGATCTTATCAATACTTATAGATATCTAAAGGGTGGGTGTCAAGAGGATGGGGCCAGACTCTCTTCAGTGGTGCCCAATGACAGGACCAGGGGCAATGGGCACAAGTTGGAACACAGGAAGTTCCACCTGAATATGAGAAAAAACGTCTTTCCTGTGAGGGTGCCAGAGCAGGGGCACAGGCTGCCCAGGGAGGCTGTGGAGTCTCCTTCCCTGGAGACATTCAAAACCCCACTAGATGCGTTCCTGTGCCCCCTGCTCTAGGTGTGCCTGCTCAAGCAAGGGGGTTGGACAAGATGATCTCCAGAGGTCCCTTCCAACCCCTACCCTTCTGCGATTCTGTGATCTGCGATTATGTTGTATTTTAATCTGGCAGGCAGCTATACACCAACACAGCCCTTTTGTCACTCCCTCTGCCCAGTGGAATGGGGGAGAGAATTGGCAAAAAATTAAAATTAGTGGGTTGAGATAAAGGCAGTTTAATAGGACAGAAAAAGAAGAGGAAAAATAATAATAATAGTAATAATAATTATTATTATAAAAGAATATGCAAAACAAGTGATGCACAATACAATTGCTCACCACCTGCTGACTGATGCCCAGTGAGCTCCTGAGCAGTGGTCACCGCCCCCCCAGCCAACTCCCCCCAGTTTATATACTGAGAATGATGCCATATGGTATGGAACATCCTTTTGACCAGCTGGGGCCAGCTGTCCCAGCTGTGTTCCCTCCCGGCTTCTTGTGCACCTGGCAGAGCATGGGACCTGAAAAGTCCCTGACTTAGTGTGAGCACTACTTAGGAGCAACTAAAATGTCAATGTGTTATCAACACTATTCTAGCACTAAATCCAAAACACAGCTACTAGAAAGAAAATTAACTCTATCCCAACTGAAAACAGGAGAGGTTATTTGAAGAATTGGTAGGTTAAATAATTGTACACTAATGCTCTTGCTGTCTATAAAAGTACCCCAAGCCAACTACAGTTGAACTTTCTGGACTGCATGAAACTCTGCACAGACCTCTTTAGCCTTTGGGTTTTCACTCTGTCACCACTCAGGTGTGGGTTTTGTCTGGTCACTGTTCCTCCCAGTAGTTGCTCCCGGTGAACTGCAGGCTGTCGTTCTCTGCCTCTGCCCCCAAAACTGTGGGCTCCGAGACCCCTCCAGGAACAGCCTCAGCTTCTCCCAGGAGAAAGGGCAATCTGCCCTGGAGGGTCTGACCCACTTATTTGCTTTTTGAAGGAACATAGCACACAAACTGAAAACAAACCAAATGAATGGATGCTCTCCATTGCACCCTGCAATCCCTTGGATATAACTTGCATTGTGGTCTAATATAAACAATCCCTGTAGTTCTCTATTCTTCATGTATACAAAGAGCCCTTTAAAAAAAAAATTGCTATGTTTTCTGCCTTACAGCAAAGCCATCTAAGAAAAAGTCTTAGACCTCAGAATGTAACAACTATTTCTTGAGATGGATGATTTGTCTGAAATGAATAATTTCTCCACTGTCAATAATCTATACAATAAACTGGCTGAGTCGTATTGCCTTATTTTCATCATATGCGTCTGATAATTTTTTTCTATTTCTGACTTGGAATGTTATCTTTTGAAAAGGTAGTGCACTCCTGAAAGCAAATAAAATGCACGTAGCAAAGCTTAAAACAAAAATCAAACCCATTTTATATATTTAAGTAATGGATTTTTGAATCAAATATGCTGTAAACACACTGCTTATCTTTCTGTACAGAATTCCTATCCATGGTCTTTGAGAGACCTGAAAGAAGGAAAATTTAGTAGGATCTAGAGATAGAGCAGCCTGAAGGGAATCAGTTGTTTCACCAGCAGCACATTACTGCCTCGAAATTTATTTTAGTTAAACACTAGAACAACCACAAAAACTTTGCAGAGTGTTATGCTTAAGAACTGAATTTTTTAGAACTGGAGATGAAGTTGGTCAGGGAGTGGGGAGGAAGAGTCCACTCACATAGCTATGAAACTGTCTCAGATGACTTTCCCCTCCCCACAATTTTTCTTTATTTCAACTTTAACAAAGGTTCATTTCATCAAAATTCATTTTGACAGGCTCTTAGTAATAGCACTAACAAGTACACTGAAGTGCATCAATTCCAGTGAAAGCCTCTTGGATTCCAGCACATCCTAGTTATTCCAAGGAATTGCGAGCAAACACTCGGTCTCATTGGCACAGCACACAGCATCTCCCAGCAGAGCCATCACCCCTCCAGTTTGACGACAACCTTTCTAGGATTAGGAAAGAATCACTGAGGACTGCACCTTAAATGGTGTTTCTGTTCTCCAAGCTGCCTTGGTTTTCACTGCTGCCTATAATGTCTCCCATTGCAAGCCTCAGTCAAGCATCATGTACAGCAGGATACATGAGTTATGAGAAGACATGCAAGATGTGTTGAGGGGTTGGGGGGGGCAGTTCTGAGTACAGGATCCATCACAGACAATAACCTGGGGAGACCTGGAACAGCAGACAAGGTTGCCAGAGCTCAAGGCCTACAAGAAGGGTGGATGGTGTTGGAAGAAGAAGAGTCATGTGAGAACAGGTTATCAGGGAGTAACAGGAGGACTGTAATAACACAGGAAACAAAAAAAAAAATGAAGAAACATGGAGATAAATACAGAATAAAGCTAGAATGAACTCTTTTGAGAGTGCAAAACCATGAAATATAGGAAAAATGGACATTTCAGATAGAAGTAGAAAGTTCATGTCAAAGGGTTAAACCTAATAAAATTTGTTGTGATTTAAACTATTTCTGCAGCTTCCTTGCAAACTTATCTCTCAGTCCCAAAGACCACATGGCCAGTGAAAGGACACAATGTGCAACATGGATCCTCATGCTGGTTCAGTAGGTGTTCTGTTTGATCCTGGGGCTGTTTCAGCTCCTACCAATGAAAGTTCCTGCTTCCAAAGTTCAGGCTGCCACCTTAAATCCTTCTGCTTTATTGCTCCATGCTGAGTCTGTAGCCTGTCCCCTGCTACAGCTGCCAGAAACTCAGTCAAGATGTCTCCTCTGGAGGTCCTTGGTTACACAGAATTGGAGGAACTCCAGTGTTATCCATTCATTTGACAAAGTGCTACATACTTTTGATACAGAATCACAGAATCACAGAATGATAGGGGTTGGAAGGGACCTCTGGATACTTTCAATACTGTCTCCCACAGTATCTTCCTGGACAAAATGTCTAGCATACAGCTGGATAAAGACATAGCGCAATGGGTGAGCAATTGGCTGATGGGTTGGGCTCAAAGGGCCATAGTAAATGGGGTTACATCAGGCTGGCGGCCAGCCACTAGCAGAGTTCTCCAGCAATTCATCTTAGGATGTCTTCATAAATTACTTGGATGCAGGACTTGAAGCAATATTAATTAAGTTTGCTGATGACACAAAATTGGGAGAAGCTGTTGCCACCTTTGAGGGCAGAGGGCCCCTGCAGACTGAAGAGCTGGGCGGTCACTAATCATATGAAGTTTAACAAGGGCACATGTGGATTTTGCACCTTGAGCACGGCAACCATGGATGCACATACAGACTGTGGAACAAGAGGGTGGAGAGCAGCTCTGCAGAGAGGGATCTGGGGGTTCTGGTAGACAGTGAGTCTAACATGAGCCAACATTGTGTCCTGGCAGCCAAGAGGGCCAACTGTGTCCTGGGGTGCATCAAGCCCTGCATTGTGGCCAGTCGAGGGAGGTGATTGTCCCGCTCTGCTCTACGCTGGTGTGGCCTCACCTCGAGTGATGTGTGCAGTTTCGGTGCTACAGTATATTAGGGATATAGAGCTACTAAAGAGTGTCCAGAGGAGTGCCACGAAGTTGCTGAAGGGTTTAGATGGGAAGCCGTATGAGGAGTGGCTAAAGTCATTGGTTTGTTCAGCCTAGAGAAGAGGAGACTGAGGGGAGACATTCATCACGGTCTGCAGGTTCCTTACAAGGGGAGGAGGAGGGGCAGGCGCTGATCTCTTCTCTCTGGCAACCAATGATAGGACATGAGGGAATGGCAGGAAGATGTGCCAGGGAGGTTTAAGTTGGATATCAGGAAAAGGTTCTTCACCCAGAGGCTAGTGGAGCACTGGACCAGGCTCCCTGGGGAGGTAGTCATGTAGCCAAGCCTGACAATACTCAGACAACACCCTCAGACACATGGTGCAAATTTTGGGGTTGTCCTGTGCAGGAACAGGAGTTGGACTCAATGATCCTTGCAGGTCCCTTCCAACTCGGGACATTCTATGATTCTATGATACCATACACATCCACAATTCTTGCTTTCCTTCTACCACCTCCTGCAGTGGCAAAAAAAATCTCTCAGAAATGCAAAAAACTTTGACAATTAGAATCCCATGTGAGTCAAATGGTTTTTCTAGACCATGAACTCTCCCAACAGGTCAAGAAAAAAAGAGATTGTGACAGCTTTCGTAATGATCTTCAGCTACAACAGCCTGAAGTCTTGGATATTACGCCATTAAGAGCTGCAAGTTTTAAATCAGATTTATAAGTGTTTTGGTGTTCCTTCTACCATGACTTTGTATGCACAATCTTCTTCAGGAACCACAGGGTTCAAGTCCTGTCTTGTCAACAGTTGCAGTTGCACTAAGTGCTGCCAAATTTTGAAAATTATTTGACACTTTTCAACAGTCCGAGCCAGGTGGGTGATTGTCAGCTCTCCACATGGGTTGTCAGGGTGGAATATTAAACTAACCTGAGCATTTGTTTCTGGTCTGCTGTTGTCAGAATTGATTTGTTTGTGAAACTTCCCAATTCTCAGCCTGTATATTTAATACATTTCTCCAGTGAAGTGCTTTGAATGATCTGCTAAACAAACAGCCATAGGGATTTCTTTAGATTCAGGGAGGACAGCATGAATTCTCACTTTCTGGAGAAACTGGGTGAAACTTCAGTGATCATTACCAGCATTTGTGAATACAGAAACAAAGGACACAGGGATCTCACTTCATGTCAGATGCTAACTGTTCACCTTCAGGAGTCAGGAAAGCATATTCTACCCAAGTGTGAGATAGTATAATTGTCCAGAGCCTTTTTCTTACTTTTTTGGACGTTAGCTTTCGACAGCTACTGAATACAGAGGATGTGACCAGTCAAATTAAGTATTTTGAATTAACTTAAAGGTGAAATTATTTCCTTTCCTATTTTCTGTTTGAATTTGGAGAGCTTTCCCTGGGAAGTCAGAAATTACTTTTTGCGTATAAAACCATGCATCACTAGTGACACAAATACTATTTTATCCATGTTCACTAAGGAAAAAAGGTGTGGAATGTGAATCAGTTTCATTCTGAAGCTTCAGATTAAATTAGTGTAAGCAGATATTAGATCCCTTCCTTTCTGGAGGAATTTTATATAATTCTTAATAAACCTGTTAATCCTTGCAAAGTCGATTTTTGTCAATGGATACAATTTTAATGAAATGCATGTAAACCTTGTAGGCACTCTCTCCAAACTGGTGCACCAGTGACTCGTTTCAGCCTTTCACTCATTCCACACACTTACAGCATTTTCCTGGTCCAGGGGACAGCACTTTGTCCCTGATGAAGGGTTAAGGAAATGTTGCCAGTTCAGACACAAATCTATTTCACCAATATTTATGCGTGATTTAGTCTGACGAAGAAATGTTCTCTTCACTGTCATTCTCTTATTCTTATAGCCATCCTCTGAATAAATGATAGGAAATTAGAAATGACTGGTGTGTATGACTCTACAACACATTAATGCCTCCAGGACAAGTCACAGCAGGCCCACCTATTATTTTCCATTGAACATATGCAAAAAGAGGGATGATTTGTTGCTTCTAACACTATTCTTTGTGTTACTGTGGACCCAAAAGAGCCCACAGACCACTGTTCTAGCCACCGGGTAAATGTAGTAAAATTTATAGCACTTTCTGAAAAAGTTGTCATGCAATAACAAGGTAAATACAAAGTGGAGGAACTATCACTATCATGTTTATACAGCTTGGATTCTGAACCTACACAAGTCTCCAGAGGCCATATAAGCACTGTGTGGCAGAACCACAAACTAAAACAAATTTTCTGAGTCCTGTACAAAAGCCTTACTCACAAGGCCATTATTTCATGTTTTCTCTGTGCTCATCATCAACAGCTGTTGGCTTGCAAATACTGAAGGAACGTGCAATTTGCAAGTCACGATTTTCCTGACTGATGCTTATTAGCGAAAGACGATGCCTACAAAAGGTCAGATAAAATAATAAGTAAGTAAAGCATGTGATGACAGAAATAATCACTGGAGATAGAGAACTCTGGCATTGGACAGAAAATCCTACCAGTAAGTCACCCCATTAATAAAAATAAACATGTTGTACTTCGATAGTGTCTCTGTGTGTAGGGATAAGCTTATTCCAAAAAATAAATCATTCAAAAAAATTAAGAACTTAGATAAAAGGAGGAAGGCAACCAGATGCAAAATTACATGTGAGGGATTTTGTATTTTTAAATAGTAAATTCTCAGGCTAGGAAAATCTCTCGTGAAAGTACCAGGTAAACTAGACTGTCTCCAAAAATGAACAGAGATCTTATATGAAAAAAGAGGCATATGAGTAAAGCTAGCTTTATGGATTTCACTTATATACTAAATAAACAATACTTCAGCCTATCCTGCAACAGCTTCTACTTTTATACTGAGATCTCCATCTTCCTGTCCCTTTGGGGCGTCTTTCAGTTCATCACCTCTGGGCTAGATGTGAAAAAGTAGCACAGAAGAGCCAGTGCCCATGAAGTGAAGTATAACCAGCTTTAGTGATTTTCTCCAGGAAAATGAGAGAGACCAGGCTAAGAGAAACTTGAAAAAGTGTGGCATAAGGGGGGAGTATAAAAATGGAAATCTGAGAGCAGTTGAGTGCAGGTACCATTGTGCAGTGACTATCTATTAGACTGTAACTGAGGAGAGGGGCCACCAGTGTCCGGTGCTGATGACCTCATCTCTGGAGAGTTCTGTCAGAAGGACCTTTCAATGTCACAGCAACCATGTGCCCAGTGGGACCTGCCAGCCTGATGAAGAGACAAGGAGCCAGCCAAGGCAGATGCAAGCTGGGCTTTACCTGTTTTGTCACAGGCAACAGTACCCAGGCTGGCGCCCAGGACTTTGGAGCTCTCATGGATGAGGTAGTGAGAGCAGCAGTGATGGGAATTACACAAAAATAGGAAAATGCATTATTTCCCCCCAGATAGGTCTGACAAGAGCTTTGAGTTTATGTAGAAACAATTAGTGGAGGCTCTCATTTTTAGTGATACTTGAAAGCAAGAGGACATTTCAAGCTCTTCTTCTTTCATACTCTAGCTTCCTAGATTTAAGACATGCCAGATTTCAAATGGCTGAGATCCAAGTTTCTCATTTTACCTTTTCATAGGAGGGCAAGAGATGCTAAAGCAAGTACTGCATTGAATCTCCTCAGGATTTTCATTTAGTCCTATTGTTGACCAAATACAACTAAAGAGAGGCTAAAATGAGAAGGAAAATACACAGGAATAAAGAGTCTGTGATGTCTTCTGCAACATTATCTCAATCTCATAAATATTCACAAGATAGCAAGAGCAAGAAAGGCCATTTACAGCATTACAGAACTCTGGGTAACTAATGAGAAGTGACTTTGGGTATCACAGTGTTGATGACCTCCTCTTTGTAACGTGTTTGGCTAAGACTGACTGCTATCTCTGAAAGAAGTCAGTGTGGTGGGGTTTCAATGCATGGGGTCTTCCATTCTCAGAGAAAGGCTCAGTAACTATAGGATGCTTCTGATCAGCAGATGATGGGAGATAGTAGCAAGATAAATGGCATCTTTCCAGAAATGTAAGAACATATAAGGCATAGTTTTGCACAAATAGTTCAGTAACAGCCCGAGACAGAGAGCTCTGCTGTCTTTTTTCCATCACTCATCCTCTTGTGGTGTTTCTGATGCCTTTTCTGTCTATCATCCGTATTTTTGCTTCATATGCTTTTCCCCTTTTGCTCCATTTGTGCCCTTCTAATACTTCTGAAGCAATTCAGCTAACATTTTAGCACCTACACCATGCATAATCCAATGCAGACCTATGTGGTCTCTCTTGCTGTCCTGAGGCCCGACTCTCTGAAATAAATTAACTCAAAAAGAAATTCATAATGACTTTGCTGAAAGCTAGAAAGATGAAAAGACCCAAGTACCATACTGTGGGGAGAACTGAGTCCAAAATACTGGTGTTTCGCATCTCAGCAGTGGTTCCCAAATACTGATACTATGGTGACTTGCTGGAAGTCCCAGAAGTGAACACTTCTTTCTTCCCAGCTCTTTTTGTACCCTGCATCCAGGGGCGGTGCTTGTGCAAATGAAGGTGCAAGCACAATTTCATCCACCAGCTGCTGCCCACTGCCACCATAGCAATGACAATTTTTCCACAGACTTAACAGTGGGTAGTCAACCAAGTCCACAGGCACCTGGAAAGGGAGAGTGTGCTGGTTTGGGCTGGGATAGAGTTAATTTTCTTCACAGTAGCTAGTATGGGGCTGTGTTTTGGATTTGTGCTGAAAACAGTGTTTATAATAAAGGGATGTTTTAGTTACTGCTGAGCAGGGCTCACACGGAGTCAAGGCCCTTTCTGCTCCTCACCCCACCCCACCAGCGAGCAGGCTGGGGGGGGGGGCACAAGGAGCTGGGAGGGGACACAGCCAGGACAGCTGACCCCAGCTGACCCAAGGGATATCCCACACCATGTGATGTCGTGCTCAGCATGTAGAGCTGGGGGAAGAAGAAGGAAGGCGGGGACATTCACAGTCATGGCGTTTGTCTTCCCAAGTAACGGTTACGCGTGAGGGAGCCCTGCTTTCCTGGGGATGGCTGAACACCTGCCTGCCCATGGGAAGGAGTGAATGAATGCCTTGTTTTGGTTTGCTTGCATGTGCAGCTTTTGCTTTATTATTAAACTGTCTTTGCCTCAACCCAGGAGTTTTCTCACTTTTACTCTTCTGATTCTCTCTCCCATCCCACCAGGGGGGAAAGAGTGAGCAGCTGTGTGGTCTTAGCTGCCAGCTGGTGTTAAACTATGACAAAGAGAAAACAAGTATCAGAATTCATGAAGCTTTCCGCCTCCAGAAAAGTAATGGTTTTATCTATTTTTTTTCATGCTTATCATCCAGAAAGCCAGACTATAAACCTTGTACCACCAGCAGGTTACTCAAACTGATACCATGTCAGGTTTTTCTAGCACATAATGAAGAGATCTTTGATGGCTCTTTAAGTTTGCTTCATTCTTTTTGTAAACATACAATTTTAAAGGGGCCAGTCTGCACCATTTCATGACAAATGGACAAAACAGGTTGTTTCTTTAGGTTGTTCATACAGTTTATAAATCATTTATGTTAGGCCCTTTTAATTCAGACATTGTCAGTAGAGTGTGACCCTAAGCCAGTGAGTATTACCAGAAGCAGGTCACTTACCTTAGGACTCAATTTATCTGTTTTACCTGGGGTGGGATGGGGGAGTCCAAGGAGTCACTTTTGATAAACCTGAGCTGTGCCTGTAGGATCCTGTCTTAAAACTGTGCTGCTCCTGTTCGTCTGCCATCTGAGGGCAAAGTTAAAGCTTAACATCTGGCTTTAGGACACAGCTTAGGTTTTATTGCCTTAGTGTGGAAAGTACATTTAAGAGGCTGCTACACCTCTCATTTTCCTACCTCTTCTCCATCTTTCCCTGAAATGCTTTCCCAACACAAACATCCAAAGAAAGGCAATATATTTATGTGTTTTAAAGTTATTCTTAAACTATATCTCACAAAAATGAAAAATTCACTTTCATAATTATTTTATTATGTACTCAATCTTGATGTAGTAACAGGTCATTCTAAAATCAAACTCCTTGTCATACAGCTTTGGTTTTTAAAGATTGTGTGATGGTAGTTCTCAAGGCATCCCCACCCCCTTCACCTTCCAAAACACTGAAATCTTTCACTTTTTTAAAAATTTAAAAAGAGGTAATATCACGGTTATCAGGCAAATCAGTTCTCAAAAAAGCACAGGTTAAAAAAACCCAAAACACTGTTATTTCTAGTTATTGTCTTGCTTTGACTTGATATGTTATTGTTTTACATAGTAAAATTTCTTTTGTAAGTGAAATTAGAAAGTAAATAAATAAATGAAAATAAATAATAAAGAAAAGCAAATCATAAATAAAAGCAAATAAAACAAAATTCTATTATGTAAATAAGATATTATTTTGTTATTATTATGACACATGCTCCAATTCCTTAATCATATTCGTGGCCCTTTGCTGGACATGCTATAGTATGTTCATGCCCTTCTTGCACCAGAGAGCCCAAAGCCAGGCACAGCAGACCAGATGTGTCTCACCAGGGCTGAGCAGAGGGGAAGGATGACCTCCCTTGACCTGCTGGAAGAAGCTTTCCTAATGTAGCCTAAGTTGCTGTTGGCCATCTTTGCAGCAAGGGCACACTGCTGGCTCATGTTCAACTTGTCCATCAGGGCCTCCAGGTCCTTTTCTGCAGAGCTGCTTGCCAGCCACTTGGCCCTCAGCATATGCTGGTGCATGGTGTTGTTCCTCTCAGTGTTCAGGACTTTGTATTTCCTGTTGTTAAACATCATGAGGTTATTCCTTCCATGTGCAGGAGCTGGCATTCCCCTTTGCTAAACTTCATGAGATTCCTGCTAGCTCCATGCTCCAGCCTGTCAGGGTCCCTCTGAAAGGCAGCACATTCATCTTGTTGATTAACCACTAACCTCCCTGGCCTGATTCTGCATTATCTGCCAACTTGCCAAGAGCGCACTGCCCATTGTCCAGGTCATTAATGACGTTAAGTAGGATTGGACCCAGTATTGGCCCCTGGGGCACACCACTAGTGGTTGGCCTCCAGCTGGCCTTTGTGCTGCTGCTGACAACTGTCTGAGTTCAGCAGTTCAGGTAGTTTTCAACTGCTGTCTACTCATCTACCCTATACTTCATCAGCTTGTCTAAAAGGGATGTATTAGGAGGCAATGTTGAAAGGCTTTCCAAACTCAGGATGAACAACATCCACTTCTCTGCCCTCATCTGCCAAGCCTGTCACCTCATTGTGGGAGGCTCTCAGGTTATTCAGACATGACTTCCCCTTCCTAAATCTATGCTGACTACTCCCAAACTCCTTCAGAGTGCCATTATAGTCCTTTTGATGTGGGTAAGAACCCCTATCTCTGCCTGTAACTGCAGCCACAGATTCTCTGCTTCTTTCTGGTGCGATGTTTCCCCATAAGCTTCTTCATATAACATATGACGATCTGCAAAGAAATCTGTTATGAAAGGGAGTCCAATGACTTAAAAGAAAACTGCTTTTAGTTAACCAAGAAAATTTACTTCTACATACGCTACCTAAGAAAGAGCTCATCCAAGAAAATTATATTGTCCTAATACCAGAAACAAGTTTGCAAGTACTGATGTGCTGATAAAAGGCTGTCACACAATTAATCGTCATGCTTCTTTATAGATTACCAAAAAAACAATGTTTCATCCGTTCCATTCTATGATTCTATGATTGCAAAAACTTCACTTGTATTGATTTAATGTACTTACTGTTTCCCCTTTTGCAGTGGAGTAAAAGGGGCAATTTCTGAATCCTCTGCTAAAGTTTTTCTGGTTTAGCAGGAGTTTACAACAGCTGATTATTCACCAATAATTACTATTCTTTTAAGTAGAGGAAATATATTACTATGCAGTAAAAATACCAGCAGACACTAAGAACCGGATACTACAAAATGTAAAGTAATATTGAGAGGAAAGACATGTAATTCAGGAGGTACAGTAGACGCGAAGAAAATATTGTTCTCTAAGAATAAGCAATACTTACAAGACCAGCCTTTACATAAATGAAGTCTCTATAGAGATGTTTAAATATTAAAGCTAAAGAAGTTAAATCATATATCATGAGATCTTCAGTCATAAATCTCTTTTCTGATTATTGGTAAGATGAAGAAATCACGTATAGTAAGTAGTATAGACACATTCAAATATTACAGACTCTTACAAATGAATTCACCTCATTTTTTTACTAACCAAATAACATACCTAAAAGCACACTTTTTCTTTATGTTCAAAACTGTCTCCTGTTTCAAAGGCTTAGTTATGCTCTGCCTAAAATCACACCTACTCCCTGACCAGTTTAGTATACTCAAGGTTCATCCTGCATCCCATCTTGCACAACTTTTACAGTGTTTATTCCATGCCTGAGAAGAGGCAGAACACCACAAAGTACAGGAAAGCAGTGTCTCTCACCCTTTCTATTGATTTTACAGATGTCGTAGAGTAGATCTGCCCACAGAAGGTCTGATCAAGGCCTGATATAGAAAGCAATTGCTGCTTGCCTGCAAGTCTTGAAATAAATCCATCCAGCAGAGACGGCAAAATGCCAACAGGCTCAAAAAAAAATCAAATGGAAATGAAGCCCTGCTACATGCCATTTCGGTTCCACAGGGAATCTGGAAACCTTGCATTAGAGCAGCCTGTGGGTGACCTGCTGAGGAGCAAAGAGGCAAGCAGCCAAACGGGCCAGAACCAATGCAGAAAGATATTTAATATTCTTTGAAAGTTTCATCAGTGTTGACACATTTCCACAGGGTGTTCCACTTTCTGTACATCAGCACTGTGTGGTAGAAATGTGCTTGTGTAGAAGATTTACACTGACCCTCAAGCTGGCGGCCATGACTGCACTCAGGTCTGCTTTTTTCCCTGATGCTTGCTGATTTCAAAAGGGTTTAGAACAGTTGCTGAACAATTCAGTAGAAGACCACCAGCAAAGCTGTGAAACTTTCTAAAACTAAACCAGAATTTATTAAAAAGAGACCATCTTCCACTCTCTTCCATTAATTCTCTATGTATAATTATAATAGGTTTAGAATTTGGAATAGAAATCTAAACTTTGAAAAGTTATACTGGTGTATGTATAGATACATATCCTTCTCTACCCTTAGCAGTTTTCAAGACATCTAGATGGTGCCAGAGCTGACCTGACGCAGTGCTGGTGGTAAGAGTGCTCTGAGCAAGAGGTTGGACTAGAGACCTCTGGAGAAGGAGGGCTTCTGACCTAGAATTCCTAATGCTGCCTTACTTTCACCATGGAAAAAGGATAGGGAATCATTGGTTTCAGCACCTTTGAGTGGTTCTAGAAAAACACATTGTGAGAGAATATCTTCTGAACACTAAAGCAAAAGCCTCACTAAAATTAATGAACTATTTTACTGAACTATAACTACAAATATAAAAGAATTACAGGAAAAGATAATATGAAATCAAACTAATTCAATTATTTTTATGACAGAAGATCAAACTTATTTCACAGTTTAGTTTGAGTACAATTCAAAAATAAGATGTGTATTTCTTTTTGAAGCAAATAGAGCCTATCGTTTTCCATTTAATACATACTTTTAACAGAAATGTAATGAAAAAAATTGCACTTACCCCTTTAAATCTGAGAATATTTTTTAAAGCTAAATTTTCCATAGGTAAGAGAAAATCCATCAGTGTTTGGATTTTGTTATTTATCTGCTTTCAAAGCTTCCACTGCATGTAGCTTGACGAGAGAAAAATGGGCTGTACAGGCTAGATAAAGTAACATGCTACAAGGACAGAGATCGTTATCTCAGCCATTTTAAATTGAGTCCCGCCAACACTTGGCATGCAAGCTAAAAAAACAAAGACCTGACTGCCAATATTTTTTAATGATTTAGATTCACTAAATCCCTTGTGCATTGGGAGAAATACAGAACAAAATTAAAGTGCACATTTAAATATACAACCTTTTCAAGACCAAAGGGTGAACTTTAAAAAACATCCTAGTGTTGTGCAGTACCACACCGCAAAAAATACTTTGAACAATATTTCTATATTTCCATGAAAGTCATAATGGAAATGGACTCAAAGTGTAAAAGAATAAAGAAGACCTGATAAGAAAATAAGGTCCTGCAGTTGTCTGAAACAGCAGTGCCAGGTGTTTCCTACTCCCTCACTTTGGGAATTAGACTCCTGAAACTTCTGACAGAGTCATCTTAGTCAGCTCTGACCAGTTCCCCCTCAGCAGTGACGACAGCTGATAGATAATTTGCTCAGTCGTACATATTGTCTCTACAACTACTTTATCTCTTAGCCATATACACTGTCTTTATTGCTATTTGTTAATGGCTTTTTTAAATTCTCCCAGCTGTGGGAAGGACAGTTTGCTTATTTTCTTTCTTACCTGGGCATATGAATGCATACAGATAACTGTGCTTTGCATTCAGCCTTATGTGATTAGACATGATCATTACATAGGATCATTGAAGGATTTAACTTGAAAGAGAACTCTGACTGTCGCCTAAGCCCTTCCTCTGTTACAGACAAGGTTACCTTCCAAAGCTAGATTGGGTTTGTTCAAAGTCCAGATCAGGTTCATTTCAAAAATCCTCATTGACACAGATTCCACCGCTGCTCTGCACACCTAATCCAATGCAGCGTTTGATATGCTTCACTCGTAGTGTTAGTTCCCCTTGCCCGCACAGAATCGGGCTGTAACAGGTCTTTGTCCACTAGCTTGCAAACTTCTCTTATACTATCATTTCCCAGTTCTGATGGAATATAGTGTCCCAGAACTGCAGAAGAAACAGCAGCCTCTGCGGCAGGGAAACGAAAATTTGGGAATATATGCATGGGAATCACGACCCCTCTCATGGAGAAAATGTGCAGATGTTAGCCTGTGCTTAAGGAGTATGTCCAACTGGAAACCGTCAAGAATTCAAATCTGATAAAATTGATGGTTCCAGCAAGAACACATCTATATGATCCAGCAAAGTGTAACTGCAGACACCCAGGCAGTATATCCCAGAGATGTCACTGCAAATATGAGCTGATTATATCTGCTGCAGGACAAGATTCATTCATACAGTACCACGCCCAAGCTCAGATAACACTACCTCTTTTGGCAGCTTGGTCAGTCTAGTAGCCCAACACTACACAACTGAACAGATCTACCTGTAGTGCAGAAAGAGAACACAGATATTGATAAAGCTCAGGTGTGAAGCAGTAAAAAACAGTTCAGATGAAGCACTGGGTGTACAGGGGGCTTCAGACAGGAAGCAAAATAAGCAAACAGACAGGACCACTGACAGGATCAAGGAGAAAATCATCTGGGCCTCAAGTCCCTGACCATCACCCCTAGAGACAGGTAGTCACGCTTGATATGTTCCAGGTGTCCCCCAGCAGTATCACTGGTGATCTCATGGAATAGAAGTAGGGATTAATAATCTGAGGGCCGGATAAGCCTTAGGAGTCTCTCCACAGTCTCCTGAACTGGAGACCTGACAGGCAGCAAACTGACCCAGGGGACACGTCAGGTTGGCAACTGGGGTCCTCCATCCATCTCAGCAAAGAGTATTCCTCCTGCTTGCCACTTCCTCCTGGTGCTGCTGCATGCCTGAGGTTCAGCTGATTTGGACACCTCATTAGACAGAGGCCCCAGCCCCTTGTCTCCTACCAGGGCTCTGAGTGTATCCTGTAGTTACAAACCTTGGCATAGAGCAGGAGCCTTTTCCCTGGTACCAGAAGTCACTGCCAGCTTTAGCCACCCTCGGAGCCTCCACTTCCAAAGCTGATAGGCAAAAACTCTTCCTGCCCCTGCTTCAGTGCAGTGGATAAATCAGGCTCTTGAACCTACGGAGTCTCAGAGAAGGTCCTGTTAATCTTTTTCTCATCATCTCTGATGCCAGCCTCCCACAGCTCACTTATCTGGCAGCACAGACCCTCCTGCGTGCTTCAAGATCGTCTTCCACAGCCCAGGCCAAGTGAGGGGCCCCAGGTATGCCCTGCAGCCTGAGAACTGCAGATAGGCATCTTCCTTCTGGAGGAAACTAAAAATTCCAATCTGTAAATGTAAACTTTAGTGGTTAATCCAGCATTTTGTAATGAACACTGCCATTTAAGGAATTAATGTATTAACAGCATTCTTTTGCCACCATGGAGAAGTTTTCGCAGTCAGGAGGAACAGTGCAGGGATGGAGTAAGATGTTTTCTCAGGATGGCAAAGGAGCACCCAGGTGGATGAAGCAAGAATCCTGTGTCCGTTTCCATCCCAGGCCTGAAGGCATCAGTCATTACGCTCCACTTAATAGCAATGTCCAGAGGTCCCATTCAACTCAAATTTCCCTTTACTCTATTGTAAACATTTTCAGTCACTTTGCCAGCTAAAAGGCAGATTCGTGGAGATTTTTTGCAAAATGACTGAAAACAATAAACAGACATTATGTTGCAATATGTTTGCAGCATGGCATGGAATTAGACCACTTTTGAACTAGGAACATGCTATGCTAACTTAAATAGTTTATGAGCTGTGGTGTTAAACTTTGCAAATAAATAAAGAGACTATTAACCTGTAATATTTTGAATACCTGCGAAGCAGATTGTTGGCTAAAAGGACACAAGTTTCTGCAAAGCTTGGGAAGTTTCATTTCACTGGGCATTTTCAGGGCTTCTGCCCATAGGGTCTCAGTGGTGAGGGTTGCTCTGCTGCTCAGAGACATTGTGCTGGCATAGACTGAAGGCACCTGCCGTAGGCAGGAGGACCTGGGGTTGGCAAACCAGTTGTTGACACTTAGAGCTCACCAGAGGGCAAAGAGGGTGGAAAATTCTCTGATTCCAGACAAAACTGGACTGACAGAATGACGGAGCAATCTCACCTTGACAGTAGAGACAGCATGGTTATCTGTGGCTGCAGCAAGCACAGACACTGAACATCTATCAGATTTGTCAATTCAGTAGAGATAATAACACAGAACACTAAACCTAACCAACCTTATTGTACAGGCCACTGACAATCACTGGCAAGCAAGTTCACACTTGAGATCAGTACAGAAGAGCAGGTTTATAGCAAAATTTTAATAGAGAAAAAAGACTGGTAAATTTTTGGTACACAGATGAGAGGGAATTCCCATTATCCATTCCTGTGAATTAATGTCTGCCATCAATTTCACAAACATAAATGCAATATTCACATTGCAGTAATCACCTAAAAACTGTCTTTGAAGATGTCTTGGCTTTTCATGTACCCCCACAAGCCACAGATGTAAAAACTTCCCTTCTCAGCTGTTTTATTATTTACTTTATTCAGTGCTGGTGTATCTCTGCAGTATGCGAAAACTGTGAAAACCAAAAGGATATCACAAGTTGAAAACACACAGTCCTATCAACTCCTTGCTATGAGTCTGATAGTGCAAAATTGGGAGATGTGGTTTTGGACGAGTTCTTATATGCATGGTTAGTATGGAGATGCACGAAGCAGCAGGCTGTATGCACTTGGGGAATTGGATTTATTACAGATGTTTGTGTCCAAAGATTTCCTGAAGAGTTGCTTTGGGAAATGAGCCTGATTAAGGTGCCATGTAACACACCGTTGCCAACATCGCTTACCAAAGACAAGAGAACAAGAGTTCTCCTTTACTTCCAGAAACCAAGTTAAGTTATTATGAAGGACACAGTCTTCATACAGTAATTCTGAGTAGAAGAAAACTCCTAGAAAAATTGACAGCTTAAGACTTTCAAGCTGAAGCCTTGACCTCAGAGCAGAAATCAGAGTCAGGAGGGGCTTTTCCTTAAACACTTGCATTCGTTCACTGCTCCTCTGAGTGAAAGAAAACTGCAGGAGATGCTACTTTCCATGACATACTCAGCTTTTCACTACAATAGTATGACTGAATGTCCAAAAGACCCTTTTCCGCATTACAACTGCTAAATTGATGGTAGCCGTTTCAAAGATGCCTGAAGTTTCTAGGCTTTTCATAGAGTACATGAGGGAACATTCAAGATCAACTGAGGTCTTTTAAAACTCGAAGTTTCAGGTCAGTTAGCAAAAATGACTGCTTTCAGAATAACACTGCAACATAATAGGTGAATGGGTTCATCTCCCATTCAGTTGCAGCTTTTATATTTTAATGGATAGAAAATGTTATTAATTTATCAGGTTTTGCACACAACATTTTAAACAGATCAACTTGAGTTTTATGTTGATAATATTACAGCTGAGTGCAAAGTATTTCTCATTATTTCATCAACAGATCAAAATGTTTATTTAACCAGTGCTGCCTCAAACAGTGTCTGAAAAACATGAGAAAATAAGAAAGGGGAAAAATGTCCTTTACTAACATATTTGTCATCAGAAAAAATAAAAACAATAAAGAAACCTCAAGTAAATAAATACAAAGTTGATTAATGCCTTCAGGTTATTAGGTCCCAAGATGCAAATTTTGCATTTTAGCTAATTTTGGTATATTTTTTAAAAGTGTGTTTCTTCACCAATACTCACACACACAAATATTTAGGCCTTTCTACCCTCACAAAACTCAAAATGAATTTTTTCGTAACATTAAGCATGTTTGTTTCCTATCCTAAATGTGAATTTCATTCAGAGTCTCAGCCCAACCTCTAATATTTCAAGGAACTGAGCATGATGTTTTCAAAAAAAGGATACACACACATAAAACTTCTCTCTGCCTGATGTCAAAACCTACAGAATTGCACACTGTACAAAACTATTACCATTACGTCGAATAAGTATCTGAAGGCAGATGAGCCTTAACAATTATACTTGGCAATAAAATAGATTGATCTATTTACAGGTAAAAAAACTAGAATACATTTTAAATAATGGAATTTTCCAGTCCTCAAACTGTATGTACTCCTGAAGGATGTACTTCTCTCTGTAAGCTATCTATTGATTTTCAGGCAGCATCTGTTGCTTCTTCATGTATTATCCAAAAGCATAGCTGAGGAGATAATGGAGTTCACTACAACTGGGTCTTTTCATTTGGGGTTTTTTTTTTTTATTTACAGGCAGAAAGAATCTGATTTTCCCATATGTCCAAAGGAATAGGACTAACAACTACTCCTCTGGTGTCTTTCTGCAGAAACTTCTACCACACATCAGTGGCTGCTTTTAACATCTTTGCTTGCAAAAGACTTCAGTACTCAATTCCTGTTAAGAGCAAAGACAGAACTCTGAAAACGTTATTGAAGATAAACAGACAGAATAGCCATTCAAAACCGGGGAGGAGGATTCAGACTGGCTGGGCAGTGGTCTGCTGGTGGGAGGTGGTGAGCGTTTACCTTTGCACCACTGTTGTGTGGGTTTTTTCCCCCACTTCTTCCTTCACTTATTAAAATGCCTTTATCTCAACTGACGAGTTTTTTCACTTTTGCTCTTCCTCTTCTGTTTTTCCTGCTGTGGGGAGAAGGGGGCTGTGAGTGAGAGATCATGTAGTGCTTAGCTGCTGACCAGGGTCAACACATAACACCTAGATACAGAAATATTGCGGAAGACACTGCCAAATGTCTTGCTAAAGTTAAGGTAAATGACATCCACTTTTCTCCCTCATCCACAAATCCAGACATGTTATTCTAGAAGGAACTCACATTAGTCAGGCATGATATACCTCTGTTAAATCCACGTTGACTTTTGCAATCAACTCTTTAAGGAGAAAGGCCTGGAAGACCTTGGTGGTGAAGACTGAGGCAAAGCACCAACTGAGTATCTCAGTCCTCTGCATTTCAAATAGCACTAGAGCACCTGCCCTACTCAGCAATGAGCCATCTTTTCTTTGCTCAGCCTTCTCTTACAAATCTAGGGAGTTAAGGTCTTCTCAATGCCCTCAAGATCCCTCGCAAGTGTTAACTCCTGATGACCTTTGGCTTTCCTGATACCGTTCCTACATGAATGGGTAATGTTTCTAAAATCCTCTGTTGTTGTTAGTTCTTGTTGAAAACCAAGTCTAACGCATATTTAAATACTAGAGCAAAGCAATGAGAAAGAGTAGGTGGGAAGGGAAAGAGGCTAAAAGATAACCAAATAAACTCAAATCCTAAGGATAGGGTCAACTTTCTAAATGCATCAAAGAAAATTAGAAGTGTAAAAAATTAAACCTACTTGAAAAATCTTGTCAAGCTCTGATATGTGTCTATGTCTGGGAGAGCAGAAGCACCAACATTAATAAAGTTTTCCCTAAACTATAGCCCAGGCAAGCCCAGAATTCCAGCTCCCAAACTCTTTCACTGTCCAGCTTCTTAGTCATTGCAATTGTCTGAAACTTAAATATTAAGAGTTAAGCCATACTAAGAAGCATAGATCCAAGCTTAGAACATCAGTTTCGAAAAACAAGTTGCCGCTTTAAAAACATTTTAAAGCTTGTGGGTGCTGGTTTGTTGTTTTTTTTTTTTTGACATCTTATTAACAGCAGTTTCACTATGAAAGATTATATCTCTTAAAAAGAGAATTAAAGAGAGCATCTAGATTGATGAATCTCTTTTGTAAGATGTGACTTTGTGGCTACGCTAGGCATTTGCTTTACCTTCTGTTGGAAATCAATCCTCCCATAGGTCAATAGAAAAGATTTCTGCTACAAGGGTTTTAAGAGGCTATTTCAGTCCTCAGCCAAAATATATCATAAATCAAGAAGTCTATCTGTCATTGCTTCTGAAATGAAGTTAATTCTACCAGCCAAAAATGATAAATAGAAGTGCTTGAGGTTAAATTTGTTAAACAGTCTCTAGACTTTGCAATAATTTTCAGCTCTTCTAAAATTGTTCTGAACTTAAATCAATGGACAGCCTCATTTTGCTCTCTCTCCTACTGTTTTATTTTAAAGTGATCTTTTATTTACTTCTGAACATTGTCATGATACTTTCAACTCTCCTTACAAAGGTCATCACAATGGGTATCTCTTTGTGTGTGTTCTCTCTGATTGTCTCTCCATTTGTATTGTACCAATGTTATTGAGGCATGTTCACCTGAGCAGGAAAAGTACAAATAATACAGCCACAAAAATCAAAAGAGTAAAACTAGCTATAGCTCTTGTATTCTTTCTCTGATCCAGTCAGTAAAAATAAAATTGTGGGAAGAGAGTAGAGGAATGGCAGGTAAGTGGAACAGACTGAATATAAAAATTCACAGAAATGGAATGTCAGGTATTATCTAGACTAGAATTCAAACAACAGATGACAATGGATCATAGCAATAACTATTCATTGTGACAAAACGAGGATGGGATACTGCAAATAATGTGTTTGATCATCTGAAATAAAGACACAATAGATTTCTTTTATGCTTCACCCTTAACATTATGATTTTTTATGATATATGATAATTTCAGAAAAGACTTGGGTTAAAGACAGGTTGTACCATCCACCCACAATCTCTAATTTAGGACGTCAGAACTCTATACTGATGCCTGAGCACAGATTTCTGCTGATCGGCAGTATTATTTGCTCAGAAGTTCCATCCTTGTTCACTTCTGATATAACACTGTATTTTGCCTCATTTTAATTAGAGCAATGGTTTTCTCTAAAGCAAACTAACATCTTTTTCCTAGTAGATCTGTGCTATCCTTAGTCTTTTCTTTCTACAACATAACGTCAGACATCTTCTTTTAACATTGCCCAGAGTGCCATTTCCAAAAACATTTTGCTCTTTTCATCCTTCCCCACCTTAAGTAAGGCAGGTATTATAAAAGCCATCAGAATATATTCTCTGGCACTTCAGCTGCCCAAGGTCCAGGCAATGAGTGATCAGTAATGTAACAGGGCAAGAGTGCTTGAGGAGCACAGGAGGCTACTGTTGATATACTCGGTAGCATGCAACATGGGAACACACTGTGGGACACTCTCCTGGATTGGTCAAAGAATTCACTGAAGGCAGATGCACATGCCACCCTCCAACAAAACACTAGCTCACTGGGAACAAAAGTTGGCCAGGAAGCACTCATCCTCTAAAACAGGTGATTGACTCTATTAGTTCAGCACATTTCCCGTATTGCTGACTTTGGTGGAATTTTTATCTAACTTCAACTGCAGATTAAAGCTGACTGCAAGAGAGCAGAGTCCCCAGCAGCTGACAGCAGTCAAAGCATCCTCTGCATCCTCAGAAAGCAAGTCCACCTGTGGCAGAACTACCTTTATTCTATTCCTTTACTACAGTTTGCCAGCTGAGATAAACTGGGCAGTCTGTCTCAGGAAAGCCACTATATTACTGTGAATGATGCAAGCAATGAATCACAGGTGCCCTGTCAAGAAATCCCTCTCAATCCCAGGATGCAGCAAGGATAAAAAATGTCTGAGAATGAGAACCAAGTATACCAAACACTAATGCTCTTGACTCTTCAGATACATTATTCATTCCCACTTTAATGATCCTTTTCCTCTTTCTTAAAAAAAAAAAAGGCTCTTGCATATGCCATGGACAGATTTACAGTAACAGAAATCTGTGTATGCTAAATTGATCATTGATTGCTTATTTGCTGGCTTGCCAGAGGCTGATTTCTGCAGACTCACCACCTGGGTGACGATAAAAGCAGGAAGAAGATGATGCACATTCTTCTTCTGCCATCTTACACATGGCCAGGGCTGGAGGCATTTATATTATGCAGGTATAATTTTGTTTCCCTTGACAGGAGATTTCTGAACCTGGAATTAAATAAACCCAAAGGATGACACGACTATCTGCATCATACTTACTAGGACTTCACTGGTATTAGTGTTAGAGAAAACAGTTATATTTCCATCGCTTTCTCTATTTTAAATCACACAGAATCACAGGTTGGAAGGGACCTCAGGGGTCATCTAGTCCAACCTTTCTAGGAAGAGCACAGTCTGTCAGAAAAAATGAAGGGCATAGCCTCTGCAGAAGACAAGCCAGAATCTGTGGAAGTTCCCTGGAATGAGTTCAGAGACATAGAATCAGTTCATTAAGAGACAAATGAAGAATTTGTCCTATAAAAAAGGGGGGATTTCATAGCAGTAATTTCTGAAATACACAGCAAGAGGTAGGAAAAAGTTCTTCCATACCTGACTCCTGGCTTTCAGCCATTTCTATCTGCTTCTTTGCACTGTATTGCAACAGAAGTCCCAGATCTCTATCAGGAAAAAAAGGACAGAATCTCAGCCTAGATGCTGCCATTGGAATTATTGCCATGAAACACAAAAATTACACGAAATTGGGCAGGAGTGTTGACCTGCTTGAAGGTAGGAAGGCTCTACAGAGGGACCTGGACAGGCTCGGTCAATGGGCCAAGGACAACTCTATAAGGTTTAACAAGGCCAAGTGCTAGGCTCTGCACTTTGTTCACAAAACCCCCATGCAATGCTACAGGCTTGGGGAAGAGTGGCTGGAGAGCTGCCCAGCAGAGAAGGACCTGGGGGTGCTGGTTGACAGCCGGCTGAACATGAGCCAGCAGTGTGCCCAGGTGGCCAAGGCGGCCAATGGCATCCTGGCTTGTATCAGGAAGAGTGTGGCCCGCAAGGCTACAGAAGGGATCGTGCCCTTGTACTCAGGACTGGTGAGGCCACACCTTGAATATTGTGTTTGGTTTTGGGCCCCTCACTACAAGAAGGACATCGAGTTGTTGGAGCGTGTCCAGAGAAGGGCAACAAAGCTGGTGAAGGGTCTGGAGAACAAGTCTTATGAGGAGTGGCTGAGGGAGCTGGGGTTGTTTAGTCTGGAGAAGAGGAGGCTGAGGGGAGACCTTATCGCTCTCTAGGTACCTGAAAGGAGGTTGTAGTGAGGTAGGTGTTGGTCTCTTCTCCCAAGTTACTAGTGATAGAATGAGAAGAAATGGCTTCAAGCTGCATGAGGGGAGGTTTAGATTGGATATTAGGGAATATTTCTTCACTGAAGGAGTGGTCAGGCATTGGAACTGGCTGCCCAGGGAGGTGGTGGAGTCGCCATCCCTGGAGGTGTTCAAAAAACTTATAGACGTGGCACTTCAGGGCATAGTTTAGGAGGCCTGGTGGCGTGGGGCTGATGGATGGACTTGATGATCCTAGAGGTCTCTTCCAACCTTAATGATTCTATGATTCTATGAAATGCACAGAAAACATGAGATACATTCAGGAGGGCAGAATCACCTTTGGAAGTAGGTATGTTCAAGGGCAAATATTCAAACTGCCAACGGGAGAGCTGCTAGCATCAGAAACACAGCCACGAGTGTGTGCAGGGGAGAGAGAAGAGGTTATCAGAGGAATACACGCATCTGCAAAAGAAGATAAGCAGATGACAGAAGTGTATACATGAGGGTGCAAGAGCAAAGAAGCAAGAGAGAAAATAATAAAATACAAACAGAAATTAGCTAAACCTTTTCAAAGATTCCACACAGTTACATTATAGGAAAAGCCCTCTTCAGTCCTGCTTTCCCATACAATTAACAGCGGGAGTTGACACTAAGGTATTAGACAAGAATTAAGAGGCGAGGGGGTCGTTTGTGCAACCTGAC
Organism: Phalacrocorax carbo; assembly: GCF_963921805.1. Lineage (NCBI taxonomy): Eukaryota > Metazoa > Chordata > Aves > Suliformes > Phalacrocoracidae > Phalacrocorax > Phalacrocorax carbo. Next base: position 78,630,358 of record NC_087514.1, on the reverse strand, counting down.
AATGGAGGATTGCATCACACGAGATAAATTGTTAAATTAAAATATGCATAGTACTATAAGATTTTTGAAACACCTTGATTTATAGTAGTTCACATTTATACTCAGAGCTACACAGAATCTGAAAACTGGTTATTTAGCAAGAATTATATATTTTTAGAGATTTTACGGATTTTAATGAGAAAATAATTTAAACCAACTGTCTTGCCTCAAGTGACCATAACTCATCAGTGAGGGGAGTAAGAATATCACAGAAATATTTGGCAAAATAAACCAGAAGTCCTAGCAGTAACGCATTTGCTATATTATCACATATGATAAAACATGGATTGGCATGCTGCACATACAAGGTGATGATAAATAACTTGTGAAACAGTTCACTTTACTATTCACCCATCACCAGGTCATAAATACAAGAATTTACAGAGTCCCTCATTGACAGGGGCACATGCATTCAAAATCTGGGTGTCCTTTATTTCAGAGCATTGTGGGTTATCCCCTGTAGGCTTTGCCATCTTTTAACATGCACTTTCTACTTCAAATTTTCAGATGTTATCTACCCTGTACATCAACGTTACAAGTAGGTATTAACCATCCTCTTCAGACGCATTAGAAATTTAATTATAAGTGATGATCTGAAACTCAAAATTACCTGGATCTCTGTCTAGATCAAAGCTAGATCAGTGCTGCAGCGTGTGAATGCATGACTCAAAAAATAGCAACGTAATCATTCTATACACAAGACCAACAGTAAAAATACAAAACAAAATTTGGTTTATTAGACCAGCTGGCATCTATACTTTGTCTTACTGAATCCTCTATGCACCCTTTTTTGCAGCCGGAGTCACAGTAAGTCAACCAGTTTACTTTTAATTTAGCTCGATTAAGGAAGAACTTGCCCAGATGTACTGAATTGCAGACGTTCATACTATGTCTTGAATATTTTCTTTTAAGAGATTAACCTGGCTTTGGCCCAAAACAAAGCAGAAACACAAAACAAATGTTGTCACATACCAGCACTCAAGCTGCTGCTGGAAATCTTATAATGGAAAAATACTGTTGAACTTCAACATAAAGTTTTATCCGGAAAAAAACGTAATCGTTTTTAACACAAACATCAGGGAGAGGGAAATGGCTCTACCAGATAGACTGCAGCAGTGGTCCATGAACTCCCTCCCCCTGCCCACCCCTTCCAAACAGACCATCACACAATGCTGTAGGTATCGGAGAATCGAAGAACACATTAAACTCCCTATTGTGCAAGCTTTGCGTAACCTCTACAGGACTCCTTCTTCATCTGCAGGTTTCCTTAGGGAATATCTTTTCATTGTCTGAAGCTCAAGTCAGAAGTTTTCCATCTGTGGGAAATCACACTCCATATCAGAGAGCTGACAGCACTCAAGCTGAAGACAAGCACTTGCAAATGAGATTCCTGTTGGCTCTGTGCTCTAGCCTGTCCCTCTGAAAGGCAGCACTCTCATGTTGTCTATCAACCACTAGTGCATCACCCCCTGTTCTGCATCATCTGCCAACTTGCTGAGTATGCTCTCTGCCCCACTGTCCAAGTCATTAATGAAGATGTTAAACAGGATGTTTGTCCCCTGGGGCACACCACTAGTGACTGGCACCCAGCTGAGCTAATCACAACCACTGGAGACCAGCAGTTCAGCCAGTTTTCAATCTACCTCACTGATCACTTCTTTAGTCCTTACTTCATTAGTAAGACAGCGTTGAAAGCCTCGCTACAACTGACATCAAATGACATCTGCTGCTCTCCCCTGATCCGGCAAGCCAGTTGTCTTATTTTAGAAGGCTGCCACATTGGTCAGCCCTCTTTATCCATGATGACTAATCCCAATCACCATTTTGCCCTTAGAAATGGTTGCCAGCAGGATTTGCTCCATCACTTTTCCAGGCATCAGGTGAAGCTGACCAGCCCATAGTTATCCAGATCTTCTTTCTTGTCCATCTTGAAGATAGCAGTGATACTTGCTTTCCTCCAGGAACCTCTCCTGGTCATCACGACCTTTCAAAGATAATCTAGAATGGACCCAACAATCTACATGTTGAATACATAAACAGGAACATTGGGTGATAACGTATTTACAAAATACACAGTTTCTCTCATCCTCCTCCTATATTTTGACAGTAATATCAGTTGGTAATATACAACTCTACAAAAGCCTTTGCAGTTAGTGAGATGAATATGGACTAGATAAGCTGTGTTTCTTCATGTCTGAAAGCCCCTAACATCCTCTAGGCACTATAACAATGAATGAAGGAAATAAATTTTTCTACCACATCTGTACAGCAGATTACAGATCTATGCCCTCCTTTTTCTTTACCTTTTGTGTATTCACAAGGTTCTTTCTCCTTGCAAAATGAAAAAGGAAACCCCTATATTCTTCTGATAGCACTGAATGAATAAAGAGAACTACCCACTGGTGCTTTTTTGTTGTTTTTGTTTGTTTGGTTGGTTGGGGTTTTGTTTGTTTGGTTGTTTTTTTCTTAGAAGTATTCATTTGACATTTTCTGAATAGAGGTCTACATATATTTCAGTAGTAAAATACAGCTGTGTAAACTGAAGGACAGTTATCGGGAGAGATATTTCAAAATATGTCTAACCTGTAAAGTAAGGACAAAAACTAAATTGAGATTGTGCATGTGTATGAAGAAAACAAAGATGTTTTACACAGCCCATTAAAAAAGAAAAAGCAAAACAACTACAAACTGCTGAAAGAATTATTATCCCCATTTCCTGTAAGTTCTGAGCTGACTTTTGCAGGAAGTTTTACAAACATGAAAAATGTTTCCATTTACCTTAAAATGCAATATTCTCCCTTTGCAAAGCCGTAAGAGCCTTAACAAACTTGCCCATTGATGGAGAAATATAGTCTTTTCTACTTTGGAGTTAGCTCTTGGTTTGAGAATTAAAAAAAAATATAACTTAAAAAAGTGTCAGTGTGTTCTGCTTCTCATAGGAACAGATGTTTTGACAACCAACTTGTGTGAAATTCTTGGACATCCAATAATTTATTACAAAAAAAAAAAAAGTTAAAGGATCGCTTTCTCCCCCTCCTATCTGTGTTTGTTCCAGTTCTTCTTAGGCAAGGAAAACCTAAAAATTTACTACCATCAGGCTGTGCCCCTGAGGCTTCCATTGGCATCAACGCCACCCCCTCCCAGCATACTTAGGAACTGTAACTTGAAAAAGGGAAAGAGATTCTGCCTTGAAAACAGTGTCTTCCAAGAGCCACAGGCTGCTTATCTGACTGCAGTTTCAGTAGCTCATATACTGCTCCTTTCTTGTCTTTACAGAAAACAAAAAGGACAGTGGGTGACATAAAGGGCTTATTCTATAGAAATCTGTCCCCACCAAAAGCAAAAGAGTGCAGTATTACCTTAATCTCAAGAAGCAATGGTTTGTAAGAATCACAAGCAGGGAGCTGGCATTTAACTGCAAGACAGAGTAGTTTATATAAACACATGGAAAGAGATACACATACACATAAGTGCCTATTTCGACATCTGGCCCTGCCTACAATTGCTGAGTAGTCATAGCCCCGTAATTCTGCTTTGGTGATGTTCATAAATCGAGGTCAACTGACAACTGTTTTCTCACAACACCTGAAAAACAATTAAAAAATGACATTGTCCCACCATTAATGAGAAAGTACTGGAAAAGAGCCCTGCTGATCTTCCAGCAAGTTATAATAAAATACATTTTAAAAAAAGGACTTAAGGAAAACCAATCAATCAGCTAAGCAATAAAGTTAAAAGCAGACTAGAAATGAATATGCCTGACTGATAGAGCCTTACAAAACTGCTGTTTTCAAACCAACTGTAGAACCTTTTCTTTTTTAATAAGCACAATTGGCTTTGAGTGCTTTGTCAACGTGACAAACCTTTTCCACCAGAAGTGGAACATTTATTCAAATGCTAATAAAAGTGAATGTAATTTGTAGTGGTGCTGACTCAACTTTTCAAGACTGTAATTTGCATTTGTATAAAACTCCAATTTTTTCAATATGAAACATATTTGAATAGGGGTTTGAGACTAAACAAATAGACATATTGCTTTTGCCATCATTTTAAAAGTATTTTGATTTCTTTATGATAGACAACTCTAATAATACTGAGCAGCCTTTTATATTTACACATTTTCTTCAAGTGGAGAGCAGATTCTCAGATTCATTAAAATAGTCTGATATTAAACCATTGTATCAACTGGCTCAATTTTCAGATCTAAATCAATTGCTCGTACCATTCTGCCAACGTAGATTCACCCCAACTGACCAGGGCTTGTAGACCATAACTTTTAGTAATGTAACAATCTTCCTATAATGACCGGCAGGCATGCAGTGATTATCCCATTTTCATTCCTCCACAACACCCCAAAAATGAGAACAGAATAGGAAATAATACTGAAAACATTCTGGTTTTATTTATTATATAATCACTGTCACGTCTGAAGTTGGACTACTGGATTCAATTTTGGTCTTCCCAACTCAGATTAAGCATAACAGGAGTGAAATAGATCCAGAGATGGAGGCATAAAGTTTAAGGGATGGTTTCAAAAAAACAGGTTTTTCAGAGTATTTACAGTAACTAACAGTGTAGTAAGCCACTGGTTAATGGAAGAGTCCACATAAAACACAGATGCCACTAACTTCACCACTCCACACATCTCCTGCCCCATACAGCAATATGAATATTGTGGTTTAACCCCAGCTGGCAACTAAGCACCACCAGCCACTCGCTCACTCCCTGCGGTGGGACGGGAGAGAAAATCAGAAGAGTGAAAGTGAGAAAACCCATGGGTTGAGACAAAGACAGTTTAATAAGTAAAGCAAAAGCTGCACATGCAAGCAAACCAAAACAAGGCATTCATTCTCTCCTTCCCATGGGCAGGCAGGTGCTCAGCCATCCCCAGGAAAGCAGGGCTCCATCACGCGTAACCGTTACTTGGGAAGACAAAAACCATCACTCTGAATGTCCCCCCCTTCCTTCTTCTTCCCCCAGCTCTACATGCTGAGCACGACATCACATGGTGTGGGATATCCCTTGGGTCAGTTGGGGTCAGCTGTCCCGGCTGTGCCCCCTCCCAGCTCCTTGTGCCCCCCCAGCCTGCTCGCTGGTGGGGTGGGGTGAGGAGCAGAAAGGGCCTTGACTCCGTGTGAGCCCTGCTCAGCAACAACAAAAACACCCATGTTATCAACATTTTCAGCACAAATCCAAAACACAGCCCCATACTAGCTACTGTGAAGAAAATTAACTCTATCCCAGCCCAAACCAGAACAATGAATGACTGTAAAGAACAAACAGGAAATTGAAGAACATCTAACAAGCAGAAATGGAATATATTTTTTCATCGAATATATTGGAATAGTAACACTTTCACTGTCTTGACCATACCTAAGCAGCTGAATAAAACATGAACAATATAACCTGCCTGGGAAATGCTCTTAAAAGTTTTAACAAAAACTCATTATCACTGCTGGCCTTTATTAAAAAAGATAATCTGAAAGCACAAGAAAAATATATTTAAAACTACAGAAAAATGAAGGTTTTAGTGAGGAAGACACTTCCACTGGAAGAAATATGATGCTGCGCAGATATTTGTTAGGCAAGGAAAACAAAAATCCTTCTTTCCCATGTATCTCCCTAAAAACAGGACATATCTGAAGCTAACACATAACAGTGGATGCAGCTGATGGGAACAATAGAAAATACACCTCATGCAAAGAAAAAAACAAGCAAACAAACAAAAACCCACAACATGATTTCACCGTGTTACTGAGCATAAGCTAGGAAGTACCTGGGCTTTAGAGACCTCCTGTCTGGAATCTGCACAAGGGCATGAGAGGTACTGCCCTGTCTGATGCTGGCCACTGAGATACCCGGCGTGACTGGCACAGGCTGAGGGGAAAAAAAATGAAAGGGGGGCATTTTAACTAACCACCTCACAGTGGCTTGAAGAGATGGTGGCAGCAGCTCATGTGTTCATCACCAGCCATACAGCTACACTGAGAACAGCTGGAGAGTAAAAAGGATGTCATGTAAGAAATGGCTCATGCCTTCACTGAACTTCTGCTTAGCCCCATACGCACATGCAGTCATTTGTGAACTTGTGAAACTGGGCGGCAGGGAGCAGGCACAAGGCCTCTGCCACAAGATCTGTGCGGCTTCACACGTAGAAAAACATACATGCCTCACTGTCAGTTACACTGGATACACTAAACACAAGGTGATGAAACACAAAAAAAACCCAAACCAAAACAAACCAACCAACCAACCAAAAACCAAACCAAAACCCACGAAGCTCTATCAAATACAGGTTTGGGGTTTTACTTAAAAATACATTTAAAAGTGCATTCTTTCAGGGATAAAATTTGAGGGCAAGAACATTCCCTGGTATACACATATATGTCAGTCTACATCAGGCCCTGATCTGAACTGAGGGTGATCCCAGGTCCAACCAGCTGCTGTCATTCTCACTAGCCTACCAGGCTAGTGGACAGTAGTAGGAAATACATACATACAAAGTGGATGCCACCATCACCAACAAACGCATACACTGTGGATGCCACTGGTAGTTGGGCTTAGACACACAGTCCAGCCAGCAGCTGGCCCTGAATCCCTGCTCTCCCCAGTTGCCTCGTGCACCGACACGAACACACACGTGCCAACGGGCCTCAGTTGACCTCCAGACTCCACGGTCTCACCAGCAGTTGGCCTGAACCTCTTGGTCCCTCCAGTAGCCAACTCCTCCAGTGTCTCACAAGAGACACACATGTGTACCTGTCTCACAAGACACTTAGCTACTTGCTGGCTAGTCCAACTTGATGCTCACAGACCATCCCACACTGACACACATACCCTCACCCGCCCATTGCTGGCACCTCTGACACACTGGTCCCAGGGCTGAATTTCTGTAGGGCACAGTGGGATCTACCCGTCCCACAAAGTCAGAGGCTTAGATTTTCCATCCCACTGTACAAAAGTTACTCAAACATTATTAAAAAACACCTCTGCATTTTTGGAAAGTAGCAAGTTTTTCTGTGATGTCAAGACAGTGCAGTTATTGAGGAAGTGCATGAGAAAGATGGATCTATGAGCTAACCAGTAGCATGACACTTAGAGAAACACCAGTTCAAGTCTCTGAATTTCCTTCTTTATTTTGGGCAATTTGGTAGCCTTTCCATGCCTGGGTTTCCCTTTGTATATAATGAAGATAAGTTTACCTCAGAGCAGTGCAGAATAATAGCTGTTAGGGCTGTGCACATTGCTGACAAGTCCCCAGATAGAATAACAGACGTACCAAAGACAGAAAGGAAGAGAGTTATGAGCATGATTCCTAATGACATTACTGATAAGACTTACAAGACTCACTTTCTCTTAAGCCAATACTCTTTTCCCCATTTCTAGTTCCAAAGTAAAACTGGAATGCAGTTGAGCCAAGAATGTGTAGCCTTGGGGCTTAACTTCCAAAGGGAACAAGCAGACAGCAATACACTACACATTCCCCAGGAGTAATAAAAACATAGGATAAGGCTTATGTGTGAAACAGGTTCAGCAAGCACAGCACACAACTTGTTGCTCTGTTCCTTTGAGGTAAAAAGCAAAGTTAATCAGCCAAGGGGTTTTTTTTTTGTGTGTGTGTGTTTTCTTTATTTGTTTTAAAGTGTTTTCCTATCCTACTCACAAAGCTGGACAGAACAAAAGTATTTACAGAGGCCAAGTCAATTTTATCAAATAAACCGATGTTTGGAGAACCCCTCAGAATGTTTTGGCTCAGTGATCTAAATTTCCTTAGAACAAAACAATTAATTTTGGGTAAAACGCTGTCAGATTCATCTCCAAATCATGGTTGCTGGTAACTTGGAATGGCAAAAGATGGAAAAAATCTATTTCCATATTTTCAAATTGCCTACAAAGTCTATGGTTTGTAACACAGCCCCTGCCTTATTCCACAATCTTTTTTTATTTTGATATTTAATCAACTTGGACTTTTACTTCCAACACCCCACCCATCCCCACCCCTGTGCCATTCAACACCTGAGCTGCCATTCAGTAGCTAAATTCAATCCTTAAACTGACACACCACTCATGTTCTGTGATTTTGCCACTTCTCTCATCTGGCCTTGCCATTTTTCAGAAGAAACTTTAAGATGCTCAGTATCTTCAGAGACTGCTACAAAGGCATATTGATCCTATTTCTGCCAGTATTCTAGATTTTCGGAAAAGTTGTGACAGAAGTGGGAAGGAATGAGAGAAAAAATAGAGGTGCAAGAAGCAGGGAAATACTACTTCTGCTTCCAGGTGCAGTAGAGTCAGCTTGAATTCAGAAGGAGCAAACTGAAAAAATTTGATAGGAGTTTAGTAATCTGAAAAGTAAACCCTCTTTTGAAACTGTAGATTAAAAGAGAAATTTTAACACCAACCCTACTTCACAAATTCAGAATAACGTTCAAAAAGCGATGAGGAAGCAGGCCAGAAGGAACGCTTCACCATTAATGCTCCTCTGGAACAACTGCTTTAGCATAGCAACCTTCATAAAGGCTGTAAGCCTCTCAAATATAAGAAACGGCACACAATCTTCACTATTTCTTTTAAATGACAAAGGAATTCTGTAACCAATTCTGGAATTACAAGGAAAAACACATACATGGTATTTCTCTAATGAAAGAGAACTAAAAGAAGTTAAAAAAAATCCCATTAAGCTTTAGGAGATATAGTAAAATCCACCCCTGTATGCTTTTCTAAAAGACACACTGACAATAAATCAGCACTATCCAATTACACAGAGACACTATTTAATTAAGAAAAACATACAGATCTTATTTCAAGCCGTCTCCATCTCCATGATATCTGTATCTCAGAAGCCTTTCCTCCCCGCCTTTCCAGCCCGTTCAATGTCACTGAAGCAAAAATACTTCCTTCAGGTAACGCATGGTGGCGTTTGTTGGAGTTATTTTAGTTTGAACTTTGGGCTTTGCACAATGCAGTTATAAATTTAAGAGTAAGCTGCAACTATTTTTTTGTTGTTCTAAGAGATCATAACAAAGCTCATGCGCTTCAATACGGTCTTACCACTACATTACTAAGTAATCCAAGTATTTTAGCTTTGTAGAGAGTTGATAACAGGAGCGGGGAAACGCAGCGGTACCAGCTGTATATCAGACCCTGCCAAATGCAATACACACAATCAGAAAAGTACGCTGAACTGTTAATAACCCAAAGGGTGCTACGCCATCACCTCCAGCACTACTGAAATGGTCATCACAACTTCTGGGTTGTCGTACGCCAGCAACAAAAAAATGAGTACCTGCAAGAGATCTGGGAAAAGCTGCAACTCGCAGTCAGAAAAAACAGTGTTTTCTCTGAAATTTCCAAGAACTTCCAAGTGGTGCTGAAAACCATAAATCCTACCTGAGACCACACATTCTGTAAGTGCTATTTCCAAACAAACTCCAGTGACCAGAAGGTAGTTAATGCGTTATTTTTACCATTGCAATACTGGTAGCATTTTCTTTTATTAATAAGTTTTAAAATCATGTAAAGGTTATTGGCTGATGCAAAATGTTGATGTTTGTATCACCTCAGTCATTTCCATTGAAGTTTAAAATTGGGGTGCTTTTCAAGAAGCATTTCTTTCCTTCTAATGTGCCAAAGATCAAAAAATGCTCTGTTTGCAATTACTGTCACCCGTCTCTCCCTATGGAGCTTGTTTTGTAGGGATTACTTGACAGTCATTGATATAACCGCTCTGCTGAAGAACGTCTGCACAATATTTCACTTGATCTCTTCCAAGGATATTTAAATAATCATTACACAAGTTATATCAAAACCTTAATTCCAGGCACTTCACTAGAGTTTTTCTTCTTTAAACACATGATTTTATTCTAACTGATTTTTTCCATATTTTTTTTCTTGATTTACCTATCAATTAACTAATAATCACTAGACAACCACAACACTTGGAATAAGCGACGTGGTTCTGATTATGCTTAAGGCAAAACAAAACAAGAATTCTCCCCAGGAAATCAACAATGATTTGTCTAAAATATTCTCCCATATTTTGTGTTTATCTTTAAAGATCTAAGTATGACCAGGAACCAAGACAACAACATGGATGTTTAGAAGTTAGAAAAAGCAGAGGGCAGAGAGGAGGGATCTGAAGAGAAGCCTGAATGGCTTACACTTTCACTCTTCCACCTATTTGCACTCCAAATGGCTCCCGCTAGAATGAAGAACCGATGCTGCAACAACTTGCTTTCAACAACTTGATTTTTGCAGGGGATTGTCCTATGTAACGGCCACCGCTTTCAAACCCCCATATTTTACTATGTCTTCAACTTAAAAAGTAGAAAGAGTTTACTAAGCAGTATTTCTCCTGCAACCAAATTCAACCAAAGGGTGAGTTTGCTCATAAATTAAACCACAAACATTTTAGAGACAGGAATGAAAATATTTTCAAAAGAATTATGCAGGAAAATCTAATAAAGATTAGCACGGGATGTAGCAAAACTCTGAGATCTAATGTAATGACAGAATGAAAAACCTAAGTGTTTGAAGAAAACTTCAGAGTTGAGATTCTGCAGGAAACTTTCTGCGCAACCTGCTGAACATTCATTCCTTTTGGCAGTTACTGCCATTGGGCAAGCTGAAAAAATATAGTCTCGGGAAGTATCTAGGAAGTGTCCAAATAAGTGTTGGTAAGTCAGGAATGTATTTGATGACGCACAGATCAGCATGTAACATATTTACTCTGTAGCTTCTTTATGTACGTTATAGGAAAAAAATGCATGATGTAATGTAAACATGCAATTATACTTGTACAAGTGCAGAAGTTCTACTTTCTACATGAAACCAATCTTAAAGTGAAAGAATCAGGCACTGAGACAGTCCATTATGTGACATCACTAAAAACCCATACACTTCAAAAGGCAGCCTGGCTTGCTGTCGTTTACAAGGCTTCATACTCCTGTTTGAAAGGTCAACACAGAAAGTTAAGACTTGGGTGACTACAGACAGCACTTTTGAAAATAACTTTTAATCAAAAGCATGTGTGTGAAATTAAGTCTTTTGTGTCACAAAGGCATAGGAAAAGCTGAATATTTAGCTCCAAACATCCTGCAAATATCGTTTTGCTTCTCGAAGCATGGCCAGGACTTTCATTGCTTCCAATTTGTCAGCTCCCATTTCCATGCTTAAAATGTCCACTACAGCGTCGCTTACACCATCAGCCATGTGCTTCTTATCTCTGCAAAAAAACAGCGGAGGAAAATGCATAACAGTGTATTTTTCCTTTTATCAATACCTTCAGAGGCAGGATAATATTGGAAAAGAGGCATTAAAAAGAGTCCCAAACAAAAATATAGCTTATATACTGTATGGCAAGATTCTCACTGAGTTTTCATGTAGCTGAGCATTGACAGGAACAAGGGTTTCTCTCAATCAAAGTTTTCAGCATGCTGTAATTTCTAAGAAAAAAACCCTTTGAACCCTAGTTGAGCTGTCACAGAATAATTGTTTTCTTTTAGGGAGAACTGTACCTGCTGAAGTATTTTTTATTATTATATCACCATATGGTTCCAATATAAAAACAACCCAAACTCCTCACTTATTAATTATCATGGTTCAGCCCCAGTTGGCAACTAAACACCACGCAGCCACTTGCTCACTGCCCCCACCCCTGTGGGATGGGGGAGAGAATTGGAAGAGCAAAACTTGTGGGTTGAGATGATAACCGTTCAATAATTACAATAAAATAATAATTGTAATTATTATTATGATAACAACAGTAATGATAATATAATAAAAAGGAAAAGGGAAAAAGAAAAAACAAAAACAAACACAAAACCATAGCGATACAACCGCTCACCACTCGCCGACCGACACTGCCTGTCCCTGAGCCATGACTGCTGCCTCCCTCCCCCGGCCAGCCCCTCCCAGTTAACATACTGGGCATGACGTTACATGATATGGAATATCCCTTCGGCCAGTTTGAATCCGCTCTCTCAGCTGTGCCCCCTCCCCTCCCGGCTTCTTGTGCACCCCGGCAGAGCATGGGGAGCTAGACATGTCCTTGACTAGAACAAGCACTACCCAGCAACAACCAAAACATCTGTGTGTTATAAACATTATTTTCATACTAAGTCCAAAGCACAGCATTATGCCAGCTGCAGTGAAGAAAATTAACCATCCCAGCTAAAACCATGACATTAAAAATGCTATTTTTAATACAAATAGCTGGCATTTATTCCTGCAGAAGAATGTTTAGACATTGGGCTCTATATTCAAACAGTTTGTCCATTTATCAGCAATCTTCCTAAAAATCTCAAACCCCCAGGTAAGTTAGCATCCACAAATAAAACTTCCCAATGTAAAATATATTACTATTACAGTTTTAGCATTCTGGCCCACCCAAGCCTGGAACACAGCAGAAGACTGCTGCTATCTCACAGCTATGCAGTTTATCATCACATGTATTCAAATATCTCATCTTCCGAAGAGAAATCCATTAGCTTGAAACCTCCCATAGTTTAACTGAATACTGGAGAAGAAAAAGAACAGTAAGTGACTAAAGCAACCAGTGGAACTGTGTGGTTATGAGCTATACTTTCAGACTATAATGGAAAAAAAATGACATGGTGATGAAATTCCAGCATTCTAGGAAGGCTCCTTCAGCATCAGCTTGGTCCTTTCTTTCAGACAGCTCTAAGTCTTTCTAAAGCCTCAAACTTCTAAATGTGTTCTCTTTCTGAGGCAGTCCACCTCCACTCTACTCACCCACATATGTAGAAGTAACCTCTCTCTTCCAGCAGGACTCTGGCAACCTCCTTAGCATAAAGCCTAATGACATCTTGCACATATTTAGGCGGGGCTACTTCTGCAGTTGAAGAGTCTCTTGAGAAACAAACCTTAAGGTGAGTTAACGTGCCATTTTCAAGAAAACATCTGAGCTCATCTCTGAAAGGCAATAAAAGCTGTCAATAATGGCTCAGAGATAAGCAATCCTTCATGAATACAAAATGAATGCTAAATAGTGAACTTGCTTGAACAAATAGTCTCGATCTTGATGTCGACAACCAAAAAACAGCCATGTCTCTCCGAATTCCCAGTCTGTATGTTCTTCTCTGAGCTTTTGCCTAAACAGGGAAGAAAAAAAATCAAATCTTGTTTTATCAAGTTCAGAATCTAAAATGTCTATAACCTAGTTCTCATTTAAGTGCTTTAATAAGCCTCTGGATTGATGGAAATGTGAAACGACTTAAGGTAAATCACAGTCAAAACCCCCTTTCTTTGACTTTCTTGACTACTCACTTTCGGCCCAGCTCAAAATCAATCAAATTCAAAGGGGTTTTTTTGCCAGTTTCATATTGGAATAGTCAAGATTGACACTTCCAAACATCTCACAAAACAATTCTGACTGCTGAAAAAGTAGATCACTACCCTTTATCCTTCATTGGAAGCCCTGTTAAAACACCTGGGAAAACTCAGCAGAAAGCAGTTTTAGCATGCTTTCCATTTAGCTGTAGAAACCTGCTAGACTTTATGAATAACAATCTACTTACTACTACATCATCAGAAGAGTTATTGCATTTTCTGGAAATAATGCTGAAGGTATTCCTTTAGAGGGGTTTTAGCTGCAACTTCCTAGTTACATTTTGAGAGATAGATTTAATTTATCATTGATCAAATGCTTATGAAATGCTACGGATCCTTTAAAATGAAATGCAAAATACTTCTGAGAGATAAAGGTATATTTGAGAGTTAAAATTAGGGAGTAAGGATTGTACATAATAATTTGGTTAAAGCTGAAGCATGGAGTAAGATACGTCATGTCAACATTTCGTTCTTCTCTCAAATAAAATGGTTCAAAAACAATTGTTACAGGATGCAAGAAACTCCATTATCTTCCTGGAACTAATGAGTCACATAGGATTGTGTTGGTTATCTATAAAACTTGCAACTGCTCCCAGCCAATTATTCCACTCTTTCCACAGTTCGTTTCCTCCAAATGATAATGTTTTTACATATCCTTGGTGATGTGGTATCTGTCACTTTATGAACAAGTGTCTCTTTGCCTTGCAGAGTTACTCTGCTGGAGTTGGAGAGGAAAAAAAGGGATTTACCTTCTCTCAAACACAAACCCACAAGACCCAAGACTACTGTCCTGTTGAGGGTTCAGGTCCAAAACTCCTCATCTCAAAACACCAAAATGCGTAAACTCTTAGAAATAAGAGCACGTGGGAGAAAACTTGACATCATGCCAAGGCTTGTAATATAGATGCCACTTATGAAGGAAATGGGTTTTGAAAACCAAAATTAAGCCAAACAACACTGTTTCTAAAAACTACCAACCTCTTATGGACTTCCACTAGCAACACACAGATAAAGGATTTAATGTCTTATTACTGTTTCTGGAATTCACTCAATTCCTCATATATCCACTATGGATATTAAATACAGTCAGATGAAAATGTAAATTTTACTCATTTGAAAAACACATAAATACACAAGCACTGCTTTTTCAAAATTAATAAGACTGTTTCTACTAAGCACACCCCTGTTACAAAACATAAAAAGAAAAAAAAGGAAAGAGAAAAAAAAGATTAACTGCATTTGTACTCAAAACCTGAGGCTGTATTGTCTTCAGCTTAAGAAGGCTGCTTTCCAGGTAACAACTTGGTACATACCTATGTTGTAGGAAACCAATAAAGGGTGAAATTCCTGTTCCTGGACCAACCATGATGAACGGGACAGCTGGGTCTGCAGGTAAGTGGAAAGTATTTTTTGGACGAGCAAAAATAGATATCTAGAATGAAAGTAGATAGAACATAATTGAAGAATATTCTTAAGCAGTGAAAATAGCATGAAAATTTTAGAACCTTCAGGATATTTATGTAGTGTGTATGTCCACACGCCCTTCCAAACCCTGAGCTTCAGAGTTAATTTTTATTGCCACACAGGCATTTAGAATAAAATTCCACATGAGTTTCTGGAAAAAGAAACACACCAAACAAAAACAAAACACCAAACACAAAACCAAAAACCACACACCATATTTACAAACCTATTCATCCATCTGGAGGAAAACTGGAGGAAAACTAGAGAAAACCACACAAACATGAGTTTCTGAATATGAAAGCTGACTGCACCATAAATTTGGGGAATACTGTTACAGAATTGATGGAAAGTTTGGTGTTGATACTCAAAGGGAAAAAAGCAAGTTTATTGCTATCTATTACAGATTAAAACTCAACCTTTTTTTACATTGTGGACATCTAAAAAAATTCCAGCGGAAGTGAGGATTTGTTTATAGTGAATTGAAACCTACTGATACTGAGCTTGCTTTCTTAATTTTCATAGAAGTTTTACATGATCTCCAAAAACGTGTACGGGTGAAGGGAGGCAGATAACTGCACTGATAAACTCCAATTCTGATCTTCAGACCTGTGTGTGAAAGGAAGTCTAAATGTAATTTTCACATGAGCTTCACAACTGTTCTCCGAGGCATGGCTAACAATGTATAGAAAATGAGATGACTACTTTTAATTCTTTAAAAGATTATTCAAGACTCAGCAGCAGCCAGAGCAGAGCTTCATCCACTAAAGTCATAAGCAAACATCTGATTTATTTTCCCTGATAACCCTGAAAGGATCTGAATTTACTTTCAAGTTTAAGGAAAGAGTGAAGCTCCTTTTAATTCACTACAGACACTACAATGTTGAACAGTATTATTTTTCTGGTTTCACGATGATAGAAAAATAGTATAATTCTTGCTGGTGGGGACAACATTTGTATTTCTGTCATACTCACTACTTCAAACCACACTTGAGTTAGGAGGCTATTTTCCCTAATAATGATTCCAAACTGGTCATTCCTTTAAGAAATACTGCAAATGGTAGAGACATTTATGCTGTAAAGTGTCTTCAATTAATTTAAGGTATTTTTGCATAAGATCACACTCATCTATTTTGTACTAGTATTCCACATATTTCTGCAACCTACGTGTATTGCTGCATATTTATCTATGCTGAATTCTAGCTTGCACAAGCAGATGCAAACAGTTCTGAACTTTATTCACTAATTTTGTAATAATCCTTTTGTTTTTCTTAACTCCATGTCTTTTTCCTGTTTGATCTTTAATATACTGCAAATCAATTATACTTTAAACAAAGAGCAGATGTGAATACAGGAATAACATATGCTACACATATTGAGCAGTTTGTCTTTTGAGTTACTTTTAAAAAATGAAGATAACTTGTATGGGTTTTCTTTCCATTTTGCCAGGCCAACACCTTGAATTATTGGCACGTTTTTCTTGTAACCAAATTCTATGCTTGCTTCTATTTTTCTTAATCAGATATAGATAAGACTGGCAGTAGTTCTTTAGACATATTAATTATATAGTAGAATTCAAAATTTTTAACAACCGGCTCACACTCAGTAACTTTGGGACCGATTAATTGCATAGATTCTTTGCCACAAAATGAAAAGAGGGGAAAAAAAAAAACCCCAAACCACCAAAAACCACCAAAACCAACACCCAAAACCTTCTAATAATATCCACCATGCCAAACCATCTTTGATGCACATCAGAAATACCACAGACCGTCCCCTGTGTCATATTCAATAACCTGGCCTTTGCAAACTGTGCAAGACCTGACAAGAAGCGAGTTTTACGATTTCTCCCCTCTCATCTGCCACCCTCTCCTGGAAGTGACCAAGTGCCCCCCTCCGACAACACTAACAGTCATAACTATTTAATCGCACAGCAGTAGTTTAGTCCACAAAAACATCCTCCAAGACTCGCTTAGGACTACAGGGGGGTGCAAAACAACTCTGGCCTTTCAGCAATGGAAAATTTCACAACTCAGGTATCCATAGATAAAGTAAAATGTAATTTTAGCAACTTAGCAATGAAGTTCTAGACACGTTACAGAGGGAAGGGTAAACTTACAAGTAGGGTAGAACTGCAAAATGGAGGTGTATACTTCCAAAACACCTGCATTACATCAGGGCAGTGAACAAAGAAACCTGCAGTCATTTCAATCATGCATATACTTAACAGTTCAGGAGTTTAGATCTAATATTCATACCTTTTCAGTTGAAGAAGAGCTTCCTCCTTTTGCATCCAGAGTGTTTTTATTGGGGTGCAGTAGAGGTGTAACTAATTCAGCAAGCCACCCTGTACAAACTCCTTTCCGCGAGACTGGTCTAGCAGGACAGGCAGGGAACTCCACAACATTAAATACAAAACACAGTTTTCCTGGCTGATACAAGTTTGAACTGCAAAGATAAAAGTATAAAAAAAACCCCAAACCTGAGAGATAGCTGTACAATCTTACAGCAGGTCTATTTGCAACCCAACCCACCTCAATTGAATCAAGATCCTCAGTGTTCAGCTAACTGTGCGATATTTACATCTAGTTAGAAAACGTCTTAAGGCTGGACTCAGAGGCCAGTGCCTACAGAAGGGAATCCAAATTCCTACCAGATTCACACGTGTGTGAGCTTGTTCCTGAGAACTCTACCAAAGTCTTGCCAGACACTCAAACCAATGTTGTTTGAAATAGTCAAACCCTGTGGTTTTTTGCAACAGGGACACAATAATTTTTTCCTCAGGTTTTATAATCTACAGAAGAAAGAGAGGAATGAAGGATAATGTACACACACACTTGAAAAAAAAGCATACCTAAATTACCAAGGAGATATAATTTGAACATTCCATTACCTTGACACTGAATAAGATCTGGCTTGTAATTTAGGAAGATGTTCTGAAAAATAAAAATAAGATAAAATTTTAAAAAATAAAAACCCCAAAACCCCAAACCCATCACTTATTTGATTCATCCCAATGAAAACTAAAATACTATATAATGAATGTTTACAGTACAACAGATTAAAAGCATATTTTAATTTAACTGTAACTTTATTCTATTAACATTCAGTGTTTGTGGTTCAGAAATGAGATATTAAGACTAAGTCTTGGACTCTGTTTTGAATGTTTTTTAGACTTTGTAGAACATCTGTTAGAGATCCTATAAAATGAGACCACAATTAATTTATGGGGTTCTAGGTCAATTAAAAACAACTTTAAGGTGCACAGAAGAGATGCCAGTAGCTAGTGGACAAGGTGAAGCTTGAAATTTAATTTTCCCCACTTTTCATCTAAGAGCTCAAAAGGTCTCAGAATAAGAATTGCTTGATTGAAAGTTTCCTATATATAACGCCCTAGAAGGAGATTTGTCAGTTCTATTTCAAACCACTATGAGTACCTTTGCAGATTTTTGACATCACAGCTGGAAAACAAACAGATGCAGGAGTTTACTGGGCATTTTTTCAATAAGAAACCCGCTAGATATATCGCACGCACACATTTCTATCTACATACATATGTACATATACAGAAAAGGCTGAACTCACTGGTGCTTTCACAGGAATGACTTGTGTGCAGACTGCACATTTTAGCTGAGGAGAAGCTCATATTAAAAGGAGACAGATATATCGCTAAGTGAACAAGGTAGTGGGAATGGTGACAATAAGTGAGCAATACCAGAAAAACTGGGCATAGCAAATGCCAGAAAAACATAGAGTGAACAGGGCAACATACAGCTTAACTGGTTTTTAGCTGTTTTTCCGTATGTATTAACCTTTTGCAGATGTTCCAACCTGTACAGGGACACCCTGACATATTTTAAAGATGCTCTGCTACATAAGGTAGTTGCAAGTCAGAGTTAAGACAAGCTAGTTCAGTGAAATTACTTAAAAGAAGACACCAAGCCCATTCAACATGTTACGTCTCTGGGAGAACACGTTTAAAACGTTTTCAAATTTTCCTTTCTTCAGTTCAGTTGCTACAGCATGTTCCATACCACCTTTGAAAAGCTAAGTGGTTTTGCTTTCACTGTGAAAATTCATATATTTGTAAAGTGGAGCAGAGCTTGTATTTATTTCTTTAAATCTCACCAGTGTACTAAGGAGAGATTTGGGGTAGGTGTAGAGAAGATGATTGCAAGAACATAAAAAAGCCTTTTGCTTCATATAATGAAACATATTAAGAAAATCTGGTTTTTAATCTGGAGAAAAAACTGTCAGTATTTTCAGATGTATTTGAGATGGTTACAGCTGCAGTCTCATTCCTTCAATGTTTTATGTAAGGAACCCAGCGAGTGTGTTGGACATTACATAAATACAAATATACTGGGAAAAGCTTTACATTTTAACAGGTGTAAGTGCAAGAAAAGAACAAGTTGGCTGGGAAATCAGGAGTTGTAAAAACATGTCTTTTTTTAATTGTAAGCAGTTGATGAACTGTTTCTTAAAGACCCTAATCCTGGAAACACCTTATGCTTATTTTTTATGCACAGGAGCAATCAAGAGTCAACTGAAGCACAGGTACGTACCTAAGTGTTTGCAGAATGAAGGCCAAAGACTACAAACTGGAAAACAGAGCTTTGTTCCCCAGCAATAGTTATAGTTTGATCACTATGGACACCGTATCATTTTTAAAGCAGTTAACTGAGCGGTTATTCTCCTTTCTTGGGAAATTGAACATTTAGTCTAATGCATTTTCAGAAACCAGATCTAATTAAACCTAAATCAGTCACTTACCAATTAACAGGTTAAGTGAAGGCTTGCAGCTTGGAAACGCATGAAGTAAATCCAGCAAGCAAACATTAGAATCTCTAATAAAGCGTGTGTAATCAGAGGCTCCTTGTCTGCTGCAAAGCTCTTGAAGCCTCCGTTTTTCTCCCGCGTCACTGGTACATTCTACAAGAGCTCGCAAAAAAGCCTGCAGGGAAGAAAATAAGAGTGAAGGGTAAAAACCCTTGTCCATTTGGAAAAATGGTCACAAAGCTGGGAAAATCTTGGGATACCTGGGGACAGGAAGCCTGACAGGTTAATGGATAATATGATTTATTTCCCCATGCACGCTTTCATTTACTATGAAAAATTTACATTTTTCTTTTTTCCTTTTTTTTTTTTTTTTTTTTTTTTGGTTGTTTGGCTGCTCCTCTAATCTCTGGAACAAGCTAGCAGGTCAGAAAGTCCTATTTAGCCTGAGTTGGGGAGGGACAAATAAACACAACCCATTCCCTGGAAAATCCCAAATTTATGAAAGGCTTTCTTATTTATGTATTTGCACTTTACTTAAGTAAACAGCTCCATAACACAAATTAATGCAAGACAAAACACCATTTGCTAAGTTACAGAAGCAGGAAAGGAATAATAAGAAGTCTTAGAAAAGGTATTACTGTAAATAAGGCATGGTATTTAATGAGTCATGTAAATGTCGCTGTGGTGTTTTATTCCATATATTATGCCTATACAATGGTACTGCAACGTTTTCTTAAGGGAAAATTAAATTGAGCATTGTAAGATAAAGTCAAAATCAGACATAAATAGTTACAAGGTTTTTTCCAAAAGCAAGGTGGAAATAGACGGAGTGCATAATAGAAAAGTGATCCAAAACACCAAGCACAATCAGATGACATATTCTACACAACAGAATACTTGGAAAGTAATTTGAGTGCGCTCAAACACTGAGCTTCCAGACAATAGTTTTGAGTTACATAAAGCACACACTACACTGAACAATGTAATAAAGCATATAGGTTATAAAAACTGGCCTGGGCAATATTCCCCAGCCAGCACTCTCTGCCTACTCTTATTGTTGAGACAAATTTTCAAAATTGTTAAATGCAGTTTTGAAAAGGTTGAAACAATTGGAAAATTCTCTTCTCTTCTGCTGTGAAATCCACTAAATTGAGTGAAAAGGTCCTTCCAAAAACTGATTCCCCTCAGAGATCCAACTAACCCAACTGTTTAGCTGCAACCTTCACAAGAAGTTACCTTTAAAACATTTTTTGACAATAATAGAAATACGCAGGCATTTCCAGCCGTAAGCCTCCAGTTTTTTGCACGCACAGCATGAAAGGAAAATAATATTCACATGTTGTGAGAACAAATACTATACAAGCAAAAATCTGTCTTCAAACTCTGCCAGGTTACTGAAATACTGAAGAAATGCTTTAAAATTATTCAGAAGACATTATGGTATGTTTGCATAGAGCAACACACATATTTTCAGCGACAAAACTTGACAAATATGGCTCCCTCTGATTAGAAAGAAGGATTTCTCTAAAATGCCTATGGGGCCAGGTTCAGTCAGCCTTCCAGTTATTTGGCACCAAATATCTAATACTTTCCTATTTACTTCCAGACTAGTTATGAATCAAGGTACTGCAGAAAGGGAATAGAGATTTCAGTATCTCATAGTTTGCCAGATAAAGTACCAAAAGGGAAATTTCTCAGAAGTAAAAACAGCAGTAAACAAATACAGTCCTTATTCACCAGGAAACATGGTAACTACACATGAAGCAAGGACAGATCTGTAAGAGCCCATACAGCATAGAATTATGAAGGATTTCTCTTTAAAAACAACAAACACATAAATACCTTTTTGGGAATTGCTCTTATTTCCAGACACCAGGTTAGAATGAATTTCAGAGTGCTTCTTTCAGGGATGTGTTGTGGATGAGTTGCTCCTAGTTCAGTGGGAAAAAAACAAACAAACAAAAAAACCCAAAAGAAAACGTGCATCTAAAAATGGCAGCACAGAATGCTTGTTCTGTCAAGAAATAAGAGTGCTAAACTGCATTCATTTCGGTATGCTTGAGCCCCAGCTGGTTAGTGGAAATTATGAACTAAACAGCAAGCCAGTTTTCCAATGAGATATCAATGCCAATTTTCCAATGAAAAGTCAAACTCATCAGGAGAGAAAAAAAAACAAAAAGAGGAGTATAATACACGAGTTTTCAAACAGATTTCATTGCTAGACCTCTCAAGGTTTTGCTGCCACTTTCCACCTTGAAGAAATTCAGAGGAATGCTTACCAGGAAAACAAACATCCACAGTTTTGCCCTCCATCAATAAGCACTCCTGAAAATTGGAACACAGGGAAGTTTTCTAATGATCTAACCAAAGGTGTACGCAGCCAGTGCCAAGCTGAAGCTTCTGAGGCCCAACAGACCCAGGGGTTTATATGCATTTTTATATGCATATATATATATTATATTTTATATATTTATTATTATATATATATTTAGATGCATTTATATGACAAAACACCTTTAATTAATAAGCTCTACAGGTCCCAAAATTGTTTCCTTACAGACCCAACTTTCAGGGTGGGATTTCTCTTGACAATGTTTCTTGGCTTTGGCATCTAGCTACTGATTCTTACTATGCTTTTTTCCATGCTCAAGAGCCCTTTAATACTACAAAATTTTTGCTCCAAGAATATACCTATAATATATAACTTGCTAAATTACCTCTTTGTATCAGCATTACTTGACTGAATCCTTGCTACAAAGAATGAAATTTACTTTTAGAAGATAAGAGGATTGGCATAAATATAATGCAGGAAAGAAGCACCCATTTTCACATTTATATAAACTTCCTTTTCTTGAACATGCTGACAGTGTATTACAAGAAGTACTTAATCCTCTTCCCAGGTTGCTCATACATACCGTAAAAAAAAAAAAAAATCAGCTACAGAAATCCGGTATTTGAACAACAGACTTTGTACCAGACTGCAAATTTCTGTTTTGTCCTCTCAGTTCAGATAATCTGCTTCATCAAAGAATTCACAGACTGAACAAAGAGAGATTGTGAACAAAATTCAGTGGAATTCCTGGCATAAATCTTGAAGACGCAGCAGAGGCACAGACTGCTGCTCATGCTCTTCTCCCAGGTTTTTCAGCTCTCTTCATTCAGTAAACCCACAACCATAACAATTTGCAGTAACTATTACAAATTCCTCAGGAATCTGAATGCAGTTAAGAGGCAACCACGTCAAAAGCAAAACCACTCCGGAACATTGCTAGGAATTGCAAAGTTGCATTATAGAGCTGAATTCTTTGGTACAGATTGGCAACAATAGTACATGAAGTTATATTAACTTAATGTGTCTTTGCTCACCAGCACAAAGAAATAAATTTGGGATTTATCCTAAACCACTGAACTTCATAGCTGCGAAGCATGGAAGTCAGTGTACCAGCCATGATGGGAGATCAGTGGATCAGCAGCAACATGCTAGGTCCTGGCCAAATATCCAAGGCAAGTGTGAAAAGTCAGCATGATTTGCTCTGGGTCACCCAGAAGACCCAAGAGCAGAACAAAGAACTTTGATTCTCTGTGCTGCAATACAATGCTATGATTTTCCTTTCCATTATTAGTCATTAAGATTCACAAACAGGCATGCCATTTTACATATAAATGTTGCATAAATAACACGTATTTTCACCTTTTTCCCCTTATTAGTGCTACATTAGGCACCCAGAGGTGGAATAATCTGGATTATTTACACATAGGATTAGGGCACTGATATTCTAAGTTTCACTCAATTATTTTACCAACTTTGCCTTGGAACGACAGCTGGTTTAGTATACAAGAACAATCACGGGGCTAAGCTATGTTCACTTGGCTCTACAGGCTCTGTTCCACATGGAAAGTGCTCTGGCACTGATGAACTCAAAGTGCCCTGTTAGGGCAGCTTTACATCCTTCCTGCAACACCAGTATAGCAGAAGAAAGGGAACTACTGTAGGCAGGAAGCAGAGGATCTCTCTCTGTGCCTATTCAAGGAGACCTTCGCTTTGAACATGCTGTTGAAATCATCTTTAACTTACAGAGAGATATTCAAATTTTATGCAGCCAGGTGGCAGGACTCTGATTGGCACTGAAAAACCTACTAGCCTACAGGAAGGACAAAATCTCAAGCCCGCCTTCCTATGAAAATCTGATGCCTTTGGCCCTTCATTACCTCCTCCTTCACTATACCCTTCCCTTTCAATTGCTTCCTTTGCAAATGTGCTTGATTCTGTAAAATGAGTAAACTGTGTGAACAGAGTAGCACACCTGTAAAATTCCCCCACACCACCCAATCTCTTGCTGCTTGCCTGTGCACAGTTGTTGGGCCCTGGACAGCATGACACTGCCTTGAGCTTGAGTGTGCTCGGGACCAGCCCTGATCCAAAGAGAGATTGTTACAAAGCTGGGACCCTCCTGGGACCTTTTTTTTTTTTTTTCTGGTGGGGTGAGGAGGCAGGAAGAAACAGGTGTGCTTGGAGGGGGTCTGCCCCAGAGGAACAAGGTCAATGGTGGTTCCCCAAGAGGGTCGGTGCAGGGGGAGGGGGTTCAGCACAGTGGGGCTAGATAACAGCCAGACCAGCCCTGCAGATGAAGGGCTCAACCCCAGTGCAGGGACGAGGCTGTAACTGATACTGGCTCTGCACCAAATCTAATCGGTGACCCCTCCCAGCAGAGGTTAGTTACTGGAGTGGGGGTCAAGGACAGGGATGAGCTGGGCCTGGACTTCCCATAGGCTATGTTACACCATGGCCTGTCAGGTAATCTCACCTCATTAACAAGTAAGTTACTCACCAGCTCCAACAACAGGGGTCCATTTACATCTCACACTTAAGTGTGCAACAGGTGTTGCACTCAATGGTGCAGGGAATCTCACCATGGGAACTGATTTACCCATAGGCTGGAACAACAAAGAGCCCTGGCCTGTCCTGCAGACCTAAAGGCACAACTCAGTAGCACCGTTAAGGCACCAACTGCAAGGCAAGAGAAGAGTAACTCTCTCAGGTCCAGCTGGCAGTAGATTGGCATACCTTGAACCTGCAGCTACTGCTTCTGAGAGTGGGATCATAAGACTCAGCAGAACAGACCCACATAGACCTACAAGCCCTTAAAAAGGCACCTTGCAGCAGCACTAAATCTTTCTGCTTCAGGAGTGTGGCCCTCTTAGGATGTAAACCAGATTGATGTGAAGTGCTGCGCAAGGAGAGATTTTACTTTCAAGTGGGGGATCATTAGGTTAGGTGATTAAAGACTCATCTCCATAAACTTGAAGAAGCACAGAGGAAGAATGAAATGGATGAATGCCAATGCCAGGCTCAAGTTCCCAGTCAGAAGCTAGCTCATCTACAGTAAAATAAGCAGCAGCATTCCATGCGTCCTCTCTAATTTAACACATCTCTATGACTTCCAACATGCCCCCATGAAATGACAGCTGTGTCCTGATACTAAAGATAAAAACAGTCAAAACTATGCATACCAACTACTACCAACAAAGAAAAGAGCATTTGTTCATGACCTGTGCATCACACCATACCTTTCTTTTTAGTGCCCTGCTTAACCTTTACACAAACGAAGTACTCTCCTTTTTCAGAAAGTCCCAAGACGTGAAGAAGTTCTTCTACCTCATTGACATTGTTGGGACATATTACACAGAAGGCATCTCCAGGTTGGTAGTCAAACACTGTATCCTGTTTTAAAATGTGAGATCACTTCCATTAAACTGTATCACAAACCAAGGCCAACAAGCATCCCCATTCCTAACAACAATCTTCCTACCAGTGCAGTAGCATGAAGTCTTATGTTCTTCTACTCTGTACTAGCACTTCGCTGTTTGGAGCACATCAGAAACTGAATACTCATGTTTTCTTTTTGGGCTTAACCTTACTAATTCAAAAAAAATCTTTCCTTATCTGGTTTAAATATTGGGACACTCTTTAATAAGAACTGCTTAGCAGCCTAAACAGAAGGAAAACAAATATGTGTTAAGAGGATGTGTTACATAACCAGCCCAGATAGTTAATCACTGATGTACTTTGTTTTCTGGTTTGAAAATAGCAGAGAAATGAAGTCCTCACAATTAATGCAACTTTGTAAAGAGATACATGACCACTAAAAGAAAATTTCTGGTTTAAGCTGTTTGATGAACTGTGACTGAAATGACCCAAACTGTTTTTATTTTCTGAAGGAAAAAAGAAAAATAACAAGAGAAGAGCACAGTGAAAATTAAAAGGTATCTCAGATCTTAAGACCTTAAGATTCTGCTTAGTTGGCTGAGGCTCTTGTGCGCAACTGCTGAAACCTTACTCAAGTTTCTGCCTGTTAGAGGAAAATACATAATTATACTTGCATCATTATATTTCCCTTACGCATCAGGTGAGGCTACCTGCATAGACAGACTGTTGAGAATGTTAGGAAAAAAAGGCAAAAAATGTTCACATTTTCAGTGGTTGCTGAGGACAGGATACATGGATATATACAAATATAAGCAAAAAACCATGTCATCTCAGAGACTCAGTTGCTCAAAACTTAATAGACTCTATTTATAGATGAGATTTAAAGACGTCCCATGGATATGGACACAGATCAAGCTAATAGAGTCCAATAAAAGTTATTGCCAAAATCACAGTATCCGCAAAGCAATATTCTGCAAATTTGGAAAGCTGCTGAAAAGCAACATTATTTTCCTTTTAAAGATTTCTTGTAAAATAATATTGAGCGCTCTCTGCCCTTCATCTTCAAACCAGTATATAAAATGTAATGTTCCCTGAATAAACTAAACCAGTTTTTACACCGAGGGTAACAGAGGTTGACAGTTTGAGTACTATGTTAACAAGTCAGAGCAAATGAATGCCAGAGGCAGAAACAGTACTCAAGAGATAACGATTCTTATCACTTGATCACACTAGTCACAGTATTACTTGTGTAAATTACCTACCACAAGGAATAGTCACAATTTACTACACAGTTTCTGAATATTCCCTAAGTTGTATACTTACAAACTGAAAGATCATTAATTTTCAATATTCCCTGCCTGCTCTTCTCCACTGCAAAATCCCTTCAAAAAGGTATTTCAGTCAATAAGATATCCATGGAACAACAAAGAAATCAATTTTGCACTTTATTTCTGTTTTGACTTCCATGGAGTCATACCTTTAAGTGAACAAATCAAGCTTTTCATTTACAAAACGCATCAGCCTAGACTGACATCCTGTTGTCTAGGGAATTATTTTTTCATTTTAAAAAGACAAATAAATAATAATTTTGCTACCAGTTTTTATCATAATACACACATGCTTTTCATCCCTTATTTTTAACCCACTAAAGAAAAAGCCATCACTAACTTACTGCAATATCAAGTTCTAAGAGCAACGCAGTTTTCACCGCATCTTCTCTAGTGAGCTGAACTGCTTTTGTAACTGGCACTTCAAAGGTTGTTCCCTCTGAAATCAGTGAGGACAGATGTGGATTCTGAAAAAAAGGACATGAAAACTTACACTAAAAATGCAAATCAGCTGAATGACAGCTTACTATGACATACAATTAGTGTTGGTACAATTTCTTGGAAACAGTCTTAGAAAACAATTCAAAACAATGAGGAAAAACAGGAGTCTTCTATATACATACTCTTCTACTCTACATTTTTAAAAAATCACATCCAAGCAGTAACAGGTGTGTATTCAACTGTAAAATGTCAATAGGCTTGAACAGTCTAATAGGCCTAAACTACTACCAAACGCAGCTAGCTGTTTCTTTTTTCAAGAGCTGCCTTGAAAATAGCCAATTAGAGAATGACATTGATGTTAAAACCCAGAAAACTCCCACCTAATTTAAGGATTACTAGGTGTACAGAACAGATGTTAGAACAGAAGCTATTTAAAAACATCATTGCAGACTTACAGATTAAGACTTTTGGGGTGCAGATGGAGCTATTATTACAGGCAAATAATAAGAGGAATTTTTAAAACTATAGTTAGAGCTAATCAGCAAACTCCAGACAACAACACAGCATCATGTTACACCACAACATTTCTACACATGTGAAAATGTGCCCCAAGAATTGTAAATGGGCACACCAAGTATAATTCCAGACCACCTCTGACAAAGTCTGTCACTTGAAGATCAGAGTACAGCCCTAGCCCTCATTTCTCCATCACTATTGTCAGCAAGCTTCATCTGAGATCAATACAAACAAAAATGAAGAGACACCAAATGTCCATAACAAATAGGAAGAAATTATTCTACCAATACAAGAATATCAGTAAATCTGAAGATTTCTTATGTATTTAAAAAAGAAAAAAAAAAAAAAAAAAAAAAGGAGCCAAGAGAATCACTTGAGACCAATGGTTAGAAGTTCTACTATTCTCCTAAAATTTTGACATGGTGATTAACAGCTTGGGCCATATCAAGTTATTGTACCTCAGCTGGACTGTGATAACTGCCTACATTCACATCCTCTCCAAGTGAAGTTCAAGGCATAATGAGATCAAGATTTAGGCTAAATTGTATTATCTTAGATTTGCCACAAAGGCTTAAGATGCAGACCGTTACTGCTCTGCTACTAATAAGCAGCACCTTGTTAATTCAACCTTGACACTCAACAGCCAGGACCATATAAGTAACTAGAGAGACGAAATACCCAGCTTTCTTTAAATGGCAGGGAGTCTCCTTCCAGAGATATCCAAACCTCAAGCTGATGCATTTCAAAACAAGCCAACTTCAGCTGTGCTTGGCAAAAAACTACCCATGGCTGTTGCAATGTAAG
The DNA here is from genome assembly GCF_963921805.1 of Phalacrocorax carbo. Classification (NCBI taxonomy): domain Eukaryota; kingdom Metazoa; phylum Chordata; class Aves; order Suliformes; family Phalacrocoracidae; genus Phalacrocorax; species Phalacrocorax carbo. The sequence goes on along the minus strand of NC_087514.1, from coordinate 78,601,933 downwards.
ATACTGGAATCATAGAACGGTTTCAGTTGGAAGGGACCTTTAAAGGTCACCTAGTCAAACCCTTCTGCATTGAGCAGAGACATCTTCAACTAGATCAGGCTGCTCAGAGCCCCGTCCAACTTGTCCTTGTATGTTTCCAGATATGGGGCATCTACCATCTCTCTGGGCAACCTGTTCCAGTGTATCACCACCCTCATACTAAAAATTTTTTCCCTTATATCCAGTCTAAATCTACACTCCTTTAGTTTAAAACCATTACCCCTTGTCCTATCACAACAGGCCTTGCTAAAGACATTGCCCCCACCCTTCCTATAGGCCCCCTTCAATTACTGAAAGGCTGCAACAAGGTCTCCCTGCAGCCTTCTCTTCTCCAGGCTGAGCAACCCCAGCTCTTTCAGCCTGTCTTCACAGGAGAGGTGCTCCAGCCCTCAGATCATTTTTGTGGCCCTCCTCTGGACCTGCTTCAACAGTTCCATGTCCTTACTGTGCTGGGGGCTCCTGAACTGGATGCAGCACTGCAGGTGGGGTCTCACCAGAGCAGAGAAGAGGGGCAGAATCACCTCCCTTACCTGCTCGCCACGCTTCTTTTGATGCAGCCCAGGATGTGGTTGTCCTTCTGGGCTGCGAGTGCACACTGTTTCTGGGCTGCGAGTGCTCATGTACAGCTTTTTGTTCACCAGTAACCCTAAGTCCTCCTCTTCAGGGCTGCTCTCAATCTCTTGATCCCCCAGCCTGTACCAATACCGGGGGTTGCCCCGACCCAGGTGCAGGACCTCACACTTGGCCTTGTTGAACCTCATGAGGTTCTCACAGGCCCACCTCTCCAGCTTGTCCAGGTCTCTCTGGATGACATCCCATCCTTCTGGCGTGTCAACTGCACCACTCATCTTGGTGTCATCTGCAAACTTGCTGAGGGTGCACTCGATCCCACTACGTCATTGATGAAGAAGGACATGAATTGTGTCTTACTTGTAAAAACAGGCATGACCCTACATGGGCCCTACCTGTTGACAAGGTCTAGCCAACTACATCAAGTCAAAAATAGCAGCAAAGGAAAAAAGCCCAAACCTGCATTTGATTCTTTCCAAAGCTCAAGACAATCATTCATCTTTATTCCTGAAATCTGGACTATAATCTTTAATCTGTCACTGAATTCCAGATTAGCAGATTCAGCTTTTTCTAGTTGCTGCTCAAAAGCAAAATATACTTTTTTTTTCTATTTACAGAAAAGTTAAGGTATCAATATTAGAACCTGATCAATTACTTCAGAGATCAGCCTGAATATATGACTTTAAATTACTTTAATACTATGACTTTAAAATAAGAAAATGGGCTCATTTAACCACTATAGCACCAGTTTCAACCCAACTATTAGTGTTTAATTGAAAAGTACCTCTAAATCATAAATCTTTATTTCAGTAATTTGTACCAGTAATTTGTATCAGTACTTAAGGGGTAGCTACAAAGAAGATGGAGACTCCCTTTTTACATGGAGTCACATGGAGAGGACAAGGGGGAATGGACACAAGTTGCTCTTGGGGAGATTCTGATTGGACACCAGAAGGAAATTTTTCACACTGAGGACAGTCACCCATTGGAATAATCTCCCCAGGGAAGTGGTTGACTCGGCCACGTTGGACACCTTCAAGAGTCGTTTGGACAGGGTGCTGGGCCATCTTGTCTAGACTGTGCTCTTCCTAGAAAGGTTGGACTAGATGATCCCTGAGGTCCCTTCCAACCTGGGATTCTGTGTGTGATTCTGTGTGTGAATTGTTTAATTCAACAATCTGAACAAAACCAACCACAATATGAGGCCTAAAAGAAAAGCAAAGTTATCCAGTGTTTAAACCCATATAACTCTTACATAATTTTATTGGCTAGACTAAATGATTCTCTCAGAATTACCACTGACACTGTCAGAGAAAGTGTCAGGGCCCTGAGGATACTAATGGGCTTTCATGGTCCTGACCAGCCTCAACCAGAGGACTCTACCCCACCTCTGTTCATGGGCCCACAAGTCCCCTCTCAGCTCAGCCCTGGGTCTTCAGTTCCTGCCTGAGCTACATCACAGGAGCACTGGTCAGCAGCTCAGCCACCACCATACCCATGGCTGGCCACAGATGCTGTTGAGCCAAGACTGGATCTGCAGACCAACTTCCTGGCTTAGCCCCAGACCTGCCTCATTCCCACAAACTTGTCTGATGATCTGCACTCTTGGCTGATCCTGGCTGCCATCTCCTGGTTTGCCTTGCTTGGGTATTGGGGAACAGAGCTGGCTGTGTTACCACCCTCAGCTCCTGGCTCCTTGTCCCTTAAAGAGCCGCCAGCCTTCATGACTCCCTCACGCAGACAACCAAAACATCTAGCCTCTGGCAGGCAACCAGAAAAGTCTGAGTCATGCTTTTCAGTTCACTTTGATCACTAAACATGCCAAGTGGAGATGATCACCAGCTCATGCTGATTCTCCTCTTTGTACAGCAGGTCTTTATTTAACATGGCTTCACATGAAAAGCACACTGGCTTTCAATCTGCAGCTCATCTTCTGTTTCCAATAGTAAAATTATGATCCTGTTTTTACAATGACAGGTTTCTCTGTTACTAAATATGCAGTAAGATTTTGAACAACTTTACACTCTCTTGAGGCATTCTGCAAGTACTAAAAATTTGAACAGAAGTTGTACTGTATTCCTTTCTACAGAAAGATGTTTTCACCATCCTAACATAAGCCACTGAGGATTTTAATTCTTCCATTCCTGGCACTGCAATGCCATTCCTTTATCAAATTATTATTTAGCTAAACTACACTTTTACATACGTGTCCATAACTCATACGGTGGTAACTACATTTTAGCCTTATAGATGGACCTTCCACTTACAATTCAAAAGCCTCCTGCGTTTGGGGACGTTATCTCCTTCATATAGGATCCACTTGGTCTTTTGAGCCATATGTAGGATTTTACACTCATGCTCCTACCAGAGCTGGATATATTCATCACTCAAAGTGAAGTCCTTACCTCACCATGGGTGTCCTGAAACTGCACCTCTATATATTCTGGGGGCAAGGCAGGAATATTAAGAGCAGACTGAGAGACAGGAGGGACAGAATGAACAAGTGAAGGTTCGGTGTCTCTAGCTGAAGCCACAAGATGGATGTCAACCAGTTTCTGTGTCAGAACATCAGAACTCTTCACTCTTTCATCTTCTAGCTTCAAGTTCTGTACTTCTGAGCTTAAGTTTAGTTCATGCCTGATCTGCGGGGCTGCAGAGGGGGAGCTAGAAACAGCATCAGTGCTCATGCCTTCTTTTTCTTTCTGCAACTGAAACGCTTCCTTAAGGGCAAGCCAAAGTCCATCAATCCAAGGATCAACCACTAGTTCCAAACTGGGGAGGGAAGGAAAAAAAACAAGGAGAAAGGAATGGTTGACTTACTGGACTGTTAATTTACAAATAATGAAAAAAACCCAAAAGCTAAACACACTATTAATTTTCCATTTTTAATATATATATATCTGCAGCTGTTACCAAGACGAATTTTCTGTTAAAAAAATATTTTCATTTAATTCCTACCACTATGTAAATTTATGGAGTCTTGAGTGTGTAACAGCCTCGCTCTTCTTCCAGTTTCTCATTTTTATTTCCTTACGCTGAACTTTATGAGATGATGTTGAAGGGATGTTAGCAAAATATGCAACTTTTGACTGTGCAACAGCAACATCAATATCTTACATTAATGTTCCATTGTTATTATTTTACGGTTATGGCAATGTTTGTGTTCAGTTGTCTCATATCATCACACACAGAACCAATATAATCTGCAGTTCAAAATAAATAAGCCAAGACTGCAGCCTATCGGCCAGAAAGAGCAACAAAACAGTTGTTGTCTTACACAAATCCTCTATGGCAAATCAAAAAAACCTTCTTACATAATTCCTCTACAGTGATTAAAAAAACCCAAACAACAAAAAACCCAAACTCACAAATTTAACCAAATTCACATGTAATTATTGCATCTTGAAGAAATAAAATCCAAACTCATTCAGCTCTTACCCTACACAATCATCTGCTAATCCTGTGTCGTAGAAGTGCTGGGCACCAAGTTCTTGAAGTCGTCTGTCTACTGTCTTTCCACCATTACAAAAGAATGCGTACTCTGAGTCTCCCAGACCTAGCAAATTCAAGGAAAGAGGAATCATGTCAATCAGCCAGTCATCCAGGCTACACAGACAAAGGTCTGCAAAGAAAACACAGGATTTTCTTGCAGGCAGACAAAAGAAGCTAATATAGCAAAGTGCACATTACCACAACACTTTATGACCTTCAAAAAAGAATTGTTTTTCCCAAAGTAGAGCTGAAAAAGTGGTTCCTCCTTCACAAATGTAAGAGACGGAATTTCTCTGAAAACACTTTGTTTTCAATACTTCACATTTCAGAAGAATGTTGTTTTAGTTTGAGGCTTTTAAAAAAATTCCAAAACCACTCTTACAGGAAAAATGTAAGGACCTGAAATAATTAGAAAAAGAGTGAAACTGAAACTGTATGTGAATTACCAAAAGAAGTTATCTCACCTTCAGGTTTAAATGGTTAATATTTATCAACAACATAAGGGAGAGAGTATTAAAAGTAATTAAAAAATACTGGAACCCTGGGGAGGGGGTGTGTGTGGGTGTGAATCAAACACAGGAATGATTTTGAACAATATGAAATAAGAAACGTAGGAAAATGTGCACAAAGGAATCTGATTTCTGGGGAGGAGAATGTTGGATCAGAGATTCCTTTGTAGATCTCATTTTCACCGCACTGGGTTCTTCCGCCCTCTAACAGTCCTGAAGATGTTCCGTTAGAAGCAGATGCTCTTTGTTATCAGTTAAACTTTATTATCCGTGGACTCAGGAGGTATGCTCACGGAGGACCTGAGATTTTAAGAGATCAACTAAACGACTGACCCACCCTCAAAGCGATCAACTACACATACCTCATCCTTAACAACTACTTCTCTAACAAACCCAAAGACCACTGGTTACGTAGTCTTCACAAATTCTGTAAGTAATCCACACCACTGTTTCACTATCTTAACGATTATGTTTTTTTTCACAGCCTGACCCCTTGTGTACAATTTCAAACCACTAGATACTTATCATCCCCACCTAACAAGGGACTATTCCTTTCTCCTTCACAACAGCCTTATTTTAATTTTTCCTTTTTTTTTTTTTTTAAAAGACTTCTGCTCCCTCTCAGGAATGGGACTTAGGGCTAACATTTCATCGAACAAGCTGAAATGGATACTGTGAATGTATTTTAAGACTGGTAACTTTTTAGACTAGAAACACAAAACATGTTATAACTTAAGACACTGTAACAGTATCTTTTACAACAAAAGTCAGTACTAATAAAATGCTTATGTTTATGCATATATGCATTCAGTCAGCTATGAAAAACCTAACCATTTCACAAACTGTAATGCATAACCAGGTAATAGCTTAACATCTCAAAATGTTACATGATTAGGATGCATATATTTCAGGCTTCCACATTATATATCCACTAGAAATTTCCTCCTAGTGAATACTTTCCTTAGTAGAAACCTATCAACTTGTCAGGCAAAAATAATCCAGCTTCAAATAGAGGTTTCCGGAGTTTGTTTAAACACAATCTGAAAACTCAAAAAACTGACCTTACCATAAACCCCAAGATATATCAGTTGCATTTTGCCAAATCTGTATTTTGCATATCAATCTTTAACCTGAAGTTACATTCCTTCTACTGACGAATATAACATTAAAAGTTTTAAAAATTACTGCAAATTTAAAGGGATAGGATGATCTTAAAACCTTATTTTTAAAGAACATTTTGTAATACCTTTCCCTCTGAATAGAAAAATGCCCAATTACTCGAAAGTCAAGTAAACTCAACTAGTCCATAGAGACTTGACACGAAATTAAAACTTCAACAATTTTAGATAGCTTATGCAAATAGTTTTGTTTATGCAAAGAAAACTAAATGATGAAAAAATTAAATTGGTAGCTTACACTCAGATCCCTTCTGTGCCACTTTTCCTTTATTGCTCATAGAGGACGTTACACAGAAAATCTGCTCATGTAATAAAAACAAATGCTATATAAGCACTTAAAATAAACCCCAAACAACTTATTCACAAGTAAAAAGTATAAATATTATTCACTGACAGACAAGTGCTGCAATAATATGGAAATTACTAAATCACCTAACAATCCATACTGGAGATGTGCAAAATGATCAGGTGGCAAGCTCGTGTCTTTAATCTTCTTTACAAACTTGCGGGCAGTGTCTGGTGGGTCTCCCGTACCAGTAGTGGAAATAACAATAACTACAGGATCCTTTTCCGTTTCCAGGTTATACTGTAAGCAACAGAACAAGTAAGTTACAAGGTGCTATGTGATACGTATTTGTGGCCTTAGCTATTACCTTCCACCCTCCTTTTTCCCCAAAGGTACACAGAAAAAATGTTTAATCTCATTTTACCTGTATTAAACCACAGAAAGTCTTTCAAGTAGTTATAAGTCATTTTGGGGATGCAACTTATAACCTTGGCTGGAGTTTTCAAGACCACACTGTGTAAAGCCCCAAGGAACCTGCTCTGATCTCAGCTGACCCTGCTGCAAGATGACCTCATGAAGTTCCTTCCAACCTGAATTATCCTATAATCCCATACACAAATGCTGAAGGGCAGCATTTTGAGCAGATTAGTACACACGCGAAGAATACTTCGCAACTGCGCTCAGCTTAAATGCACAACTCTTACAGTATTTCCTTTGTCAAGTGGATAAAGTATTTTTGTATGTACGATCACAATCACACAGTTAGCCATAATCCCAGTAATTTCTCACAGATAACTGGAGTGTGGCCATACAAACTGTGGGAATAATTTCTAAGTTCCATCAGGGATCATTCGTTTCTGTCTGATAACTTCCGTGTTACATCTGTCTTGGCCACAAAAAAAACCCCTGTGCTCTGGGGGACCTAAGATAGCTCTGAACAGAGATAACCAGTCACCACGCTCTACAGTCTGATTCATTTTGGCCCCTTCACCCTGCCCCCAATTCATTTCTCTCCCCTTTGCTAACACCGGTCTTTCACATTTCCAATGGTTTTATGGGTGATACTCCCATTATACCAGGTCAACAAGAACTGCCTATATTAGGGATTGTACGTCAGTTCCATAAAGTCAGGTCTTGTGTGACAATTTATTGCTCCTGAAGTAAAAAGCATTCTTTTTCTTTGACTATTCCAGCTTTCCATTGATAATGGGCTGCAGCACTGTGCTCATGTGCTGAATGCCAGGTCACCCACACAACACACTCTCACAGCACCTCCAGGCTACAGGTTTTGAATCACACAGACAGCTAGCGACCTACCTGAAACAGGACTCCACAGAATCAGACACCTTGTTTGGGAGTGACCTCTGGAGGTCACCTAGTCCCAGCCCATGCTCCATGCGAGACTACCTGCCAACGCTGCATTAGGTCAGCTATGACTGGCTGAATTTTGAAAGCTTTCAAGGATAAAGATTCTGCGTTTCTGGGCAGCCTCGTCCAACAAGAACAACTTCCCCACTAGTGTCAAATCTGAGTTTATCAGGCTGCACTCAGTGGATTTTGCCTCCTGTTGCAGTCTTCTGCTGCCAAGAAGTGTTTGGCTCAAGTGGGCTGCTATTAGGTCACTCCTTAGCCTCCTTTTTGGCATAATAAGCAACCCAAGGTCCTTCTACTGCTCCCTGTAGGCTTCAGTTTAAACTCTCTCCCAGCATTCCAAGTTTAATAAAATAGTAGGGTTATGAGAAAATATATATAAAAATGGGAAGAGATGCTACGTTTCATTTCAAGCAGTTTCAGGACTGCAATTCAAAACTTCAGAGTATGAGGAGTTATGTTCCAAACACTTCACTCAATAAATCACTCAAACCTTATCCCTGCCTCAAGCCATGTAAAAAGTTACCCCTTACATCTACAAACCAAACAGGTTGGGAATACAAAGAAATAGAGTATCAAGGGGTTTTGCTGTTGTCATTTTTCCAAAACCTTCCTGAAGAACCTAAAAGCAGTTGCATGGAGCAACTTAAACTATCATCTGGAACAATGCCTAATCCCATTTGACAGTGGTCAGATGCAACCCAACTGGGTTGCAGTATGCCAGATTTTCAAAACTTCCACAGCTGATTTGAAAAGTACAAATACAATAGACTCTGCAGTGCATTGCCACAGGTGACTACTGCATTTACAAACAAAAGCAAATTCATCAAGTAAAAAGGGTCTACTAGTATCACATAAAAATTTACCATAAATTGTGTTCCATTAAAAAAAAAAAAGATACAAGCCTAGAAAGTAAGAAGTAGTGTATTAGAACAGATGTATCATTGGTTCACTAAATTCTTGCTCCACTGCACATTCTCCTATGCAATTTTAAAAGACCTTTTGGAAGCCAAACGTTTGGCGACAGAGGTCCTGCATTAATTTGCGTCAACTACTGGGAGGTCTGATATATCACTAGACCAACAAGAGCCTTACGCAGTTAGTTTTTTACTCTACTTTCCACTTCTTCCTATATCCTTAGTGTTACAGCTTTGTCCCATTCTTTCTCTTTCCTTCAATAGCACTCAGCTGAGTGCAGCAGCGCCACAATAGCAGAGCGCAGCATGTTCAAGCTGTGAATGATTGCTGAAGGAAGAGGATGGGATCAGGCACCCAGATATATCCTGTCCAGAGCAATACACATCATGGCAAATGTGCTTATTCAGATACCTCATCCAAGGCTGACTACATGCACTGTCACCCAAGATGATCTCTGTTTAGCCCCCTCTTACTGTTCCTACCTCACTTCCACTTCATTTCAGTCTTTCAAGCATAAAAAGCAATCACAGCAATCAACCAAAGATTTATGACCTTTTCTCACCTACAAGAGAGTAGGTGAGAGGCACTAATTGGAAACAGCCAGTGTTTCTGAGACTTGAGCAGTATTTGACCATTCATTTTAGTATGACAACAGGACCACATTACGATTATTGGCTCTTTAGCCACCTGTTCCATCCAAAGACCTTCACAGCAATCCCTCTGAGTGATGACGAGGTCTGAAAAACACCCAACAGCCACATAAAGACAGGCCTTCTGAGAAATATGGATAAAACTTCCTTGCCTAAAGCATACACGCACACACACCCGCCTGAACCGTGCATGTAGAGGAATAAACTCTCAGATATAACATGCCCAAAGGACTCCACAAGAAGCCCCACCAAATGCAAGCAAGCTCTTGCTGCAGTACATTATGTCACCCTGCCTTCCCCTCCCCAACTACACTTAAGCTTCTAGAAGTCCTCTTTATTTACAGTAAATGGTAAAGAAAAGCTTAAGTGATGAAATCTCCAAAGCTGTAGGAATTACTTTTTTCCTCAGTGCCCAATTTTCAGATTCCTAATTCAGTATATCTTTCTCCCTCATCAATAACTCACAGCTCTGAGTTGTCTTGTGAAATTTGACAAAATAGACTTATTCAAGTGGCAGGCCAGTAACAGGGCTAGAAATATCCTGCCTACTACTTTCCTGAAAATAATCTCCAAACCTGTCAAATGCAGAAGAAATTAAATGGATGAATAAGGAGAATCTTCACATCCCTTGCTGTCTGCGTAAAAGTCTCTTTGTAACACTTTGCTACGTACTCAGTGAACATTCATTCAAAAGCAGATGTCCAGCTACCCAATGCGTAGTGTATCCTCAAGCCAGCAACTCGCTAAAAGAGAGCTAAATTATTTTTATGAACTTCTCACATTTTCAACTGCATGGAAAAAAAATTCTTTTAGGTGTTATTTTCTGTTCGACCGATATGAAATACCAGGCTATCAAGTTTTGATTGGTTGGTTTTTTAAATGTTTTTGTTTGAGAACATACAGTTGAAAATACTTTGTGAAAGCAATTACAGCCCATATTGCTTTTAGTTACAGACAGACACTAACAGTTTTCAGATCCTTACCCTTGCATAACAGCAAATAATAAAAACCCACTTCCTTGCTCCAGCCAAGCTTTTTATTTCTTTCTAGAATATAACTTGAATGTACCCAGTGTGAACTGGAGTGCATATGCTAAGTAACTCAAGACCCCACAAAAGTTCAGGGTCATGCTGGAGCCCACAGTTAACAGAACACAGGACCTCAGTGCAACACAAAAACACAGGGAAAAAAGCGTCATTTCTAACCACAGGAGAGCTGACCGGTAAATACAGACTTCATTCACTACTGCATACATAAATATTTTCCAAGAAGTCACTGCACTGTTGTTAGAAGGGAGACCAAAGATATATTCATTTACTGTTCTAATAAGAAAAATCACAAGAAAGATGTACCTTTGGCAGAAGGCTATTAAGTGTCTGTGAGCATTGGTCCAAATTACTGATTCACAGGAAACAAAAATTTAAAACCAGATGGTTTATTTTAGGTGGGTGCATGTGCTCAGCCATCATGATTATTAACAGCCACCATTCAAGCACATGAAGAAAAATGCAGCTCTTAAATACCTATTTTTCAGAACAGCATGGAGTATCTCACCTTGTCCATTTCACTTATACAGTGCATATCAGCTTCAAGTCCATGGGCCCCTGCTTGCTGACATATTTCCTCAGCTATGGCTTTTGCCTGCCCCTTTTGTGTAGCATAGAGGAGCAAAAATCTCCTTTTTAAATCACAGCACATTTCCCAAAACAGGGCACTTTTTGTTTTTTAAGACACTGCAGGGGAAAAAGAAGAAAAAAAGTGAATTTATGGCATGCAGAACAGCAAGATTTTGCTTTCCTTATCAGATTAAAAGTAGATACTTTAAAGGATAGCAGTATTGGTGTTTAACTTGGAAATGAGGCATCTACTCTGAAGAGAAGCCATTTCTCACAACCAAGCTTTATAGGCCAGGTTGCAAAGGACTCATGGTATTGGTCATATGTGCTGTACTGTCTTGATGTTGCAGTAATATTGCAGCCTCCCCAGTATCAAGAAACTAGTTTGTAAACATTACTATAGAGAAACTAGTTTCATCAAAAGATTTACTTTTTAATTATGTAAGTTATATTTTCCACTTTAAGTCAATGGCTGCTTTGGTCACTTTCCTGAGATGTATTTGAAAACAAAACAAAACATAGACCTGATGAAGTTAAACTATAATGGCTGAGGGAAAAAAAAATTCTGTTTCCCCTTTTCTGAAATCAGTATTTTTGCCTGAATGCCTTTATGCTTTACTGTTCACTCTGTTTATATTTTAGAACACGAACATTGGTTTTCATTTCATCTTTCAAAAAGGAGCCTCTTACACAACCGCAACTACAGAATTGACTGGTTAGGGTTTTTTCTCCTACAAATAAGCAACCATCTTCGAGAAATCTGCTGTAGTGTGCAAGCAGTAGGATGACTAGATGCATATCCTATTCACCTGTCCCATGAAAGTTTGAACGCAAGAAGTTTTCTTTCATGATTTTGACACCGACAGAACACAACAGATGCAAGGACAACTTCAAGAAGCAGCGAATACAGAGACAAGCAGAATGTCTCTGGTGCGTATACTACAAATTAATCTTCTGTCAATATTTTGTAGCTGCTATGGAGCTACACTAGAACTCAAATACCTAGAATTACAGCTGAGTAATTTTCAGGTCCCAACCTAAGGTTTTTTTCAGGTGCCTGGGCTCACTTTGCTGTTATTTCACCTCTTGCTTCCACATAGACTCAACTACACAAAGCATTCAGTGCCCTAGCCACACACTGATTTATGGAAACCTGTGGCTAAGTAATTTGAGGCATATCTTTTCCTGTTTCTCTCAAGGAAAAACAAACATAGCTCAACCGCATAAGAAGAATACTGCATTCTATTTCAATGGCTTGATATTTCTCCCTTGAGTATTGTGGGAGGTTTCTTCTATTAGAATTATTTTTTAAAGCATACTTGTATATCAAAAGTGGTAAAACTCAGCAATAGCTTCTTAAGAGTACAGTGCCTATACTATACATGAATTACAGAAAGGGAGGAAGACAATCAGGTTTCCACTGGGACCACACCATAGCACAGAAGCCTCTATGCACAAAAAGCTGAGGGGTGAGCTGCCAGCATTATAGCCAGGGGATTACCAACAGACTTCAAACAAAAGAGTCAGCCTGGGAAGATGTATAAGAGAAGCACGAAAATTTGCAATAGTAGGGGGAGAGGAGAGGGCAACAGGAAGAACAGCAGTCATGATGTAGTCTGACACAGCCAGACGTCCTGTGACCCCTGCCTAGGCCAGGCAGAGCAGCCTCCCCGTAAGACACTGTCATCTGCTTCCACTCCAGAGAGTACAATAAGAATAATGGGCGCAAAAAATAGCTACCCACATCTTAGGTGCCTGTATGTGAACTTGCGGGGAGCTTTCTCACTGGTGTGTGAACTAGTAGATTGCACAAGAGACACAAAAGTTAGAGGAGCCACACCTCCCACTGAAGGCCTGTGCAAACGAGAACCCACATGGCCAGAAGAGGGGATGGTGCTTGAGATGCTTCCCTCCTGAGAGAGGGGACTGTGCATGCACGTAGCAGGGCAAATGCGTGCTTGTGGGAAGGGGGGAGGCCACAATTAGACAATTCCTTGGAATTAGATATAGAAGGCTGTTTAAATATTTGTAAGCATTTTTTAACAATTTGTAAGTGCCTAGTATCGTATCTGTTGTGCTGTTGCCGTTGATCTTGAATGTACAGTTTAATTAACTGGTTAAACAGTAGTTAAATTAACTGCCTGCAGGTAATTATGTCCTTAATAGATCAATAAACTCCTTTGATCCTGATTCGATCAAAACTACACAAGTTGAGGAGTTTCTCCCTGTGAGAGCATCTTCTCTCTGTCAGCAACCAGAAGAGCTTCATGCACAAACAATCAACTGATGCCTACTAAAAGAAAGGAAAATTAGTTATGCCTACCTGCAGATGAACACAGTCATAAACCAGAAACGCACCTGCACTCAGATGAACATACTGCCCACAGTACTCTTGCTTTGCTGTGCTATAGACTCTTCAAAGACGCCATATCGCTTCCACTTGTGCGATATGAATTCCACTGAAATAAAGAGAGGGAAAAAATGGTTATTCTTGACCTTCAAGCTTTCTAGAGTATCCCTTTAACTTTAATAGTATTACCACACCAGCAGCCTTCAACGAGTTGATGTGTTGGCAGTTGCACATCAGAAAACAAAACAACGTTTAAGCTGGGAAAACAACTCAGGATTTGGTGGCTCAAACCAGGGCTTAACATGAAACTAAGGATGAAACTGCAAATTATAGCTCACCTGATCCAGTACTCAGCAAAGTCAAAAAACTAAGAGTCCACAAAATATAAACAGGGCGTCCGTGAGCTCCGTAAGTCACTGTGCTGTAGGTGCAAACGAGCCGCCTAGCTTCACTGGAGCAGATGCGCTGGCCCTAGCAATTGCATAGCTGCACTATAAGGCCAGGCTAGCTACTTTACGGCAAAAATGTCAAACCACGTGGTCACGGACAGGATAAAAACGCAAGAAACTTCTCTAGTGGCTTTACACACCTCTGTGCGGCTTTAAAGCAGGTGGTGGGACCGTGTCTTCAGAGCCATGAAGCCATTTCCATGCCTTTTTTTCAACCGTTAGTGGCTTGCTCAGAATCACTTTCACTCTACGACCAAGAAAAATATAAAAAAAGACGAAAACTCCAATGAGACCCGCATGCGAAACCCACCACGGCCCAGGGCTGACCTTCCGTCCAGAGAAATTCGGCTGGACCAACGAGCCCCACGCTGGGAGGGGGGAGGGCTGGCCCTGAGGAGGGGCGGTGATTTTCGGGCGCTGAGGCCATACCGGCGCCGAAGGGCCTCCCGGCCGGCCCCCGCGCTGCCCCGCAGCGCGCCCACCCGCCGCCGGCCCGCGGGGAGCGCCGCCGCGTCCGCTGAAGGACGCGCTTTTGACCGATACGTACGGGGGGGACAAATCCGGCTCCCGAGGCAAAGCGACCCGCCCGCGCACGGCCGCACCACGCCGGAGCTCCGGCGCCACTGAGAAGGCGGCGGGGCCGTGACGGGCCGGGGCGGGGAAGGCGGCGGCTGGAGGCACCCGCCGGAAGCTCCCGGCAGCCCCGGCGCTGCCCGTCATGGCGGCGGAGGTGAGGCTGCCCGCGGGCTCGGAGCTCGTTCCCAGCCAGCAGCGAAGGGAGGAAGGGGGCGGAGGGGGAGGCAGCAGTAGGCACCGGGGCAGGAGGGAGGCACCGCGTCCCCTGCCCGCCCCCCGCCGCTCTCGGCGGAGGGGAGCGTTGGGCCCGGGAGGCGGCGGGGACCGAGCGGCTGCGAGAGGTCGCCTTCGCCCGTCTTCCCCCCCCCCCCCCACCGGCTTGGCGGCTGCGAGCCCCCCTCGCCCCGCTCCGGCCGCCGGTATCGGCGGTGCGGCTCTGCCGGCCGGCGCCCCCGGCCCGGGAAGGGAAGCGCCGTCGTGGAGTCCCTGCTTGGGGAAGCGCGTCCGCCGCCCCCCGCCCCGAGTACCCTTACGGAGACGGGGCAGCGATGCCTTGCAACCGGTCACGCAGCTCTCGCCGCTCCCGCAAGTTCCTCCTTCTCTCTGCGTTGCCTTGGGCTGGTGGTTGTGGGTGCGGGGTCATCCCAGTCGTGTCCAGCTGATAAAAGGGTCTTTTTGCTGCATTTTAATGATATTTGATGCTGTTTTCCAAACTGCGTATGCATTTTCCTTCCCCTAGGTATCTGTTGAGAACCTGCTCGATCCAGTATGGCTTTAATTAGCCAAAAAAGTTTCCAATTCTATTCATCCAGCACGCCAGCGAGCAGGTCCATTTTGATGACCCTAAGCAAAAGGCTGAGCTTTATAAGTGGGCAGCGAAAGCCCCAAAACTATAGTTATGTAGCCATGAGGATGCTGTGTTTCAAAGATAAATCTCAGTATACGTTTTGTAGAAAAAACCACGTACAACTGCGGATACAGTCTCTTTCTGTTAATGAAACTGTGCATCTTTGTGGAGATACTGGGAAAAGGCCGAAGGCTGATAACGAGTGGATGGATGAACAACTGTTTTTCAAGAAGTTGAACAGCCTTTGTACATCGGAAGAGATTTTTTACTTTCTTAGCTCTCTGGAAGTCATGTCTGATACTATGGCATCAGGAGCCTTGCAGAGGATTTGTGAAGTTGAGGTGGATGACAACGGTCTGAAGAACCCTGAAGGAGTGTTAGAGAATGAAGTTTTCAGGGCCTTGTGCTTCCAGTTTGAATTTGAATCCTCAAAGCTGTCAAACACTGGGCTGCTGAACGCGTTGCAGGCTTTGATAAAACTACGTGTAGATCCCCAGAGTACGCTGATGACAAGCTTGCTTTCAGAAGGTGAGGAACGGCTTCATAGAGGGCAGTTGACTCTGAAAAATGTGTGTGCTCTTGGGGAGAGTTTGCTTGAGTTGGAAGGCCCAAGCTGTGCGACGCTGGAACAAATCGTGAACCACATGCAAGAAAAAGACATTGAGAAGTGGAGTCCTAGGGAAATGGCGATGGTTTATAAGATGCTGCAGGTGACTGTCAGGGAAGGGGAACAATACCAAGACTTGATAAACAGAATGAACAGTGTCACTTTAACCCTAGTTTCCCAGCTAAGCCCAAAGTTCACAAGCATAATACTGAATTCACTGGTGGCTCTTCATCAGACTCGGGCAGTTCCCTTAGTGACAGCACTGTGCAAGCACTCTGTGAAGCATATTCCATATTTCACAGGTGATGAACTGGTAAATGTACTGGAAGCCTTCCTATACTTTGGACATCGTGAACAACTTTTTACAGAGGCACTGGAGACACATGTTCCCAAGTCCGTCTTTACCATGCATCCTCAAACAGTCAGCAAAGTCATGCAGTATTGCTGCCGAAAGATGATCCTTTCTAAGCCCATCTTCGATGCAGTGGCAGAAGGTTTCATTTCTGATGCTGACAGATTTACCACTGACCAGATTGCTGAGTATATTATACCATTTGGGACTCTTAACTATCTCCCTCCAAGTGCTTCTCCCTTGTTTAGGAAGCTTGAAACCATACTGCATACTCGATTTAATCACTTTCAGCCTCGCACTTTGCTGAACCTGCTGCACTCATGTGTCCTTATTCAACGTTATCCTGTAAATTTTCTGCCAAGAATATTTAGTCCCTATTTTCTGCAGCAGCTTCAAGGTAAGGAGCAGTGTTTCTCTTGCCACATTCCACATTTCTTTCTGTTATGTGGTGTGTCTCTTGTCAAGAACCCATTTGTTATCAGTTACACCTGACAAATCAACAATGACCTAAGGTCACTGGAGAATAGTGATCAGGAGGCCAAAGATTGTTGCTTCCTTGTCAGAGTTGCAGGTGTCTTTCAGTTTATATTATTTAGAGGAGTTTTAAAATTGCCCTGTACAATCTTAAATGGAGACTTGAAATCCCTTCAAATTTTTATTTCAGTAAATCCTTCTGCTTTTCTAAAAAATACTGACCCTCTAGTTTTCCCCACGTCCTTTGTCTCGTATAGGTTTTAGATGCTAAATTATTCTCTGCATGAAGTGTGTTACTTTTAACTCTGGCTGTTTAAACTTCTTTGCGTATGTAGTGACCAATGCGAATACTCACGCTGAGTGAGGCTATCTTACTATGAGACTGGTAACACCAGGCAGGCTAGTGAGACTAGTTATTATGGAACTAACAAGACTGACACCAAAAGTAGTAGATTTTTTGTTTTGTTTTGTGACGGTGATACTTGGCATGATGCATGAGTGATGTAAAACAGTTTAGTGACTCTGGGTTCATTTTACTCTAAATTGTTGCATTGTAATGACTGCCACTTGAGGGATGTGGCATAAGGGTGGAACACTGGATAGTGTGTCCTGAGACTTGACTTTTATTCTGGGTGTAGTCCCCTCATTTGCTTTGCAGCTTTGGGAAGTCAATTCACTTTTTTGTGTCTTTTTCTTCCCCCAGAATTGTTTGTTTACTTCGACCTCGTACTCCTTAGGGTTGGGACTGGCATTCTACTCAGGGGCTAGCCCAGGGGAGGATGTATTTCAAAAAATGAAATACTAGTAGTACTGGTTGTGAAGCTAAAATAATTACCTTCTGCTTGTGCGCTACTGGTTAGATTTAAGATTTTGCTGCATGTGTTTTTAAAGTTAAGTCCTTTGTGACTTTGCATAATCCTTATTTCTGGATATTTTCCTAAGCATCCAAACCACTCTCTGAGTTTCTAAGGGCAAGGTGCGTGATGACAGTTGTCAGAAAACCTCTTCATAGCCTTTAAAATAGGGACTAAATTATAATATGCAAGAGAAGTTGCAATAACTGTTCCACAGCTTACTTATAATTGTGGCACATGCAAGCTCACCTATTAGTACAGAAATAATTCATTGTTATATTTTTTAAAATAGTCTAAAAATTCTTAAACTTTGGTCAAGATTAGTACAAATTCTAGAAAGAAGTGAGGTGAAGTGTAGCATTGGGACAAAAATAAATTACTGTTGTTGATAAGAATGTGTTACAATTATGTACACAGAATTTGTAAGCCTCAGGCAGTACAAAATGTGTTTTTCAAATACTGTTTTGCCGTCTGATTTGAGTAAGGTCTATTGCACATAAGGGATTCTAGTGCTTTATTCCTCACCATCCATCAGGCTGCGTCATGTCCAGCTTTTCAGGTGGGGGTAAGGCAGAACCAGGTATGGACTTCTGTTGTCGCCTCTACTCTTCTTTCAGGATAAGGATTATTGTATTATATTCTTGCTTCTGACTTGGTTGTATTTCTCTGTCATATTAAATTATGATCAGCTTGTGAAAGCTGAAAAGGGTGAATGGATAAAGCTGGAAAAACTAATTTTCAGTGCATAATTGTTGGCATAATTAAAATAGAAGTGAGATCTGAACCAGTAAAATGTAACAGCATCATAAATGTGAGCAGTTAAGGATAGGCTGATATGTTGGGGTTTTTTTAATTATCTAGATAAAAATGTAAATTGAATTCTAAGGCTCACATATGTTTTAATAAGGCATAAAGATTGGTGCTTCGTCCTGGTTTTTAAATTAACTGCAACAGATTCTAGGTTAAAATTATGTGATGCTTCTTCCCGCTGGCATCCTGCCTGCTGACTACACCCTCCTGGTAGGGGCTTCCTGTATGCCCATCTTTGTTCTGAGCCCTGAGCTCCTTTCCTTTCCACCTCTGAGCACGCACTACAGTCCCATCCTTGGCCCTATGTCTTACCATACTGAGGAAAACACTGTGAAATTTAAGTGTCTACCCCATGGTTTATGGCATCTTGGTTAGGAGATCTCAGAGTCTGCTCACCTGCTGCTTCTAGACTGTCTTCTCTGCAAGGGCTGCCTTCACCTAACTGTTTTGGGTTTTTTCCTGCCCCAGTCTAGTAAGTTTCTGAACATCGCCCATGTGATAGCCTGTCCTTGGCTCTAACTATTACATAATCCAGCATTTTTGGACACAAACCTATTCTTATGTCTTTTAAAGTTCTGAAGCTGATACTTGGAAAATGTGAAACAGCATAGTACCAGTTACTTTGAGTATGT
The DNA here is from genome assembly GCF_963921805.1 of Phalacrocorax carbo. Classification (NCBI taxonomy): domain Eukaryota; kingdom Metazoa; phylum Chordata; class Aves; order Suliformes; family Phalacrocoracidae; genus Phalacrocorax; species Phalacrocorax carbo. The sequence continues at coordinate 78,583,353 of NC_087514.1, read as the reverse complement.
TCTTTTAAGTCAATATAAAGCTATTCCACTAGAGTGGTCAGAACAGGAACTTCAGAAAATAACCTGCATGATTAGCATCTTACACTACATCAGGATTTTGCCATTCTGTAATAATTCTTTGCATGTAACATGAAATATTCTTCAAGAATACACCTGTAAACAGATCTCCAGAAATTATTCAGTATTATCTGCTACTTCCAGATTAAGAAAAGCAAAATCTGAATGAAACAATGAGATCCTGGGGTTATAACTTGGGGAGAGAGGGCTGTAGGAAGAAGGAAATGGGGTATTTCTCAGAGACCTCAACTCAAACGTCTTCCTTCCTGTAGAACATCCTGCACCTCTCAGATCCTCATTTTTTGGGGAAAGAGTATGACAGTCTTAACTAAGATCTTGCTAGTTGTATATTTTTTTTTAATGTTGATGATACTTCTGCAAATCATTTCCTCATTTTTCTAAGTACATCATTTCACAACTGATCTTTCTGTTCATTCAAACTGTGATCAAGGGGGATAATGACCAAGTAACACACTAAACTGAATAGCTTTTCCTGAACTTCTGCGTGACGGTTTGTGTAAAGATACTTTACACCTGAAAGCCTGAATATTTTTGTTTCAGCTCAGCCGCCTGGTTTGGACAGAATTGTTACCTCTCAGCTAACCCAGCTTTTTCTGACTGTTACCCTGGAGTGCCCATTTTATGAGGTATGGTACATATGAAACCAGAACTGATGTTAGCAAGAGGCGATAATGTCGTTAAGGCCCTGTTGATAATTAGTTGAAGACTGTCCTTCCCATAAAAACAATGGACTTGGACAAAACAGCGTTTTTTCCCTTGATCAAAATATGAAGCATTTCTACCTGTTTGACTTGATATATTTGTATGTTTGACAGGACTGACTACCTGTAAGTTAAAGTGCTTTTTGAGTATTTCCAAGTACTTTTCCAACAACTGTTCCTTTTTTGTTTGACTTGTGAAGTCTTGGAGAACAAAAGAGATCAGGCACTTTGATGTTGGCCTGACTGCAAAGGAATGGAAACAGCTGTGCATTTCATGAGCAATATGTTCAGTGTGACAGCATGGAGGCTTGCTAAGAATATCGTGGTCATGGCTTTTTGTTTTAAGTTTCTAGCAGATCATACCTCAGACTGTAAGCCTCACAATAGACATGGCTTTGAAACGTACAGAATACATTTTGCTACATTAATATGAAGTAGCAAAAATGTTACCTCCCTTTTTCTTTTCTTTGATTTGGTTTTCTGCATTACATAGGGTCCCAAACTCCTTCCAAAGTATCAAGTAAAGGCCTTTCTCACACCTCACAGTTCCATGGATGTTCACCTCCTGAAAATGGTGAAGACTGGATTACTTTATTTACTGAAAAAAAGAACATATTTTGCATCAGAGGTATCAACACCATATTTCTATACAGTTGGTAAGTAACATTTCTTTAGATTAATAATAACATGTGTAGTTATTCTGTCAAAACTTCAGGCTCAGTTACTTTCCAGAAATAAAAATGATTTATTTCATTCCCTTTGTGTGTATTCTAAATTGTGCAAATATGGAAAAAGTAAACTGGAATACAAAACTCTGTAGAAGGTCTGAAATGAGGAAACATTATAGGAACTTTAAGTAAATGTATTTTTGAAGTGAGAACGAACAGGGAGAGAAAAGAACTGCAGCAGTACTTGGAATTTGCACAGCCAGTCTGTACTGAAAAATAGCTGCGAACTTCTGTATTCTCTGTTTTTACTATCAGCTCACTTTTTACTTAGCCTGTAAACAATTTGTATAATGTTACGCAAAATGAGGCAATGCCACTTGCCTGATCTCTCTGCGTTGGTGGTGAGTAGAGAAGGGGAGAGCTGGAGGGTTGTCAGCCCTCTGCCCTGCTCAGCTGGGCTCCTCTCCCCTTAGCAAGAACTGTTGACTTCATACGGTCAGTGGGTGTTTGTGGACTGGAAGAGAGGAGTGAGCAAAACAGTGTTTCATGTGCCAGGAAAGGAAACTGAGAGAGGTAGTGAGAGGAAAGATGTGTGCCCTGGATGAGTACAGGATAAAGGTGTTGGGGGAAGGGTCTTTTGGACCCCATGGATGTTGTAGGGATAAAAAAAAAAATCAAGAGAGAGGGATGACTCCAGAATTACTCTGCGTTTCAGCTTCCATGTGGGGTGCAAGTTGGCAGGGTGTAGGTTCTAAGCTCTGTTTGCAGATTGACATAATCTATAAAATTAGGGAATTAGTGAGAAAAATAAAAGGGGGGGAAGAGAAAGCCTCTCCCCAAAGCCGTTAAAATTCCAGAAGCCCTGGCCAGCCCAGCAAAGTGCCATTTAACTACATTATGGGTTTTAGTGGATTTGGGATACTGCTTTGCTGTATCTGTTACTAAGTACACTCATTTGTGTTAAATAAACTATACACATCTTTTACAAGCCTCTGCGATTCAGAAAAGTATTGTGATAGTATTTGAGTTGTTTTATAAAACAATGAACTGGCCGAGAATGAGAATTACAGTAAACAGTTTGTTATATGAAATGAGTTTTAATGTCACTTCTCTTCTCATCTATACTAGATATTGAGATTAGATTAGATGAAGAAGGTTTTGTATTGCCTGCTGCCCAGTGTGAAGAGGTACACAGACGGTAAGAGAATAGAAGAAACCACTGGTAAAATGTTAACACTGACAAAGAGCATCCAGCAAAATTTAAGCTCATCAGAGTTTTGCCATTGACCTCAGCAAAACTAAGGCTTCACGCTGAAACCCCTGGCAAAAAGACAAAGTTGGCAAAATTAACGATCTGCACTTTTTCATCATTATTTTGCCTCCTGACTATACAGGGCCAGACAATTAGTCTTTTGTCCCAGTGACAGGATCAAAGTGATCCTATTTGGTGTAATGTATTTTGACCTTCTGTAATTAATTTTCAAATTAAACCCAAATTAATTCTAATTGAGCATGTCTGCATAGATTTAACACAGTTTAAGTCAGTTTGAGTTCAAAAATTTACTCTGTAAGGAATCCTGTGTAATGAGGATATTTGCTACAGATGCTGTTTTTATTGAAAAAAATGCAGAGGTGTGTAAAAAAAAAAAATCTGCTAAACAAGGATTATTTTGAGAAACCTTGGGTACGAAGTTAAGCAACCTGCCTGTGTGGTACTTGCAACTGCACTTCTGTGGATAAAGCAAAAGCCTTTGAAAAGGTTATGTATTCTCCAGCTTAACCTTCACAGGACTCAGAGACTAATATAGGTTCTTTCAAAAATCCCATGCATAAATGTTTAAGAACGAGCTTTGTGTTTTGTTTTTTTTTTTAAATTACAGCTTTCATGTGTAAATAAGGTCACAATATACTTAACACACTGAAAATTAAAGCAACTTTTTTACAGTGGATATACAAATTTTGGTTTAAGTTGATGTGATTTTTATCACCAAGGAGAAAAAATGTAGTTATAATCCATGATGCTGCCAACCGTACTTACAAGTTTAACTTAAACAGAGTTATTTAAACTTACTTGAACAGGTTTAACAGGTGCACTAATGAGTTGAATTAATTTAGCTGCTGAAAATGTTTTCAAGCTGAGATGAATATTTTGTATGTTTTTTCTTCTAGAAGAATTCAAAATGGCTTACCAGTAGTAGCATTAAAAATATCAAACTGTTATTAAGTTGTATGGTAATTTTTGTTTGGAGCATATAAATAAGCTTTTCAGATCAGTTTCACTAAGCTTCAGGCTTTCCCCTTCCCACCCTTAAATTGACTGATTTAAATTGTCCTGAACTAGGTAACTCCCATCCTACATCATCAAATTCTAGGATGTATTAGAGAGTCATAGGGGAGGTATTGTCTCATGCTTCTTAGGAACTGCAGCAGTTGTGGTGATAAAAATAACTACACTTGTGCTTGATTTTAGAATTGCCCTCTGTGTTGATGGCCCAAACAGATTTTGCATTAATAGCCGCAATCTGCTGGGAGAAGAAGCTATTAAACAGAGACATCTTCAGTTACTTGGTTATGAAGTTGTACAGGTAAAGTCCAAACACAGTCCTTTGCTTGTGCTCTGGCTAACAAAACAAGTGAAAAATGATTATTTTATAATGCTTAAAACTGTAGTTGCAATTACTTCCCAAGGCAGATGTAGTCCTGTCCTTTCTATATTATATCCTCTCTGCCTAGCTTTTGCCTTTTTGAGGACGTTGCAGGAATTCCTTTTTCTTCCTTGGATCAATTGGTGTGTTCTGCCTGTTTTCTGCCAAATAGTGGCTCCTTGAAAAATTAGTTGTCTGCAGTGATTAAGGTTCAAATCTTGACTTAAAGGAAAACGATGTCTAAGAGTTCAATAGAATTGGGATTTTGAAAACAATTCTTAAAAGGTCTAAATTTGGAGTTTAGAAAGGGGAGTTAAAACAAAAAAAAGGAACGGTTTTCTATTGTAAATAATATTTTCACAACAGAGTATGTCCTTTATTTTGCCGGTGGAATTAGTAGGGGTATTGTTATCTTTAGACATACTTTGGACCAAAACAATTACTTTTAGATTTTCGAGATTGTCTTATCCATTTATAATCACTTATCACATAAGCCTAACTCCATTATATTTAACTTTGTTCAAACTGTGCTGGATATCACTCTTTATTCTACAGTAATCTCTACTCAAGTGATTTACAGCCCAATAATAGGATTAAAAGTTTAATTATCATGTTCTAAAATTCTTTGTGTAATTTGACATCTGTTAATGAACATCAGTCTTACCCAGTTGTTTATTAAAAGGTATTTCTGACAATCATTTTTGTTTTGTTTCCAGATTCCATTTTATGAAATAGAGAGCCTACAAAATTGCAGAAAAGTGGCAGAATATCTACACAAAAAAATCTTTCCTCATACATATGGACTCGGCTGCTGACACTGGAGAATAATACCAAATCACAGGCTGACCTCCTGTACTATAAAGTGTAAATATTATGCATGGAAGAACAATACTGTTTTCTAAATAACTCTACTTAAGATAACTTGAGCTTCTGAATGTGAGACCTTCCAATATTTGGAACAATTGGCATGTAAAGAGTAATAAAGAGCAACATATTTTCTAAGCTTTGTGTAAATATTTATTATAAGTTAACAGGTGTAAGTGACAGACAGTCAGTGCTGAGTTCTAACAGCTGCAAATGGACAGATGTGACTATACTGGCTGGTGCTGAATGTACAGTGTGTGCCAGGCTACCTACCAATTGGGGCTTTTCTTGACAGTATAAAAAGAAATTGTCCAATTTACTAGTAGCTTTTTGTGTGATTTCCCAAGTGTTTCATCAAAGTAAAATTTGCAGTAGTTGCACGGGCAGTATTGGCATATTGCTCATACTTAAGAGATGTAGAGTGCTGCTCACTAAATAGCAATGACTTACAGAAAATGAGAGCGTTTTAAAAAGATTCACTTTGTAGAAGAACCGCTGCCACAGGGTAGTGGACTTGCACAGCTGTCTCTGCGGGGGCCACCCTAGGTTCTGGGTACGTACTATTTGCAGTTTTGTCTTTGGTGGCAGTTTTACCCAGACTGGCTAACTGGCGTCATGTATGTGCTCCAGGGTCCCTTCAGTCTACAAGCTGCCATTTGAGCCTAAACTGAAACTCATTACGCTCTGAAGCCCAGAAGAACTGTCCCCTGTGCATTCTTTTTTATGTACGAGTGTAAATTCTGGCAGAAGGGTGGAACTGAGAACTGGAAACAGTAACCACTTCAGCGGGAAAAAGTGTGCCCTAATTTGGGTCAACATGTTGCTTTAGATGACCGAAGGGAAAATAACATAGCCGTAGTTCTGATCACATAACACATACTTGGTGAACTGCCATATAAAACCCATGTTCAGGTTAGCTTGTGCATCCTGTCCCATGTGAAATTATTATGAGTGGCAAAGCAGAATTCCCAGCATCACCTAGTTTGATTTTAGCTATTACGACTTGATACAAAAAAGGTGAAACTTTTACATCCTTGAAGCTCTATGTATTTCACCAGTAGATACAGACGTGACCATTTTTTCCTTCCAAGGCTACTGTCAATAACTCCTGAGTTGTGGGTGTCCATCAATTGTTCCAACCACCCCTGGAGAATTTTTGGATGCAAAATCCAGATTCAAAATACAGTTTACATTGTGTCATGCTGTGCATTCTGTTCATGTTAATTTGATGCATGTATAAAACCCTTACCCACAGTAGTATGTCAGCACTGACAGGTGAGGGAATACCTGGAGATAACGAGATACTTCCCACCATGTAATGGGAAGCTTACAGCACATCAGTAACGTAACAGTTGTCATACTAGCAAAAGAGAAATTAAAGAATAATAACTGAAATGTCTTTGCAGACATTTATAAGAAACTTCTCCCTAATAGAGAAGAAATTGTTGGTATTCTTTTGGCACTAACTGAGCACTGAAGGAAGAAGTCAACCACTCGGAACTGAATGAGAAACAAGTAGTAGGAGCAACAAACTGTGAAAAGCCTTCAAAAGCGAGGAGGGATGAGAAGGGACTGAAAGAGATGGGGGTGAGGCAAGCAAAGAAATGAGAAAAACTGATACTGCTGTCAATGACTCATGCCTTTCTCCACAGTGGAAGTGAGCTGGCGATGCTTACTTCTCACACAGGCCAGAAGGTGGTGGTGTTCTCAAACATTTGATTTCCTGTCGTTTTTCAAACACAGATGGTTTGTAAATATAGTAGGACTACTTAGAAGAAGTAATTTGTACTGACTGTCCCAAACTAAAAATAACCTGCCTAGAATATGGCCATATTCCATCTCATTCTTCACTGGTACACATTTGATACTGATTTTTGAAAAAGCATTCTGCTACTGTTAGAAAACATTTCCCTCTCACTTTGTTCTTACTGTGATTCATTTAATGCTGCTGGATTTGTTTAACAAAGTATTGTCGAAAAGGAATGCATCAGTTACTGCCCTCTTGTCCCTAGCTCACTGAACATAGGGGAAATTGCAGGTCACGAATAATGAAAGTAGTAAACACCTCTTAGAAAGGGAGCTCTGTGTGCTCTGCTTCTCACACCATGCCAAAGGAGTGCTACTGATTGCCAGGCCCCAGATTAAGAAGTTCTTTGGTTTTGTCACTTTTACTAGGAAACTCACTGTGTTCACAAATGATGTAGGTTCTCTATGTGTAAGTACCTGACGGAACTCCATTGTGAGTCAAAGCTGTGGACTTACTTCCAGTCCTGGTTCTGGTATGATTGGTCCGGTTCTTGTTCCTTTCTGAACAATATTGCCTCAGCTTTAAACAGCAGGGTCAGTGGCTCTTGAGAATCAAACTGATGCATACACTGCAGGAGGTACTCCTCTTGAAATTACCTTATAACTTTAGTACCAGATCCAATGAGAGTACAAGGCACTAAATGTTTAAACAGGTTTAGACATTTACTCTAAATGTGCTTTTTAAATGACTACCGCTCAAATCCTTGTGTTTCGTCCATCCTTTCCACCAAACTATTTAGGGCTTGTTCTCCTAGTATTAATTTTTTTTTTTCCCCAGCATTGGATACAGAACTAAAGATGATTTTTCTTGTGACACTCTTGAACAGATCAATCCCTCAGACACCATTTGTACAGTGAAAGTCAGCAAAATGGAGGTCTGAAACCAGCTAAGCCCAGATTTTGTCTATTTAAATGCTCAGAAGTTCCCTTTAACTTGGCTTCCACTTGAAGTCTACTGAAACTGCTAAGCACTTCTCAAAGTCTACTGAAACTGCTAAGCACTTCTCTAAGTCAGGTAATTTCTTTACTTGCCCATTTATGGGTAAGCCCATCCAGTTTGGTAAATCTGTACTGAATGCCCATTACAGCTTGTTGTGCAGATAAAATAACACCTCGCAATTTTGTAGCAACACTGTAAGGATTAAGAAGTCAGTGACCACTGATACCTTGAGGAGCAAGCTGGCTTAAATGATAAGTCTGTGAATAGTTACATAGAAGCGCTGCCTAAAATAGCAGAGAGACAGCTGTTGACCCAACAGACCTCATTTCCAGTCTTGTTACCTAAAATGTTCGGCTCTTGCTGATGCCCTTCTTCATGAGATTTTTATGAGACTGTAAGGATAAGATGTGCATTTGAAGTAGCATGAAGAAAAGTACAGCTGCTATTTCATCCTATTTTTAATCCAAATCATTAACTAAAATGCAGAGAAAAAGGCAGACGCACCATATTGCTTTTTGGTGCAAGATGGTTTTTTTTTCCACAGAAATGTTGCTGGTAATGACATGTACAAGAGATTTAGCATGGATCCAGGCTTGGAGAAGGCTTTTCCAATAAGCAGATGATGCCATTTTTCCTGTAGAATTCTGCCTGAATGTGATTAATCCTTGCGTGGTCTCTGATCGGCTGCTCTATAGGCTTATTTATATGTCTCCCATACTCTGAAGATGACAAAACAGTGACAGGTCTTGCCATTTCCTGTGAAAATACAAAATTCTCCTTATAAGAAAATCACAGGGCAAATACTTGGCAGTTATCTACTGCTAAATGTGCTGTGGCCAGGGGCAGAATAGCAGACAGAACTGTACAGCATCTGCTATATGGATTTATATTTATTTAGCAGTGAACTGTACTCTTACTGTTCCATCCCTGACCTAGTTTTTTATGTATATTAATAAACCATGAATGTATCACTAGATGACAAGATGACAAGATATGGAGCTGTGCCATGAGTTACTGAGGACTGATAATTTTTTACACACAAACGTACATACACACACACATACAAAGGTGATTACCATGTAATTGCTGGCAAGCTAAATGCTTTGTTTCTGGAAAGTGGCACAGATTTTATTTTAATTCTTCTTTTTCCTTGTGCGCTGACTTGCATGATTCATTTGAAAAATAGGAGAGAGTTAATTCGTATCATGTTACATGAACACCTACCCTACTCACATAATTCAGTAAAAAACAACTGCATGGAAAAAATCAAAGCCTAAAGAAAAACCCTGAGTCCAAGAAAAACGATTAGTCCATGCAAGCTTTCCCTGAAGGACACAAAGTGTAAACTACTGTATTTTTGAACAATGAAAGGTTTTACTAAAAATGCTTGTAGCTGTAAGATAACAGAAATAACTGCTCCGCAATGATGGGAAGTGGACTTGGTAAAAAAGAACCTGACCAAGAAAAGATTATTTTAAGCTTGTTTGTAGTAAACTGCACTTTAAGTGTGCAATCAGTATCTGCAATCTGCAGTTCCTTCCTGTGCTACAGTAATGGGGAGCTCTGGAGTCAGAAGGAAAAGACAGGATTTGTTTGTTTTTCCGTCCCAAGCCACAGGTACCAGGCTGCTTGTATGTTTGCGCACTGGCTAACATGGTAAGCCTTGGTCCCCAATGTGTTTACCTCATTGTACAACATAAATAATATCTACAAGAAGAATCAAAATGCAGACACCTCACCGCAGTTCAGGTGCAAACAAATTACTTCTTTGCTACAACAGACGCAAGTGTGAGCCATATCAGCACTTATGATAGAACCTGTGAAGCACATGAGCCCCTGCATTTCCCGTGAGGATGCAGTTGGGAGCACAGGTCTGAGGGGTCTCATAGCCAGGCAGTCTGATGCGAGACATTTCCAGACTTATGGACAAGAGTAGACCTGAGATTCTTGGGAAGATGCTGCAAGCCCTTTTTAAAAAAGAAAAAAAAAAAAAAACACACCAAAAAAACCCACCCAAATACACCAGAAAAGCCCGCTCCAAAACAACAATTCATCCCCCAACTCTCTCCCTACTCTTCCTGACTAGCTTGCTTCACCCCATTAAAAACTATTCAGTACAGCAACTCATAACCTCACCAGCAAAAAAATCAAGCAAGAAGAGTGGCAGGCAAAAAGTAAGACCATTTCCTCCTCACACCCAGTTGTGGGTAAATGTTGAAAATGGAGAAATGACAGAATCTTTCTACCATCGAGAAAGACTTCGCTAGCTATACAGGGTTTCCAGTGCTAACGATGGGCAACAGTATGCAATTCTGATAGTTTGTGTTCCCTTTAAGTAAATAAGATTCAGTTTTCACCATCCCTGGTAGCAAAGCGCTGGCTGTGCACAGTGGCATTTCATCTTTGTGGGTTCGGCATTCAGCAGATTTCAGATTTTCCAACAGTTGGCTGGGAAGCGTCCTGCTACACGCCCTCGCAGCGTGTAATTCTAGCACTGTTAACGCTTGAAATCAGCAATGGCAGCCTTGTGCAAACACTCGGCTGCAGTCACTGTGCTATGTGTAGCTAAACCGAGCGTCTGTGACTGTACTGTCACAGATACTCCCTGGGTGCACCCAGGCTCTCTGCAGGAAATGAAAGGCTTGCTTGCAGTGGTTTGTTTTTTTCTACTTCAAGGAAAGGAGCATACTGTGGTGGGTTCAGCCTGTCTCCTTTCAGTGTTGTTCTAGAAAGATGGCCTCTTTATCTATTATGTTTTATAATATAGTTGTTATTATTATATAAAGTCTATGAGGGCCACGGGGGTAACTAAAGAGCAGGAGTTGAGTGTGTGACCTGCACTTAGTTATGGGTAAGTCCAGTGTTGGGTGTCATTGCGTGCAGGAGGATCATGTTGTAAGATTTAACAGATGTGGGTTTGGTGTGTCTCCATGCTAATTAAAGGGGTGGATTAAGGGACACCTGTTCAGGCAGAGTCCCTTACGTGCACTGCCCAGCAGAGCTGGTACGAATTCTGGCCCACCTGCATTTGCTTTAGGAAGCAAACTGGTAGGAAAGTGAGATTTGCTGGTACTGAAAGGACACAAGAACTCCGTAGGAATCCTTAACTCTGCATTGCTGAACTGTCTACACAAATTTTCCAGCTGGAGGTTGGGCTTAGTATTGGGGGAAGGGGATTGGCTTTGTTTTGTTTCAATAAAAAGGCTAATTTTCAATTGGAGTAGTCATTTATGTGGCTTTTGGCCTCACGCAGATGTGCAGCTGAGTTACTAGGCATGAGCAGGTGATAGTAATGGGCACTCCTGGGATTCCTTTGAGAGCACCTACTACTCCCTGCACTGTCTGACAGAGTTGAAGGGCATCATGGCTATACACTGAAATGTCTGGCATATATATAGCAGCTAGTGAGAGGAATCACAAGCAGTGGCCTTTGTCCCAAAATCTCAACAGTTTTCTTACACAGCAATTAGAGTAATATTAACTTCTGTCTCACTCTTCCTTCTTCCAATGCTATCAGATATAATCACCAATACCAGCAGCCATCCTTAGCCTACCCACCTCTTTACATCCCATGAACCCATTTTGAGGCCATCAATGCATAGAAGTTGCATTTCATTTGGTTTGTGATAGCCTCTGCCTCTGTATGTGTATATAAATATAAATACATATATACACACCCTTGTGTGTCTATATCAATGTGTATTGTTCAGATGCTGTATGGAAAAATACATACTTATATATATGTATATATAGTATAGTATTTCTGTTTTCAAGGTAGCTGTGTAGAAACATGGCTGCATACTTCCTCAGCTATCGGGCTGCCAGATTTTGCTGGCCTCAAAGGCTACACCCAGCCTTTTCCAGGCATGTCTGTGGTCTTCTGATTGACCCCACCTTTGCACTATCTCCCTATGATTTTCCTTCCTGCAGGGCAATCTGGTGTATGTTTGTGTAACAAACTCACCAGCTTCAGGGACTTGGGCTCTCAGCAAATGCTGGTGTTGGGAGGGCAGATGTCAGAGGGCAGTGACTGAGTCAGGACCCCGAATCCAGTCCTCTCAGGGAGAAGAGTTTTCAAGCATCACAGAAATAGCTGCAGGACCCCCTGAACTGCAGCTCTCGAGGGAACAGACAGTTCAGAAGTCACTCTCAGTGACCCTGAAGCTCTGTAACAGAGGGGTTGCCTTGCTGTGTGTATCTTTTTCCCTATGCTTTAACTTGCATATGGCTTGTCACCTGGAAATCTACAGGATGTCAAGGAGCAGAAGCTAACTCAGGTGTCTTCACTGACTAATGCTTTTTCCTAAACCTCCAGACTGAGGACAAAGATGTCCTCCTTCTGATTCCTTTGATACCCTATATGCTGCATCATGAAGGATAAAACAGTGTCTATAGTCTCCAGCCATGTCAAAAAGTACAAAATAACTTTAACAAAGGTAATTAAGAAATTATCAAAGGGTTACCTCCTCATTAATGTTAAGACCACGACTCTTTGCATGTTCTCTGTCACATCGGTGAAGATTTTTGTTGTAACCCTCTGGTCTTTTAAATATGGAATCGTAAGTGGAAACATCTCCTGTCTTGAGAAGAGGGGAAAAAATGGCTAATTTGCAGTATTGCTTAACTTCACAGGTTACAAAATATATGTAGTCAAATCAGTACTTAATAACTCAATACTTAATAACAGTGCACATAGAGCATTAAATGATGGCAACTGTAATATTACTGAGCTACCATTAGCAAGTTTGGGTCACTGCTTTGAAACAGTCTGCAATAAAAACACCTAATGACATGTGGTATCCTGTTAAAGTCTGTTCAGCTCTGTAATTTCCCTTGTGCAATTTATCTTAATTTTTCCCTGTAATCTGTTGTAACTTTTGGAAATTTAACTGCTTTGTTTGCTTGTTTTATTTTTCTGAACTTTATATTGTCCTTCTTAAGTTCATAAATTTGTCAAATGATCTGGCACTGTAATGTAAAAGGAAAGCAGGCAGTTTTAGAATCCATTTGGAATGAAAAGGGCAAAGGTATCCTGAAGTAGAATCACTATTAATTTCTTTTTAAAGCAGAATAGAGAAGACTTCAGAAACACGCCACAGTGGTAATCCTGTAATCCAGTAGCATGCATGTATCTATCACGTATGAAAATACAGCACAGCCCAAGCCAGAATATTATTGTATTTATGACACCTGTTAACATAGTTACATCCAAATAAGCAACATTAAAGATCTGATCTGCTAACAAATTAGTGAAATCCAATCAAGAAGTTCTTGGCAATGGAACCAAAGGAATTTCAAAACCAAAAATGTTTTCAAGGAAATAAAAGCAAAATCTTCTGTCGAAATATGCTGTCTGTTGCTAGTGAACTTCATTAAAAGATCCATATTCTGGTAAACATGTCAATCCATCACTGGTCTCGTGCACGTCTGACTACAAATTTGAAAAATTGTGAATTTTGTTGGGCTTTTTTTTACCTCTAATTTTACTCTGTGCCCAATTTAGCCTTTGAAAAACTCTTGTATTTTGATTCTTACACTTTCCAATGCTATCCTCCAAAAATAGTCACGTCAGGGCAGGTCAAGAAGGCTATAATGGTTCCATTAAAAGGAAACCATCGGTAAGAGCGCTAGTAAGGCACCGCTGTAATCACAGGCTTCTTTCAGAAGGGTATCTCAATTACTTGGTTCTGCCAAGAGAAGAGGTGGTTTGATATTTGAACTTATCCACCCCTTCATTTCTCAGAAACCATCAAGCCTCACAGAATTTCAGGCACGTTCAACAGCATCCTGCATCTCATTTGTTGCCTCCATTATTATTATTATTTCTGTGCTTCCTTGCTTCTTCTTTCCGCCCCACACTAGTAGTTTCATTCAGAGTTTTAGTGGGCATCTAATTTGTGCTCACCCATGGGAAATGTTACTTGCTCCTTTTTTTTTAATTCACATGGCGTTATTTGTCCATTATTTGTTACATGTGTCAGAGCAGATAATTCACTCTGGAACTTGCAGATAGGTCGCCAGCCTATTACATTAAAAACTAGCTCTGTTTAAGATCTTCTGCCAGATGTGTAGGCAACAATTCTGTGCTCAATATACTGATAACTTTTTGCTGTTGTTTCTCTTTGTTGTTAACTGATGACTTAGTTGGCCTAGGCAGTGCTGGTGGGGAGCTGTGTCTTAAACCCATCAGAGCGAGTGAATCACACAGAGCAGACAATAAATATGCATTCAGGGTGGGCGTCCTCTGTGTACTGCTACTAAAGCTAAGCACTTATGCAAACACCCATTAGTATTCCAGACACACACAAAACAGGTAATAGCTTTCTCCCTGTCACAGAAGAGGAAACACCACGCAAACTGGTTACAGCAACTTATGGAAAGCAATGGCGGGAGCAACTGTCAGCCAAGGGATTAAAAGGCAGGGATTTCTGGCTGCTGGTCACGTGCTGAGCACCTCTTCCTCTACTTCGCTTCAGTCTCTGACACACTTTGTTTTAGGTATTTAAGCTGCAAAAAGGAATGAAATTCCTTTTCCTGTAGAAATAAAAAATTTCAAATTGTCTAATTCCCTAACTGTGCAGAAGAATGGGTTGAATCTGCTTCCTCCCCCGTGGCCGAGGCCCGTGCTGTGAAGAAACCTATTAAACAGCTGTTATCACTTTCTGCTTCCATACCCCTGGAGCAGCATTTTCCACAAACCAGGTCATCAACTGTGAAAGCAGACTTTATATTGTAAGCAAAAGTTCTACCATATGGTTGCTAATTCTGTGCAGACTGGATAGACTGCGAGCTCCACCAGCCCCAAGTGCACTGTGCCAGCCCTCTGACCTGCCCTAGCCTTACTCTTGCTGTGCTCTGCCTACTGTGTTTTGTCAAGCATGGCACTAACTGCTCCTGCTCACCTTTGGCTCAGAGCACCGTCTCAAGGTAACGCGGACATCAACATGAAATTACGAATCTACCTGTCTTTCAGCAGGGCCACCCAGTCAATGCTGGAAATCGCTTTTGCTGGTCCTTTAATGCCCAGCGCTGTGCTGCGGTCTGCGCCCTGCCCACACACCAGGGCCACGAGACCCACAGACTCTCACAGGTCGCCAGTTGTTGCTGCCCAGGGCTCTGCACATTCAGCAGCCTGCCCCTTGGGCGGGCAGTGGGTTCACGGGGTGTATTTACTGCTACAAATAAATGTATGTTGCCATAATATTGTTGTATTTAATTGATATAATAGACATTTCAGAACTTTAAATTTTTTTTGGGGGGGGGGGGGAGGGGGGGGGGAGTCATGAAGTTCTATGTCTCATATGACTCTTTTCAGAGAGGGAAAGGTTTGCTCCCCAGGAAGTGCAGCCCAGCTGAGGTTGAAGGTGTAAGATTGTTTTCATTTCTGATTTTAAATATGAGGACAGAGAGAATGAGGAAAAAGGGTGACAGAATGCAGCAGAGAGGTGAGGCTCCCTGCTAGTCTACTTGAGCTACTACATGTTAAGTGTCAGCGTAACATTCAGTTATCAAGGCATACATAAATGTTATTGTTTTGAGTAGCCCTCTTGATTTTCTTTATTAAAGCTGAGCATATGGAAAATTTGTGCGGTGCCCATTGAAAACCCTTTCCCTCGACTGAAAACGGAGCAGTTCCTAGTCCCCGAGAGCGTGCGTGACCAGAAAAAACACAGGTGCCGCATCCAACCCTAGTGACAGATGATGCCTTTCCTCCTGAAGACGCCTCTCACTTCGGTGATACCACGCGGCCTGTTGGTCCTTGGCAAACCCTGCCTCCTCCCGCCATCTGGTGAAAGACCTTACCCTCGTTCCCCATCCACACCTCGCAGAGGCCTCCGAAGACGAAAGCCGCTGTTCCGGGGTTAGGTAGCCCAGCCGCCCGCTAACGCCAGCGTTTCCGCTGGCCTCTGAAACAGCGACCACGGGGTATTTTTCAGACACCCGCCGGGCCGGGTCCCTCGCCGTGAGGGCCGAGCCTCTGCACAGGGACCGAGCACAGCGTCCTTCGGCTGCGCGGAAACCCACGGGGAAGGCTGGTCCCTCCGGCCCCGCCGGGGCTTCCCGGCTCCCTCCCGTCCCTCACCTTGGCCTGCCGGTGGAAGTAGCTGAGCTCCGGAGGCCCTTCCCGCCCGGCCGGGATGTGGCTGAAGGCGGAGAGAGCGGAGAGGGGAGGCCGCCGCCTCCCTCCCGCCGCGCTGCCGAGTGCCTTCTCCGCCTCTCCCGGCCGTCCTGCGCCCGGGGCCGCCACCGGGGCCGCCACCGGGCCGGGGGAGGCCATGCTGCCGGGCCTGCCACCGTTCCCCGGCAACGCTCCGCCCGGCGGCCCGCGGCCAAGGGAGGCCCTAGGAGTTTCCACAGGGCGGTGTTTGACCTGCAATTGTGGGTTTGCGGGTTCCCGGACGGGAGGTTTTGAGCAGCGGCCTCGGGGCCGACTCGGCGGGCGGCCCGACCTCCGGCCCGGCTCGCGGTTCCAGCGCCGTCCTCCCTCACCGCCGGCTCCCTCACCCCCTGCGGTCCCGGGGCGCTGGGGGAGAAGGTTAGAGCAAAGCCTGGCCGGAAGGGATCGACTTCTTTTCCCGTGGTTGCTTGCACTGATCTAGAAATCCCCTTTTAAGTGGAGAGGTTGAATACAACCACACCAAAACGTGGAGTTTCCACCAGAATTAGTGTCCTGAGTCTCCGGGAACTTGGTGTCACTCTGGCCTGTGCCTCGTCGCCCTCTCGGGCGCAGGGTTTAATGGGATGTTCAGCCATTTCAGGCTGTGTGGTTGGAAATCGCTCACACGCAAACGCTCGTGTTGGGGACACTGAAAGTGAGCATCTTCCAGGTGCAAAACTCTAACAGATTGCCACTAAAACTGCTCTACCCTGGTAGCACCTGGCTCCTAGTTTTGATACTCAGCTCACAGTTACCCTGCTTTAAAGCATACGCGTAACTACACTTCTTATGCCGCCCGGGGATCTGTGATGAGCTTGGTTTGTTTTGCCTTTCTTCTCTGCAACTACAGATGCAGAACTGGTGTGCCATAGGTACAGCATTACTGTTAAAGCACTTTCACAACAGTGCTTTTCTAGGCCTCTTGTTTTTACTGAACATCCAAGATTTATTAAAAAAAAAAAAAAAATCAACAAATGAACCCAACATTCAGAGTTCCAGAGACCTCAGCAACCAATTCTTTTGGGCATCATGGACCCATGCAATAATTCAGGTCTACTGATGTAGACCCTACCGTATAGCTGCCACTCTCCCATCACTGACACACTGAATAACATAGCCTCTTGCTTCTCTTCAAGTGCAGTGTGGAGGTATTTATACTCTACAGTCTTGGGTGGGTGTTTTTTTTAATCATTCATGACAATTGCCATCTGCTTATCTAATAACATCCCTCTACCAGTTAGGGTCCTCTTTCTGCAGCATGGGCCAAATTAGCACAGCGTAAGCGAGGAGTGGAATTGAAAATCCAACAGCTGCCTTACATCAGCTTCCTACGCAGAGACACGTTTGCCACTGTGCAAGTGCTTTTTTGTAGTTTAGTCCGAGCACCAAGAGATAGCAAGCCCATTTATAAAAAGCAGCTCAGCTGAAGCTGCATCTATAAATAGAGCTGCAAGAAACCGTTCGCCAGAAATCTTAACTAAGCTAGGCAAGAGCTCTGAAGTCAGATGTGAAATGTTTCTCTCCAGTTTTCCTTCTACTGTTCACATGTAGCTCATTTTGATTAACACTTAAGACGGCATTAATTGAATTGCACTATCTGGATGCAATTCAGATTGTCAAAAATACTGCTGGATGCTTGTTACAGATTTGTCCTGAACCACCCGTTCGAAATAAATTAAAATGACGGTTTCCAGTTCATTTTTCCCTCCCAATGAAGCTATAAAACCCTTTATGATTATTTGAGTCTTACAAAGGCTTTTTTTCCTGGTCACGTTTTGCAGACTCCCCAGAAGCAGGATATGAATGCCCATGGGTTTTTGTTCCAGTTACAACCAGACTTATACCATACGCTGCTACTGTGCTACTATTAAGTGTATATTCCCATTACAGAGTAGCCCTGGAGGTCAGTCTGTTTCCTTAGTGATTTAAATATGAACATGTAAACAATTGTGAGAGGGTGATGGACCAATTTTAATCTATATGGTCAAAAGTAAGCATTCAAATACAGCTGAGCTCAGAGACCAAAGTGTTAAAAGTTGCTTTGAATTCAGTGTCGTAAGGAGCAGTTCCATTGCCCGCCTTTTTAGGGATTAGCAATATCCCCCCTCAGGCTCCACTGCTGAGGCTCCTGAATTTCGAATATGTTGATATGTACTTTTATAGTCATAAAGGCATCTCAAAGGCAGAGTCACTGTTCTGAAAGTCAAACTGGCTTACGGGATAACTTTGCAAGAAAAATCCTGAAAGGAATTTGTGAAGCAAACGGTAACAGGGGCAGGGGGCCAGGGGGCAGGACATGGTGGAGACGACGATGACAGGGGGATGGAGATGGGGCGGACACAAGAGGACAGAGGACATATAGAGGACAGAGGTTACTGATAGGCAGAAAAACCACAGTAGCTGTTTTCTAACTACACGCTGACGTACCTGTTTCAAACTCGTGTCACTTAGGGCTGAGATGGCTAGCCTCAAATTAAGTCTTAGCAATTCATCTCCTGTCCTTGCTGTTTGACCTCAACATGTATCAGATTGCTGTACGTTCCTGACCCTCAGCTGATCCACACAGGAGAGACAGGCTTTGCCAGCAAATGCTGCGTCCGACAGCCCTTGAAAAAAAGGCTGAAACAGAAATGGCTCGAAAACTCGGTCCCCTTTCCACTACCGTAGCTTTGGTCCAGGCCACCCATTTCGCACAAGCGCTTGTTTCTTCCAGACCCTGAATTAGCGACACGCTGCCCGTCTCAACCAGGAAGGCTCTTCAGCGGTTTTCTGAAGGAGATGGAGACAAATGTACATCATCTGCAGAAGTCAGCACACCTTCTGCAGTCTTCAGGGTATTTTTTTTTTTTGTTCATGAGCTACTCAGGAGATTTTTTAATTTTCTGTGAATATATCTGTTGTTTCAAATAATTCTCTACACAGTTACTGTGACTGAGCCTTGGTCTGCAGATTGCAAACATTCCTGGTTGGCCTGTAACTGCAATTTCAACTGCTTGACTGGAGAACTAGGCTTTTCAAATAATTATTTTTATTTTAATAATTAAAAAACAATTATAAAATTATAACTGGTTAACTGATATGATTTCAGTTATTATTTGTATGCTGACTGATATGTCCTGAATGGATATTCCAATTCACCGAGCCAGATGAATATTCAATTCAATAACGCTCTTGGTAAGTAGACTAATACACAATTTTATACATGAGGTGGATATTACTTTCATAACAATTGTTATCTGTAACACTCTTTTGGAATGGAAACATGAAAATTTCTAGTCCAGGAATGTCAGTCTTTTGAAATACTTTGCATGCATTTTTCCCTGTCAAAACTGAGATTTTCATGAAGAGCATCCCAATGGCTACAAATATATTTGAAAAATACTCCATCAGAAAATTTCAAACAATTCTTGGCAGAATCTTTCTTCTGAACAGTGACATCCTACCACATAAAGGGGTTCATATCTTCATAATTGCAAACAGGATTAAAATATCCTTATCTTGCTTTTTGACATACTAAAAAATAAATTGACCTGAATAATTCCTGCCTCTAAATATGAAAATGTTTTAAATTAATACACAGCAAACTTTAGGGTGAACTAGCTAGAATTGATTTATGCACCACTTTTGACAAATCCACACAAATCTGAAGTACTTCAAGGAACAAAAATACTTGCTTAATTACATGTTTTATTTAAGGCACATATATCTCATTCTACATTTGTATCCTCCCCAGAGTCACTCCACTATTTTAGACAAGAAAGGAAAAATAAAACTAAGAAGTCCTAGTCTGAAAATTGTTTGGGGTCTACTTGTAAAAAGTGTTGAAGGGTGGTGTCTAGGTCAGGTGAAGGATAATCTGCTATCTGAAAAATTAAAAGTATCTTCATACAGAAGTACAACCAAAAGGAAAACGACATATCAAAGGACAAGGTAATCATTGCTTTTAACAGTAAATCTGCTGCTATATAAAGCATCCTGACAACGTAGCTGATTATTTGTCCTGATACGAGGTTCTGAAAACAAAACAGGACAGACTTTCAACAGCTCTACCCTCAGATGTGCACAGCTGTCACTTTAGAAACGAGCAGGTTGAACTCCTACCTGTGCCTCAGTGGAAAAAAAAGAAGGTCCATAGATACTTTACAAAACAGAGGAATCACAAAGGAATATAAAGAGAATGAAAAACGCTTTTCACACAGCATAAATGCGATTCTAATGTTCGTTTGTAGAAACAGCAGCTAAATAGCAGTAATTTACAGGTAATCCCAACTAACTTCTGTAGTTAACAAAAATCTCTGCAAGTCCAGTCTTTCTTCCTGTCCCGTGGTCGCCCTGCTTCAATTGGAGCAAAGCACTGATTTTGAAAAAGAAATCCAGCAGGCTCCCCGGGTGTTCCCATTCGGATTTAATTTTCCTAGACCACAGTGAATCACTGTTATATTGGTCTTTTGGCGCTGCCTCACGGTGTGAAGTACATTTGCATTGTACTTTTGGAAGTCACGTTCTCTGTGGTTCGCTAGCAGACCTATGAACTACGGCACCAACACGGAAGTCGTAGAACTTGAGCCTTACTGTGATGTAGAATATATGGCATCTCCAATACTGGTTTGTATGGTTGCCATAAAGCGTTCCAAGTTATGCACTGATATGTGAGCACTGCCTCCAGTTACTGAGGCAGATGAAATTGCTGCGGGAGAGGAAGAAAGAGGATACAAGAACTCTGGGTGAATCCAGACAGGGGAAAAATAAACCAGCATAAACAGTAGATATAAATGCATTGGAAGACAAAAAGTATTTATTGGATACAAATAGCTTCTCAGCTCTAGAAAGATAATAATAATCGTCAGTAACCGAAGGCTGGAGAGAAGATGATGTGCACCTTTCGTTGTCTGGGCATCATACCGCGTATATAACCATCTTTTGCCCGCTTTCTTGTTCTTTAGCAGGATTTGGCTGCAAGAATCTGAATGCAACTACAAAATGAGAGAAGAACACCAGTGAAACATGAGTGGTCTGAACAAGGGCATTTGCAACATGCTCTTGGGGGCACGTACATATCTTTCTTTACATTTTATTGGAACAGTCAGTTCACGGCCATTCAAATGTTTTAACGTTTCATGGCTTACGGAAAGATAACATCATTTACCTATTCTAAAAGTCATAGAAACGAGGCTATCAGGTTAGGTACAAGGTTTGCTGCTGATGCCCAAAGTGTGCAAGAATACAAATGAAAAGCAAAATCCTGAAGGTACAGGTTATACCTGAAAGCTGCACATAGATACAACAGTACAATGTAATCAACTTTACATAAAGGGTTTTCATCCACAGTAAGAAATGATTGCTTTGACCTGTGATAACACCAGCATGATTTTAAGGGCCCAGAGTATATTCAAACTCTAAGAGATTTTGTAACTTTTTTTCATTGTTCCTAGGACAAATTTATAGTAAGTGGAGAGGAGGGATTTAGGAGAAGTCTTAACCATAGCTGAGTGATTGCTTGATTTAGGCAATGACTGGGACATTGTTTCTGCTGCCATGTGAGCTATTTGGAAAGTCTTTCATTGCTCTGGAAAATATTTATCTTGACTTATTAATGAAAAGTAAGAAATCGTAAAGGCAACAAAACATTATTCATGAGATTTTATTAGACTGACCACCTATCTATCATCTTGAGAGTTACTGATCAAAAGTCTCCAGCTCCGGGAGCGATGTCAAGTGTGTTATGTTGGACAGAATTGAAGTAACTTGCATTTTGCTTTCAGACTAACTTAAAGGGATCAAATTTTAGATTGTCTGTTTTACTGCAAATGTAGGCATTTGAAATCCACTGCCATTCCAGTTTGCCAGCGGGCAGATGACTGCTGTGAGTAAATGGTGCCACGATCAGTGAGACTGTGGCCTGATGCCATTTACTTGTGACCCACAATTTTGAGAACTCCTTCTGAAAGGACACCAATGCAATACAAATGTAAATATATGTTTCATGAACGAGAAAGCGGTATACTTTTCACATTTCAATAACATGCCAGAGCTAATAGTGCATACGTTGACTTCTATATTCACACAACATCAGTCAGGAAGAAATCTTGTAATTATATGCTATTTTTGAAATAGGAGGATTTTATTGATTTTGGTCCTGTTAGGCTGTTACGACCAAAAGAATATGTTAATTTCAAGTACTGATTATAGCAAAGCAAAAATTAATCTTTACTATCTACGCTTAAAAGGAGCATAGATAGTACAAGTCCCTGCTTTTCCACTCTTTCACCTGGCTCATCTATGAAACTCCGCAAGTGTGATACTTTTTAATTCAATGGGATTTAAATTGATGTCAAGTATCCACAAAATAGCATTTTTGTATCTTCTGCTCATACTCGTGTCCATTGATATATTAGATTATTTTAAATAGCCCATGAAATCCAGCATTGCAAAGGTTAAGTGAAAGGCATGCAAGGGCAAAAGAAGGTGTCAAAGTGCAAAACAAACAAAACGTTTCTTCTCTCGTACAGCTTCTCCTGGCTATTGTTTAAGCATTGCAGGCCAGCTGCAAAGTAGCAACACTGCTACTGTCTCCAGTATCCCCCACTTTGCTTGTGTTTATGGATTTGAGGTAAGTCTTCTTTATCACCTAGGGAGTAAATGACTGCAAAGTGCCTAGGATGCCACCCAAGACTGAAGACAATAGAGGTGATTCAACTTCCAAAAAGCAGTAGCGAGTGTAGCAGATATTAGCGACCGAGGCTACTGAGATAGCTGGCCATAGCCTGCCTCAACATCTAACTGCTCAATAAAAAGCAGCAGCGGCAGCAGCAGAGGACGCGCAGGTTTAGAGCGACAGAAGCCATGGAAGGAAGCAAAACTAAGAGACAGCAACAGTAAGACAAAGTACATATAAACTTTTAATGAATTAACCTTACAAAAGACAATAGCTTCAAAACATTTGACACGTTTGTACAAAACTATTCCAGCATTGTTAGCTCTCTCTTCAGAAAGAATGCCAGCAAGCCACCCAACGTGTCCCTGGCTATGAGATGCAACTGGTGATCACATCCAAATCATATGTGGACAGAGTAAACTTATTTACAAATACTGTATACTTTAATACCAGATTAGTAGATGCTATTGGGGAGCGACTGTATTTTCCAGAAAACACCATGCATCAGAAAATAGTATGCACCCCTAGCTTTATTGCCTTTTTTTCCCCGCATTTGTCACTAACATCTCTTTTTAGTCCTTTCAGGATGAGTTACCTCCTTTTAATTTCTATTCCTTCTCTTCTTGTCTTTGAATAACAGTGCAAGTTGCAGTACAATCTTCCAGTCCTATAGCGTACATCGCAACTGTCCTTGAACATAGGAATATCAAGGTGCAAAATGATGGCTCATGGGACTATTCTGCAGCCATATTAAAATAAGTGCCACATATCAGAAAATAGCACGCATGTTAAGGGCCAAAATGTAGTTAAAAAGTGCGTGATACTTTCCTGAAAATATGGTATTGATGACACATACAAGCACTCTTCAAGTTGCCACGTTCCCTTGTGAAAGGGATCTTGTCATTTCAGTATGTACAAAGTATGTCTTCAGTTCTCCTTTCCCTTTTACATTTATTATTCCTCTGCAAGTGCTCATGTACCCCAATGTTTGCAGGACATTGTTCGTCTCCTCTGTAACCTGCAACAATACAGTAATACAACCAGCATTGGTAACAGAGCAAAGCAGAATCTTCTTCCGGAGTGTGAAGAGAACATATGTTCCGAACAATTATAAGGGTTTAGTTATAATGCTTATAAGGCCTTTGAGGGTCTCAAGTGAGGTTTGAGCGCTTCAGCTTTCAAATAGTCTGTTGCTGGCTGCCCATTCTAATCGCTTACATCAAGTATCGAATTGGGTATAACCATTTCCGAACCTAGGACTGCAGAGGGCTTCTAGATACACAAATGGCACAAGGGACAACACTCTTCCTTATACACCATTTCTCTCACCTTCAGGAGCTGTTTTGCATTTCAGTAGACCCAAGCTTCCCCATCTTTTTGCAAATACTAGGGCTGCATGAATGAAGTGATAGTGAGACATTAGCATCATCTGTCAGAGCTGCTGTTGCCCGTTTCTCACATAAGCGGCAGAGAACCAAACTTCAGGCCATTTTAGGTGAAAACCCACTAGGACAGGGGTGATTCAACAGCATCAGTTATCTCAGACCATCCGTGTTTCTTTGTGAAGCAAGTGACTGTTTGTAGATGTCATTGCTATGATATCCCATCTGTTTTCGGTTTTGACCAACAGTTGGTAACTGTACTTTTCCATTCCTTCGTTCTGAATAGTCTCTATCATAGATTGGGAGTGCTCTCAATCGCATGCTGGCATCCCTAAGTGCTAGGCAGCATGCTAGGCGGATACCTAAAATGTGGTCCCTGAATACGGAATCACTGGAAAGTTAGTAAATTGAAGGTCTTTCCTCTACAGGTGTATCTATACAGATAATAATCTATGAAGATTATTAATCAGCATGGATCATTAAAAGGGAAGTTTCATGATTGCTTTATGGATTAACTTGATGTACAGCAGTTATGGTGACTTCCTTTAGTTAAAAATAATTAACATCAGGAATGCCCTTCAGAGGTAAGGTAGCTAGTATTTTACGGGTTTAGAAAGTCACAGAATAGAAATGTGATCTCCCTCAAATCCTCTCTTAATCTAGGCATGCACTTCCAGGCAACCTATGACTTCCTCCGCTGTATTCCTCTGCAGGGTCAAGACAAAGTTTTGACTCTCCTCCTGTTTTCCCTACCATTTTCTTTTAATTCTTTACTTTCCTGCCCAAGGTCTAATTCTTTTGAAACGTACAGATACAGCTGGTAGTTAATTTTTTTCCTTAGGCATCCATAGCTCCAGAACACAGACCTGTTTAGTGTACAAATATATTATGTTTTTTAAGCGCCAAACTCAAAGGATTAAGATAATGCTAGCACAAAACCAAGACTTACCTGTATTTTATCTAAGACACCAGTGCTGTCCATCCTGCTGGCCACATTTACTGTATTGCCCCAGATATCATATTGTGGTTTTTGAGCTCCAATTACTCCAGCTATTACAGGTCCATGGTTGATACCTGGAAAACATCAGAACTTAACATTAAAAAAGAAGATCCACCAAACGAGGACGCACAGTGCATCTGGTAACATATCAAGTCAATGAGCATGGTATTTTGTCCGTGCTGGATCATGAATACAGCAACCAACGGCCTCTTCATAACTGTTTCATCAACTATTTACAACAGGAGGATGTTAGTTACAAAAATGCCAAAAGTTAGTTCATCTAATTTTAGTTTTAGAGCTCCCTCCCATCCTGAGAAAATGTGATATTTTCAACCATTAATATCCTAATAACCTGCTACTGTCTTTATTAGATAGCATGAGGAACACACTGTGGGAGAGCAGCAGCTTCTGGGAAGACACATATAGAGGAATTTATTTTCATTTCTGCTTGTAGTTGAAAGGACTTCTCCTCTCTGCAATGGTTGACAGCCAAATCAAATTACTTTTACAGTATTCTTTGCTTCTTAAATATAGAATAAACTAATGTGAATGAACTGGAAGGATTTGAAGCCTTGTTCTGAAGGCTGGATTGCCCATAGAATGGTCCTAAATAGCTGCAATATAAATATATGTATCCAAATAACGTGATTAAGCATGGAGTAAGTAACAAATTGCTAGCTCTGAAAAGCACACTGTAAGAGTGAAGAACAACATAGTAGAGCCCCTTATTAGACTCTGGGCAATTTTATCTTGCAATCAGTTTGTATCCTATGTAACGTTTGTAAAGGAAGTGAGTTGTACTCTGCTAGTAGGGAAGGAAACCAGGAGGCAAAATCAAAAGTACTATCATTAATCAGCATCAAATAGACTATTTTTGTAACTATACATACCAATGAGCAGGAAAGCCAAGTTAGATCTAGTGAGAAATAAATCCTGGACAAGTGAGTAGTTTGGATTTCTAAAATTATCTCCACATCAGTGGATCGTAACTGACTTGTATTCATTCCTTGACAGAGACCATCACTGCAGATATATCTATGCAGCAAAATGCAAGTGTGATTGTAACATAGGGAGGCATCTCAGAGCTGGCTCATCTATTATGGATCATATATAACATGGCAGCATGGGCTAGCAACCACCCTAGAAGCCCACTTGGAAACCCTGGGAAAAGTGCCCGTCGCAGCTAAATTTAGAGAATTGGGGAAATAAGCAGACCTTACAGGATACCAGCTAGAACCTGATGAGTATTTGTATAAGCACTTCGGATTAAATGCACAAAGGGACTTAGGCCTTGCAACACTCTGCATTCACACCTAAGTCATGGGTGTGTCTTTCTGCTTCATGACATCCAACATGTAGAAAGCACTAGGGACCTAAGAGTGGAATCCACAACTGCCATCTCCTGAGTAGCCCAAGCTGGCTAGTAGGGAATACTGAAGAGACGTGTGTGGCATATGCTCTGCCATGGTCCAGAAATTAGGGCAGGGCAGTGGGACCTTCCTACAAAATACAACGGGCAGGAGGGCTCTTTTTTTTTTTTTCCAACCCCTTCCTGCACTACCACCGCTGATGGTTTGAGTAATACCTCAGGGGCTGGAAAGCCAGTTTCAGATCCCTCCTCCTTCAAGAAGACTTCTACCCATATCTCTTAGGAATGTGTTTTGGCCACCCAGGCATTCTGGGATGTGCAGCTCTATGTCACCCCTGCTACAGCAGGTCTCCTTTGCATGACACACGTAAATGTTTGTTGGGGAAAGGCTGGAAGAGTAGTACTCTCTGTCCAGGTGAATGCTCTACCAGAGGGTGATACCATCTGCCTCGCTCCCTTGTATCCAAAGCGTCATTTAATTATTCCATGAAAAGGCAAATACTGTTCAGCAGGACAGACAGAGAATATCTCATTCCAAAGTATCCTACAGGCTCATAGTGTTCTCCAGGCAACAGGAATCCCCATGCTTGAGCAGCCTCAGACAAAAGCAGGAACCAAATCAAGTTCAGCTACAACACAGACAAATGTTCTAACCATGAAGCTGTATGGAAAACATCAAATTGGCCTCTATTCTGTTCTGAAAAAAGCAGTACCTGTGCAAAACTTGCCACAAAAGCGTATCTGAGTTTGTCTAATAAATCAAGCACCTTAGCCTACAGAAGGGGAGGAATGCCCTGAAATAGGTGCTCCCCTCCCTTGCCTGACAATGTCAGGGCAGGCTGTGAACCTCCTACGGCACAACTAGCATTTCAGGCACTCTCAGAAAATGAAGGTTGAGAGCTGAGACCTCTAGTGAGTTGCAACAATTCTGGGGTTAGATGCTGGCTGAGGAGGGCTTTTACAGATGGCAGTTTGGGTTTAAAGCGGAGATTATGTCAGAGCTGGACGCTCAGATGTTTTGGTGGCTCTAATTGCTATAGATATCGGGTGCTTTCGTGGTCAGGTGCTGGTGGGAAGTGCAGAAGTGAAGTTAAGACAGGAAGTGAAGAACTCAGTGGTGCCTATATTGGATTAAGGTGGCAAAAGTGCCAGTTTGGGGACTGTGCCCCTTTGTAGATTTAATAATCCCTCATTTCACGAAGCAAAGGACTCTGACTTCTCTGGAACCTATCGCAAACACTTTAAAAATCACAAGTAGGTATCTTTTTTCCCCCTAGAAATTGTGCTTCATGATCCACACTTTAAAGGAGCCAGTATTGCTTTCGTCGGTTTGCAGATTTAGCCCTAACACTCAGCAGCTCTTTACCTGTACTGACACTGCTGGCATAAGTATGTTTGCAAGTATGCGCCATGTGTCACCTATGGCAAGAAGAGAACTTTTATTCTGTACAGAAATACGGTATCTCTACACTTTTTTTTTAAACCCATAAAGCTCTGTAGCACTTTGAGAAGGAAGCATACTTCAGAATTGCTTTGTCATTTTTTTAACTCTAGCAAAGAATACAAAACATACTGGCAAAGGAGTGCTCTCCGGAACACAGGAACATTTCAAGTCAGAAGATAGCAAGTTTTGCCAGTGGGTGGCACTGTGAAATAAACGTGAGAGGAGCAGCCGAAAGAAAAAGCAAGCGGGCACAGCAAGAAAAAAGACAAGACAGGAGAATAACTGTTGGAAATCAAATAATTCTGACATGTTTACAGGATTTATGGGTTTCCAATATTTATTTACTGCTCTCACTTCACACTTTCCAAGTTACACATTGCATTTTAAAACTGCTGTGTACTGCTATCAGGAAATAAACATTTTGGAACATATGGTTCTTGACCAGCTCTGAATTAATTTATTTCATCATGCTTTCCATGGCTTACTGCAGCTGCCTATTTCTTTTTTAAAATACCATGACGCACAAGGAGAGGCAATTAGAACCTGAAATATAAGGGATATCCCTTTCAAATATAAACAACTAGTCATCTTTGCTCTTAATTGCCGATAACCACAGAATAACAAAGAAAAGAAATATCATCCTTTGTCTAACACTGGAAAGGAAAGGGTGCATTTTTGTATGCTTGCTTGAGTTTAGTAGACCTAAAATATCTCAAACTGCAGCCTCACTGGCCCCTTACAGCTCTTGTCCTCCAAAACCATTTATATGCCTTTGTAAAGCCCTGTCTACAGTCTTCTTGTATCCTTTAGTACTGATAAGTTTTAAAAATATATGCAGTTAAACACCTGCAGAATAATTATTATAGAGTTACTACAAAACAGTTCACAGCCATGGGAAAGTATTTTTCAACCATTCTTTACTTAGGCATACTACACTCTCCCGAGTCCAGCCTTGAAACACACCTTGCCACAAGAGCAGCTACAGTTAACGGGCAATACCATGTACTCTGCCTTTAAGCAGGGTAAAGATGGTGCTATTTGCTTTCATGGCCCTTTTGGTCAGCCCTACTAACACTTTAATCAGCTGGTACTTCACACTGAATTCTCCCCCTCCTCCATGACATTCTCGTAAAAATGCTGCGATACATACCTACTCGTAACTTGAAGTCATTGAATGAATGCTTGTTTATGACATCCAGTTTCGCCACCAAAGCAAATGCAAACTCCACCATGGTTCCTATGTGCATATACTGTCTTTCAGGTTCCTGAATTTAAACAGCCAAACAGACAGAATAAAATAATTTTCCTTAGACTTAGTTGCTGTGAGAATACAACCAAAAATATGCTGAACACTTGAAAGCACTTAAACCCTTAGGCACGTCCTAATGCCAGCAGGCAGCAGAAGAAAAGTAACGCCGAGGATGGTGCCCTGTCTGCCATCAGTTAGATCAAACAATGGCCAATAGACCAGGATGTGTTTTACTTACAGTCAGGCAGTCTAGAGGTGATAGATCCAAAACGCGTCGAATCTAATGTTTTAGTTGTCAAATAACCAATCAGCTGCTATCTGATCCCACAGACACTCAATGTCTATGCGCACCTAGGATTTGCTCATAAATTTTCTTTAAGTGTCTGCTTCTATTTTATGCCCTTTAACAATAAATAACACTTATGGACGGCCCCACAGAGACTCCTCCCTCTCACTCTTGCACAGCTCAGCACCCTAGTTAATACTTAAGCTCCAGTGAAATTTACAGTTTTAGGAGTTCCTCTACTGATGTCACCTGGTAGATGAGCAGGCACCTCTGAGAACATCTAATACACCTGAAAATGAATAAAATACAAGAGGAAGAGAGGAAGAAGGCAACCCATCCTCTGCCCCCTAATTTACTAGCTCCGAGCTTATACCACTTTTAAAGGCTGTACACAATGTCTCCTCATACATCAACAGCGTAGCCTGATTTCTAAGTACTGGTTTGAGTCTTCTCAGGCTGAGGAGAAAATTGATTTTTGGGTTCCCACAACCCAGGGTAGGACCCTGACAAGAGAATGATTTCATAAGAGATGGACTCACTGATCTCTATGAGAAATGACTGAATCTTCCTAATTTTTTGAGTGACAGAAGAGATGGACAGATGACAACTTTGGGAGATGATTCATAGAGTAGATGCATCAGCCTAAGTGGGACAGCAGTGGTGCTTGCCAGAGCAGCTGTTTAGATGAATGAAACCTGCTTCCTTTGGAGTTCACTCCTAGCTAAGACAGATGGTTTTCTGTTCAGTTGATGTATTCAGACCCCGCCCCCCCCCTTAGGTGCTTAGTCTTCCTCGGGTGCTTGCTTTAAGCTGGGGATTGTTCCCAGCAGTATGCCTAGCAGTCAGTCACTGCCACACTAGGTGGTGCACTATCTGTGGATATTTGGGCATCTGGACTGAAGGCTGATGAGTTCTGGTGGATTTCTTTGGAAAATCCAAAGATTTGCATTTGGATTGGTGTACTAAATCACCGAAGGTACACTGAAATTTGGATCTCTTGATTCACAGTTTGTGGAAATTACTCAAACAGTAAATTTCTTCCTGTGCACACACTAGTTTTAGTTGTGATTGAGAGCTCCTCTATGTCTTCTCATCTCCAGTCTACAGTTCTGCATTTCTTTCATCCCCTTCACCTCCCTGTATTAAATGTCAGAGCTAATTTAAAATAATTATTTTTTTGCCCTCAGGATCCTTAGGGTCTATAGTTCAGGTGTTAATTGCTTCTGTCTAAAACGAACATGGGCTTGGCAAGAGCACATTAATCCTTAGCAGAGAATGTGTTGATTCATAATTGCTGTCTCTCTGTTGCTCATCTGTAGTACTCTAAAAATAATGGCAAAAGGAAAGTTTTTGCTTAAAAGTTATGAATTGCTCCTCTGAACTTCATTTCTACCGAATGCAGTTCCCAATCCTACCCTATTAAATAAACCAGAAACAAAGGAACATGTTCTCAGTGCTGAGCCTTAGGGTTCTGTAAGTGCATGGTTAATACAGCTACTCAGCCCTCCCAGCTTACAATGGAAAACACTCATTCTTGCAGTCTTTTGTACACTCTATAAATCCAGTTCTGCTGGAGCATGTAGGAATAAAATGCTGTATTGTATTTAGAGTGGAAGGCTTGTTTTAGACTTAGCAAATAGAGGTGGCATTTTCAAACTGCAATGTGAAGAACCATAATTCACAGAGACTACTAAACAAAAGTATATACTTGTCTAGTACAATACAATCTACATTAATAAGAAAAAAAACTAGGCCACAACATTACACATAAACTGCAGTTCAATTAACGGAATTTTAGCCTTCATTTGAACATGTTTTTTATTAAGCAGGAACCTTTTCCTGTACCTGACACTGTTCTTGGTTGGGTGTAGCACTCAATCCTGTTGCTGCCATGTAAGTGCTTCCAATGGTTTTTATCTTTTCAACTCCACTGAACTTTGGCTTTGATAGTAACTGTAAAACAGGGATGGTTATTCATTACTCAGGTCAGCAGCCTTGTTACTCTTAACAGCACTCAGAGCTTCAATCCTTAAAACAGTCTCTTAATAGACCCCAAATGGCTTCACAAATATATACAGGATGAAGGATTTAAGGATGGATAAAACAATGGTTACAGCCTCCAAGGAAAGGGGATTTGTCTGCTAAAATACCTTTTTATTGTAAAGAGATTAAATTTATAGTGGTAAGAATAAATCCCACCTTACTGCACATGCAGCTCTTAAAAGTCAGTAGAGTTGGAATTCATTTGATACTGGAACTGAGTCACGATGCAAGCCAACAGTTAAGTTTTAAGCAGCTTTCCGAAACTAACCATCTCTTCCAGGCCAGTGGGTGGTCCATGCCAAGGGGACTAAAATCCAAGGATTTTAGTTCATATCCCAGGTTGTTTGAACATTCCAATGTTCTCCAAATGGGTGCGCTGCTAAAATACCCTCTATAGCTGCAGATCCACAAATTCAGGCTGTACTTTCTGAGTCATGACATGAACTTAATGCCTTTTTCTGGTATCTTCATCACTAATAACCTTCTCTAAGGCAAATAATGATCTCAGTGAGCCCTTTACAGCTGCGTTTTCACAATCTGTCTGCAGTCATACTCTGTACTTGCTTGTAACTGCAGAGAATGGAACAGTAAAACTTATACAATCCTTTGAGTGGCTCATGTATCAACTGATCAATGCTCTGAAAAACGAGGCCAACACAGATCAGGTATAACACAAAGCTGTACCATTTTAGGGGACATACATTTACGTATCTGACTTTAGGCACCAGTATTTAGAAACTAGCTAATACATGGCATGTGACAGCCTCATAAACTGCAGCTAAAGGGCAAAAATTTCTCCATCAGATATACACATAGGATTCTCATTACAGCGAATCAAAAGAAATTGAGTATGTCGTCAGATCAATATCTGATTTATCCCACATAGATGTCTTTTCCTCTAATAACTGCCTGTAAGTACTTTCCACATGACCATGCGCACAAAAGTTCTTTTCTGACAGCTCTTCCACTTTCCCTTTCAAGCATGTTTGCTTGCAGTTGCATACTCTGGGTTATTAACATGGAAACCATACGTTGATTGTTGTTAGAAGTACATACATCATCGAAGTCAGCAATGATCTCATTTAGCAGCCTGAGACATTCCAAGCCTTCCTTATTAACATCAGATTCTGTGTAAAATTCCTTGAAATCCGGAACAGAGGCAAACATGACACAGACGCAGTCATACGACTGATGATATAGATCCTGCCCAAAAGAAAACACAATAGAGGAAAAAGAACCTGTCATATCCACCTCTAAATAAAAGTTTCCTTATTAATATGCAGTGTCCTGTTTCTGAAAAGGGAGGAGTCGCAGCGGTTGGAATGCCTTAAGACAGTCGTTGAGTATTTTTTGCATTTAGTTGCATTTATTAATTTTAAACAGTGTATAAACCTGTTTGTTGAAGAGGCTCAGCATATATAGCTGGAAATATTTTAGTGATTTAAAGTTACCTTTTTTCCTCCTGAACATTAACCCTGTCGACATAAAATGTTCACTGATTTATTAGGTAGGGCCCATTTCTGAGGTTTCTCATGTAGAGAATTTGGTCTGGCTTGCATGGCTGAAACTATATTTTGCAAAATAATTTCTAATTTATTATTAGCTGTTTCTGCTATTGTAATGACTAGAAAACGGAACCAAAGTCACAAACCCAATGCAGTACGAATGCATAGTGCAACACAATCCTGATAGTTCCTAATGTAAAATGACAAGATGCCTAATAGGACAAAATAATTGTCGCTTCTTTTCCATAACAAGGAGCTGAGGCAAAGGGAGAGAAGTCACCTGAACTAAAACTTATTTATGTCAGATTCTCCACTGCCTTCTGTGACCACTGAAATGAGAGCACTTCTGCTCCACAGGAAGATTCTGGCGCTGAAAATGGTCAACCCCTGCCCACCCTTCAGTTTCCTCCCCATTGCCCTTAAACATTAGAGTATCTCTTCTTCCAGGATAAATTCACATCCTGAAAAAAAGGAAAGACAGGCTACTTATTAAACTACTACTTCTAAAAATATCAATATCTATACACAAAGGCAACCACAGCAATAAAAGATGCTGTAAGCTACTATGAAGTCAAATTCTATTCAAGTTATTATTTGAGTAAACCAAGGATTTCAATACTCATGTGAATAAGGTGAATAGGATTTGTTCTGTGATTTCTAGAAGCATCAGATATTATTTCCCTTTTTCCTTGTCAAAGCTTTTTTCTGCAGTTTCACTGGCAGTACGTTTCTTTTTTGAAAGTGTGGCCTGTCTCTCCACAGATGTGTACAGGCATAGTGAATCTCCATTGGTGATGTTGACTGCCTCATCCCAGCGCAAGTGTGAGGGAAGTTTCTGGGCAAACATGAAAATAATGGCAGACAGGGAGCAACACGGGCAGCTGGAAGAGGTAGATGGTTTTTTACTAAATTGCTACTATAATAATAGTATTACTGTTAATATTATATTACAATATTTCTAGAATATTATAATACTAGTATTATAATAATATTACTATTTCTGAGGATTCTACAACCAGAGCATCACTGACGCTGCACAACGCCTCTGCGCAGTAAGGATGGAATATATCGTTGCAATTCACCATTATTATTTATATTCTTAAAGCCGAGCCGGTTAAAATTGCCCATCTGTACCTGACATCCAGCTTACAGCCATATATACAAAACCAGTATCACTTTAAAGTGACCTTATTGTGCAAATGAAAAGCAACTAAACAAAACGTCCAAGCTGATGAGTTCACTGTCAGATTGCTACTACACTTCAAAGGCGTTCTGGATCTTTTTTGTCCTCTTGTCCAGAGAGTTTTTCATGAAGAACCAATACTGTGATAATATTTTTCTGCCGTCTATTTTATCCATCTCCATAGACACCAAGGGAACGCCTCTGGCTGGATGATGTCAAATGAATTTAGGCAAATTAAGCATCTGACTGAAGTATTTAATTTGAGAGCAGTTATCCTATGTGTCCTATATTGTCAGTACTGCAGATGTGCCTATCTGGAAGGTAATTTTAAGGCTATATGGGCAGAATCACCTCAGATAGTGTTTCCCTCTTTCAGTCAGTTATGAAAAAAAGCTTAAGAGGCAATTTTTCCTAATGTAGGCACTCGAGATGAGTGCCTGAAACCATACAGGAGGACTCTGACTCTTAAGAAATTCAGAAGCTCAAGCCCAAAATGACCTCTCTTTGCTCCAGTCTCTCATACTTAAAACCAGGTCCACTCTGGTATACTGCCGTGACATACGCTGGCAGCTGTCCTGAGTATGTACGCACCTAGACTTGGTGCAGATATACTCAAACTAGTTTGAAATTAGTTAAGTGGAGCCGTAGAAGATAATTAACAGGCTCTCTCCTCAAAAGTTTAGCTTTTGCAGTCTGCATTTTGCTTTACAAATACCTACTTCAAATTTACCTCAGTCATGTCTACACTGAAGCTACAGTAACACTTGCATATAAATATACTAAAAGGTTAAGATCTGATGTGCTGAGAGCTTTTCATAGGCAAATTAGCAGAATAGGTACAGAGATCACATTCTGTGGTTAACTCAGCTTTCCTCCTATTTCCTCAAGTCACCTTCCCTGTAACTTAATTTCAGTTTTGGGTGAAGGAATTCAGGCCACACACATGGTGCTCATTATTAAAGAGGACTGCATAAAAAATATAGGGCCTTGGTAATACAGAAGGGGAAATTCACAGTGTTATACAAAAGACTGGAGGGAGATACAAGAGTATTTATAGCAGAATGTAGATAATTAATACTCAAAACATGGATTATTACACATACTTTTGAAACTTGATCTGACAAAATAAACATGCTGTATACATCTGCGAGTATTAAAAAAAAAAATTGTTCATGCTCCTACCAGCTTGAAAAATCCATTAAGTTAAATCCAGCCAAAATAATAGTATAGTTAAAATTAATATAAAATTCTATTGTCCTAGAGGTTGTTAATTAGTAAAAAAAGTTGTTTTAATTTACCAGATAAACATTACATAGCAGCTGTTTTATTTGCTTTATTGAATCCTGCTGATTTTGCCTCCTGAGAATGTAAATCGTGCCAGAATTACACTACTTATGAGATATTGGTTGTAAAGTTTGTGAAACAGACAAAATCTAGGCCCAGAGGTGATACTGGGACAGTGCCATATCTGAAATAGTACATAGAAACTCACACCCTATAAAGGTTTATTTGAGAATATAACTTCAAGTCGTAAGAATACAGGTCTGTTAGGAGCTACAACTGAAGCCTTACAGGAAAAGGAGACCAATTATACAGTGCTGCAGGCTTATGATATGGCTGAATAATATGAAGCAGAGATGGTAAAAGATGGATTCATTTTACCATCTCATAATACAGGAACCAGAAGATAAATAGAACATTTTAAAGTAGAATAAGGAAAAATATTTTACATAAGAGATACATAAATGTATATGTCATTGCTATTCAACAACACGGAAGACAAGAGCTTGTGATATGCTGAAGCTCAGCAACAGTGTCCTATTTCTCTTTCTTCCCCTCTAATACTGGGGCAATATCCATCCCCAGCAGTGCTCCATAGCACAGTACCAGTGTGGGAACAACAACAAATACACAGAATACACAGAATCGTATAGGTTGGAAAAGACCTTTGAGATCATCGAGCCCAACCGTAAACCTAACACTGCCAGTTCACCACTAAATCTGTCCCTAAGCACCACATCCACACGCCTTTTAAATACCTCCAGGAATGGTGACTCAACCGCTTCCCTGGACAGCCTGTTCCAATCCCTGACAACCCTTTCAGTGAAGTAGTATTTCCTAATATCCAGTCTAAATGGAACTGTTTATAACCAGAGAAGTAGTAATTTTGGTTGCCACAATAAATGTCAGAGAATTTTAAGGTGGCATTCCCAGCTAGTTTATTTTGACCATACATAATAATAAAGGCTGTAGCAATTGCGTGTTTTAATTTTCCTACCAGTACTTCTCTTGAAACAGTACTCTCCGAAATGTTTAATCAGAAAATTAGATGCACTACCCTTCCAGAAAGGAATGGCTTTGCATCTTTCAACAACAACAAAAAAAATAATGCAGTCAATCCCCCCTTTTTTTTTCCCCGTTGATAACATCTGGATTTCTGCTGGTTGGCTCTCTTTACTGTCCCCTCTTCTTCTCAGTGCCTCAAGACCTTCTGGGGAGGCAAACTGGTCCCATTCTACCTCATGGAAGGGTATAGCGGTCAGCTTCTCTGGGGCAGAATTTCTGCTGGGTGCTGGCTCCATTCTGCAGCTGAATGAAACAGGATTCCTCTTGCTCAGTAATGCGCCTGCCAATTAGCTTGCAGCACAGAAGCTCCTGAGTACTTTTTGCTAATAGGGGATCTGGATGCTAACAGCATAAAGGAAAAGGCTGCACGAGCCAGGTGCAGATATATTTAATCCTGGCCCCGCTTCCTGCTTTTTGTTTTGTATTTATTCCTATCTTTCTCTCTCTCAGCTACAAAGTACCCTGTTCGGTACCCAGCATGCAGACTATAAGTACAAACCCAGTTCCAGAGGTTCCGGTAAAGTAAACAAACCTTTATTACAGTTTACTCTGAAGTAACTTTGCTTTTACGATATCAGCATTAGTCAATGTGTATCCTGTTATGAAAAAACCTTTGCTGGTCATCTAAAAGTACAGTCCTACTACTCCCAGTTAGCATTGATCCACTCATTTTCCCCCTTTCATTCCTGCTGCCTGTTCTTCAGCAGCATGCTTTGTCTCCCATTTTCTCCATAGAGCTGCATGCATAAAATTCTAAGAGAAGTAGTATTCTGAAACAGACTGTTCATCCATTAGATTAATTTTAATCTCAAAATATGGTTTAAACAGAAAAGAATATACATAAAACCATACTAACACGAATGTTCGCAACTGAGGAAAATGTGGACAAATATCAGTTTACCTGTTTACCTAAATCTCCACACAAAGAAAACAAAGGCTTGATCTGACCTAACATATTCTTAAGTGTGTACACATACAAAATGTCCCTTAAGGCTCAACACATCCTTGCTGACAGTGAAACGAATCTGTAGACTTGACAGATTCTTATATTCTTGAACATTTCCAGGTATTTGAAAGGTTCTTCCCTCTTTGAAAACTGTGTTTAAAGATAAACAAAAAAAGAAACAACTCAAGATTTTTTTTTAAAGGGATGTTGCTAAAATTATGTAAAATCATTTTTACTTCAGCTGACGTGATAGATTGGAGAGCTCAGCACATTACAATTTCTGATCTTTACTAAATTTACTAAAGCTCACTCCAACCTAAGAATCTTGAGGTGTGACAATATAAATCCAGTTGCCAATACAAAGGTGAGCAGATGGTGTTGCTCTGCTGGGGAACCGAGATGGAATAGCACATAAATGAGAAAGCAATCTCCTGATGGTTTGCTGTGTTTAATGCCTGAACTGAGAGGTGGAGCTAAGCCAACCTGGCTTCCAGCCAAGACCTTCACTGGATTCAAAGGAAGCCCACAGCAGTTTTAATTTGACATTAGCTACCAAATGAATATTTGCAGGTAGTACTAAAGTCCTGATATGAAGTATTGATTAGTACTGCTTAATGCAAACCACAGTGAAAGGGGAGATGCCCTTTTTGACTCAGGAGATCAAAAATGAATCCCTAACGCTGCCCTCTCCCTTCTTTTGTCAGTTTTGGAACAATTATTTGGTATGCACAAGTGATTCAAATAATTGCATGTAAGATCTCTAGAACTGCTACTGTCTCTAAATGCTTTTATTTTTTCATCCTTTTTTGCTTTATTAAAACTCTAAAGCAATATTAGGAGCAGATCTAATTTCCACCAAAGTCAACAGGGGACTTTTGGTTGACTTTTCTGGTGCTTGGATTAAGTCCATAAGCAGCGAGTAAACAGGTAATTCAGTGTTCAGAACCATCTTCCAGAATTAAATAGCTGCTGTTTCAGGGAAAAGTTAAATTTTCATTCCAGTAAGCAAGGTCTCCAGTCACCAGAAGAAAATTCAGAACTTGGATGCAGCTCCACTCTGATCACAGAGAAAAAAAGTGTGTGAATGCATATGATTTACATTTAAATCCATGTTGATTCAACCATCCCCTTCTTCCTCCTCACCCTTTTTTCCCCTCCTTTGAGAGGCAAAGTGCATTGCCACTCAATATAATTTCACATTGTTTATTTCAAGGTACTAAGGTGCATTGAGTGCTGTAAAGCAAACCTTTCAGGTAGGTAAGGGGGGGAATGAAAGTGACTGTAAATCTATAATCTCACTGCATGGACCTACTGTTCAAATCAGCATTAAGTGGTATTTCTAGGATACGCTGCTTTCTTACAGAGCAGAGGATATACAGAGATGGCTGACCTCATTCTTCAGGTTTCTTGCCAAGAAGTGTTCAGCTACGTGGGCTGGAAGCACATTCTCCAGAAGCACTCGATTTAGGTTCTCCATGGTTTCAATCTCTTCCCGCTCTTTTTTGAACTTGTTCTTCCACAGGAAGTCTAACCTACAGTAATATTCATTCTGTTACAAGAGGACACAGAGGTAAAGAAACAATAGGCATCTTGTCCTGCTGGAATACAGGTTTAAGAGACAAAATAAGCACAGTACACCACCCCTACAAGGCTATTTGAGCACTCATGTACTGTTCCAGATCCCACAGAAATCAAACCCCAAGCACGCACTATGTGACATACATTTCATCAAACCTATAAGCCCCACCCCCAACAAAAAGGCCCAGAAGAAGGTGCAGAAAAGAAAAAAAAAGTTGCAAGGTCCCTTAAACAATGGAAGATTTATTTATTTACTCTCAGGCTTTGGTAGAAATTCATTCCAGAAATCAAACACTGTTATGAAAATAATTTACAGTTTTGCAGCTTAATATGATGTCTTATTTATCTGAAGTGTAGAATTCCACTTAAAATAATGGGCATTTCAGGAAGACCCTAACTTTTACCAGCTTGAACTTATGTCATACAATCAGTTTGGTAAAAAGTGGGCAGTACAAGAAAAAAACAGCCTATTGATATAATATGCATTCAGTTTACCAAATCATTATCAGATTATCAAAAATGGCCCAGTCAGTTGGGCCAAGCCAGTTTTGGTTTTGTTGGATTTTTTTTGTTTGGTTGGGTTTCTTAAACTGCTTTCTATAATACTTTATCCTCCTTTTCTTTTTGTCCCAGAGTTTTGATAATTGTTTTTAACATCCCCAACAATAACAATAACTGGAACTGTATGGAAATGTATAACATTCTTGGAATATCAGTACTTTTGGAGATTGAATGTCATTAAAAAGATGTTGAAAAATGAATAAAAATACATTTTTGTGGAGGTGTCTCTAGTTCTTTTCAATATTATTAATGTTTGGTTGCAAATTCTATGGCATTATTTCGACTGTAAAGCCTCCAATGGCCTGGCTATCTCATTTGAGCTGATATAAACCAAGAGCTATTTCAGTGCAGTCCAATGGTTTAACGCCATCATGCAGCCTCAATGAAGACTATGTTATTAACGAGGAGAACATGATTATAATGACAACCTTAATACAGGAAAACCTAAAAATGCTAGCTAGTATTATTAGCAGTCAGTAAGCATTCACATCAAAATGAGGGTAGTCCTTCTGACTGGAGAGTGGCTGTCATTGCTCAAAATGATTCATAGATATTTTGTTGAGGTAACAGCCAAAGCTAGAGTAGAAAGTTGAAATGAGATGGTATTAAAATGATTTGACAAGCTTTTAAATAAGTATATTGTATATTTATACACCTAAGTTGCCCACATAGATGATAAATTCAAATGCCACCAATGGTATTCATGCAGAAAATATCCAATAAAAACCTGGGATGTCAAAATTATTTGCATAAATTGACAAAAGTAAACTGGATGCCTGGCATAAAACTGGAATGAGGTATCCATACATTGTACCAACTTTGTGTTGAAAAGGTTCCAGATAAGCTGAAATCTTCAAAAAGATATATTTATTCTATCAAAGCTAGTATTAAACAGAAAATGTATTTACCGCTTTATTATTTATTGAATGAAATTTAGGCTGCCACAAAAATGGCAGAGAACTCAGAAATCAGAGAAAATAAAGCAGAATGGATGTTACAACTTGCTTTGAAATTAAAAAAAGTCAATTTATCATATTTCAAAATGCCTATTCAGACTTTTGAAAACAAAAAGGACTACCTTATTAAAACTTACTTTAAATTGGGGTGTGTGTGTTTATTTGTATGATCTAGCCAATTTAGTATACACGTCATTAAAGATCCTGTTCAATCTTGCAGTCATATGAAAACCACGATTGTTTAGTTTACATATTATCTCCAGAACCTTTTCAAATATATCAGAATGAAAATATGTCAGACGGCCCTTATACATCTGCAGGTACAATATTCTTGAGATACAACGTTTTCCTTCTTCACCTTATACTGCTTTACTTGATGCCCAGGGAGGCATGAAGGACACTGCGTTCTTCTGGGCAGAGCAGTTGGCTTCTTCTACAAGAAGAGACTACCATGCGTCTGTGCAAGGCCATGCAATGCAACCCTAGAGGTTCAAATCAGTGGTAACTTCTTTGGCAAGAGCAGTTAAGTGCAACAAGAACTGATTCATGTTTCATTGATTGCACAGAGATGGGTCTATCTATATTTCTAAATTCTACAGGACACTCACCTGCGTCTGTTTTCAATATTTGCCTGAGTGAGGCAATGAACTAATTCTCCTCACTGAAAGAATGTCACATAGAAAGTCAAAATAAACAGGTCAAGAGTAGCTGCCTATGCTGTGGGTGTCTACGGCCAGGGTAGATGAATGCTATAGCATTCAGCGAAGAGGCAGCAAAGGCAGCACTAAAGCAGGTAAGGTCACTAGAAATTAAACCTGGGTTTTCATTCAGGTGAGGGAGCTAAGGAGATTCCACCTCACAGCCATTACTTACAGACAGCAAGTCTAAGAACCTGTCTCAACATGGAGCATCAGCAGAGGATATCTTGTAACACATTAATAAGTTGATCAACAAGAAGTAGTCAGCTCTAAGGAAACCAAAATGAAAAGCTGCTGGTCTGAAACTTGTGGTGGATAGCCTGATCATTGAAAACAGCCACAGTGTCAGAGAACTGACAAATGGTAAGGATATAATGCAAATCTTTGGAAAAGGACTGGGGTGA
Organism: Phalacrocorax carbo; assembly: GCF_963921805.1. Lineage (NCBI taxonomy): Eukaryota > Metazoa > Chordata > Aves > Suliformes > Phalacrocoracidae > Phalacrocorax > Phalacrocorax carbo. The sequence continues at coordinate 78,541,888 of NC_087514.1, read as the reverse complement.
CCTTGGGAACAATACAGCAAGGTACTTTGGAAAAAAATTATGTTAGGGAAAAGAGCCATTAGAAATATTAGCTAAAGCTGATACAATGAGGAAGAGTTGACACCTCTTTTGTGAACCTGCCTCCATCTGTTACAAAGAAATCAATGGGCATGTGAATAGGAGGAGTGGTCTGAAAAAAGTTTTATTGAATTCTTTCAGAAGAGGCTCTTGGAAAGACTAGATTATTTAAGAAGAGGTGGATCCTCTCACAGAATAAGAGCTCACTAAAAAACAGAACAGGGACTGAAAATAAACAGTTTTCATGGCTGAGGGAAGTTGCCATAAACATCTGGGCAGTAAAACGGCCAATGAAGTTTAGTGTTGATAAACACAAATATAAGCAATCACGGGAAAACCAAAATATTCACCTAGCCTACAAAGTAATGGTATATGTGTAACTTTAGGTACTGATGAGAAAGGAATTCACAGGCTATGTCATTACTGGTAATTCAGACTGGGCCATAAGAGAGATTTAATGCTCAATAGTGTTTAAATGTGAGCACACTCCTTACACAGTCTAGCTCATAGCAATCTACATTCTCCTGGGCAATGCGCACCCTGGGCAGGGTGCAAGAGTCACCATTCTCAACATATCGTCTGCCTGCTGCCAGCCTATTTTCAAATAACTCCCAACAGCATGCACGCCGAATGAAATGCGTCACTTGGTCTCAGTGCCAGGGAATGGTTGTAGTCTACGCTGGCATGACCACTAAATGCAGTTCTACTTTCTCCACCTCACTTCTGGCTGCTCACTCCCATCCTGTGCTCATTCTTTTGGCACAAGCACTGCTGCAGCCACACCATAAAACCAAATCAGGAAATAGATCTGGCTGAAAACCAACCATTTTTTCCAGGGTTAATTTTTAAGCCAGATCATTTCCCTATTTGAGCCACTATACAGCTCCACAGGCAGCTGTGCCAGTACAAATGAGGAGATACAAGGATAAGAATGAGTAGCTGAGGGAAGGCCGCCTTCTTTCAGTAGGGCTGCTGGTTGTGCAGCTAAAAGTATTAGCTGAATCTGAGAATTATGTTGACTCATATATCATCTAATGATATACTAGCTCTCCCTCTCTTCAAGCCTGTTCAACCAGAGACACACATTCCCCCTCCTGCTTTTGCATCAGGACAGGCATCTCTCTGACCAGTGGTGAGCAGGTTCACAGAGCTAGGCTTGTAGGAAACCATGCACTTTTTGCTTAGATGAACTTTCTGGTTACTCACTCTGGGGACAGAGGAGCACCAATGCCAGTTTAAGAGAAATGGAAAGAACACCCTTTTCATCAGTGGCTATTATCTTTAGCATTGTTAAAATAATCAGATAGTAGAAAAAGATAAAAGACATGTTATTATCTGCAAAGTAGAAAAATGCAATAGCAAACAGAAAGTGCTTTCTCTGAGGCAGAGAACACTTTGCCTACACTGCCAAGATGTCTTGACAGTGTCCTGCAAGTACCTCTCAATGAAAGTAGCAAGCAGAAAGTTTAAAACCAAACAAGAAGACGGACACTTTCACATGACTTTATCAAATTGTGAAATTCATTATCAGACAATGTTGGGAATACCAGGAAGAAAAAATGGCTTAACAAGGGATCAGACAGCATGACAGAAAGCAGAGCAACCAAAAGCTATTAAACGTTGCCGCAGAAATGCTGACTGGCAGAAGGTGGGAAGCATATGTCCCTGGAAGGGTTGCTCTATGCAGGTTCACTTCCTCCCCTATTCTCTTCCAAAGTATTTGCTACCAGCCACTATCACTAATAGTAACTTTAAAAAGTAGGTCTTATGACAGGTATGTATTAAAATTAGTTCATAACATTTTCTAGTTATCATTTAGACTTTGCTTGAGAGTGTTTGAAAACACAGAGGATTTTTTTCTCCTTCTTTAAGAGAGAATAAATCAGCAGAAAAATCAAAGGCAACAGACTGAAGAGCCACAAACAAGTGGTATAATGACATGGACCCTCGATGTACAGTTCTGTAAACAAAGACTTTTGCCATTACAGGACCATTTTCAGTTGGTGTGACAGGGAACGACAGACACACACTGTTGCTGTATGCAAAACAAACTTTCTTGTTGACATGACTGAACCCACAAAGAAATACTCTCCTTGTCCAGTGAACATGATATTCCTTCTCTCCTTTTTTCTTGGTGCTGCACCCACCACCTCCATCTGACACCTTGGTTGACAGGGACTAAAGGTTCTCAACTTGTGCAACAGAGTATTTATCCCTCTTTCCGAGTGGAAGTAGCTGTGCTCCAGCCCCACTCTCTGCAACCATCATCAAATGAGCAAACTAATACAGTTCTGGCAGCAAGGCAGATGAAGAATGTTATTTCTAACTCAAGAAGGATGTTCCCTACTACAGCAAATACCAGAGAAGCTGCCAGATAAGAATTTTTTGTCTAGTAGCCTGCAGGGCCTCCTCGGCAATTTAAATGACAGTCATTATGTTTTGGGGAACTGTAATGTAAATGAGTGATTTAAAGACAGTACTGGATAAGATACTTCCCAAGGCTGCAGGCTATGGGGGTACAGGCTTTTCATGAGATCTCACGTGGATTGCCTCTTCCATCTCAGAGACCTGTCTTGCACGCTGCATCTTTCCTGGCACAACGGGCTGGAATTGCAGTTTTTAGCAGTGGATCATGGACAGGCCCGAGGATTTAGAGAGAGAACTGATCCTTGCACCTGCCCTCAACTTCATAGAGGGTAAGACCATTGACATCACTCTTGTACTGAAAAAGCACAACTGGGTAATAAAAAGAGGAGTTTCCTGTTGGGTCATAGTTTTAGTGCAACTGTGGCCTCAGCATGTGGTACACTTCTATGTACATGCTACATTGTTTCTGTGTCTGCATCAAACGGTAATAACTGTGAAGAAAATATCTTGTAATTAAGCAACCAGGGAGACAGCAGATGGATGCAGACAGATGGGAGCACACTAGGAAGCTATGAGACAATATTGGTCAGCATGACAAGCAATAGTCACAGTACACTGTCAACATAATGTCTACAGTCTCAGTGACAGTTATTAGTGAGTTTTAATGGCATACTGGAAAGTAATAAAGAAAATAGCTTTTTAGATGCTTCTGACACTCCTTTGCAAGGGTGTGGGGCAGAATCAACTAAAGGTGTTTGTCAGAAAATATAAACAATGTTTGAGAAGGTGAGAGGCTGCATGTGGAGGCTGGCATGATGTCCACTGGTGCAGATGAAGAAAAGCATGCATCTTACCTGTCTACCCAAAACCAGTAACGTGACAAAGAATATAAACAAAGAAATTGAGCCCATTGTCTTCAGGTCTTTCAGTATTCCTGGTCTGTAAAATAAAACATAAGTAAAGCAAGCTGCTCAAGAGTTAAAACATAATTACATTAGCACAAGAGTAAGACCACAATTTACACTACTTTCTGGTACGTAAACTAAGACCATTTAAATATGATATGCTTTATTATTTGATGAAAAATTATTTCCATTATGTAGCTTTAATTGCTTCTACATTCTGTGCAAAGGTGCCTACATTTTGAAGTCCAGTAATAAGATGAGGATTTAGTAAAAATAAGACCCTTGTTTGCTTACAAATGGAGAGCATTTGGTGCTTGTTCTATACAGGCATATCAAAAAGAGTTTTTTTATGTAATAACACTACTTCCATAATGGAGAGCTTGACTGTATCCAAAGAATGTGAAGAAACAGAAACTAAAGCACCTAACTCCTGAGATGCCTCAGAATTATGGAAGGTACAAACTAGAACAAACAAAGTTCATTAAAAATTCTGCTTTGGAAAAAGACGCTAGATGTAATGGGATCAGTTTGCACCAGCATTCTCCTACTGATGCCACTGAAAGAAGAACCTTGGTGAGACATTTTGGAAGGAAAACACCAACAGACACACAGCTTGACTGGCAAAATCAAGGCTGCCGGAAGCATACGCTAAATCTAACCTGTCACATGATTCTCCATCCCATCACAGATATATCCTTTCTACTAATGCAATGGAAACATAAAGACCTGGTTTTGTTTATTTAATCTTTAGATTTAAGAGCAATGAAAACATCCATCCTTTTTTTAATTCAGATCCTTTTCCATGGTTGTCTCTGTGTCCTAAAAAGCTCGAGCACTTTACAGCACAGGAAAAAGGATACTGAAACTCTACTCCGAATATTCAATTTTTCTGTTGTGGCATATGCACTGCAGACTCAGCCTACACAGAAAAGAATCAGCTCTTAGTTTTGAAAATGAGGTAGAAATTACATGTGTCCAAAAATTATTTTATACAGCAACAGTAAGAATTAGAGTAATAATTTCGGTCTTATATATTATCACCTATAACAAAGATTTCAGCATCCTCACTGAAATTTAACATACAAATTTGGAAGCACAGCAAAAAAATTCCAAACTGTTAGTCTACTAATTTTTTCAATAGATAAGACTCCACTTGTAAAGTTTTAAGACAACGTACTACTACTGAGGAAGTTGGTTTTATTTGGCTTGCTGCAAATATGCTTTAACAGCCTTAATTGTGTTCAGCCTTAGGCCTTAACAACCTTTATTATGACTTCTTCCTAATGTCCTTTATTACAAAAATACAAATTAAACCATACTCTATTTCCTGTAGTATGTGATTTAAACACCTTGCCCAGACTTGCTTATTTTATTCTAATGCTCTGAAGTGTGACATTAAATCATATATTAACTGCAGTATGACAATGATTTTAAATTGCAACTTGTAGTTTATATAGCCAAACACATAGGAAAAAAATCTGTTCCATGACATAAGAACTGCCATAGGTAGTATTTAGTTTCTATTAATTTCAGAAAGGCTGAAGTTATCCACTTACCGTCTAAGAGGTGCCATTGCATACATAAATTTGCTGTAGTCATCCAGCATGGGCCCATGAGTGTGCAGAAGGATAACATTGTAGCCCACCAATGCAATCAACATTATCACCATTTTTAACTCATAATTTATCCTCAGGAAAACAGAACAGGAAATGAGCCCTAATATGCAGCTGTATATAAAATACTGGCAGAGAAAAATCAAACGGAAAATATTTAGAATTTAGCTCTTGAGTACAATATCATACATAATAAGATGCTCAGGCTGGTTTAAAAACCAAATTATTGACTGACCACTGAAGCATGGAATCTATCACAACCTGGGACATTATGGTTTGCAGACAGTGAATAACAACCAGATGCTGGTATTTCATGAAATAAACCCTTTTCCTTACTAGGCTCCAGTTAACCCAAAACTCAATAGAATCCCGACTATGCTCCTAATTTATGCTCCCTAATTTTCACCCTTCGTCACTTCTGATTTACCCATCTGCAGCGGCAAGGAGTGCCTATTCATGCGACACCACTGCTGTGCAAGAGCCTACTGCCAGCAGACTAACAAAAAGATTTATTCCTGTGCCACTGTAGTCTCTAATCATGCCTGAGTTCAAAAACTACCCTGTATGTATTACTAGCATAAGGGTCAAGATAAAATGTCTACAGATCTGAAAACAACAATTTGAATGCCTATTTTTGCAGTATTTATAAATTGATGTAATACACAGTTGTTATGAACCTCATAGACAGGCGATTTTATAACTCTAGAAATAAAGCTAACATATGAAGAATATGTCATTATTAACATGGCCTATGCATAATATAAATATCCTTCTGTCAAATCCTCTTGAGTTATGACTACATAAGAACATATTCAACTGTTAAAAAAACCTTCTTCTTCCCTATGTCATATACATAAAAAAAATATGTATGGTTGAAGTTAAATTCCTGTAAAAATATTTTCTCTGGATACTTTCTGAAAATGGATTAGGGCATCAAAATTAATGCTAGAACAGGAATAGTACATTCTCACTAGAATCATTATCTTAGTCCTTAACATACACCACCTTTGCCAAAGACGCTTCCTGAAAATTACAGTTCTGCACCTTGTAAGGAAGTTATCGTTTCTGAAAATACAAAGCATTCTATTTCTAGATATGCTATTTTCAGACTACTGTTGACTTGTTGATGGCAGTACTTTGACAGAAACTGAATCACTGCATACTAATTTTGGAGGATCACTAAGAAGAATAATTTTCACAGCACCCTTCAGACAGAATTGATCTGCTATCTGAATCTCTGTCGTTACTGTAATTTGCTTTCAGATCTGCTTGAAGTAAGAAATAGAAAGAACTGCTGTTCAGAATCACCAAAAATAAAACTTCTCTGATGGCTTCATTCCACAGGAGGTCACATTCCAAATTCAGTGTTATGTAAAAGTAGAAGCATCCATTTTTTCACTCTGTAAGGCATTCTGCTTGTGAAATTAAGTTTTCCAAAAGGAAACAAGCAAACAAAAGGCAGTCTTAAATCCATAACTGGATGCAGTTTGACAAGACCAAGAAACTTTCAAGTGGAATAGACAGTATGTTAGTGTTCCATAGGAATACATAAACTAGACTGAAAATTTCAGCTAAGACTTCAAACAATGGTCAGTGGATTAGAGAAGAGTGGCGTGGCACAGCCATACATTTAAGAATGCAGACTCCGATAACGTTAATCACGATGCAAGATTCCAGCAAGCAACAAGCAGATCTGGCAATGAGTCTGCAGGCAACTCTGCTTGAACAGCCACACCATGTTAGTAAGACTTTTTTTTTGAAGATGCCAAGTTAAAGACACCTTTTCCAACTGCATCTTACATATATTTAAGGCTATTGTTTGAGTGCTTAACATGGCAAATGAATATTTTAATTCCTGTCAAAGGAACTGAAATGTCACCCATTTAATAACAGAATTTGCAAATTTTAGTAGATGCTTGAAGTATTGTAGCTTGAATCCTTCTCTAATTCTTTCAGCTTTTCAGACTAATGCAAAAGGGCTTGAAAAAAAATCAGAGGAGGAACTGCAAGACAAAATGCTTTGAAAGGTACAGTGCAGAGAAATAAAGGTAACTGGCATTCTAGCCTGCTTCTCAGAAGGACGCAAGCAGCTGCAAAGCTGGCAAGACACTGGGAAACAGTAAATTTGGTGAAGGAACAGTCAGATTAGCCATACGGAAGATCAGGACTGGTTGAATTACGGTCATATGCATAACATTAGAGCTCTGGTCTCTGTCAACACACAAAAATTGCAAGCTGCCAGACAAATGGCAGCCCATCTCCTGGGCCAAGCGATCTGCTCTCAGTTCATCAAATGAACATGAACTTTCCTACAGAGGAATTAATACCCAGCTGGGTATATTGGGCTTGTTTCTTAGTGAAGACCCATTTCAGGCTTGTTCATCCTACGCCTCTGTACCACCTACTGAAGAATATAAAGGGTTGAGACTACACAGGCATTGAGGCTTTTTCCAAGGCAGAGAGTTGCAGTGATATCAATCCTTTGTAGTGACCCTGACTGAAAGATCAATAGAATCATTTAGGTTGGAATGGACCTTTAAGGTCATCGAGTCCAACAGCTAACCTAACACTAAACCATGTCCCTAAGCCCAACATCTACACACCTTTTAAATACCTCCAGGCATGGTGACTCCACCACTTCCCTGTGCAGCCTGTTCCAATGGTTGATAACTCTTTTGGTGAAGAAATTTTTTCCTAATATCCAATTTAAACCTCCACTGGTGCAACTTGAGGCCATTTCCTCTTGTCCTATTGCTTCTTACCTGGGAGAAGAGACCAATCCCCCTCACTACAACCTCTTTTCAGGTAGTTGTAGAGAGTGAAAAGGTCTCCCCCAAGCTTTCTTTTCTCCAGACTAAACAACCCCAGTTTCCTCAGACACTCCTAATCAGACTTGTGCTCTAGACCCTTCAGCAGCTTCACTGCCCTTCTTTGGACACACAACACTGAGGAGTTAGTAATCGACATCGCAGTGAAGCTGAGCAGGCGCAGGTCTGTGCAGCCCTTGGCTGTGGGATAACCTCAGCCAGCTCAGCCAACTTATTGCAACCAAGGAGACTGCAAGCAGCTTTCACTTGGTAGCGGCCGTTATGTCACCTGTGTCACCTCGACTTTATCTAACAGTGTAGAAGCAAGTTCTCATGGACCTTGTTCTTGTCTGACAGCAGAAATGATGAATAGAAATGTTTCCTTTTAAGAAAATCTTGTGAGACCTCAAAAGAGGAAAACACTGGGTAAACTCTCCGCAGATTGGACCTGCACCACATGCCATCCCTGACTGGAGGACCATCTGCATGATTCAAAGTTCCCAGTGTCTGAAGGGATGTAACTCCATCTACCTTCTTTTTTCTTCCTGTGCCAGCTCAAATACATGGTGTTTTAACCAATACCTTACAGAGTCTGAGCACCTTTCATACTGGGATTGCAGGCCTGGTACCTGTGTAAGATCCCTTAGGATCTTACCTCCAGCCCAGTGCATTTGGTCTCTTATCTTAAAATTTAAGACTTACAGTTCTTTGGTTATAAAGATCTTTACTAAAGTAAAAAAGGATTCTACTCTAATACGTCTATGGAGAAAAACATGAGAAGAAAGTAATTTTGGAATTCCCTAGTCAAATAAAGTATATTCCAAAACTGCATCTCTTAGAAGTCAATATTATGACTTTTATTTATTTAACATGTGGAGGTGGCAGTACTGATACCACACTGTATTTTATTACAGGAAGAGATATGCACAAATTAAAAACTCCCAGACCTAACTTTTATATGGAAACTACAGAAGTATCATAGCAAAACTAAACAATAACTAAATACAAGCAAAGTCCCTAAAACTTACTCTATAATCTTACCAAAGTCTTTAAAAAGTGCAAGAAAGCAAGCAATACAACACAGAAAAGTTATTTTGGGGGGTGGAGGAAAGGAAGAATCAATTAAGTTTGCTTCAAAATGAACTAAATCCTACTGGGGCTGAAGTAATCAAAAAATCTCTTATTCACTCATTTTAGTTGACATAGTCGACAGATCTGTCAGGTCCACTATCATAAATCACAGGATGTTTATCTGCCTGAATAAAGCTTAAAGTTAACACACGGATTCAAAAGACTGAATTTTTGATTTCAGGAAACAAACATTTGTCAGCTTAATTTTTCAGTATCTCACCCAGTAAAGAGAGAATAATTTTATTTCCACATTAAAAAAAAGATCAAAAGTAGTAATTGTGCTGATTCTGGCTGGGATAGAGTTAATTTTCTTCACGTTACCTAGAATGGGGCTGTGTTTTGGATTTGTGCTAAAACAGTGTTGATAACACAGGGATGCATTAGTTACTGCTGAGCAGGGCTCACACAGAGTCAAGGCCTTCTCTGCTCCTCACCCCACCAGCGAGTGGGCTGGGGGTGCACAAGAAGCTGGGAGGGGACACAGCCGGGACAGCTGACCCCAACTGACCCAGGGGATATCCCACACCATATGACATCATGGTCAGCATATAGAGCTGGATGAAGGAAAGGGAAGCATGTTTGGAGTGATGGCGTTTGTCTTCCCAAGTAACCGTTACGCGTGATGGAGCCCTGCTTTCCTGGGGATGGCCGAACACCTGCCTGCCCATGGGAAGGAGTGAATGAATTCTTTGTTTTACTTTGCTTGTGTGTGTGGCTTTTGCTTCCCCTGTTAAACTGTCTTTATCTCAACCCATGAGTTTTCTCACTTTTACTCTTCTGATTTTCTCCCCCGTCCCACCAGGGGGGAGTTAGTGAGCGGTTGTGAGGTGCTCAGATGCTGGCTGGGGTTAAACCATGAGAGTAACTCAAAAGGAATTTGTAGCTTTTTCAAGCTACAAAGTTATGCACTGCCTGATGATGTAAGTTATGGGTATTTGAGAGCTGTTTAATAAAAAAAGTGAGGAAAAACGTGTTTAAAAATGTAAGCAAACATAACCTTTTCATTTATTATTATCAGAAGTGACATTTTAACATAATCTTTGTGCCACTTTATCAAAGTTTCTTTGATGAAAGAATGCATTTTATTAGTTTCAAATATATAAACCTCTAATTGTTAGAAATGTGCCAATCGTGAAGTGCTGACAAAGTTATACATGGCAAAACAAAGGAAAAAGACACACAAAGATTATTTTTTAAGAACAGCTGATTGAATCTTAATAGTAAGTACAATTTATGAAAACTGTATCCTTCGTATACTTGTTGGAGAACTTACTGGTAAAAAAGAAAACAAAACACCTTTCAAGATGCTCAAAATTATAACAAGTAATATAAAAAAGATTATTAGAAAACCTGCTAACTAAAAAAGAAAAATATAAAGAAGCATTGGAACAATCTATTTCTATGTGCTTGTGTGAACATATGCAGATGCTGGGAGAAAGGACTGCATTGTTTCTTTGACAACAAGGGTAACTTGATGTCAGGGCCCAAAGAAGATGTAGGCACCTATCCATACCTGGCTGCATTTAGTTAGCTAAATTTGAAAATGAGAAACAGAAACTCATGGTCTGCTGTCGCTTTATCAGGGAGATGCTGAAAGTTCTTAAGAGCTGCAGTTACTGAAACTGTTTTTTCCAGGGAAGTTCTATAGGTAATTAACATCTTGCTTTTGTCTGTGCCTGTGATTGTTTAGCTTGACATAGTGAACAGCTGTTTCATGTAAAACATACTGTGTGGAAATCAGCACACACCATTCTGGTACTGGTCTCATCATTTCTGTATAAAGACAAAATAATCTCCCTTTTCCTCTCACTGCCTCCTGCTTATTCATTCAAAAAATTGACCTATTTTGGCACAATATACAGCTTGTTATGTTCAACTGCAGCTCTACCGTAATCCCTTTAAAAAGCATTGCTCTATAGGATACTGATCCCATTCTTTGCAGGAATGTCCTTCCCCCTCTTCTTGCATGTCCCACTGTGCTTTTGTTCACACTAAGACACCTTCAAATCAGTGCAGAGCTTTTAAACAGTTTATATTGCGGTACATGAGTGTTGTATTTCCCCGCCTCTCACCTCACCTCTTAATCAAATGTGCAATGACAGAAGTGTGATGATCACAGATTTCAAATTTATTGCCACATCAATTGTGAAAGTGGAGAATATTTGCAGGTCTAGCACTGGTCCTTGTGAAACCCACCTGCAGACCAACCTGGTTTTCTCACTGACAGCTATGTGGAGCTTTCAGTGCACAGTCTGCTTTGCAGTTGCTTTGTGTTCTCCTGATAACTCTTAATGCCCATTTGTTGGCATGGGTGAGCCACGCTTCTCAGTTATCACACTGTTTCCTGCTTTTGAATCTGACATTCATTAAAACCTCTATTTTCAGAAGTACTAACCTCCTTTAACTTCCCACTTCCTTCAAATACAGTTGTAGGTGACTGAAAAAAAAAATTAAGCTTTTGCTGCAGTCTTAAAAACTGGTGGGTGTTTAACTTCAAGCAGATCTGGCAACAGTCAATTTAGTGTAATTGTTGTAAACAAACAAAGAAATGTAAAATTAACTTACCGGTAGGAAAAAACAGTTGTTTTGTATACACCACCGTGTCTGATTACTCGAATTAGGAAAACTTGCATTTGATGAATTAAGAACTGAGGGAAAAGCTTTCACAGCATTATCCAGGAAAAACTAGAGAAAAAAAAACACCATATAATCCATTAGCTTGTCAGCTGTTTAAGGTCAAAATAGAGAAGAGAAACGGAGAGCGGAGAAAGCCTTGCCAGTAATCATTTAACTGCAAATTGAAATAGAAAAGGGAAAATGACATCACTTGATTACTCGTTCCTGCACGCTCAGACATAAACAACTCTGTTGACCTCCATCTGACACTTTCCATTTGAGTAAAAGACAAAAGGCTCTTTGCATGTTACTTTCATATATCAGAAGCTCACACGCACGAAAGAGAATGGTAAAATAAATTCAATATGAATTTATTATCAATTATCAATTGAACCTCCTACTTAAACACCAGAAGAATTAAAGAAAGAATAAGAAGTCTTTACAGAATTTATTTTACACAGATGTAATCCTTCATGATGATGATGATGATGATAATATTGGTACTAATGGTACTGAAACAGAAGAGTGGAACCAGTATATCCTGGGTCATCAAATTCTGCCAGTTAATGTCACAGGTGACTACCATCATACAGTACCCTTTGATGTATTGATCCAGTGCTTTCTTAATGAGTTAGATTTGATTACATTAATTCCACTGCTTTGAATCTCACCACTTAGGCTGTTTCTAAGTTTAACCAGTACTCATAGCCAGTTCCCATGGTTTTTTTTTCTTCTTGTGCTAATCTCATCCTTTACCTTTCAGATAGCTCCTTTCTCTCTCTAGTATTTATGTTGGCAATATTGAATGCCATTTCAGCCTTCACTGCGCTCAGCAATCTATGTTTTTCTAGTTTCTTCCCAGAAAACAAGCTCTTCATTCCCCTGATCATTCTAGTAGTCACCCTCTGTACACACCTTTCAATTCAACCTTCTGGGTGACCAAAACTGGAGACACACTTCCCAGATTTTATCAGAGAGTCATGCAATAGCATTAATACTAATTCTGCAGGAAATATGTTTTCATACATCCTAGAATGACAGTACCTTTGCTCACAGCTACAAAACCTTAATAGCTCACCGTACCTCACATAAGTGGGGCTCAGAGAGATCATGACATTACAGCAGTTTAACACATTGCTGCAAATTGACATAATCCCAGCCACTAACATCATGTTCAGCAAACGTGAGGTAGTTTTCTTTCGTTGGGACTCACTTAGGTAAATGAGGTTTATACTTACCATGAGGTAAGAGCAGTCATATGGATGGTTATTGTGATTCAGCTGAGTTATCATTAAACCCACATAATTCATTAAAATCCTGAACTCATCACATCTCCATCTGATGAGCTTCCAACTTGTATCAGAATTTCTTGTCACTGGTCTGTCAGACCAACCATAATCTTGCACTCTGTACTACTAAATTTCATCTTAGTTCTTTTACTCAAATCCTCAGCTGACTTCCTGCTTTCTAAAATCCCAAGCTTTCCCTCACAGACATCGTCCGTGTCCTTAGTTTCATTAGCAAATTTCACAGTCCCTCTCATACACTGTATATGAAAATCCACACTGGGCTGACCATTGCAGAGCTCCACAGGTTGCCTCCTTCCTGCCCGTTGTTTGCTGCAGGCAGCCATTTTGTAACCCACCTCTAAATTCTTTCCCCATCCCCGTCTTTACCTACTGCCCCAGAGAAAAACTGCTCAGTTTCACTCAGAGTAACCAAATGTGCATCAAAATGGTCTGTTGATTTACTAACTATCACTAGGTCTGGTCAGTGACAGCTGTCTATAGCCAAGTCTTGAAAACCTCCAAGGATGGAGACCCAACAATCCCCCTTGGCAACATGTCCCAGCATGGTACTACAAGCACAGTGACTTTTTTTTTTGTTTTTAAAGACTACTCAACCTCACAAGCCACAACCCGTGGTCAGTGTCCTTTGATATGTTTTGTGGTGCTGCTGAGAAGAGTTTAAAACCATTATCTCTGTAACACCCCTTAAATAGACGCAGGACTAGTTGTGGACCTGCGAAGGCGATTGATACACCAGCTGCTACCAAGACTGCTTTACAAGAAGTTGACACTCACTTTTGTTTATACAGTTGCACCTTCTGGTTGTCTTCCTTCATTAACATGTTTCTCTGACTGTTTATGTGCAACTACACATAATTAACCCACAATCAGTGAACTATACATGCAGGATGAATATTACGAATACAACAGATAAACCGCAAAACCAGACCCTACAAAATGTTAATAATCACCTACAGATTTTGAAACACCCTTCTATAACTGTTCCCAAAGAGCTCTGATCACACACACACACACACAGAGTTAGATGGACATCTGATCCTTCTCACAGGACACGTGGGTTAAATACACGCAGTCCCTCTTCTGGGAGTGTGAGTTACCCTATTGCACACCCCTCCTGTAAGGAGATGTGGGTTTTAGCTTTATGTGCACCTCCCCACAAATCGTTAATGCACATGCTAGTGAGAAAGCACCCCACGAGTTCATGTGCACAGACAAACCTGAGGTGTGGGTCCCTGCTTGTCGCAGCCTGTGCTGTTGCCCACCCAGCTGCAGAGCAGGCAGCTCACAGTATCCAACAGGGAGGCTACTCTCGCTGGCCAAAGCGGAAGTATAATGTCAGAGCGGTGACTTATGGCAGTATTAAACCAGATTTTGACAGACGGTTCCATTCATAGCCCTCTGCCTCTTGTTACAAATTTCCGTGCTTCTTTTATACTTCCCACACTATTTCCTTCTTACTTCAAAATTCCTTCTGAAGTCTCTTGGTTACTGTTTAACCCAGCTGATGCTGGTCTTCCTCTTTAACAGAAGCATTTTTGGGCAAAAGCCCTCCAGACAGATCTAAATATTTAATCCCCCTCCCTGCCCCCAATTATTTAAATTGACATTCTCATCTTAATAGGTGTTGTTACCCAGGCCATTTGCCAAGGATGGGCAAAAAGAGTCCCCACATCCCACTAATAGTGCATTTACTTCTTTTGCAAACATGAAATAATTGTAGTTTCAGAATCCCATCCCACGCATGTCCACAGAGCAAAAGATTATATACCACAAAGAGCTCAAACACAAGTATATTATACAAACATATATGTTTATATATATTAATTTCAATTGAAGCATTTTAATTTTAGTTTTGAGCTTTGTACAGGGCATTTCTGACCTTTAAACGTTACCTGTATACCCAGAATGCTATATGAAATGTGGTATATCTATGAATACCTAAATAAATATAGAAATGAAAGAAAAGGATATGGAAATGTTGTCATCTCCCATGAGCCAAACAACACTTATTTCTGAATGATGTGTTTGTACTTGTCTTTCTTGTCTCTTATCAGTTATCTACCTCTGCTATCACGCTTTGGAGTTATACATTGTTCTTCAACATAGTATTTTTTTTTGTAAGAGACAGCTCAGTCCTACTAAGCAGTCACACCTACTCAAATGACTCAAACGAAAGCAATATTTTTTATGAATACCAGTGTTTGCCAGAGAACATCTGAGCATACTATCATTAAATTCTCATTTTAACTTCATATATTCTAGCAGCTTTTTCTTTTCTTGTGTTCATATAATCTGCAATCTTCAGTTGTGAGCTTTTTGCCTCACATGATGCAAATACCTGCTGTGCTGCTTTTTCTTTCAATAGGAGCCATGTGGTGATAGACCCCACACACAACAACATGGGATAAGCAAGTTAGTGCGTCTCTCTTGCTATCTGACCAAGAATCTGCAAAAGACTACATAATACACTAGTTTAGATCTTACTAAAAACAAAGCCAACTTTCTCACCAAGGTACTTTCAACCCTCCACCACAATCCACAAGGCACCATAACCAAGGCCTCAAAATAAACACCGTCTGATGGCCTGTAAATGTGACCAAGTTGGATGGGTTGTATCTCACCTTACTAAGCAAGTGGGCTTGCTGATTTCCATGTTAATGTGCATAAAATAGCACCCTACTGAGAAGACGGAAAGGTGGCAGAATTTAATATTAAGTGCGCTAATCAAATGCACACTGAATTAAACAATTATGGAATAAACAATAAAATGTGTAAAGTTTTAATAGTTACCATGTGAATGGGTTGACCCTGTGACAGGTGGGCAGGAGGGAGAGAGCAGGGAAATACCCCTCCATTGAACTACTGAACCACAGAGTAAAAGGCAAAATGAATTGATTCAAGTGCTACAGATAATTCAGCTGTGGTCATCAACCTGTGGTAGCACAATGCCATGCAGTGGCCATCTGCAAAGACAAATACTAATATCATTCTCTGTGCAAAAAGAAGGCATAGGCTACCCTCAGAGCACTGACAAGTGCCCTTTCACACACCAGCAAGGAGCCCCGCAGCCCAGAGGTAAGCTCGTTAGGAAGTAGGTGCTCCAGGACCAGCAGTTCCAGAGCAGAGCTGTGCTTAATCAATGGAGACACATAAGCAGCAAAACCAAAGGTCTGGCACGCTACCAAAAATGCAGCTCAATTGAATTTACAGCTTATGTTAATTTGATCCCATCATTGTTTTATCTTCCTTGTTATACAAAATTATACTGGAAACAGACATGTGAAGACTATAAAGAAAAGTATAAAAACCATCTTTGTTACCGTCCCTCTCTCTCCCTGCTATCTCCTGGCCTCATATGAACACGAAACTGTACTTTAAATTAATTTTCTACTGTTCCAGAGAGCTATGCAATCTCCTCAAGACACAATGGTCTACAGTTTTTATAGTGCTGTTGTAAACAAAGTTGTTCATGTTTCTGCCCTACACTTTTGTTCAGCAAAAGATAGAGTGAGACAAGTAGACTTCAGTATGGCAGAAGCATGCAAGTCTGGTATCATAGGTTGAACTAGAGGATTTAAATTTTCCTTAGCACAAAAAAAATGAAGCAACGATGCTTTTGTTCAGCATTGCTCTTTTGTTTGAACCTCCAAAGCAAACATGCAGGATTCCTCTTCTTTGGTTTTAATTTTTCTAACAACTCTCCAGATATCCATGTGGCGTAGAACTTTCTTCTCAAATGCATATCACCACTTCCTTTGAAAAATACAAATTGGTCTGGCAGTTGAGTCAGAAATTTATCCCCAGATCCCTACATGAATGCCCCAAGAATAATATGGAGAATCCCAAATTCTGGTACCATTCCTCGTCTTCACAAGCTCGTATGTGGAAATTTAAGGACAGCCTGGAACACTAAGCACCCACCTAGACTATGAAGTGTTTTCTGAATAAACAAGGGGTGATGCTGAGGTGTCGGAATAGGATGATGAAGATCCAGAGACTACTGCACTGCATTGAATAGGATTTTTAGAGCATTTTGTCTCCAGGTTTGTACAAGACTTCTTAGCTTCAAAGTGCTCATGCATCTGCATTATTTGCTGTCTTGTGGTGTCCCTCGTTAATAGTCAAACTTACCAAATTCAAGTTGCTCAATAATTTAATTTCATTTTTTATAAAAGTTTGTGTGCCAAGTGAAAATGCATAATTATCTGTGTCCCCATGTATTCAAGTCCCAGCATCCCTGTAGAGACAATATGCAGTGGCAAGCAACTGCCTCATTCAAAGCTCCCAGAAGCATTAGGTAAGAGAGATGAGGAGCCTGCTGGGCCTTTACAGACTCAGATACCATCGTGGTGGTTGGCAGATATGGGATGATGCTCACTTACGTGGGTTCATCTTTGCTGGACTGTCGAGCAAATGATCATGTGACAGCACGACTTGATCTCTCCCCAAACGCTTGAAAGACACCAGAACTGCTGTAAACATTATTTCAGAATGGTACCTGACCTGCTAGTGCATCTCTGCTAGTCTAGTGTACGTAGACTGATAGTAATTTTAGTAAGTTTCTTAAATCCTATCTATAATCTAGAATAGATTTGTGATGGGGCCTTGCACGTACCACTTAAACGACGCAACTGCATTCCCCTTTCTCCTTCCAACTCCTAGGCCAGGTCAAGCTCTAGGCAGTGTCTGTTTATTCTTCTTAAAAGAAATATATAAGCCACCTGCCAAAACAGGGTCTTCAATGTGCTAGGCACCCTGGGGACATATAATTAAAGCATATCTGCCAAAGAGCTTGCCTATTAAAAATACAGCACTGAGCAAGGTTAGCAACTGTATTAACAGAGTTAGCTACACTAAAAGGAAGGTATATTAAAGAAACCAGCTTTTTACTATGAGAATGGAAGCAGGTTTGCTTAATTATTTGCCATTATTAAAACACAGGATATCAGCCATGACTAGAGGGAGAACAATATGGGGCCAACACTTGCATCATTTAAGGCAGCTTGTGCTCACAGACGTACATTAAACAATGGAGCAAAAATACTCAAACCTCTGTCAGTCTTCACATTTCTAAAGAGATGTTCATTCAAAGGAAATAGTCCAGTTGTTCAACATTCACTGGACAAAAGAAAGGAAAGCAAGTAACATCCAGAGGAGGGCCACAAAAATGATCAGAGGCATGGCACCTCTCCTATAAGGACAGGCTGAGAGAGTTGGGGTTGTTCAGCCTGGAGAAGAAAAGGCTCTGGGGAGACCTTATTGCAGCCTTTCAGTACTTAGAGGGGGCTTATAAGATGGGGACAGACTTCTTTGTAAGGCCTGTTGTGATAGGACAAGGGGTAATGGTTTTAATCTAAAAGAGTGTAGATTCAGACTAGATATAGGAAGGAATTTTTTACACCAAGGGTGGTGAAACGCTGGAACAGGTTGCCCAGTGAGGTAGCAGATCCCTGGAAACATTCAAGGTCAGGTTGGAGCAGGCTCTGAGCAACCTGATCTGGCTGAAGATGTCCCTGCTCATTTCCAGTGGGGTTGGACTACCTGACCTTTAAAGGTCCCTTCCAACGCAAACTATTCTATGATTCTATGATCCCGAATCTGAAAGCTGGAAGTTAGGGCACCTTCCTGCGACAGTAGAAGCCTGAGATCCTGTTGCCGTGCCAAGAACGATTCATGCATTTGATGCAGAAGTCACTGAAACAAAGAGCTGTTCCAGGGCTCCTTCACCATACCATGCTCCTTGCGATCACACGAATCCCTGAGGATGGTGAGGCACAATCATTTGATGTATTGTGTAGTCATTCATTCAGCTTCCGAGAATCAACTCTTTGCAGTCATGCAGTCCTACTTTCTCTCAGTACAATCTCTCTGGATTGTTCCCTGCAGTAAACTTCCTCATGTTCGTTTTAATGCAGGTCAGCTTCACAAAAACAGTTTTCCTCAGCCAGTGGTTGTTGCCCTATTCTATATATGGCACCAGATCTAACGCTCAATGGAAGCAGCATTAGTCACCCTCTCCCTTCAGCTAAGAATTATTTGATACTTACGTCACATTAGCTGTTTTTTAACTTTCTTCCACTGATCATGACTATATATACCTCTCAAATGTGACGACTAGATTCGGATGTCTGCTGAAACAGCTAATTTGAAGGAAAATTGCACCCGCACTTTTTTCTAATGTCCCTTGACCATAAAGACTGGGTTTTATTTGACATTTTGGTCTTAATTATGATTTATTAGGTGTGGGATGGGTAGGCGCTTTTTATCTCCATTAAATCTTAATGGCTACATTTTCCCTTTTTCTACTGAAAGAGTTCATGGCAATAAATGCAGTTAATGGACGCTGCTATTAAGTACATGTTGCTTGGAGATATAATAATGATACTTCAGAGTCTCTCCCACAATTTGCTATTAATATTAAGGAAATGCAAATTTCACAATCACATTTAAAGTCATTTTTGCTAGTCAAACTATTAAGGTTTAGTTTCAAGGTGGGAATTGTACTTAAAATTATCATCTCATGAATATCATGGAACATGATTATTTGTAATACTGCAGTCATTATTGATAAGGTACAAAGACTTTAAAATACAACCTATTAAGTTTTACTGTAACATTCAGTCCATGTAAAAAGTGGACTTGAGCTAATGAAACTAAAAACATTTTCTAAAAATTATCTACTGAACAACTGCTTTTTTGCTGAAATATCTTTTACTCCTTGAAGGCCAAATTTGAAGGGGGGGGTTTGCACAATAGTAGAGCTTCTGTCTAAGGGAAAAACAGTTGCTGACCACATCTTCATTTACACCTTTTAGGTTAATAACTAACCATATGGTTGTATGACCTCTAACTCAAAGTATACTTTAAACCTAAGTAGGTTATTTAATTTAATCTCATACATTTACATAGCTGAAAATAAGAGAAACTCTAATCTGACCTACATTTTACAAGCTACTCCGACTCTGGGTTTTGTCCTGTAGTGTGCCAAATAACTTTTGCTTGGCTAAAGGTTATAATTCATAAAGGCATATAGTCTTCAGCTGAGGACATGAAGTTATGGAAAATCAACAACTTTTCAGAATAATTTGTTCCCATTTCTAACCACCTTCACTGCTAAAAAGTGAGCTTATTTTCTCATTTTCCAGCCATCGCTTCTTTGAGCTTTTCCTCTACCAGCCTTAAACACCAAATTCAATTAGCGGAATTTTTAATTCTTGACCATGGAATTGGTTTTGAGTTTATCTCCTCTCCTTAAAAAAAGAAAAAAAAGCAGGAGAAAGAAAGGAAAATATCTACTTTCCTGAAAAGAAAACTAACAAAAACAGGACTAGGATCATTTAATAGAAAAAAATGAGAGAAGGTTCTACCAGAAATTTCAGGTGCTCACATTCAAAAGCCCACATTACATCATTACATTCTGATAAGTTTAGTACTTACTGTAACAAATGATTGACTAAGGGTCCCCTGAAATGTTGTGGAAAAACAAAAGAAAATAGTGTAGGTATTATCAGTCTTTAAGTCCTTTACGAACCTCAAGCAAAAAATGTACAAGCAACTCAGGGAAGTTCTAGAGTTGCAATTTCAAAAGCACCGAAGTGCAAATCTCACTCACTTGAAATGTGACTAATATCTAGGCATTAATGTTGTAATGAAAACATTACCTAGATAAATATTACAGTTCTCATTCTGCAGATACAGAACTGAGGTGGAAAAATTTCACAGATTTACTAATAGAATCAGGCTCAGGCAATAGGGCAAAACAAAATAAGTTTTTTGATCCCATGTAGTGCTCATCCCATTAAACAATACATCCTTCAGAATAAAAGAGGACATTAATATTCAGGCTTTATGCAGACTAATGACAGATCTTCTCTGTATTTAGTATAGTTACAAAAGAATAATAGAATTACATGCATTTTCCCTATTAGGAGAAAAAAGAAAAGCACAGGTGGAAATGGCTAAAGTAGACATAAGCCCTAACAAACTTGTAATTCAGTACTTTTGAAGTTTTGATGTAAATTATTTTTTTTCCTTAAAAAAAAAAAAGACAAGCACACAAAATCAATAATGTATACATTATGATAATTTTGTGACGAGCAGAGGAGCACCACAAATCTGATAAAGCTTAGTTTGTTTCACACAAAGTCTTCCATGCATTCTTTGTGCCATACTCTGTTTTTCTAAGCAATGCATAGATAAGCAAGGGATTTGAACAATTCAAACCTGGGATCTAACTATTTTCCATTCCTTCCAAATTACATTTTTCTTTAATAAATTTAGCCAAGACCCAAGCTCTTGCTGAGCATCCTGTTTGCAGAGGTCCTTTTTAATACAATATGTTTTATGTTGCTCTGCTTTACATTTCTGTCTCTGGCAATCATTATCACATAGGTTCCTGGCATAGCCATGGTCCATAAATTTGGCATCTAAAGAAAGATTGAACAGGAAAAAAATCTTAAAAGAACAAAAACCCCAAGAAAAAGTACCCCTTTTTCCCTTACCATGTTGAATACAGCCATAGTTAATATTATAGCAGTGGTTGTCAATGTAAGAGTGATCCGTGGCCAAGGACGGTTTGCAATTATTCCAGATGATTTCAGGATCCACAACAATGAAGCTGATGCTTTCTTGCTACATTGCTAAGTGCAAAATATTAAAAAAAAGAAGAGAAAACAAAAATAGCTTTAGCATATTTAATTACTATAAACAAGGGTAGAATTAAGAAGGATCAAGATCGAGGGCAGCATTAATCTTGAAACACTGTACAGAAGCATTCAACTATTATATTCTCAGAAGAGCTACAGATCATGATTATACATGAAATCAAATGCAAATTTAGTTAAAACATCTGCCATAATATCAATTCTGTTAAATAATTATAATTTGCAAGTACCATATTAAACATCTAATATATATTACTTATTATAGGAAATACAGAGTTTACAGCAGCAAACAAACTGACCTCCCCCACCTCAATTGAAAGAGCAATATTTGGAAACTTCAAAATGTAAATAATGACTCTGCAAAGTCTTTGAGAGAGAGAGACAGAGGTCTCCTCACTGAGGATAAAGGCTGTATACGTAGATATATCCCTGGCAGTCTACAAAATAGTGGGGTTTCCAGGGTTTCTTTCGTTTGTTTGGAGACTTGTTTGATAATTCATTTCAGCAAAGCAAATGTACCTTCCCTAAAACTATTTAGAAAACAAATAAGCATTTCATAGAACAATCAGACTTACAATTTGACACAGAGTATTTAGTGAACAGAAATTTTTTCTTACATAGTGGCAAAAATTAACAATAAAAGACTCCGACTCTTTTAACCTGCTTCCAAGAACACATTGCAATAGCCTCCATTCTTACATGCACAGTGCCTAGAGGTACAAGATGCTCACACAGAATAAACAACAATTTGTGGCACATCCAATAAATACTAATTTTCCCAAAGCTTTAGCCATGAGGAGATAAGGTTGCCTAGAAGCATCTTGTGCCCTTTCCAAATGTCAATTTCAGCTATACTGAAACCTCTGTAAAAAATGCAAGGAAAAGGTAAGGAACAGGACAGTCCCACAAAAGTATTAGCTTCTTAGCATCTGGTTTTATCTATTTACTTAATATTATGAGAGATCATTTACATATTGTTTTCCCCCCAGCTGCAGCAACCAGCAGACATACGAGCACAGGAATTCTTTGAAATGAGAACACAACCACTAAAAACTACCAAATATAGGACTTCATTTTCAGCACTTATCTATTAGTTCAGGTTCAACAGCTATGGCACGTCTTGATAAATTACACTATAACCCAACATGTGTGATGTAGTGTACATGGTCTTCGTCATACCGCACATAACTATCTCCCTCACAATTACATGCTATTTGGCCAAGCCCACTGTATATCTAGAACTTTTTTTTACATATTGTTTCCTTTGGTGACAGGGAATTCTCTTATACTAAAGACTATATTGTTCTGTGATTTTCTTGGAGGTTTAGAAATAGCTGGAATAGTTTAAATTGGATTAGGGACAAAACTAGGTAGGAACACTGAGAAATTATGAGGAACATAAAGTGGATAAGAAATGATGTATATAAAGCAGTACATCATGTTCTCCTTTCTGAATTATGTTACAGGGAGCTATACAGTTCAAAGGAAGCCTATAGGATAAAAAATTCCAAGAAAACAAGTTAATGATGAAAATATCTGGCCTAAACCAGATACATTTTATTATGAATTTTACTGGTTTTAGGTTATCAGACTAAAGGCTAATCAAATATAAGCACAAAGACCTGGCGATGATCAAAAGGACAATGATAGTGGAATCAAAGTAACCTAATCAATGAAGAACAGAAGCCACTGAATCTGCTGCTCCTAAGACCATCGAAGGAGAATGTTTCAGCCAGTTTCTGATAGGAAACCTACCAAGAAGCATCAATGAAAAAAAAAACCCTGTCCAGGATGCCCTGCAGACTAAGGGCGGTTACTGCCTAAAAGGATAGTATGTCAGCACGGCACAGATTATTTTGCAATGGAGCGGAGAGAAACTTCAGACCGTGTAAAATATTATGACAAGTTTTAAGGGCATTGTGGGTATGTGGAAAACTTATAGGATGTTCAGGGGATGGGACAAATGTGGATCAGGGAGGAACAGGCGTAGGTACACGAAGAGAGGGGATAAATGTAAACAGTAATGTAAAAGGCTTTATGTAAACACTTGTCTAAATGAGTCTATTGCATATTCTTATTAAATCCTACCACTAACCATCTTCTGTGTAAGTGCAGTCCTTATTCTGAGGCTGCATTTGTGCAAATGTTAGCAAGCTTCACACTGGACTAGATAGCAAGTAGCACAGGATGGGTGCCAGTGACCAGAAAGAGAGAGATCAAATGTCTGAGGCAACTGAGGGCCTGGGTGCCGGCAACTGAAGTGCCTCAGACCAGTCCCTGGAGAGACCCATAGGGTGTGTGTGAGAGTATGTGTAACCATCAGGAAACTTCAAGCTGGACTGGCTGGTGAGTAGGAGACCTACATATGCAGAGACCCAGGCTTTGAGCCAGTCACTGCGTAAGGGGGGCAGAGGCTGGGCAAGGATATTGTATTGACTTAAAGTCCCTGCTGAGGGACTCACAAATGCGAGTGTGCCTGTGGGCAACGACAGCCTGGGTGTGTGTACATTCCACTAGCAAACTTCAGTCCCGATCAACCAGAAAGAAGGAACCAGACCATCAGTGTTGTTCATATTTACATGACTACTGCTTGCTTTTAAGTGGGTGCTGGTAAAAGAGCTGCTTTCTCTGGGTATCCGTGTAGTTGGTCCCATGTGTCCGGTATATCCCTGTGTGCCTATGGGGAATACGTGCTCAGCCTCACTACCGGTTGTACCTGGGACATGGTACTGACAGCCTCCTGTCCTTGGGAGCGGGACAGGAGGATCCCCTGGGTCTTTAATTCCACCAAATTGGGCTCCAGAGGACCAGGAAGAAGCACTCCCCTGGCTCTTGAACTCCACCGCATTGAACAAGCTCTAGCAGACCCCAGTTTTAATTTCTGAACTTTAAAAACATGGCTCAGTAACAGATGCAAAACAATGTCATAAAAAAAGATGCTTTCATGTTTTTCTAGTGCTAGGCAACATAAATTGATGGTTTCCTCTGCACAAATGAACAACTTGTGTTAATCCTGACAGATAAAATTAAGTTTCACTCAGAAAAATCTCTGTTGAATCCCAGTATCTAAATACACGAATGTTGGCATCAGACTCTTCTACTTTAACATCAATACTTCCAATTATTAAACTTGAACTTTCTTCATTTTTTAAAAGTAATCGTTGAAAAAATTACACTACAGAATTGCTGTGATTACTTAGCAATGTCCATGCTGAGAACTGCATTTATTGCTGAGGACTGCTTTAGTGCTTTCAAAACACCTGTACACTTTCGAACAGAATTATGTAACTTCTGTAGCCAAATTCCTTGCAATAATTCTAAATTTCCTTCATTTAAAAGATTTTTGATCAATATCATCTGACTTCGCTAATCTATTTTAGCAAGGAGGAACTAATTGGACTGACTTTTTATGTTTCTTTAGAAAGCTCTTTTTCTGCTTCCATTTAAAAGAAATGTTCTCTGGGCAAGTTTATTACTAAGAAAAGTTCTGGAGAATAAAATAATTTTCAGGAAACAATGTATCATCCAGCCAGTGTGATACATCAATAGAGATATTCCATTCTTCCAGCTGCTGTTGCTAAAATTACAGATATTGCCAGCTCCGAACTGAAGAAAAATGTGAGTGTAGTTAGACTGCATCTTCAAAAATAAAGTTGTAGGTAGTTATTTTTGCTCGTAAAACAGAAGCACACCAGAACTCTGTGATGCATTTCTTGACAGGTTGTTTAATGCAAAGCTCTGACTTCTGGAGAGGAAGGACCACTGTTTATTTGGAACATCTGTCATGCCCACCTGGTTTGTTAAATAGATGACAGGCCTCTCTAACAGGAGGGAGGGCAGCCTACACAAGTTAAGCCAATGAAGCTCCTGAAAGGAAAATTTGTGACAAAATCCTGAATCGCACAAAAAATCTTTAAACGATTCCTTGGAAAACATGAAAGAATACAATGTTGATCAGTAATTTTCTATGTGAATTAACAGATCTGTCAAACTTCACTTCACTTTTGAGCAGTCTAAATCCAGTCCATATCCAGTCCAACTGCAGCAGTTCAGTACTGCTGAAAATTTAGGGAACCCCTGGAAGCAGAACTAGGCTGGTGGGGTGATCATTAAATTCAGACTCTTAATAGCACTGGCACAACTATGCAGGTTTATTTTGCTGATTCATTAGGTTACATCAAACACTTTTTCTTGCAAATGTTACATCTCATTTGCAATTTTCTTAAGAAAATGGAGACCGAGATGAAAGGAAGAAAGTAAGCATTTCTAGAAAGCATGCAAGAAGGGTAAGACATCAGATCTCAGTAGCATTAGCTTCTGTGGTTATTCTAAGCAGAGCTGGCAGAATATGGATCAGCGTTTATCATTTACCAACTAGAAATAATAGGTATTTGTAGTATGAGAGGTGACTAATGTATTACCTTTTCATCTGAACATGGTAAATCTGATATGACAGTTCAGCATGATAATGAGTAATAACTTATTTTGAATATTCAGGTTATTAAAATGTATCCTGTGTTGTCTTTCCATACACAAAAACCTACTTCAGCATTTAACAAAATGAATGCTGTCTTTCTGAGTGAGATCAAGGAACTGGTGCAAGAATTAATTGTGACAGCTATGTTGTAGATGAAAGGCAGTGTTGCAAGAGCTGTCACACTTCTTCACATGCTAGCAGAGGTTGGAACAGCTTGACTGAAGACCTCTTATTTACTGAAAGCCAGTGAATCACGTTTTCTACAGGTCTACTATTGTTCTTTTCATTTTGCATTCAAATACAACTTAATATTTTACTAATACTGATGTTACAAAGAACGAAAGTAAGTTAAACAAAAAATCCCCAAATTCAGATTTTTTTTCACATGCTTGTTTTCAATCAGACTTGAAGAAGACACCAAAGTTCAACTCCAAAGAACTGGCTGACAGTGATTACACTGACATAAGCTTGGAGAAGGGTGATTTTTGCATAGAGACACAAGCTTTTACTTTACATACTTTCTAATGGTCCCATTGCTGATAAAAAGGACCATACTTCTAAAATGAGTACTGTAACACAAAGCTTTTGAACTCCATGGTGGCACGTGTAAATCTAAGCCAGGCATTTTGAATAATATAAAATGCATCCAGGTGAAGAGTCTACGCAACTTAGATTGGATACAACCCGTTTGACAGAAACTAGAATCCTGAATAAAGAAGTAACAGGAAAAACTTAAGTCCATATCACTTTTTAAATTTCACCATACTTTGCAGTGTTTATGACCCTTCACAAAGAGTCACGTTGAAATGGCCATGTGCTTCACTTCAACTGTCTCATTCAAAGGAAAGAACACAGCAGTGATCCACATAAATATGCCTTTAGGCACTCAGAGTTCAGCCCTGGTACTTCCTGTGCTGCTTTCCTCATTCAAGAAAACGCACAGTTGCTGTGTTATCTGCTATTTTAAGGTGAGATGGTCTCAGTCCTTCCTGTCAAAGTTTTTCTATTTCACATGAAATATTTAAAAAGCCACTTGTTTTGAGAAAGAGCAAACCTGAATGACTGTTTAAAGACCGTGCTCAGGGCACTGAACTAGAGGAAGGAGTTCTGAATGCTACGTTCTACATTGACCAAGTCTTGATCTCCAAGTAAGATGTTACCACCCAAAACCTGCCTCACACAACAGGGGCCCTGATCTGTGACCAGACTGCAGTACCTACACATCATGGATATCAACTCTTGGGTAATACATGTAAAAGAACCTTCAAAACAATCTGGATGCTCTCTGCTTTCATCCTTCATATTAATTAAGTGTAGAGAAAATTGTTTGCATACTGGACTGTTGGTATTAGGAAGCACACTTGGGTATGTCTTTATTTGGAGGTAACTTGTAATCTCATCTTGAGCAAAGACACTAAAAGGCAGCATTTCCGGATTTTAAAAAAATTCAAGATAGTTTCACTCATCAAAAAACTTTAGAAGATAATTTATTGGCACAACAGACATAAGATACTTGTGGATTTCACCAGGTTAGGCAACTTCTCCAGTTAATCACAATCACACTACATGTCATAAATATATAACTGAAGGAGTAAGGAGAAGGATTTTTGTTACTGACATTGTGCATTTCTAACAGCTGAAGTCTGAACATAGTACCTAACTTACTGATGATGGATTTGCTGTTGCAGTGCCTGTGCTAAAGACTCATCATAAAGACTTTTAGGTTTGATGAGCCTCTTTCATGGACCCTGCTGTAGGTGCAAAAGTGCCTCTCTGTGCTCTCCCTGCCTTCCCCCATCCCTGTTTTCATCTTAATTTACAAGCAAAGCCCAACTATTGAAGAAACTGAAGGGCCTCAAGCTTTCATTGGTATCTGCATTAAGGAAGACATCAGAGGTAAGATTCCAGGGTGAAAAGTATTTCCAAGTAGTGCTGGTGCTGATATTCCTGCCCTTGCAGAGCTTTTACGTATCTTAATTGCACACAGTCCTTCTAACTGTTAAGTACCAATGCCAATTGCTTTAGAGTAAAATACAAATCTCTGCAAACAAAGGTAAAGATTGTGTATCACTCTTTACATGGTAGTGTGCTGTAATGCAACTAATAAATAACATGCTTTCTTCTAGCAGGACAGGACTGCTCACATACTGGCTGCACTTTGTTAGATGCTCTGGTGACCTCAAATCTGAGCATCTTTCTCAACTGTGGAGCCAGTTATTTTCTGATGTTTGTTTTGCTGGTATTGCATTCTGCTAATTCCATAGTTCAATTGGGTAGGTAAGAGAGACTGTAAACATATTCAAATGATAGGATGATAGGAAAGAAATGTTTTTACTTCTAATCTTCCTTGTTAGCTGAAGTAGCTAAATAGGTTTGCAAGGT
This sequence comes from Phalacrocorax carbo, assembly GCF_963921805.1. NCBI lineage: Eukaryota > Metazoa > Chordata > Aves > Suliformes > Phalacrocoracidae > Phalacrocorax > Phalacrocorax carbo. The sequence continues at coordinate 78,513,560 of NC_087514.1, read as the reverse complement.
ATAAACATATGCAACAAAAAGCCATTTCATATTAAAGGAAAATAACTGGCACAAAGACTATGTTGTATCAGTTAAGTGCACGCATGTCCCAGGTAATGCAAAGAAATTTTTGAGACAGTATTTGAATCAATGCACAAAGAACATCTGCTTGAGACTAATACTTCTTCTGCAGGCTACTTCAGCTACCATAGAAATACATCCTTTATGTGCTTACTGTGGCTTTTTTTCTATTGATTACATTGCATTTTCCAATGTATCATTTAGGTAACCAGATCTCTGCTTCCTTGCATTCACATCAGGAGGTAAACCACATCTAATCGTTACCAGGTCTGAGGCATTTCACGCTCATTCTATGAACTCATCTATACTTCAACAAGATAAAGAGAAGAGACACAGAAAATATATAAGCTAAAGGACAATCATTGTCCTTTATCTGCATGTAATTTGGGAAAGAAACCTCTCACGGAAAATTAAAAGAAAATATTCAAAATTTATTAAAAAAAAAGCCTACATTTAAAATATGAAAATGCAAGCCAAAAAGGATTTTTGAGACCAAAAATACTCATAATCTTAAGATTTAACTCTGAATACTTTGATTAGCTAAAAAAGTAAAAAAAAAAAACAACGAAGGCACAAAGAAGTAATCAGAATGTAAAAAATATAAATCTATTTCAAGTTTCAGGACATACACCAATTTTAGCTAGGATTAATGAAGGTTTAATGCCTAGGGGCAAACAACTGTTTCTATGAGATCTGTCAGCCCTCCCTGCCCTCAGCCTTTTTGCCCAAGACCGGCAGGGGATGGCACGCCGCACAGGCAGCGTCTGGAAGCCTCTAACCTCGTTATTTGTGCTACCGCTTTGCCGCACTGTTTGATGGAAGTGTTCCTATTCTTATTTAATGGCTGATATTATCAGTCCACAGCAGATTGAGCTGGACCGCGCTGCAGTGCTGCCAAACAGTAAAATAAACTAATAATAAACTCAGAGTGAGAGAGTGGGCATAAGTCTATTCTTGCAATATTGTAATTAAATTCCATAAGAGCTAGTAATTTTAACATTAGTCTGGATGTTTTTGGTATGGGATTTTTTTTTCTTTACCAATGAAATGAAAATCTTATAGAGAAATTTGTTCAAAGTTGGGTTTTACATGACTTACTCTGCGGTGGTGCCAGCCATTTATGATCGGTGAGAGGGCAAAGTGTCAAAGTACTGAGACAAGCACATAATGCAGTGGCAGCCAGGTGTCCTAACTTGAACTTAGGTTTTGCTGTCTTTGCCAGCACTATGGGTCCCGCTCTATAAATCTTGTAACACTCACGTAAATATTTGACTACTACTGCAAGTTTACGTACCAGATAGAGGTGCCAGGCAGTGTGGCCTGCAGGGGCGGCCCCTGTGAGGAGCGGCCAGGGTGGCCCCGCACCGGACCCAGCCGGCTCCAAGGGCCCCACCGCAGGGCACGGCTGAGCCCCTCAGCCATGGGCGGGCACAGCCACAGGGAAAGCTGGGGGAAGGAAGGGCAGAAAATGTTGGGCAGAGAGAGGAGCAGGGAACAAAAAGGGCGAGAAACAGCAGAGGGAACACAAAGGTTGGAGGAGGAGAAGAAGAAGGAGGTACTCCATGCTGGAGCAGATATCCACACTGCAGCCTGTGGGGGACCCATGCTGGAACAGGGTGAAAATGTGAAGGGAAGGAGAAACAGAGAGAAACGTTTGTGTACTGACCACTCTCCACCCCAACTTGTGCTGCCTGCGGGGAGGTAGAGGAGTCTGGAGTGAAGGAATGAAGCTGAGTCGCAGGGGGCCAGGGGGGAGGAATGGTGTGGCTTTAATGTTTGGTTTTGCTTCTTACTACACAAATCTATTTTAACTGGCAATAAATTAAATTAATTTTCCCTAAGTTGAGTCTGCTTTGTCTATGACAACAATTGGTAAGCGATCTCCCTGCCTCTACCTCAACCCCCAAGCTTTCTCATCCCATTTTCCTCCCCCATCCCGCTGAGGAGGCAGAGTGAGTGAGCAGCTGGGTGGGTGCCCGGCCCATAGCTGAGGTTAACCCGCCACAGTTCATCTGCCAGGGTCACTCTGGCCCAAAAAATTATTTTCCTTTTTTGCGCATTTTTAGAAGAGAGATATTTGGTGATTTTAAACTCTGTAATTACGTGCAGTTGTGTCTACACAAATGTACACCCACGTTTACTGCACGCATTCTGCAAGGGAATCCAAATGTACCCTTTCAGAAAAAGAGGTGGGAAGAACCTACACTGGCAAAAAAAACCCAATTGGGATTAGGATGTTAAAGCTTGGTTTCTGTTAAAACTGACACTATAGTGTTAAAACTCCGATATTGATACTTGTTCACTTGAAAACTTCAGGCTTTTTGTTCTACAAAGAAACCATTTACAGTTATGGGTCAGATACTGCAATGGATATGCTACTGAAACATAACATAGGGTGTCACTGTGGTTAAAGCTGCAGAACAATACAAAATACAAGTCTGACAATTAGGGAGAGGACGGGGAAAGATAAACCTACTGCCTCTCTTGTTAGCTGCCTCTCATCCATCACCTTACAGAACTACATCCACGCTCCTGAAGGAACGACAGCGCTGCATCAGCTATGGTCATAACTCACTTGCTGAAAGGCTTCTTAGCAGCATAGCTTCTGCATTAGAACAGCTGAACTCATAGAGACATAGACATAAATAGATCCTCTTCAAGCTATTTAGGTTAGAACATGACATCTTGCAAGTCAACAGAAATGCAATAATGGGTCTCCATTTCTGGGAAGTATTTACAGTACATACAAGACATACAAAAAACAGGTTTGAAAGTAGTGTTAGGTATTATTCAAGTGGCACGACTCCTCAACTCTGGCTTAGGATATTTGCTTAGCCACCCCTTTAAATGCAGAAAAAGATATTTGTATTAGACCGAAGCTATATTATAAATAAAAGCCCCAGGAGAGTATGTGTCCCAACACTTCTTGATACCATTTCATTAGCACCTCTTTTTCCTAGAGGACGAAGGCCGTCTTTTCCTTGATTTTTTTTTTTAATTTGTTTATTCAGCAGCAGTACTCTGACTGCATCATTTTACTCTTATGTCAATAAAAACCAGCAATCAAGCATGACATTACATTGAGAACAACGTTTTGTTGTTAAGTAATAGCAATCTCTCTAGGAGCTCACTCCAAGGTGTGAGTCCTAGGATTTAAAATATTTTAAAATGCTGTTGCATTATACCTCAGATTAGTTACTGAGCAGTGACAGCATCCCTACCTTATTGGAAAGACAACTGAAATGTAAATTAATTACATGTCCTGGTTAACTACAAGCCTCACAAGGAAAGAGGGAGAAATTATAAAATCCCGTTTCCTCTGCTTCTTGCTTCAACTGCCAGGCCACCTTTCCTTACTGTTTTATTGCAGAGTGATGTAATTGGCTTTCCCATGTGCATATTTTGCTTTTTTATAAAAGATCTTTCAGCCTTCTCCATGGGAGCTTGTAGAAAAATGTAAAGATAGAGAAGGAGAAGTAGGGAATAAGTGACAAGCATACACGCAGTTTTATTCTAGATCACATGCCAAATTCAAATTGCATTCCCTTTCTTACAAACCCTTTAATACCTTGTTCTAGATGGAGTTATATGTTGGATTTATTTGAGAACAACTAAAAGGAGGACAATAATACTTGTAAATGATATTGTGAAATGCTGAAAGGTTTGTCCAAATCTTGAATTAAATTAAATTCTCAAATTCAGCATATTATTGGGTACACTAGTGGGTATTACTATAACACCTGGACCACTCAGTGGCAAAATTAGAATTTTACTGTAAAACTTTTATATATCAAATTAAAATGTTATCATGAAATATTATCTAAAATCAGAAAATGGTCTTATACAATACTTAAATACACAGTCCCCCAAATTAAAACATTCGTAAGATGAGTCACCTGTAAGCAGAACAGCAGAAATTCTGAAAAGACAATCAATCAAACAATAATGCAAACCTCTCAGAGGATCCAGCTTCACATGGGAGAAAGAGAATATCAGAGGTACAGACAGTCACTGTGCTGTCATTTTCTGTTTTTCAGATAAATGAGGACATTTTATGGTAAGTTAACATGGACAAAACAAAGTCCTCAGAAGCCTGAGTGTGCAAGCCTTTCCTGTTTAACTGGTACTCTGCAAAGGCAGAATGACTTGGCAAAATCAGAACATGTTATTTAAAAGAAACCATTAACTACTGGATTACATTTCCTTGAATACCTACCAAAAGCTGTCCAGCAAAGCAGATAAACAAAATGAAGGAGAGCAAGAGAAATGCAGCCCCAAATGAAATTCCGAGAATAGATGTTCTACGAGAAATAAGAAAACATGTATTAAATTTCTGTTACACATTTGTAGTATGACCTTTCTTTGTGTATATTACTGATGATATGAAAAATTGCCATGTGCAAGTTGCAACTTCCAAACATCAACACCATGAAAAAACAATTCCAATCCTTACCAGAACGACAGGCTTTTTTCCTGCCATTTTCTTACCTCAGGAATGCTTGAACTGGCTACACCTCTCACTTTGTGAAACTATTACCACGAGAAGATAATAATTTCCACAGCAGCAATGTTTTGTTTTGTTTTCACTTTAGAAGGCCTGTATCAAATAAGATCCTTATTGCTTTATTTTTATGCTGGCGATTTTACAATTTAAGAGTCTAATAGATATACAAAATAAACTTATTGGTAGTGTACATTCCCCCCGCAACGGTAGGAAAAGCAATAGCATGGGACAATGATGCCCAGTGTTCAGTGTCTTACAGCTAGAACCTGTGATACCTGTGATGCTGCAGTCTCTCAGTCAGCAAGAGCCCTAATATAGTGACTGCTGTTTCAGGAACAGATAGGGATTCAACACCTCTGAAAACTCAATTTTGTATCAAATTTGACTGGCTGGCCAGTAGATTCTGAAGTATCAGAGGACAGGACAGGAAAGAAAACTAAACACCATGAAGAAAAGTAAAAGCAACAGACTTCAAATGAAAAAAAAAAATAGCAGTATATAAGCTTCCAGAAGTCATCCTTACTCAGCATTCTAGCTCATCCTCTTCTTGTGTGTTATAAATAGGAAAGTCTAGTCAAAAAAGCATCACCGGATACTCAGTAAACAGAGACAGAGATGCAGAAACAATCCGTGCATGCATTCATTCCACAAATGTGGAAATCTCTCTACATGAATACCACAGTAGAGTGTAATTGCTTCATCAGGCACCATACGAGAGCTACTTAGCATGGCTGCCTAGGGAAAGATGCAATGGGACCTAATTATGCTTCATGAATGCAAAGAGATCAGAAGCTCTGGACCAACTGAGCTCTTTAAGCAAGGGAACTAGATGCTGTTATGAAGTGCCTCACCTGAGTGTCTGTGGTTCAGTTTTAACCACAGATTTGACATTTTTACAGAGTTAAAAAATATCTCTTAACTCCTTTAAGCACCAGCAAATATCCTATTTTATCAAACCTTATATGCTAGAAATATTGGCATGACATTTTAGAAGTAAGTTTTATATCCCTTGTTTTTTCCACAACACCGTAATAAATGCCACATGTTGTTAGCTCCTCCATAAACATATGATTCAGAATTAAAATACTTTATTAATAAAAGCATACATGTCTGTCCTTTAGAGATGACATCTGAATTCAAATATATACATTTTATAAACTATAATACTAAAAATTCAGGAGTAGAACTCTATGGATCTAATTTCCTTAGATTACATATAAATATTGGAAAACATTTTGATCTGTTTCAACAACAGTGTTATAGAAGCTATTTTCAGGAAAGAACAAAAAAGCATTAACTTCACAAACCAATTTGATGCCATATTGCTGTCATTAAAAGCATTTTGGAGAATAATTTATGTGCTTCCCTGCCAATCATTCGGAGAACCTCTTACGTGCTAAGTATTCATCAGATTTTGGGTCGATGTGAACAGCTGATAAAAAGCAAACAACTGGCAATTCACAACATATATTAAACTTGAAATGATGTTTCTCTTAAAGTTATTTGAAAATCATTATTGCTTATGAACACATGTTCTCCAAGAATTTCTCATTGAGACTGAGACAGTAAGCTGTACATCAGCGTATGTAAAACGACAGTCTCTACCCTTGGGAATTTAATATCTAGAATGCAACAGAAGAGATGAAAGAAAAGGCATATAATTAACAGGCTTATCTTTTGTCTATGCATAAACACCTCCAATCATAAATGTCCTTCAGTAAGATTCAAGTAACTATTCGGGCATTTCAAACTATTGCTAGTCTTTCTCTGATACGAAGGATACAGAAAAGGAGCCTGCACACCTTAAGAAATGATTCAACACAAGAATAGCCTTATGAGTCATGTTTGGAGTGCATCCTTGTAGAAGAAGAAATTAAGATGTTTATGAGAGAAACTGGAGAGGAAGAGAAATAAAATGAACATGGCATAAGGAGAGCTTATGCAAAGAGTACTTAATCATGCGGGAAATAGGCAAGAACAAAAGGTCTTTGTAACTGTTTTACATGATCAGTTATATTATTGGGGTGGCACAAGAAGAAGAATAACACAGCAAGGCGGGCAAGATTCTGATCACCATTACAAAGAGAAAAGGACTGAGGATAAGGAAAAGTAAAATGGTTCAGAACCCAGATCCCAGTGGTGAATACAGAGGAAAAACAATTGTAAGATTTTTGCTCCCCAGATCCGCTTCTTTTCTGGGAACAGCAGGACTTCTGTTTCGGTTAGGCTAAGCCGAAATAGTTTCATGCTGCTCCTAGAAAGAAAGAAGTGGGCTGAAAATGCTATAATGGGAAGCAAAATACTAAAAATTAAGTGCCACCATAAAGAAGCCTCATTTGAGGCAATGACTACAGGAAAGCCATAACATACATTTATTTTTTGCCCTTGGAACATTACAAAAACAGTACAGGTCCTTACAGTAAACTAATCTCGCCTTTATTGTGTAGAGTCATCAAACACACTGCACATGTCACCAAAAGCATTGCATTGACAGGCTCAGGCAAACCATTTTGTCAAAAGAACACCTGGGATCCCATAAGCCAGCTAACTTTTTACCTGCCTCTTCCTATGCTTCAGGGAATGCCCTCGTTTCTGACAGGTCGGCCCTCTGCTACAGTGCCTGACCAGGAATCCTGACGGGGCAACCCTTGACAATAACCTACAGAGGGACAGAGTTTAAAATGGAGGAAACAATACGAGAACTTCCCAGGCTCCAGATAGTTCCAAGTATAAATAATGTATGATCTTGGCTATCCTTCTCATAGTTTTCTAGTTTCATTAGTAAACATCTGTTTTGAACAGTTCATTTCTATTAGGTGGTGTGAGATTGGAAAAAAAAATTATACATGCGTATGCTTTGTTGGTAACACTTTAACTGAAAAATAAGAATTTATTATAAAGATAGTGGAAAATGGAGAAGGGAATGTATGCTTTCCACACTTTTGTAACTTTTAGGAAAATATGTGACTTATGGCACGTCCCTTAATGGGATATAGAGAATTTCCTTAGCTTGCCAGGTAATTAACATTCATGTTTTAAACTATTTGATTGCAAATTCTCTTGAGGTGATAAAATCATACTGAAGCAATCACAAATGACAATTATACAAGGCAATACCAAATTCAGACTTTTTTTGGTATCTAATAGTAACTATTTATTTCTTAATCCCGCTGTTGCTTTCACTAAGCCATTGATGGATTCAACAGCTGTGTAGACTAACTGTATGGTAGTTTCAGCATTAAGAAAAATCATTTGAGTATTATAACTTGAGTTGGTTTTTTTTTAAGTCAGATACAGCATAAAAAATAGCTAGTAATGCTGGTTTTCTTTTGTTTATACTGTCTTATATTATACACACCTGCTTTCAAAGTTTTTAAGTACTACCTTTTCTATGAAGAAATTAAGTTTATTCTATTCTATTCTATTCTATTCTATTCTATTCTATTCTATTCTATTCTATTCTATTCTATTCTATTCTATTCTATTCTATTCTATATTCAGCTGTGCCTGACTGGAAATACTGTGTTAAGGCCTTCTAACCACCTTCCCTGGGTAGAACAAGATGATTGTTAGTTTGGCATGAATCAGGATAAAAGGACGCCATTCCTTGAACAAAGCAGCCTCAGAGAGCAAAGGCGGGAAGAATCTTAAACGTAGCCCCAAACAAACCCCTAACTCGAATAGCACAAGAAGTAGCTCCTGTTCAACAGGAATATACTTTCATCAGCTCACCAGTTTGCGTTTCAAAAACCAACACTACCAACTCTATTTCAGTTGACTGTTTCCCTACATAAAGAACGTAGAGGTTGTTATGAATTACTAGAGATACTTCTGTCGCTTGGTAAACCACGAATGCTAGTGAGCCACTGCAGGCCTGTTCCGAGGAAATTTAATGATCAAGATTTGCTGTCATTTTAATGTCACAATAAAGATGTGCTCCTCATGATACATTTCACCCCAAGAAATTGTTTATATGATTAAGTTTATATCTTTACCACTTTGTGTAAAGTTTCTTATGAAAACACCACATCATTTTATTGACCCTGGGGAAATTAAAACATTAATAGATTATTTCAGCCTTGAAATAAATGTCTCGTGATCTTGGAGATATCCCTTATTACTTGCAACTTGCGGGATGTTACCATCAAACATCTTCAAATCTACTTTAAAGCAGCAGGTGCTATGCCTGGACAGAAATCAATGATATTACACTGCTGCAAAGCCAGATTAATAGAATAGTGAATCAATAAATCCCAGTGACAGACGTAGTTTATCTCCCTGTCTTCATTAGATCACCATTTAAAAATCCAGTAAAATTTTTGGAAGAAAACAAAAAGGCTAGATAGAATCTTAGAGTAAACCATGATTTATTGATTTTTTACTTATTTATTTTTTGCTGCAAGGAAATAACACTTGCAGCACTGGAGTATGTTCCGTTTAAGATACATTTGTGATGACTACATACACTGGTGATTTTTAAACTTTTTTATTTTGCAATGCTCCAGCATAGTTTTCCAGCAAACACGCAGATGCCTGTATAATACCTTGGCTTTCTGTCTTCCATTTTTGCATCTCTTAAATTAATCCACAGACCCCTTGAAGCTGAATCTCATTCATGTTGGTAATACCTGATTTTACACTCTTGCTTTTACAATTTAATATGCAGCCCTATAAAAGGACCAAAAGATAATTAACATTTTGGTAATGAAAATGATAAATCATAGGCATCTTTTGCTCTGATGTTAGAAAGAGATCATGTAATATAAGTGTATGATTTTACAAGTTGGAGGACACTTTCCTTAGTTGAATACACCTCCCTAGAGTTCAGTGACTTCAAGTATCTGATATATTTTAATGAGCTATACAATTTTATTAAGAGACATAATAAGGATGTAACAAAATGAGCATCTTACTCATGTATGATAGGTGATAAATCTCGATTCATTTTCATGACTAAAAACAAAACATAAAACAGATTAATAAATCATACTGCTGGAAGGGACTAGTTAGATCCAAGTTCGGTTTTTGGTATATTACAAACCATGAATTTCCCTGAATTAATTCCTGTACGAATCAAAATACAGTATGAGCTTGTAAAATATACTCATTATGCAAAATGACAAATAAAATTATTCATGAGTCTTAATTTTGTATTTTGCAATAGTAATGCCTGAAGTCAGGCTGAACCATGTGCAGAATACTGCTGAACTCTTGGAAGAGTGTCCCTTTGCAACTTGCGTCTCTGTGTTACAAACTAGCTGGGAAACCCTTTGCAAAGAAAATGCTGTAACATCTGAAGAGAAGTCCATAAAACTTTATACATGTTATAGAACAAGTCTGCAGTATGGAAAGTCAATTTATAATGACCTAAGAGTTCCTTCTGGTTTTCAATTAAAATATAAGTACTACAGCACAAGACCAATCTACCAGCTGAGGTTATAAACACCACTCCTGAAAGCACTGCACAGGAAAAAGACTGAATGAAGAAATATTGTATCGCAGTGAATATTCAGTATTGGCTTTGGAAACAATTGCTATGAAACAAATATCAACCTTCCACTGTGTAAACAATCACCAGCAAAATTCCATTTTAAGAAGACTAATAAAATACGCTTTATTGGAACTGTCTTACACTTTTATCAGCCCTTCTAGAATAAGCACAGATAAAAAGCTAGCTGATTTATGTGCACAAGTATATATTACCTCATATGATCTAAATTCTGATAAAAATAATTATTCCAGCAATTGTTTATAATATTTTAAAATTAGTTTTAAAGAGACATTTTATAAAGATTAATGCTGTTTGCATGCTGAATAAAGCAGCATTATCACAGTAATATATTAAATACATTTATTCAATCACAGTCCCAATTCTGCAATCTATTTTGTCCCACTTCAACGTCCAATTGTCACACTTACTTTACATGTAATTTTAGTGGCACAAATTTATATCTTGTGTTAATTTCTTTTTACACATACAAATTTCATTCCTGTTATCATCACACATTTCTAAATGCAAAGAGAAGAACTAAAATGAATGAGGAATTGATACTAATGCTTGGCACCACACTATTGACGGCATTTAAAATTAGAAACAACCATAACTCTGAAAATGGGCTGAAATCCTCAACCTTCTCTGTTCAATTTCATTTCCAAGAATTGACCTCTGTAACCTGACGATTCCAAAATGTTTTACTTAAACATTTTTATTTTGTTACATTAATGAGAAAATATATGTAGGAATGAGTACACGTTAAATACCACTTACTTTGGCAATACCAGAATCTGTACAACAAAAATGCAGAAGAATATGAGACAGGCACAAGTCACATAATACTTAAATGCAGGGAGAGTAGTTGCTCGATACTGAAAGGAAAAAAAAAAAGGCAAATGTTAAAACACAGTTTCCAAATCAGATAAAATATCACCCAATTGAAATTTCAGCTTAAAGATGCAGGAATGTACAGGCAGTCATTAGCAACAGTGAATTTCCTGTTGTGCAGAGACTTCCACATCCACTCACATAGGGCTAGGGATTATCCGGCGTAGGACTGAATCCTTTTACTTCTTGAAGAACAGCTTAAGTATCCATGTCAAATGGTTTTGTCTTGTTCCTCCACAGAACAGGACTACCCCAAATTAGCCATGAAAAATGTAATTAAAAAAACAAAGTGAAAGCATTTTTAATAATATTTTTAGGAACGGCCAACATTCTTAGGTGATTCCAGGTCTCTCAGACATTAACTCCCCAAACTGATGTTCAATTATTAATAAATACTGAATAGGCCAAAACAGTTATTAAAAAACATAACAGCCATTTAGGCAAGAAACTTCTGAGCACACAAAGCAGCAAAGTGTAAACCGTGCTACACATGTATATGAATATTCTATTTCCAACAGCATAGCTAGAATCACACTGATATTTACTGGGGTTTTATTATTACTTCAATTAAAATATTTTATGTCTGTGTTAAAAGGCCTCATGTTTCCACTGATACTACTAAACACTTGATATTGTTAGGAGAGAGTCAGTTTGATATGTTTTGTCATGAAAAAAATCTATTTATGACTCTCTAATTAGCTGGTCTAGAGACATAAGAATTAAACAATGAAATATTTATCAGAGTTGTTCTGCCATTTGAGGTAGATATGTCTAGATTGAAACCAATTAAGTACTCAGAGGGAAATGACCTAAGTATTGGGCCTATTAAAGTTACTTACCCGATCGAAGGGTTTTTTCAAAGGGTAAGAGTTTAAGATTTGATTATTAAAAGAAAATGTACCAAAGATTATTTTCACAAAGTGCTCAAAATGCCAGCTTCATAAAATGGAAACTGCATGAGCTGTGCTTCCTAACTGCAAGTGCACAGCTGTGTCTTTGCGCTTAGTGCCAAGTTCTGCCCTTGAAATTGGTGCACCAAACTTTACATGAACATGTAGAAATTGAGTTTAGCAATCCAACAGCTTTTTTTCACTTTTGGATTGTATGACAAAATTAAAAGCAATCTTATCACGTACCTAACTGAATTTCAAGGCACAAATATGACTTTGCTTGACGAGTACGTTTGCAGCAAGTTTTCTTCTTCCACCTGTTGAATATGTTTGTTGTTTCTTAATGGTCTGGTCCAACAATTTTGGACCTTGAGCTGCTGTTTAAGTCACAAAAAATTCCAACCCAATTGTAAATTCATTTCACTGTTTCACACTTCTCCAGACACTTCCCAATGAAGTCAGGCAACTCACTCCTTAGGTTAAATGATTATTTTGCTTCATTACCTTGCTGTACATTCAGGTCCTACGTGGCCTGAAAAAACTCCTGTTTAAATCAAAAGCAGGCTTCTTACTGAATTCTTTAAAGTCAAGACTGGACTGGTGAGTCATTCAAAGGCAGTGAAGAAATATATTTAAAAGCTGGATTGGAAAAGAACAATTAGTTCTTTGTTGTTCCATAGCATTCTACAGTCTAAAAGAGATTATAGACTCCTACAGGGAGCATCTACAGAGCCAAATAACTTTGCTCCCTGATTTTCTCTCAAGTCCTGATTCCCTCATTGTCCAAAGTGCACATATGATGGTCTTCTCTCAAGTTCTCTTTCAGAATTTACCAGTTAGTACCACCCACATTAAAATCTGAATGTGCTCCTAGGCACACCTTTGATCTGCTCAGTGTACCCTTCAAACACTATGGATGAGACCACACCACTCTAGATTCTCTCTTATGCCATCTTCTGAACAGCCTCAACAAGCCTTGAAACATTTTTCACCGTAATGCATTGCCAAGGGCATACAACACATGCTTTTGGCAGCTGGCCATAAGAACACTACTCTGCTGAGCTGTGAAAGAATCTGAAAATTATTTTAGAGGCTTTGAATGGAAAGATATCTACAAAAATAATTAAATAAGTGTTTGCCCACCACAAGGAATGCAGAGGATGCTCGCGCCTATGCCGTACAGTGTGAGTACAGTATGGTAATACTTCCTCTATCCTATTCTCATCAGGTTCACTCATTTGTACAGCCAGTTGTGGTCAAACCTACCTCTTACTTCCCTGAAGGGCAGCATCACTGTTCAGCTAGCAGCTGCCCTATGCTTACGAGAAAGCAGAAAGAGGCAACTCTCCAGTCTTCCTGCTGAAGTTGTGTCAGCATGTAGAAATACACTCAAGCTCTACAAGGCCATAAAACAAAGGAAAGGCCTGACTTTCTAGGCTAGTGGTCATGACAATCACCTAGAAGGGAGGAATCCTTCATTCTGATCTTTCCTCCAAGGACTAGAAAAAATACCATTTACTCCATCTGTACATACGTGTCTCAAACATGTTTTATCACACATATTAGTTAGAAGAATATTTAGTGTGTTGCATCCAAGACAGCTAGGCATTTTTGTTAAAAAAAATTCATAGTATTGTTTCCCCAGAATGGTTGTGAGCATCAAGGGCTTATGGAGAAAACTGATGAGCAACTGATATCATTAAAAGGCTATCATTAATACAGGTAGAGTCTCTGAGACAGGGTGAAAGAAAAAATATTAATAACAGTGGAGTTTGATAAATGCCTTTTGAGGATGTAGCTGATCGAACTTAGGAATTCTTTGCTTCAGTTACATCAAATTTGGACTATCAAATCTCCTCCCACTTCTGCGAGACCATGAAAATGTCAAGAAATTCAAGTGAACTGAAGAGCCCTGCAAACAGGAAAGCACCTCAAACATCACATTCATAAAATTTCTTCTATAAATGAGCTAAAATATTATTGTAAAGTTTGAGCACTTCTCCTGCAGGAGAGGTGCTGTGGCCATGCTCTTTGTTACAAAAGCAAGGGACACAAGGCTCACTTAGGATGAGGCAAGGAAAGAAACAACTATGAATTTGTGGTGAAAAGTACTTACTTCTTTTTCCAGAGTCTTATTATAGAAAAGAAGTGATATTCTTTGAATGTCTTCAGATTTAAGCCACTGCCTAGAAGAGAAAATGAACACCATTACTGACATAAGAATAAAGTAGTCCTGTCTCTTTACATAACTGAAATGCAGCAAAATCAGAAAATCAGTTTGAAGAAGGCAAGTTCTTGTGTATTGCAATGTATATAGTGAAATGCACTGACAGTAAAAGTGGAAACTACAAATCCCCTCTCCCTTTTGACTTCTATTGCTAACATACACATGAAACAAAAGCTCAGATGAACCATTTTTTCTGTGGATCATTCCTAAGGACAATCAAGGGAGATATTTATATGATGTGATTCTGACACTGATATTCCACTCATGTCCCAAATACTGTAGTATATCCAGTGCACAGAAGAGAACCTGAGATACAAACAGTCCTTCACAAAGTATCTTTAAGAAGCGCACTGTTACAAGATGCAAGAGTGGCCGGCAAAGTTACACTTTACAAACTCTTGGTCCGAATGAAAACTGTAAAAATCTTTATTAAGAGAGGTGGAGTGATTTTGTCTTTGAGCTGTGTAAATATCTTGACCGTGAATCTGTACTTTAGAGGTAGATTTTGATCTCTTTACTGATTATAAAAACTTCTTCCCTGCTTAAAGATGATAAATACAAAAAAGAATACGTACTTGCATTGAAATGACAAATCTATTTTAAAATAAGTGAATCTTGACAAAGCTTGATATAACTTTTACAAAATGAAATGTTCTAATATGAAAGTCTACATTTATTTTAATGACACTTGAAAAGAAACAGCATATTTCAATTTCAAGAGGGTTAGGTTGCTTGTACCTCAAGGGGACTAGACAAATTTGAAAAAAATGTTTGAACAGACTACTTCTGCGAACATGCAATATTTGAGTTTGAACAGTAATAGCAGGGCTTGAGACTTTTTTGCAACCTTCCCATCAATAACTTTAAATTAGGCTCTAATCTAGTAGTGTAGCTAATGCCTCTGAAATAAAAGGGGATGTCTCAACTGACAGGCCTAAATTAAGGTCCTGGGAGAACAGGAGCGGACAGAGTGGAATGTAAACTATTAGCTTTGATTTGTGAAATCTAAAATATTTGTTTCCTTGCCTGGGAGACTGCTCCTCTTCCTCTGCAATCAGTATCATTATGAAAAGGGGTTGGAAACATATTCAGTTCTAGGTATTATTAATTCAAAAATATATTTCCCAGTTTGCTGTGCAATGTCTCACATCTACATCTGATCACAGATAGGATTCTGAGGAGAAACAGATACGACAGGCTGTTGTACCTAAAGCATGATTTTGTTTGGGTCCAGCTGTAATCTACTGGAGAAAACATTCAGTTTGTGGAACATTTTTGGTAAACTGTAAAATTTAAGTGCAAGCCTTTTCCCGTTTAGTTATGAAAACTGAACAAAAAGTAACCCTCTTCTCCAAATTGTTAACTAATTTCCCTTTGGTTTTTTATGGTGTCTGACAGGTGGATTGATTTAATTACCATTGCCACAATGCTAGAAAGTTTTGTCTGCAGATCTGCTCCCAAATGCCTACTATGGTCTGTACACAACTGATCGCATGTGAAGTCAGTAGTGCTATTTAGAGCAAATGCTACCTCGTACTCCACATTACAAGTTCATGTTTTCAGGAGCTTTTAGTTCTACTTTAAAGCTCAGTAAAAACTTCTCTGGTTTTAGGTAGCAGGTGCCGAGAGGTCTGAGATAAGGGAAACAGTATAACACAGACAAATGGAAGTAGAGTACGTACAGAAGAGGGAGCACAAAGCCACGTATCTTTGGCATAGAGATAAGGGCTGAAAAATTCTGCCTACAGCCCTACTCCCTGATGAGCCTAAAAGTAACCAAAGGATCTGCAGGTATGTGGGGATATGCCTCCTGGGAAGCTAGGTACCAAATTCCTGTTTAAATTCTTTTGCAATTCAAAGAACAACACAGACAGCTGAATTCTGCCTGAATCCAGGGAGGCGTGTGGTTTGATAGGACTTGCACTGATTGACGATGTACAGCAAGCAATTACACACAGAACATAGCAGCCACCATGACTTAAAGAAAAAAGAGAAAAAAGAGTGTGTCTCTTTACATAGCAACCTACTTATCAAAGAGCAAATAACTTCAGTTAGCTCCCTCTGTAGGTATACATTTAGCTAGCAGATTGCTATCCATCAACCACATTTCCTACATAAGTCCCCCACCCACCAAGGTTCAGGGTGGCACAGCTAGGTCTACTCACCCCCTTCCTATGCAGGACAGGCACTTTGCAGCCAGGAATACTTTGTTCAAGGTATGGGTAAAAGAAACATGCAGAGAAAGTATGATGTTATACCCTGATGGCTAAGGCACGCAGCTGAGAGACAGACGCTCTTTGTTCCTCACTTGCTCTTTTAAATCTGTATTTCAATATCTTTCAATGTAGTGCTCTAACAGAATAATAATGAATACACTGGTCATAACTTTCCTCATGGAACTTTGCAAGGAGCACTGCCAACCAAATCTACTACTCTGAATCATGCTATGAGGCCAGCAGCTGCTTTTTAGGTGCCACAGTTTAATCTGCATTCCAGAAGGAATTGAACCCTGATGTTGAACCCCGCGTTACTGACAGTGTGTGCATGGGGCACTTGGCCGTTTTGTGGAATGATAACTAAGCTACCTTGTGACTCAGCAGGAAAGCAGTGAGCGAGGGAGCCCAGAAAATCACTACATTGCTTTAAAAACCTGAGGTACCATTTCAATATGTACTGCGCTATTTTACCCTGTGTAAAAACAGTGATTCATTCAGACTACAGCTTTGGTTTGGACTAAAGATCCAGACTCTACACTCCCTTATCTTCCAGTTACTGGCTGTTAAACACCTGGGCATGTAATGTCCAAAGGCCCACATATTATGACCAGTTGCTTGCAACCAGTTACTTTTTTCACAGAATGACAAATGGCAAAGAGCCACAATGTGGGTGAAAAAGTCACACTGTGCTGACAGCTCAGGGTAGAAGAAACAATGGCTCTGTACAATGAATGTTTGCTTTTGAATTATTTTCTTGCAATTTTCTAACTAAAAAGTTAAAAGAATGGTAATTTTAACACCATATTTTATGTGCAATAATGTTTTTTTTATATTCTTCATTCAGTCATAGACCTATTTGCTATACAATCCAAACTTTATACTTTAAAACATTTACAAATACCACTGTTCTCACAGATTTTTTTACAGGTTTGCTATTTCATTCACAAAAGCAAAAAGATTTAGCTTCACAACCACCCCATTAGATTAGTTGATATTGTTATTTTCAATTTACAGCTGAAAAATTCAGGCACAAACCCCCCGCATAATTATAAAGAAAACAAAAACGTGATTGGTTTTGTGTCCTAAATGTAGGAAATATTTTCTTTAATTTTTTCCAACATTTAAATAGTTAAAATATTATTGAATTAACTTGCCATTTGGGGAATCAGCACTTTTGACAACTTATTCTCAGGTACCCAATTGAATAATATCTTTTAAGTGATTCATTCAGCAAATCAATACAGGGATAGGTAGACAATCTAGTTTTGGAAGGTGGCATTCAGCCTCTCTGATGTATAGTGTCATTCCTTATCGTTCTGCAGTTCCCCATGTAATTCACAAAATGCACTGAAACTTTTTTAGAAACCTTTTTTATCACATAAATGTAATTATCCCCAATTTTCGCTGAATTTTATGCACCAATTAGATAAGACAGGGATTCTCTGAGATAAAACATACCAATACTTTATTTTGATGCATTTATACAGATGTTTTACTTTTGACATCAAACCATCATTTTTACAATCCACTTATCAGAGCAAGTGTACCTGAAGACGCATAAAAACTGCCAACGTTTATATAGCTTAGACAAGTCTAGTATAATCAAAAAGATATGCACATCACATCACCTACCCTCTCTCACTGTATTCTTTGTATGACCTATAACTATCAACATGCTTTTCCATAAATAACCACTTGAAAATATTTTCCTAAAGCCAAGTACCTTTTCATAGGACTATCAGATGCAAAAAACAAAATGTGACATATCACCATTTAGTAATTAGGTGTAATGGTAAGCTGATTAAGATTCTGAGTAACAGAAGTAGAGGGGAAAACATGTAATTCATCACAATTATTGTCCACATTTTTGAAGGGCAATTCCCTTATTTCATCAGGCAAATAAAAGAAACCTGACCACTTATTTTGGACTGGCACTGATTTTTCTCTCAGTCGTATCTATTTGCCAGCAAAGAGAGAACGTCAATACCGCCTCCAGCTCTTCCTAGGACACAGAAAAAATACATGCCATGTCGCCTCCCCTAACAGTTTCAATATGCTTTCAAGCTTAGCCTTCTCTAAGAAATCAACCAACCAGTTGAAACAAAGAGATATTGAACTATGATTTTAGGGAAAGTTTCTAATTCTGAAGAGATATTTCTGTGACAATTGTGAAGCATAAATTTTCATGTCATTCTGATTCCCAAGCCAGCTATTTCTTATATCTTACTTCTCTGCTCTCAGATGAGATAATTCTGTAGTTACGGCTATGAGTGTACAGATACAAACAGTTACAGAGCAAAAATCCCTTTGCCATGAAGACCACGACAAGTCCAAACCGCTGTCACACCATGATTCACAGGCGCTCTCTTATCCCATATAGTAGAAAATGTTACTGTACAGCCTATCTTCACAATGTGTGGAGCTTCCTATGATAGTATTAGTGACACCTTTACTCTTTTCAGACTTCTGTGTGCATGTGGGAGCGAGAAATAGTAAACACTACCCTCTGCTGCAGATTTATGTGAACATTGAAGGAAGGAGACAACAGAGGATAAAAACATACTTTTGAGCATTGATTCCATCAATGGCCTGGATCATCCTCTCATTTAGTTCCTCCTCAAACCTTCTTTTCTGTGATTTTGTTCTGAAATGAAAAATGTGGGAAGTTACTGTGGACAATCACTATATTGTTAATAAAAATTAACTTTAAACAATGGGGTGATAGCTGGCACAAACTTGTGTGGATAATAATTTTTTAACATTTATGCTGCAATAGCGGCTATAGGCTTCAGGCACACTAAGCATCATAATAAGCTCCTAACAAAACCAGCATAAGCTACAGAATCGCACACGCAAAATTTTAGACTTTAGCTGCTAGGGAGCACTTAAAAAACACACACAAGAAAACATAACCAAAGAGAGTTCCATAAACTCTCCATAACCAAGATAGTTCAAGAAATTCTGGTTGAAGGAAATCGTTCCACAGTGTTATGAATTCATGAAAAAGAACTGGAAAAAATATGAAAAATTCATAAAACATTCCTGTTTCTTGTAGTTACTTTTAAAAATCCTTGTCAGAATTGTATGATGAGCAATAATGTGCTGGTGTACTGAGGCATAAGTATTCTCTACCGAAAGCCTGCTGACTCTTCTTTTCTTGGAAATATTTTATTATTTTTAGTAAGAAAATGGAGCACCAAGTCTGAGGGTAGTTTCAAACATAGGACATATTTCTCTATTTATAACTTATAACACAACTGCAATGAGAAAAAGGATCTTTTCACTGAATTCAGCATGAACCCAACAGAGGATCATCAGAATAGGTGCCTTTGCACCTATTACATGTAACATGTAACACATGTTACTGCAAACATCACCAGTCCTTCAGCAGTTGCGCTCTCCTCAAAAATGGAATATTTCAAATATTGCCAGATTATGTCTCTGCCTCTTGGAAACTTCAATCCAATGTTAACCTAATAACACTGTTTTGAACGAAGATAACAGTGAGGTCTGAAATATGACTCCTTGTTTACCAAAATTTTCTTAACCTACAAACTGAACTCTGTCAAAGGTAACATGGATTTTCTTCAACATCAAGTTTTTGGGTTATTTCCCCAAAACTGATAACCTGTTGCAGGATTCACATTCACACAGAAACTATATTTGTGTACTTACAGTAACTTTAAACAACCCAACTGATTTCATGCCTATCCAATGTTACAGAATTTAGGCAAAAATGTTTACAACGTATTTTTCACATATGAAACAATTTGCCTAGAAGAAATAACTAGACAGATGAGGACTCATTATCTAATCACACTTAATCCTCTTGGCAGATCCCTAACGACATAAGACTATCATGTAACTAGATAAGAGCTAAGATTGCCGCAAACAGAAGCCTGTAGTGAGGCTTCAAAACCCACATTTTGATATTCTAATAAAATACGGATTTTCAAAGTGATTATTATCATTTCAGCTCTCTCCTGTGGGAATGATGAACTAGCTTAACTAGAATCCTAATTTTCTCCCTCACTATGGACTTAGAGTCCAGTAATGGTTTCCAGAACCTCCTTCTATAATACGGTATCAAGACACACAGTAACATTTGTACATTTTGGACCTATTCTGGAATGGAATTTAGAAGCACAAAAGCAAGAATGTCTCAGAATCTTAAAGAATTGCATTATTTGCAAATACCACAATCTTTCTTTTTACCATAAGGCCGACAGAAGTCCTTTTGACATACTGTCCAAATGTAAATACTAATTTTTACAATCAGAGACTGTTTTTATTAATATTATGCATATGCAGACAAAATTTTTTCATTTTCTGGAATTTAGCAACATTTTAGGTAATTGCATAGCTCTGCAGTAACCTGTGATTTGTTGAGGAGACATTTACCAAGCAGAGAGATGGGGAGGGAACAGACAGAATGAGTTGTTTGCACATCCAAAGACAATAAAAATAAAAATTTTTACATATTTCTTTAAAAAAACTTTATGCTATTTGTGATGTTACTTGTAATTGTGCAAGAAAGACATTATCTGAAGTGTTATCAGGTCATTAAAATAAAAATTAACCATTCCAGGTTTATGACAGTGCTAAGCCTGTTTTTGAAACAGATGTCACTCTTTCCTTGATTTAGAAATTCTGGGTGTTTTTAAAGAAGAGATCAGTTCAACCCTGTTTCCGTTTCTTACCATCTTGCCCTGGTCACTGAAGTACCAAGCAGGAGAATGAGAACTTAAACCTACTGTGATTTTGCAAACATTTTGTGCAGCAAGAGCGCTACAGGAAGACCACAAAATACTTTTTGAATGTTTCCTACTGCCAATATACTACAGACTTCGAAATAATAAAACACAATGTAAATACAAAGTAATTAACAAAATATATGAAATGTCTCTCTTAGTACCTTATTAGCTGTTGTAACACAAATCATTAACAGCTCTTTCTAGCTTCCCTTTTCTTACCCCTCTGTGCCTCCTTTCAACTTTTCCGTGTGTAATTTTCTCCCCACTGATAAAGTAATTGGGTTGTTAGGAGAAAGGAAGAGTAGCCCATCAACATACTTATACTAATTCAGAATAATGCTATTTGTTAGCAGGAAGCGTATTTGCAATTCATAAGGAACGTGTCTGCCAAATCTGCTTCCATAGCCCTTCTCTATGTAAGAGATATCAGCTGAAAAAATAGTTTGGGTCAGAAATGGCCCTCAATATTTGAAAGCAAGCCTTATATACATATAACTGCATATGAATGTATATGTATTTATATGGACTTTAGATGAATAAGTGATTTTTTAAAAATTAATTTACCTCTCTCTGCAACGCTGAAAATGATATTGCCCCATGGGAACATCCTAAAAAAAAAAAGAAAATACCTATGAACTACAATCGACTTTGAGAACTTTAAGTTGCTTTAAAAATAGTGTTGAAAATGGGGTCAAATAAGGAGAAAAGTTTTCAGTACAAATACTTTTAGCATTAGATTAAAAATGTCTAAAAGAAAAATCCAGCCAAGAGTGAAGATGGGAGTGACCTGGAGACAAACTGATCTATCATTATAAACACTAAAGAACCAATACAACAGTCTGAATCCAAGAATGCTTTGCTTTACTAGAAAGTCACTGCTTCAAAGTCACCACTGTTTTAATGTAGCCCAAACTCCTGCCAGCTTCAGCAAAAACTGATGTTAAGTGTTTTCTAAAAAACCAGACCTGAGTAGCCAAATACAGGCTGTGGTCATTTTTTCTTATTGATAAGCAACAGCAGCCATCACAGTCACATTTATTTTGTGATTAATAGTGATGGCTGGGTACTTTCTGTAATGAACACATCGCAATCCACATTCATTCTGATGTACTGTATTTATTGAACGGGACAGGTCAGGTGGCTTGATCCTATGTTCTCATATGCAACAGGAATAAAACTGAATGCCAATATTGAAAACTATTAGAATTTACCTTTACATTTGTAAATTTTTACAAAAATTCTACTTTTTAGAAGTAGAACACACTGCAGTGTAAAAGCTGTGCACTGACAGCATCTTACTGACAGCAGTAAAATACTGTTAGCAAAATTAAAAAGAAACCTTTTCTGTACAATGTAAGAGAAGCAACATTGCACTAGAGCACTGTGAAACTCAGGCCATCGACCACAGCTGAGTGGTTAGTGCACCTTCAAAAGGTAGATGTTACAGTGAGTTTGGATTTGGTTCCCAGAGAACTCTTCTAACAAATTCCACTCCAGGTACCACAGGGATATTCTAACTTCACAACCTTTGCTCCAGGTTTGGCTGTGTTCCAAATGGAGAATGTGGCTAAATAGCCAATAAATCTCACAGAATGTCTCTGTCAAAAGTGTTCCCTCCAAGGGTGCTGCTCTCTGGCTTTATGTTCAAAATGTCTTTCCACAAGGTGAACAGCAGCCACTCTACATGCTGTGACTGGGGCTGAAGCTCAGAGGGTAAACTGTGTATTTCAGTAAGTACGTTGGACTCCTCATAACTCAGAGATGCACTTATAGCAAGACGTGACTCCTTAGAGTCTAATCCAAAGCTTACATGCCACTGGAAAAGGTCCCAGCAACTTCACTGGGTTTATACCCTGTACAAACGCATGTAGCTTCTTCTATCAGAAATAACCATGTATTTAGCAGTGAGCACCTTTTTCCTTTCACGTATTGCTAAATTGTATAAAACGACATAAGTAGGCCCCTACTGTTGTGCTAATCTTGCCGTTTTCAGTGGTCATGCTGTCCCTGTGGTGCAAGTGTGCAAACGGCTTGGCTGCTCCCCAAGATTCCAGGTACCGGGTCATGCGGACAGAAGCTCTCATTTTGGCTCCATCAAGAGTATGTCGAGGTCTAATGTGGTGCTGAGGGCTTCGCTTCTCCCCCTGGTTGACAGAGAATAAAAGGTGGTATCAGCCTTCGTGTTCAGTACCTTTTGAAGCAATAATGCACCATCTGGTACCACATATCTGCATGCTTAGGAACTTAAAAATGGAAAGATGCTAAGAACCTGCAATTCTTAATGATATTGCTGGGAAATATCAGAGACTTATTTCTGAAGAGCGGGAAGGATTTGCAATGCAAACATTATATATTTGTAGGCATCAATAATAGCCCTGATCAATATTGTATGGTAGTGAATTACTCAATAAAGAGATCAGTGGTCCTGCTCAAAAATAACTATGACTGGCCACAAAATAAAAGTACTACTAACCTTAGGATTGATTACAAAGTAAGTCTTAACATTATGCTCTTTCAGATATGGGTCCCTCACATCTCCATCCCCATCTTCCACTTTGTAAGCTCCATTCAAATGTGCCAAGGTGACTGAGGTGATGTGAACACGGCTGAAATTATATTTTAAAAGAATGACAGAATCACAAATACCGATCAAAAGCATGATTTGAACCTGATCAACCTTTTTTACTAGCTTTGGGATATACTTTTTATACGCTGCTCACTTTATTTACAGTCCCCTTTAATCTCATTCTTAGAAGTTGTAATGGGCATAAATCTAAACATTTCCAGCCACAAAGAAAATTCTTTTTAAATCACAGGAAATACTGTGTGACTGGTTGGTTGTTTTTTTTTTTTTAAAGACAGGACTAAGCATTATTTCAAGCTTCTCCATGAAGGCTGGTGGCTGAAGACATGGTACCTATGCATTTCTCCACGGTACAAAAAGCCATGTGTCCAAAGGTTAACAGAGAAGCCTCTTACCCTGGGACTCCTCCAGCTTCCATGTGATTTGCCAGAGTAACATCGTGTGACCACACGTCGTACTGCCACTTCTGTAGCCCAATAACACCACAAAGCACATTCCCAGAGTGCACTCCTACGCGCATATTAATATCGACTCCAGTTGCATCTCTCACTTTCCTGTAGTTGAGAAGAAAATCTGTGTTAATATACAAAATAGGGCCTTTGCTTTCTTTTAATTTACTGGTCAAATTTGCAGTAACAACAGTGATAACATTTATTTCTTTTTAGCATTGCCTCCATTCTTTTAATGCTAGGATCACTTTCATATATTACCTGTACTATTACCTATATCTGCAACTATTTGCAGTAAATAGTAATTCTCAAGTCCATGTCTGAAGTCCCTTCTTTTATACCTATTTGAAACTAGTTGGGAGGGCTGAACTAAGCAGTGGAAATATTTGGTCTTATGGTAGAACCCAGGGGCTATTTTTGTACTACAGGCAGCCTTTGGTATGGCTTTTAATGCAACGACAGTCCAACAAATATATTTTGGAGATCCGGAACTACTGTTATGTGCTCTTCTATCTGAAGACCCTAATATATGTGTTGGAGACCTTCTCATATCTGGCTTCTGTCAGGTCCCATCACTGTTGCACTCTTGCCTGCTTGCAAATGGTTCTGCTCTGAGAGAAAAGGTGAAAACCACAGCACCTCATATTTTCTACAGCCTGGTGGCTTGTACACTTTTTGGGGATATGGGCTCAGTGCCATTCAGCCTGCGGAGAACACAGGCTCAACAGCCTTCCACATGGTTGGTGAACACTGTACCCACTAGATCATTATACAAAGAATGAGAGGCGACCCTCACTGTCCACATCTAAATCTTTGACCTCTCCAGTGACTTCAGACAGAGTTGAAGTATCTGTTCACCCCAACCCAAATCTCAGAAGAGCCCTACACATAAGATAGGCATTTATCTTTCCAGAAGAGGCTCTTCTGAATCACAGGTGGATGACCACGGTCAAACAACCAGAACGTTTTCAGACATATGTCATATGGGTACCTAATAACATATGTAAAGATTTATAGAATTAATTCAGATGTCTACAGGCTAATACAGTTCTAAGAAATGCGAAGATCGTAACTTAACTGGATTTATGTATTTAAGCCCCAACTCATGTGGACCAAAACCTAATCAGTAAAAAGGAACACGTAGATACAGTTATCTTGGGGGAATTCTGGGTATTGATGGAAAGAACAGCTACAGAATAAGAAACCCAAGTGGCTCCCGTATATGAGTCAGGTTCATAGTTTTAGCAATTTCTTCAGTCTCAATGATGAGAATCATCAGCTCTGTAACTTCTGAATTACAGAATTAAACTAGTCTGTTTCTCTTCTTTTTTTAAAAGGGAACATAGAACTTAGGCTTAATTCAATATGGTAAATCCTATGTGTAAGCAGTAGTTCTCAAGTGTTCGTTTTCTGAGAAATGAAAATAACAGGAGCATGACTGAAAGCATTTTGTTGAACTGTGTTTAGAAGTTATTAAAAAGAGTGGAGAAGTTTTTTAATTCCCTCAGTCTCTATCCAGTGTTTATTGATCTCGTTTCAGTTCACCTTTTACACTGCTCTCTTGTAGCTGACACACCTGAAAATGAACTGCTTGTAGATGACTTTTGTAAGCGGTTGGCAAATGACAAACACCACTTTACTCTGCAGAAGGAATATGATACAAGCTTAGCAGTTGTTTAAAAAAACAACATTTTACAAAACTGGACAAAGTGGAGGAGGAACATTTATCCTCTAGGAGTGTTTGTCCAAAGGCTGCCCTGCCATATTCTGGAGAACAAACCACAAAGTCTCCTTTATAATAAGCTCTCAGGAGTTAAGGAGGGCAGCAAGTAGAATATGTTCCAGAACTGAATCTTGCCTTCTGTGTCACGAATTAAGATTTTAAGTTAGAAGATTTTAAATTAGAAGTGTTACCCTGGACCAAATTAAGGTCTACTCCTTCTTCTCTCCTTTGCTCCCTGAAAAATAGCTATGACGATGCAGGTTCCGAGTGCGCCTCAGAATGTAGCCTGCGACGTCCCCATAGGACACTTGCCTTACCTACACATGTCTGAAAATTCCCACTATTGTTTCACTTTCTGCTCCCACAGTCTCTCCGGTTTCCCTCAGCACACCACAGTCAGTGTGCCCATCCTGGGTGGGCAGTCAAAATACTCATCAAGCCTGTATTCTTCCTATTGCAGCCTGAAATTTGAGTTTATAAGGATTCTATGTTTTTCACAGGCATGGTTAGCTTGCATGTAGTTGTAGCAACTTTACTCCACACAACCTAGGGTTCAGGTCATTAGGAAAGCATCTACTGTGTTTATCGGAGCTTTATTCGTTGGTAATTCTGGACTAACGTCTCAAAGACTCACCTAGTACTGTCTTACACACATTAATACATTCAGTCAGCCTTGAGCACTTAGTTTCCTGCAAACTACCAGCTTTAAGAACATAGTTCCTTTTTGGATCAGACCTCACACCTAATAAAAACCTCATACCTAAAAAAAAAAAAAGGAACTTATTTTAAAATGAGTTTAAAATTTTAGGTATGGAACTCATACCTAAAAAAAAAGATTATTTTACTTTGTATCTAGCAAAATACGGAGTTGATTAATAATCGGGAATTTCTATTCACCTGTAGGCTGCAACACTTGACATAATACTTCGAAAGCATTTCAAAACATGGGATACAGATTCCTCACTTCTTACAGAGATGTAAACAGACTGTGATAATCATCTCTTTATGGGAGCGCTGTGAATTCTGACTACAGTAATAAAGTCAAATCAGAATGTACTATACAACTAAAAGATAATTTTCTATTCTGTAAGGCTGGTCTTACCAAGGAGGACCTTACTATCCGGCATTAACAATGAACATACTAGATAGCAGCTTGAACAGAAAGCTATTTCAAAGACAATTGGGAAGTTTTGAAGTGTGAGGAGCTGACAGATTGCTCTCTGAGCTCAAGTGAAGCACTGCATTGCGTTGTGTAAAATTATAATTTCAGTTCCTCGTGAAGGGCAATTTATGGCTTGAGCTTAACATTGTTTTTTCCATCAGCCTGATTTTTAAGCCAACCTCCAAAACGGGGGGAGTCCAAACTCTTTTACCTACTTTTACCTACTGCTCTACTGAAGCAATGTCAGCTTTAGTTCCTAATATGCTAGAGAAGCAATTGGTTTAACTGTAATAACATTCTAGTATATCTAAATGAAAAAGATAAAGCATCCACTGAAAGCAACTGAGGAAAAAACCAAATCTGTAGATCTTAATGCTTGGCAAGGAGAAGTGCTCTAAGTACCATTTAAAAAAACAGATTTATTTGGACACAGTGTTTGGTACAACCATATCTGGATGAAGTAAAAACATTTTAGAAAATGCAGCAACCTGATTCCTGTACTAAGGTTAGTTTTACAGAAGATCCTTAAAGCGAGGAGGTAAAAATCCCAGTTTCCAACAATACCACACCTATTCCATGAATACCTTAAAAGGAAAAGAACCAAATTTGCATCAATCAGCCTATCCATACAATAATTATCCTGGATTGAATCACAAGACCAGGGAACTGAAAGCCGAAACCCTCTTGTGACTACAGTTACACACATATGAGGGTAGTATTTAAGGATTAGAGGATTCCATTTTGTATGCCTGTTCAGTTAACCACTGAGACAACACTGTTCCATGTAACTATTAATTTAATGATGAGGTGCACACCACACATACACCTCACAGAATAAGGAAATTGTTTACTTTGCTACTCAGCTCTCTCAGCCTTTCTTCATATGAGCAATGCTCCTGGCCCTTAATCTTCTTTCTGGTGTAGTGATGAGATAGCCTGGCACAACCCAACATCTTAGAACATTTCTTTGCTGAGGCTGAGATCAAGATTAGCATGCTGGACCTTGTAGAGAAACACACTGACTACCGCAGGTCTGAATGTTTCAACCAGCAGCACAGCTACTGATAGAAAAGAGACAGAATTTTTGTTGTTGAATATTTAACAAAAAGTTCAGCACTTACTTAATGGCTTCACACATGTCCAGTCCCATTTTCACACAATTCTTGGCATGATTTTGAAGAGATATAGGTAGTCCAGAAACACAGTAATAGCAGTCACCTAGGATTTTAATTCTCATACATTCATTTTCCTGGAGGACAAAACAAAGTGAGATGGTCACTTTCAACTAGAATTACATAAATGGTTACTGTTACAATGACTGAGTTAAATGATATTAGCAAAATCATTCTACTTAAGCTTGTTTCAGTAGAGAAGGATTTGGCTGGCTAAAAAGAAGTGTGGTCAGAGAGTTTTGTACGGATGATTCCTCCATCTGTTATGGTTCTTAATGGGCAAAACCAGGAAGTAAGTTCACTGCAAAACATGTATCTGCAGTGTTGTTCACACCTTAGATTAAAGAACTGAGCCAGAGTATCACATACTCAAACTAAAGAGAGTCTTTGTGTTTGAAATGTCAAATCAAAAGACCTAGCCTTCTACATTTACATCTCTGAAGATGTACTATGCAATACTTCCTGTAGCTAGCAGTCATAATCTTATTTCTATTTTTTTAATTCTAAGGCACTATAAAGATTTCTTTAACCAGTACTGGACAAAAGTTTTTGAACTAATAAAAACCACAGAAAGTCTTTATCTGTTTAAGTGCTTCTGATTTCACCTTCACACATAGCATGAAGTTTGATGTAATTCTCATAACAATGACACCTAAATAAACAGAAGAAAATATTCTGATTATATCTTGATCTTTTCTTGAGTAACCAAGTGGCTGCGGTCAGTAATTAAAATTGCTTCCATCAATGCTGTCTCCCTTGTCCTCCAGTCTCTTAAATGCTTTTCCAGAGATCAGAAAACTGACTGTACCAGTTTTCTATCTTGAGTTTCTTTATCCTTGTTATTGTGAAATATCTATTTAAAGGGCTGTTCACCTTCCATTAAGCTTTATAGGGCTCCATGAGCTGTCTTTATTGGTCCTATTAGAGAGAGCTACCTTGCGTTTCACAGATTGTCACGCTAGCAGGAACACAGTTACACTCAGACCAGAGCCAGATCTTTTCTCCGCATGTTTCTAGTCTCACCTTCCCGCCAAAGCTTCAGAAATGCTGTTCAAAGGTAGAAGAGTCCATCAAGAAGAAAAAATATTTTAAAGATGACTAACTAATTTAAACTAACTGTAGCAGCCCAGTAGAAACCCACCTTTGCAATCTGATCAAACTTGCCAAACAGCTCATTCAGCATGTGCACTAATTCCCCTGGCGAGCAGTCACTGGCCAGGCGAGTGAATCCCACGATATCAGCATACAAGATGCTACAATAGAAATGAACAGAAACTTGGTCACAGTTTCCTTCTGCAGAGCTCAGATTTATCCGTCTATGGCAAAACCTGAAAGTAAGCATTCTGGACTTCACAGAGGTATGCCCGTATGCAAAATGGCCATTTCTAAATGTAGAGCAATAAATATAACTAAATTTATAGGTAAACCCACATTTACCTTTACAGGCATTATGTTTATATGTAACATATGCCTAGTTTTACCTTTATTAGGCATTACCTTCACGGGTATACCTATATTTATAGGTATATATAGGCATTCTATACCTATATTTGTTACATTATATAAAAAAACCAGAAATGGTTTCCTACTCACAAATTGGCAATATAATAATGAAAATTATTTCAATAAACATGTTTTTATCAGAAATTGTTTAATAACTCTTTATCATTGTAGACATTTTCTGCCTACATTTACCTGTCAAAGATATGCAGCAAGGAAGTCTTTTTTCACTTGTTACTCAGATTGTTAAATTCAGGCTCGATTTCTAAGATATTCAGGCCATATACTATGTTTCTATTCACCAAGAAAACTTGATCAATTCTAAGAATCAGGCTAAGGAAAAAGTATTTCCCCTCACAAGTGAAAATGAACTGCCTCAAAAGTCTTCCAATACTGCTTTAAAAATGTAATTTCTAAGATTGTAATTCAAATTAACTTGTCCAATAAAAAAAAAAAAGGCAAAACAACTTGTAAAGATGAAAGAATATTTGAAATAAATGGTGAATTATTTTTAACTTCTATAAATTTATAATAAATAAATAACTAGATTTGTCAGACTACTTTATCTCAGGTGCTGTGTAAAATACGTATGTGATAGAGCTGCCTCTATTTACATTATATAGAATCTGAGAAATTGCTCCAGTTAAGAAAATTACAAATTCAGAATAATATAACTGACATGGATTTTAATTTTGACTAGCATACATGAAAGCAGGTTTTGGTGTTTTAACCTGAAAAATTAAGACATTATGAAGAAAGGCTGTTAATGCACAGCTTTTTTTAAACAACCCCTTTGTATTATCACTTTTGTTGCTCTTCTGGAACACAGAATTTGATCATATTAATGGATAGTAAACATTAAGTTGTTTAAAACGTATTAAACACTTATTTTCTTAATTGGTCTCTTAACACATTCTTTTCAAAATTTTTCGGAAAGTTGTTGATATATTTCATTACAGTACAATACCTTACGTTGGTGTGCCTTTTGACATACAAATTGTGGAAGTTGTTGGTGTTTTCCAGCTGGCCTGCCTTGGGACCTTGTAACCTCTGAATGATCTCTGCTTTCATTTCCATGGCAATGTGAGCAGGCAGTAAAGAAAGTAGAAGACGCTCCTAAAATTTAAAATGAAATGTCTACAATTTCTTTATGGAAAATTAAATTAGTGTGGAAGCAATACTGCGCAAGGCATACACTATGGTAAATATCCTAGAATGTTTTGATGAGGCTTGCACTGAGGCTTTTGCCTGGTATGGCCTCCAAAATTAATCAGTTCCTTCAAAGAACTTAACAGAAATATACATATATTTCTAAGTAATATCTAACTTCTTCAATGTTTTGTGTATATTTGAAAACGCTTAAGCTAAACCTAATGTCTGAAGAAGTTATGTACAGTAATCCATTCAATATCTGAGTAGGACGCAGGAAATATGGATTAGCAAATAAAACAAGAGCTTCAAGGACCATTCAGAGGACTTCAGGGAAATGCAGTCCAATTCAGGCAAGAGTAGGCTAAATAATTTTTGTCAATGTATTTAAAACGTTTGGACACAGTTTTAGCAGTTGTTAGACTGAAAATGAAAAGATAAAATCAAGATACAGAACATATAGAAAATGTTGGACTTTTGCAGACTATTTTGATACACGTTCTCCCCTTACTTTAATATGGCATTTGACAAACTAAAGTTTTCTGAAAATATTAACCTAAAAGGAAACTACATTTTTTTTTTAAAAAAACCTACACGTTTTTCCTTATCTTTTGTTGGTATTACACTCACGGTCTTCTCCTTGTGAAGCTTTCTTACATCAGTACATTTTAATTTTGCCTGTGACAGCTTTTCACTGAAGTTCCTACTTCTCTGGAAAACTGAATGAACAAGGGAATAGCTAGACCTCTGAAAAAAAAACCCCTTCCTGCTCCGATCACACTCCACCTCAAAACTGAACAAGAATTTCCCATTTTCTCATAGGCAGAGGGGAGAGGCTAACTCTGGCTAAGCACAAAAACGAGAACCCTGAATCAGGGAGGAGGGGGAAGGCAGCTGTAAAAGCCCACGATGGAGTCAGAGACAGCTATGCCAGAAAAGACGACGACCTCAAAATGTGCATGGTCTGCAGGTATTACTCACCGTGGTGCGTTCTTTCGTTCACAACATGTACTTCTGCAGAGTTTGCAGTTCTATTCATGAAGGTACCAGAAGAAGTGTAACCATTAATCCAAGCTCTGCCTGGGATAATTAGTCCTGTCCAGGTCTAATGACCTCGAGTACAGCACGGCAGTAACAGGGCTATAGACTCTCTGAAATTTGCAGCTGCCTCAGCTATCTCTGTAACATATAATGAAGCCTTCCCACTCCCCATAGCATTTGTGTACCTGCAAGCATAGCAGTAACTTACACGAGTCCCTGTCAAACGGATCCTTGCACGCACTTTGGAAAAAAACTCTGTTTCAATGAATCAAGACAGAATCTTGCTTTGTTGCTAAGTAATATTGAACTAATAATTTTATTTTCTTTTTCCTTCACTTTGGTGTGATCTAAACATAATTTCGATTCACATATGTCTAGACTGCTCTTTATTTTGCATACTAAGGCATATCACATAAACAGTAAGGTGCGTTATAAAATAAGCGTTCAAGGTAAAGCATATCTGTCTCTAACCTGACTAAAGGAGGCAAGAATAAAAGATGTACTGTTTTCCTACTGCTAGGATCTCAGATCTGACACATTGTAACTAAGAATATACACAATTGACTTTTCATCAAAATATTAATGTAGCTTTAATTCTTAAGGGCAAGATTAATTCAGTATGTTTAGGCATCTTAGCAAGTACACATACAAGAGGTTGATGTATTTTCATTTCTAATGTAGTCCACTCGTCACTGGTGGAGGTATTTTGCTAACTTATAATGAATGACTGAAAACCCAAAGGATTTCCAAGCTTACTCTTGCAAGTTGCTCTTTATCTAACAGAAAGTTGCTCTTCTGTGATGTATAGGACAGGTTAGCACTTGTTAATAATTATCATGAAATAGTTAACAAAGAGGTTAACTGTGCTCCTGTTGTACAATGGCTAGTAAATGCCAGCTAGCTCACTACCTTCCTATGACTCCGTCGTGATTCCAGACACGCGGTAAGACAGACACTCAATGTCCAGGTTACTGCTTATGTCTCTGAAACCCAGAGAGGCTGGCAAAAGGTCAAAGAGAAAAGCAATAAAACTTTTTAAGAAAGCAATAGAAAAAGCAATATAAAAAAATTTTTGGAGGAAGCAGCATAAAGTCAAATACAAGCTAAAAAATCTTCAGAGGAAAGGGAAAACAGAATGCCCTTAATTTGTAGAGAACAGTGGGAAAGACAGGACATTTCCCCTCCTTTTCTCTCCAGGCCAGACCACTATCCCATTCTGCTTAAATGTCCCGGTGAAGCTGTCACCACACCAGAACTTCCCTCCAAATAATGTTTTCCTTCCTCCATTTCCACTGTACAAAAGAGAAGGTTACAACCAGAGGTGCCTTTACAGAACCGCAGCTGGTGAAGCACACTGCAAAATATCCTGCCATGCCCAGCTACACCTAAACACTTCAGCCGCCCTCTCCATCATGCAGGCTGTGGGTGCTCACATTTCAATCCTGAAGTTACTACTTGTGTGATCAAGTCACATATTCCATTTCATGCAGATATTGTTAATTTTGGTTTCTTTCACTAAAAGACAATGTGGAAGAAGCTGAATCTCAACTGTTTATGAAGACTGTGGCTGGGCCGGTCAGCTAGCCAAATACAAAATGGGTTACAAATATATTATTCCCTCTCTTTCTGCTAAAAGATCTTAAGAAGTGTAAACATTTAAGAAGACCTCTTCCTTCATGTTTTGTCATCTCTGGTGGTTAAAAAGAGCACAGTGGAAGGATCAAAACCAGTTACTGATCAGATTGTAGTGCCTGATGTTGTGCACTGACACTCTGCAGACTGGAACAGTGTAAGGAACATAGTAAATCAAGACTGCTCCTTATGATGGCTTTTTATTGGATAATACATTCTGTACTAGTCTCTCAAAAAGACAGAAAATCTACACATAAAAACCTAGGTGAACTGACATACAGGACACTGACTTCGAGACAAAACACTTGTCTGTCTGTACTAGACAGAGAAGCCACTCTCAGAGCTACAATCCATAGGAAAAAGCCAAAGTAATTCTGAATGCAGGTCAAGATGCAGCATTTAAAAGTCTTCAGACTGAAAATAACAGTACCCGCTTCGATGCACAGTTTCTGATGAGGAACTGTGGTGCTGTGGCAATTATGATAATCACAAATGCCTTTCCCTGAAATATTACCAACATGACCTTACAGCCAGGACATCTGATTCATGCGCACAAGACTAACTATTCCCTGACTGTACATGTTCTCTGAGGCTACGCTTTCCCCTCATACTCAGATCACTTGTAGCTGAGATCTTTAAGTCCTAGGGCTAAGACAGAGCACACAGTCCATACTGAATACATTATAGTGTCTTTCATTCCTGTAGGGTTAAGTACTCCTGTCTTCTCAGAACATGTCCACCTGGATGCCAGAAGACGGCTAGCAAGTAGTCATTCCCCCTGGATTCTCTAACAGGATTTTCAGTGGTATCTGTCAAACTCTTTCTTGAGTTCCTGCTCTCTCAAACTCTCACATGCAAGTTGATTTCCTCGTCAGAGTTTTCCCTAAATTACACAGATGACTTCAGCAGTCACTGTCAGTTACTCATCACCCCCCTAAAGCTTGATAAAGAATGTTGGTTTAGCTAGAGTAAGTTCGCATGTCTCAAAGATCATAGGACTGCATTGGTTTTTGCAAGGTGGCAAGCGCATTTGCAGTATCTTGTGCCATGGAGGTCATGCTGTTTTTATTCAGTAAGCAAGGAAAATACCCTCAAATGCTTGGTAAAATATATATATTTTCTTAAGTGTATATTTCACAGATCAAACTGTTCTTGGCTTGAGACAATAATGCTTTATTTATTTGCTCATTCCTGTTTTGTTATGTAAACTACCAATTTTGATGCACTCATTTGTACAAGATTACATGACTATCAACTCCTCTCTTTACCAAAGCATAAATAATTCTAAGGATTTATAGATTTAAAGGCCAAATATACTTCCATCTAATCTTGTGAATAATATAGACAACAGAATGTCATCGTGGAGAAACAAAGGTATTCTGACAGGGCTGACTATATTAAAAAATTAGCTTAGCGCCTGACTCTCAGCGGAGAGAAACTGTCCTTCAAGGCAATTCACAGAATCTAATACTGAACACCTGTAGGGGCAAGTCTCTCTCTTTCTCTCTCTCTCTCTCTCTCTCTCTCTCTGGAGTCTCTGGAGGGAACTAAAGGTCCAGATTTTGGTCTTACTGGAAGAAATGTCCATCTTTGCTGTTGAGCTTCTGATGTTGAAGAAGTCTGCAGAAGAACTACACATGTGTAGATTAGTGAAGTAATATAGGGACATTTTTGTCCCTATAATCCCATACAGGGATATTTTTGGCCCTTACAATGTAATTTGGGGCACTGAATATTGAATTCTACTTTTCTGTGGGCTGGGCTCTGTTTTCAGATTCCTGTGGCATATGTCTAATCATCTATTTAGTAAGTTTCACAAACCAGGTCAATAAGTCAGCAGTACGAGCTCTAGAAACAATTAGCCTATACATGCATGGGGCTTCACAACAAAGTTTAGAAATAAACATAGACAGAGTAAAATTATCAGCTGCCCTTGAAATGTACCAAGAAATAACCTACAAGAAAGGAATCTTGTGATTCCTGATCACACAACGATGAATCAGCCACATGGCTGATAGAGATGGTGATCAACAGGATACTTGTTGGGCAAATTATGGTACTTTTTACCCAGATCTCATGCACATTCTCTTAAATACACCTACTAGAATAAACAACTGCAAATTGTTATTTCTCCAAGATAACTTGGACTCCTAACTGGGAGGGGAGATGGTTTTAAAAATTAGGCGTTATTATCCTCTTAAATTTAGCCTATGTTAGTAACCTCCACCAACCTTATTACTGGTACTGAGACCAATAAATTGCATTTTACTCATACACACCAAGGAAGGTATTCAATCTTGATTACAGACACATTAAGAGGTGGAGAATTCATCAACTCCTTAGCTGTTTGTTCTACTGGTTAATCAGCAGAACTGCTAAAAACTGTTACAAATGTGTTCTGTATTTCTTACTTTGAAGTCTTGGTCCTGTTATATCTTTCTCAGCTCAAGATTAATGTCTGCACTTTTCTCTGTAAAGTTAAACACTGATGAGTTAACTTAATTTTCGTTTTGATCAGGTAAACAGACCTAGCTCCCTAAATCTCCTGTTCCTAAATATTTTCTACACTCCCTTCTCTAAACCCTCAACAACCTTCAAACATTTTTTGAAAGTTCATTTGACACAAATCCTAACATTGTGCTCCAGTAAACAAAGAGACGCACACATACCCTCCTGCCCTATTCCCCTCAATATGTCCATGACGTACACTGCGCAACTTTGCTGTAAGAACTCAGGAGTTCCCTGTCTGCTATGTCTCCGAAATATTTTTCAAAGTTGCAGCCTTCTATGACCCGTACTCTTTGCTTTTAGAAATATGACTTTCCAGACAGTTATTATAAAGGTATGCCTTGTCTTGATGAATACAGTTTATAAAGCGTTCTGTAATACTGTATTCACTGTTGGACCAATATTTGGCTTTTCTTTTAAAATTACTGTGATTGTCTTCACATATCTCCTAGATCATTAATAAAAAATACATAATAGCATAAAGGATGAGAACTGGTTCTTGCAGAACACAACACACATGCCAATTCACTGAACATCTCCACTGACAATTTCCAGTTACCCTACTCAAAATCTATTAGACTGTGCTCTTTTGATGGGGAGCAGCGTCAGTACTTTTAATCCGGATGCCCAGCATCATTGCATCAGACATCTTACTGAAATATATTGCTTTTGGAAAGTTACTTAATCCAAACCTGTCCTCCATTAAAAACTGAAAAACATTTTCATATGACTCAGTTGCCTACAAAGTTATTGAGTACATCACTCTGTTTCTTTCCAAATACGAAACCATCATAGCAGCATCTTTGATTTCATACTGATTGTTTATATGCTTCCTATCTAGTGGCAGACCCTTCCTTTGTTAGGATGGCTTTTTTTCCTGGAATACTTCCAAAATGCTGTCATCGGCCTTGAAAAAAAACAAGCAAGGAGTCTTCCTGACATCTAGAAGTCTCCTACATATCACAGCTTTTGTCATATTGAACCATTCTTTTACATATTTAATTGCTGCTTTTGCTGTCACTTGTAGCTAGTACAGGCTTTACGCCACAGCTGACATCTTTTCTGATGACAGAATTATGAACTCTTGTCTGTTCATTAACAGGCTCCCCATTGCTAGCAACATTCATCTATTCTTTTTTTTGTTTTTCCTGTGGAAAATGAGGTTTTTTTTCAAATCCCCCAAGTAGAGCACCATAAGACTTTTTATCTTCACGATCCTGAAATCATTCACCTGCGGGGTGAAGTTTCAAGGCTGGCAATGCCAGCAGCCAACATCAAAACCAGAAAATCAATACACACAAGCAGAATGAGAGCACCATCCTCTCAGTCCTTGCTGCTCCACCAGCCATGGGATGCAAACTCCCTCATGAAGATGTTTTTCAGAAGACAAGCCGTAGGTGTCCGGGAGCAGCATGAGCTGGCTGCTCCAGTGAGAAAGGGAGCCCCCACCCAGTGGGGCAGGCCCAGGGTGGCCGCCAAGGGCCCAGGTCACCAGCTCAGCCCGTGGTGATGAGACATGTCCACAGGGAGCCGGGACTGGGCCAGGGCCAGGGTGAGGCCCAGGGAGGCCCGGGAAGTCAGTCGCAGGTTGGGGACTGGGGCTGGACCAAGGCACCTGTGGCCAGGCCCAGGCATGGCAGCGGTTTCAGGGGGGCTGTAGCCGAGTCCAGGCCGAGTGGCAGCAGCACAGCTGCCAAGCTGCCCCCACCGGAGGGGCCAGACAGGGACCTGCCCCCTGCGGTGCTGCCCTGAGCCTCTGCCCAGGGGAGGGGGGCTGCCCTCCCTGGGCTGGCCCGAGCTCCAGCCAAGCCCGCAGGAGGGGGTTTTGCAACGGCAAAAGATCTGTGGCATGACGGCATGACTTACTCCCTTAGCAAGAATGGTACAACTGATCCAGGCTTTCTATAGAAATACTGGTTTTCAGCCTAAATACGCACCATTCTGCACCCTCAGTGTGCCCAGCTCATTCGCTGCTGAATAGCTCTGAGAATGTACAGTTAACATCTAGCCGGTCACCTTCATCTCCAAATAACTCTAAAGCTACCTGAAAGTGCCACTTCGCTGCAATGGTTTCAGTGTGCGGGTCTGAAAGCTCATTGAAATGCACAGGCTCACCACGTATTTGGCAAAGACAAATTCCTTCAAGGAACTTAGGGGATGCTTAATGTTTATGCACAGATTAGAGTTTGCGTATGCAGGCTGTCTATGACTAATTTTGCAAATGAGGCTCACTACACCTTCAGAATACGTGCCTATCTTGTCACTGTTCAAGAGCCAAGTCATAAAACAGGAAAACAATAGAGTAAAACCAGAACATAATGACATACACAGCCAGAGCTGCTTAATTAATTGACACAATTTCAAGGTTTGCTTCAGTCTGATCCTGTTAACTCTTGCTTTAAGTTATATATATCTCAAGACCTCCATTGAATAGAGAGAAGCAGCATTTTGCAAAGAATCTGTTTGATGACATTAGCATGTTTATTACTGTATCAGCCTTTAAAAATGGTGAAGTATTACAATGCTGGCATTTGCTCAATATAATCCTTTTAAACACTAAACCCTTTCATTTCAGTAAATCTCATTTCACATTTTGACGAGTTTTATGCTATTTTTTCACTAGAAATGAACAAAACCATTCACAGCTCTCTCTTCACATCTTTTCCTTCCTCCAAACCATCCATGGGACATGTCAGGGAAGCTATTCGAGAGTACTACTTGAAACGTATCTATGCAGCCCTTTCCTCAAAGACACAGATTTCCTGTTCAGCAGCCCAATTTAGAGACAAACCTTGTGGTTGAAAACATCAAATCCTAAGCAAAACCAAAAGCATTTCCAAGGCACAGCATTGCTCTTAAGTTAGAGGATCATGCCTGAAGCACATTGACAGCATAGCTTCTCCATGATCTTCTATTTAGTGTGAAACTCATTGGTTTTCCTCAGACTTTGCCTGCTGATGTTTTAGCTGTCTGCTTACAGAATACCAACTAAGCATCCAAGAATGGATGTCTTTCTGTATTTCATTGGTAATTTTCCAATATTTTATCAGATACCATACAGATACCACATATTTGTGTAATCAAATGTTAGTTACCACACAGAAGGATCAAAACTGAGGATCAGTGACCCAACAACGCCTGTTGGGTCATAAGCACTTCAAAATGGGTCAGACAGAGGGGTCAGAAGCAGGTCAAGGGAGCAAGAAAAATCAAAAAATGAATCAAGACTCTCAATCTTTGCATTAGATTAGTCAAGAGTAGAGATAGGTAACCATAGTTTCGGTCCACACAACATCCTGTTTAAATGGAGGGAGCAGTTTATTCAAGCAGAAGTTGATTCAAGAAGTTTATTTCATCCATATATACATGAAAAGTGAACCTACAGTAAGGATCTGTCCTACTTCTTGTGAAACAGCGATGATAAATTTTAATGATGGAAGCTGTGTATTTTAACACTTTTTTTCTGAGCAGCAGTAAGCGTTACTATTCATTCAGCAGCTCACTTCCCAGCCTTGAAGACAGAGGAAGCTGACTCACCTTAGGTAGAAATCAAAGAAGAGGCAGATGTCTGGAGGGTACACACTGCTATTGCATTCCTAAGCAGACCTTTTGTTTCCTTACAATAGTCTAAATAAAAGGCAACAAGAATGATTTGCATTATATCTCTATCGCGGGAATGAAATATCTTTTGCTTATTCACAGAATAACTATCTTGTAGAAATCTCCCCATTGCTCTTTAATTATTATATTCACTAGCTACTAAATACAGAAAGTTTTTAATAAAAAACTTTGCTCTGACTGGAAAGTAAACACAGGAAAAACAGAGTTTTGAAAACAAATTCTCTTTATTTTGAGGAACCTGATCAGGAAAAAAAACAGTAACTTACTGTACAGCAGATACATGATAAACTATTCATAACATTTATTTCCAGGCCTAACTTCACAAAACAAAATTTAGCATCAAACATTGCAAGGGTTAAAGCTTTCAGAATTATCTTGGTTTTATTTTCTAAAACTCTTGAACAACATTTTCCATATTACTGTATGTACAGTTTCCCAAGTGTTTTCTATGGTAGGTTCCAGAGGTATTTAGGCATATACAGATGCAGACAGAAATTCAAGCTTAATCCACAGAAAGACTGGGATGGTAAATACCAGACTTTCAAATGCCTTGTCATCTAGGGAAAGCAGATCCCAAGAGGACAGGCACTAAGACTGTGTGTGCAATGCAGAGAGAAAATCAGAATCTTAAAAATGCGATTGAGAAAAATTAGAGCTGAAAGGGGAGGCCACATAAGAAGGAAATGCCCAGAAAAGGGTGTTGCTTATGATTCTGTACTCAGAGCCACCAGCTGCTTAGCTCTGGGCTGCAAGGAGGCACCTCTATTTGCCTGGAACTCTGTTGTGTGCAAAACAGTCTAGAGTCAGGGAATTTTAGTTCAATTAATTTATTGCAAACAAAAATAAGCCTCTCATTGCTGACCGCAGTTTTGAAAAAATAAAAGAAGAAAACAAACACTGAAACAAACACTTACACAATCTATCCTCCACATTTCCAAACACAATTTTCCTTAGTTTTGCTGTAGATTATATTCAGTCCATCAAAATGCCCATGACGAGGCGACAGGTAGTGTAGGAAGTTGAGGTGCTATCTATGATTGTTTCTGCAACCCTGTGCTTAACCACTTCTGCTGCTCTATGCTTAATGGTTTCTGCTGCCCTTCTTCTCAGCGTCCCTGCTCCAGCCTGGGACATTGATGGGCTGCGGCCACTAGTAGTAAGAAATGCTTTGAAATAGATTTTTTTTTTTTTATTAGCACACTATTGCTATTAATAAGCCAATGGGAGCCAATTTCCTTTTCAATCCTGATTTGGTAAAGCCTCCAAGGCACACCTTAAAATGGTCACCCTCCCCATGACAACCTCATATCTGTATTCAGGAGCACTTGCATTGCCACATCCAGCACAGCTTAGCAACATGCAAATGCTAAGTCTTGCCAAGAATCCACAGAACATGTGCTAAATACACTGACATGCTCTGATGAATCAGGGCCTTCCTACAGGAAAATGCCATATATATTCAGTTTGGGTCACTGCAGAACTCACTTGTTTGCAGTTTCCGATCTTAGTACTATTGGTTTGGTTTTTTTTTTCCCCAAGGGGTGTGACTGGAGGGAAGAA
This sequence comes from Phalacrocorax carbo, assembly GCF_963921805.1. Classification (NCBI taxonomy): domain Eukaryota; kingdom Metazoa; phylum Chordata; class Aves; order Suliformes; family Phalacrocoracidae; genus Phalacrocorax; species Phalacrocorax carbo. The sequence goes on along the minus strand of NC_087514.1, from coordinate 78,472,426 downwards.
AGGAAAACCAAATGTTATTCTCCAAATGCTGCACTCTGAGTCAAGTGGATCCATATAAACAAGAGCCACTGTGAGGTGCAGCAGAAGGAACTGTTCAGAAGACACAATGGGGCAAGCAAGGAGAGAGCACAAAGAAGTGGAATATTAGTCTGCTGCACTGCAACTGACTTCTGCATAGCAGACTGTCAACCAGGCATGAAGGTGTCAGGAAGATTTCCTAGAGACCCAGAAAGAACTTGCTGAGGTTGTTCCAACGCTGCAAACCACTGAAAGCTGCTGAACAGCTTTCTAAAAGAAGGGTAGAGGAAACTCTGCCCTGCAAGGACTCAATGAGACGTTTATTTTCAAGTCTTGGTATTTCCACTGTTTCATCAGCAATTCTGAGTTTTCCTTAGCTGAAGAGTTAACTTATTCTAAATCAGTTATAAAATAAGTTAACTTATAAGTTATAAATAAGTTAACTTATTCTAAATAAGTTAACTGTGCTGTAAATAAAACCCAATTTTTTTTGAGACTGGTAGCTATTCGACCCAAGGACCTATACTAGTCATGCTCCATCACACCAAGTGCCATTTAAAGTTTGAATGAACTTTGTCAGTGATCCAGCAAGGTTAAGCCTTTGCAGCTACTCCTACTCCTGTATGAATTGCAGCCCATGAAATGAGCAAATTCTATAAAATATTTGAGGGCAAAAGGTTGTTTCATATTTGTGTGAATCAAGAGAAACTTTTATTGCAAAAGGTTATCCCTTCGTAACAACTGCTGTCAAAGAATGACACTGCACATGCACAAGGCCATTCTTATTTAATGCTTAGCAGATAGAAGTCTGCATCTTATCTGTTTGGTGTGATATCAGTTCCTCTGCTATTCTCCTGTATCCTTTTCCTTGTGTAGTCTCCAAAGAAGCCTGGCACTTTGGTCTGCTGAAATACTGACAGCTGTTGCAGTGCAACTGGTCCATCTTTCTTTGGCAAACCTACAGAAGAGCAAAATTCATTGGATTCGGGACAGTAATAGCCACCCAGAGCAGTCACCTGGCATCTTCCAGCACAATTTCTGGATTCACATTTGCATTCTTCACGTTTGTTTCTAGTATCTAACATCAGCATATTGAAAGGATGACTCCCCAGATGTACTTTTTCCAGTCAAGTGGTACAGAAATCCAACAGGGTATGCAATACGGTATTACTGTGTTTCTGCTTCCAGTGAAGAAGAAGGGAGTAAACAGAAAGGAACAAAATATGGCTCAGGAGGAACTGGAAATCACGTTTCTTCAGTGTGATATACAAGACAGAAAGGAAAAATGGCTGTGACAGCTGGCCAGTTTTAAAATACCTTCAGTTACCTAAATCTGATGGTTTTGCTTTTTTTTTTTAAATGATCAACAAGAAAGCATGCAGCTACAGTAAAAGCTGGGGCCCAAGCTACACTGCAAGATGTAGCAGTAAACATAGTTGTTATTTGCAAACACTGGCCAGAAACATTTTTATGAAGAAGCAAGGAGAATGCCTGCTGCTAGTTTTACAGTAACAATTGGCCCTACCCTGAATATCCATGTTATTACATAAACAAATACATCTGGCTACAGTAAAGTGAGGAAAAAACCCAGCAAACCTGCACCTTATGAATTCCAGTCAAATTACTCTTTCAGAATTCCTTTCATCGTCTAGAAATGTATATAAAATACCATCTGTATACTCGCATACTCAGGCTTTATTTTATACATGAATAGAGATCTAAAAATATCTTACATAACTAATTTATTTACAGATTTACTTTCGGTAGCAGAAAGCTGACTGTAAAGCTGACAGATCTCCACGCTATCGTGTACTATGCAACACTAAAGCGCTTCCGTGAATAACACTCTGCAGACTGGTGGAACATGCTACAACAACAAATTATTGCTTCTAGGACTTGTACGTATTTTATGGTTGATAACCAGCTTTCACTCAAATCTTTGCTTTTTGGAGCAATGCAGAAAGTTACTTGAAAAATAATCCGAGCATAAAAGAAAACTAAAGGGACATGAGGGGGAGTTTTTAAAAAAATTTTTAAAAAATTCTCAATGGTGAGAACTAATCAAGTTAAAAATATTTGATCATGCAAACATTTGTCCTGTCCCATGACTGCTTACTTTCTTCAAGACCCTTTTGTTAGGGATCATGCCTTCCAGAAATCCAGGCAGCCCATATCAAGTAGCTCATTCTCACTCACAGGATCGCTGAAACCTTCAGAGAATTCCTAGTTTTTTCTCTACAAAAGCTGTCTTGATTCTTCTTCCATACTGCACCCTCACCCAAATGTGCACTGATCTCATATTCTACTTCCGCTAATACATCCCAAGCAGACCCTGGGTTTCTAAGTCTGTAGTAGTCCTCTGGTCTCTCCTGGAGCTCTGCCAAAACTGGCATCACAGTTGCCTCCCGCCTATCCTGCAGTATCAGCACAACTCTTGGTGAGAGACTCCACGCAAGAGGTAGCAGCAACACTTCAGCTGTTTCATTCCTGAGTTTCCTTAGAACTCTCTGCTGAATACACGGACATGAGGATTTATTATGGATTATTTTATTTAGTTTATCTATTACTTGACCTCTCGTCCTCACGCTCAACTTTGAGATAAATGCTGTAATGAGGCATCCATCAATGTGGAATACTCTTTTCTTCCACAATGAATGCAAAAGCATGAAAGAAATTATTTGCTATATGTACTATGGAGAATCACATGGCATAATTCTGGCATATGAACTTACCCAGTTCATTTCTATACAGTTAAGAAAATACTTCATGCTTCTTTCTAGTAATTGTTAAACTTGCAATAACACTTCTCTTTTCAAGGCTAATTTAATTTGCCAAAAAGATATTTTTTTCTTTTAATTTTTCAAAATTTTCAGTATCCCCTTTCATCTAAGCAAAATTTCAGATGCTTTTGCACTTATTTAAAATTACTCTATTACCAATTTGCATGCAGGATAACAAGGTATTAAATATTAAGAATGGATTAAATTGAATGCCTTTCTGTTCCTTTTTTTCTTTTGCATTTTTTTTTCTTTTTCCTGTGAGCACAACTAGCTGGTCTAGAATCAACTAAATTGATACTTTGCTTTCAACAGTGGAGGGAAAGACGCTTTCCTAAGACTGATTTTTAACATTTTCATGTACTTCCAAGAAGACAAAGCAGGCAAGCTCCACAACACAGCCTAGTCCTTTAAAACTTTTACTATTTCTTTTCATATGTACTTATATTCTGTATCAACAGGCGCTTGAATTCACCCAACACGACCCACAAGAGTGAGTAACTTAAGTGTGTTCAAGGCATGACTAGAGGTACCTTTCTGAACAAGTGCTTAACTTTGTTCTATTTGTGATTTATAAAATTAAGTACTGTATACCAACTTATAAGTTTAAAGGACACAGATATGACAGCATGCCTTAAATTTGTGTTTTTCAAACTTCTTAAAGCTGAGACTAGCATAATGAAAGTAAAATGAAATCAAAACACAAATTAACAAAAACCTACCATGCCATCTTCTCATTCTGCTGTAATTTGTTACAACAGTATTCTTTTATATCTATATATCAATCCTTTCATTTCAGTAATACAGCGTATTCAACAATGGATGCTATATAATGTTCAAATATAAGTTATCCTACATCATGTCTAGTTCCTCCGAAAAATGCAATTAACCCAACGCCACAGCTCTACAGTTGAGAAGCTAAAGTCACCCTCTCTGAATGAAAAAAAAAACTTACAAGCATATTCTACTGCATAGGTACTGCCCTGCATAGAGGTATCAGACAAAAGACAGATGGGAACTTGTGGCAATGGGGGCAGAATGGCAACACTGCACCAGTTATGATTACCACAAAGCAATGGGTATGGTGGGGTTACAGCAGCCCGCGCAGTGCCGTTTGCTAATTTGCTCAACAGCACATCTTTCACTGAGGGGTAAACAACCCTGCATCCGTGTTAACACAGGCAGTGACTCAGAAGGAGCTGTCATTGCGCTTACCCTGCAGCTGATGCCAGAATGTTCCCAGTGCCAAATCTACCTCACAAAAAAAAACCTCTTTAGAGGGCAATTTAATTTTTTTTTTAAATATGTGGGCTTTTCAGACTAAGAAACTGATTCATTCATTAAGGCTATGCTAAGCACCTGACCAACTCAAGCACACATTTCCATGGAATTAAAACCTTGCATCATATCATACCAGTAATTTTATTTTATTTCCTACTTCTTAAAAATGTGTCTTATTACCTACCCATATTAACAGGTTGAAATTCCGGTATCATTTAAAATAAGCCACTGTACTGAGAACTGCAAGTGACTTTCTGCATTTCAGAAATAATAAAGTCGACTTACGTGCCAGCTAGTGCTAGATTTTTCAGTTACACTACCCACTATTCCTTCCTCTCGGTGAAAATGTGTCTCATTGCAGGTAAATGACTAGTTGTGATATTTTTAGGAGAAAGAGTTTAATTTATGAAAGAAAGTTTCAGATATTACGTCTGGAAAGGGAGGAAGGCAGTGAGTCACTTTTAGGAGACGACAATGCTAAGTAGAGTCTATGCTTATGCTCAGGAGAGATACAAGAGTTTTGGCAATGGTTCTTTCTTCGAAACCGATAGCAATGCAGCATTTCTCTAGCTGTAAGAAATGTGATATACTAGCCAAAGACAATGACTGACACATGCTGGTCTTGTATCAGATTTGTCATGAGTGCTAAAGAAACCAAACTTCCTTGACAATTACTATTCCACGGTAAATCTTTTAATGAATTCAGCTCCCAGAAGAAGAGGCAGAAGAATGCCCTTTGAAGTGGGTTATGAGGACAAAGAGGCTACATAAGTTGACAGGAGGAGGATACAGAAATGAGTACCAGAAGCTAGTTGGGAGAACTTTGGTCAAGTACTTTCATGGACTAAATGGCTGGCCCTTCCTACGCATAGCAAAGGTGCCCAGGCTACACCAGCAACAGCCTTTCCAGATCTGAAACCATAGCAAGCAAGGCGGTTTTGAAGCCTGCTGTGTGTGCACGTTATTCCTTTTTCCACTTTGCCCCTGCACCACAGCTGTTTATAATGATTTAATAAGAGTTTTCTGAATGTCTTTTAATCATGTTCAGTGAGGATTTCACATGTTATCATGTTTTTAAATCGGAGAAGTACCACTGAGCTAGATGAATTCATGATCAACTTGAAGCTTTCTGAAACAAGGTTTGAGGGATTCCCTATAATGCTCCATAAGGATCAGAGTCATCTTCAGGGTGATACCTGTAAAGGATAAAAATCCTTTGGTGCATGCTGTAAGGGCTTTCTGGATTTTAACAGTGATGTCAATGAACAGGGTCACATTTTAATGTGATTCTGGGAGTTAAAAGGATATTGAATCTTTTGAAAACTTTCAGTCTACTTTCAGCAGCGCCACACGTTGCAGCCACTCCTTCAGCTCCCTCCATCTCTTACAAGTTCACCCTGTCTCTCATGGCTTTCCATAGTCCACAGTTTGTCTAGTTCTCCCACCTCGTTGCTTACGTAAGATCCCAAAAGGGTTGAAGTCCTTATCCATTTCCATAGCATTGGATTTTTTTTTTTCTTGTTGCTGAGACTGATCACCTAGTTCACTCCTACTAGTATGGAAAACAATAGCATGCTTTTTCTGGAAATCACTGTAAATCATCACTATGGCTAACAGACCCTTATCACATGGCTTCTACATTTTTATCATAATCTAGAAAAGTCACTCTCTTCCTCCAAATGGATGGCTATTTTCCTACACACATTCACAACATACATGTTTTTTTTACCAAACTTTCAACAAGCATCAAGATGACCTCATTCTTTTTTTTTAAGTATGTCCCTGACAGTATACCATAAATTTTGCAGATCTTGCAACCACCTGCATTTTAAGGCATCCCACACATGTTCAGTTTTACTTAGCTGCCATCAGAGTTACCTGAGATTCACCTAGTGCATCCATGTTTGCATTCCAGACGTATTACGCTATGGCACTCCCACTTCCTTTTCTCTTAGGTGCATCTTCATTCATACTGTTCACACCTGTCAACCAATTCACCTTCAGCCAGTCATATCTTTAAAATGCTAATGTATGCTATGCTATGCAACAACGTACTTATGTCTTTGACAGGCTGGATAATAACTTTAACTGAATGAAAAAACTTAGGAAGAAACTGGTGCAATGATTTATATGAGTAAGCTATAGTACATCTATTTATAGCATTTCACAGCCTTTCAATGATAGTCTGTTGGCTTCATTGAGAATCCTTGCAGAGAGCTTGGACAAAAACACTAACAACAACAATAATATTTAATTGCATTTTATATGCAAAAATTAATGGGACTTCAGCTAACAGCAATATGTTATTCATATGCCACTGATTCTAAATTGGGTTATGACATATCATCTGTTCCTCAAACTCATTGAAGATGCATGCATTAATTTACAAGAACTCTAGAAAATGCATATGGGGAAGAAAAATTAGCTCTGCAGTTTACACAAAATGAGGAAAATGGAGAAAAAGTTTATCACAGGACATCCACAAGATAAGCAATCAACTCCCATTAGGAAGGCATATATTAACAGAGCAACAAAAGATCATATACAAAAGAAAGATTTAACATTAAAAATCGGTAAAAAAGAAAAACAAAAGCTTGTGATTTTTAAAAAATTACCTTATTAAAGCAATAAAACCCCCCAGACATCCTTGGACATATTTGCACAGTATTTGCATGTCACAGTAATAGTCCCAGGCACATTAACCCTTCCGTCTTCTATTTTTATAACTACTAGAACAAGCTGAACATATTTTTTTTCTCCCTACGGTACCTAATATATACACTCCTATATATAATATAATCCAATACAGAAAACCAATGATGACCATGCAAGGATGCATTTTAAAATAACCTGGAAGAATATCTTAAAGTGAAGGTAGACTACCGGTACAAATTTTTGTTGTAAAAATGGAGAGAAAATGGAGTTGTTATTAATTTAAAATTCCATTCTTCACAGACAGATTTTGTCCAGTAATCTCTACACTGCAAAATCAGAGATGAGGAGTTACTCATCTGGAGTAAACCTCTACCGTAACTGTGCTTTTAAAGAGTGTTGTGAGTGTGAATCATTATACAGCTGCACATAATCCATATGAGCACTAGGCCTTTCTTTAAATTAATTTAAAAAAGAAATGTAGCTCAGTTGTTGCAGCATATCAGCCCTGGGCTGCCTGAGGGTTCCCTTCAATGCTGTAAAGGGCATTATTAAAGGTGTCTGTGACAGACTGACTCATGCACAAAAACAGATGTGACCTACAGAGCAAAGTGAATTTAACAAAGCCAAGTTTTATCTATATTTTCCTTCAGCTTTCTCACATTTGAAAGATCACAGTAGCCAATATAGCTTGGGATGGAAGGCAGGTGTCAGGATCTACTCTGGCTAGAGGATTTCTAAAGGATCACATATGTGACTGGAGAAAGGCAGTCTTCCAAAACTGACATTCTTTCCAAATGCAGGAAATAGAGAAAAGCATAAAATCATTAAAAGGCATGCAAAAAAGTTCTGGAGAAGCAACTTTCTCTGAGCAATAGAAGCAAAGCATTTTTGTTATCAGGGAGTTTAATCAGAGCTGGTGGGGCCAAAGGGAGATTAAGATGCACTGCCAAAAAGCTAGGTAACTTCTTGCATTCCTGCCAACAAGCAGAGACTGGGCAGATGCAAACCCATTAATTCGTGTGTATGAATCAAAGAAGTTGGTACAAATTAATGTCACAGTCTAACAGGTTTTAGAGTGAAATGACAAAATGAACAGGAACAATTAACAGGGCCAATTTTTTCTGATGACACAAAGTTATTTGTAATAAATAGGAGAAAGATGGACTGTTAAAAGCTGTAGAAAGGACTTAGAATACCGAGGCCATGGTTTCACAGGGCACACAATGCAGCGTACCCACCAGGTGTCACCCAGAGCTCCCTTCCAGCCTCCCCCACCACTGTCAGCCCATACGGTGCCCACCTCTCTTCTGTGATATTTATGTTTGCACTGAGCATGGGTGGCAGGGTTTTGACAGCAAAGGAGCTGCAGAGGTGGCCTCTGTGGGTCTGCAACAGACCCACTGCAGAACACAGCTGAGTCCATCAGCAAAGCTGGTGTTGTCTCTGGGAAAATACATGTAAGAGAGGACAGGAAATGCTGGACAGAGAGAGGAACAAAAAATTGTGAGAAACAGCTGAGGGAATACCAAGGACAGAGGAGAAGGAGGAGCTTCATGCTGGAGCAGATATCCATGCTACAGCCCATAGAGAACAATGCCAGAGCAATGGGTATGCCTGAAGGAACTGCAGCCTGTGGAGACCCCACGCTGGAGCAGAGCAAAACCATGAAGAAGGAGCAGCAGCAGAGAGGAATCGCTGTGTACTGACCAAGCCTCTATCCCCACCATGCTCCTTGAGGGGAGGCAGAGGAGTTGGGAGTGAAGGAGTGAAGTTGAGCCTCGGAAAGGTGGGAGGAAAGGTGTGGCTTTAAATATCTGTCTTTTTGCTTCTCACTAGCCGAAGCTACGTTATTTAGTTTTCCCAAAGTTGAGTCTGCTTTGCCCACCGCTGTAAATGGTTAGTGATTTCCCTGTCTTTGTCTTGACCCATGAGCTTTCTCATCCCTGGTTTTCTCCTATTTTCTCCTGTTTTCCTGCTGGGGTTGGGGTGGAGTGAGTGATTAGTTGAGTGGAAGTCTGGCTGTGGGCAATGGCTAACCCACCCCAATATTACATTGTTTTCTAAAAACTACAGGAATCTTCCTACTCAATGCTACAAGAATGTTTGGGATTGTCAGCCGTCATTAAAGCCTGAAAATTCATTATCCTGTGTAAAGTCATCAACAGAGTAATTTTCCATTATCTGCTAAAAGCAGAAAATTAAAAAATGCTACAGGAATTTGGTATTGTATTACTGCTTGAGTAGTCACATTTGATGACCTGCAATGAGAAAGCTGGTAACTGCTGAATTTGAAAAATCCAATTACAGTAGCAAGGAAGAAACTTCACAATAGGCATACAGCGATCCGGGCTTTAGACCATTTGAGACTGACTAAAGTGGGCATCAAATAAAACTGCAGGCAATGACTTAAACAAACAGAATTAAATTACTTTTCACACCATATGCAGTTGAGCTGAAAAAGTGTGCCACAGGACTTGTGGATGTCAAAAATTTACACTGTCTCAAAAAACAGTACACAAATTCACAGGTGGAAAATTTGTCAAGCTGTTTTAAATGCAACAACATTAATTCTGGTTCATTAAGTAACTGAGCCACAGATTTCTTTGTGCTCAGACAGATTATTGGGGAAGTATCACTACATGCTAAGATTATTTCTTCCACTTTTTCATAGGCATAAGCTACTGGTTAGCAAAAAGATATTGGGCTAGATGGCAATTTCCTTTGTCTCACAGTGGCTGTTCTTATGCTCTTTATTCCTAGCAATCTCTTTTGGTGTATATAAGATTTTCTCTTTCAGTCTATTTACAATATTTTAAATAAATATACTTGTCCTCTGAGCCTCTCCTGTGGTGGTGTAAATAGTCTCCATGTCTCCTTCCTGCCTCTTCAGACTTAAAGTTATCTCCTAAATGCTGTTTTCAATCAGTTTCCTAATTTTTGTGTAGTTCCCTTTTTCTAAAGGTAACATTACTTTTGTGTTGGCTTTTTCCCCTTTTAACCATGCAAGGATGCTCACATACAATGTTTAGTACTAAATCAAGGCTTACTTTCCTTACAGAATTTCTTTGATTAGCTTAGTTAAAGAACTTAGAAGGAACTCGGCTTAGTAAGCTTATGCCTCCATGCCTATTTGTGCTGTGTCATAACCCATAACAAACCATGGCCCATAACATTTACCCAGCCAGTATGAACATGACTGAAGCCTCCTGCTCTTGTTGCATTTGCCATAGGCAAAGAGACTCTCATCTCTCCAAGCAGCTCCTCAGCCTCAGTGAGAAGCTGAGAATGTATGGTAGCTGGACTTGACTTTAACTTTCATATTTTAGTGTTTTCTGAAGAGTTCATCCTTTGCACAGGCTATCTGGGGGGAGTAGCAGGCAGGTTGTTTTACATTTTTGATGTTCTTATTGAATGGCCCTTAATGGCCATCTGAAAAAATGGGAAATGGGGATAAGAAAGGTGTGTAAAGTTTGAATAGGACCAGACGCTCACAAATATTTACAAGCATTAATCTGACTAACCACACAAAAGGAATACAGTAGTAGTAGTCAAACTGATACATTCTCAAACAGTAAACCGGTCTTGGTTTTTATAGGGTGGAAGATCTCACTGGAAGATTGTACTGAAAAAAAAGTGTACCTTAAAAGAAGAAAGGTATACATGAGAAATGTAGGAGATGCCCCAAGAGATAAAAAGAGGCATGGAAGAAGAGTGATTTACTGGCAGGGAGACACATGAAAGAAGGAAACAGGATGATATTTAAGAGTATAAAATGCATTTTGAGATACTTTTAACAAGAATATCTGACAAAGACTAAGGATGCCACAAATGCAAATGACAGAGGAAAAGGAATGCTTCCTGAGGAAATTGTTTACAGGATGGTTTTGGGTATTCAAAGTGATGAATCTGGGAAAAGTCAGCTGCAATTCTTTGCTCCATCAGATTTCATTACTTCATTAGTAAAAAGGAAATCAAAAGCACTGAATATAAATAACAGTGCAGGAAAAAGGCAACAGTTAGTTTATTTAAATACAGAGCAGCCACAAATGCATGTTGGTGGAAGCAGAAGATTCTATGCAGCCAAAAGAGTAAGACTATGAAAGAGCCTTCAAATACAAGCAGTTGCAACAAAAGCCTTAGCTGGTGTTAAGAGGGAGGTATCTAAAGTTACAAAAAGGCTGAGACGATATACGTCTTTGCAGTTCCAGGGTACAAGATTTCGGGGACCTTGCAAACTTCCCAGTAAGTAACTAAAGGACATCAGTGTTGCAGCCATTTTTTTTTTCCTAGATTGGGGTAGTATCCTATGCAGACAGCCAAACTGTATTAAAAATATTTAAAACATGAAAGCACTTTAAATTCCAGTAGTCATTTAAAGTGCCAGAGGAGGAGATCATCTTTTTCTCACTTTAGAAAGAAAAAGATAAATACTACTGACTTCTATTAGACTCTGGTTACAGCAAATCAAAAATAACTTGTACTTTAACGAAGATCTTCTGTATTTCAGTTAAATGCACGAAAGTAGGAAAACTACTGCATAGAATGGAGTGGTGAGAGATCAATTAAACAGCAAAGACAGTTCCAGTCCAGCACTGGTAGACAACAGAACAGAGTTAATTGCTGATTCTATCTGATCTCCAGTAACTAGATTTTTAAATAAACTTTGGGAAATGTAAAGGTAAAAGGGCAATTGCACATTATATTCCAAGATCCTCTGAAATGTCAAATTCAACTTAAGAAGAAACATAACGCTGCCAAAGTGTAACGTTACAGAATATCACCTGGACCAACTAGAGAAAGTATGACAACAAAATATCAAAGGTCTAGAAAACATGGCCTACAAGCCACAATGGAAGAAACTGGGTTTGTTTGCCCTATTAAAGGGATAACTGAGGGGAGGGAAGGCAACAACCTTTAGGTGCCTGGAAGGCTGTAATGAAGAGGAAAGGAATAAACCTTATTCACATCCACTGTGAATTGCATTCACAGGCCTAGATTGCATTGTGGGATATTTAAGTTGGGCAATAGGGAAAATATTCCCCAGCGATAAGAACTGAGGGGAACAGATCTTCTAGGAAAGGTGTAGAAGCTCCAGAATTTGAAGAGCTGGTTAGGCAGACATCTATTGAGGATGTTTCAACTACACTTGGTCCTGCCACTGGGCAAGGAGAAGGATTAAATAACCTATTCACATTTCAGACTTCTTTTTCTACATTTTATGAAAACATTCTGAAGTAGGAATGAAACCTTCTATAAATTATATGTTGAAAACAGACCTACTAGGGTCTACTCCACAATTCTGCTGCTCATGAAAGTCAGTTGAACATTTCAGTTATACACAAATCCCTATTTTAAAATGAACAAATTAAGTTCACAAAATGGGTTTCAGTAGATACATAAGAGGTGAATGTAAAAGTGGTAAGTAGTTAAATCTGTGGGCTTTCACTTTCTCTCTCACTTTTCTTTTTCCTCTTTACTCCTTTTTGAATCTCTGTCATCAGAAAATGCGTGAGAACTGGAGGAGGCCAAAAAGAATTAATTAGTGGCTCTGGTAAGGGTTTACAAGGAACGTATCAGGTTTCAATGAAGTAACAAAATACAGGGAGAGGAAGTTCAGGGATGGTGTTTACTTTCACCACTAGAGCATTTTAAAAAGGTTAAGCAGATTTTCATCAAGATGTCACATTTACTTTCAGCTATGATCACACACAAAGCTTCATTTCAACCAGAGCTACCTCAAGAACTAAAGCAGCTGCAATTTTTGAGTTTGTTTCCTTTACTACTGCATTCAGATTTTTATTATTTTTAAATAAGAGGATATTTGTTGCTGATAAGGACAACTGTTCACGTGATAATTTAGATTTATACAAACATCACACTGTATTTAAGAAGGCAAAGACATTTCAATACCCACTATGAAGAGCTGCCTCTGCTGAAGATGAATGCTATCTGTGAAATAAAACCCACCAAGAACGGAACATAAAGCTGAACTTCAGTTGTATTCACTGTCTGACCCTGCCCTGAAAAACCTGGTGTAATTGGGACTGATTATGCTGATCTCCACCTCTTCTATACTTGTAGCTGAATCATCACTAAAAGCACAGCTTATATCATGAAAAGTTTGAGGAAGAAACAAGAAGCTATTGCTCAAATGATTTCCCTTTTGCACTAATCAAACCCCAGTTTAAATCGCACCACAAATATCAGACTTTTGTCCAGTGGAAAAACACAAATGGGTCTGCTAAGATAACATCCTGCAGGCAGATGAGAAAAATCTGATTTCCATCATTTTTGCAAGTGCAAGCCCAAAATAACGGTAAATGACGTTTTCCTGATTAGCTAAAGAAAGGATATATTCCTTCTCAAAGATATTTTGGGAGCAAATGCAGAGGGACTTCCTCAAGAATTACTAGAATTATGTTCTAGATCATGAGATGCAGAGCTCCCTTTGGTTCCTTCATAAGGAGATCCAGCCCAATGACAAGCTTCACAACAGAAAGTCCTGAAATCAGCTGCCTTGTCTGTGCTGGACAATTAAAATTATCTTAGATGTGTCTTGCACAACACTCTTGGGTGAGAGGAGAAGCAAAAAAGTAAGTATCAGATAGTCCATCGGGATTAGCTCTGGAGCAAAGAACAACCAGGAGATGAAAGAGAGTTCTGTGTACAGCATGACAAAATTATCCTGTAGATCCATGGTAGCCACTGTTTGATAGGCATGTCTCCTTCTGTCTTTGGCTTTCCTTGAATGACCTGTGACACCAAATCTAAGAGGGAACATTTTGTGGTTGGAATTTGGCAAGGCCAAAAGGAATGAACAGTGATGGAAGAACACGTTTCCTGTTAATTTCACAGGAGACTGAACACTTGCCTGAGATCCCTAAAATGTTTTTGAAGATGTTTGTTTCTTCTGTCTAGAAGATGGGTTTAGATAAAACATCCAAGAAGTAGTCAAAGTACTAGTCATTTGAAGATGAGCTGGTGAAGAATGATACAAGAATCATTAGTCTCCCTGTCACTGAGCAGCAAGGGCAGGCTGTTCTGCAAGGGAAGGCAAGTTGGGGGCCAAGAGTCACCGGAGACCCCAAAAGCTGGGGGCCAAGAGGCAAGACTCAAGATCTCACCAGCAAAGAACTTAGGAAGTCGTGTTAGCCAGTCAGAGTGAGGATCATGGTTTAGTGGTGGACTTGGCAGTGTTAGGTTTAGGGTCGGACTTGATGATCTTAAAGGTCTTTTCCAACCTGAACGATTCTATGATTCTATGCTCATCTCTGGAGACAGTAACCAGGGTAAGCCACAGTCTAGTGATCTCCAGTCAAATATATTGTGAGAGGCAGGTTTAAGGTCAAGCCATAAAATCAAGTCTGTGGGTCAGGGTCCGGGTCCAGAACAACAAGTTAGATGGCGCAGGCATGACTGTGGTGCAGCTGCAATGTAGCTCAGGTGGGGACCAAGGGTGAGACCCTCAGCAAAAAAGCAGCTCCTAAAGGAAGAAGCAAGGAGACCCTACCATAACTTCTTACTGCTCTCTTCATAACAGCTCATAGCAAGCTGGCCTTGCGTACAACCAGCTGAGAACCTAGGAGGTAGCAGAGTGAGCTTCTAAACTTGACATCTACCACTTGGTATGTGCTTTTGGTTGAAGGTACCTGGGAACAGTATATTTTCTAGAGTTATGTAGTTTTTGCCAAGTGGTATTCCTACAGACTTAAGTCCTTCATTCAGGGAAATGCTAAATGGAGACAAGAGTTTGGAGGGAAGAAGAAAGAAAGAGAATACTACAAGAAGAGAAAGGTAATTGATTGTCAATGCGAAAAGAGTTAGAAGTAAAATCTAAGTAGGCCACTGACAAGGATATGAACTTCCAGAAAAATGTCCCAATTTAGCCAGATTGATTAGAAGACCTTAAGACAATGAGCACACCTCTCCTCTTACAACCTGTGCACAATCGAGCAAGGAGGAAGAATACAGTGGCACATAGGGTTAAAATGTCCCCCACTTAAGTT